>NC_141874.1:716087589-717331783 GCF_056163025.1 Triticum urartu
TTAGGGGTTTGATGTATTATTACGGGCTAGATTTCCATGATCTAGCTCCGGACTCCTTTCTTCATATCACGACATTTATTGTCGTGTGCGAGGCCTTCCTCCAGGTTACCCCTCACTTTGGCCTGTGGCTCAAGACCTTTGAAGTAAAGCCGAAGATGATCAAGGGGCAACATGCTGCGTGCGAAGGTGCCTCAATACGCAAGATGACGGGAGCCCCCTGGCCCAAAGGTTCCATTCCAGAGGTGTCTGAATTGTGGCAACAGGAGTGGTTCTACATCACGGCTCCTAGAAGTGCCAAGTGGGCGGCCGCCCCTGTTTTCCGCTCGGGCTCTCCACCACAACTGATGTCATGGATCAACAGAGGTCTGAGCTGGGGTCCAGCCAAGGACGTGCCTATTCTGCAAAGCCGCATTCGAGATCTCTTCAATGGAGATTTTAGTTTGGTTGCGGTAATACAAGTTATGTTGGTTCGTCAAGTCCAGCCTTGCAAACGCCGGCCCCTTCGCTTGTGGGAGTTCAATCCCGCAGGACCGCGTGTCATTCAAAATTTCCTCGGCCTGACGCATGAGGAGATGTACAAGTCATTCTTCGGACCTCAGGTAGAGTGTCTGGAAATTACCGAGGACGTGGGCCTGAGCAGTAACCGCGCCGCCGAACAGGTAAGGAATCTTCCGGCCGAACATACTATCTCTCATTTGTTACGAAGTTATCTCTGAGAGTTCACTTTTTGACCAGGACTGGCTAACAAAGGCGAAGTTGATTCGGTGTTCGGCCCCCCTCCCTGAGGGTTTGGCAAATCCGGTACTGGAAAAGATGCTCCAGGTCGCACCCTGCCCGGAGCCCTTGAAGGAAGATACCGGGGAGGATAATACGGGCGGACGCGGGCCCCCGACGCTGCCCATTCTAACCGAGGGAGTGAGCGTCTCCATGAAGGAAGACGACCGGAGGAGGAAAAGGACTGCGCCCGGGGATTCGAAAGCTGAAGCTTCCAAATGGGAGAAGAAGTCTCCCACAGAGGGTCCTACCTCGGGGGGTGCTTTTGCCGCACTAAATCCGCGGGGGGGGGGGGGGGGGGGGGGTCAATCCTCCAGCGAGTCATAAGTGACCCAAAATACTTTAATAGTACAGGTATGCCATCTTTTTCTTCTAAGAAAATAACCACTACATATATCTTTGCAGTTCGGGCCTTAGCCCCTCTCAAATGAATTCGTCTTCAGAAGATCTTCTTCCAGAGATGATGGAGAGCGAAACGCCTCCTCCGGACTCCTCCGCTCCAGAAGCGGGCGACCCCAAAGTGTCGTCGCGGAGGGCCTCTCCGAATCCGGTGAGGCCAAAAGATAATCCCATTGACCCCCGAAGCTCCCAGTGTCCGGCTCCCGAAGAGAACAGACAAAAGAGTCCGGCACCGTCTGGTGCGTGATCGGATGTTCTGAGGGAGTTGGTGGGGTGAGCGGCCATCTCAGATGAACACTGTATGCTGATGAATACGGTGATGGAGAGAATCTTGTCCACCGAAAGCGGATTGCATAAAGCTTCTATGAGTCTACTGACAGGCTTTGAGGTACGTAAAATAATGTATAATAGTCCTGCACATGCTAGGTGTGCCCTGTGTAGATAGTAGCCCCTGAGACTCTGGTGGTTGTCGGAAATGACGACGAACAGAGGATCACATTCCCAGGTAATAATCATACTGCCTCTATGTGTAGGTGATGGAAGCTCCGGTGGCTAGCCGGACTAGCGAGTTTGCCTATTTAAAACGGCAGTTAGATGCGGCAGATGCCGACATCGAGCTTGTTAACAAAAGGCTTGACGAGGCACAGGGTAAGTGTCATTATCTGGTAAACGCCACATAGGAAGAGCGGCATGATGCCAGTATCTTTAATATGTTGTGACTGCAGAGGGAGCTGCCACTATTGAAGCCTTGCGGGCAGAACTTGCCCGAGCCAAGGAACAAGCGAGGTTGGGTAATGCGACTGCTTTCAAGGCGGCCGAAGAGTTGTAAGCCGAGAAGGCCGCGCATGGAGAGAGCCGAGATAAGATGGCCAAGATGGCCATAGAATTAAAAGCCACCGCCGACCGTTGCCGGGTTCTTGAAAAGGAAAACCAGGCGAAGGCATCGGACCTTGAGAAGGCTGCTGCGACGAGAAAAGACCTCCGCTCTGCTATGAGGGCAAAGAAGGAGGAGCTGTGGGAAGCCGGGGATATTGTAGCTGGGAAATCCTTTATGTTGCGGAGGAAGTTCGGAGATCCACGGTATGCCCCTCTGGATTGGCTGTGGAGTTCGGAGGATGTGTATATGGATTTGGCGGCGAGCGCTGCCGATGCGGTGAAGTACTTCTAGGGTCAAACAGACCGTGAAGTAGACCAGCTGTTTTGGACACAATTCCATTCTCCCGAGCGTCCACTTTCATTGACTGGCCAATTAGCCGAATGGGCCGAACTGAATAGGTTGTCCGGACGCGCCATGAGGTCTGTTGTGGATCAGCTATGGCCGGAAAGGCCGAAACCGAATAGCTATTTCAGCTTGGTGCAGCAATTCCTTGACGTGGTGCCGCGCATCAATGCGATGAAGAGGTCGGCGTGCATAGAGGGCTCACGGATGGCCTTTGCCCATGTTAAAGCATGCTGGGCGGAGATGGATGCCACCACGGTTGCAGCACGGGATTCGGCGATAGGCTGAATGGCTGCTGAGCACTACTTTGAAGAAGTTTTTGAGGGTGCTCATTTGATAGAGACCCAGTGCTCAAAAAATATTATGTTTGAGTGATATGTAATCTCATTGTAAGCGAAAATGCTTTTATAAAGTCTTATAAGGCTATTTTTATACTTTTGCCTGAAAGTAATATGATGCCTCCTGGGCGGCCGTTTATGTATACATGTGTATAACCTGAAAGATTGCAGCCGTCGGCTTCAACCCCCACACATATAATGTGGAGGTGCTCGCAAAAACACGCGTTCACACTTAACCCAACATCTTGGTGCTATTAAGGAGGTGATAGCGGAGCGAGCAAGGCAACTGGACTATAATGCTTTAGCACTTTCACTTAGCCATAGGAGTTTGACAGTGGGGCTACTAGATAGCCCCTGGTGGCTCCGCACTCTCCCGATCCAGGGGTGCGTACATGCCTGGCCGGAAAGCGGCCCTTCATTAAGGCGGAGGAATTCTAACATTCCAACAGGTCATCGAGTGGTTGACCAGTCTCACGCTATATCATGACAGTCAGTTTTCGGCTTTCTCTACTAAGGTGCTCGTCCGGATGAACCAGGGCACAATCGCAGTAGTTCTCCTGGTGCTACCTTAGCCGATAAAGCGGAACGTAAGGCACCAAAACACAGGAGCCGGGCAAACCCAACATTTGACCAAAGACAATGATTCGGAGCTGATGCATATAGGGCCAAACTCACGATGCCGAACACTCCCTAAGGTATTCGGTCTTTGTGGTATAAACCGGGCCTGAATAATAACCTTTGTAAGAAGCCCCTTGTGTCCACGTACGTGCATTGTTCTGGCGTGGCAACATGCCAAGACGTCAGCATCCTTCTCAACGGTGGATATGTATCAACAAGAGACAGTAAAAAAGGTTTACGCAGGGTCTTAATCTAAAAAGAATCCTTGGAGCGGGTCCCTGCTACACGTCTGCGCCTGTGTTTCCGTTGTGCCGTATCCTGGACGAGTGTAGCACGATGATCGTCCGTAAAAGAGAGGAATTTAGGTGAAAAAGTTGTCGTGCAAAAAGATAGTTTTTAAAGAAACCATGTATAATTCAAGATGAGAAAAGATTGCCACTTGTCTGCGTGCGTTGAGCCCCTTGCAAATAGGGGTGTGACCGTTTATTCGGTATAAATAGCGGCGCCAGATTTGGTTAGTTGTGTCTGAGGTCTTGACGACCTATTGGATGCTTTCGGTGGTCCGGGCGCCTTTAGTGTGCGGCTGCCAAGGCAACCGCACTCTCTTCGGCGTGCAGAGATCGCTTGATATTTCCGTTCACTGAAATGATGCCACGTGGACTGGGCATCTTGAGTGTGAGGGAGGCGTAGTGTGGTATTGCATTAAAGCGAGCGAAAGCTTCGCGTCCGAGTAGTGCTTTATAGCCACTTCGAAATGGAGCGATGTGGAAGGTTAAATGCTCGCGATGGAAGTTATCGGGGGAGCCGAATAAAACTTGTAGTAGTAGGGAGCCCGTACAGCGAGCCCCTAGGCCTGGCGTTACTCCTTTAAAGGTAGTATTGCTATGGCGAATTTTTGTTGGGTCTAACCCCATCCCGCGGATTGTATCCTGATATATTAGGTTTAGATTGCTGCCACCGTCCATCAATACTCGTGTGAAGTGACATCCGCCAATTACTGGGTCTAATACCAGGGGAGCCCATCCTGCACGCCGGATACTTGCTGAGTAATCGCGATGGTTGAAAGTGATCGGTTGAGACGACCAGTGGCAGGACTTCGCGGTGACAGGCACTTGGGTATATTTCCCTGGGGGTGCCACATTGTTTCCCTTGATCACGTGTAACACGTTTACTGTTTTGACTTCTGGTGGAAATTTCTTTTGTTCCCCAGTGTCTTGCTTGGGAGGCTCGTCCTCGTCTTCACTTGGTGTATCCTCCCCCTTGTGTACAGCGTTGAGCTTCCCGGACTGCTTGAAGACCCAACAATCTCTATGGGTATGATTAGCAGGTTTACCAGGGGTACTATGGATCTGACATACTTGGTCCAGAATTTTGTTGAGGCTGGACAGTTCATCCCTGGTGCCTTTAGAGGGCGGCTTTTGCTGACCTGGCCGAGAGCTTTTGAATCCGGCGTTTACTGTCGTGCCCTTCGTACTGTCTTCTTTGTTCCGGCGTTTGTTATTGCTGTTGCGCCGTGATTTCCCATTTCCATCTCTAACTTCAGATGTACTGGGGTCGCTGGTGCTGCATTTGGCTAGCCAGCTGTCCTCACCCGCGCAAAAGCGGGTCATGAGGTTTGTTAATGCGGCCATCGTTCTCGGCTTATTTTGGCCGAGGTGTCTGGCGAGCCATTCGTCACGGACGCTATTATTAAAAGCTACCAAGGCTTCGGCGTCCGGACAGTCGACAATTTGGTTCTTTTTAGTAAGAAACCTGTTCCAAAGCTTTCGGGCTGACTCTCCGGGCTGTTGAGTTATATGACTCAAATCGTCCGCATCCAGAGGTCGGACATAAATCCCTTGAAAATTTGCTCGAAAGGCGTCTTCGAGCTCTTCCAACTTCCAATGGAGCTTTCGAGGAGGCCTTTAAGCCAGTGACGAGCTGGCCCTTTGAGCTTGAGGGGTAAGTACTTGATGGCGTGGAGATCATCTCCTCGAGCCATATGGATATGGAGGATGTAGTCCTCAATCCAAACCCCAGGGTCTGTTGTTCCGTCGTATGCCTCTATGTTTACGGGTTTGAATCCCTCTGGGAATTCATGGTCCAGCACCTCATCGGTGAAACACAGGGGGTGTGCGGCACCCCTGTAGCTGGGTGTGCCGCGTTGTTCGAATGTTTGTTGTATTGCATTGTATGTTGGGGCGCTCTTGGAGGGGCGATTGTCACCGTACCTCGCTGCTGTGTTGAGTATTTTACTCCATCTAATTTGGAGTGTGTCTTGCGTAGCCCTGAGCCTTTGCTTCTGCTTTTTGAGACTCCTCGCGGTGGCAACAAGCCTTTTACGGGCATTCTGCTGCTCCGGGTGCCTGTCCGGCGTTATATCGTCCGGACTATTATCCTTGATAGAATTTGTTTGTTCGGTTTGATTATCTGGATTGCCGTTGTCCGGTAGCGGTTCGCCATGCTCCAGCGCTGGGTCTGTGTGATTGTTATTTCTGTCGAGGCGGGATTTGGGGCGGCGCTTGCGTCGCCGCTTTGACTACTTCTCGAGGGAACAAGCCTTCGGTGCGTCCTTCCGCTCCTCGTCGTCATCTTTTGGTGCGTCCACCATGTATACGTCATATGACGAGGTGGCTTTCCAGGGCTCAATAGGCGCTGGTTCTTCATCGTCTCCTGCGTCGGCGTCCATACAGTCGATATCTTTGGAGTCGAAGTCGAGCATATCGGTTAAATCATCGATAGTGGCTATAAGGTGGGGGTGGGTGGGCTTTGAATTTCTTCATCGTCCGTATCCCAACCTTGCTCACCGTAGCTCGGCCAGGGCTCTCCTGATAGAGAGAGATACTTTAGTGTCTTCAGAATATCACCGAAAGGCGAGTGCTGAAAGATATCCGCGGCAGTAAACTCCATGATCGGCGCCCAATCGGATTCGATCGGCAGGGGCGCGGAGGGTTCGGAGTCCGGAGAGGAGTCCGGCTCCCTAGAGTCACGAGTCTCGCAGAGTGCGGGGCTGGTGTTCGGCTCGATCGCCGTTGGGATCGCAGCCCTCGAGGCGGCGTCCAACCACCCATCCTCAATCGGCGCAGTAGGCTCTGATTTAAGGGTCGAAGCCGATGCGGGTGCGGCCTCCAGGGCACTGTTCGGCGGCAGAGCTAGATCATGCTTGTCGTGACAGTGCGGCGCGCTCGGCAGTGGCTCGAATTCGTCGAAGATCAAGTCCCCGCGGATGTCAGCCGTGTAGTTTAAACTTCCAAATCTGACCTAGCGGCCAGGGGCGCAACTTTCGATCTGCTCCAGATGGCCAAGTGAATTGGCCCGCAGTGCGAAGCCGCCGAAGACGAAGATCTGTCTCGGGAGGAAGGTCTCACCCTAGACTGCATCGCTATTGATGATCGTAGGAGCCATCGAGCCTGACGGCGACGACACAGAGGAACTCTCAATGAAAGCACCAATGTCGGTGTCAAAACCGGCGGATCTTGGGTAGGGGGTCCCGAACTGTGCGTCTAGGCCGGATGGTAACAGGAGGCAAGGGACACGAAGTTTTACACAGGTTCGGGCCCTCTCGATGAAGGTAAAACCCTACGTCCTGCTTGATTAATATTGATGATATGGGTAGTACAAGAGTAGATCTACCACGAGATCAGAGAGGCTAAACCCTAAAAGCTAGCCTATGGTATGATTGTGTTGTCCTACGGACTAAAACCCTTCGGTTTATATAGACACCGGATAGGGTTAGGGTTACATAGAGTAGGTTACAATGGTAGGAGATCTACATATCCGTATCGTGCACACACACACTGTCGCCTCATTTTAAGTTGATACCTATCGCACACACACTCCTTGTGTCTTTGTCACACATGCACTCCGTCCTCCTCCACTCTCCCTCTCTCTCACACACACATGGTCTTTTTGCAACAACTAGCAAGACACCCATGCGTTGCATGGAACATCAAGATGCATTTGTATGAGTAGTTTATCTTGTGGGGGAAAATAATGAATGAGGGAAGGCCTTATTTGCAAATGTGGAGAGGGGTGTGGGTATCTTTTTGCAAAATTGCCATAGTTTCCTTCCTATCCATCAGATATAGATCGGACGGCATATATTGCAGGATGGCAGGCACACGATCATCACCGACAATGCTTTTTATAAGAGTAGGGATAAAAAATAGAGTTGGTGATGATGGCGGGCCTGCCATCCTGCAATGTAGGTCGTTTGATTTATATCTGACGGATAGGAAGGAAAATATGGCAATTTACCCGCACTCTTCACCACATTTGCAGATAAGGCCTTCCATCGTTCATCCTTTTCTCCCACAAGATCTTGATGTTCCGTGCAACGCACGGGCATCTTGCTAGTAAGAGTAGAAATTAGACATATACCACTTCTCGAATCTTGAAACCAACAGCATTCCTCCCTTATCTCATCAAAACCACCAAAGGAATATATTTTGAGTGAAACATAACATATTTTTAGTGATATATGTATTTCAAAACTAGACTTTTTTCTATCAAATCGGTGAATATGTATTAATCTACTTTGATCGTGTGGCAACGCATTGGCACATTGCTAGTAGTTATTATAATTTTTTGGACATCGGACAAACGGTGGAGTACATATATGAAGAGAAGAGGTGCACGCACGCCTCTCATTGTCTCGCACACATGAGTGTTACGTAAAGGAGACATTAACAAATAAACCCTAAAACCCTAGGTGCACGATTGCTGCATTCGCGGGTACCGGGTACGTGGTGGAGCACCTTTGTAGGAATAGTCAGCTCGCGTGATAATTTGATCCGTAGGAGTTGATGGTCGGGACCACAGGTGAACGACTTGGAGCGCGGTGGCTCGCCAGTTGCCACAGATCGAGTAGCGACGTTTAAAATATCGTTTTTAGAGGGGTTAAGAGTTCCGATTTTCAATGGCGCGTTATAAGTAGTAAGTAGTTTTTAGAACGATTGATATGGAGCGAAAATGGAATTCATAGTACTACGTACCTCCTTGGCGTATGGTTGTATGGTTTTTTTTGCGATGGAGGTTGTATGGGTTTATGTTGCGAGATGTTCAACTTGGTAGTTCTAGGGAAAATACTATGGTTTAGATTTAGATACTGGTTTTCAGTAATGAAAATCGGAAGGGGAAACCTTTCTTTGATTAAAAAAAACTACTACCTCCATTCTGGTTTACTAGTCCCCATCGTACTTTGGGTCAAAGTTTGTCCACGAATTTTACTTGTAAAATGTGAATGGAAAACGAGATTTTGTTATACCCAAACAAAAAAGGACTAGAGGGAGTGATTGCTCTAACACGGACGCGACCTCTCATAGCGCAGGCATTGAACCGCACTACAAGAAATATGTCAACTTGTGACCACCACTATTGGTCACTGAAAGGTCATGGGTTTTCATTTGCGACCTTTTTGTGACCAAAAACAGAAGGTCAAAAGCTGGCGGCCATAAACTGACTATAGCGACCTTTCTTCTGGAATGGTCGAAGACGTTTACGACCAAAATACGTCTACTGTTTTGTTTTGGTCACTAGCAACCTCCCCAGGCCACGTAGGCATCCAGCGTGGCAATCTGACGTGGCACAAGATTCAGCCCGGTCCAATTTGGTGTTTATATGGGCCGAGCCCATTAATTCGGCCTTTTTAATATTTATTTTTCCTATTAATTTTTGCTAGCTACATGGGCTGGCCCAGCAATTCAGCCTTTTTATTTCTAGATGCAGCCTTTTACAGCATATGATCTTTTATTTTTTGCCATTTTATTTTCCACTGTTTTACATTTGTCCCAAGAGTTTCAATTTTTCTTTTTCTTAGAAGATTGGTCCCAATTGTCATTTTCTAGTAATAGGACCCGGTTGTCAGGGTCAAGTTCTTTAGATTTCATTTCATAGTAAATAAGTAATAAATATCTAAATCAGCACTGGCAAAATACACTGCTTGAAATAGTAGCCAGAATGGCAATCACAGTATTACAACGTGAATACATTTTTTTGTGGGTAAACGCGGATACATCATACAACACAAATACAATGGCAATGACAGTATTACAAGCTCTACTGCTTCTGTCGACCTTCTTCAACATGGACCTCCTTCAGTCCTTCTCCATATCCTTTCAACCTTCTTTTGCATGGAGCTACTGTGAGAGGAAATCTACAGTTAAGAACAAAATACGTATATAAGCAGTTGGGTACATATCACTTTGGAAAGCACAAGATATCATTTGGCTGGACATGAATATCACTTGTGCATGGGATAGTAAAAGGAATTACAACTAAACAACAATTCAGCATGAATTGGTAAAATGAACTGGCAAAGAATGCACTGTCCAACTGATTCAGCATGAGAGTCCGACGGCGACAGCACCAAGCAAAATTCAGTAAAGCGTATAAATAGATTCAGGCCAATTGGTAAAATGAAATCTAATCCATGAGATTTAGTCAACTTTAGGGAGCATCGCATATTCAGACCAATATTTGCAAGCATGTAAATACCGATTCAACACTAGGGAGTATTGACTTTTTCTGGCAGCGAGAAAGCAACTCAATTTGGCAAGCAGTGCAATACCAAGTGAATTTAGTCAAACATGCAAGTGAATTTAGAGCAGTAGAACTAGGGACTGGTAGCACTAGGGACTAGGGACTGACAGCAATAACACTAGATTCAGTCAAGTGAAAGTGAATTTAGAGCAGATCCGCAATGGCCGGAGGCTGACTTCTGAAATGAAAAAGAGCACAATGAGATGTTAGCTTTGACATGATGATGTAGTAGTAACAGGGAAGCATACCAGGGAGGTAGTTTTACATAATAAAAACAAACTAGGCACCTGCATAATCACACGGCGGTAGTTTGAGATAATAAAAACTAATGTTCCACACATAGTCTTAGCGCTCCAACAAAGAAACAACTAAAATTACTTTCAAGCAAATAGGTTGTACATCGATCAGGTTGTAAATGACAAAAATTCAGGGGTGTACCTAGTGCAAGAAGGCATCGACTAGGTTTTGAAGCTAATAACAATTGGCATGCATGTATGACTTGTTGGAGTTGGTGCATGGTCAAATTCAACTAGTGTAATGTATCGCCTATATATAATAGACCCATCTCTCCAATGCAATTTCATGAACCAAGAAACATAGGTGTTTATTTCTTCCTCTGCTAAACTATCTCCATATGGATATCAGCTAATGATACGCATATCGTATTAAGGCAATGCTTTGGACGACACATATTCTGCAAGCTGTTGCTAATTTGCAAATACAAATGGACGCCTAACAGTGCTCACATAGAATTAGCAGAGCATGGCAGATTTATAGCCATCAGGGGAGGGGGACACCTGAACCCACGTCGGCTGCTGCAGGGCTTGGGCTGCACACACACACATACATGTATTAGAAGCAATTCAGTCAACACTCTCCGCAGGAAAGAGGCAAGTTGGCACTCACAGGGTTGAGATAATAGCAGGAGACGTGGGTACCTGAAGGGGCAAGCGATTGGTCCAAGCCCGGAGAGCAGAGGAGGCATGGTGGCGGTGTGCTGGAGCGCCTTGGAAGCCCGGGAACGTGGTGGTACAGATGGTCAAGGAAGAGGAGCAGAGCGGGTCCTTGATGGCCAAGTAGATGCGTCCCTCCTTCTGCTCCTCGTGGATGGGTGACCTGCAGTAACAAATATGTTATACAACCCAGGATCGAATGTAGCACATACTATCGTTTTTGAACTTAATCGTGGCAGTCTTTCATCATTACCCAGTCTCCGACAACAAATAAGCTCACTAAAACAGCATTGTTGAGATCTCTTTTGACTTTAAGGACGTATCCATCAAGACATGCAAGTCCCAAGATCCACAGCGCTTGCAATCCCATCGACGCAATCAGATAGCTGAAACTCGAAAGAGACAAAGAGCTCATTACAAAACCGAAATGCCATTAGCAGTAGAAATTTTAAAAGGGGAATGCTGTGTTAATACAAGTCTGGAAACAAGCCACAATTGCACTAAATTTGTTGCTGAATCTAGGAATTACCACCACCATGCACCCACACCACATGGCCTACAGAAGGCCCAATTTGGCCTTGAGGGGCTCTCAGCCATTAGTTTTGGACAATACTCACCCGTGCAAGAGCACTCTTGTACTAAAATCGCCACTCATTACAAGTTCAAACCTACATATTTCCTCAAGCACATGTCTCACAGGACAGTGATGGTTAACTTAGATTCTCTAACCAAATATCTCAATAATCTGGTTGACTACTCACGGATTAACAAAGCCCCTTGTGATTAAACTATCCATAGCTCACAGATTAACAGACTAGTAGACGGTACTCCGCCCAGGAAAAAACCTCCCAAACAAGACAGGAAGGTTACCATGACGGCGATGGAGGCGGCGGCGAGCGCGGCCTGGCCGAGGCGCAGCCAGAGCCCGCCCCACGTCCCGGGCCTCCCCGCCAGCTCCCTTCTCTTGAGGCCAACACCGCTGCCGCCCATGCGCATGCTCTGCTCCAGGTACGTAGGCACGAAGGGAAGCCCCGGCTTCTCCGTTGTGGTACAACAACAAAAGGGATCAGAAATCAAGAGAAGGGAAACTAGGAACATCACATGGGGCTGCCATATTCCTGCGGATTCAGACCACAGAAGTGACAGAAGATTACACGGAGCAGAGATGAGGTCGTGAGCGACGCACCGAGGTAGTCGACGGGGATGCGGCCGTTGGAGAAGCGTCCGGTGGGGCGGTGGGTGTCGAAGTCCCGCCCGTAGGGCTCGCGGTCGGCGCGGGCGAGCGTGCCGAGGTACTTGTTGGTGCCGACGTCGAACGTGGAGTCGCCGATGACGAAGAGCGTGGGGACGAGCGGGGTGGGTCGGGTGAGGAGCACCAAATCTCGGTGGAGACGATGAAGCGGCCAGAGGAGAGCCCGGTGGAACTGCTCGATCCGGATGGGGAGAGGAGCTACTCGATCTAGATGGGTGTTTGTGTCCTGGATCTCACGGGAGGAGGGGCTATGCGCCGCCCTAATCCCGGATCCGGCGGCTTCTAGCCTCGCCGTCACCATCGCTGGTGACTGCTCTAGCTGGAGTACCCGCGGCCAGAGACGACAGAGCCGGCGTCGCGGTTGGTGACGACGAAGGAGAATACGATGAAGACAAGCCGGCGTCGCGTCCGGTGGCTCAGCCAGATGCCGCCGCCGAGGACGACGAGGGAGAGGACCAGGACCCCCACTCGCGGTCGGTGGTGGTGACCATGTCCACAATGGCCTCCTTCTCGGGCCAGTTGGATCTGAGAGTGGGGAGGGAGGGATCTGGATCAGGAGCGCCATGGGGAGGGCCGAGCGGTGACCATGTGGGGGGAACGCCGGAGGAGTGGGGCAGGGGCGGCGGCGCGTCGAGATCCAGAGGGAGGGAGTGAGGTTGGGGGCGGCGGCGGGGGATCTAGAAGGAGGAGTGGTGTGCGGCAGCGGTGGATCCAGAGAGAGGGAGAGGGTGAGAGCGCTAGGGTTCGGTGCGTGGGGAGAGAGTGGAGTGGTGTGCGGTGGGTTTTTTTTGAGGGGTAGCTCGCGGTGGGTGAGGTGAGGGCCGTTGGATCCAGGAGGATCCGACGGTGGTTTATCCATGATCCACGTGAGAGGCCTTTGGACCAATAAAAACATGGTATACAGGTATGATATTTTGACCATTTAAATTGGTCATAATTGACTAAAAGTAAGGTGCTAAATCATGTTAGCTATTTTATTATGACCTGAAAATATGAAAAAAAAACTTCTCATTGTGTCAACAAATTTGACTATAGTTTTCAGGAATAATCACAAATTGAAATAAGACAAATATTTTTTTAAAGAGTTATGAGAAATGAGTTCTCTTAAATCATTTTTTCATTTTTCGAGTGTCCAAAATGAGTTTTTTTGTGAAGGACCTATAATATATTTGTTGCAAAATTGGACCAAATCAATTTTCTAAAATACTAGGACATATTTAATGCACAATTGACCAAATGGTTGGGTGTCAAAAGATTCGATCCACCTCTGGTGAAAAAGACAAATTTCTGTCGATTCAGTTGGAAGCGGGTCAAATTTGAACTGCGGCTGCCTCATAGTTTGCTTTTTATTTTTTCCAAAAATCATTTCTAGGTACATAAGTATCTATTTAATAAGAGAAACATAATTTTTTTTCCAAGATTCAACCACTAGCTAGGAACGGTCAAGCCCGCCGTTTTGACCGCATTTTGAAACGGGCATAAAAATTCCAAAAAAAATCAAAAAAATTATAAAACCTTCGCATTGTGTCATTATATGTGACCAAGTTACGAGGAAAAATAATAAACTTATAATACGGCAATTCTTTAAAAAAAAGTGTTCTCAGAAACGAGCTATCATGTGTGGAGATCAATGGCTTTCAAGCCAAATGATCAATCCTATAGCCACATTCATGGCATAGTTTGTTCAGATGATCTCATATTGTGCACAAGGTGCATACTGGAATGGCAAACAATGTTGCCTAAGGAAACTTTCATTTTCTTTGGACGAAAAAATCATTTTCCATTTTCTGAGTGCCCGAAATGAGGTTTTTTTGTGAAGGACCTACCAAATAATTGTTGCAAAATTGGACCAAATCATTTTTATAAAATACTAGGCCATATTTAATGCACAATTGACCAAATAGTTGGGTGTAAAAAGTTTTTATCCACCTCTAGTGAAAAAGACAAATTCCCGCCAATTCCGTTGGAAGCGGGTCAAATATGAACTGCAGCTGCCTCATTGTTTCCTCTTTATTTTTTTCAAAAATCATTTCTAGGTACATAAGTATCTATTTAATCAGAGAAATATCAAAAGTTTTCCATGATTCAACCACTAGCTAGGAACGGTCGAGCCCACCGTTTTGACCGCATTTTGAAACGGGCATAAAAAATTCAAAAAAATCAAAAAATTGGAAAACCTTCGCATTGTGTCACTATATGTGACCAAGTTTCCAGGAAAAATAATAAACTTGTAATACAAAAATTATTTTAAAAAAGTGTTCTCAAAAATGAGTTATCATGCGTGAAGATTCATGGCTTTCAAGCCAAATGATCAATCTTATGGCCACATTCGTGGCATAGTTTGTTCAAATGATCTCATATTGTGCAAAAGGGTGCATCTTGGAATGGCAAATAATGTTGCCTAAGGAAGTTTTCATTTTCTGTGCACGGAAAATTCATTTTCCATTTTCCAAGTGTCCCAAATGAGGTTTTTTTGTGAAGGACCTACCAAATAATTCTTGCAAAATTGGACCAAATCATTTTTCTAAAATACTAGGCCATATTTAATGCACAATTGACCAAATGGTTGGGTGTAAAAAGTTTTGATCCACCTCTGGTGAAAAAGACAAATTTCCGTCGATTTAGAAGGAAGCGGGTCAAATTTGAACTGCAGCTGCCTCATAGTTTGCTAATTATTTTTTCCAAAAAACATTTCTAGGTACATAAGTATCTATTTAATCATAGAAACACCAAAAAAATTCCAAGATTCAACCACTAGCTAGGAACGGTCATTCCCGCCATTTTGACCGCATTTTGAAATGGGCATAAAAAATTCAAAAAAAATAAAAAAATTGGGAAACCTTCGCATTGTGTCATTATATGTGGCCAAGTTCCCAGGAAAAATAACAAACTTGTAATACGGCAATTATTTTTAAAAAGTGTTCTCAGAAACGAGCTATCACGTGTGGAGATCAATGGCTTTCAAGCCAAATGATCAATCTTATGGCCACATTCATGGCATAGTTTGTTCAAATGATCTCATATTGTGCACAAGGGTGCATATTGGAATGGAAAACAATGTTGCCTAAGGAAGTTTTCATTTTCTTTGGACGAAAAAACCATTTTCCATTTTTCGAGTGCCCAAAAGGAGTTTTTTTGTGAAGGACCTCCAAAATAATTGTTGCAAAATTGGACCAAATCATTTTTATAAAATACTAGGACATATTTATTGCACAATTGACAAAAATTTTGGGTGTAAAAAGTTTTGATCCACCTCTCGTGAAAAAGACAAATTTCCGCCGATTCAGCTGGAAGCGGGTCAAATTTGAACTGCAGCTGCCTCATAGTTTGCTATTTATTTTTTCCAAAAATCATTTATAGTTACATAAGCACCTATTTAATCATAAATACATGGTTTGGTGGCGATACGTCGAGGTTTGGACGGTGGCCGAGGGCTCCAACTCTAGAGCGCGTAAACTCGCATGCCCGCCGCGTGGTAACCGCGTGACTGTGGCGTTGCCATGTGTTCTGGGTGGCCTAGGCATGTCTAGTGGGTTGGGCACTCCCCAGGTAGGTGCTAGGAAGAAAATTACAACATAAGATTCTCACGAGGAGACCGATCGATGCTCAAACGTGAATTAGCAGCCAAGTGTTTGATTAGCGGTACAGGAAATGTACATGGCTAATGGGC
This sequence comes from Triticum urartu, assembly GCF_056163025.1. Lineage (NCBI taxonomy): Eukaryota > Viridiplantae > Streptophyta > Magnoliopsida > Poales > Poaceae > Triticum > Triticum urartu. Next base: position 716,103,332 of record NC_141874.1, read on the forward strand.
GTGTGTTTTGGCTGAGTATGATCATTTACTAAGAAGACCGTCTTCACAAATTTTCAGATCAGAAGGAGGAGCCTAGGTGGTACTTGCTTTGCAAACTACCACACTGGACATAAATACGAATGTTGAAGCTCGGCTCAAAATAATGAATGGATTGAGCTGGCATTTGGTGGAGGATGGTTACTTGGGCATAGGAAAGCACTGTAGAAAATGGATACTATTTGGACATGTCAAAGTGGCGCTTCCTTCACAAACTGTTGTTGTGAACAGAATAGGAAAATGAATATTGTTGAATTATTTTTGAACTAGGCAAGGAAGGTTTTTACATATTTGACGAAGATATGACCCAAAGAATTTATGAGATTTTTTTGGGAATTTTGGGAATGACAGAAATATAGGTTGCTTCACAACCTAGGGCAAAAACTGCCACATGGACATGACACATAGGCAAAACTGATGAGGTGGCGCCTAGTCATAGCAACCCACCACAATTTACAAGGCTATGACCATCTATATTGGTCGTTAACAACTAGAAATAAGGCAGCGGACTAGCGCTGTTTGCTTTATGACCATTTCCTCTAATGAAATTATGACCTTTCTGACCAAAATGCTCGTTATGGTTTAGGGTTTAGAGCCCCCCAGACAGCTTTTGACCAATTGGTCTAAAATGGTCATAAATTTATGACCAATTCTTCGAGGGTCACTGACAGAAGGTCATAAGTTGACATATTTCTTGTAGTGCCGGCGCACCGGCCAAGAGGGCCGCACTCGCTGCAGGCCCGGCTGAGCACGCCTCCTTGCCGCGTGCAACCAGCTTAAGACCGCCCCGCCTGCCTTCATTGAATCCGCGTGTGTGCCGGCAACACGTCCTTCCGCGAGCCGACAGGCATTTTAGAACACAAAAATGACTAAAATATAATTGATTTACGCATGGTCTTGACTTGTTGTGCTCGCACTGGTAGCAGGAACTAGTAGAGGATTTTCTTTATTTATAACTCTCCTCACATTTTTTGGCTTTGAAGTGAATCATGGTTGTGGACATTATGTATGAATGTGCAGATATCTGTGAACATGAGTTTGATGTGGAAGTTGAACTTGGAATGTCAGGCTTGCGCGTGAACTATACCATGTCCAATGCTTCGTGTGTTATTGTTTGGAAAGTAATTGCTGTTATTACATGACCCAAAAAAAACATTTTGTGCCGCATCAGTAGATGCACGGACATCACAACATGCATGCTGACTGGATAAACATTTGAACCTAGCTATTATGAAGAAAATTTTGTATTGACAACAGTTAGGTAGCAGGAGACGCCTAGCCTGCTCTGCCTTTGCTAGCTTATTTCTGGCTTCTTCCATCTCTTCTTTGGCTTGGGTGAAGAGAGCATCTGATTGCTCTTTTCGCTTCTTCAGGAACTCAGCTACATTCTCAAGGGCTGTTGCACACTTTCTTTCAGCCTTTACTAATGCCACGAGGACACGAACAGCTGACGACTCCACCTGGCTTGTGTGTAATCTAGCATCATCTGGGAATTTGCACCTTGTGTCTAATCCAGCATCATTAGGGAACTGGCACCTTGTGCATAATCCAGCCTCATTTTGGAAACATGATCTCGAGGTTGACCATACTTCCCTCCTCGCAGGAACTGCATCCTGACATGAAGTTACTTCTTTTTTAGATCAATACTCAGATCAACCTAGATCCATTTAGTAGAAGCCAGATAAACAGAACTCGGAGAAGTGAATTCAAAAGAAAAAAACAGACTACAAGGTGAGAACACCCACTTCCTACATCAAGCTAAAAACGAAAGCATTAGGACGATTAAGACTCTTCTTATTACACATCAAAGAACACCACGCTTAAGAGAAACAGAAACTACAACATATACACATCGAAGAACACGAGGCTACACGAAAGTAATTGAAAGGGTGTTACTTACCAAAGCTTGTTTTACAGGTTCAGTGCAGCTCCTCTTTAACTTGCCACGCTCCTTGAAGATGTCCCGAATATCCCGTGTTTGGTCTTCATTGCTCCTTTGCATGTTCGCACTCGTGGTTTTAAAATCTCAACATGGCAAGAAAAATATACTACTAGTAATACTCGCGCATCTTGTGGGCAACATTAAAGCACTCGTTTGCCATGTTAGAGCATCTCCAACAGAATCGCAACGCACGACGCTTTAAAAAAGCGTTTATAGTGCTAAGATCGAGAAGTAGATACTAGAGAGTAGAGGATAGTTCTCAGCATAGATAGATAAAAAAAGATAATCCAACTACCCCTCTCCAGATTTGCAAATAAGGCCTTCCCTCGTTCATCCTTTTCTCCCACAAGATAAACTACACATACAAATGCATCTTGATGCGTGCAACGCATGGGCATCTTGCTAGTTCTAAAAACCTTTCCATCATTTGCCACACTACTGGTTGCAGATGAAAAACCTACCCAAGCACAGCGTGATACAGGAGCGACGCACAATGCAGACTAGTTCCTCCATCCAGGTGCGTGACATGTCCTATCTTGTCATCACAACAAGGTTAGCTATTAGAGTACCACTACCTCCCTTCTAGTTTAAAGGGCTCGATTCAAAAATTTCACCTACTCTTAGCAAGATAGTAGAGGCGGTGGAATAGTTTTTGAAGTCTGCAAAAGTACTCAACTAGTGTTGTCGTTCTTCACAAAAAAATGTGTTTACGAATGCATGCATAAACACTAGTTACTCTAACCCCCCTCTCTTCTTCAATTCTTTGCCACATCAGCATGTTTGCTATTCCAGTGTGCATGATACCAACTAAGATACCACCATTATGGACAGCCTTAATCATTGCATGCAATAATTTAGTGCACCTTGAAATATGAACATGTGTGGGGAGTGTATGTTTTTAATGACTTGAGACTATACCTAGCCCGGCATGCAAGATGACTTATTATGCACCGTTCCCCATACCTGCAGGAAGCCCGTTCGTCTCCAAATCTTTTCCTCTCCATGTGTGGAAACAATATGCTTGCCAAACTCTCCTTCTCCCTCCGGCGGTCCCACCACTCCACCCGTGTGAAAAAATTTGCATGCATGACTCTCCTCCCCCCACGCTCGTCCAATCCGTTGTGACTAGCAATATTTCCACCCCCTCGCTCCCTCGTAGTTTACTCCAACAAATATGCCCACGTAGCTATTACTTAACTGCAGGTGCATTGGGTCACTGACATATGGGCCTAATAGGGGTCTGGCCCACATGTCAGTGACACAACTGGACCTGCAGTTAAGTCAGTGCAACTCAGTCCATATCTTACATAGGTGTGCCATTGCTCGCTATAAATACTGCGCCTCCCACGACATCGCTATCTCCTCCCCCTCACGTTCACGTTCATCGCTATCTCCTCCCCCTCCCTCTCACGTCGACCACCATGGCATCGCTCCTCCCAAGCCCTAGGAGCCCCTCGCTGCACCGCGCGGACGGTCACGCGTCGCCGTTCCGTTCCGCGCCGCCACTAGTCGAGGAGGACGCGTCGGTGTTCCGCTCCTTGCCGCTACGCGACGCGTCGCCTTTCCGTTCCTCGCCGCCACTAGTCGAGGAGGACGCGTCGGTGTTCCGCTCCTCGCCGCGACGCGACGCGTCGCCGTTCCATTCCTCGCCGCCACTAGTCGAGGAGGACGCGTCGGTGTTCCGCTCCTCACCGCGACGCGTCTAGGTGGATGCGTTGGCGTTCCCAATCTCGCCAGCACGCCCGCCGGAGGACGCGTCGGCTCCCCGCTACGAGGAGAACGCCGCGCCGCCCGCCGAGCCCCCCCAGCCTTGAGGAGCTTTGGAAAGAAATGGATGTCGCCTTCTGGGAGGATTTGCCTCCAGCAGAGCGCGCCAAAATAGAGGAGGAGAAGAAGGCCGAGGAAGAGAAGCGCACCGTGGAACAAGCTGCCTGGGAGGCCTATGTCGCATCCGAGAGAGTTAGGCAATTGGCTCTTTGGCAGAAGGCTCGTGCGAGGGCCGTGAGGGTGGCGGAGGACAGCCGTGCCGACGCCCTGAGTGCAGTCGGGCCCAAGCGCCTCATGTACGCTTGGTGGTACGTGGACCGGTTGCACGCTTCCAGCGAGGAGGAGTACCTATTGGCGCCGGATCACCACACCGGTGAGATCGCGCTCACCCGCCGGCAAGCCGCCAATCAGCACCTCGCGAGTTGCGAGGCTGAGGAAGAGGCGTTGTGTCGGCGCGCTGGGAAACGGCCGCGCACCAGGGCACTCGTGGCGCGCCGCAAGCGCTCCTGCGAGCGTCGTGGCTTTTAGGTGTATAATTTTTGTTTCATAAGGCAATCTCATTAGTTTTGGGACGCAAATGATAAATCCCGAACGTTCAGGAATTTTTAGCGTCCTTAATTAAGTATGTAAAAGGGAAAGTTTGGAAACCTTGTGTATTCATACGCATTTTGCAAGTACGTCCATATAGCACAAACTTTACTATATACTATCGCACTACACATCTCTCTCGATATATGCTTGCAGACTGTGCTACTCCCTCCGTCCAGGTCAATAAGTCATCTTTGGTTGTGCACCGTGACCAAGAAGGAGGGAAGACTTATACACCTAGACGGAGGGAGTACTACTATTACTTATGTACGTGCAAATGCATGTTTTAACATTATGATGCGGTTTTTGTAAAAGTAAAAAAACAACACTAGTCAAGCTTGTGAAACGATTCAATGCAAAACAAATGCAAAAATGCTCATTTGATTGTTTACTTTTAGCTTCCTTCTGTGGTTATTTCTCTGTCGTACTTTGTACAGAGTATCTCACTGGTTGGAAAGGCATACAAATTCCCAAACCGCTTCCTACACCGTGTATCGAATTTTTTGCCTAACAAGTTGTGCCGTGCAATTGGAATTCCAACTTGAGTACTACTACTAGTAGGAGTACCAAGGGCCAGTTCTTTTAGGCTTCTAGATTAGTAATCCCATAACTACTACCTCCGTCCTAGTTTATTGGTCCCCATTGTAATCTGTGTAAAATTTTGATCATAAATTTAACTAATTAAATGTTAGTGCATGTCACATGCACTACTCCATCCGTCTAGGTGAGTAAGTCATCTTAGGCTGTGCACCATGACCAAGGAGGAGGAGAAAACGAGAAACGTTAATGTTTATTTGCTAATTAATAGTATTGCATGCAATGAACTAACCACTGCATGTCGTGTTTGATATCTCAAGTCATTAAAAGCATTCACACTATTTATCTCTTATTGGTTGATATGTCAAGAAACAAGAAACGAGGTAGAAGTTAATGCACCACACCTAAGTGTTTTGGGATTATTTGGTTTTTGTAAGATGACTTACACACCTAGACGGAGGGATTACAATGGTGAGGAATAAACCAGTTAAATCTTTGGTCAAAATTTAGCACAAATTACAATGGTGAGGAATAAACCAGGACAGAGTAGTAGTTTAGAAGCCCAAATAAATGAGTGAGGCGCCTTATTGTTACTCTCCACTGTGACTAGTCTTGTGGGAAAAGCTGGGGAAGCCGCCAAAAGAACTGGCCCTAGGAGTAGTAGCTAGGGATCGAGTGTGCAAGATGAACCAGAGAAAGTAAATGCAGAGAGATGAAATGCAAAAAAGATGGAGGGATGTGATGGTTGCTTGTCCGTTTAGTTTACCAGGCCACTTATTACTGGGAGTGGTTGGGTTTTGTGATATGACGGCTTTACTGCCGCACCACGAGCAGGGTGAGAGGTGAGACTCCCGTGCAGCGCTGCCCTCTACACTTGTACTACATCGGTCGTGGTTTATTAGCCCCCCATTGAATTTGACTGAAGATTTAACTGACAAAATGTTAGTGCATGTCAACAAAAACTATATCGTTGGATTCGTATTTGAACATAGTTTTGAATGATATAATTTTAGGTGACATGCATCAGCATTTATCGTACTATATATAATGCTAGTTCAATTTTTGGTCGTACTAATTTATAGTAGTAAGGTGCCCGTGCGTTGCATAGAAGAGTGAAATACATTGATCGGGGAGTTGTTTATTTTGACAAAGGATGTGGGGGTCATCTCATGTGTAACGGGTATCGATAGGTTTCTTCGGATATTATTTCATCTCTAGAGCTCACAAACATCCGGGTGAAATAGATAAAAAGGTATCTTTTGCAAACAAAAGCGTTCAACTGTTCAACCTGCATCCAAAACTTGTGAAGAAATAACACTTATTGTGCTTTGCAAGAAATGATCTTTAAGAATTAGTTTTTGAGTATCGATTATTATACATGTTGGCTACAGATGACATGGCACTTTCTTATAGTCAACAGTTGGCTATACTATTAAGTAATATTAACCATGCCCTTATACACCTAGACGGAGGGATTAAATCAGGATGACTTGCAAGCGGGTAGAGGAGATGTAAGAAATGGTTCATCGTAAGTCTTTCACCAGTACTGTAGTAAAAATTATACATGAAAGATTCTAGACTAAACCATAAACGGATACACTTTTATTCATGCGCGATACTCCAATAGAGCAAGATCCTGCATGGAAGTCTCCACATGCTTAGACAGCGGATTACATTGAGCGAAAACTAATGATCAACATTTAACTTGATAATGCGTATGTCCAGGTGAACCTCCTTGGAGTCCCCGTGCACCGCGTCGGCGGGTAAAGGATGCCATGGGTTTTCCAAGTCCACAATGGCGGGATAGTCCTAGCTCCCCAGGGTCCAAGTCCGTTCGATGAGGCCGGTGTCGCCGCCCACGCGACCCAGAGGGGTAGTAACACTGACCACGCACCCGTACATCGGCCTCGTGTCAATGTCTGCGTCAGCGGCGTCGCCCCTGAGGCACATTACAGAGACGGGGCAGCGGCCTGCGCGGGCCTCGCCAGTGCCCACGATCAAGAGGAAGATGCTGCCGTCCTCCTTCGAGACTAGTAGGCGGCGGTTATCCTCCAGCGACTCCGGCATGGTGAACAGGTAGCACGTCTCGTACTTGATGTTCTCCGCCAAGGGCCAGCAGTGACCGCTGCACGCATCCGTGAGGTGATGCACCATGTCCGCCGGCGAGCCACAAAACGGCATCGGGCACTCATAGCAGTGGACGAAGGGCTCCTTGGAGGCATAGACCAGGCCGTCCATGAAATGGGAGTGGCTGTAGGGGACGCTGCGCCAGTTGAATATATGAGCAAGTTACTACGAGATTTAATCCGAATAAGCACAAAATAAATCATGACGGCTATAATAGAGATGAAACTAATCATGTGGACTAGCATAGTAGTAGGATACAGAGTAGAAACATGAATTCTACCACGATTTCGAACAGGAAGGACAGAAACACATATGGTACAACGGGAGCAGCACTGTTGGCGTTGAGGTTGTCGCCCATGTCCAAACACCACGTAGACACGGTCTTTGAGCACGGTTCGTAGTCGTTCCACGCTCGGCCATTGAAGTTTGTAACTATTTTAGATTAGAATATACTACTCCTCCGGTGCTAGTAGTAGAGCAGAGTCCTACTCTACTACTCTACTCAAGCAAGTTAGGGCATAGCACTATAGGGAGTACTAGTACTGTGATCAGTCAAGCAAGTTGTCTGGCATCGACATGACCCTACGCTGCTGGTATGTGTCTCGTAAGTCAAGCGACGTGCTGTAGTCATCATCACCTATCCACTTCCCGCAGCACATATTCACTTCTCCATCTTTGTCCGCACATAATCTCGTCCAATCTTCCATCCCCGCTAAGGCGCCTCCCCCCCCCTCGTCCGAAACCCAAGCACTAACAATGGCAGAACCGAGTAGCATCCGCCGAAAGAGTGGCTGAAATTCGCTCCCCACAGAGGTAATTAAGCTCATTGTTTTGCGTGTGGACAATCTGAGTACCATGCCGCTCACCGCGTGCTCGTCGGGGCTGTACCGTTTACTCAAAGCCCTCAGGCCGGAGCTTTTTAAGCTAGCTCCTTGCTTGCTGATGCCGCCTGATCTTCAGAAACGGCGTGTCACGCAGCATAACGATCGTAGGGTGGCGAGCATCAACCCCCTTGATTGTGATCCGATCCCCGTCAGCCTCAACTACATTAACGGTATGTACTGGGTCGGCATGAACACATCTTGGATGGTGCTTGTCGACAGTCGCCGCAGCTGGATGCTCGTGGAGGTCTACACCCGACGATTGATCCCCCTTCCTTCGATTAACACTGCACGCTTTGACACCGCGGCCCAGAATACTCGGAATCTTACAGTAGCCAACATGATACCAAGTTTGATTTGCTCAAGGTTGCAATCTGTCAAGTGCCCATAAGATCTACGAATTATAAAGACTTCAGGCTAATTGCGTTCTTCAACCGTGGTCTCGCCTATCTGACAGGTCACTGCGGTAAGTGGATAAATATGCACGTCCATCGCAGGATCATACATCCTCCATGGTTCTCTGATGCCATTGAACACAAGGGCTTCATTTACGCTGTCGACTCCTTCTATGGCTGGACGTATTGCTGGCCTACTCCAGTCACCGCTACAAACGGCTGTTACAGCAGTATGTTACTTTCCTATGATAACATGATGGCTTGCTTATATTACTGTCAACATTTGCTGAAAAAATATTCATGCTCATAACATGTTGTTCTTAAGATTGACTAAATCAAGAGCCCTTTTTTACTTGACTCCAACTTGATATGACGTTGTAGGCCTCCTGGTGTCCCTACCCTTCCTAATCCCATAACCTTTCAAAGAAAAGCAGCATGGCAGTTGAGGTGATTCCTGGCTCGATAAGACGACGGCGAAAGATTGATGATCGTTCGCACGTACCGGACGTGTTGTTTCGCGGAATACAATCACAGTCATTGCAAGGTCTTTGAGCAGGATCCCAGCTTCTCTGGGCCTTCAGGAATTTTTGACTGGAGGCTGGTAAGTAGCCTTGGTACACGCTCTCTGTTTGTCGGACTGAATTATCCGATTAACCAGGAGATAACCGACGGCAAGATCATGATGGCAGCGCGGTTTCGTTTGTCAGGCAAAACTGTGTGTACACAGCGTACCATGCGTCTCTGCATGCACCATACCCTGATATGTGCCGCCACGCTCTGCAGCTCAAAGTAGGAGAGAGGGTCGCAAGTATCAGACTTCGACCTGCTGGCTGGAGTTTCCCCCGTCAGGCACCCATCTGGTTCAAGCCGTCTGCCAATCTCCATAGCTTAATAAATAGTAACGTCTAACTGAGCCAGTTAGTTAGATGCGTACACTTGGTGTAGTAGGATCTTTATTTAGTTTGATGCATACACTTGTTCTTTTTTGGTAGCCCTTTTGTAATGATGGCTGATGTTTGGTTTGGAAGAGAGAGCTGCGTCTTCACTCTTCTGGCCTGCTTACTATTTCGGTTGCACCCCCAGCCATGGTTGCTGCTGCTGCTGTTTTCAATGTACAATCAGTAGTATATTTCATCTGTTGGTTGAATAAATATGTTGTTAGAACGACAAACATAATGTTTTGGAAGTCGTTGCATGGTTCGATCTTTTAGTGCCCCGTACCGTACGTAGCGCATACTATTTTTCGTACCGAACACATTTTCCACTTGTTAATAACATGCAGCCCACTAATGAAGGCCCAATAGAGAAGCCCATAATTAACTGGAAGGGAGGCTCACACATGAATCCGGCCCAGGTACATGCTCATGGTCCCCTAAACATAAATAAGTAAATAAATAAATAAAGCTAAATGCTCATGCACCAGTTCTTTGGGAAAATAGGTAGCCCAATATTTCTTTTTTAAGAATACCCAAGCTAGGCCTATTTGTTTTCTCTAAATTACTGGGCTGCAAATCTTTCAAGACGAGGAGGGATGCATTCCGGCCTGGCTTAAGGGTATGGTCAATGTCTGTTAAAAGTAATATCAAAAGGGGTTGAAAATTCCAAAAAAATTATAGCAAATGGGATATAAGTTTCTTTTTTTGTTTTTGTTCTTCACTGATATCTTATACGTATTTCATTGGATTTAACATGACACAGTACTAATTTATTTTTAAATTTGTTTTAGTATGGCTATTAATTTTTGGATTAAGAATATTTCATTCCCCGGCAAAAATTTGCGAATTTTCAAAATTTCTCACATATTTAGTTAATTTTTTGACCCTGGTACTGACCAGAAAATGGCCAGCAATTGTAAAAATGGAAAACGGGCTGCAATAAATTCCATATGAATTAGAAAATGAGTAAAAATTATAAAAATAATAGCAAATGGGCTGTACACGCCACAGATTTCGAGGCTGACTTGTTTACGCAAGGCTTTGTCAGTGAACACACGATTCTAGCAGCAGTGACTGTTGGATGTCCATCCAACGGCCGACGTGCTTCTTCAATCTCTGATCTTCCTGCTCCAGCCGCCTAAACTAGCACCGGCGGGACTGCCTGCTCCCTCCTCTTGTGGCCCGCTGTGATGCCGCGCAGGCTTCCCTGACCCACCCTACTCCCTCCGTTGGCCTGGCCGCACGCAATCAACTGCCTCCTTATTACGCGAAAAAAATGATTCCTCCCACTGACATCTAGGGCGCACCGGTTGGGAGGCTGACCTGTGGGCCTACTAAGTTGACGCGTACGCAGGGCTTGTCAACTTAGTCAACAAACGATTCTAGCAGCAGTAACCGTTGGATTTGAATCGAATGGTCCTGCCGCTTTCTTCAATCGCTACTCTTCTTGCACCAGCCGCCCAAACCAGCGCCAGGGAGACCGCCTGCTCCTGCCTCCAGTGGCCGGCTGTGCTGCCGTTGAGGCCTCATCGCCCCCTACTACTCCCACTGTTAGCCAGGCCCTGCGGCGACGGCAGCCTCACACCGCAGCCAAACCAGTGAATCCTCGTACTCCTCTCCGCGTGGGCATCCACTGCCGCGTCTTCCCCGGCTCCGCGTTGTCCCCTTCCTAGGCCTCGCCGTCGTCCACCGCCTTGGTGCTCTCGGCGCGGCGTGATCAACGTGGTCAACGACATTCCATCGGAAGAGTACTGTATGTGGAGAGCCTGACAGCTGGGTCCACGACCACAACTCAGTTTTTTTGTGATTTGCCAAGTAAGTCGCTTTGTCAGGCCTGTTGGGCTGCAAATCTTTTAAGACGAGGAGAGCTTTCATTCGGCTGGCCGAGAAAATGGCCCATCAGTAATGAGAAATGGGTTGTACATTTTTAAAACACATCAAACCAGCAATTAGTTTCAAATATCTTTTCTTTCATTTCAAGATTTTAAATTACATTAATTTTTATGCGTGGAGAATTTGTTGGATTTTACATTGATATACATTTATTTTTAAAATCAGTTTGAATGTGAGTCGAAATTTTAGGATTAAAAACAGTTCGGACCGCACCGAAATATGCAAACTTTCGTATAATTTTTTAACCGTGGCCACAATATGGGTTGTAATGCTAACAAAAAGAATATGGGCTCAAAAAAACCTTAATAATTAGCAAATGCGCTGTAAATTATTAGAAATAATGGCAGATGAGCTGTATGCTGTTATCCACAGATTTGAGGCTTTCCTAAAAAAAGGTTGACGCACAAGCAGTGACTGTTGGATGGCCATCCAACGACCGTCGTGCTTCTTAAATCTCTGCTCTTCCTGCTCCAGCCGCTCAAACAAGCGCCGGCGGGACTGCCTGCTCCCTCCTCCCCGCGGCCGGCTCTGCTGCCGCGCAGGCCTCACCACCCCACCGTACTCCCATCGCTGGCCTAGCCATCCCTCTACTCACCCACACCTACTATTATTCTCCGATGACGGCAAACGAATCAGTAAACCCTCGTATAGTCGTACTCCCCTCCTTGTGGGAAACAACTGCCGGAGTCTTCCCTGCCTCCGTGTCGTTCCCTTCCTAGGCCTCGTCGTCGTCCACCGCCCTGGTGCTCTCGGCGCGGCCTGGTCAACGTGGTCAACGACCGACATGCATCTGAAGTGGACTGTACATGGAGAGGCCAACAGCTGGGTCCACGGCCGCACGCAAGGAAATCCCTCCTTATTATGTGCGGAATAATGATTCCTCCACCTGACATCAGGGACCTACCGAAAGGGCCTCTGTATTTCATGAAAAAAACGTTACCGCCGCTGACAGCTCAGACCCACCAGCTATATCTTCGCATGCAAGGAAGTGCCTCCTTATTACGCACAAAAAAATGAATACTCCCCCTGTTAGCTGGGACCCAGTATAGTGGCAGGCTGACTTGTGGGCCTAGTAGGTTGACGGGGACGGAGTGCTTTGTCAACTTAGTCAATATGCATGATTCTAGCTCAAGTGACCGTACGATATCCATCCAACGGCCATAGTGCTTCTTCAACCTTTGGTCTTCTTGCTCCAGCCGCCCAAACCAGCGCCGGTCGTGCCTCGTGCTCCTGCCTCCAGTGGCCAGCTGCGATGCGACGATGGCCTCACCGCCCCCTACTAGTCCCACCGCTGGCCAGGCCATCCCTCTACTCACCCACACCCCTTGTTATTCCGTGGTGACGGCAGCCTCACACCGCAACGAACCAGTGAATCCTCATACTCCTCTATGCGTGGGCATCCACTGTCGCGTCTTCCCCGGCTCCGCGTCGTCCCCTTCCTAGGCCTCGCCGTCGTCCACCGCCCTGGTGCTCTCGGCGCGGCGTGGTCAACGTGGTCAAGGAACGGCTTCCATCAGACGTTGACTGTACATGGAGAGGCTGACAGCTGGGTCCACGGCCGCAGCAAGGAAGTGCCTCCTTATTACGTGCAAAATAATTATTCCTCCACCTCACAGCGGGGACCCACCGGACGGGCCACCGTATTTCGCGAAAAAAACGTTTCCCCTGACTGTTGGGACCCACCAGCTATATCTTCGCACGCAAGGAAGTGCCTGACAGTCGGGACCCACCTGGTCGAAGCGTACGTAGCGTTGTCATTCTGGTCGTGAATGTGTACGTACATATATACTGGTGGATGTAGAGGCGCGCACGTGTCGTAGTAGAGGCGCGCACGTAGCATGTACACGTACGTACAGCGGCTAGGGTGTAAGAAAGAAAATACGGCCACGTATGTGTACATACGGGCGGGGTCTCGAATGCCTACTCGCGCATACGTACGGCCAGGGCTCGTGTACATGGCTGGGTCGGAACGGAGAAACAGCGTCGTTGTCGTATTCATGGGGAGACAACGGAATGCGTCGTGTTCATGGGGAGGCAATGGAATGCGTCATATTCATGGGGAGGCAACAGAATGCGTCGTGTTCATCGGGAGGCAACGGAACGCGTGGGAACCAACCGGCTGGGTCAGAACGGAATGCGTGGTCGTGTTCATCGGGAGGGCTTGGACGGAACAGGCGATGGAAACGAGGCCTGGCGTACCGCAAAACGGAGGAAACGGACCTCCTACATTCGGAACGGGGTCCTGTTGATCAGGAGGGGTGTGGCGTACCGCAAAACGGAGGAAACGGACCTCCTACGGTCGAAACGGGGGTCCTGTTGATCGGGAGGGGTGTGGCGTACCGCAAAACAGATGAAACGGACCTCCTACGGTCGAAACAGGGGTCCTGTTGATCGGGAGGGGTGTGGCGTACCATAAAACGGATGAAACAGACCTCCTACGGTCGAAACAGGGGTCCTATTCATCAGGAGGGGTGTGGCGTACCGCAAAACGGGACACCACGGGATACTGTTCATCTCCACCGTCGACCTCCTCCAGCCTCCACGGGCTCCTGTTCATCCAGCCTCCATCGCGCGCTACTCCACCGGCTACTGTTCAACCACCCCTCCATGAGCACCCCTCCACCGTCTACTGTTCATCCAGCCCTCCACACCATGTGGTCCTGTTCAACCACCCCTCCACGGGCACCCCTCCACCGTCTACTATTCATCCAGCCCTCCACACCACGGGGTCCTGTTCATCCAGAGGCAACGCCACCGCTCACTGTTCATCCACCCCCCCCCCCCCCCCCGCAACACTCACTGTTCATCCAATCGATCGGCTTCAGTTAGCAGCGGTAGCGAAGGAATCGCTCGATCAGGTTTAGTTAACAGCCATCGATCGATCGCTCGGGTTCAGTAACGCGTAGTTTGCAGTGCAATCGCTCGGGTTCAGTTAGAGCCCAACGCCTCGCTCGGGTTCAGTTAGAGCCAACGCCTCGCACACACGCGCATACGTGTACGAGAGAAACGCGCATCGCTCGGCCCCCGACCTCCCACCGTAACTGGGAACTCCCCGAAATTTTCCTCCCACTCGCTTCTACCATGGTTTTTTCCGTCATGGACGGCCCAAAGAATGTCATGCAGCTGCATCTCCGGCCCGCCCCGGACGAAAAGCCCATTTTCTGTCATGATTTTTTGTCATAGAAGTAGGAGCCCGCCACATCTATGATGATACCGGGTTTTGTCACAATTATCGTCATAGAAGTGTCATATGTATGACAGAAAAAATTTCGTTCGGCCCAAAATGTCACGGATGTGTCTTTGTTTTGTAGTGTCTGTGAGTTGAGCAAGCTTATTCACAATGATCAAACTTTGTGGTGATGGAGTCTATAGCAGCATAGAAGGTGTCCACATAAAAAATGCCCAAAACTTCTATCACTGGACCCCACATTGATTTCTATGCGGGATAAGGTTGTCTAATGAGAGCCCCATCTTGTATATCCAGGTCTAACTAAGGATGTTTCTTGATTTATGCATCTTCCCGTGGGCATCTCACCTCTCTTAGTCTTATCCAAAAGAACTTGTTTTTGCTTATCAAGCAATTTATCCTTCCTATTGCAAGATGAAGTAATGAGATTGGCAATCATGGTTACATATTCAAACAAATCCTCAACACCCTTGCAACATCTCAAAACAACTACTAACTGCAGTTGGTGGCAATGTTCTGGATATAGAAGGCATATGGGTTCTCATCTCAGATTATTGAACTCTCCTCTCATATTGGATGATCCATCATGCCCTTGCCATCGTAGTCTTGCAACAAGTAGACCGTGTTTAGCAATATGTTGTGTGCGTGACATGCTTAGCACCTAAAAATCTTTCAACAGTCTCTCCTTTTATGCTCAAATTAATACCTATAGGAAGCCATATTTTTAGTTGAAACACTATAGATAGAACATAATTAATAAAAAAGCACATTTTTTCTTCAACATGTACCTAACAACCATGACCATTTGCACAATGAGGAGAAATCATTTTTTCAATTGTCCAGAAGTCATTTTGGCATTCTTAGGCATAGCTCATCAAATGCAACCTTCACTTCATAAATTCTTTCTTTGACCTAATCAAGCATATCTAAACAATTCCCCTTGTTCAAAGCAGAAGTGGATTCATCGTGTCCACGAAATGGTTCGTCTTACAATGCTAGATAACTTACAATGCCCAAATATGTACCCACATGAGTTTTGTACTTGACTAGTGAATCTTTGTTGTAAGTTGTAACTTCACTTTTCATACTTTCCCCTTGATTCTCAAGATGATCACATGATGTTTTTGAAATATTTTGGATGCTACAAGGCCCACCAACATGTTTACGGAATGTTGAGACCGCATTTTCCAACAGTCAAAACCCAATTTGAAGAAGATATCATGACCAAATTTGTTATCCACTCAGTCATGCTTAAAAAGATTACAACGAAAACAATAAGCCTTGTCATTTTTTACACAATATACTAACCAATCAAAGTCCTTATACCATTCGGCCAGAAGCATATTTTGTCTCTATTTCAGGGGAAATTGTGACTAGTTGATCGATTTGGACCCATTTGGATATAAGAAAAATCTAACATCGTCTCTAATTTTTGACGCAAATCTATCAAGTGGAATGTGAAGTCCTGGGTCACCATTTACGTAATATAGACTAAAAAAATTTATAATTTCAACTCCATGAACGTCAACATTCTCTTCCACTATAGCTTCAATGGAATATGTAGTTTGTTCTTTCACTAGTTTCGTTGGCATAAAATTCCCATGCTCTATTTCCACAAAATTCACTTGATCTTGATGAGTGGCATGTGCCGAAACATTGACACTTTCACGGGTTCTTGGATTCGAGTTGCTGCCAATACGAAGCACTTCAAAATATCTTGTCAAATGTGCAATTCACAACATCAAATTGTCATTAAAATCACTACAATTGCATAATAGAAGTTTTAAATTCATAGAAATATACCTCTACCTCTCCCCTTTGCTAGACCCTTCTCGTTCCTCTCCATCTTCTGTCGGCGACAAATGCGATGCTACACTGCGCCCTACAAGCGTGAAGGACGCAAAGCCCGCAGCCGCCATACGCTAGGCCTCACCCTCAGCGTCCGCTCGCTCCAGGGCCGGTGGTGTGGTAGTGTGCAGCGGCTGGTGGAGGTGTGGGGGAGCAGTGCGTGGACAGGGTTAGCATAGAGGAGGTCGGCCAACTTTAAAGCCAGAGTAGATTTATCGGTCGCCACGCGGTCGTGAATGCCCGTAGGTGGGTTGTTGGACGACCGACCGGAGTCTAACGTGGTGGATATCCAGACTCCCCAGAACTTCCCCGACTTGTGGGGTTTTGGACGTCCGAACTGGTTTGACCATTTGCGGGCATCCGCGTTGGAGGTTTAAAAGTGTGCAAACGACCTGATTCAAACATTTTTTGGGGCACGTTGGAGATGCTCTAAGTCGAGCACGGTTTTAGGTCTTCCCAAATAAGCAAAAATATGTTGGTACGTCATAACAAAACATATTTTTAGATTCGTCGTCAAATAAAATTTCTAAACATATATATTTTTATGACATATTACATATGTTTTGCTAGTTAAATTGTTTTTTTAGAATACACACTTTCATGTAGAAGAGGAAAGAGTAAAGAAGCGTTTTATGTGTTTTGCTAGTTAAATTGACGACCTAAATAACTTGCCAAACTTATATAAGTTTGTATTATTGTTTGACCGCTCGGAGGAGTACCATTTGTTATATACAGAAGAACTGTTTACTTCTGTTTGCATTTTTTAAGATAGTGCATGTGCATACGCTCATACATACACATATACATTCACCTCTATGAACGCACACACACACATCTTACTGCTATGAGCACCTCGGGAGACTGAGTCGGCACATCATCTTGAGATTGATGAAGTCGTCACAGACGCCTTCATAGTCGATGTGAACGTCCATTGTCAGAAGACCTGAAATAAATTCAGAAAAATGCGAGCACCAATGTCAAGTCCAGGACTTCTTTGATGGACTGGGGATACCACTGCCCTTCTCATCATCCAACCATGGGTTTACTCGCATTACTTTTCTTTGTTCTAATGTAATCCCCTGTAACCTTTTATAAGGCATTATGGTTTTCAATACTTTGAGAAATGAATTCTTACATCAAACTATAGTTATTGCACTAAAGAAGAAAATAATCTAATAGAAGTCGAAGACGCGGAATGATAGTGAATAAAGAGAAAGATTCTTCTGATTTTCTTGTTCCTGAAAATATTCTATCTATCTACTAGAGGCCATAGAAGATCAATGACTCATATAAATTACTTAATGGAAAATGTCCCGAAGAAGCCCAAAGAGAAACTAAGAATCTTGTTATAGAGAAAAAATTAACTTTTTTAGAGGAAAAGGGCCACAGCTCCTGCTCCATTACTCAGAACGAAGCAAAGATCTGTTCATTACAAAGGTAGCACGCGGAAGCCAACAGCTCACTGGTTCAGCCAAAAGCACCAAACAAGCGCTAAAAAAGACACAAACTTGCCCTGACAGAGTAATTTTTAAAGACAACAAACATGGTGGCTCTCATAGCCTAATGATTCCATTTAGCACCCACAACTATAACAATAAAACGGCGGCTTTTCGCCTCAAAGACTTTTGTTTTTTCGAGCTTCTGGATGAGCTTGAGAGGGCGCCTCCCCACTTCAGCTAGGATCTGGCCACATCAGAAGGGGGGGGGGGGGGGGGGGGCTTCTTGCCAGCAGCTCCAGTTCCTTCGAGCACCGCTCCAGCCTGCCCTTGACATGGACTGAGGATAGGCATCCCACGTAGATAGATTCAGCGTAGTTTTTTCCCATATAGCCTGCATCCCAGGCCAAGCAACAAAATTGAAAACCATGTCATTTCGGATTTTCCAGATAGCCCACAGACCAGCTGCGTTAATAATATTAATCGCGGCAAATCTATTTCCTCCAGACCAACAGGAAGAGAAAGACATCATATTAATGCCCCCTTCATATCCAGTTAGCCTAGACACAGCTTTCCAGAATTCCACAACAATGACACACCCAAAAAATAAAATGGTAGCAAGACTCCAGCTCAGAGCAGAAGACACATGTTGCATAAGGTACAACCTGCCTTTTGCCCAGGTTATCTCCCGTAAGCAGTTTATTATTAGCTAGAAGCCAAAGGAAAAATTGAATCCTAGGTGGGATCTTAACAGCCCAAATGGCGAGGTACTAACTGGCAACACCCCCTGAAATTAACAAATTTGTAAAAGGATTTGATTGTGTATACTTCTTTGGAATTCATATTCTAGACCAGGGAGTCATCCACATCAGTGTACAAGATATATTTAGCAATCTCCAGGAGCTCATACCAAAGATTCATAAGCTCCTGATTAAAGCATCTTCTAAATGTAACTATTATTCCTTTTTCGACGAATCACGTAATCATCCAAGTTCAGGAACTAATAAGGTTATCAAATGAATCGTAATCACAATTGAAATCGTGTCAAAAAATGTCTTATATTAAGTTAGAGGTTGTAATTATCATAGGGCGTTTGCACATAATTACACGAATTTTATTTAATTTAATTCAGTGCATCTACCTCCCATCCAACGGCTGTTAACCAATCAGTAAAAATTCCCTACCACTGTGAACTCAGTCTGCCCCTCTTTCTCTGACGGCCGCCGCACCCCACCTCACCCCTCACCTTCTGCCACGGTGGCCGGCGGCGTCGACAGCCTGAAACATGCGGGGAGAGAAAGTGTGAGGGAGGGACGCGACCGCGGGCGGTGGCGATGTGTAGGTTGGGGCGATGGCGCGGCAGGTGGTGCGCACGCAGGCTTGCGGGCCGGCAAAGCAATGGGGAGGCTGGCGAGGGGAAGAGAGGGCGGCCCCGGGTGCGGTCGGCTGGAGAATCTCCGTCTTCACACGGGATCTATTCACTTCCTTGCCGGTTCACGGCGGCGGCGGTCTTCCTGATCCCGTTCTACAAGCTGCAGGTCCAACTCTTGCAAACAGTCTTGACTTGTTATGAACTATTCCCTCTGTTCCAAATTACTCGTCGCAGAAAGGGATGTATTTAGAACTAAAATACATCTAGATACATCCATTTCTGCGACGAGTAATTCAGAACGGAGGGAGTAGTACACTAGAGCTCGAAATTCAAGTTTCCTCAATCTAGGCAGGGTAGAACCAATTTCTTCACAATCGGAGTACAGTTTGTGTTGTTCTACACCAGACTGTTGATTTTTGCTTTTCATTCTAAAAAAAGTTTGGTTATTAAAATTGCTGCCAATATAGAAGTCGGGCCATCCTATTCTTTCAGACACATTTGATGTGTGATGTATTTCCTTTGTCCTGAACTTGGAAATGCTACAAAGAAAAAGCTTCACATGTGTTAGGTTCTTAGCTGCTTGTCTTACACTCTGCAGGTAACCATTCCAATTTACACGACATTGTGATGGGTTATTGCGGAGAACTGAATGCCTTTGGAACAGCGTGTGGTTGAACTTATGAGAGAGATTGGGGAAATCAGTTCACTGGCCTTTTGTCGAACGAGAAGACCTTGGTCCAGTGAGCACTCTGAGTGACATTCCCATAGCTTGTGTAGGCACAAGATGGATTTCTGTCAGTGTCCTGAAGAGGTGAGCCTGGTACTCCGATATTGGCGCTTCTAGCCACCGTCTCTTTCAGTTAATTTGTGTTCATTTATGGTTCTCTCTTATGTGTTTTAACCTTTAAGCTGACAACTTTAGCTTACAGCATTTGTTGTATATCTGTCAGTTGTCACACTTTTGTTGGGAGCTTTTGTTCGAAAATACACAGGTGGACATGGTTCCACGCGCACTCACATGAATGGTAAATTCGAAAAAATATCTAGAAAAAATAGAAAAATTCTGAAATTTTGGGATATCAAACTTGGTCTACCATTCTACTCGCATATGAATTTTCGTGTAGGAATGGCACTAGGGTATTCCGTAGTGAAGAAAATACAATAAGACCTTCTATTCTTTCAAATAGTGTTTTCGAATATAGCGTTGATTTTGTCATTTTGCCCCAGAATGGCATGGGTGTCATTTCTTTGTGAAACTTCAGACGCGAGTAGAATGGTCGACCATGTATGCTAATTTTTTTTTTGAATTACTATTCATACCGTGTTCATGTGGAACAATGTCCCAAAAATTTCTGTCTGCTTTTGTTGTCCTTTTGTGTTGATACCCGTTGAATTCGCATGTGCAATTGGTTCATTGACACACACATTTGTGACTGTTGCTTGGTTAGTAAAAATGATATTTTTTAAAAATTAGATTATATTCGAATTTAGCCCTCAACTAAGTGAGGTATTCTTTCTTGTTTTCGAATATAGCGTTCATTTTGTCATTTTGCCCCAGAATGGCATGGGTGTCATTTCTTTGTGAAACTTCCGACGCGAGTAGAATGGTTGACCATGTATGCTATTTTTTTTCGAATTACTATTCATAGCGGGTGCATGTGGTCATGTGGAACAATGTCTTCCTGTTCGCTTTTTTTGGCCTTTTTGAGCTTTGTGGAGTCGGTTAGGGTTAACTTGCACTAGTGCAGAACCGGGCAATAGCACCGGTTCGTAAGGCCCTTTAGTGCTGGTTTAGGAACCGGCACTAATGTTTCGGCACTAAAGGCCCCCCCCCCTTTAGTACCGGTTCAGCACGAACCGGTGCTAAAGGGAAACCACGTGGCACGAGCCAGCTTCGGGGGCCGGGAGCCCTTTAGTACCGGTTGGTAACACCAACCAGTACTAAATGGTTGTGGGTTTTTGTTTTATTTTGTATTTTTCAATTAAATTTGTGTTATCAATTTAATTTAGGATTGTTTTACGTTATAATGAGTTGTAGTCGTCATCATCATCATCATCATCATCATCATCGCATATTAATAAATAAATAAACTCTAGCTAGCTAAAAATCATCATAGTCGTCTAATTACCACTATTTAATCATCATAGTCATTACCGCTAGCTATCTAATCATCATCAACGCTGGCTAGCTTAAAGAGGAAACATTCACTTTGTAACAGAAGCAAAGATATCATCAAGTTCAACATAATCATCACCAACATCGAAGTTCAGGACACGGACATGAGACAAGTACTAATTAAGAGCATGAACTAGTAGCTACTGATCCTGCTGCTCCCTCTCAGGTAGAATAGCATAGAACATGTATAGCTCTCCTGATTCATCATACTGGAGCATGCAGATGAATCTGTCTCCTAATCTTGGATTGCGCTTCTCCTTGCTGCCCCCTAGTACTTCTCTACGATCGTTAACAATTTTGCTCCAATCTTTCACTATTAAGCATTTTTCGCTTTCAGAAATCCTGAATGCACTCATGTGCAATGTAGGAAATCTTGGTCGTAAGCTAACCATTGACATGCGACCTTTTGTCTCGATCCACTGAGGCACAACTGTCATCGGAAGTCCCTGTTGAAGAACATCATATAGTAATTAATATACTAAGCAATGAAAGTTTAGCTTCAAAAATAATGTATGCAAAAGATGCATTAATTAAGGACAAATATTTAAAATCTTACCATCTTTCGATTATAGATGTGACCGTAATTCAATACGATCACCATTGGTCGCACGTTTTGAGTACTAACATTTCTAAGTTTAGAAAAAAAATTGTCTTGACAGTATTAAGATCCTCAAGCCATGAAACATAATGACTTATCTCCTCGCAGTTTAGTTGAGCCCCGGGGCAGTAGTAGGTCCTGTCTACCAAGCGCCGGACATGTTTGCTTGAACCAAAATAAGCTGACAATACAAATTAGTTGTCAACTATTTTTGAATAAACTGTATCAAAGACATAAACACATATGCATGCATGGTTGAGAAAAACTCACCAAATGGTAGAACTGGGGGCGTTTGCACATCGACCCAGATGTCTATATTACCTTCAATATCATCTTCCGGACAAATATCAAAGGTGATAACCATATCAGGCTCAAATGCATAAGCCTTGCATAGTGCTTGCCAAGTTTTGCATTCAAAATGGGTGTGTGTGTCTCCATTATATAATTTGACGTTGAAAGTATACCCATGCTCCGTCTTCAAGTAAACTCTCTTTACCTCCATATCATCTATAGCACTAAAACCTATCTTATCCAAGACAAACATTCTTGCATGGCAGGGGATGCGCTAGTAGAATAGTGAAAATTTAAAATTATAAGTTGAAGCAAATGAAGCATAAGTTTTGCATTCAAATAATAATTGACAAAGTGACTTACTGTATCAACTTCGAATGTCTCATCCAGCTTGATGCTGAAGCGCCTACCATCAACAAGGAAATTTTGGTCGCACAGGCCGCGCTGGTCTTCACAGTGTTCGCACATAATGAAATCTTTTTCGTCGTCAGATGACATTTCCTATGTTCATATATGTGAAACATTAAACACTTATATCTAGCCAAATATATATTCATCTAACATTTGACATTAATATATCTAACTATATATTCAATTGACATTACTATATATTTAACTTTTCTATCTAATTCATCTAACATTCGACATTAATCTAACATTTATATAAACTCAAAATATATAAAAAATTAAATAAACAGAAAAACTCATTAACAAATAATATTTTAATTAGATCATCAAATCTCAGATACCTAAATTTTTCTTACTAAAAATAAACTAGTTATATTAATTATTGAACTAGTTCAAATCTCATATACCTAAATTTTCTTACTAAAAATAAACTAGTTATATTAATTATTTAACTAGTTCTAATATCTAGTTCGATAATTTTTCTATCTAGCTAGCTAATTCATCTAACATTCGACATTAATCTAACATTCAATCATCTAATTAACTTTTCTAAAAAACAGAAAATAAGTAAAAAAATGTGTGTGTGTGTATGTGTGTGTATACGTATATGTGTGTACGTATGTGTGTATGTGTGTGTGTGTGCGTGTGTGTGTGTGCGGCCCCGTACGCCGCCGCCCCGTACGTACGAGCGGGGGCGCCGGCGTACGGGGCGGGGCGCCGGCGTTCGGGGCGGCGGCGGGGACGGACGGCGCGTGGCGCGGCGGCCGGGTACGCGCGAGGAGAGAGCGAGATACGTACGAACGGCGGCGCGGGACGACGACGGGACCGCGGCGCGGGACGACGATGGACGGCGGCGCGCGGCGTTCGGGGCGGCGGCGGGGACGACGACGACGACGGGCGACGGGCGGCGACAACGGGAGCGGCGCGCGAGAGGTTGACGAAAGAAGTGGGGAGATGTAACTGAAATTTCGTAAGTGCTGTATATATAGGGTGAGCCTTTAGTACCGGTTGGAGCCACCAACCGGTACTAAAGGCCTACTTTGGCCAGGCAAAGAGGCGGGAAGAGCAGGCCTTTAGTACCGGTTGGTGATTCCAACCGGTACTAAAGGGTGGTCTTGGAGCCACCAACCGGTACTAAAGGCCTTGTGCTGCCACCCCAAAGTTTAGTCCCACCTCGCCCGGCGAAGGGCAGCCGCACTGGTTTATAAACCCAGCCGCGGCTACCTCTTCGAACTCCTTTATATACCAGGCTTCTGGGCCTAATTAATTAGGGCGCGCTGCCCTATGAGTCTGCTGGCCCTTCTGGGCCTGCATTTGCACACCCTAGGTCTGGCAGGCCCACTGGGCAGTGCGCCAACAAATTTTTTATATAGTTTTTTCTTTTCTGCATTACTTATTTTCTTCTATTTATTTTGAGTAGTTTTTATATAGTTTTTCTTTTCTGCATTATTTATTTTCTTCTATTTATTTTTGAGTAATTTTTTTGTATAGTTTTTTTATTTTCAGCATTATTTATTTTCTTCTATTTATTTTCTTCTGGAAATTGAATGCTGCATACTGAACAATTAGGTAAATGACCAAAAAACAACAAATGATGTCAGAACATGTTGGAAATTGATGACATCGCTTTAAATGCTGGATACTGAACACAAAAGAAGTCCGGAGTTCAAATAAGTTTAAAAAACATTGAAGTGGCCATGTAACAGATGAGTTCTCGTCCGAAACCCTGATACTCGGAAAGAGTATGTCCAGTTTGTACATGAAGTGCGTCCAGTTTTTGCCGTGACCCTCTCTACTCTTTCGCGCATGCTATGCGGGTGATATGATGATACCATGCCAAGTTTCAACATTTTTAGAATTCATTTTGTAGTGATTTTCAATTTCACGGTCATTTAGCTCTCTAAACAATTAGGTAAATGACCGAAAAATAACAAATGATGTCAGAACATGTTGGAAATTGATGACGTCGCTTTAAATGCTGGATACTGAACACAAAAAAAGTCCGGAGTTCAAATAAGTTTAAAAAACATTGAAGTGGCCATGTAACAGATGAGTTCTCGTCCGAAACCCTGATACTCGGAAAGAGTATGTCCAGTTTGTACACGAAGTGCGTCCAGTTTTTGCCGTGACCCTCTCTACTCTTTCGCGCATGCTATGCGGGTGATATGATGATACCATGCCAAGTTTCAACATTTTCAGGATTCATTTTATAGTGATTTTCAATTTCACGGTCATTTAGCTCTCTAAACAATTAGGTAAATGACCGAAAAACAACAAATGATGTCAGAACATGTTGGAAATTGATGACGTCGCTTTAAATGATGCATACTGAACACAAAAGAAGTCCGGAGTTCAAATAAGTTTAAAAAACATTGAAGTGGCCATGTAACAGATGAGTTCTCGTCCGAAACCCTGATACTCGGAAAGAGTTTGTCCAGTTTGTACACGAAGTGCGTCCAGTTTTTGCCGTGACCCTCTCTACTCTTTCGCGCATGCTATGCGGGTGATATGATGATACCATGCCAAGTTTCAACATTTTCAGGATTCATTTTGTAGTGATTTTCAATTTCACAGTCATTTAGCTCTCTAAACAATTAGGTAAATGACCGAAAAACAACAAATGATGTCAGAACATGTTGGAAATTGATGACGTCGCTTTAAATGCTGCATACTGAACACAAAAGAAGTCCGGAGTTTAAATAAGTTATTAAAAATAAAAAAGAGGTGCAATGCTGGTTAATTTGCTTCAAGCCATTCGGAATAGTGTAGACTGCACTGCACATAGCTCAGTGCAATCTATGCTATTCCGCAAGGCTTGAAGCTAATCAACATGTAGGTGAGCATTGCAACTCTTCGTCATTGTCTGTGCACTCACGGCTTATAAACCGCTCATACTGCCTCTCTCTTGCGAGGTGGGACTAAAAACAGCTTGCCATAACCTCATTAGTACCGGTTCGTGGTACGAACCGGCACTAAATGGTGATGGTGGGGCCACAGCCTGACCGCAGGCTGACACAGCCTCTTTAGTACCGGTTCGTGGCATGAACCGGTACTAAAGGTTCGCCACGAACCGGTACTATTGATCGCCGCCACGAACCGGCACTAATGTACACATTAGTGCCGGCTCTAATTCAAACCGGCACTAATGTGCTTCACGTTTGACCCTTTTTCTACTAGTGTTGGTATGTCTCCAGGAGACGAAACTCGATGTTGTAGACATCTTTTTAGTTATGGAATGTTTGGGTCCGTCCTTTGACAGCTTCGCGTACTTACCTGCGGTCGACACGCGCGGTGGCATTTTGATTGCATGGGACAGCACGGTCCTAGTGATGGATCGCCTCTCCTTCGATACTAATTTCCTGACCGGCATGATCCACCTTAAGGACGGGGCAACATGGTGGATATCGGTGGTCTATGGACCACAAGGTGACGAGCTCAAAAACCAGTTCCTGCTCGAGCTTTATAACAGAAGAACGCTCTGCCCGGGGCCTTGGATGCTGTTAGGGGATTTCAACATGATCCTCTGCGCTTGTGAGAAAAGCAATACTAATCTGAATAGGAGCATGATGGCTAGATTCAGAAGCTTCGTGGATGACCACGAGCTCAAGGAGATTTATATGCATGGGCATAGGTTCACATGGACGAATGAGAGAGACGCGCCGACTTTCACGAAGATTGATAGGGTACTGGTGTCCATTGAATGGGAGCTGGCGCATCCGGACCACCTCCTCCAAGCTCTATCTTCAAACATATCAGATCACGCGCCATTGCATCTGTCCACAAGTGCGCTGTCTGCCCCCAAAAGAAGATTCCGCTTTGAAGTGTTTTGGACGAAGCTGGATGGCTTTGAACAAGCGGTTCGGGAGGCTTGGGTCTGTGATGAGGATATCGTGGATCCATTTAAGAGGCTGAATCAGCTATATAGGAACGCTAGCAACTACCTACAGTCTTGGGGCCAAAAGAAGATTGGTAAGATCAAGGTGCTCATTGCCGTGGCAAATTGGGTGATCTTCAGATTTGATCAAGTACAGGAAGGGAGATCGCTATCTTCCTTAGAGCTCTGGCTCCACAGAACGCTTAAGCTCTCCCTGCTTGGACTCGCTTCATTGGAGAGGATGATAGATAGGCAGAGATCAAGGATCAGGTGGCTGAGAGAGGGAGACACCAACACCAAGTTGTTTCAAGCTATCGCCAATGGTAGGAGAACGAAGAACTTCATCCCAAGCATTAGGTATCGGGATGAAATTGCCACGGACCAACAAAGGAAGGAAGAGGTTTTTGCGGAGGCCTTCGATGGGTTGCTTGGCATGGCTACGCAAAGAGAGTTCACCCTTGATACGAATGCTCTCGAGGTGGAGCAGGTCGACCTCGCTGATCTTGACCTAATCTTCACGGAAGAGGAGGTGTGGAATGTCATCAAAGAGATCCCCCCTGATCGTGCGCCGGGGCCGGACGGCTTTATTGGTACCTTCTACCATAAAGCATGGCCCATAATCAAAGGGGACATAATGGCAGCCTTGCTGAAGCTCTACGTCGGCGACTTGAGAGGCTTCGCTAAGCTAAACAAGGCACACATGCTTATCCCCAAGAGGGCTGATGCGGCGGAGGTGGGCGACTACAGACCGATCAGTATCCTGCATAGCTTCTCCAAATTATTCTCTAAGGTCTTGGCCAACCGGGCCCGTGGAAGAATGCATGAAATGGTGGCTGCAAATCAATCCGCGTTCATCAATGGTAGAAGTATACACGACAATTTCCTCCTCGTGAGGCTGGTGGCTAGGAAGATACATGCTCAGAAGCAAAGCGTGCTCTTTCTGAAGCTGGATATATCACGGGCCTTCGACTCGCTCTCTTGGGCCTTCCTTTTCGAGATCCTAAGAGCCAAAGGATTTGGCCTAGCCTGGATGTCCCGGGTGACGGCCTTGCTATCCACGGCATCGACGAGAATCATTGTCAACGGTGTGCCAGGTCGCACAGTCTACCATGCCAAGGGGCTAAGGCAAGGGGATCCTTCCTCTCCTCTGCTCTTCGTCATAGCAATGGACGCCCTCACATGCCTACTTCGCAAGGCCACGGAGAACGGGGTGATCAGCTCATTCAGAGGCATCTCGCCGGTTCAGAGGCTTTCCATCTACGCCGACGACGTCGCGCTCTTCATAAGGCCGTCCACGCAGGACCTGCTCGCGGTACGTGAGATGCTTGCGGCCTTTGGCAAAGCCTCGGGATTGCGCATCAACTTCGGCAAGTCTGAGGCCATTATCATCTGCGGGGATGAGCAAGATAAGCGGAGAGTTGCTGACCTGATGCATTGTGCTATGGGCAGTTTCCCTTGCCGCTATTTGGGGATCTCTCTGGCAATTAGGAAGATGAAGAGAGTGGATTGGCAGCCTATGTTAGACCAGGTCAGGAAGATAGTCCCGGCATGGCAGCGAGGACTTATTCAGAGATCGGGCAGGTTGATTCTCTCTAAGTCCGTGATCTCGGCAAGGCCGATCCATCAGCTTTTGCTTCTCAACGCCCCCGGATGGGTGTTGGAGGAGATCGACAAATGCATCCGGGCCTTTTTTTGGGCGGGGAAGGAGAAGATCAATGGCGGGCAATGTTTGGTTGCGTGGGACACGATTTGCAGGCCGACCTGCTATGGAGGGTTGGGCATCAAAAACCTCCATCTGCAGGCCCTCGCGCTCAGAGTCAGATGGGAATGGCTGTGGCGAACTGATCCGAAGAGGCCGTGGCAAGGGATTAGGATGCCTAAGGATAAAGAGGTTCAATCGATCTTCGACTGCCTGGTCAAGATCACCGTGGGTAATGGGGCGAGTACCCTATTTTGGAAGGACCGATGGGTGCACGGATTCAAAGTTGACGAGATCGCGCCCTTGATCACTCCCATGGTGTGCAACCGCGCCAGGAACACGAGGACGGTGGAGCAGGCCCTAATTGACAATGCTTGGGCACAAGACGTGGAAGGTGGTCTATCGTTCATGGCCCACATGCAGGTGGCCAACCTATGCCTCGCGATCACATCTGTGCCTAGAGATGAGCACGCGCGCGACGAGTTCCATTGGCCGGCGGACCCCTCTGGAAAATACACGGCTAGATCCGTCTATGAGAGATTATGCATGGGGCTTGAGCGCTCACCCACTGACTGCTGCATTTGGAGGAGTTGGGCACCGCTGAAGTGCAAGATCTTTGCATGGTTGGCCACCAAGCACCGGCTATGGACTTCTGACAGAAGGGCGCGTCATGGACTGCAGGATGAGCCATCTCCGTGCTACCTTTGCTTGCAGGAAGAAGATAATGTTGACCACATCTTTGGGCAATGCGTATATGCGCGGGAAGTGTGGCAGGGATGTGCGGGAAGGCTGCATATCAACATTAGCCTCCCCCCGGACGTGGGCACATTGCAAGACTGGTGGCTCGGGCAAAGGAGACACTTCTCTGGTAAGGTGAGAAGAGGATTTGATTCCTTCGTTACCAGTACTTCTTGGCTGATTTGGAAGCAGCGGAATGCGAGAGTCTTCAACAAACAATCGCAACAAAGATCGGCCGCGCAACTAATAGACATGGCCCTCGACGAGGTGAAGACTTCGAGGGATGCAGATTTCGGAGTAGGAGGTTTAGACCCTTTTGTGAGAGAGTGAGTCTTCGATTTGCTCCAGTGGTGTAAGGTGTTGGTGTACCTCGGTTGGTGTTCGCACCCACACTAGGTTCTTGTAATTATACTTTCTTCCTTCTATAAAGTTAAGGTACGCTATTGGCGTATTCTCGAAAAAAAAAGATATCCGTTGAATTCTCATCTGTAATAGGTTCATTGACACACACATTTGTCTGTTCTTGGTTAGTAAAAAGAATATTTTAAAAAAATAGATTATATTCGAATTTAGCTCTCAACTAAGTGAGGTGTTCTTTCTTGTTTAGGCTAATAACATGATCATTCAGGCCATTGCTTTTTGGCTGGCATTCGACAAGCAGCATGGTATGAGGGTCATCTTCGAATGGAATGGTA
Organism: Triticum urartu; assembly: GCF_056163025.1. Lineage (NCBI taxonomy): Eukaryota > Viridiplantae > Streptophyta > Magnoliopsida > Poales > Poaceae > Triticum > Triticum urartu. The sequence continues at coordinate 716,132,755 of NC_141874.1, forward strand.
CCTGCGCACTGAAGCTTGGTGGAAGCCTCATAATTGACTTGACCATGACCATGGTCGTCCATGGGCGGCTCCATGCAGCCACTTCGTCGAAGCTTCACTGGAATTCCACATGGTTTTTGGCAATGCTGCCTTATATTATGCGTACAGGTACCACCAAGCAAGTGTGCACCCAGCTCAAGTGGCAGCCCAAGTGGATGCATAGCTAGTGCTTTCCTAGTCAGCAATCTTGACTACCCCCGTCAGTCAGCTGAACATGCCAATCTGCTTGTTCACATCACACTACTGGTCCTCTTCCATTCTATATATGCATCGGCTTCTTCCTCCGAATAGCAGAGCAGAGCACATCCACACTCTTCTCCATGTCTCTCCTCTGGATATTATCACTCGGGCTTCTCCTCTTGCACGTTCCTCATTGGTGCTCCTCCTCTGCAGCTGCAAGCGATACCCTCACGGCGGGCCAGTCACTCGCCGTCGGCGGCAGCAAGCTCGTCTCGGGGAACGGCAAGTTCGCACTCGGCTTCTTCCAGCCAGCAGCAGGCACCATCAGTAAGTCCCAGAACACCTCCGGCTCCAGCTGGTACCTTGGCATATGGTTCAACAAGTTACCAGTTTTTACTGTTGTGTGGGTTGCCAATAGGGATCAGCCCATCACCGGCACCAGCCTTAACCAAACACAGCTCCAGATATCAAGCGATGGCAATCTTGTCATTGTAAACAATGATTCCGTAGTTTGGTCCACTCGCATTGTCAATAATAGGACACAGGCCAGGAGCATAAACACCACTGCTAGTGCTGCTGTTCTCTTGAACAGTGGAAACCTTGCCCTTACAGTCACAGAGAGCCCATCATCATCGGACCTACCGTTGTGGCAGAGCTTCGATCACCCAACAGATATTGTGCTTCCTGGTGCCAAGGTTGGCCGAAACAAGATCACTGGTTTGAATCGTAAGGGCGTCTCAAAGAAGAGCCTCATTGATCCGGGTCTCGGCTCGTACAGCGTTGAACTAGACATCAGCGGGGCGGTTGTCCTCAAACGCCTAAACCCCTCTGTAGTGTATTGGCATTGGGCATCCTCCAAAACATCATCATTGAAGCTTATACCAATACTCAAGTCCATTCTGGATATGGATCCACGGACCAAAGGTTTGATTAACCCAGCATATGTTGACAACGACCAAGAGGAGTACTACATGTACACCTCACCAAATGAATCATCTTCCACATTTGTCTCACTTGACATCTCTGGTCAGATAAAGCTGAATGTTTGGTCGCAAGCCAGCCAGTCTTGGCAAACCATATATGCCCAGCCCGCCGATGCCTGCACTCCGGCCGCTACCTGTGGAGCTTTCACAGTATGCAACGGCACTGCACAACCATTCTGTGACTGTATGGGGAGCTTCTCTCAGAAGTCACCGCGGGATTGGATGTTTAATGATCGAACAGGAGGGTGCATCAGAAATACACCGTTACACTGCAACACTAGCAGTAACAACAAAAACATGACAAGTTCAACAGATATATTCAACCCCATTGCTCATGTTACGTTACCCTACAACCCACAAAGCATAGACGTTGTTACCACACAGAGCAAATGTGAAGAAGCTTGTCTCAGTTCCTGCTCCTGCACTGCTTATGCCTATAGCAACAGCAGATGCTCTGTCTGGCATGGGGAATTGCTTAGTGTAAATCGGAACGATGGCATTGATAATACTTCTGAAGATGTTCTATACCTCCGCCTTGCCGCCAAAGATTTGCCGCCAAGTTTGATGAAGAACAAAAGAAAACCAAACGTTGGAGCTGTTACCGCTGCAAGCATTATTGGTTTTGGGTTACTAATGCTCATGGTGTTGTTACTGATTTGGAGGAACAGATTCAAGTGGTGTGGTTTGCCTTTGTACAGCAATGAAGGTAGTTCTGCTGGGATCATAGCCTTCAGATACACCGACTTAGTTCGTGCCACTAAAAACTTCTCAGAAAAGCTGGGAGGAGGTGGTTTTGGTTCTGTATACAAGGGAGTATTAAGTGACTCAAAGACTACGGTAGCGGTGAAAAAGCTTGATGGTGCCAATCAAGGGGAGAAGCAATTCAGAGCTGAGGTGAGCTCAATTGGACTGATCCAACATATCAACCTAGTCAAATTGATTGGTTTCTGCTGCGAAGGTCATCACAGATTACTTGTGTACGAGCACATGTTCAATGGGTCTCTTGATAGTCATCTATTTAAGAAGAGCAATAATGCTGATGCTGCTGTCCTAAACTGGAACACCAGATATCAGATAACCCTAGGAGTTGCCAGAGGGTTGTCCTACTTGCATCAGAGTTGCCGCGAATGCATCATACACTGTGATGTTAAGCCAGAAAACATACTTGTGGACGCATCCTTTGCTCCCAAAGTTGCAGACTTTGGATTGGCAGCGTTTGTTGGAAGGGATTTTAGCCGAATTCTGACCACATTCAGAGGAACCAAAGGTTATCTTGCTCCAGAGTGGCTTACCGGAGTTGCTATTACACCAAAAATTGATGTTTACGGCTTCGGCATGGTACTGATGGAGATCATATCCGGAAGCAGGAATTCACCTGAAACACACAACAGTAGCAGCAGCACCAGTTACCACGCTGAATATTTCCCTGTGCAAGCCATCAACAAGCTTCATGGGGGAGATGTGAAGAGTTTGGTGGATCCACGGTTGCATGGTGACTTCAATTTGGAAGAGGCTGAAAGGGTTTGCAAAGTTGCATGTTGGTGCATTCAAGATAATGAGTTTGATCGGCCGACGATGGGTGAAGTGGTCCGGGTTCTCGAGGGTCTGCAGGAAATTGATGTGCCCCCGATGCCAAGACTGCTTGCAGCTATAACGGCGCAACCTGGTGCTGCATATTCAGTGTAATTATAACTCACAGTCGATGCTAATAATCTTTGTTAATTTCAGCAAATTTTAAAGTTGTAGTAATGTCGAGTGGAAGAAATAAAGGCAAGCATTGTAGCAAAGTATGGCAGAACTACCAATATGTGTTTGTTTTGTTGATTGGACAGTTCAATATATATCCTTAAATCCTTACATCGAAGGAAGCTGTCGATTTATATGTATGCCACTACTGGTTCTTCATCGAGAGCACACATAGCCTGGGCGTGCCTCATGCTCACTCCAGGATGTGACCTTCTGACATGGCACCGGCAGCCTGGCCCCACACTTGCTCGATGAAATGTGCGGCAGGCTTCAATGCTGGCATGGCTGTGAAGGAAAAAAGGGTACACATGATATAATGAATCCAGGTTGAAGACGGCCAAAGCTGATATCACAGTATGTAATATGTTGATTATGTCCCCATATAAATTCACTCGATGTGTGTTGAACTTTCTGTTATGGCCTTCTTCTTTTGAGGATATGGTTTCCTTTTAAGTTTCTTGGAGATTGTAGTGATGATACAGCTCTTGTTTCAGATTCAGCATGTTACATAAACAAGGAACGGAATGCATTGCCACTGTTATTTCGTTCTAGAGATTGTTTTTGCTCCAAAGTAACTTTGCTAATCATGAGGTTATTACATAGAACCCGTAGAAGAAAACAACCAGAGTAGACGAGAAGGTGTTGTATAAAGATGACAGTGACATTCATAACCCTGCTAGGAAGAGCACAGAAGTGCTCTGGCTGACAGTGACATTCAGTCCACGCTGACAAAGCAGCGAAGAAGCATCCTCCTACTGTGAAGACAACACCTTGGGTTTTAATAAGCATCCTAAAATTTGCAAATCTGGTAAAGATTGCAACCAGCAAAAAACAACTGTTTCTCTTCTGACCGCGGCATTTTTTTTCCCTTTCTATTGCTTGCATATGTTCTGATGAATTTATGTACTGTGTTAGGTCATGTTTACCATGGGAGGCATAGGCATCTGGAACGAAGCATGAAGCACAAGCTTCTCAAGGTACTGCATTGCACTGTGCTTACACGCTCATACTAAATTTCCGAGACAAAAGGCTGCAGCAACTCATCCTCAATAAAAACAGTGCAGACTAAATAGTTGTTACTGTCAATGAAAAGAATCACCTCTGCAAGAGCCTAGGGTACACATCCTCTGCATGAACCTAACTACACTTGAACCTAGCTGAACATCTCCACTGCAAACCAAAGCACCATTCAGCTTCAGCACGAAGCCACGAACAGTCAAGGGAAATAAGGAGCATAACAGAGGATGAAGGTTACTATTATTAGCTTGCTTAGGCAAGATGCGAGGTACCCCCTCTGTTAAGAAATATAAGAGCGTCTAGATCACTATTCTTTACGGAGGGAGTACAGATTAAATAGTTGTTTTCAGACTGCACCTAGTCAAGAGACTGCGCATAAGCTGTATAATCGCCTGGTATGTTCAAATTTATGTATTTTGCCATTTTTCGTATTCTGTCAATGTTGAAGATGCATCCTACTGTACTTTCTGGGTGCTATGCTATATTTCCTTTTGTTCTAAACTTGGAAATACTATAGGGGGAAAAGCTTGCCAGTTTGGTTCCTGACTAAGTTGCTTTGTTTTTTACATTATATATGTAGATTTAACCACCATCACCACTTGCAAGTTTGATGCAGGTACTTGACTAGCTGCAGAATAGGCGCCGCCACCAATTCACATCAGAAGTAAAGATATTGGACGGCCAGGACATTGTTACGAAAAGCAAAGGCATCGATTACCATGCTAGTGTCATGGGTCATCTGAAATGAGCGCAACGTAAGAGTGTCAGGCAAAAGAGCGTACCTCCGCAAATCTTGCTCAGCATCATTGAAGACGAGGCAAACCTTTGGATCAAAGCTGGGGCAAAGAAACTAGGGTCTTTTTTATTACGAGAATAATTGTCATGCCGTAACTTGGGTGTGTGTTGTAACAAACTCTCTCTCCTCCTTATTTAATATATGAGGTGCCTCCGTTTCAAAAAAAAAAACTACTGGCTACTAATTGGTCAGTTCGAATCCAAGGTGACGTGCAAGCTCTGAAGTCTGAAGTCTGAACTGACAACTCCTTCACGCGTCCAAGACTTTTCCAGCAGCTGCATATTCAACCTCCCCTAATAAAATAGCCACTAAACTACTCCAATCAACGTGGCACGTACAGCGACGCTCGAAGACTTCCCCGGTTACGTAGGACTGAAGAACAGAGCAACTGAACGAGTCGTCGGCTGACATTTCTCTGCTTGCACCACACACAGCCCACAAGCCTATAAATACAAGAAGCTGACAGATGATCAATCAATCAAGAAGCTCGATCGAGCAGCTACGATGGTGCGGGCGCTGGGTCTCGCTGCTGGCTCGGCGCACTACGCGCCCAGCAATGTTGTGGGTCTAGCTTTGGGCTTTGTGGCTGCGCTTGCCATCGTGGCCATCGCCGTGTTTGGCTGCGCCGGCCACAAGAAGCGTCCCGCGGATAAGAAGCGCAGACGTCGTCGCGGAGGCGGAGGCGACGGCGGCGGAGGAGGGGATGACGGCGGCGGATATGGGGACGGTGGGGGCGGAGGTGACGGTGGTGGTGGTGGCGGCGGGGGAGGTGACGGCGGGGGCGGAGGAGGCTGCTAAGGAAAGTCGTCGTTCTTGAGGCAGAGATAGAAACACAATTGCATTGTCCACCTTGATATATACTATTACTCCCTCTGTCTTATTCTTAAAGACGGTTTTTTGACAGTATCATAATGTCAAAAAAGGGTCTTACCTTTTGAGACAGAGGGATTACTTTTGTGTTGAATTTTCATGGTACTTGACTGGTCAGATTATTTTGTAATTTCGGCCATACCTATGTAAGCGTGTTCTTGCAATCTTTTGGCAGCATTGGTTGAATGCCGGCCTTATATTTTCATGTTCTTCCTACATTGTTATGTGTTTTAGTGATCTAATTGGTCGTATATTTGCTTTTAGAGGGAGTACTTTAGTGATCTAAAAGGTCTATATTAGTTTACAGAGAAACTAGATCCGGGTCGGCTAAGCGTAGTGTCCAGCTTGATTGTCCCAATAGACAGACGTGCTACAGCAACTTCTCTGCCTGTCCAAGCCCATTCACAAAGTACCAATGGTTATTAGCCGTTGATCTCATCAATGAATGGCTTGATTGACTCTTACTTTCTTACCTCACATGTAAAAAAAAGGAGGTAAGAGGGACCATGTTAAAATTTGCCTATTATCATAGGCAAACAAAGTATAAGAACTCTTCAACACTCCGAAAGTTCTCGTTTCATACGACGGGCCACCCTTGCTAAGTCGTGCTATGCATTCTTGTCCCATAACAATCTCTCTTCTAAGGGCATCCACAATGTATGCCAAATAGCATTGCCAAATTGGTTTTTGGCTTTTGACAGCACCTGTACACGTTGTGAGGACTAGTGCCATAGCCAAATAAAGGAGAACTGATGCTTCTTGGGGCTACGATGCCAAACTTCTCAAGGTAATAAAATACTATATCAATCTCAGCAAACTGGTGCAAGCAATGTGGGGTGGGCATGCATGTGGCAATTTTCTATCACATTCTATTCTACAGTGGGGCCTACTGTACATCATATGGGACCAGATACATTGTGAACAAATGGGCTATTTGACATCGATGCCAAAGTTCTGACCGCATCACAGATTTGGCATGGCATCAACACACTGTGGATGCCCTAACACATCAGTCATCCGAGATTGGATGTTTGGGCACCTGGGTTTGACTTTGATACCACATGAATTACAGGTGCATGTCGATTAACGTGGACATGGAACACATCATGGAGATTAGTTGACGAGGTTTGATGTGGATGCATACATTTGCAGGGAATTATGACCACATGTACTCATTTCCATGTATTAATCGATAAAATACATCTGACGACAAAACTCGTAAAGGCCTCGGACAACATCTCTAACCACTCGTCATGATGAGACCATCCCTCTCGTAATTCGTTGTTTTTGCGTACTGGTTTCCTATATTTTATTTTGACTACAGATGCTACTTTACATGTTAGGTTCGATATACATGTGTCTGACTCAAACACCTAACTCTACGCTAATTATAAATTCAATTGTAGCACTAAACCATTGAAACATGCCCATATATGATCTAGTTTGTTAAGCTCTTGTAGAAACAAAACTAACCCTCCAAAGGATACTCCCCCGTGTCGCCTTGCCGGGCGTCACGGGGAGACTTAGATCGAGCGTCGCCGCTCTCTTTCCTCCCCCCTCCCCCGCCTCCCCATCTCGTCGCCACCGGAGGAGTGGCCGATGAAGCCATGCCGGCTCTGAGGAAGGTTGTGGCGGGGCCCTTCTGGCCGCTTCATAGGATCTGCGGCTTGATCCGCCTGCTGGTTGCTTGGCGTTCACGCGTGGGTCTGCTGGGCATCCTAGGTCCGTGGAGGTGGTAGCTGGCGCCCAACCACACTTGGATGTGTTGGTTGGCGGCCTTCTCTAAGCACCGCCACGATGGCTAGGCATTGCTGCGAGCCAGCCGGGCCCTTCGGGCTATCGGCTACACAACGGAGATGTGTGGGGTCAGTTGCTCCTCTCTACTCTTCCCCGTCTGTCGCTGCGATTCCTTACTTCTGGAGTGACGATGTGGCCGCGGTGGTGTGGATGCGACGCGATAGCGTGGCATGCTTGATGAGTGGTCGGGAGTGCTCGGGGCGGACAGAGTGTTGCGGTCGGAGATGCGGTGCCAATTTGATGGTTGTGTGCTCCTGAAGTGTGGCGATGCGCTTCGCGCGGGCGCCCATTTGTGATGGTGATTTGTCTTTCTGTGCTCCTGTTTCGACCATGTCGGCCCTTAGTAAGACGGGTCTAGGCAAGGCTCTCTCCGACGAGGTGGTAGTCAGCAGTGGAGATGGTGTGCTCCACCGTCGGTGTTGGTCATTGTGGTGACCACTCCAGTCTATGACGACGGTCTTGCTGCGGATTGCGATGGCCACTGCAATCTTTATTAGGGTTCCTCTCTACAGATCTAGTGGTTAACTTTGACTGTGAGATGCAGGCTATGGACGATACTTGATGTAGAGGGATGGTTGTGCAGCGACGACGGTCGCATCGCATGCAGTTGCTGGCTCAACGAAAAAGTGGTGGTGACAACACATAAGTGACTTCAACGTTGCTGCTAGTCAAGCATCCGGTCTCGAGCTACATGTTGAAAGCCTAGGCCTGATCCAAGTTGGTTATATCTGGGAATGGCGATGGTTTTACGGTGTTATCTTGTTGAAGGTATTGCTCGGATAATGTTTGGACTGATTCCTTAGGGTCAAAACCTAGATTCTACCATGGGTGGTTGGATCTGATGATGACAGTGTTTGAGCATCGCTCCCTTCTTAAAGGCGTTGTTGTTGGAAAAAAATGTTGTCCGTGTGGTGTCACGATATGGTTGGTGCAGATATGATGATTGTTATAGTTTGCCGGTCACGAATCTGATCGCTCTAGGATTATTTTCTTTTTTTATTGCCTACGCATAATTTTAGCCTTACATGACTTTGCTACCGCTGTTGTTTTTGTGTGTGTTGGTGTTGACGATGTGCATTCTAACTATACAGATACTGATTATGTGCTCATTGTGTTTGTGTTCCGATGCTTCATTTTCAACCAATAAATTTCGCCCCCTATCGAAAAAGAAACAAATCCGACAATTAAGTCGTAATAAATCTACTACTCCCTCCGTTTCAAATTACTCGTCGCAGAAATGGATGTATCTAGAACTAAAATACATCTAGATACATCCATACCTGCGACAAGTAATTCGAAACAAAGGGAGTACATGACTTGAGAACTAATAAAGCAGTTTAAAGTTGAGAGTTTTGAGTTTGATTTCTTTTTCTTGTTTATTTATCTGGTGCCAGCTGTTCTTATCCTTTGCGGCACTCTCCAAAACTCTGTCAGGCTATCCTTTTCTCTCTGACTCCTAGTCTCCAACTTCCCGTTCTCTTTCTCTCTCCGAAGTATCAAGTGCGTGCACCTTCTGGCTTCTTTAGCAACACCAGCACAAACCGAAATGGACCCATAGGCTTTATCTGGCCAGGAATGCGTAGCGTACAACTTGTGTCCGAGCGTTTCTGCTCCGGTGCTCCCCCCTGGCTGAACGCGGGGTGGAAAAACACATCGACGACCAGGATGAACCAAAAACGGTTTATAACGAGGGGCACGATCGTCTTTGTTGCCCCCGCGTATAGCCGTCGAGGAGCCCTGGGAGGCCCGTACGGGCCCGGTTAGATCATATGCCCGGCCGTATACGTGTGCCCGTCCGTATACGTATTTGTTTGTATATGGCGGCCTTTCGTGCACGCGTGAAGCCGCCCGCGCGTGGGGCAGCACGTGTCACGGGTAGTTGCCAAAACTGTCCCATCATATAAATGTGGACGGCAACCACCTCCGGCCGCATCGCCCACCATTTCCCCCCGCCGCATCGTCTCCCTCTCTCCACTCTCCACTCCCCACTCCCTCTCCTCTCCAACCTCCTCGTCTCCCTCACCGCATCCTCTCCATTGCCATGGTGGACGCAGGAGGCGAGCGCTCCGATTGGGGCGCAGATCTGGTGGAGCAGGTGCGGCAGGTCGCTGTGGGCACCTTTGTGAGGGGGCGTGCCGGCGTCCAGCGCCGGTGCTCCCTCCGCTGGAGATCTGGAGAACGCGGGGGCGGGCCACAGCGGCGCGGTCCAGCCAGATGCGCCCACTCTGGCGAACTCCGGCGAGGCGCAGAAGGTGGAGGCGGGCTCTGGCGAGGCGCAAAAGGTGGGGGCGGGCTCTGGCGAGGTGCACGAGGTGGAGAAGGTGGAGGCCGGCTCCAGCGAGGAGGAAGCGGAGCAGAAGGTATCTGCGGCTAACTTTTAGTTGGTAGTTTTTAGATTGTAGGGTTTGTGGCCAGAACTTTGTTTGGTTAGATTTGTTGGAGGTAGGGTTTTCTCTGCATTAGGGTTTTTCTGTATTTGATTCGTGCAATAATGGTGGACCACATATGATTATTAGATTAGGTTAGAAGTAGCCAGATTGAGGGATGGGGTTTTTTCAGATGCTTATTAGATTAGTAGTGGAATTTTTGCAATTCTTTAGGTGTTTGGAGTCAAATATATACTTCTGTATTGGTTTGGGTTGGTGCCTGCTTTAGTTCTTTGGCTTGATGATTAATTAAATGGATGCTTAGTTCTAGGGATTATGGCTGTCATAGTTGCAATTCTTAGATGCTTGATTGATGCATGTTGTCATAGTTGCAGTTATTTGATGCTTGATTGATGCCTGCCAGGCAGAGGCTATGAGATGGGTTGTGCATGACATTGTGTTTTTGGAAATTGTCTACGTGAGGTGATTAGATGGTGCATTAGTTTGGTTGTAAATATAGTGAAGGATGTGCTCATGTACTGGGTGTTGTCATGTTAATCAAAAAGAGCTTCTCAAGGGCTGGATTTTTTTTGTGCTGGATTGGGGCTTCTGAAGGAGAGGGGAAGCGTGGTCGAGGGGAAGGGGCACTCTATGCTTATTTACTTTGGGTTAGTAGTGGAATTTTGTCGTTGCTTCAGAGATATTGACAACATTGAACATCCTCTGCAATGTCGTTGCATCAGAGATAAAAGCATCTTGGGGTTTTTTCAGATGCTTATTAGATTAGTAGTTGAATTTTTGCTTGTTAGAATTTAATTAGTATGAGGATGAATACCTTATTTAAGGGGGAATTTAAGGTCAGATAGATGTCATATGATTATTAGATCTGTAGTTCAATGCTGCTGACATTTATGATTATTTGATTTGATCTGTGGTTCAATGATACTGGATGGAAACATATTTGATTTGGAATGCATTAATTAAGATGTGCCAATGAATTGATTTAGATGATACAAGATTCATCTATAGTATAATTTGTTGTTTTTTAGGTAAGTAATGAAATTTTAGATGTTTGTTGAAGATGTATGCATTTATAGTTGAAGTTGTACTAATTAACTACTGCATTATGTTAATATGTGTAGGAGCTTTGCTGCATTATCCCCAAAACAGTAATTTGTGCATATTAAAATTTGTAGTTGGCTTCTGTAATTAGTATATACTATATGTAAAGTGTGAAGTAAACATTCCAAGGCAGGATCCTAGCAACAAAATATACTATATGTTTCCATTAAGTAGTGTGGGGGGAATTCCCTCAAAAGAAAAGTGTTGGGTTAATCCAGGGAATGTCAAGAATCCAGCTTGCATTTTCATTAGCATTTATGAAGGACGTCATTTCTCTGTTGATTGATTGCTTAGATTCTGTATTTATAAGGAAAGCATTTGGTCACTTGCAACATACCAATGTGGTTCACATTCACAATTTTGTTTGTAATGACATTCTGTGAACTGCAATTCAATTCATTGTAATTGATGTGCTTGTTTGACAATATAGCAGGAGGAGGATCTTCTGGGCAACAAGAGGAAGTGGGACAAGACTGGGTTCTACCCATATGAGTCTGATGAAGATGAGCCGTACGAGGTAAGGCCTAGTTGAAATGTTATTTCTGCATTGAGTTAGTATTATGTGTTTATAGTTTTTGAATGCATAATGTATTAATGTCAGTCATTAATGTGTGCAGTATGAATCTGTAGATGATGTGATCGAGGGGAACGTCGAGTCCTTTGAAGAGAAGGAGGTGTTGAAGATCAGGGCCCAAGGACCTGCTAAGTACTACAACTGGAGGAATGAAAAGTACCGGTGCCCCTACTGCAGCAAGCCCAAGCCCAGGTCTGGGTTATTGGAGCATCTGATGGAACATTGCCGGGCTACATCGATCCCCAGTCATGACTACAGGATCATTGGTCAGCATTCTGCCCTCCTGAAGGTCCTGAGAAACCCTGACCTCTAGTCGTACATCATGCTGATCATCGGAAGCTGGAAGCCGTACTCATCATCAGTCAGTCTAGAGGGCATTATAAATTAATGAAAAATTCAAAAAAAAAACCTTGGAAACCCACCTTTGTTTGTGCAATAGATCATGTGTGCCAAAGTTGAGGTCATTTGGAGGTGGTCGAAAAAATGACCGCATTCCGGAGGGGCCATTTGGTCTAACTTAAGCCAGTTTTTGAAAAAATGTGATTTTTCCCACCACCTCCAAATCACACAAACTTTCTTGAACATGGTGACCCACATGTGCCAATCATGGCTATGAAAGAAAATTTGGAAAAAGAATATTTTACAATGCCCCTCTGGGGTATAGACCGATGTTTTGACCAGTCAGTCTAGAGGGCATTATAAATTAATAAAAAATTCAAAAAAAATAAAACCTTTGAAACCCACCTTTGTTTGTGCAATAGATCATGTGTGGCAAAGTTGAGGTCATTTGGAGGTGGTCGAAAAAATGACCGCATTCCGGAGGGGCCATTTGGTCTAACTTAAGCCAGTTTTTGAAAAAATGTGATTTTTCCCACCACCTCCAAATCACACAAACTTTCTTGAACATGGTGACCCACATGTGCCAATCATGGCTATGAAAGAAAATTTGGAAAAAGAATATTTTACAATGCCCCCCTGAGGTATAGACCGATGTTTTGACCAGTCAGTCTAGAGGGCATTATAAATTAATAAAAAAATTCAAAAAAATATAAAACCTTGGAAACCCACCTTTGTTTGTGCAATAGATCATGTGTGCCAAAGTTGAGGTCATTTGGAGGTGGTCGGAAAAATGACCGCATTCCGGAGGGGCCATTTGGTCTAACTTAAGCCAGTTTTTGAAAAAATGTGATTTTTCCCACCACCTCCAAATCACACAAACTTTCTTGAACATGGTGACCCACATGTGCCAATCATGGCTATGAAAGAAAATTTGGAAAAAGAATATTTTACAATGCCCCCCTGAGGTATAGACCGATGTTTTGACCAGTCAGTCTAGAGGGCATTATAAATTAATAAAAAATTCAAAAAAAAATAAAACCTTTGAAACCCACCTTTGTTTGTGCAATAGATCATGTGTGCCAAAGTTTAGGTCATTTGGAGGTGGTCGAAAAAATGACCGCATTCCAGAGCGGAAGAATTCATACTCCACGGCCTGCATACGACTAGGAACCCTGCTGTGCATGGGCCAGGATGCAGGCCCGTGGTGCAGAATATCTCTGCTGCTAGTAGGCCCCACGGGGCACAGGGGACAAGAGTTAGGCAATGTACTGCCTGCAATTGATAGGAGCTTGGGAGGGGAATCGCAGCAGGGTATATAAACCGGTGCGGCGCTCTCTCGCTTGGCGAGGTGGGACTAAACTCCCACCACCCAACGGCTATGCGCTGCAATGTGCCCTGCGTGGCTCCGCCTTGGGCCCAATTCGGGCGAGCTGGCCCAGGGCAGCCTTACTCCGCTCGCTGATACGTTTTATATTTTCTTTGTTTCTTTTCTTGTTTATATTTCTAATATTTAGAATCAAGTCTCTTTTTTTCTATATTATTTCTAACAGTGTTTACTAAAATTTAAAAATATGCTAAATTATGTTGTGTTTTATTCCATTTGTTCGTACTCTTTTGTATATTGATAATATTTACGAAATATGAACTAAAATGTTGTGTTTTAATTCAATTCTTCATTCCAATATTTCTTATCTTTATTATTTTTTAAATATTTTTAGTGTGTAAGATAAAATGTTCTGTTTTATTTCACTTCTTCTTTCTAATATGTGTTCTCTTCTTTATATTTGAAATATTTCCAAAATGTAAGATAATATGTTGTCTTTTATTGCACTTATTCATTCAAAAATTTTCTTCTGTTTTCTATATTCTTCTCTTTTCTTTGTTCTGATAGTTATAAATTTAAATAATGTATGATATATTGTTCTCTCATATTTCACTTTTCATGGTTGTCTTTCCTAATTATAAATTTTATTTTCTGTTTCATACTTGAAATATTATTAAATCAAATATAGTTGGGACAATCGCATGTATGCCTCCACTTGCACCATGTACTACAAGCAGGTTCTTCTTCTCGATCTCACCAATTGATACCAAAATTTTACGCACACCCTACGATGACCATAGCAAGCATGCCTGGCAACTACCGTTCATTTCCGACACTCTATGCATCTTGTAGGCGTTTTGCGGTGATAAAACCCTAGAACACTGCCGCGGCGTGATGCAACGTGTGTTTTGTGTTCGAAATCGTGCACACCTTGCCTGGGGGGGCACATTGGCCATGCTCACATGCTCCCAAAAGTTGGGGTCATCTCATGCATGCCCCCACATGCACCATGTACAAGCCGGACCATTCGGGTCTGCCGGAGGGCAAGTTTGGAAGAGGTTTTCCTTGACGGTCCCACCAAAAGATCCCAAACTTTTTGCACACCGTACCATGACCATGGCATGCATGTGGTAGTAGAATTCATACACCACGGCCTCATTTTTGTTGAAATCCAATTAATATCCATGTGTATTACATGTAAGTTAGCATGTGTAAAATTTATTAGATGATTTGAAGGTCAAAACATTAACTTGTCATGTATGCACAAAAAAATTGTGTATTGAATGCAAGTGAGCATGTGTATAATTTAGTGTGTGATTTGAAGATCAATACACATGGCAATATGCCAAAAAAGTGTCCACCTACCAGAGCAGGAGAATTCATACTCCACGGCCTGCATACGACTAGGAACCCTGCGGTGCATGGGCCAGGATGCAGGCCCGTGGTGCAGAATATCTCTGCTACTAGTAGGCCCCACGGGGCAGAGGGGACGAGAGTTAGGCAATGTACTGCCTGCAATTGATAGGAGCTTGTGAGGGGAGTCGCAGCCGGGTATATAAACCGGTGGGGCGCTCCCTCGCTTGGCGAGGTGGGACTAAATTCCCACCACCCAACGGCTGTGCGCTGTGATGTGCCCTGCGCAGCTCCGCCTTGGGCCCAATTCGGGCGGGCTGGCCCAGGGCAGCCTTACCCGCGCGCTGATATGTTTTATATTTTCTTTGTTTCTTTTCTTGTTTATATTTCTAATATTTAAAATCAAATCTCTTTTTTCTATATTATTTCTAAAAGTGTTTACTAAAATTTAAAAAATAAGCCAAATTCTGTTGTGTTTTATTTCATTTGTTCGTTCTCTTTTGTATATTGATAATATTTACGAAATATAAACTAAAATGGTGTGTTTTATTTTAATTGTTAATTCTAATATTTCTTATATTTATTATTTTTTAAATATTTTTAATTTGTAAGATAAAATGTTCTGTTTTATTGCACTTCTTCATTCTAATATTTGTTCTCTTCTTTATATTCGAAATATTTCCAAAATGTAAGATAATATGTTATGTTCTATTGCACTTCTTCATTATTTCAATTCTTCATTCCAAATTATAAATTTTATTTTCTGTTTGATACTTAAAATATTATTAAATCAAATGTAGTTGGGACAGTCGCATGCATACCTCCACATGCACCATGTACTAGGAGCAGGTTTATCTTCTCGGTCTCACCAATTCAGACCAAACTGTATGCACACCCTAGGATGACCATGGCAAGCATGCATGACGAGTATCGTTCATTTCCAAAACTCGATGCATTTTCTAGGGTTTTTCCGGCGACAAAACCCTACAACACTGCCCCCACGTGACGCAACGTGTGTTTTGTGTCCGAACTCGTGCACACCTTGCCTGGGGGGGCACATTGGCCATGCTCACATGCTCCCAAAAGTTGGGGTCATCGCATGCATGCCCCCACGTGCACTATGTACAAGCAGGACCATTCAGGTCTGCTGGAGATCAGGTCTGAAATTGGTTTTCCTTAACGGTCCCACCAAATGGTCCCAAACTTCATGCATACCCTACGATGACCATGGCATGCATGCATGACAAGTATCGTTCATTTGCGACACTCGATGCATTTTCTAGGGTTTTCCGGCGACAAAACCCTACAACACTACCCCCACGTGACGCAACGTGCGTTTTGTGTCCGAATTCGTGCACACCTTGCCTGGGGGACCACATTGGCCAAGCCCACAAGCTCCCAAAAGTTGGGGTCATCTCATGCATGCTTCCACATGCACCATGTACAAGTAGGACCATTCGGGTCTGCCGGAGGTCAGGTCTGAAATTGGTTTTCCTTGACGGTCCCACCAAATGATCCCAAACTTTATGCATACCCTACGATGACCATGGCTTGCATGCGTGACAAGTATCGTTCATTTGCGACACTCGATGCAATTTCTAGGGTTTTCTAGCGACAAAACCCTACAACACTGCCCCACGTGACACAACATGCGTTTTGTGTCCGAATTCGTGCACACCTTGCCTGGGGGACCACATTGGCCAAGCCCACATGCTCCCAAAAGTTGGGGTCATCTCATGCATGCTTCCACATGCACCGTGTACAAGCAGGACCATTCGGGTCTGCCGGAGGGCAGGTCTGAAAGTGGTTTATGCGTAACCTACGATCTCACGAAATGATCCCAAACTTAATCCGTAACCTACAATGACCATGGCATGCATGCATGACAAGTATCGTTCATTTCCGACACTCGATGCATGTAATATTGTAGAAATGATAGAGATACTATAAATATTGTTGAACATATACAAGTATACAATAACTAATACGTGTCACAAAGAGTTTTTTTAGGGATGAACCAATGATATTTATTTTGAGGGAAGAAACAATGCAGGTAGGTGGGCCGGCCCAGACCGCAAATAAGTGTCGGATCCATATTGTGGAGCCCACAATGCTGCGCTTTCCATGCACGTCGATCACACGCACGCCGATCACAGGAGTAGTTGCCGTTCTATTACACAATTCTGGGATCGTGCTAATCCATATGTTCCTAATCCCTATGATTGAGGAGCACGTTCAGCCTCGCTTCAACGGAGGAAAATATAGATCGCGAGATTGGCCACAGGGAAGTTACGACGACCTAGGCGTCGACCTCGTATATAATCTCCTCCTCCTCGCACATGTCGTCGACTAGATCGACTCCTGCCGGCGAGGCGTCGACAGCTCCATCCGCCGCATCCCACACGCCACAAAAAACCCAAGAAGATCAAGGTCGTCCGCACGTGCAGGCCGACCTCGACGAACTACGTCGAGAATGCATCGCCGACTTCTTTCATCTTCGTCGACCGATCAAGTAAATTGTCCTGCTTCCCTCGCGCCTTCATAGCAAGCTACTTCCTCTGTCTCGTTGCTTTGATGGACTTAGGTTTACCACATATTTTCAACTAGTATGAACTCGACTAGATGCGTTCTGACCAGATGGCGTAGATGAAAACATTCTTTGGTTCTTTCATAGCATGGTAGAATAAGATGTTGTTTCTCGAGAAGCATGATGCAATACATTTTTTGTCACAAGATCCAATTATATTTTTGTCACACGATCCAATTATATTGTTGTGCACATAGAACATTAAAGAGTTATTAACATTAGATGTTGATGAACCTCAAATAGGTACCATTGCTATAGACTCTAGTTTATTTACAGCTGAACAATTTGTCACCCTGTTAGTAAGACAACCAGACGAATAAGTAACAATTTACCATATTAAATTTATTGATTATATAATTTATATGATACTCAAAGAACTTGATCAGATGCAAGTAAATTCAATTACCAATTGTAGTCATTTTTTTATTGCCTCATGTCAGCACACACTTGGCTGCATGTTGCAGTATACATGGTGATAGTTTTGTATTTCCATTAGTGTTATTTTTGCATTAGTGTTAGCTACTGCCAGAAAGTTTTATATTTTTGCATGCCTATTGTTATTTTTGCTTTAGTGTTAGCTAATGTCACGAAGTTATATATTTTCTTTCAACAGGATGGACGAGCTGAATGGAGAAATAGTATGCGCAGTTGAGAAATGGTGCAAGCTTGTTGCAGATCTATCGAGCGGTCAACGCGCTAGAGTGGCTGATACATCATTGCGCAGCATGCTGCAAATACCATCTATTAAGATGCGTACCCTGCTGATTAGGTATATGATTGAGAACTTTCAGGCCAGCACGGGCAGATTCATTATACAAGAGCAGGTTGGGGAGGTGACTCTCGGTGCGGTCGACGTCGAGTGCATCTTTAACCTCGAGAACCAAGGACTGTCCGCTTCGGACATTCTGACTGAAGAAGGCGAGGACATGAAGGAGCGGGTGCCGCCACAATTTCTCAGTAAGACATCAGAAAACATAGTGATAGATAATCTCATTGAGGACATAATTAAAAGTAAAGCCACCGACGACGATTTCCTTCGCAAAGTAGTGCTGGTCCTGTTAGGAACAATTATTGCTCCCATGTCGAGCAAAATTTTGCCAAAGCAGTACTACGCTTTGTTCTACGATGTGAAACGTATTTCAAAGATTAACTGGAATGCCTTCACCATGCGTGTTCTCCTTGATTGCCTTCGCATAGTGAGGAAAGGCAAACACCTCCGCCAATGGCCGAAAGGCAATTTGGCTCTCTTGCAGGTACACATATCAGACCTGTTGCATAATGTCAATTATCATATCATTGCAATTTTATGTGATGCATTTTACTAACTCTAAATCCTTATATATATTTTTGTAGTACTTGTACTGGGAGAAGGTGCAACCGGTCGAAGGCGAATGCGCCTATAATCCCAACTTGTCCATACAACCTCTTATGAGGAACTGGACAGAAGGTGCAGCCACTAGGAGAGATAGGTTCGACTATAATAATGGGCGCGGCCGTGGTAACATAAGGGTAAATCATTGTGTTTCGTCTTTCTTAAATGTTTTGTAACTTAATACTATTTATTTTTTATTCATCACATGTACTTCAATATCGCATGCAGATCGAAAATAATATCACCCAGGAGTATAGGGCTCAGGAGCCCAATATCCCAAATAATGCACCTACCATGAAGCCAAAAACCAAGCCTGCAACTGGAAACGCAAAGAAGTCGACGACAGCCGCATTGCCGGAAGATTTGATGGAGCTTCTAATGAAGCGGTGCATGGACTTCATACACACCGAGATGAGGCAAATCCCTGATCAAGTTGCTGAGGTATCACACCCAAACTTTATAGTTTACAGTATGTTTGCTGTTTTAAACTATCCTACCATTACTAAGTTTATATTTCTATTGCAGAGGTTGTTGGAGAAGTTGAACAAAGAAGGTGTCATGTACAAGCCGGCTGCTGCCATGCCATCCGCGCAGAATGATCCGGACGAAGTGGATTCGTTCGAGAATGGTCCATATGAAAAGAAGGAATTCGTGTACAAGGAAGACATGGACAGTGATGGACAGCCGATCATTGACATGACGCAACCTGATATAGTGCTTCCCGACCATAAAACCTTACCTGAGGTACTATGTATTTTCTTTCTGCCTATAATTTTCTCGTTTAAATTTTTTCGTCCAGAAATGTTCACACGATTTAGTTTGCGAAACAGAAAACCCCACCGAAGCTGAATGGACACAAGGAAGCTTCACCTGTTAAGTGTAATGATGTATGTGGGGGTACACCGGAAAACCCTTGGGTGGTTGGTACTTCTACTCTAGCACCTTCATCGGACATAGACATTTGGCCATCTTCTGTTAGCAAGTTCATGGCTAAGGCGAATGGAAAAAAAGGTGCAACAATCGATAAGGATGAGGAGGTTATGTCCGGTAAGCGGAAGCGGACCGTTCCCAAGAAAGTTGAATCCCCCTACGCACTTGACAAGCCCGGCAGGCGTACCAACCGTGGTCAGAGAACCTCTGGTACTAGTACTGCTACTAGAGGTATCGTAACTAACATTCTTAATTTTTTTATTTACTACCAATGCATATGATCACCATTGTTGACGTTCATATTATTTCATGCAGCTCTATTTTCGAACAATAATGTGCCGGAGGTTGTGGCAGATGAGTTGACGCCAGAAATAATTGATGCAGCTGTTTCATTTGTCGAGTTAGCTGCTAGCACTGAGAAGAACAAGAACAAAAAAATTACTACAGTGAAGGCCGTGGCATAACTCTGACTTCCGAAAGGATTCTACCGGTACTAGCTCATAGATGGCTGTCGGACGATGTAAGTACTACTTGCATGTCCTGTTTTTAAAATGCTCAAAAATCTATGTCTCAACTCTCAACATGTAATGCGCTGATATTCTATGCAGGTTATTGATGCTTATATGGGACATTTGGAGCTGCGTGTTGGTCATGATCGTTACCTCTGTCCAGCGTGGAGGTCCAAATTCCTTGTAGATCGTGCTATCGCACATGACGATCCATTGCCATCAAGCTGCAACATGGATAGTGCTCTGACAAAAGCTGGGGCAGTTAATAGAGTCACGAAAGAGTATACTGTGCGTGATAAGGTACGTAATGTTTGTGATTCATCACTACAGGATAGTTCATCAAGTATTTCTTTTGATCCGTAATGCTTTTTTGCACTGTAGACGTATATCGCGTTGAATATCGACAATAGCCACTGGATGACCGTGGTCATGCACATGATCAAGAAAGAATTCCAAGCTCTCGATTCGCTCTATCCTCTGGACCTGACTGAGAGGACTGTTAAAGCACTGGTAATGTAACCAACATTTGTACAATTGCTCTTACATATTGTTTATGATTGTTCTTTAACACTATCCTCTTTATAGCGAATGGCTATAGCACACGATATGCGTCAGGCAAATCTTATTACACCAAGGAAATATCTGGACGTAAGTAAGCGGCCTATCAAGGAGTATGACATACCCCAGCAAGAGGATGGGTGAGTTAATGGGACATCATGCACAATCAAACAACAACACACATGTTTGTATTGCCCACCGCTAATGTTTGCATATGTACCAGGAACTCTTGTGGCCTTTTTGTCACGGAATGTCTAGAACATTGGTACGGGGACAAAATCACCCGCAAATTTACACAGGTATGCTGTTATTTTCGTTTGTAGACTAGCTACTATGGTGGTGTAGCAACTTCGGTTCATGTAACCTTTATGTCATTTTTTGCAGGCCATCGTTGACGCAAGGAGAAGACGTTTCGTCGCAGAGTTGATTATGTCACCTTCAAACTCAATGGAGTGTGTGAAGAACAAAATTCGCGAAATCGCAAGCAAAAGGTGCGCCTGAAGAATTCATGTGGCATGCAAGATTGAAGTTTTAGTGGTTTGGATTTAGTCCGGTCGAAGGTTTCGACGACATGATTATCTTAGGGGTTCTATCATTTTTATGTAATAAACAGGGCACATGCATGTGTATGTGTCTGTCAGACAATTCGCTCGTACAAGACAATTCGGTCATAAAATTCGCTCGGAGAAGACAATTTGGTCATACCAATAAAGTTTTGGCTTCACTTATCAATTGTTCTTGCTTAATATTTTTCTCCTTCTCCAATTTTTTATAATTATATTTTTCATGGCTTCACTTATCAAGTGTTCTTGCTTAATATTTTTCTCCTTCTCCAATTTTTTATAACAGTCTATTTTTCTCTTCAACTGCTCTTGTAAGTTTCATATTCAAATTTTCACAATCTTAACTTTTTTTTAAAACTCTACCAAGCTTAGCATTCTGCCTTAGCTATCTGCATGTCATCATCTTGCATAATCTCCTAGTAATTCCCCCTCATCACATTATTATGAAAAGTAGTCATGGTAGATAAGTAAATATATCGAGCCAAAATGTAACATTACACTCATCAAAATTAGTCATGTCAGCTCGTTGGCTCTATCGCGTGTTATCAGGCATCATGTTTTTCTAGTTTGTTTTACAAACCTGTCGTTTTTTTATTATATGTATAATTAACTTTTTCTGTACTCACCACAATGCCAGGCACGGCCCATCTAACCACGTGAGGGGCCCCACAGGCGGGCTATCTTCCCGGCAGCGCTACACCAGCCCATTTTGCCAGGTTCACATCGATCTTTCCCCTTTTCTCATTTCCCTTTCCAAATCCCTAGCCCTCCCTCTCTATTTGCGCCTCCAAATCTCGACGGCGAAAGCATGACAGCCAGCTGGGCGTCGGGCGGCGGCGGCTGCGGCGAGAAGAGCGGTGGCGACCGCAAGTTAGGTCGAACCCTGGGTCCTGCAAGCAGGTGGGGCGGATTCAGTGGCACAGGAGGCAGCGGCGGCGGATCTAGTGGAACAGGGGACGGGGGTTTCGTGGGCAGCGGCGGGCCGGGAGAACCCACGGCTAGGGTTTCTTCAGTGCTACACTTTGGTGGCAAAAAGGTAAGTTCTTTACCGTTGTTCTTTACATCCCAACATTATCGCCCATAATTCATCACCTGTGGCCATGACAAGCTCCATCTATGTGGTCATCAGGAAACTCCTAGTGGCCGTGTCTGCATAGATGCAGACAATTTTGGCAACGCACTCGGTGGATGTGTGTTTCAGGTTAGTCTACTGAGCATGATCTTCAAACTAGTACCGCTATTGCGGTCAAGCTGCAAAAAAGTTCAGTGTTTAATGCTTGCAGCGACAAGTTCAATTATAAAATGACTTGAATTGCTCATGGTTTATTTAGGATGATATCACTTCTGAGTATGTTGAATAGGTTGATGGGGAGTGGGATAGCAAAGCAAAGTCAGTCATTAAGTATCTGGCCATGAAGAACAAGAAACTGGAGACTAAGATTACAGAATATGAAGCTGAAGTTAAAAGGAATGAGAAAGAAAAGAGGGCAATGGTTAAGATGCACAAGGAGATATTGCTCTATAGGGATAGGATTTTAGGATTTGGAGGTCTTCTGTATCTTGGCCTGCTTGCCATTATGATTGCTGTCATAGTTAGCAAGTAGATTGTTCATAAAGTTATTGACATCACTGTAATTGACATGATGAAATAATGCTGAATTATTTGCTATTCAGTTTATGGGCAAAGTGTAACAGAGATTGCAGCATAAATAACATGGGGCCATCATGATTGGTAGACATTGCACTTTTGGCATGTTCTATATTTGGCAGACAATGCACTTTTGGCATGTCCTGTATTTGACAGACAATGCACTTTTGGCATGTTCTATATTTGGTATGTGATGCACATGGGCACATCACCTAGCAACACTACTGATTTATGTAGCAGACTAGTTCATTGTCTTGTTGCAACATAGGAGCAACATCTAGCAGCTTCCATGCAACACTGAAGCAAAGCAACAATACATATTCAATAATCAGAAATTTAACTGAACTTGGCACTTAGGGTGAGCAGTAGATATTCAGTTCTTCAGCCACAAAGAACCCGATCAAACCGTACCGATTGCATAACTTATATGCTTACATATAAAAGCATACCTAACCAACATCAAACCCAAAATAATGTTAACTTATATGCTGAAACATATAACAGCATACCTAACTTAAGATAACCAGCAGCTTCCTCCTCCTTCAGCAACTGTGCCCATCTTCACTTCTTCAGAAATTTGAGGCGGCGTGAGCGGTGCACCACACGCGGAGAAGCCTTCTTCTTGACCACCGTTGTGTTGGACAGCTGCGCCACCTGATCCTGCGCCACCTCCTCTTCTTCCACCTTCACTATGTCAGGGAGGAGGGGAAGGAGCTCGACGTCGATGGGCATTGTCTTGCCACCCTCGACGGCGACCGGCGCTACCATCTGCACAGCGTCCTCCTCGCCCTCCTCATGGTCATCAGGGATGACCAGTACCTCCTCCACATCGTCCTCCACGACGTCAGAGCCCAACGACAGCACTGGCTTCGACACATGGTGGACCTGGTAGTCCGGGCTGACGGGCGCAGGGACAGCGAGCTCGACGTCGACGCGGTCCGCCCTCTACGCGACACATGCTGAATCTGGCCGCATCGTCATGGTGGTGGAGCGGTACATCCACCACCTTGCGCGCTGAATAGGGGAGTCGCTCAGCGTGGCCTCTCGCATTGCCCACATGAGTAGGACAGCCGACGGGACGCCGCGGCCGTAGGGGAAGGCGCGCTTCCTCTCAGCGTCGGTGAGGACTTTGACGAGGCCAAGCACGTGGTTGACCAACATCTCCGTGCTGGGGAACCAGCCGCACACCTCCGTCAACTACGCGCGCCACCCCTCGTCATCGCCGGCGAGGTCCATCGTCGCTCTCTGCCAGCCGAGGCTTCTCTCCATGGAGGAGGCTGCAGCGGTCGCCGGCGAGGGTATTCTCGATCTACTGTAGGTGGGGATAAGAGGGGAGTTCGAACCGGCGCCCGTGGGAGGTGGGTGAGTGTGTGGTGGGGAGGAGAGTGGTACAGTTACTTATTTAATGGCATTTAGGACGTGGGCAGGGGAAATGTACAAATATATTCTTTCTACCTCCCGCCCCGGTCATTACACAGTAAAGAATTTTTTTTGATTTTTTTACAGGGAAACATCTTACTTTATTTAAACAAAAACTGAGATCTCGTCTGCTAATACACTAAGGATACAATCAGGGGGCCAAAGCCTCCAAACCAAAGAAACACAAGCGCCTACAACTACCTTAGCCAAAGTATGAGCCGGCCGATTAACACAGTAAATAATTGAAGCAAGTGTTCTACTCTTGTTCCTTCTCCACTTTTCTGCACCTGATAGAAGACAAGCTAAGTTAATGAATGATACAAACTTTAATAATCCACAATGCATACAAACACTTACTTCTGATTTAGTTTGCATTTCTTGCTACGTCTAGTGTGTCCTACCAATTTGCAAGTGCCGCACCGGGTTTTCAACTCATCAAAAGAGAGTGGTCTACCATTTTTCGAGACAGGGCGGCTCTCATCTGCCTTTGTTGCACCTTTGCTTGACACTTTCATAGGATTTTTAACCTCAATCATGTTGCCTTCACCATCGTCCACATATTCAACTGCACACTTACTGATGTCATTTGTTTGCTTCAACAAATTTTCCTGTAGCAGATCATACTCATGACTCTTAGCTATCACAGCCTTCAAACTCTCCTGTAACTGATCCCACAAAGCAGGGTGTTTGCATGCCGCATGCATAGCTTCAGACGCTAACACACTGACCTGGCTATATTTCATTCTTTCCCCGGCCCCAGTCTAACCAAATCCCAACAGATCGCTTGTGCACCTCGCGGGCAGTCCCAACCTTGCTTCTTTCGTGAACCGAATAAGAACTAAACACTTTGGTATTTCAGATATGTTCAAGTGCTTCAGTACATGGAATATGTGCTTGCAAGGTAGACCCTTTCGAATCATTCTTCTGCAGCTGCACCTTATAGTTTCTGCGGAATTTACTGGTGTATACTCCACCCAAAAACGGCGCTTTCGGTTATTCTTCCAGGCCACGATGTACTGCTGTGATCCGTCTCCCAGCTTAATTTCTACAATCTCCATGCCGTCAATTTTTCTAAGATCATCCTGCAACATATAGAAGTTTGCTAGAGTGAAGACGTGAGAAGCAGCTATCTCAAGTTCCCTCGAGCTAGTGACTGGCACTGGTAAACTCTGTGAGGCCGTGCAGTCATCTCACGCCTCGTTTTCACGGATACGCACAACGGCGTTCTCATAGTGCAAAATCATATCCACCAGGGTCATTTCACCGTCTAGGTGGAGGTGAAGGCATGAGTTCAGGCTTTCACTCCGCTGGTTGCTTTTCATGCCAAGCCAAAACCCCTCTGTTAGAATGCCGCGGCCCACAGTCTCCTCTTCTTATACATCCGCCTCAACCATGTTACAGTTTTTTCCGACTGCCATTTTTTGGAAAATGCGTGCCATCTCTCCTCAAACGTTGCCGTGGACGTGCTGTAGTACAGAAGAGTTCGGAACTCCTTCAAGGACTTGTGACTGAGGTGAATCTTCATATTTTTCTCTATGTGCCACGTACATATACGGTGCCACACGTCTGGCAAGCCTTCGCGAATTGCCTTGATCATCGCAGCGTCGGCGTCTGTGATAACACTCTTAGGCATCTTTTGACACATGGACCTCAAAAAAGTCTGCAGAAGCCACACGTATGTCTCCTCGGTCTCGTCCGAAACTATGGCACAACCAAAAACAGTGGTCTTCCGGTGATTGTTAAGACCAACAAAAGGTATGAATGGCATACCATAGCGGTTCATCTTGTACGTGCTATCAAATACAAGCACGTCGCCGAAGTCCTCATAGTCATGACGAGACTGGGAGTCGCACCAGAACATCCTATTCAAATGTCCTTCCTTATCTAGCCTGTACTCGAAAAAGAAGCTAGGATCCCTCTGTTTCCTACTGGCCATGATGCCTATGGCTGTGGCAGCATCACCTTTTGAAAGCAGCTTCCTCTTCTCCTTGGCGCAAAGGTTGTATATTTCACGCCTGGTAAAACCAACACTGCCGTACCATACATGCTTGCTGATGAAGCAATCCATCATGTCGTGAATTCTAATCCCTGCAGCTCCCATGGACATTATCTCATGCTTCTGGTACTCTTTGATTTTTCTGTGGGACCAAAGAAAAGGTACCTTGTCCGGTCCTGCCAACATATGGCTATGCTTGTCCTCAAAACTTTCAACATACCAAACCCCACGCTTTTGGTCAAGCTTGACAGTCAGGTGCGCTTCGCAAAAGCAGCATGTCTCGGCTCTGGGCCTACGGCTGTGTCCTTCCTCGGTTAGCAACTTGCTAACCGCCTATAACGCATATGACGTGACTCTGTTTTGCTATACCTGACCTTATTCTTTCTAATGCTGAAACCATTATCTCTAGCATAGCTGTTGTAGAAATCATACGCAGCATCGTGAGACGTAAAAGTCATTTCCATTATCTGCATGAACATATCCCTCTTATCATCTGCACTGGCAGTATCTTGGACATTCTTTGCACCATCATCTTGTGTCACCTACACAATCAAACCACAGCCATGAAAACAGATCTCTATGGTTTAACATTACTTACTTCCATAGAACATTGATTACACACATACCTCACTCATGATGACCGACGACTCGGACTCCCCAGAATCAGGTGCATCTAATGATTTGTCGTTAAGGCCTGTCTCCGCGTCGGATTCACCGTAATAGTCGTACGCATTATGACATTAGGAAATGAACTGAAAAATACAACACAAATACATAATTACTTATCATATAATATTCCAGAAGAAATTCAATTTGCATGCCAACAAAATTTTCCACTTACGTACCTGACTAATGTAATCTTTATTCGAGAGCTCCGAGTTGTTTTCCTGATCATCATCAAGCTCATCGATCTATAAATTTTCAACACAAAGATTTAATGTTGTCGGATGCCACCAAAAAATTACAACATGACAATGCCACTCACATTAAGATCGTCCCATTCGTTCCCATTCTCTGACCGATCTTCACGATCTGAATTTTCATCATCTGACCAATCTTCTATCCAGTCTTTCATCAGTTCTCCAAACTCCATGTCTACCATGATATCAGTTAACTCCTCGTCCGCCATTTCCTACAACCAATATTATGTATCATCACGTGTGCAAACATTATCAATGATGAAATATAAAACACATAGCACACGATCACGGATGTTATGTAAACAACCGCAACCGAGGCCGTTCAGATCTGCCAAACTTATCAAGGAAGATGGCTACGGCACCCGTCGTGATCACTTTCAATCGCGAGGAACTGCACGATCTCAAAACCTAGCTAGATCTGTGATTACCTCTGCCGCCGGATACCTAGGTTAGCCGCCACATCAAATAACGATACTGGTGGTGCGCACAGCCGACGGCAACCGACGCTACGTGAACCCAGATCACGAGGAGCAGCACTACCGGAATAAGATCCACGATCGCATGCGCCGCCGGGTAGCTAGGTTACCCGCTCCGCTAGGTTAACCATTGCCACTGGCGCGGCGGCAGTTCGTTCGATGTTGCCGCGAGCGAGACTAGAGGGGGGACGCGGGATGCGGTACCTGTGTGCGATCGTTGGAGATTCACGACGTTGTCGCGCCCGCTGTCCGACGAGATCGCCGGCGACGAGATAGCCGCCGGTGGAGATCTAGTACGTGACTTATGGAGCTGCGTCAATGCTCGCGAGATTGATGGAGCTGCTCGCGTGAATGATTGGATTCGGCAGGTCTTACGTGGACGTGGGGTCGTGTGATGTTTTTTTCGGACCAGGGTACTGTACGTATACGGTCTGGATTATATAGGGCTTGACAGGGCTTGGATTTAGACTAGGGCAGGCCAGGAAAAAAACAAATTCACGGGGACAAAAATATCCCTCCGAAATTAGGTTAGGGGGGAGCACTGGAGCAGGGCTCCGTGTCCGAGACCAAAAGGAAACATGTACTCCTACATTGCGAATTCTGGATCAGTGCTGCGAGTGGTCGAATCCTGCTTCGTCACGCCGAGCGGCGCGACGCCGCGGAAACGGCTGTGGCTCTCGGCGCTGGACCTGGTGCTGGCCAGCAGAGGCCACACCCCGCTCGTCCACTTCTACAGCGCCGGTGACGTCGCCGCCGCCGGGGACGGCTTCTTCGACGTGGCCAGGGTCAAGGAGTCCCTGGCCAAGGCGCTGGTGCCCTTCTACCCTCTCGCCGGCCGCCTCGGCGTGGATTCCGATGGCCGGTTCGAGATCGACTGCAACGGGGAGGGCGCCCTCTTCGTCGTGGCTCACTCCGACCGCACCTTCGACGACTTCAGCGACCACAAGCCGTCGCCGGAGATACGGAGGCTGTTCTGTCCTCCCGTTCAGCCGTCGTCCGTTATACTGGCCTTACAGGTGACCTTCTTGAGGTGCGGCGGTGTGGTACTGGGGACGGCGACGCACCACGCCGCGGCGGACGGTCCCAGCATCTTCCATTTCATCCGGACGTGGGCAGGCTACTGCAGGGACGGCGAGAGAGCGGCGGTAGAGCTCCCGTGCCACGACCGCGGCCTCCTCCGCGCGCGGTCCCCGGCCGTCATCCACCCCGAGACCATCCCCACGTTCTGCAGCAGGCTACCCCAGCACGAGCCGTCCGGCGCCGTCGCAACCCAGGTCTTCACCATCTCCAAGGACCAGGTGCACGCCCTTAAGCGCCTGTGCGGCGGCGCTAGCACGTTCTGCGCCGTGAGCGCCCTAGTTTGGCAGTGCGCATGCGTCGCCCGGGAGCTGCACCCGAAAGCGACCACGCGCATCAACTTCCCCGTGGACATCAGGCACCGCCTCACGCCGCCGCTGCCGGCCCGCTACTTCGGAAACGGAATGGCTTTACACACGACACAAACTGCACGATCTGTGAACGATAACACTGTGCAGTAGCCTTCGGAAACGGGGTCGTCAACGTGTTCGCCACCGCCGCGGTGAAGGACGTCGTGTCGGAGACGCTGGCCTCCGTCGCCAGCCGGCCAGCCGGGTGAGATCCGCGACGGAGCGGCTCGACGATGAGCTGCTGAGGTCCGCCGTGGACTACTTCGAGGTGGCGGAGAAGGACGGGCAGACGGAGCAGAGGGGGAACCTGCCGGAGACGGAGCTGCGGATGAACAGCTGGTACCACCTGCCCATGTACGACGCCGACTTCGGATGGGGGAAGCCGCGGGTGATGACGAGGGCGGAGGCTGTACGCGGCGGCTGGGTGTACCTCTTGTCTGGCGGCGGCGATGGCAGCGCGCGCCTGCTCATATCTTTGGAGCCGGCGACTCTCAGCAAGTTCGGGCTCGCAGTTGCTGAACGCCAAGTTCTTGCCGGTGTGCATGCTAGGCTGTGACCATGCATCATGCATGCATGGATTTTGTTGACGAGGTGAACATATTTCACTGACAAAATATGTTGACGGAGTATTTTATCCCTCGAACAATCTGTAAGAGTTGCACGAATATTTTGCTTCCCATGCATGCACACTTTACTTGATTTTTCCATATAAGGTGAAACTATTAAACAGGTTAGAGAAAAGTATGTTTTTCGTCCCTCAAGTTCCCAAAAAATGCAGACTTCGTCCTTCAACTTTTTTTGGTCTACTTTTGGTCCCTCAAGTTTCAAAACCGGTCAAGTTTTGTCCGAATTCCGGTTTCGCTAGAAAACAGGACACGTGGCGTGGTATTCTCTCTCCCCTCACTTGCCACGTCCGACCCGCCGCTGGGTCAAACAGACAGCCCGCGCGACGCCGTCTTCACTCTCTCCCCCTTTCCCTTTCCTCTGTGACCTCTCTCCCAAACCCTAGGCTTTGCGGCGGCGGATCCCGATTTGGCGTGGTGGTCGGCATTGGCGTTGGAGCCAGGGACGGCAGCGTCCTTGAGAAAAGCTACGGCGGCGCCGATGCAGTATACCTAGGCGCAGATCTACGCGGCGGCGCAGGCGGGTGTAGTGTTGCGGTTGCGGCAGCGCCGATCCAGTATACACCGGCGACGACGAGAACTATCAGGACAGCGACCACCGGCAGACCTTCAGGTATGTTTTTTTTGCGTATATTGTTTAGGATTCGTAGGTAGATGCCATCCACTTAGGTTGTAGCCGAATCTGAAATTTGTGTCCATCTATTGTAGGGAGTAATGGATCTTCTGGATTTAATTCATGTCATGTTCCATTATAATGGAGAATTTGTGAAGAATGGGAACCACATGATGTATTTGGGAGGCAGTGAAGCTATGTCAGACATTGACAGAGATAAGCTTTCTTTGCCCGAGCTTTTGGGGCATTTAAGAGATCATTGCACTGATGTGGAGGGGATACAATGTCAGTTTTATTGGTTAGTTCCAGGAAAAGAGATGAATGATGGACTTGTTTTTCTGCATGATGACAACACTGTTCTTAAGATGGCTGAGTTTGTTTGTGATGGAGGAGTTGCAGATGTGTATGTTGAGAAGCATGCTTCTGCTGATGGGGAAGAAACAGTTGCAACAACATGCTCTGCTGGAGAGGAAGAGGAACAGTTCACCCTTTTAAGTGTAGTTATGCCAGAAGAACAAGTGCCCAGGTTAGATGGGAATACTGATGCACAAGATGGAGAGTCTGATGAAGAGGACAGTGATTATATACCTGATGATGAGTCAGCATCTGAGGATGATGAAGAAGCAAGAAAGATCAATGCTGACTATGTAGAGTACAAGAAGAAACTCAGGGCTGGCAACATTGACATTTTAGATGAAGTGTTCATTACAGATGCAACAGTAGGTTCAAGGGAAAATGTTGGAGAGGATGCAACTGCTGTTGGATATCATCTTATCGGTGAACATGAGCTCCAATGTCAGATATCTTATCGGTGAACATGAGCTCCAATTCCATCTTACAATCTTCAGCCTTCAACTTATCTGCATAAAGTGCATTCATAGATCTCTGCGCTGGTGCAGGCCATTCAGGATCATACCACATCAGAAAATCGCATGCTTGTTCATCCTAAAATTCAAATAAATTGCATCAGTTCATCTGAACATTACCATGCAGATTTGGTAGAAAGAAATGAATGCGACAACTAAATTCACCTCCCGCATGCAACAAATGAACCTTCTGCCAGTGTTCACACCTTCATAAGCAACCTTTCTCACCGGCAAAAGTCCACAAAAACAACTAAAATTGCTCTCCGTTTCAATGCCGCAAAACTCTGGATCTTCGATTGCGAGTGGCACTTTGCCGGATATCAGTTCCTCAGGCATATAGACCTATTCAACGACAAACAACACCCAACAGCACCTCCCCTTAGTCCCTCAATCACCAAGGAAGAACCCTAAATCCCCAAATCCCTAACCCTAGATCACAAATTGGCACTTACCTGTGTAGGAGCACAACTGCTTCTGTCCTCACTCATTCACCCAAGGATCTCCTCGCGAGTTCGCATGGCGCCGGCAGCGAAGGGGAACAAGGCGCTGGCAGCGAGCAAGGCGACGACGCCGGGCAAGGCGACGGTGAGGTCGGGACGGAGAGAGAGAAGAGGAAGAGAAGAGCGTGAGGTGGAGAGTGAAGACAGCGTCGCGCGGGCTGTCTGTTTGACCCAACGGCGGGTTGGACGTGGCAAGTGAGGGGAGAGAGAATACCACGCCACGTGTCCTGTTTTCTAGCGAAACCGGAATTCGGATGAATCTTGACCGGTTTTGAAACTTGAGGGACCAAAAGTAGACCAAAAAAAGTTAAAGGACGAAGTCTGCACTTTTTGGGAACTTGAGGGACGAAAAACATACTTTTCTCAACAGGTTACCTCGTACTACTAAACTTCTTCTTACTATTATACTCCCATTAAATTTCTTTTTGCTATTTCCCACCCTTTGTGCATACAACACCATTTCAACCCCATCTTCAAATCTTATTTATTCAAAGTTTTATGTTCCAACCACACACAATTCAACAACATTTGAAATCTATGTTTCCTGGAAATACAAAATCAAACACAACATAATGCGCCTTTCATAATAATACAAAAGATTCGTTGACGGCGTCAGCTAGGACACCATATACGATCACATGCATTATTGTTGTTATCTTCTGCAAAGCACCATGGCCAAGTTCTTCGGCTACATTCCTCTTTTGCTCAAGTAATAATGATTATCGTCCATAATGGTTGCAATATTGTCGATGCACGAAACTCGCCTACAAGGATCCCGCCGATAGACCATCTTGAAGCGAAGAAGTAAACACAAAAACTAGATTTACACAAGCTAGCTAATAGCCCCATCCCCTACCTATGTCGATTTTATTATTATTATCGTCAAGAGAGATTACAAAGTATATGGTGGCTAACAATAGCTAAAATCCTAAAAACCTAGCATCCTAAGCTCCCAAATTAGATCTATGACTTCCCACAAGATTGTGGACTAGACCCGGCTATAATTCTAAAAACCGCCTAGTTTTTTCCCGTGGATTCTTGAACAAACGCAACTTTGGTGGACTACACCTACTATCCACCGGCCGACCCACATCCAGCCTACCCAGGCCTTTGCCGGGGCTTCATGGTTGCAGACCTCATATGCACTCCTTGGGCATTGTCCCAAGCCCGCCTCTCATGGGCCATGGCCCTCCATTTTGCCAGGTTTCGATAGCTTGCTAGGTCTGCCACTAGAGAGCTCTTATGTGATGTTGTGTCAAAGAGTAAACCTATCACACATAGCGCCCACCACTGGCCGGCACGTATTGGCACTACAAAAGAAACAACTGTGTTAGAAAAGGTTAAAATCAAAAAATTTGTAAAGTAATTAATTTTTAAAAATCTCACAAAAATTTAAAATTTCCCACATAATTTCAAACTGTTCATAAATTCAAAATTGTTTATGAATTTAAATTTTCTATTGAGTTTTAAAATATTTTTAGGATTTCTTCAATTTTTCTATCAATTTTTTTTAAATGCGAACATTCGATATCTATTTTGAATTTATTGTTTGGGAATTTTTAACATTTAAAAATGTGTGCACATTTCTTAAATATGCACACAGTTTAGAAAAATTCTGATTTGTTTTCCAATATTGTTAAAATTTGTTATTAAAAGAAAATACAAATGAAAAAAAGACATAACAATAATAAAGAACAAGAAAGAAATAAAAAAGTAAATTAGAAACAAAAAACAAATAGGGGCAACATCATAAAAGAAGGGGAAGCAAAAAAAAAGGATGAGAACCTTCTAAAACTTTCCTTAAACCGCCAATGCCACTCTTGGAAGTTCAGCCGGCCACTAACAGTCTCCAGACATTGCGCACATTCGGTGCCAATGAGCGACAGATGGAATTTATCCTGCCAATGATGTGTATCGCCCGTTGTGAGTGTTAAACATCCAGTCGCACACGTGCACTCGAAGTGGCAGCCCATTAATCACGCTACGCGCGGTCGCAAGCCAGCCAGTTTGGGGAAGGTTCTAGATGCTTCTCTGCAGTGTTTCGATTCATTTTTTTCTTTACTATTTTTTGGTTCTCTTTTCAGTTTTTATTTTTTATTTTTTCTTCTTTTGTTTTTCCTGTTTCTTCTTTTTTATTTATTTCACGAATTTCATCAAATTTTCAAAATTAACATATTTCTCTTTTGAAATTTCAAAAATTATTAATGTTTTCCAAAAAAATTGATATTTCAAAGGTTGTTCACAGTTACAAATTATCTTCGTAATTTGAAAAATTGTTTTTCAATTTCAAGAGAGTTTCCATAAATTTCAAAAATTGTTCACACATTTCAAGAATTTATTTAGGACTTCAAAATTTGTTCACTTTTTCAAATCTCTTTTTATAATTCAAGATTTTTTATTTCACACACATTTTTCAAAACTGGTGAACATGTTTATTCTGCGTGGCAAGCCAGGTAGAATAGATGCTTCTATGCAATTTTTCAATTCTTTTTTGTCTTTTTTCTTTACAAGCTTTGTGTTTTTTATTTTTCGTTTTTCCAATTTCGTTTTTCCTGTTTCTTTATTTCTTATCTTCTCTTTTCTTCATAACTTAAATTTCATTAACAATTCAAAATCCTTTTTTTTGAAATTTCGCAAATTGTTCATCTTTTCCAAAAATAAAATCTCGAAAATTCAAAAGTTGTTCACAATTAGAAATTATGTGTGGAATTTCAAAAATTGTTTGTCAATTTCAAGAGATTTTCCATAAATTTCAAGAATCGTTCACATTTTTCAAGAATATGTTTAGGGTTTAAAAAATTATTCACTTTTCCTAAAGTTTTTTTTCCTTTTTGAATTCATTAACTTTTTTGATTTCACAATCATTTTTTAAATTAGTGAATAGTTTTTCCAAATTTACGAACAAATTTTCAGTTCATGAGCATCTTTTGAATATTTGAATTTTTTTATTCTCCATGAACATTTTCTAAATTGATGAATTTTTTGAATTTAATATTTTTAGATTGCTGAATTTTTTAATTTGTGAATATTTTAAATTAAAGGAAAACCAATCGAAATAGAAAGACGGCATGAAAAAAAAATCAAAAGGAAAAAAAGACGCTAGCTCGCTTGGAACCTTATGCCCGTGCCATGCTAACTTGTTGGAAGCGTCGGGTGCCTTGACATGCTTGCTCACTAGGCCAGCCCGCCTGACATGGTTGTGAGCGATGCGTCCCTCTTCTGCCGTTACAAGCTACGCATAGCAGCGCCCATCTACACTGCTAAGTATTCTCTCCGTTTCATATTGTAGTGCGTATAAATTTTTTGAATAGTCAAAAATTATAAACTTTGGTCAAGTTTATAGACAAAACTATTTCTATCTACAATACCAAAAAAACTACATCTTATGATGAATCTAATGATATATGTTTGGCATTCTAGATATAAATGCTTTTCTCCAAAAAAGTTGTCAAAGTTTGTGAGGTTTGAATTTTCAAAAAAAATAATATTTGGACTACATTATGAAACGGATGGAGTATGTCAACATTTTTTGCCCTCAATTCAAATAAAAAGTATGTCAATATTTTTATTGGGCCACATAATTTACCCAGGCCTTCAAGCTGGTCTATCGTACAGCCCAGTTTAAGCAACGAAGAAAAACTGCTAAAAAACAACGAAGTAAAACCTCTCCGTACAACCCAGCAAGTCAGAGTTGGAGATATAAAAAAGAAATCAAGCCAGAGTTTCTGTCAGTACCCATTGAGCCACGTGGAACTGACCCTGAATTGGTCGCGCAAAGCAGCTGAGATTACGTCCCGGCAACGACCTCCTTGTGACCGCGACCCGCCCGTACAGTTCTTCCGTAAGACATTCGGCAAGCGGCCTAGCACGCTGCAATTGCAAGCTACTCCGCGAAACTACCGCACAGAAACCTCTAGAGTGGTTAAAAATTTGCTTCCGTGTCTAAGACATAGAGGCTATTTGGAATCTCTCCGCCTTGTAACTCCGCAGCGAGCGGAGCGGCATGCAGTTGAATTTTGACAAGCGGCCAAGGGTGCTCCGTCGGCTCCGCTTCGTGGTGAAGGAGTGGAGGATTGCCGACCACGACCTTAACCATCATTTCATCTGTGTCCTCCTTACATGCCTCACAACTATTTTCGATCAAGCGATTCTTCATGGCGTCGCAAACATAACCAGATGACGCTCCTCTGCTTCCTGCTCCAGGTCCAAGCATTTACAGATCATAGGTCTAGTTGTCCGAATCGATAGAATGAACATGTAGTTCTTTGCAAGGAAGTGTTATTTTTGTCTTCTTGTCGATCATAACATTATTTTCCCCACTAGTGCTGAAAGGCTTACCAGTGACATGTGCTAAAGCCCTATTAGTGGCAACCAGGACACCCATCAGTGGTAACTAGTCACCGGTAAGTGGTTATCAGTGACGGATGTCTCGCTCGTCACTGGTAAGTTCACATCAGTAACGAGTGCCCCTAGCTTATCGCTGATAACCACTAGTAGAAAACAGGGCTTTGGTCTAGGCCGGGTCAGCCCATTAGTCCCGGTTCAGTTCAGAACCGGGACCAATGTGGGCATTGGTCCCGGTTCGTGAGCCCAGGGGGCCGGCCGGGCCACGTGGGCCATTTGTTCCGGTTGATCTGGACCTTTTAGTCCCGGTTGGTGGGATGAACCGGGACCAATGGGCCTCGCTCCTGGCCCACCACCATTGGTCCCGGTTGGTGGCTTGAACCGGGACCAAAGGCTCCCCTTTAGTCCCGGCTCATGTCACCAACCGGGACCAATGAGGTGCCTATATATACCCCTCGCTCGCGAGCAGAGCACCCCAGTGCTCTGTTTTTCTCTGGCCGAGGGGGAGAGGGCTTGGTGGTGCTCTAGCTCACCTCCTATGCACACAAGGTGTTCGATGGAATGCCCGAGCCACACTACTTAAGCTTTCTCCTCTCCAAGCTCGACCTCCAAACTCCATTTTCCATAATATTTGTCTAGGTTTAGCGGTCCGTCACGCCCCATTCCCGTCTTCACCGCCGTCGATCACCCGCGCCGAGCTCATCGCCGGCACCACCGTGGTGAGCCTCTTGTTCTTATCTTCTTTCTGAAAGTAAAAATATTCTTACTTGTATGTTTACATAGATACTTGTATTATTTTCTTACTTTTATTATTGCATCTTATATAGTGCCATGGTTTTGGTATCCGCCCCCGTCGGCCCTCGTCCTGTCTATGATTCGGATGTGGTATATATATTATCTTTATAACTATTGGTTCATTTATTGTTTATGAAAATTATGCCGACCAACGTGACATAGATTTTATTTATGTAGGATGTATGTGAATCGGAAATGCCAACCGACCCTATTGTCGAGAGGTTAAATTTAGTTGAAGAAGAAAACAATTTGTTGAAGGAAAAAATAAAAA
The DNA here is from genome assembly GCF_056163025.1 of Triticum urartu. Classification (NCBI taxonomy): domain Eukaryota; kingdom Viridiplantae; phylum Streptophyta; class Magnoliopsida; order Poales; family Poaceae; genus Triticum; species Triticum urartu. The sequence continues at coordinate 716,169,678 of NC_141874.1, forward strand.
AATTGAGGAGGAGAAGATGATATTGGAGTTGCATGTTGCGGATGTCGTCGATGATCACAAGATCAAGATGGATGCAATGCGCTTGAAGATTAGAAAGATTAGAAAATATGCCATTCATACCGAGGCTTGATATCATTATGCCGTTGGATCAATTGTTACCTTGGTTGCGATTATGATCGCATTTGTTTTCGCATTGAAATGTTTTTACATAGTTTCAATGTATGGTTTAATTAATTAGATGCTTTGGAGAGCTATATGTTGTTAGATGAGAACTATGTATGCACTTTAGTTTTAATGTGATGATGAACTTCTATTAATTTGGACACTTAATTATATATAATGCACGCAGATGAACCGGCAATGGATGTACGGTGACAGACACACCTGCGAGTACATTAAGGGCGTGCATGAGTTTCTCGATGCGGCTGAGGCAAACAAGTAGAATGGTTTTATGTGTTGTCCATGCACTGAATGTGGGAATACGAGGTCTTACTCTAACCGGAAAATCCTTCACTCCCACCTGCTTTACAAGGGTTTCATGCCACACTATAATGTTTGGACGAGGCACGGAGAAATAGGGGTTATGATGGAAGACGACGAAGAAGAAGAGTACGATGACAACTATGTGCCACCTGAATACGGTGATGCTGCAACGGGGGGAGCTGGTGAAGATCAAGAGGAACCAGACGATGTGCCCAATGATGCTGCAACGGGTGAAGCTGCTGAAGATCAAGAGGAACCAGACGATGTGCCCGATGATGATGATCTCCACCGGGTCATTGTCGATGCAAGGACACAATGCGAAAGTCAAAAGGAGAAGCTGAAGTTCGATCGCATGTTAGAGGATCACAAAAAAGGGTTATACCCCAATTGCGAAGATGGCAACACAAAGCTCGGTACCGTACTGGAATTGCCGCAGTGGAAGGCAGAGAATACTGTGGCTGACAAAGGATTTGAGAAGCTACTGAAAATATTGAAGAAGAAGCTTCCAAAGGATAACGAATTACCCGATAGTACATACGCAGCAAAGAAGGTCGTATGCCCTCTAGGATTGGAGGTGGAGAAGATACATGCATGCCCTAATGACTGCATCCTCTACCGCGGTGCATACAAGGATCTGAACGCATGCCCGGTATGCGGTGCATTGCGGTATAAGATCAGACGAGATGACCCTGGTGATGTTGACGGCGAGCCCCCCAGGAAGAGGGTTCCTGCGAAGGTGATGTGGTATGCTCCTATAATACCACGGTTGAAACGTCTGTTCAGAAACGAAGAGCATGCCAAGTTGATGCGATGGCACAGTGAGAACCAAAAGAAAGATGGGAAGTTGAGAGCACCCGCTGACGGGTCGCAGTGGAGAAAGATCGAGAGAAAGTACTGGGATGAGTTTGCAAAGAACCCAAGGAATGTATGGTTTGCTTTAAGCGCGGATGGCATTAATCCTTTTGGGGAGCAGAGCAGCAATCACAGCACCTGGCCCGTGACTCTATGTATGTATAACCTTCCTCCTTGGATGTGCATGAAGCGGAAGTTCATTATGATGCCAGTTCTCATCCAAGGCCCTAAGCAACCCGGCAACGAAATTGATGTGTACCTAAGGCCATTAGTTGAAGAACTTTTACAGCTGTGGAATGGAAACGGTGTACGTACGTGGGATGAGCACAAACAGGAGGAATTTAACCTTAAGGCGTTGCTGTTCGTGACCATCAACGATTGACCCGCTCTCAGTAACCTTTCAGGACAGACAAACAAAGGATACCACGCATGCACGCACTGTTTAGATGACACTGAAAGTATATACCTGGACAAATGCAGGAAGAATGTGTACCTGGGCCATCGTCAATTTCTTCCGACCAACCATCAATGTCAAAAGAAAGGCAAGCATTTCGAAGGCGAGGCAGATCACCGGAAGAAGCCCACCATGCGTACCGGTGATCACTTACTTGCTATGGTCAATGATTTACACTACGTAATCTTTGGAAAGGGTCCCGGTGGACTAGCTGTTCCGAATGACGCTGAGGGATACGCACCCATGTGGAAGAAGAAGTCTATATTTTGGGACCTACCGTACTGGAAAGACCTAGAGGTCCGCTCCTCAATCAACGTGATGCACGTGACGAAGAACCTTTGCGTGAACCTGTTAGGCTTCTTGGGCATGTATGGGAAGACAAAAGATACACCTAAGGCACGGGAGGACCTGCAACGTTTGCACGAAAAAGATGGCAAGCCTCTGAAGCAGTATAAAGGTCCTGCCAGCTACGCTCTTACGAAAGAAGAGAAAGAAATCTTTCTTTGAATGCCTGCTCAGTATGAAGGTCACGACTGGCTTCTCGTCGAATATAAAGGGAATAATAAATATGCCAGAGAAAAAGTTTCAGAACCTAAAGTCTCATGACTGCCACGTGATTATGACGCAACTGCTTCCGGTTGCATTGAGGGGGCTTCTACCGAAAAACGTCCGATTAGCCATTGTGAAGCTATGTGCATTCCTCAATGCAATCTCTCAGAAGGTGATCGATCCAGAAATCGTACCAAGGCTAAGGAGTGATGTGGCGCAATGTCTTGTCAGTTTCGAGCTGGTGTTCCCACCATCCTTCTTCAATATCATGACGCACGTCCTAGTTCATCTAGTCGACGAGATTGTCATCCTGGGGCCCGTATTTCTACACAATATGTTCCCCTTTGAGAGTTTCATGGGAGTCCTAAAGAAATATGTCCGTAACCGCGCTAGGCCAGAAGGAAGCATCTCCATGGGCCATAAGACAGAGGATGTTATCGGGTTTTGTGTTGACTTCATTCCTGGCCTTAAGAAGATAGGTCTCCCTAAATCGCGGTATGAGGGGAGACTGACTAGAAAAGGCACTCTTGGAAGAGACTCAATAATATGCAGGGACGGATATTCTTGGTCTCAAGCACACTACACAGTTCTACAGAACTCTATCTTGGTGACCCCGTATGTCGATGAACACAAGAACAGTCTGTGCTCCAAACACCCGGAGCAGTGCGACGACTGGATTACATGTGAACACATCAGGACTTTCAGCAATTGGTTGGAAACACGTCTCAGAGGTGACAACACTGTTTGTGATGAGTTGTACTTGTTGTCCAGGGGACCATCTTTGACTGTATTGACTTACAAAGGATACGAGATAAATGAGAATACATTTTACACGATCGCCCAAGACAGCGGTGTCCGCTTTGATGCAGCAACCGAGAGCGGAAAGGACACATATTATGATTACATAGTGGACATATGGGAACTTGACTACGGACCTGATTTTAAGGTCCCTTTGTTTAAGTGCAAATGGGTCAATCTGTTAGGCGGCGGGGTACAGGTAGACCCACAGTACGGAATGACAACAGTGGATCTGAAAAATCTTGGGTACACTGACGAACCGTTCGTCCTAGCCAATGATGTGGCACAGGTTATCTATGTGAAGGACATGTCTACCAAAACGAGAAAAAGAAAAGATAAGGAAGCGAATACATCATACGATGAGCCAAAGCGCCACATAGTTCTTTTAGGAAAAAGGGACATCCTGGGAGTGGACGGCAAGACAGACATGTCTGAAGATTATGAAAAGTTTCATGAAATTCCTTCCTTCAATGTCAAGGCTGACCCAAGCATCCTGATAAACAATGAAGATTATCCATGGTTACGGCGCAATAAGCAAATGACACAAGCGAAGAAAAAGTGAAATTGTTCGTTTTGTACATGCACATGCTATGTGGGTGAAATTATGATACCATGCCAACTTTCAACTTTTTCAGAGTCCATTTGAAATGCTTTCATGTATTATGGTTCGGCCCTCGTAATACCATGACCATTAGTCCCTGGCCCATGCCAATTTTCAACTTTCAACTTTCTAAAACTAATGGCACTAACAGAAAGTTTATAATTTTTCTCCTCGCCCCTGGCCTATGACCATTAGTCCCGGTTTATGCCACAAACCGGGACTAAAGGGTTGGTCCTCGTTGCGGGCAGAGTTTAGTCCCACCTCGCCAACCGAAGGGGGCTCACACCGGTTTATAAGCCCTTCCCTCTCTGCCTTGTTGAGCTCCTCTCAAAGTGAAAATAGAAGCCCTAATAGAGAAAAGTTTAACCTAAATTCATAGTGAATTTCTCTGAAATTCATAGAAATTTACTAGGAATTTAGGTTGAATTTTCTCTATAAGCGCATCTATTCTCATTTTGTTAGTAAGTTAATCACAAACTTGTGATTCAAACAACTTTCAAAGAATTCAAATTTTAACTATTCAAATTTGAAAACTAATGCCACTAACAGAAAGTTTATAATTTTTCTAAAACTAATGGCACTAACAGAAAGTTTATAATTTTGCTAACCTAAAAGCAAACAGAATTAAAAGTTAAAGCAAAAAGCAAAAGAAAATAAATAATGCAAAAAACAAATCAAAAAAACAGGAAAAAAACTATTTTTATAGTAAAGTTAATCACAAAATAAAATAAATAAAGCAACAAAGAAAACAAAAAAACTAAAAAAGTGTTTTCAAATTTGAAAACTAATGGCACTAACAGAAAGTTTATAATTTTTCTAAAACTAAAAGCAAAAAGAATAAAAAAATAAAGCAAAAAACAAAAGAACATAAATAATGCAGAAAACAAAACAAAAAAACTGGAAAAAATAGCAACAATAAGTATTTTGTTGTAAGTAAAAACAAAATAAAATAAATAAAGCAACAGAAAGTTTATAATTTTGCTGACCTAAAAGCAAAAAGAGTTAAAAAATAAAGCAAAAAACAAAAGAAAATACATAATACAGAAAACAAAACAAAAAACTGGAAAAAAATAAAAATAGCAACAATAGGTATTTTGTTGTAAGTAGAAACAAAATAAAATAAATAAAGCAACAAAGAAAACAAAAAAAAACAAAAAAAGTGTTTTCAAATTTGAAAACTAATGGCACTAACAGAAAGTTTATAATTTTTCTAAAACTAAAAGCAAAAAGAATTAAAAATAAAAGCAAAAAACAAAAGAAAATAAATAATGCAGAAAACAAAACAAAAAAACTGAAAAAAAAATTAAATATAGCAACAATAAGTATTTTGTTGTAAATAGAAACAAAAAAACAAAAAAAAACAAAAAAAGTGCCACCTACTAGGCACCCATGGCCTGAATACGACTAGAAACCCTACCATGGGCTAGGATTCAGGCCCGCGGGAGGCCCAGTAGGCCCACAGGCACACATTGCACGGTTAGGCCCGAAAGCCTGCTTTAGAGAGGAGCTCGAGAGGGAAGGCGCACCGCACCTTATAAACAGGTGCGGCTCCCTCTCAACTAGCGAGGTGGGACTAAACATTTGGGCGCGAGGCAGCACAAGGCCTTTGGTCCCGGTTGGTGGCACCAACCGGGACCAAAGGCCGTCGCTTCCCGCCCTTTGGGCTGCTGAAAATTGGCCTTTGGTCCCGATTGGTGGCACCAACCGGGACTAAAGGGGGGCATTCGTCCCGGTTTGTGCCACTAACCGGGACTAAAGGCTTTGCTATATAAGCAGCACTTAGCAGTTTCTCCAAAATCCATCCCTTTCTTCTCCGCCCGACGCTCGCTGCTCTGCCTCGTCGCCGTCGCCGCCGAGCCGTCAGGCTGCTCCACCTCGTCGTCGCCGCCGCCTCCGACGCTGTCAGGCTGGTCCACCTCACCGTCGTCGCCGCCTCCGACGCCGTCAGGCTGCTCAACTTTGCCGTCGCCGCCGCCCTCGAACGCCACCTCACCGTCGTCCCCGCGCCCCGACGCCGCCCGCCGTGCTCCGCCACCCCTCTGTGAGCACCTGCCTCGCGCCCCTGCCTTGCCTCACTCCCGCGCCCCTGCCCTGCCCTGCCCCGCCGGCGCCACCGCTGCCGCCATGCCCCTCTGCCCCGCCGGCGCCACCACTTTTTTTATTAGTTTAATTTTTTTCATATATATATATATATAATGTATGTGTATGTATGTGGCTATATGTTTTTGTTCATATGTTGCAATATGTTTTTTATTAGTTTTTTTGTTCATATGTGATGTATATGTGTATGTGATGTATGTGGCTAGAATTTGCTAAATATATATGTTAAAAATGTTTTTTTGTTCATAGAAAGTTTTTTGTTCATATATAGAAAGTTACAATTTTAGAAAAGTTTTATATATGCAAAAGTTACAATTTTAGAAAAAGAAGGATAGGAAAGAAGAAAATAAGAAGAGGAAAGAAAGAAGAAGAGGAGAGGAAAAGAAGAGGAGAAATAAATAAGAAGAAGAAAAAAGAAGGAAAAGAAGAGGAGAAGAAGAAAGGAATAGTGGAGAGGAAGAGAAAATAGAATATTCTATTTTCTCTTCTTCTCCACTATTCCTTTCTTCTTCTCCTCTTTTTTTCTTCTTTTTTTTCTTTGATCTTCTCCTCTAGCTATTCCTTTCTTCTTCTCCTCTTTCTTCTTCTTCTTCTTCTTCTTCTTCTTCTTCTTCTTCTTCTTCTTCTTCTTAATTTTTATCGGGAACGAGGGTGTCGAGGATCGCCGAGGGGTCGAGGGTCGGGAACTAGGGTAGAGGGTCGAGGGTCGTTAAGGGGTCAAGGGTCGAGGGTTTCAAGGTCGAGGGTTTGAGGGTTCTATAGGGTCTAGGGATCGAGGGTCGAGGGTTCCAGGGTCGTCTAGGGGTCAAGGGTTCCAGGGTCGTCGAGGGTTCGAGGGGTCTAGGGTCGCCGAGGGGTCGAGGGTCGTCGAACATGAGAGGAAGAAGAGGATAAAAAAAATAAGAGGAATAAGAAAAAAAAGAGGAGAAGAAAGAATAGAGGAGAAGATCCCTATTCTTTCTTCTTCTCCTCTATTCTTTCTTCTCCTCTTTTTTTTTTCTTCTTCTTCCTCTTTTTTTATCGGGAACGGGGGTCGTCGAGGGTCGCCGAGCGGTAGAGGAGAAACCCTAAATAGAAAGTATCGTCGGTGTGAGATACATGTATCGTCGGTGTCGGACACTACATCCACGTCCCACAAGTGGCGCGGGCTTCGACGCCCACGTCACTTGTGGGACGTGGATGTAGTGTCCGACACCGACGGCCACATGTATCTCACACCCACGATACTTGCTATTTGGGGTTTCCTCTACCGTTCGACGACCCTCATTTCCGATAAAATAAAGAGGAAGAAGAAGAAAAAAAAGAGGAGAAGGGAACGAGGGTCGTCAAGGGTCGCCGAGCGGTAGAGGAGAAACCCTAAATAGAAAGTATCGTCGGTGTGAGATACATGTACCGTCCGTGTCGGACACTACATCCACGTCCCACAAGTGGCGCGGGCTTCGACGCCCACGTCACTTGTGGGACGTGGATGTAGTGTACGACACCGACGGCCACATGTATCTCACACCCACGATACTTGCTATTTAGGGTTTCCTCTACCGCTCGGTGACCCTCGACGACCCTCGTTCCCGATAAAAAAAAGAGAAAGAAGAAGAAAAAAAGAGGAGAAGAAAGAATAGAGGAGAAGTCCTCTATTCTTTCTTCTCCTCTTTTTTTCTTCTTCCTCTTCTTTTTTTATCCTTGAAGCGTTGTCGAGGCCACCCCAAACCCTAGAGAAGCAGCGTCGAGGCTACTAATTAATATTAGTTCTACGTTTGCCACTAATATATCCATCTGTCATGTTTGAATAATAATTGCCATGTTGTCAATATTTGTAGAAACTATGGATATCGCCCGAGACGAAGTACAAGAAGAGTTGTTGGGGGACATAATCGCACGAGGAAGTGATGCCGTCTGCTCGTTGTTTCTCAACGACACCGATGGTCTGGAAGCAGCTGGCTATGATTATGATGGCTCCGGTGACCTAATGCCGGTGCAAGAAGGAGACCGTGAGGACGGCACCGGTGACCCAATGCCGGTGCAAGAAGGAGACCGTGATGACGTCTCCGGTGACCGAACCGAGTCCGGCCAGGTATATATATTAGTTAAGCTTCTGCTGACTAGCTAATTGATGCATTCATTGTTTTGGTATGTACACATATTAATTAAGTCTTTGTTCTTTTTTCTAGCCCTCCGGATCGAGCACAACTTCGGTAAAGAGACGAGGCCCGAAGAAAAAGTTGAGCTCAGATAAAAAGTTTGAGATCATAGCAATCGCGCCCGACGGCCAACTGATTGAACCCCTCCGGACAAAGAGTGCATTTGTTGCTCAGTGCGGGGTTTTGGTTAGGGACAAGATCCCGATCAGCATCCAGCAATGGTTTAAGCCGTCTACAAAAGACCCTGAGGTGTCTTATGTCAATGATATGCAGAAAAATGATCTTTGGACTGAGCTGAAGTCAAATTTCACCCTACCGCCAGAGGATAATCCAGAGAAGCCAGTTAAAGAGCAATTAATCAAGTCTTTTGCTCTTAAGAGGATGGCAGAACTATTCAGGAGGTGGAAGAAAGATCTGAATAAGTTTGTCGAAAATAATGAGACACTAGAATTCAAGGGCAGATATGAGAAGATCAGAGATCACTGGCCCGCATTTGTGGCCCACAAGACATCGGAAAAGAGTAAGAAGATGTCGGCGACAAACAAGCAAAATGCTGCGAAGAAGAAGCATCACCATCGCACGGGGTCAGGTGGCTACCTCGTAGCCCGGCCTAAGTGGGCCAAGACTAAGAATGATCTGGTTGATAAAGGGATCGAACCAGAGACAATTAACTGGGCAGACCGTTGCCGGACTTGGTTCTTCGGGGCTGGCGGAACCTTGGACCCTGTCACAGGGAAGTGCATTTGGACGAACGATCAAATGGACATACCAGTCAGGAAGCTTCAGCAGTATATCGAAGCAGCGCAGCAAGGGACGTTCTTTCCAGACAGAGAGAACGACGAGCTCACAATGGCCCTCGGGAATCTTGAGCACCCTGGACGGACACGAGGCACGCCAGGCTCCATTTCGTGGAAGGTTGGGTTTCCGGATGCAGGCGGTTACAAATCCCATGAGAGGAGGAAAAAAGTGCAGCAGAACCAAATGCAGGCGCTGCAAGCAAGGGTACAAGCGATAGAGGAACGAGAAGCAAATCGCAGCAAATGTACTGCCGAAGCTTCCCCCGAAGCTACCCCGCCATCTCAGCGGAGAAGCAGCATGGCTTCCACCGAGCTGCTTCAGCCGGAGCATGCCTTGACGGTTCCTGCCAGCTATCCCCTGGATGCTATCACGGAGTCTCAAAATTGCCACCTTATGACGCAATGGATGAATTTGAAGGTCAAGGCGGCTGTTGGCTCTATTTATCCTACTGAACCCGGCGCAACTTTTCACTGCCGGCCGATTCCAGAAGGATATGCTAGGGTGATGGTGGATGAAATAACGGAGGGATTTGAGGACCTCCAGCTTGACCACCCTACCGGTGAAGGGGAGACTAGGCTGGGGTCTGCTCTGAAGACTCCATGCCTATGGCGGAAGGAGCTCATCAACCTTCCGAACTGGACGCCTCTGCCTCCTCCTCCTCCGGCAAGTCAGGGCACTCTGCCTCCTCCACCGCCTCCTCCTCCGGCGAGTCAGGGCACTCAGCCTCCTCCACCGCCTCCTCCTCCGGCGAGTGATGATCAGGGCACTCGACCGGCTCCTTCTCCAGCGCGTGGCGGCACTCCGCCTCCTTCTCTGCCTGCGCCGACGCGCCCGAGCAGCCAGCCTCCTCCTTCTCCGCCTCGTCAGCAAGGGCGGAAGAGACCTGCCGCCGTTCCGGCTGCTCCGGCGCGTCGTAGTCCTTCTCCTCCGCCTCGTAAGCAAGTAAAGAAGACAACCACTCCGTCTGCTCTGCCGGCGTCTAGCAGTACAGCCAGAGGCGGGAGGAAATACAGATTTGGTCCTTCTCTGAAGACTCCAGAGAAGTTACCATACGAGAGGACCCCGGAGGAGAACGCCGAGATCGCGCGAACCGAAGTGGATGACTAGTTTCAAGGGTTGAAAGCAAAGAGACATCCACCTCCGGAGGAGAAGGTAGATCCGGTGAAAGCGAAGCGCACTCTGGCTGCCCTGACAAAACCACCCAAGTCTCCGCCGAAAGGAAACTATGAGCGCATTATTGGAAAGGAATTTGCCGAAGCGGAGCGGTTGGGAAGTACTGTTAGTGATCAAAGGCTGAAAGAACGACGAGCTGGGAAACAAATTGCCCAGCTCGGCGAACAAGCGAAGCAATCGTGCCCCCCGCTCAAGGTGCCTAGCGACAACGTCGCTAATGATCCGAGGATGGTGCCCGATTATAGCAATATTGCCGATTACCTGCCCGACGATGTACATTATGAACCCATGGAGGTGCAGATACAAAGATTATAGAGCCGGATATAGTTCTTTTGATCAACTACTTTGGAGTGTTCAGAGGAGGAACCCGCCTTGCAATGCCGAAGACAATCTACGCGCCGGGCACATCATCATTGAAGTGTGGTTCAGGGGCTACTGAGGGAGTCCTGTATTAGGGGGTCCCCGGGCGTCCGGGCTGTGTGACGTGGGCCGGATTGGTGGGCCGTGAATATACAAGATAGAAGGCTTCCCCCCGTGTCTGGATGGGACTCTCCTTTGCGTGGATGGCAAGCTTGACGTTCGAATATGAAGATTCCTTTCTCTGTAAACCGACTCTGTATAACCATAGGCCCCTCCGGTGTCTATATAAACCAGAGGGTTTAGTCTGCAGGGGCAATCATAATCAGATAGGCTAGACATCTAGGGTTTGGCCATTATGATCTCAAGGTAGATCAACTCTTGTAACCCCTAGACTCCTCAAAGTCAATCAAGCAGGAAGTAAGGTATTACCTCCATCAAGAGGGCCCGAACCTGGGTAAACATCGTGTCCCCTGCCTCCTGTTACCTTTGACCCTCAGACGCACAGTTCGGGACCCCCTACCCGAGATCGGCCGGTTTTGACACCGACACAAACCTCAGCACTTCTTTGCTTTAATGCCCAGTCAAAGAGTTACTTAGTCTCCATCATTCTGCTATCTATCTCATCCTCAAATAACAAGTGATTATACCTGAAATTAAAACTCGCCAACATTAGAACAGAGGCTTTGTGTCGCCGGCTCTGTATTAACCATGCCTTCGTATTTTGCATTTTCTTCAGTTGACTAACATGTGCATGCTTTGGCAGGAAGAGGCATTGCCCAATTTTTTTATATGAGTTATTATCGTTTCTGCATAGTTTGCCCCAAGTAAACTCACTGCTTCTCCCAAAGATATCCCTCGAGGGATGACTTTCCAAGGTATTTGAAGCTTAATTGATCATGTCTGTTGCGGAGTCAAAATAGTACATTTTTTGGAATGATTGTGAGGTAAAAAATAATTGAGAAGTTCCTTTCTGTTCCCTCTTTGCAAAGGAGGTGATTTAGAAAAAGGTGCCCTCTTTCCAAAAGAGAAAACTTAGACATGTGAATCTTTTCTTTGTAGGAATCTTAAGTATTTACGAAGGATGTGAAATCATATCTTGTTTTGACTAACTGAGCAGAAGATGACCTAAAGCTTCATCTAAAAATGTAAAAAAAGGATGCACTAATTCCCTGGACTACCAACTGGCCTAAAAAGTGCTAAGACTGGTTGTAGGACCTAGCGGTGTTTGTTTCACCCCATGGTTACCACACCATGAGCTATTATTTGTTCGTCAGTGCAACTTGAATTCTAGTTTTATTCATTCGTTGTTGTGTTTATCAATTTTAAAACAGTTATGGGCGCCTATCGTTGACGTGTGATGTGATGTAATAGGGACCCTCATGATATAAGTTTGTTTGTACACCTAATTTCTTTGTCAACATTCATTTGGGACGATGTTGCAATCTTGTTTCTCTGACATATATTATATTGTTAAAAGCTCCATGTTGTGATTGTAGTTGCGGAACTCGGGATCACGGGCATGTAGTCAGAGCCCGCAAGGATAGTTTGAAGAAACCGCGATTGGATTATCTTCCTTTCTCGTTCAATTCCCCGTAGCTACTACACTACTGGTAATCTGCTATGATCCATGTCTTTGTTTTACCTTACATGGATGAAGAACATGTTATTTCACTTCATGGGATGATTCACTGAATTGTGTTTTATTTCTGGCCAGTTGTTGCCATTGTTGATGATATCTCTCTGCTCGATGGGCATGCACTTATGAGGTATTGCGTCCATCTATTCCTTGGATGAGGTGTGTTAGTTATCCAACTTCCAAAGTATATGATCCCTCACATGCTACGGTTTGCCAAACAACTCTAGATATATTACCAGTAAATTAGAGTGCCCTTGTAAACCACCAATTCGAAGAGCTTTACCTATTAGTAAATTGTGGAGGCCCCATGTAACTTCAAATCTTGAACTACCTAGATCTGTAACTTTTGTAGTCCCCTGGCAACTCAACTATCTCCGTGTTCTGTGTAACAACAACAAAGCTTTTAGTCCCAAACAAGTTGGATAGGCTAGACCCGAAATCCATATAATCTCAGAACCAACTCATGGTTCTGGCACATGGATAGCTAGCTTCCATGCACCCTTGTCCATGGCTAGTTCTTTGGTGATACTCCAGTCCTTTAGATCTCTCTTTACAGACTCCTCCCATGTCAAGTTTGGTCTACCCCGACCTCTCTTGACATTATGAACACGCTTTAGTCGTCCGCTATGCACCGGAGCTTCTGGAGGCCTGCGTTGAATATGCCCAAACCATCTCAGACAATGCTGGACAAGCTTCTCTTTAATCGGAGCTACCTCAACTCTCAGCATGCACATCTCTGCTACACCAAACTGTTGAACATGTCGCCTTTTAGTTGGCCAACACTCGGCATCATACAAAATTGCAGGTTGAATCGCCGTCCTATAGAACCTGCCTTTTAGCTTTTTGTGGCATCCTCTTGTCATAGAGAGCGCCAGAAGCTTGGCTCCACTTCATCCATCGGCTTTGATTCGATGGTTCACATTTTCATCGATATCTCCGTGTTATCTGTAACTTGTAGAAAATTGATGTGACAGATGATACATAAGGCTTTTGGAAAAGTTCTAGACAACTACAATGTTGTAGTTTCCGAATTTCTATTGCATCTTTGGGCATGTCTAGCTAACTCACAAAATTATTTATATAGTGTGTTACTGATGGTGTAGCTTTGTACCATCCGAAAAGCAATTTTTTGCTATGGGACACACAGTTGTTTGCTCTTGACCGAAAAAAGATTGTGAAGCAGATTGTTTTGGTAAATCTTCACTGCTATAATCTTATGTACAAACTTAGACCAAGTTCCTAAGAAACCAACTTTTTTATGGAAAACTTAGGCTTTGCTCCTTCCGTGTTGCGATTGAACATGTTTTATGACGAGGGGAATTGTGACGCCCCCGATTCAACCGTACACTAATCATACACGCAAACGTGTACGATCAAGATCAGGGACTCACGGGAAGATATCACAACACAACTCTACAAATAAAATAAGTCATACAAGCATCATATTACAAGCCAGGGGCCTCGAGGGCTCGAATACAAGAGCTCGATCATAGACGAGTCAGCGGAAGCAACAATATCTGAGTACAGACATAAGTTAAACAAGTTTGCCTTAAGAAGGCTAGCACAAACTGGGATACAGATCGAAAGAGGCGCAGGCCTCCTGCCTGGGATCCTCCTAAACTACTCCTGGTCGTCGTCAGTGGGCATCACGTAGTAGTAGGCACCTCCGGTGTAGTAGGAGTCGTCGTCGAAGGTGGCGTCTGGCTCCTGGGCTCCAACATCTGGTTGCGACAACCAGGTAGAAGGGATAGGGGGAAAAGAGGGAGAAAGCAACCGTGAGTACTCATCCAAAGTACTCGCAAGCAAGGAGCTATACTACATATGCATGGGTATCAAATGGAGTAAGGGTATCATATGTGGACTGAACTGCAGAATGCCAGAATAAGAGGGGGATAACTAATCCTTTCGAAGACTACGCTTCTGGCAGCCTCCGTCTTGCAACATGTAGAAGAGAGTAGACTGAAGTCCTCCAAGTAGCATCGCATAGCATAATCCTAACCGATGATCCTCCCCTCGTCGCCCTGTGAGAGAGCGATCACCGGTTGTATCTGGCACTTGGAAGGGTGTGTTTTATTAAGTATCCGGTTATAGTTGTCATAAGGTCAAGGTAAAACTCCAAGTCGTCCTGTTACCGAAGATCACGGCTATTCGAATAGATTAACTTCCCTGCAGGGGTGCACCACATACCCCAACACGCTCGATCCCATTTGGCCGGACACACTTTCCTGGGTCATGCCCGGCCTCGGGAGATCAACACGTCGCAGCCCCACCTAGGCACAACAGAGAGGTCAGCACGCCGGTCTAAACCTATGCGCACAGGGGTCTGGGCCCATCGCCCTTAGCACACCTGCACGTTGCGTGGGCGGCCGGAAGCAGACCTAGCCTAGTGGCGTTCCAGTCCAATCCAGCGCGCGCCGCTCCGTCGCTGACGTCAAGAAGGCTTCGGCTGATACCACGACGCCGGGATACCCATAACTACTCCCGCGTAGATGGTTAGTGCGTATAGACCAAATGGCCAAACTCAGATCAAATACCCAGATCTCGTTAAGCGTGTTAAGTATCCGCGAACGCCGACCAGGGCCAGGCCCACCTCTCTCCTAGGTGGTCGGAACCTGCCCTGTCGCTCCGCCTCAAAGATCCACTCGCGGGTGCTCCTCAAGCCGACCCGTCTTTAGTCACCACATGTATCATATATAAATTATATAGTATATACCCGTGATCAACTCCCGAGTGATCACGGCCCGATAGTATAGCATGGCAGACGGACAAGGATGTAGGGCCACTGATGATAATCTAGCATCCTATACTAAGCAAGTGGGATTGCAGGTAAGGTATCAACAGTAGTAGCAAGGACAGGCTATGCATCAGGATAGGAATAACGAAAGCAGTAACATGTTACACTACTCTAATGCAAGCAGTATAGGGGAGAGTAGGCGATATCTGGTGATCAAGGGGGGGGGGGCTTGCCTGGTTGCTCTGGCAAGAGAGAGTGGTCGTCAACTCCGTAGTCGTACTGGGTAGCAGCGGCGTCGGTCTCGGTGTCTAGCGAGAGAAGAGGGGGAAGAAACAATAAATATAATGCAAACAAATGCATGACGATGCATGACATGACAAGTATCGGTGCTAGGGGTGCCCTATCGCGGTATGAGGTGATACCGGTGAAGGGGGGAAACATCCGGGAAAGTATCCCCGGTGTTTCGCGTTTTCGGACAGACGAAACAGAGGGGGAAAGTTGCGTGTTCGCTATGCTAGGGATGCGTGGCGGATAAACGGGCTGCGTATTCAAATTCGTCTCGTCGTTCTGAGCAACTTTCATGTACAAAGTTTTTCCATCCGAGCTACGGATTTTTTTATATGATTTTCTAAAGTTTTAGCAATATTCTGAAATTATTAATAATTCGGAAATAAATGTAAAAATGCTATATGCACCCAGCATAGGGTACACAGAACTGTACCCACTGGCTGACGGGTGGGCCAGGGGTCCCAATTGACCAGTCAACATTTGACTGGTCAACAGGGGGTGGGGTCCTCCTGTCATACATCATCTAACTAATTACCGATTAGGTAGTTTAATTAGCAGATTAAGTTAATTAAGTTTAATTAATAGGATAGTTAATTAATTATATTTTCTTTTTTAAAAGTCTTCTTTTTATTTAATTTCACAGGTGCGTGGGCCCAATGGCCAGTGGCCCAGGCGGGTTTAGCGGGCGCGGCTAAACAGGTACGGGCGCCCGAGGCCTCCAGGGGCGCTGCCACGGGCCACGGCAGCGGCTGGAGGGGCGGCCTCGGCCACGGCGAGGTCG
This sequence comes from Triticum urartu, assembly GCF_056163025.1. Taxonomy (NCBI): domain Eukaryota; kingdom Viridiplantae; phylum Streptophyta; class Magnoliopsida; order Poales; family Poaceae; genus Triticum; species Triticum urartu. Next base: position 716,185,423 of record NC_141874.1, read on the forward strand.
GCGGCGGCGGCGCCTGGAGCTGCAGGCGTCGGCAGGCGAGCCGGCGTGGCCAGCGGCGTAGGCGCGGGCATGGCAGCAAGCAGTGGGAGGCGGCGGCGGTAGCGAGCGGGGATGGGCCCCGGGCGCGGCAGCAGGCGAGCGAGGCCGTGCGGGGCGAGCTCCGGAGGCAGAGGCCAACGGCGAGCGTGGCTGCGGGCGGTGGGGAGCAGGAGCGCGCGGCCAGGGGGTGCAGCGGGCGGCGCCATCGAGGGGGCCGCGAGCGGAGCGGGGCAGGTCGCGGGGGCGGCATGGCTGGGCGTCGGCGGATGCAGGGCGCAGTCAGCGCCGGCGAGGACGCCACGGGCGCGGGGTCAGAGAGGGGAGAGAGAGATGAGGAGGGGGTTTCCTCACCCCACGTTGCAGGGGAACAAGCGGCGAGGCTCGAGGCGGCTGCTCGGGGGAGAGACGAGGGTGCGTTCCGGTGAGGTGGCTCCTGCGGCGGGGTCCCGGGCGGCGGCGACGCGGCGTCGGCGTCGTGGCGAGGAGGAGGCCGTCGGGGAGGAGATGAGGAGGCGTCCGGTGAGGTCCAGGTCGATGGCCGACGCGGCCGGCGCGGCGAAAAGCACCGGCGAGCGGGCGAGGCGCGAGGTCGAGCGCCCCCGATCCCGATCTGGATCGGGGAGGGAGAGCGGGGAGTGGGGGAGAGTGGGGACGTGGGCTAGGGTTCGGTCGCCCAGGGGGTTATGGGGGAGTGGGGGGGCGGCCTGGGCCTGGCCTGGTTAGCGGCTGGGCCGCTTGGCCCAGTACGGGGGGGGGGGGGGGTGGTCTGTCTTATTTTATTTTTGTTTTGTATTTCCTTTTCTTTTATTTATTTTCTTTTCTGTTTTATTTTATTCCTCATTGTAATTTAGTTTTGTGAAGTACAAAAATGATCCTTAAATTGGTAATAGGAATTATACCACTGCCACAATTAACTTGGCACCTAAATATATTAGTTTGTAATTGTTTATCATTTTAAAGCATTTAAATAATCATTTTTGCTACTGTTTTAGTTTATTTAGTGCATTTAAGTATTTTATTAAGAGATGATTTCTTCACCAGCATTTATTATGGATTATTAGACACATTAGGGACAATTTAGTTTTGACTTTTGAAAACTTTAATTGTTTTGACTTTAATCCAAATTTGAATTTGGTTCGGTTCCGAGCTAACACGAGATTATCAACAATAATCGAGGTGACGTGGCATCATTACCAGAGGGTTACTGTAGCTTGATTACCCGGGCGTCACAGGAATAATTCCTCTATATTTCTTTAAAAACATTATGACGTGTTGGTCTTAATGATCCTCATATTTTCATACGGCAAAGGAACTGGATGGTTTTTTGATTCATCTGAAGCCAAAATCAGTGATGTTTCTGCCTCATATCTAGATAAAATAGTTACCCTACTATTCAAATCATGTCAATGGTAGGTTGATCTATTGAAGTTCTATCTTGATACAGTACCTTTTTGTTTAACTATTATGTCTATTATATTTGAATCTGTATGGTTTGCCCACTTGTGTATCTTGCGGTCTTTGTTTGATTAAAAAGGTATCATCAAGATTCAAGAGTTTGAGTTTGATTAATGGAATTAGGATTATATTCTAGCAGTTTGTTTGTCTTGATTGGATGTTAGACACAAGTGTTTAGATTTCTAGGGGACAAGTCGAGTCAGCCCTATAAAATAAAGTAGGCATGATGTATACTTCGACCTTAAACCTACCTTTGATCAAACTTTACGTCAGCATGGTTACAATATGAAAAGTTCTGTACTACTGTCTCTGCTTCATATAGAAATGACAACATACAGGAAATGCTTATGAAAGCTCAAACTAAATAGCCAAGAAACTGATATAGCAGAGCTTATCACTCACACTTTTTAAAGAGAATGAAAAATAAAGAGACCAATATTCCTTCATCATTAGGCTTCACATTGACACCTTTTAAAAATAAGCAATATTAGTTCCTTCGGCAACACCACCTTTTTCCACGAAAAGCGCATGATGCTTCCAAAAATCCTAATCTTCTACTTTAACATCTGATGATGGATTGCTGGTTTGGAGTTTGAGAGGCTCATAGATAACCGCATTCACTGCACCGACCATTGCTGTTGGCGAGCTAAACCCATCAATCTGAGAGTAGAACAAGTGATTTATCTTGCACATCTTCCAGAACAGCTCCTTGCATGGCCTAGGAACAACACTGTCTTCCCTAAGAACCAACCTCAGCAAGTCTCTTCGACACGAGGCTATAGATTCCTCTATTGCCTTTTTAGCTGCTTCTGTGGACATAGAACCACCACTTTGAAGAATAAGTAGCGAAACACTATTCACTTTTCCTTGGCTCCCCTCCCTCTGCAGGAGTAGGTCAAAAAGATTGTCAGAATCTCCAAGCAAATCTTAAGAGTTTAGAGTTCAAACAATATTGCAGCAATCAGTATTACTATTTATTGATATTTTTTCCCAATAGGATACAAATACCTAGCCAAACTTTCCATAAAGTTTGTGTGACTAGATATCATAATTCATATGTTTAAGTAGATTATGGATGTCTATCCCCTCTCTCTACTTCCCCCTTACTTAATAAAATAGATACTATCACGGTCGAAAGTGTTCTTCTGCTCGCGAGCTCAAAGCACCTGTGGTGAACAGTAAAAACAAAAAGTAGTAAAAAACTCTGAAATCTGGACAACAAACATTGACGAATTGTCTAAATATGTGCAATTTTTTTGTGAAGAAAAAACTTTCCTAAATACGAAATGTAAGTATCTAGACAATTCATCAATGTTTGTTGCTAAAAAGATTCAGATTTTTTTTGACTTTTTCTACTTTTCTACTGTTCATGAGGGAGCATTTGAGCTTGCGAGCATAAGCCTCTATAAGGGCCTCTTATATAGTTTTTGGGTAAAAAAATACATATATGTCACTAAAGTTCTATCTATAATAGAACTTAGGTAACAACCTGAAAGAGGTGTTTCCTTGAAAAATGTAAAACACGTTTGATTAATCTGTAACGTTTTAATCAGAATCCACCAAGATAAGCTGTGTGTAGATATCTTTTTTGATCAGTTAATGTGAAATGTAACATATAGCCTCTCAGGGCAATCATTTAAAAAGCAGACACCATTTTACATATATTAGATGTCAACCATATTTCTGTAAAACTATGTTTTCTACTTTTTCTCGGACTTGTTGGCTGTGTGCATCTTGTATCAGCCAGGTATTCGCTCATTGTTGTTGTATCTACTTGATATAACGTTTGATGAAAATGCCATTATCGAAAAAACCATTTTTTGTGAGAACTTATTTCCCACTAGAGTTAAATATGGTAGTGGAACTACTAACACAAGTAGAAAAAGGGCCTAATGTGAAGCACATCAGTCCCAGTTTGTAACTGAACCGGCACTAATGTGACCATTAGTGTCGGTTCGAACGGCTATGCATTAGTGCAGGTTCGTGTTAAACCTTTACTACCGGTTCGTGCCACGAACCGGTACTAAAGGGTGGTGGCAGGCTGGCGTCAAGCCGGGGCCCCACGAGCCCCTTTAGTACCGGTTTGTGACACAAACTAGGACTAAAGGTCTAACTTACAGTCTCGGTTTGTGTCACAAACCGGCACTAAAGGGGTCTTCACCTGTAGTCCCAGTTGGAGACACAAACCAGCACTATAGGGCAATTTTCAAACTCACCCCCCACCCCCCGCGCGCGTGTATCGTCATTTAAGTTTTGAAAAGACAAAAGAAAATGATAAAAACTTCAAAAATGAAAATCCTTCGAGATGTAGTTATGTTATTACATCTACTAGTTAGGAAAATTTAAAAACTTAAATTTGGACATGTTTTGCAAAAAATTGTGATGAAAAAGTAAAACGACCATATCTTTTCTATACGATGTTGATAAAAACGTATAATATATCAAAATGTTAAGCACGAAAATCCGCATCCGATTTTGACAAGATGAAGGCCTGTTTGCAAATTTTTAGAATCCTCAAATTCTAAAAGGAAAAAAAGTTATGCTCAAATTTCAGTTTTCTTTGAATTTTGGCTGGTCAAACTATGGTCAAACTACTTATTAATGAAATATTATTGTTACTAAATAATTATTCAAGAATATTAGTGTTACTAAATAATTATTTCAGTTTTTTGAATTTTGGTCAAATCTGGTCAAACTATGGTCAAACTACTTATTCAAGAAATATTAGTGTTACTAAATCATTATTGTTTTTTAGAATAATAGTTTCAAACTCAAACGGTGAAACGTGTGACCTAATGCTCAAGCTAAACTCCTGAGGGTTAATAGGATTGACAACTTACTATTGTCAGGAAGACAACAAGTGCAGACTTGGAAATTAGGGGGAATAGAACTCGGAAGTTAAGCGTGCTCAGGCTGGAGTAGTGAGAGGATGGGTGACTAGTCGGGAAGTTAGACGGTTTGGAATGAGTGATCCACACTTGAGCAGTTATGAGGGGTGATTAGATACTAAATCGTCGGAAATTGAAAATAGAAAAAATCAATTTTTTTCCAAAAAATCCAAAAAAATCAAAAATAAAAACCTTTAGTACCAGTTGGTGTTAACAACTGCGACTAAAGGTCCCCCATACCACGGCGCGGGCTCGCGCCACATGGTGGGCCTTTAGTCGCGGTTCGTGTTGAACCGGGACTAGGGGGCTTTAGTCTCCACCCTTTAGTGCCAGTTGCAGAACCGGTACTAAAGGCCCTTACGTACCGGTAATAAAGCTCCGTTTTCTACTAGTGTAAACTCGCCATTTACTTGTATATATCAGAAAGAGAAATATTTGTGTAATGATAATATAAATATGTAACCAATTATATTCTATGCAGATATGACAAATCATCATGTGTGTTTTTCATAAATGGTGCAAATACCTCAAAGCCTTGGGTGTCATTCAGGAAACGGCCACAAGTGCTCATTAACATGAATAACTCATTGTACTCTTGATCTTTGACAACTGACTCCGAAAGCTCTTGCCCAACGAAGTACAATGACGGGAGCACAATAGGCCCCAATATGTAGGAGACATTTGCACTTGTCATGTACTCATCCATTGTTGGCAAATATTGGCTCCACATCCATTCTGCTTCAGTCATCATAGACCTCAATGCATCTACCCACTGCAGACGAAGCTGAACTCATTATCTTAAAAAGGATGAATTTCAACATGCAATACTCAATAAAGTGCAACTCAACATTACGTGGTCATGCACAAAACTCACCAGTTCTATCAAGTGTTTGCTAACATCACGGTTTTGTACTGCAGAAGCCATTTCTCCAAGCTGATTTACTGTAGTATATATAGCACAAAATAATATTTTTACTCTCTCAGAGTAAAACTGAAGTTCTTGGTGCTTGTCCCACCTAAGACAACCATTAGGAAAGAAAAGCAGGGCATATAATATGTTAGCAAGTGCCCCCAAAAAATACTTGACAAGAAGCGGAAAAAGAGATCAAATTGAGGAACTGTACTTCTCAACTAAGGCTACAAGGTTTTCTAACTCTTCTCTTGATCCCGCAACATCGAAGAAGTCATCAGAAATAGTTGCGAGTATAGAACTTTTGGCCCAAGAAATCCGAGCATCAGATAGTCCTGGAGGGAATATGGTAGCGGAAGGACAGAGATAACAATATGTCACCACCTGTCGTGCAAATTGTAGCTGGTCTAGCCTGTTCTCTTTCACCCAACTGTGGCAAAAAATTGCGCAGATTGTTTATGAAAGAAAGTTAATAAGATGAAAGAGTAAACATGGAGGTTACCTTTCAAGATGCAAGAGTTCATCCTGGTAAATAATCTGAGAAAAGGTGAAATCTTCAACAGCCAAAGCAAGGTGGTCTTTGCTGACATGACATGGCCTGATCCAACAACATATCTGAGGTTGCTGGATATAATTTATATTAATATGATTAGATGAATAAATTCTTTTGGAAATTAAGAATCTTACAAGTATGTTGTTGTCTTCAGCATCTGAGAACCCATAACATTGAAATGTTCGATGTTCCTCCTATGGTCTAGCCGTTCCATTGTGGCATAAAAGGGAAAATTAAGGGCATACTCCACCTGAAATTACGGAAGCATATGATTAATGTAAACTGAACCCTCAAATTTAGGATCAATAATTTTCTGAATATTTTTTTTTCATGGAAGCACCTCCTCAAACATTGGCTCTCTATGAACCCTATCCGAACACAACTTCTCCAATAATAGGCTGCCTGACCAGTAGCCTATGTTATCTAGGATCAATTCTTTTTTTGATACACTAACTCTTGAAGCCTTGTATAGTTCCAACAAAGATTTTGTATCATCTAGATATCCTTGAAGTGAATTATTGAAAGTGGAGGCTTCAGCAACATGGGATAACTCATCTGTGTCAAATTGAACCTTGTCATTAGTTTAAGGCCAAAGATAAAATTAGCAACACAGAGGATTTCAGCCTAAGGAAGCACCTGAAGAAACATCATATCCATTCATCCGTAAAATACGAAACGCCATTGCGCATGTTGCTACATCCAACAAGATTTCTTCATCTCTCTGTAGCCATAAACTGCAAGCTAGATATAGTCAAGTTTACAAGCTACTAATTGAAGATGCGTACCAAATCTTTACTCATGGTCATTACCTGTGCGTCATGTCCAGGATACTTTTTATCTCACTAGAAAAATGATGAGATATTCCAATCTTCTCAAGGGAATCCACCATTGAAAGCTGACAAGATATATTTCTTGGGAACACTGTTGGTACTGCAAAAGACTAATTTGATAAGGTATTCAACAATAGTCCAAATCTTACATAGTCCTCACAGTAAATAGTACACAGTCCCACCTGCGCTACCAAATTTGCTAACGAGAAAATTTAGGTATCCGAGGGCTTTTTCATCATAAGAGTAGATTACTGCAGCAGCAGTAGTGGAAGGAGAGTTGAACAATGATCCGTTCTTCCTCTGGAATTTCATAACTTCATTCCAGTCCACCAGGTTTCCTAACCCTTCAGCAGCATAAGCCATGTATGCTTCTCTCCCATCAGATTTATCCCCTGCAAATCTGTATCAAATACATTTTTTCCAAAATGTTACTCACATGTAACTGAATGCTATTTAATTTCAATGGTAGGAAAAAGACAAGATGAATAATATTATGCCCATTTTCCACTTCAAATCACGGTTCTTCCGAAAGAAAACTTCAAAAATCAACATCATCTTCATAACAAGAAAGAGATAAGAAACAATTAGCAAATAAATTTCCCCATTCACTTTACTAGCTGAATATGAGTGAGCCAGAAGTACAAATGGGAAGGGTATGCATATACAAAAATTTCGTGCCAAAATTATCATTTGACGAACCTTTTCAGTTCAATCTGCTGGATGCTAAGAATCCCATCAATATTAGTTTGCCTAACAGGAAATTCCAAGCCCATTCCAATGGCTAGGCTAATCATACCAGGAAAAGTAATATTGAAACCTATAGGAGCAGCAATCTTCTCATCTATAGAGAATGATAATTTTCTTCCAACAAAATGTAGTCCTATCTCGCAAAAAGGAAAACATAGTCATGTCAGTACACATATTTTTATCTCAACTAGAGCTTTCAGATTGACCAAGTAGAAGACATTGAAACAACACAACACCAACAGGTAAACGAGTCCTTTTCCCAACCTCTCTTTATGTGCTCCGGGCCAACATTCCATTTCTTGAGTGCAATAACACAAGCCAATGTGGATAAGAGAATAAACTTGTGTGTTGATGAGTCGAATTCGCCGATACCCCAAGAACCATCGTCCTGTTGGTTTTGCAATATCCATTTGACACACTGAGGGAAGTGTGGAGCCCTCGGATAACCCCGCAAGGGCACCATAGCAACCCATGCCGTGTCGTATGGAGATGGTGGCAGTTCAGGATTCTTGAGCTGCTTCTTTATTCTAGCCTCCCGCTCCTAGTATGCAGGAATTGATCGTGGGTATTCTTTAGACAGTAAAATCAGGGGGCAATCTCAAACCTCAGCATTTAACTGAAACAGTGATGTTCATACCTTGTTTTGAAGGCTCGCATTTCGTCCTACCAAACTCCTCCCAGCTGTTTGTAGAAAGGAGAGTTATATTACATGGTCAATTAGGTGTTTTCGGCCAAAAAAAAGAGCATGTTTTCCGTGAGAAATCGTAGAGTGGTGGCAAACAACTAATCAGGCTACAATTGTGGTGGTTTTGTACATTTTACTCTAGCTGATGCGGTCGCCCCTAGCATAACTCCTGCGCATGGTGGACCCGCAAAAATCCCTATTTCTCTTGCTTGGGGTACTGTGAAGCAATGGTTCTCTTTAATTTCAGGGAAATCAAAAACTGAGTTGAAAAGTGTGAAATTTCAGGAAAACCTGATGGGAATTGATATTAGAATGAGTCATGTGCCAATAAATTTTTGTGGGAAAAAATTCATCGATTGGAGGTATGAGTGGGATAAAGTGGGGAGCTATAGAATAACAGTATCTCACATATATAAAATACTTGTTTTTTTCACAGCTTGTAAATGAATCGTGATATTTTCATAGCTTGTAAATGGATCGGTGGAAAATAATTATTTACTGACTTTAGCTTGAAGCATAACCTGCCATTGAAAAGAGAGCATACGCTCCCGAGCACACCACATAGTTCGGTTTCATCAATTATAGAACTGTGTATACTGACAAAAAAACATTTATACTTAAAAAATACTTTTATACGTCCGCAATTTTTTTTAACGTAAATTACCAACACCTGTCAAATAACTGTGCACATGCATGTCTTGAGAGGAGATCCAGGTATTCAGCAGCAATGAGGGGTGGGGCTGGACCACATGGTTCAATCAAAGATACTACTCCCTTATTCCACATTTGTAAGTAATTCTTGTCATGTTTTATTTTGAAAACTTGTTATGTTATCCTCTGGTTGATCGATAAATAACTACTCCCTCGGTCCACATTAGTGTTGAAAAACGTATTACATTATGGGACGGAGGGAGTAGTACTGTATTTCTCTAACTTAATGCTGAGAAAGATCTGATATAATTACTGGGATCCATAAAATAAAAGGTTTTAAATGGAAAAGATCCCCATCGGACCGCTGTTAGAATCAACTAAGATCCCTCCCGCTAAAAACAGGAAGACAAGGAAACAAGTAAGCGGGAGTTTCTTACCTGAACGAATGGCTCATCGCCTGAGTACGTGCTCCTCACGCACAATGAACAGGGAGGAGAACGATGACGGTGGTGAGAGAAGAACTCGGGGCGGTGTGCTCCGATGAAATCATGCTGGGCTGCGGGGGCGGAGGCAAGGCCAAGAGGCTGGTTTCTTCGGTGGTGGTGTGAGCGAAGCGAGTTTGCCAGCAACGGCGATAGCCCAGCAGGGAGGCAACTAGACGCGTGCGGCTGCCGTGCCAGGACGGCGGAAGATGCCCCGGCTACTCTCGGGCTCGCCATCGAGAGGGTCGCTCAGCTGAACGCCAGAAAGCATCTTGTGTTCTGTTTTAAACTGCATGCATATGGGCATTTTTAAATAAACTGCATGCATATGGGTATTTTCAAATTAAGTTGACAACTACAATGGGTATTTTTCAAATAAACTGCATGCATATGGGTATTTTCAAAGGGAAAAGTATATTTTTCGTCTCTTAATTTTTTTAAAGTTTGAAATGATTCCTTAACTCTAATACCAGCAAAATCTCGTCCTTTAATTTTTAAAACCGGATATTTTTCGTTCCTTGAGTTGCTTCGGGTGGTTTTGTGCTGACATGGCATATTTTTGACCATTGACCTCGCCACCTCATTGTCCACCTCAGCTTGGTCTTTCCCCTCTCATTCTATGCCCATCGGAGCACTTCACTGCCCGCGTCTGCTCCGGCCGCCACCTCCGTGTGCTTCGTGTGGTGGGATGCACGTGCACTTCTCCATCGCCTTCGCTGAGAGAGGCATGGACTGGGACAAGAGGCTGCTCGCCTGAGCGACTCTGACACGGAGAACGACGGGGGCTGCGGTGGAACAGCGGACGTCGTCATTGAGGACGCACAACATGAGTACGGCAACCGGAGCGCTGGCCTGGTGGACGGCGTGCTCGTCCCGGGTTGGATGGCCTATGCCGCCACCGCGGAGTCCGTGCAAGCCCTGAGCTCCTCCACCTCCGGCAAGTGCGTTTGTGTCATGCACCGGGAGTGCAGCAGGCCACGGGGCGGAGCTCGACGTTGGCGCACAGCAACTGTTCGACAGAATGCCCACTAGATAGGAAAAAAGGAAGACGAGGAGAAAGAAGAAGGGTGAGGCCACGCCCTGGAAGACCGAATGCGCAGCTTCCTTCATCATCGTCATCTCGTCCTTCCCTGTCTCTCGTTGAAGTGGCACGGTGGCCACGCCCTGGAAGCCAGTGTCGGCACATCCACGGCGAACACATGCCGGACGCCATTGTGCATGCCACCTCGCGCTCCGGCGTGTGCAGCAGCAGCAGGCTGAGCACGTCTGCGTGGCTCGCGGGACCGTCGAATGCCGTCGCGGTGCTGACAATCAGTCTGTAGACGAGCCTTTGGCATTCATAGCCAGCCTTCGTGTGTGCGTGCTGTGTTTCCGGCCGGTTGGCTGCGTGCGTGGGAGTGGTGCGATTCTGGCCGGTGGTAAATCAATTAGCTTAGCTAGCTTCGCACTGGTGGATCGTTCAAGTTGATTGCTGCTCTAAACGTGTGCGTCTTGCTGTATCAATCGGAGCTAACTACGTTTGTGCAAGATGGGCGAGGCGGAGGAGCATAGCTCCATAGAGGCGAGGCCGCGGCCGGAGCAGACACACGTGGGCCGTGGCGAGGTGCTACGGGGGGGTGGGGGGGGGGGGGAGAGGAGGAAGACAACTCGGACAAAATAGAGTAGAAAGAACGGACCCCCCGGCCCCCGCGTCGCTCCGCTTGGGGCGACTCGGGTGGCGACCAACCCTAGCCGCCGAACCTTTCCTCCCGCCTCCCCCTTCCCCCCTCGCCGCCGCCCGAGGAGACCTCCGGCGCCGTTCGCGGGGTCGTCAAGGACGGCAGCGGCGAGGATCTGCTGCTCCCGCCCGGAGGGCTCCGGACGCCGAGGCGGCGGCCTCTGGTGGCGAGGCGGCGTTGTCTCTTCTGCAAGCGGCGTCGCAGGTGGTGCCCCTCCGTTTCCTCGGCCGCGAGGGTGGCGAGGGACGGCGGGAGCTGTCGCCGGCCGCAGTGGGTGTTGCGCCCTCCTCGCTCGCGGCTGGATCTGAAGGCAGTCTCCCTCCCCCACGCAGCACTTTGCCCCGCCGGATCTGGTCGTCGGTGGCCTCTGGCCGCCGGATCCGTTGTCGGGCTGCCTGGAGGTGCGGACCGAACCGGGAGAAATCCTTGGCTGGGGTGCTCTAGCCACGACGGCGGCGACACCGGCCGGTGCCGTTCCCCTCCTCGGAGGCGCCGTCGAGGTTCGTGCCCTCTCCCTCCCGCTCCATGCCCAGGAGAAATCCCATGTCTTGCTGAGACAGGTCGACAACGGCGCGGCGTGCGCCGCCTCCTTCTTGAAGGTGCCGGCTTGGGCAAGGTGGGAGAGTGTTGTGGTGCTGGGCGGTGGTGGCTGGGTTGCTGCGTCTTCGGCAAGGGATTTGGAGCATGGTGCTTTTGTCTCTGAATTAGTGTTGGTCCGTTGTCCTCTCGATGGTCGTTGGCCGATCTGTGCTTGCTTGCTCAACGTCTTTGCCTCGGGCAGGGAGGGGATAGGGATCCTCTCCTTTGTGTTGGCAGCAACCAGATGCGGCTGCAAGGCCACGAAGCTGATTCTGCGGGTTATTCTGATTCCAGTTATGGATGCTCCATTTTCTCCTTGCTGTTTGTTTGTTCAGTGACAGCTCCCGTGTGCAGTTTTTCCTCTTCGTGCTTGTATCAGTGGGCTGCGGTGTGGACTTTCATCTGGTACCCTTCGTGCAGCAGCGTGTCGAGCTGAGTATCTCCCTTGGTGCCCAGAATCATGCCCTTTCCTTGCTCTAGGGAGGGCAATTTCATCTTCGGGCGGTCCGGCGCCTTTCGAGCCAAGGCGAGGGGCAGGGGTCCCCTCCGGATTTGGAGAGGAGTGGCATGGTTTCGATGTGCACCTTCCAGGGTAGATGAGGGCTCGGTTCATCGACGTTGGGCAATGGCTCCGCCTGAAGTTCCCCTCTATTTGTCCTACTGATTATAGTTCACTTGGAGGACTCCGTCGACTACAAGCTAGTGCTTATTCTGTTTACTTCTATAGGGCGTGTAGTCTTTGGTGCTTGTAAACTGCTTCGGCATCATCGTGTACCTGCAGTTTGTTTTCTTTTCTGTTTCCGGTTGGTTGTATCGGTGGCCTTGTGTAATCCCTGGCCGGTTGATGGCTTTGTTAATTTAAAGTCGGGCTCTTCTTGAGCCTTCGTTCTAAAAAAAAGAGAGGAGGAAGACGAGGTCAACGGTCAAAACCATGCCATGTCAGCACAAAACCATCCAAAGCACTTTGAGGGACGAGAAATATCCGGTTTCAACAATTGAGGGACTAAATTTATCGGTTTTAGAGTTGAAGGACTATTTCTAAATTATCGGAATAGTTAAGGGTCGAAAAATATACTTATCCCTTCATAGAACTGTTTTGTGGGGAAATACATAAATTACCAGGCACCTTTCAAACAACTATGCACATGCATGCCTTGAGAGGAGGGGTGCCCAGAGCTGGACCGCATGGTCCAATCAAAGATACTCCCTTATTCCACATTTCTAAGTAAGTCTTCTCATGTTTTAATTTGAAAACTGGTTATGCTATTCTCTGGCTGATCGATACATAACTATTTCTCTAACTCGATGCTGAGAAGCGTCTGATATAAATATTGAGATCCATAAAGTAAAAAGTTTAAAATGAAAAATATCTTTATCGGACTGCTTTTAGAATCGACTAGTTATTTGTATATGTCAACTCCCTCTCCCTCCCTCTAAAAAACAGGAAGAAAAGGAAACAAGCAAGCGCGGGAGTTTCTTACCTGAACAGGAATGGCTCATTGTCTGAGTGCTCCTCACGCACAATGAGTAGAGAGGAGGAGGACGATGATGGCGGCGAAAGAAGAACTCCGAGCTGTGTGCTCCGGTGAAATCACGCTGGGCGGCGTGGGTGGAGGCGAGGCCAAGAGGCTGGTTTCTTCGGTGGTGGTGTGAGCGAAACGAGTTTGCCAGGAACGGCGACGACGCAGCAGGGAGGCAACTGCGCGCCTGCCGCCGCCATGCCGGGACGGCGGAAGATGCTCCAGCTACCCTCGGGCTCGCCATCGAGAGGGTGGATCAGCAGAACGCCCGTGAGCCGTGGTGAAATGCTCAAAAGGTATATGCGTCGTCTTCGTATATATATTGTTACTATAGAGAGTAGAGACACTTGCTATGGAGTATATGCAGCGATAGTAGCCCAAAGTAGCTAGCTAGGCAGCATCATGCATGCCGGGGTTGGTACGTGCGAATGCTAATCAAGCATCTTTTGTGTTCTGTCTTAAACTGCATGCATATGGGCATTTTTAATTAAGTAAACTGCAAGCATCTGTTCTGTCTTAAAATACCCACATGCATATGGGCACGTGGGTATTTTCAAATTATAAGCTGACAACTACAATTAATGGGTATTTTCAAGTAAACTGCATGCATATGGGTAGCAGTTGTTTTGTTTTGTGCAGGGAGCCAAGGACATATGAATCAGATAGTTAGTTTGTTACCCCCGATCTCTGCACTACGGTGCATATCTATGCAGCTACAATTGTGCATGCTCATTAACAGAACAAGGGACCGCCTACTGAAAAAAATTCAGCTTCGGTCATTTGAAACGAACCCTATCTAGCCGCTGATCGAAAATGAGCAGTGAGCACCTTTTTCTTTCCCCAACCGTCTTTTCCCATGAAATTATTCATCTTCTTCCTCTCCTCTCCCACGACAGACTGGTTATTATCTAGATGAGGCTGTGTCGATCTTGAAAATTTTGTTGATAGAAAACAAAGAAATATATTATATCTGAGTCTAGAGTCGCCAAAAGAAATAGAGATGCTACCTGCCAATGATGGATGGAGACTGACCCGGTTGGATGTATGTCAATGAACGGAGTCAAGTAGAACAATTATGAATAGACAGTTGGTGTGGAACACTTGATGCCGTTAGCTAGTTAGGCAGGAGATCCTTTAAGCTGAAATTTGTCTTGCTGGGACGAATCCTTGTCCATTTCTAATCATTTCGCGCGCGCAACACATGCTACCTCTATCACTACACGTGAGTACGTATGCAGCCTCGCCCTGATTTGCAACGACGTAAGCAAACCCAGCATGTGTACATCACTAGCTACATCAACATCGCGGAGCTAAGCTCGTCGTTTACTGTTTTCTTTTTACCATCAATAATACTCCCCGGGTCAAGAGCTTTGCGCCCGAGATCTGCAGCTAGTCAAGCTTTCGTCAACACTCTGGCCGCGGATCAGTCGGACTGGAAAATCGACCCCCGCGTCGCCCCCACTCAGGCGACTCGGGTGGTTCCTCAGCCCTAGCCGTCGCCGGGGCTGAACCCACTTACCTTCCCTCACCCTGTCGTCACTGGGGGACGCCGGCGGGATCCGCCCGGGGCTCGACAGCGGTGGCGGGGATCCTCCTCTCTCCTGCATCTCACGGGTGATGCGGGGCCCTTGCGCGTGTGGAGGCATGGCAGATCCGGCGATGCGGCGGTGATGGCTGGCCCTGCCACGGGCGACGGCGACTGCATCGTGTTGGGCAGCCCGGTCACGAGCGGCGGCAGGCGGAGGCTTGCCTAGTTCGGGCGGCGGAGACTTATGCTGCGGCGGTGCGTTATCTGGCATTGGACCGGCTGAACTGCTCGGCAGCACCTCCGGTCAGATCTGTTCTGGCTAGTGCAGCCGGCGGTGGTGGTCATCTTCATCGGAGGTGGTCGGCCTGAGGCTGTGTTGTCGGATCTCGAGATCCGTCATCTAGTCCCGGCTGCGAGTCGGGGAAACATAGTTGCCGGTGAAAACCAAGCCGACAGCAGGTGATGTCGGCGTTCTGCGCCTTTACCTTGGTGAAGGCATCGTCGAGTAACTATTGTCGACCCACTCGTGCTGCTCCGGGGGAAACCCTAGGATCTGGTGTTCTAGATCGGACGATGGCGGCACTACGGTGTCATTTCTCTCTTGGGAGTATCGTTTGTCGAGCATCGCTGGAAGGCAGAGGCAGGAGGCAGAGCGACTTCGTCTTAAACGAAGCTTCAGTGGAGATGTCAAGTCATGCCTGGCCGATAGTGAAGGAAATATGCCCTAGAGGCAATAATAAAGATGTTATTTATATTTCCTTATATCATGATAAATGTTTATTATTCATACTAGAATTGTATTAACCGAAAACTTGATATATGTGTGGATACATAGACAAAACACCGTGTCCCTAGTAAGCCTCTACTAGACTAGCTCGTTGATCAAAGATGGTTAAGTTTCCTAACCATAGACATGTGTTGTAATTTGATTAACGGGATCACGTCATTAGGAGAATAATGTGACGGACAAGACCCTTCCATTAACTTAGCATAATGATCGTTAAGTTTTATTGCTATTGCTTTCTTCATGACTTATGCATATTTCTTTGACTATGATATTATACAACTCCCGAATACCGGAGGAATACCTTGTGTGCTATCAAACGTCACAACGTAACTGGGTGATTATAAAGATGCTCTACAGGTATCTCCTAAGGTGTTTGTTGGGTTGGCATAGATTGAGATTAGGATTTGTGGGCATTTGGTAGTACCCAAAGTGTTCCTCCGGTAACTGGTTGATTATAAAGATTCAGATTATAAAAATATATTTCTACCATCAATATTACACTTTTATCACCATCTCTTCACCGAACTAGTGCACCTATACAATTTGCCATTGTATTGGGTGTATTGGGGACACAAGATATTTCTTGTATTTGGTTGCAGGGTCGTTTGAGAGAGACCATCTTCATCCTACATCTCTCACGGATTGATAACCTTAGGTCATCCACTTGAGGGAAAATTGCTACTGTCCTACAAAACTCTGCGCTTGGTGGCCCAACACGTGTCTACAAGAATAAAGTTGCATAGCAGACATCAAGCTCTTTTCTAGCGCCGTTGCCGGGGAGGTGAGTGCTTGAAGGTATATCTTTAGATCTTGAAATTGAATCTTTTAGTTTCTTGTTTTATCACTAGTTTGGTTTATAAAAGAAAACTACATAAAAAATAGAATTTAGGTTGCATCATATTATTGATCATCTTTATAATATCTTTCTTGAAAATGATGGTTCGAAAAATTGTGCTCAATTGTTAGAAGAAGAAGTCAATAAAATGCTTGGCACAAAATATTTGAATGATGAGCATGATTGCATTGTTGTTAGTATGAATTCTTTGAATATCCAAAATGCTAATGATGATCGCACAAGTCATGACAAAAATGTTTCTTATAAGCATGTCAATTTTTGCGGAGTGAATTGGGATTGCAATTGAACACCAAAAAGGAAAGATAGATTTTGTAAGAAGAATAAATATTTAGAAACGAAAAAGATGCAAGAGAGGCTAGATGATTGTGCTGAAAGATTTAATTTTTTTCGCCATCCCTGTGAACTTTGCAATGAATGTGGTCATTTAAATCTCCAATGCAAATTGTTTCATGATCAAATCGTGTCCACAAATTGTGATAACTTGATTACCCTTGAGCATCATAAAGAGCTTAGTCTTCTTTTGGGGTATGAAAAAATGAAACGTATAACTAAGGGCATTCCAAAATTTAATCTTGAGAGATTTCTTGACTTTGATCTAGAGGAAATTTATATGTTTTGTGCGGTAAATTGCATTGAGAATCCTTATATTTCCAACTACCTAAAGACAAGAAAACAAATGGAATATGAAGAAAGTACTAATGAAAGGGAAAATGTTTCCCAATACCCTCCTAGTGTTTATTATGATGAATCAAGTAACAAGGAGGAGCTTCCTATCCAATCAATCTCTCCCACAAGAAGGTTGAAAAAATTAATTAAATCCACACATGATGTGGTGAAGAAGAAGAAAAGAAGAAAGAATAGTGGTAAAAAGGTATCTCTCCCAAATAATGTTTCTCCTATCACCATTGTGCCTCATGAAAGTGAATCAAATATGTTGATGGAGGATGATGATATTGAGTATGATTTTGTGATGCCTACTACTTTTTGTAATGATTATGATTGGAAAGACAACGATATCCCTTATGATCTTGAAAAATCTTTATAGCACTTGCTTGGAAGAATATGATAATGATGTTTTCTATACTATTGGTGCCATTCACGCTATTGATAATAATGATTGTGATGATATGCAAAACCACAAGCTTGGGGATGCTATGTTTAATGAGCATGATATATTTGAAGATTTATTTGCTGGAAATAATGCTTGTCCTAAGCTTGGGGATGCTTTGCTTAATGAATATGATCCTTTGATTCCTTCTACTTTCGATAAGAAAATTTATTATGATGATAGCATGCCTCCCATGTTGGGTTTCATAGTAATTTCAAAAAATTTCCTACGCTCACGCAAGATCATGTGATGTATAGCAACGAGATGGGAGAGTGTTGTCTACGTACCCACGCAGACCGACTGCGGAAGCGTTGACGCAACGTAGAGGAAGTAGTCATACGTCTTCACGATCCAACCGATCAAGCACCGAAACTACGGCACCTCCGAGTTCGAGCACACGTTCAGCTCGATGACGATCCCCGGACTCCGATCCAGCAAAGTGTCGGGGAAGAGTTCCGTCAGCACGACGGCGTGGTGACGATCTTGATGCACTACGGCAGCAGGGCTTCGCCTAAACTCCGCTACAGTATTATCGAGGATTATGGTGGCTGGGGGCACCGCACACGGCTAAGGAATAGATCACGTGGATCAACTTGTGTGTTCTAGGGTGCCTCTACCTCAGTATATAAAGGACCAAAGGGGGGGAGGCTGGCCGGCCACAAGGGGTGCGCCAGGAGAGTCCTACTCCCTCTGGGAGTAGGATTCCCCCCCCCCAATCCTAGTTGGAATAGGATTCGCGGAGGGGGAAAAGAGAAGGAGGGGGCCGGCCACTTCTCCTAGTCCTAATAGGACTAGGGGAAGGGGGAGGCGCGCAGCCCATGTAGGGCTGCCTCTTCTCTTTTCCACCAATGCCCATCATGGCCCATTTAGCTCCCGGGGGGTTCCGGTAACCTTCCCGGTACTCCGGTAAAATCCCGATTTCACCTGGAACACTTCCGATATCCAAACATAGGCTTCCAATATATCAATCTTTATGTCTCGACCATTTCGAGACTCCTCGTCATGTCCGTGATCACATCCGGGACTCCGAACAATCTTCGGTACATCAAAATGCATAAACTCATAATATAACTGTCATCGTAACCTTAAGCGTGCGGACCCTACGGGTTCGAGAACAATGTAGACATGACCGAGACATGTCTCCGGTCAATAACCAATAGCGGGACCTGGATGCCCATATTGGCTCCTACATATTCTATGAAGATCTTTATCGGTCAGACCGCATAACAACATACGTTGTTCCCTTTGTCATCGGTATGTTACTTGCCCGAGATTCGATCGTCGGTATTCCTATACCTAGTTCAATCTCGTTACCGGCAAGTCTCTTTACTCGTTCTGTAATACATCATCCCGCAACTAACTCATTTAGTTGCAATGCTTGCAAGGCTTAAGTGATGTGTATTACCGAGAGGGCCCAGAGATATCTCTCCGACAATCGGAGTGACATAACCTAATCTCGAAATACGCCAACCCAACATGTACCTTTGGAGACACCTGTAGTACTCCTTTATAATCACCCAGTTACGTTGTGACGTTTGGTAGTACCCAAAGTGTTCCTCCGGTAAATGGGAGTTGCATAATCTCATAGTTATAGGAACATGTATAAGTCATGAAGAAAGCAATAGCAACATACTAAACGATCGGGTGCTAAGCTAATGGAATGGGACATGTCAATCAGATCATTCTCTTAATAATGTGATCCCGTTAATCAAATAACAACTCATTGTTCATGGTTAGGAAACATAACCATCTTTGATTAACGAGCTAGTCAAGTAGAGGCATACTAGTGACACTTTGTTTGTCTATGTATTCACACATGTATTATGTTTCCGGTTAATACAATTCTAGCATGAATAATAAACATTTATCATGATTATAAGGAAATAAATAATAACTTTATTATTGCCTCTAGGGCATATTTCCTTCATCCCACAGGTGTCAACTTTAGTAGTAAAAACCGTCAGGGCAGGACTGCTTTGTGCCACACGTGTGGCATTTATCATTTGGAAAATATTTTCTACTTCACGGGCACATATTGGACATTGACCCATAGCCTTAATATGCCGAGTTGCAAAAATTATTTGACATATACTATCATTCCATGGATCAGTCGCCATGCAAATATTTTGACTTCAGCTGGCACTTTCAATTTACAGATAGTATCACAAATAGGATCAGGTCTAGTACCCTGTGCTTGCATCCCTTGATGGAATTTACTTCGGTAACATGCGTCCCACTCAACATTATATGCAGTATTAACAGAGAAGCAATCAGAAAGAGTTAATGGCCATGCAAAAAAATCTTCCATATGGTAAGACGCCAAAGGAATAGCGAAAATTCTATGCACATCAGCCGGCCCGAACATATTCCTTATCAAATCACTAACTCTATACATCGCATTTGGTCCTCTGCTTGTGATAATTCTCCTTGCAGCACAATTTGGAATCCATTCATCGTTCCATATATCTATTTTACTTCCATCTCCAACCCTCTAGGTATAGACTTTTTTCAGAGTTTTTTTCCTTCACAAATGCTTTGCCAAGTGAAAGAACTCCCATTCCTAGACTCAACATTCAACATATCTCCGATTGGTTAATATTCAGCTTTCAAAACCATAGCACATAAGGAATCTGGATTGTCAACTAATCTCCATGCCTGCTTAGTTGGTAGAGGTAAATTTAAACAATGTATATCTCTGAAGCCCATTGCCCTCTTCCGCCTGATATACACATATCTGCCATCACACAAACCAGTGCATTTTCTTTGTATCAACATCATCACCCCACCAAAACCTAAACGCATCATCGGTAGTCCCTTTACACATCTTTTTGGGGATTTTCACAAACATCGGAAAAGTTGGTATGGCTTGTGCCACAACTGTAAATAGCACTTCTTTCTCTCCAATGGACAAAAACTTTTCCTTCCATCCACTTATTCTCTTTGGTACCCTATATCAACAAGAAATTGAAAGAAGTCACTTCTATCAGCTCCCACAGTTGTCGAGAGCCCCAAGTATTTATTTGTTAAAGCTTCAGTCATTTTTTTGATAAAGGACGCTTTATTACTTAAAAATTTTAAGCATTACAACCGGGCTCTGCATAACTGAGATGCACACAACCATAACGAAGTCCATGTTTCAGAAACATAAATAGAAAAAGGTGGAATACAAGTAATCGTGTGGAGACTGTATAACGCCTAAGACATAGGAGGGCCAATCCGAGGATCATGCTACGATCCATGTCGGGTAAAAGTATCCCTCATTGTGGCCTCCAAGCATGTACACACCTCCGTAAATAGGTATCGATTCTCCACGCGTTGTAGAGACGACCATAAACAAAGCGTACCAGTATATTTGTAGATAACTTGCATAAGAGAAGTACTTTTATCATTAAAACATTATCATTTCTACATAGCCAAAGTGAGTATATAGTGGCAAGCGCTCCATCCTGAGAAGAATTCTAAACATGTATTATATCTCATGTAACCAGTGACAAATATATTAGAAACACTACATGAAAGATACACGCCAGAAACTAGTTGGATGACTGGCCATATAGAACGAGCCAATTTGCATTGGAAAAACAAGTGTTTTATTGTTTCATCCTGATGACAAAACACACATTACGTAATTCCATGTCAATTCCTTTTAGTAAGGTTATACTTGCTAAGAATGACTCCTCAACGAAGATACCATGTAAATTTTTTATTCTTTTGCTGGGGCTGAAAAATATGCTAGATTTATGTTCACTAACCAGCTGGCCTGACACAACACAGTATTCCAGAAGGATTCTTTTCAGACAGTCTGCATTCTCACATCAGCTTGCATCAATCTCAAAGAGTCGTCATCGAAAGGAGATTTGAAATGGTTAGTGCATCACAACATACCCGAACACATTAATAAACTCGTTAACACCCCTCAATACATAGAAGAAATAAACACAGACATAACAAGTCTCCCTAACAAGCCCCCTCATAGGGATAAATTGTTGGCCAAAGGCTCCTCAGTCGCACTCAGCCAAGGGCGATAGCCCGTGGCCACACGCACACCCGGCCAGAGACGTCTGTCTTTCCGAACTGCATGTGATGCGATAAGAAAGTAGTATCGATGACAAAGGAGAGCCATCACAATCTGTTGAGCGGAGATATTACATTCAGGAAACAATCTTTCATGAACTGTTGAGTACAATAATGCTTGCTACGTCACCACACTGTCCAATGATAGACCAATTATCTCACTCGCTTGGAAGAAGCGGGTGGTACTCCTACTATACTTAAAACAAAGGCTTAATGTAATGATTAGTGGGCAGCAAGCACGAGACTACTTAATTATGCTTAGAAAGATTGCATGTATCGATCGACAGGTCGGGAGCACAACATGTGGCACGAGGGATTGTTAATTTTACTTTCCTAGCTAGACTTGACTGGCTGCTTACAAGATCGCCTTTCTTTTCTGCGAAATCTTACTAAGTAACAAGTATACTTAACAGCGTGAACAATCACGCACATCAGTGTGACCAAGTTCACACTTGAGTCGGCATGCACGCAGATAAACCATGGAGCATGCATGTTTGTGTTGTTACTGAGACAGACCCTGATATGAGTTTGCTCGGATTTGCTCTTTAGGGTGAAAACTAAAAATCTAATCTTCGTGCATGGATCTAACGCTGTAACGCGTCGTTGCTGAAGCACTTTACTCATAGTCCGAGTGCTGTCATCGGTGGAATTTGATGTTGATGCTGGTTGCTACTGTATGCTTTAGTTTGGCACTTCGACAGGACTTTTGAGGGTCACGTTTTTTCCTTTTTGTCATTTGCGTGTGCTTTTGTGTTGGTTGTGTGTATCCTCATCATGTAGAAACCGGGTGCATATCCATAATACTTGTATTCTCTTGATATGGCGTTATGGGTTAATAAACATACCCTTTATCAGAAAGAAAGACCGTGTTGAGCCAAAGAAAATCAGATCGACTCAAGACGGTAATGGCTAGGATTATATTCATGTTTACTAGATCTCTCTTTCGAATTAGCTGGGAGATACCGAGTATTGAGTATTGACTCGAGAAGTGCAGGTCGTTTCCAAGCCTAAACAAGCCAAAGAAAATCAGATCGAGATGCTACTACTCCAGCTCAGCGTAGCTTGCATTGGTGTGGCAGCATAGCTGCATAAGTAAGTAGCTGCAGAGACTCAAACATCATCACAGGACAGAGAGGCGACAATAGATTCAAGCTCTGACCACACTTTGATCTGATCTATTCGGTACCTGACAGAGCCGTGGTAGCTCAAGCTCGCTGCCGGCATGGAGGTGGATGGCAAGAAGCCGTACGTCATCGCCGTGATCATACAGGTCATCGCCACCGGCATGCTCGTCACCTCCAAGGCGGCGTACAACCAGGGGTTCAACACCTACGTCTTCGTCTTCTACCGCCAGGCCGCCGCGTCTCTTCTCTTGCTGCCTCTCGCCATTGTCCTCGAAAGGTACTGCCTCAGAGCTAGCTATCTATCTGGTACTATTTGAGATATACTTCTAGCAACGGAACCATGCATGCTAGTAAGGTCGATGATGAGTTGCAAACTGATTCCCAGGAAAAACATGCGGTTAATGTCGTTCCGGTTGCTCATGAAGCTGTTCCTCTATGCCTTATTCGGGTAAGACGGTAAGTAAGCAACACATGAAGTAAATTGCAAAAAATCATCACAATTGGCTCAAAGTTATCGATGCTTCAGGAAAAAGCCATCAGAAAACATGCATTTTGGTGGGTGTTTGATGACTTTTGCGCAATTGTGGTGGTTTTTTGCAATTTACTCATCGATTGCGGCACCTAATTAGCTGTTTATGTATGTGCAACAAATAGGAGATGAATGACTGATAGATATTTTCAGGACTACATTTAGCTTGAACCTGTACAACGTGAGCCTCAAGTTAACATCTGCTACCGTGGGGTCTGCGACCAGCAACTCCATGCCCGTGGTCACCTTCATCATAGCGCTACTGCTGAGGTAAGAACTAGTTGATCCGGCCAACTACTATTATATGATTATACTACTCTCTGTTTCATAATAATTGAACTAGAACCAGGACAAGAATTATGGAATAGAGGGAGTACCAAAGTTAGTCAGTAGTAGTAGTAGTAGTAGTACGTACCTAGTGACTTGTACACTTGGCCGCAGGATGGAAGTGGTGAAGCTGAGGAGCCCCTCGGGCATGGCGAAGGTGGCCGGAGTCGTGCTCTGCCTCGCCGGGGTGCTCGCCATCGCCTTCTACGTGGGTCCGTCCCTGGACCCGGTGAACCACCACCGCGCCTTTGCTGCCGCAAACGGGGAGGCTGATGCGAAGAGGGGGACGTGGATCATGGGCACGTTGCTCATGGTGCTCGTCAACGTGACGTGGTCCCTGTGGATCGTCCTGCAGGCCGCGCTGCTCAAGGAGTACCCCCACAAGCTGCTCGTCACGGCCACGCAGTGCGCCTTCAGCGCGGGCCAGTGCTTCGTCGTCGCGGCGGTCGCCGAGAGGGACTTCTCCCGGTGGCAGCTAGGGTTCGACGTCACACTGGTCGCCGTCCTCTACACCGTAGGGCTTCCCAATTATCTGTCTTGATAATGCTGCCAATGGATGTATGCATGGAGTGGTGGACTTATGTATGCATGGTTCAAAAATTCAGGGGTTTGTGGTGACGGGAGTGTCGTACTACCTGCAAGCATGGTGCGCGGACATGAGAGGGCCGGTCTTCCTCGCCGTGTGGAACCCGCTCTGCTTCGTCTTCACCATTTTCTGCTCCTCCTTCTTCCTCGGAGAGATTGTTCACCTCGGCAGGTACGTGACGATTTGACATCGAAGATCTTTCAACTGCACAACTGGTCTATCAGTCTATCCTTGCAAAACTCCACTTCATTTATTCTTCTTTTTCATTAATTTTGGCAGTATCTTGGGTGGAATTCTTCTCGTTGGAGGTCTGTACAGCGTGCTGTGGGGTAAAAGCAAAGAGATTCGGACTGCGCCATGTGATGAGCCGATTATGATCCATGGTGTGGGGGACGATAAATCTACGGATGAGGAGGAGAAGAATGTTATTAGGAGCAGAGAAGTTAATGGGGAGATGGAGCACGATAAAGAAGCAACCATATCGCCTGCTGAACAAGTCTAAATTCATCGATTGAAGGAGGCTCCATCTTCTCATGGGATGCATCCATTATTCGAGTAACCGTGGACTCTGTCCAATTTAAACCACGGAGCAGGGTAACAAAAAAATAGGCTGTATTAAAGTTGAGGCATTTATTTTAAGGTGAAGGGAGTAGTTGCTTAACCTTTTACAAGTCCCCGTCACCTAAATTAACTTGCATACTACTAAGCCTTACACGGTTACACTGCAAATTTGAAGGTGTGCTACTTTTGGTCCATATGTTGTATATGTGCAGTAAGCCAGTAACACAGATGTGGATGGTTGGGTGTTTGCCCCAAAAGTCTTTATAAATATGAGTTTGCATGTTCTATGCAACGGATCAATAAACTGTGATAAAAGAGTTTGCATGTTCTGTGCATTACAGGCTTACCGCATTATGGACCAGTGCGCGTGTACACGTAGCAAAAAATGGGCAAAATGGGCAAAGATTTTTTTTCCACTTGAGCTTAGGACTTTGTCTAACAAAACTTGAGTTTAGGACTATTTGCACGAACCCTTGGAGAATGGTTCACCCAACTAGTATTTTTTGTGTGGCTTCTTGGCCGGCCAAACGTACTTCTGGTGGACCAAATCTACATACTATGACCGATGGACCCAACATCCCTCTGCCTGGTAATTTTTTTTATTGCTCAGTTTCTGGTTGCGGGCCTGGGAAGACCAGTCCCTGGGCCTTGTCCTAAGCCAACACTCCTGGGCATGGGCTTCAAAGCCTTGCTTGGCCGTCACTGCCAAGCATGGTCAACACGAAAAGAAATCATATGACCGCTCATTGCGACTAATTGTTGACTTTTTTGTGAGGCAGACTAATTATTGACTAATCACACACGGAAGTGCATGGATGGACCAGGACAATCGAGCGGTCAAACAAGGAGTGGGAGATTTTCTTCCTTTCTCAAGACACTTTTGTTTTGTTTTTCTACTTTCTTCTATCTGTTTCCTTCCGGTTGATCTGTTTTCTCTTTTTTATTTCTTATTTGTCGTTTCTAGTTAATTTTTTTCCTTTTTTATATTTAGATTTCATAAACATTTTTTCAATTAGTTTTTAAAATCATATTTGAACATTTCTTAAAATACCTAGAAACGTTTATGATTTGAGAAACTCTTTTAAATTGGGGAGCATTTTTTATAATTTCACAAACATTTTTATTAAAATATAGGGCATTTTTCAATCCATGAACATTTTCCTAAATTCGTGAATATTTTTTAAATACATAAGTATTTTTCAATATGGGAAAGTTTCTTAAATTAAAAAACATTTTAAAGAGTTTTCAAGTTTGTAATCATTTACGAAAAAACTCAAAAAAACAATCAAAAATATCTTTCGAAATTTGTGTGCATTTTTTCGAATTTTGTGAATATTTTTAGTTAGCAGGCTTTCTAAAATTTCTAAAGATTCTTTTCATTTTTCAATAATATATTATTTAAATTTATCTAAACAGACCTAAGAGCGGAGTTTCCGTGGAAAATCAACTGTCGCGTAGAGGTACAGAGCGTCTGCGAGAGCTATGACTCGCAAGTGAGACATAACTCCACCCCGTGTTTAGCGCATTAGAGGCACGCTAGCCTTAATGGGATGGCCCATTTAAAAGCTTCTACAACGTTCTATTGATCAGTTTGGACTGGTGTTAGAAACTTCCATTTATTTTTTGTTTTTTTTCCGATTTTTGTGTTTTTCTGATTTTCTCCGATTTTCTTGTGTTTCTTATTTTATTACCCCTTTTCTTCTTTTTGTTTCCTTTTACTGTTTACTTTTCAAAATACATGTCTCCTTATTTTTAGTAAAAGTTGTATATTTTTTTGTATACGTGTGAAGCATTTTTTATGCATGTTGAACATTTTTCACAGACAGGAGGAACATTTTTGTAAATACGATTGAAATTTTTTTAAATACATGTTAAAGATTTTTCGAACTTGTGTTCATTTTTTAATGGTTTGAAACATTTGTTTAAATTACATGAACATTTTTTAGTTTGTATTAACAAAAAAATCAGGAACCTATTTTCAAATGTTTGATGTTCTTTCGAAATATTACAAACATTTTTTAACGGTATGAAACTTTATTAAATTTATCCAAACATTATTTACATTGTATAAAAATTGATGAAAAAGAATTCAACAAACATAAGTTTGGAATGCATGAACATTTTTTGCAAATCACATGATTTTTTTTATAAATTTAATAATAAAAATACTCGTGATCGTGAACACGCGTGATCTCATCATGTTTATGTGGACTATTTGCTTCATTCAGACCATTTGTTGTGCTTGAATTTGAAATTAGAAAGTAGTAAGTTTGAATGTTGTTGGAATGTTCGAATTGTTGACATCAAAATTTGAATTAATATGATGCCAGAAACTAGTTTGAAATGTGGTTTAAGTTTGCAAGGGAAATGAGAAATAGCAAATGAATTTTATTTTGTGAGAAAATGCAAAGTTTGCATCTCGGTGGATTGACAGGAAGAAAGATGTACAACTGTACGACCCAATACTAGGCCGAACAGACGGGACTCTTTAGACAGGATTATGACCAACAACCGCCCAACATTGGAAAAATTATGACCAGCATAGGAAAATCTTGGCGTAGAAAGAAAACTTTGAGCACAGCCAATGAAAAAACGAAAGATCTCCATAAGAGGTTTGCGTAGATGTTAAAATTCCTATGAAGTGTAGTAGCATAGTAAATAAAAAATCCTTAGGAAAAACTCCCATAAGATTGAATCCTACATGTCAAATGCCGAACATAGGAAAAATCTTAAGCATCTCAATCCTTCTAAACACCTATGAAAAAACGTTTGAATCAAGTAGAAGCAAGGAAAAACAGCCTCTCCGGACCAGCTTGAGTTGCTGTCAGTACCCACTGTGCCACCACGTGGGAGTGACCCTTGATTGGTCGCACAAAGCAGCTGGGGGTTACGTCAACAGATTCCTCGAGCGGCCTAGGAGCACCACCACCCGATCACACACGAACATGCCGCGCAAACTCCTCAGCTGACTAATAATTCGTTTGCGCGTCTAAGGCCCTGTCTCGGAAAAGCCGCAAAAGCAGAAGCAAAAACCAAACAAACAGGGCCTAAGATTTGCTATCCAACATCAGTTCCAGGCCTCGGAACTATTTCCGGTCTAATGATTATGCGCGGCAAGCAAAGGCTTGACCAATGACTAGGAAACCAGTACTCCTACGTACGATGCCAAGCACACGCAGAAGTCTACTCCTACCGCGTGGTACTAGCGAAATAGTTAACCAGCTGACGCTCCTGCTTGCTTCTCCGATCCCAAGCCTATAAATAACGGTCCACGGCCACCACCCTGTCCTATCTATCTCACCAGCGAAGCCATAGAAGCTCCATTTGCAGAAAGCTCAATCCAAGTCGCAGCAATGGTTAGGATGCTGGACCTCGCCGCCAACAAGGGCTTCGCCGCGCCCGGCAATGTCATCGGTCTAGCCTTCGCCTTCGTGGCCGTCGTCGCGGTCGTGGCCATCGCCGTGTTCAGCTGCTCTGATGGGGCGGACAAGTCAGACGCCAAGCACAAAAAGAAACGCAAGGCCCAACCCGTCGTTGTTGTTTTCGGCGGTGGAGGCTGCTAAGATCGTGCACACGAATCCTTCACGAGTGCGGACCCGGACAACTATGATAAGCTCTTTAATATTACAGCCATGTATTCCAGCCTACTGTGCCTTCTCTAGTACTATTATTACCACACCCTTGATATATGGTGTGCCTACGAAATTTAATGCCTGTTCTCGGTAATATTTGTACTCATGTATATTGAATATGTATATTTTTTTCGGGGGGGGGGGGGGGAACAAGTATATTGTTTTACTGAAACAAATTTTATTGTCATTTTTATATAACTAAGTAGTTGATCCCCATTATCTTATTTCTCTCGACGCACATTGTACTCATGTGTATAATTGTATTAAACATTGTACTTAGTATCTCGAAGGTGCACTCATAGGATTAGGGTGTGCCTGCATTCATATGGGTGAGTGTATGTGTGTGTGTGTGTGGGGGGGGGGGGACATGCATCTACATCGTAAAATACAAACATACCACCTCAGCGTGCAGACATACAGAGGGAGTACTGAAAAAAGCTTAGCCGTTTCCATTATGTTATGGTACTTATATTAAATAAATATTTACAAATATAAAATAATTAATATAATAAATTATATGTATTTTCAATTTCAGTTCTTCTATTATTAATTAAAATATTCATGTTCGATGTAACCGAAGCTCGCCGCAATATGTTGCAACCAAATCCCACAGCAACACACTGGGTTGCTTGTTCTGATGAGGTACCAATGCATTGACCAAAGTTTATACCAATGCTCTGCACATTTTGTATTCATATCTAGGGCGAGTATTTTTTTGCACTTCTTCGATAACAAGGCAAGGCTATAAAGAAGAAACATCTAGTAGAAACATGTGAAAACTATGTTTCTAAGTATTTGAAAGTACTAAGAAAGAATGTATTGGGGGAACTAATGCTTTATAAATATGTAAAAATGATGTTCAATCTTGAACTCACTATTAGGTATGAGAAAAAAATTCATCGCTGAATTAGTGACGAAGTATACATCAATATGAATGCTGGATTTGTTTTTTTACATACCTCCTCAAGTTTTTTAACATAATGGTTTGCGGCAGAGACTAACTGATGACCCACAAGTATAGGGGATCTATCGTAGTCCTTTCGATAATTAAGAGTGTCGAACCCAACGAGGAGCAGAAGGAAATGACAAGCGGTTTTCAGCAAGGTATTCTCTGCAAGCACTACAATTATCGGTAACAGATAGTTGTGTGATAAGATAATTCGTAACGGGTAACAAGTAACAAAAGTAAACAAGGTGCAGCAAGGTGGCCAATCCTTTTTGTAGCAAAGGACAAACCTGGACGAAGTCTTATATAAAGCAAAGCGTTCCCGAGGACACATGGAAATTATTGTCAAGCTAGTTTTCATGATGCTCATATGATTCGCGTTCATTACTTTGATAATTTAATATGTGGGTGGACCGATGCTTGGGTTCTGCCCTTCCTTGGACAAGCCTCCCACTTATGGTTGACCCCTCTCGCAAGCATCCGCAACTACGAAATAAGAATTAAGATAAATTTAACCATAGCATGAAACATATGGATCCAAATCAGCCCCTTACGAAGCAACGCATAAACTAGGGTTTAAGCTTCTGTCACTCTAGCAACCCATCATCTACCTATTACTTCACAATGCCTTCCCCTAGGCCCAAATAATAGTGAAGTGTCATGTAGTCGACATTCACATAACATCACTAGAGGAGACAACATACATCTCTCAAAATATCGAACGAATACCAAATTCACATGATTACTTATAACAAGACTTCTCCCATGTCCTCAGAAACAAATGTAACTACTCACAAAGCATATTCATGTTCATAATCAGAGAAGTATTAATTATCATTAAGGATCTCAACATATGATCTTCCACCGAATAAACCAACTAGCTTCAACTACAAGGAGTAATCAACACTACTACCAACCCGCAGGTACCAATCTAAGGTTTTGAGACAAAGATCAGATACAAGAGATGAACTAGAGTTTAAGAATAGATGGTGCTGGTGAAGATGCTGATGGAGATTGACCCCCTCTCGAGGAAAGGATCGTTGGTGATGACGATGGCTTTGATTTCCCCCTCCGGGAGGGAAGTTTCCCCAGCAGAACAGCTCCGTTGGAGCCCTAGATTGGTTCTGCCCAAGTTCCGCCTCGAGACGGCGGTGCTTCGTCCCGAAAGCTTCCTTTTGATTTTTTCTAGGTCAAAACACATCATATAGCAGAAGATGGGCGTCGGGGGCCTGCCAGGTGGCCCACAAGACCGGAGGGTGCCCTAGGGGGTAGGGCGCGCCCTCCACCCTTGTGGATGGCAAGTGGCCCCCTCTGGTGCTTTCTTCGCCCAATATTTTTTATATATTCCAAAAATATTTTCTGTGAAGTTTCAGGACTTTTGGAGTTGTGCATAATAGGCCTATAATATTTGCTGCTTTTCCAGTCCAGAATTCCAGCTGTCGGATTCTCCCTCTTCATATAAGCCTTATAAAATAAGAGAGGAAAGGCATAAGTATTGTGATATAATGTGTAATAACAGCCCATAATGCAATAAGTATCAATATAAAAGCATGATGCAAAATGGACGTATCAACTCCCCCAAGCTTAGACCCTGCTTGTCGTCAAGCGAAAGCCGAAATTGAAAAATATGTCCACATGTTTAGAGATAGAGGTGTCGATAAAATAAAATACGAACATGAGGGCATCATGATTATCTTTAAGACAGCAACATATATTGCCATATAATTTCTTATGTTAGAGTAATAATTCATTCAGAAGGTAAAGCATGAATCAGAAACTTCATTGAAAACTAACAAACTGTGATCTCTGTCATTGAAGCAATTGCAATTTATCATAACATCAGAAAGAGTCAATATAAGAGCTTTTCAGCAAGTCCACATACTCAACTATCATTTAATCTTTCACAATTGCTAACACTCATGTGATACTTATGGGTTTAAAGTTTCAATCGAACACAGAGAAAGATTGGGGCTTTTAGTTTCGCCTCCCAACCTTTTACCTCAAGGGTAATGTCAACAATAATACTTCATGATAACCTACATCCGAGTGGATATATATACCCGGATCTCTCCAACACATAGTGCTTGCCAAAGGAAAAAGTGTAAAAAGGAAAGGTGATGGTCACCATGACTCTTGTATAAGGGTAGAAGATAAAAGTAAAAGATAGGCCCTTCGTAGAGGGAAGCAGAGGTTGTCATGCGCTTTTATGGTTGGATGCACAAAATCTTAATGCAAAAGAATGTCACTTTAAATTGCCGCTTATGATAAAGAACTTTATTATGCAGTCCGTCGCTTTTATTTCCTCCATATCACAAGGTCGTATAAAGCTTATTTTCTTCACACTAATAGATCATACATATTTAGAGAGCAATTTTTATTGCTTGCACTGATGACAACTTGAAGGATCTTACTCAATCCATAGGTAGGTATGGTGGACTCTCATGGCCAAACTGGTTTAAGGGATGTTTGGAAGCACAAGTAGTATCTCTACTTGTTGCAAAGAATTTGGCTAGCATGAGAGGGAAAGGCAAGCTCAACATGTTGGAGGATCCATGACAATATATCTTCTATTCGGATATAAGCAAACATAACTCATTATGTTGTCTTCCTTGTCCAACATCAACCTTTTAGAATGTTATATTTTAATGAGTGCTCATAATTACAAAAGATGTCCAAGATAGTGTATTTATCTGTGAAGCCTCTCTTTCTTTATTACTTCCTATTAATTGCAACAATGACCAAAACTATGTTTGTCAACTCTCAACAACTTTTATTCATCATACTCTTTATATGCGAAGTCATTACTCTTCATAAAATCAATATATGATATTTTTATTTCTTTTTATTATTTCATTAATTTTAATTCCCTCAAGATCATAGCAAGAAAGTAAATCCCTCAACTCAAAACTACTCTTTATTATATATAACTCACGGACTCGATTACATAGAGGGAACATAAAGCAAAACTCAAAGCTAGATCATACTAAAACTTTATTCTACTACATCAAGATATAATCAAAAGGACCGAACTAAGGAAAACGATAAAGGTAAAGGTGTGATGGTGATACGATACCGGGGCACCTCCCCCAAGCTTGGCAGTTGCCAAGGGGAGTGCCCATACCCATGTATTTAGATCTCTTTCTTCGGAGGTGATGATGTGATATTCTTGGCGATGATGCCCCTCGGGATGTGATTCTCCTCCTCGAGCTTATTATTTTGCTGCTTAAGATCCATTATTTCCTTGCGAAGTTTACCTGTGTGTGACGCCCCCGATTTGGCCGTACACTAATCATACACGCAAATGTGTATGATCAAGATCAAGGACTCACGGGAAGATATCACAACAAAACTCTAGACACAAATTAAAATAAAACAAGCTTTATATTACAAGCCAGGGGCCTCGAAGGCTCGAATACATAGCTCGAATACACAAGAGTCAGCGGAAGCAACAATATCTCAGTACATACATAAGTTAAACAAGTTGCCATAAGATGGCTAGCACAAACTGGGATACATATCGAAAGAGGCGCAGCCCTCCTGCCTGGGATCCTCCTAAACTACTCCTGGTCGTCGTCAGCGGCCTGCACGTAGTAGTAGGCACCTCCAGTGTAGTAGGAGTCGTCGTCGACGGTGGCGTCTGGCTCCTGGACTCCAACGTCTGGTCGCAACAACCGGGTATAGAAAGGGGAAAAAGGGGGAGCAAAGCAACAGTGAGTACTCATCCAAAGTACTCGCAAGCAAGGAGCTACACTACATATGCATTGGTATCAATGAAAGGGGTAGTATATGTGGACTAAACTGCAGAATGCCGGAATAAGAGGAGGATAGCTTGTCCTATTGAAGACTACGCTTCTGTCTGCCTCCATCTTGAAGAAGAGAGTAGATGGTAAGTTAACCAAGTATCACTGCATAGCATAATCCTACCCGGCGATCCTCCCCTCGTCGCCCCGTGAGAGAGCGATCACCGGGTTGTATCTGGCACTTGGAAGGGTGTGTTTTATTAAGTATCCAGTTCTAGTTGTCATAAGGTCAAGGTACAACTCCGGGTCGTCTTTTTACTGAGGGACACGGCTATTCGAATAGACAAGTGCTTGGAAAAGTAGATACGACAGAGACGTATCACCCAACACGTGGGAGATATAGCCGCATTGTGGGTGTTACAAGAAGGGTTCGGATGCGGCTCTGTAGAGTCCGCACTTCATCAACTGATCCCCAGTCCAGCCCCTTATTGACCCATGATGCAAGATGTAATGGAGGGCTGGAACGGAACACATGTGTAGCTTCCCACTTGGTGCTACGGGGTTCCGTAACATAAAACCACTCTCGATGCCATTGATTGGAAGCTTCGGTGAAAGAGCCTTTTGGCCAGGGAGTGTTGGTAAGCTGGCTTACTACAGCACCGCCGCACTCCACTTGTTCCCCGTCGACTACCTTTGGCTTCACACCAAAGGTCTTGATCCATAAGCCCAAGTGTGGGGGGATTCAAAGGAAGGCCTCGCACGTGACAATAAACGTAGAGACGTGAAGGAAAGAATCCGGAGCTAGATCATGAAAATCTAGTCAGTAATAAAACATTAGCCCACGGACAAAGGGGTGGAGAGCGAACCCTAGCCGTCAGAGGAAGTGAGAGATAAATACTACCCTCTCGCCAGATCTAGGGGTCGGAGTAACCTGTCCTTGAGCAGGGAGCCTGTGGTGGATCTCCGCGGTCAGGTATCTGGCCGCCCGAAGCTTTGCAATATCCTCCTCTGTGACGGAGGAAGCCACCCATCGACCTTGAGGGCTGGGTCTGGACACGATGGGGAAGCTTGAAGCAACGAAGTCGAACCTTGGGTGCTAGAAACTCGAGGTTGGAAAGGTTAAGGAGAGGCTTGGCGTAAAAGGACGGGTATTGAACGCCTCCTCCTAAAGCCTAAAAACCCGCCTATTCCCAAGGAATCTTCCCAGTGGAATGGTTGGGTTACCCACGCTCGTATTAATGAGGGTCCCGCAATAAGGGGACACGATCTCTGCTTCGACGGAACGTGCCAATAAAAACCACGCCTCAAAACGTGGAACGGGAAACGGTTCAAAATAACGACCGGACAGACGTGATGTCATCTTGTAAAAAGTTGTCAGCGGATGGGACTCGTGAAATATTATATTCCCTACAGTCATGTGTGGTACTTGTGTTACATCCTCATAATCCTAGCCAGGTTAGACTTTTAGGGTTTATCCATTACGATCTCGTGGTAGATCAACTCTTGTAATACTCATATTCATCAAGATCAATCAAGCAGGAAATAGGGTATTACCTCCATAGAGAGGGCCCAAACCTGGGTAAACATTGTGTCCCCCGTCTCCTATTACCATCGATCCTAGACTCACACTTCGGGACCCCCTACCCGAGATCCGCCGGTTTTGACACCGACAGCGACATCTAAGTCATATGGTCTACCAAATATCTTGAAAGAGTTTCTAGTGCATAATTAGATATGCACAAATAGGAAAATCTGGATATATAAGTTTTCTTAGGAGATTGTTACTAAATAATTGGTAAATGCGATTGTTTTTAGGGCCATGGATGTATATTAGACGTCCTATCATGGCACTAAGTACTCTGTGACATGTGTCATCTTTGTTCTTGGTATTAAAATAGCAATACTTGTAATAATCACGAGGAACATGAAATTTTCTATCGAAAAGTAGCATCTGCATGCTCTTAGTTGATTTATTTTATGGTCGTCTGCCATATCCTCCTTCTATCCACAATAAGGCAGCCATACCAATAGAAAGTTATAGTAGGTTAAAATAGTTAGTTGGCAACTTATGATGGCTCTGTACTTGGCATCAAAGGTGTGCCATTTCTAATGATCACCAATGGACATACATTTTTTGCATAACTTCTTATCTTTTAACAATTAGATATTGGCAACAACATGCATGGCTTTCAAATAGTTTTGAAAACAAAACGGCACCCAATCAATACGAAGTTGTTGTATAAGCTTAATCAATGACAAGGTACATATATGGTCTTCTTCCTATCTGCCAATTGTTACCATGTCCAAGCAAAGGATTGACTACTAGCTTGGTGTCCCGTAGGTGGCGACATGGGATGCACACAATGGAGAGTTGAAGTTGTGGAGCCTAGATGTGGCTGGGATCATGAGATGTGAAGAGGGTGGGAGGCGATGAGCCGAGAGAGAGAGAGCGAGAGAGAGAGAGAGAGAAAGAGAGGGGGGGTTAGACACTAGGGTTTTGCAATATGTAGATATTGTAAGTTCCTCAACCCCACATGTAATAGGATTTGTATTTATTTTAAACTTTTTCGGCATCCATTAGGTTTTTCATGGGCACAATTCCATACCTATGCCCTACCAATACATTTTGTAGTGTGGATACCAATTGCATGTGGATACAAAGTCTCATCTATGACTGTTGTTTTGGGTAGGTGTCGGTGTCAAAACCGACGGATCTCGGGTAGGGGGTCCCGAACTGTGCGTCTAGGCCAGATGGTAGCAGGAGGCAGGGGACACAATTTTTTACCCAGGTTCGGGCCCTCCTGATGGAGGTAAAACCCTACGTCCTGCTTGATTAATATTGAGGATATGGGTAGTACAAGAGTAGATCTACCACGAGATCAGGGAGGCTAAACCCTAGAAGCTAGCCTATGGTATGATTGTATGTTGTCCTACGGACTAAAACCCTCCGGTTTATATAGACACTGGAGAGGGCTAGGGTTACACAGAGTCGGTTACAATGGGAGGAGATCTACATATCCATATTGCCAAGCTTGACTTCCACACCAAGGAAAGTCCCATCCGGACACGGGACGAAGTCTTCAATCTTGTATCTTCATAGTCCAAGAGTCCGGCCAAAGGTTATAGTCCGGCTATCCGGACACCCCCTAATCCAGGACTCCCTCAGTAGCCCCTGAACCAGGCTTCAATGACGACAAGTCCGGCGCGCAGATTGTCTTCGGCATTGCAGGGCGGGTTCCTCCTCCGAATACTTCATAGAAGATTTTGAACACAAGGATAGTGTCCGGCTCTGCAAAATAAGTTCCACATACCACTGTAGAGAGAATAATATTTACACAAATATTAATCTGCTGACACGTTTTGGCAACATGACATTATGCCATGGCCCGGTGCTTATTCGAACCGTTTTTCTTCAACCAGCTCCACACATAACGCGAGGCGGTTTCTTGACACGTCTTGTCAAAGCAAAGATCGTGTTCCCCCAATTACAGGATTCTCATTAATGGGGTCGTGGGTAACCCAACCGTGTCTAGGACTCCTAGATTATAGGCAAGTCCCAAACGGCTACGGAGAGGACGCTTGATATTCACCCTCTTTATAAAGGGACAAGGTTTTCGCTTTTTCCCTCTCGTGCTCAATCGAACCCCTCCCCGCCCTCAAGTTCTAACACCCAAAGCCCAGGTCAGGTGCTCCGGATCTTCAATCATGTTCGGATCCAGCCTTCAAGTCCGATGGATTCCCTCCTCCGTCACGGAAGAGGATTTCAAGAAGTTGAGGGAGGCCAGATACCTGACCGCCGAGGTTTCACATCGGCTGCCTGCTCGAGGGCAGGTCGTCCCCACTCCCGAACCCAACGAGAACGTCGTGTTCATCTCCCACTTCCTCCGAGGCCTAGGCCTCACTCTGGATCCCTTCGTCAGGGGTTTGATGTTCTATTACGGGCTAGATTTCCACGATCTAGCTCCGGACTCCCTTCTCCACATATCGACATTTATTGTCGTGTGTGAGGCCTTCCTCCGCATTACCCCTCACTTCGGCATGTGGCTCAAGACCTTTGAAGTGAAGCCGAGGATGATCGAGGGGCAACATGCAGCGTGCGGAGGCGCGTCAATAAGCAAGATGGCAGGAGCTCCGTGGCCGAAAGGTTCCTTTCCAGAGGTGTCCGGATTATGGAAACGGGAGTGGTTTTACATCACGGCTCCCAGAAGTGCCAAGTGGGCGGCTGCCCCCGCTTTCCGCTCGGCCCCCCACCACAACGGATGTCATGGATTAGCAGAGGGCTGAGCTGGGGTCCAGCCAAGGACATGCCTATACTGCAAAGCCGCATTCAAGATCTCTTCGAGGGAGATTTCAATTTGGTTGTGGTATTGCATGTTATGCTGGTTCGTCGAGTCCAGCCCTGCAAATGCCGGCCCCTTCGCTTGTGGGAGTTCAACCCAGAAGGACCGCGTGCCATTCAAACTTTCCTCGGCCTGACGCACGAGGAGATGTACAAGTCATTCTTCGGACCTCAAATAGAGTGTCCGGATACTACCGAGGACGTGGGCCTGAGCAGTAACCGCACCGCCGAACAAGTAAGTAATCCTCTAGCCGAACACACCGTATTTTATTCATCATGGAGTTATTTCTGAGAGATCGCTCTTTGACTAGGACTGGCTAACAAAGGCGAAGATGATTCGGTGTTCGGCCCCCCTTCCTGAGGGTTTGGAAAATCCGGTATTAGAAAAGATGCTCGAGCTCGCACCTTGCCCGGAGCCCTCGAAGGAATATACAGGGGGAACAACATGGGCGGAAGCGGGCCCCCATCGCTCCCAGTTCCAACCGAGGGAATGAGCGCCTCCATAAAGGAGGATAATCGGGGAAGGAAGAGGACTGCTTCCGAGGATCCGAAAGCCGAGGCCTCCAAACGGGAGAAGTCCCCAACAGAGGGTCCTGCCTCGGGGGGTGCTCTTGCTGCACAAAGTCCGCGGGGGGATCAGCCCTCCAACGAGTCGTAAGTGATCCAAAAAATACTTTAATAGTGAAGGTATACTAACTTTCTTCTAAGAAAATAACCGCTGTATATATCTTGCAGTTCGGGTCTTAGCCCTTCTCAGCTGAGCTCGTCTTCGGGGGATCTTCTTCCGGAGATGATGGAGAGCGAAACGCCCCCCCCCCCCCGGACTCCTCCGCTCGAGAAGCGGGCGACCCCGAAGTGTCGTCACGGAGGGCCTCTCCGGATCCGGTGAGGCCAGAAGATAATCCCATAGAACCACGAAGTCCCCAGCGTCCGGCTCTCGAAGAGAGCAAACAAAAGAGTCCATCGTCTAGTGTGCGGTCGGACGTTCCGAGGGAGCTGTTGGGGCGAGCGGC
Organism: Triticum urartu; assembly: GCF_056163025.1. Classification (NCBI taxonomy): domain Eukaryota; kingdom Viridiplantae; phylum Streptophyta; class Magnoliopsida; order Poales; family Poaceae; genus Triticum; species Triticum urartu. Next base: position 716,223,630 of record NC_141874.1, read on the forward strand.
CATCTCAGAAGAACACCGTACGGTGATGGGTACGGTGATGGAAAGAATTTCATCCGCCGAAAGTGGATTACACGAAGCCTTTATGAGTCTACTGGCAGGCTTTGAGGTACGTGAAATAATATGTGATAGTACCGCACATGTTAGGTGTGCCCTGTGTAGATAGTAGCCCCTGAGACTCTGGTTGTCATCGAGAACGGCGGCGAACAAAGGATCATAGTCCCAGGCAATAACTAGACTGCCTTTATGTGCAGGTGGTGGAAGCTCCGGTGCCTAGCCGGACTAGTGAGTTTGCCGAATTAAAATGGCAACTGGATGCGGCAAACGCCGACATCGAGCTTGTTAACAAGCGGCTTGAAGAATCACAGGGTAAGTAATGTTTTCTGGTCAATGTCACACAATAAGAGCAGCGTGATGCCAGTATCTTTAATATGTTGTGACTGCAGACGGAGCTGCCACCGTGGAGACCCTTCGGGCGGAACTCGCCTGAGCCAAGGAACAAGCGAGGGTTAGTAATGCGGCTATTTTGAAGGCGGCCGAAGAGTTAAGAGCCGAGAAGGCCTCCCATTGCGAAAGCAAAGAAAAGATGGCCAAGATGGCCATAGAATTAAAAGGCACTGCCGACCATTGCCAGTTCCTTGAAGAAGAGAACCGAGTGAAGGCCGCGGACCTTGAGAAGGCCACTATGGCGACCAAAGACAGTCGCTCTGCTATGAGGGCGAAGAAGGAGGAGCTGCGCGAAGCCAGGGATATTGCGGCTGGGAAGCCCTTTCTGCTGCGGAGGAGGTTCGGAGATCCGCGATATGCCCCTCTGGATCGGCTGTGGAGTTCGGCAGACGCATATATGGACTTAGCGGCAAGCGATATCGATGCGGTTGAATACTTCCAAGATCAATCAGATCGTGAAGTGGACAAGCTATTCTGGTCGCAATTCGACGTTCCAGAGCGTCTGCTTCCCTTGACTGATCAGTTAGCCGAATGGGCCGAACTTAATAGGCTGTCCGGACTCGCCATGAGGTCTGTTGTAGATCATTTGTGGCCGGAGAAGCCGAAGCCGAACAGCTATTTCAGCTTAGTGCAGCAGTTCCTTGGTGCGGTGCCGCGCATCAACGCGATGAAGAGGTCGGCGTGCATAGAAGGCTCGCAGATGGCCTTTGCCCGTGTCAAGGCATACTGGGCGGAGATGGATGCTACCATTGTTGCGGCACAAGGTTCGGCCATAGGCCGAGTAGTTGCCGAGCACTATTTTGAAGAGGTTCTTGAGGGTGCTCGTTTGATAGAGTCCCAGTGCTCGAAGAATATTATGTTTGAATGACATGTATTCCCATTGTAAACACAGTGTTTTTATGAAATATAGTAAGGCTGTATTTATACTTTTGTCGGAAAGTAATGTGATGCCTCCAGTGCGGCCGTTTGTGTATATATGTATATAACCTGAAAGATTGCAGTCGTCGGCTTCAACCCCCATGCATATAATGCGGATGTGCTTGCAAAAAACACGTGTTCACACTTAACCCAACGTTTTGGTCCTATTAAGGAGGTGATAGCGCAGCGAACGAGGCAACTGGACTATAGTGCTTTAACACTTTCACTTAGCCATAGGAGTTTGACAGTTGGGCTACTAGATAGCCCATGGTGGCTCCGCACTCTCCTGATCTCGGGGTGCGTACATGCCTGGCCGGAAAACGGCCCTTTGTTAAGGCGGAGGAATTCTAACATTTCGATAGGTCATCGAGTGGTTGACCAGTCTCATGCTATATCATGACAGTCAGCTTTCGGCTTTCTCTACTGAGGTGCTCGTCCGGATGAACCAGGGCACAATCGCAGTAGTTCTCCTGGTGTTGCCTTAGCCGATAAAGCGGAACGTAAGGCACCAAACCACAGGAGCCGGGCAAACCCAACATTTGACCAAACACAATGATTCGGAGCTGATGCATATAAGGCCAAACTCGCGACGCCGAACACTCCCTAAGGTATTCGGTCTTTATGGTATAAACCGGGCCTAAATAGTGCCCTTTGTAAGAAGCCCCTTGTGTACAGGTACGTGCATTATTCTGACGTGGCCACATGCCAAGACGTCAGCATCCTTCTCAATTGTACTGAGAATTCAAGGGATGTGTATCAACAAGAGACAGTAAAAAAGGTTTACGCAGGGTCTTAATCTAAAAAGAATCCTTGGAGCGGGTCCCTGCTGCACGTCTACGCCTGTGTCTCCGTTGTGCCGTATCCTGGACGGGTGTAGCATGATGATCATCTATAAAAGAGAGGAACTTAGGTGAAAAAGTTATCGTGCAAAAAGATAGTTTTTAAAGAAACCATGTATAACTAAAAATGAGTAGAAATTGCCACTTGTCTGCGCGCGTTGAGCCCCTTGTATTTGTAATAGGGGTGTGGTCATCAATCCGGTACAAATTACATATAGCAGCGCCGGACTTTTTTAACCGCGTCTGTGGTCTTGACGACCTATCAAATGCTTTAGTTGGTGAGGCCGTTTTTAGTGTGCGGCTGCCAAGGCAGTCACATTCTCTTCGGTGTGCAAAGATCGCTTAATATTTTCGTTCACTATAATGATGCCACGTGGACCGGGCATCTTGAGCATGGGGGAAGCGTAATGCGGTATTGCATTAAAGCGAGCAAAATCTTCGCGTCCAAGTAGTGCTTGATAACCGCATTGGAATGGAGCAATGTGGAAGGTTAAATGTTCGCTACGGGAGTTATCGGGGAAGCCGAATATAACCTTTAGTAGCAGGGAGCCCGTGCAATGAGCCCCTGGGCCTGGCATTACTCCTTTAAAGGTAGTGTTGCTATGGCAAATTTTCGTTGGGTCTATCCCCATTTCGCGGATTGTATCCTGGTATATCAGGTTTAAACTGCTGCCACCGTCCATCAGGACTCATGTAAAGTGGTATCCGTCAATTATTGGGTCTAATACCAGGGGAGCCCATCCTGCCCGCCGGATACTTGCTGAGTAATCACGATGGTTGAAAGTGACCAGTTGAGACGACCAGTGGCAGGGTTTTGCGGTGATAGGCCCTTGGGCATATTTATCTGGGAGGGCCGCTTTGCTTCCCTTGATCACGTGTAATACGTTGACTGTTTTGACTTCTGATGGAAACTTCTTTTGTTCCCCAGTGTCTTGCTTGAGAGGCTCATCCTCATCTTCGCTTGGTGTATCCTCCCCCTTGTTTACGGTGTTGAGCTTGCCGGACTGCTTGAAGACCCAACATTCTCTGTGGGTATGATTAGCGGGTTTACCAGGGGTGCTATGGATCTGACATACTTGGTCCAGAATTTTGTTCAGGCTGGACAGTTCATCTCTGGCGCCTTTAGAGGGCGGCTTTTGCTGACCTGGCTGAGAGCTTCTGAATCCGGCGTTTACCGCCGTGCTCTTCGGGTTGTCTTCTTTATTTCGACACTTATTATTTTTGCTGCGTCGTGATTTCCCGTTTTCATCTCTAACTTCGGATGTGCTTGGGTCGCTGGTGTTGCATCTGGCTAGCCAGCTATCTTCACCCGCGCAAAAGCGGGTCATGAGGCTTGTTAATGCTGCCATTGTTTTTGGCTTTTCTTGGCCGAGGTGTCTGTCAAGCCATTCGTCGCGGATGCTATGCTTAAAAGCTGCCAAGGCTTCGGCGTCCGGACAGTCAACTATTTGGTTCTTCTTAGTAAGAAACATGTTCCAAAGCTTTCGGGCTGACTCTCCGGGCTGTTGAGTTATATGACTCAAATCGTCCGCATCCGGGGGTCGGACATAAGTCCCTTGAAAATTTGCCCGAAAAGCGTCTTCGAGCTCTTCCCAGCTTCCAATGGAGTTTTCGGGGAGGCTTTTAAGCCAGTGCCGAGCTGGCCCTTTGAGTTTGAGGGGTAAGTATTTAATGGCGTGGAGATCGTCTCCTCGAGCCATATGGATGTGGAGGATATAGTCCTCAATCCAGACCCCAGGGTCTGTTGTTCCGTCGTATGCCTCTATGTTTACGGGTTTGAATCCCTCTGGAAATTCATGGTCCAGCACCTCATTGGTGAAACATAGGGGGGGTGCGGCGCCCCTGTATCTGGCGTGCCGTGGTGTTCAAATGTTTGGTTTGTTGCATCGTATGTTGGGGCGCGCTTGCGTGGTCCATAGATGGATCTAGTTGTGCCGTCCTTTTGATGTGAGCCCTCGCGTGGATCGCGTATTGGCTTATGTGCGGCATTGCTTGCCGCTCTATGTTGGTTGTGAGGTCGTCTATCTGGCCAGGTGGCCGTTTTAATTTTTGGTTGCGGGGGGTCTAAGGCCTCCTCATCGAATTCAGGTAGCAGCTTCCGTTCGGGTAGCTCTTGGTGGGGCGATTACCGCCATACTTCGCTGCTGTGTTGAGTACTTTGCTCCATCTGATTTGGAGTGTGTCCTGCGTAGCCTTGAGCCTTTGCTTCTGCTTTTTTAGACTCCTAGCGGTGGCAACAAGCCTTTGATGGGCATTTTGTTGCTCTGGGCGTCTGTCCGGTGTTATGTCCTCCGGACTATTATCCTTGACAGAATTGGTTTGTTAGGTTTGATTCTCCGTATTGCCGTGGTCCGGCAGTGGTTCGCCCTGTTCCAACGCTGGGTTTGTATGATTGTTATTTCTGCCGAGGCGGGATTTGGGGCAGCTCTTACGCCGCCGCTTTGACTGCTTCTCGAGGGGACAAGCCTTCGTTGCGTCCTTCCGTTCCTCGTCGTCGTCTTCTTTTGGTGTGTCCACCATGTATACGTCATGTGATGAGGTGGACGTCCAGTGCCCTGTGGGCGGTGGTTCCTCTTCGCCTCCCGCATCGTCGTCCATACCGTCAATGTCTTCGGAGTCAAAGTCAAGCATTTCGGTTGAGTCATCGACAGTGGCTACTAAGTGGGTGGTGGGTGGGCCTCGAATTTCTTCGTCGTCCGCATCCCGGTCCTGCCGGACATAGTTCGGCCAAGATCCTCCTGACAAGGAGAGAGACCTTAATGAGTTCAATATGTAGCCAAAGGGCGAGGGCTGAAAAATATCCGCGGAGGTAAACTCCATGATCGGCGCCCAATCGGATTCGATAGGAACGGGCGCGGGCGGTTCGGAGTCCGTGGCCGGAGAAGGATCCAGCAGTTTAACAACACGGCTCTCGTGCAAGGCAAGGTCGATGTTCGGCTCGATCGCCGCTGAGGGTAAGACCTCCGTGGCGGGGTCCATCCACCCGTCCGCGGAAGGCGCAACTGGCTCCGGATTGAGGGTCGGAGCGGCTGCCGGTGCGATCTCCTTAACACTGTCCGATCGAAGAGCTAGGTCATGCTCATCGTGACCGCGTGGCGCACAAGGCAGAGGCTCGAATCCGTCGAAGATCAAATCTCCACGGATATCGGCCGTGTAGTTTAAGCTTCCAAACCTGACCTGGTGGCCAGGGGCGTAACTTTCAATCTACTCCAGATGGCCAAGCTAATTGGCCCGTAGTGCAAAGCCGCCGAACACGAAGATCTGTCCGGGGAGAAAAGTCTCACCCTGGACCGCATCGCTATCGATGATAATAGGAGCCATCAAGCCTAACGGCGACGACATAGAGGAACTCTCAATGAAAGCACCAATGTCGGTGTCAAAACCGGCGGATCTCGGGTAGGGGGTCTCGAACTGTGCGTCTAGGCCAGATGGTAATAGCAGGCAGGGGACACAATGTTTTACCCAGGTTCGGGCCCTCTTGATGGAGGTAAAACCCTACGTCCTGCTTGATTAATATTGAGGATATGGGTAGTAAAAGAGTAGATCTACCACGAGATCAGGGAGGCTAAACCCTAGAAGCTAGCCTATGGTATGATTGTATGTTGTCCTACGGACTAAAACCCTCCGGTTTATATAGACACCGGAGAGGGCTAGGGTTACACAGAGTCGGTTACAATGGGAGGAGATCTACATATCCATATTGCCAAGCTTGCCTTCCACGCCAAGGAAAGTCCCATCCGGACACGGGATGAAGTCTTCAATCTTGTATCTTCATAGTCCAGGAGTCCGGCCAAAGGTTATAGTCCGGCTATCCGAACACCCCCTAATCTAGGACTCCCTCAGTAGGGTTGAAGGAAATATGCCCTAGAGGCAATAATAAAGTTGTTATTTATATTTCCTTATATCATGATAAATGTTTGTTATTCATGCTAGAATTGTATTAACCGGAAACTTAGTAGATGTGTGAATACATAGACAAACAGAGTGTCCCTAGTATGCCTCTACTTGACTAGCTCGTTAATCAAAGATGGTTAAGTTTCCTAGCCATGGACATGAGTTGCCATTTGATGAACGGGATCACATCATTAGAGAATGATGTGATGGACTAGACCCATCCATTAGCTTAGCACTATGATCGTTTAGTTTATTGCTATTGCTTTCTTCATGACTTATACATGTTCCTATGACTATGAGATTATGCAACTCCCGAATACCGGAGGAACACTTAGTGTGCTATCAAACGTCACAACGTAACTGGGTGACTATAAAGATGCTCTATAGGTGTCTCCAATGGTGTTTGTTGAGTTGGCATAGATTGAGATTAGGATTTGTCACTCCGTGTATCGAAGAGGTATCTCTGGGCCCTCTCGGTAATGCACATCACTATAAGCCTTGAAAGCAAAGTGACTAATGAGTTAGTTGCGGGATGTTGCATTACGGAATGAGTAAAGAGACTTGCTGGTAACGAGATTGAACTAGGTATTGAGATACCGACGATTGAATCTCAGGCAAGTAACATACCGATGAAAAGGGAACAACGTATGTTGTTATGTGGTTTCACTGATAAAGATCTTCGTAGAATATGTAGGAACCAATATGAGCATCTAGGTTCCGCTATTGGTTATTGACCGGAAGCGAGGCTCGGTCATGTCTACATAGTTCTCGAACCCGTAGGGTCCGCACGCTTAACGTTCGATGATGATCGGTATTATGAGTTTATGTGTTTTGATGTACCAAAGGTAGTTCCGAGTCCCAGATGTGATCACAGACATGACGATGAGTCTCGAAATGGTCGAGACATAAAGATTGATATATCAGAAGGCTATGTTTGGACACCAGAATGGTTTCGGATAAGTTCGGGCAAATTACTGGAGTACCGGGGGGTTACCGGAACCCCCCGGGGAGTCAATGGGCCTTAATGGGCCATGGTGGGAGAGAGAAGGAGGCGGCCAAGTGGGCCCCCAAGCACAATCCAAATTGGGGAGGGGGGCCGTCCCCCCTTTCCTTCTCTCCTTCTCCTTTTTCCTTCTTCTCCTACTCCAACTAGGGAAGGGGGGAAACCTACTCCTACTAGGAGTAGGAATCCCCCTTGGGGTGTGCCATAGAGAGGGCCGGCCCTCCCCTCCTACACTCCTTTATATACAGGGGAGGGGGGCACCCCATGAACACACAAGCTGACAGTTGTGTTAGCCGTGTGCGGTGCCCCCCTCCACAGATTTCTACCTCTGTCATATCGTTGTAGTGCTTAGGTGAAGCCCTATGTCGGTAACTTCATCATCACCGTCATCACGCCGTCGTGCTGATGAAACTCTCCCTCGGCCTCAACTGGATCAAGAGTACGAGGGACGTCACTGAGCTTAACGTGTGTAGATCGCGGAGGTGCCGTGCGTTCGGTACTTGATCGGTTGGATCGCGAAGACGTTCGACTACATCAACCACGTAACTTAACACTTCTGCTTTCGGTCTACGAGGGTACGTGGACACACTCTCCCCTCTCCTTGCTATGCATCTCCTAGATAGATCTTGCGTGATTGTAGGAAATTTTTTGAATACTGCGTTCCCCAACTGTGGAATCAGAGCTAGGTCTATGCGGAGATGTTATATGCATGAGTAGAACACAAAGGAGTTGTGGGCGTGGGTATATACATATTGCTTGCCGTCACTAGTTGATTCTTGATTCAACTGTATTGTTGGATGAAGCGGCTCAGACCGACATTACGCGTACGTTTATGCGAGATTGGTTTCTATCAACGTGCTTCGCACACAGGTGGCTAGTGGGTGTTTATTTCTCTAACTTTAGTTGAATCGGTTTCAATGAACAGGGTTCTTTCTGAAGTTCAAAAAGCAATCACTATACTATGTTGTGGTTATGATGCGTAGGTAAGAACGGTTCTTGCTAGAAGCCCATAGCAACCATGTAAAACTTGCAACAAAAAAGTAGAGGACGTCTAACTTGTTTTTGCAGGGCATGTTGTGATGTGATATGGTCAAGACGTGATTATATAAATTGTTGTATGAGAAGATCATGTTTTGTAACACTGTTATCGGCAACTGGCAGGAGCCATATGGTTGTCGCTTTATTGTATGAAATGCAATCGCCATGTAATTGCTTTACTTTATCACTAAGCGGTAGCGATAGTCGAAAAAGCAATAGTTGGCATGACGACAACGATGCTTCGATGGAGATCAAGGTGTCAAGCTGGTGACGATGGATCATAACGGTGCTTTGGAGATGGAGATCAAAGGCACAAGATGATGATGGCCATATCATGTCACATATTTTGATTGCATGTGATGTTTATCTTTTATTCATCTTATTTTGCTTAGTACGACAGTAGCATTATGAGATGATCCCTTACTAAAATTTCAAGGTATAAGTGTTCCCCCTGAGTATGCACCGCTGCGACAGTTCTTCGTGCTGAGACACCACGTGATGATCAGGTGTGATAAGCTCTACGTTCACATACAACGGGTGCAAGCCAGTTTTGCACATGCGGAATACTCGGGTTAAACTTGACGAGCCTAGCATATGCAGATATGGCCTCGGAACACTGAGACCGAAAGGTCGAGCGTGAATCATATAGTAGATATGATCAACATAGTGATGTTCACCATTGAAAACTACTCTATCTCACGTGATAATCGGATATGGTTTAGTTGACATGGATCACGTGATCACTTAGATGATTAGAGGGATGTCTATATAAGTGGGAGTTCTTAAGTAATATGATTAATTAAACTTAAATTTATCATGAACTTAGTCCTGATAGTATTTGCATATCTACGTTGTATATCAATTGCTCGCGTATAGCTTCCCTGTTTAATTTATGATATGTTCCTAGAGAAAACTATGTTGAAAGATGTTAGTAGGAATGATGCGGAGTAGCTCCATGATCTGAGGATTATCCTCATTGCTGCACATCAGAATTATGTCCTTGATGCACCACTAGGTGACGGACCTATTGCAGGAGCAGATGCAGACGTTATGAAAGTTTGGCAAGCTTGGTATGATGACTGCTTGATAGTTTAGTGCGCCATGCTTTACGGCTTAGAAACGGGACTTCAAAAATGTTTTGAACTCCACGGAGCATATAAGATGTTCCAAGTGCTGAAATGTATTTCAGACTCATGCCCGAGTCGAGAGGTATGAGACCTCTGACAAGTACTTTGCCTACAAGATGGAGGAGAATAGCTCAGCTAGTGAGCATGTGCTCAGAATGTCTGAGTACTACAATCACTTGAATCAAGTGGGAGTTAATCTTCCAGATAAGATAGTGATTGACCGAGTTCTCTAGTCACTATCACCAAGTTACTAGAACTTCATGATGAACTATAATATGGAAGGGATAACGAAAACGATTCCCAAGCTCTTCGCGATGCTGAAATTGGCGAAGGTAGAAATCAACAAAAAGCATCAAGTGTTGATGGTTGACAAGACCACTAGTTTCAAGTAAAAGGGCAAGGGAAATAAAGGGAACTTCAAGAAGAATGGAAAGCATGTTGCCACTCCCGTGAAGAAGCCCAAAGCTAGGCCTAAGCCTGAAACTGAGTGCTTCTACTGCAAAGGGAATGGTCACTGGAAGCGGAACTACCCCAAATACTTGGCAGATAAGAAGGATGGCAAAGTGAACAAAAGTATATTAATATACATGTTATTGATGTGTACTTTACTAGTGTTCATAGTAACCCCAGGGTATTTGATACCGGTTCAGTTGCTAAGATTAGTAACTCGAAACAGGAGTTGCAAAATGAACAGAGACTAGTTAAGGGCAAGGTGACGATGTGTGTTGGAAATGATTCCAAGGTTGATAAGATCACCATCGCACACTCCTTTTACCTTCGGGATTAGTGTTGAACCTAAAATAAATGTTATTTGGTGTTTGCGTTGAGCATGAATATGATTGGATCATGTTTATTACAATACAGTTATTTATTTAAGTCAAAGAATAATTGTTGTTCTGTTTACATGAATAAAACCTTCTATGGTCATACACTTAATATAAATGATTTATTGAATCCTGATCGTAGTGATACACATATTCATAATATTGATGCCAAAAGATGCAAAGTTGATAATGATAGTGCAACATACTTGTGGCACTGCCGTTTAGGTCATATTGGTGTAAAGCGCATGAAGAAACTCCATGCAGATAGACTTTTGGAATCACTTGATTATGAATCATTTGATGCTTGCGAACCATGCCTCATGGGCAAGATGACTAAGACTCTATTCTCCGGAACAATGGAGCGAGCCACTGACTTATTGGAAATAATACATACCGATGTATGCGGTCTGATGAGTGTTGAGGCTCGCGGTGGGTATCGTTATTTTCTGACCTTCACAGATGATTTGAGTAGATATGAGTATATCTACTTAATGAAACACAAGTCTGAAACGTTTGAAAAGTTCAAAGAATTTCAGAGTGAAGTGGAGAATCATCGTAACAAGAAAATAAAGTTTCTACGATCTGATCGCGGAGACAAAATATTTGAATTACGAGTTTGGCCTTCGGTTGAAACAATGTCGAATAGTTTTGCAACTCACGCCACCTTGAATACCACAGTGTAATGGTGTGTCCGAACGTCATAACCGTACTTTATTAGATATGGTGCGATCTATGATGTCTCTTATCGATTTACCACTATCATTTTAGGGTTATGCATTAGAGACAGTTGCATTCACATTAAATAGGGCACCTTCTAAAAATCCGTTGAGATGACATCATATGAACTATGGTTTAGCAAGAAACCTAAGCTGTCATTTCTTAAAATTTGGGGTTGCGATGCTTATGTGAAAAAGTTTTAGCCTGATAAGCTCAAACCCAAATCGAAGAAGTGCGTCTTCATAGGATACCCAAAAGAAACTGTTGGGTACACCTTCTATCACAGATCCAAAGACAAGATCTTTGTTGCTAAAAATGGATCCTTTCTAGAGAAGGAGTTTCTCTTGAAAGAAGTGAGTGGGAGGAAAGTATAACTTGATGAGGTAATTGTACCTTCTCCTGAATTGCAGTGTAGTTCATCATAGAAATCAATTCCAGTGATGCCTACACCAATTAGTGAGGAAGTTAATGATGATGATCATGAAACTTCGGATCAAGTTACTACCGAACCTCGTAGGTCAACGAGAGTATGTTCCGCACCAGAGTGGTACGATAATCCTGTTCTGGAGGTCATGTTACTTGACCATGACGAACCTACGAACTATGAGGAAGCGATGATGAGCCCAGATTCTGTAAAATGGCTTGAGGCCATGAAATCTGAGATGGGATCCATGTATGAGAACAAAGTGTGGACTTTGGTTGACTTGCCCAATGATCGGCAAGCCATTGAGAATAAATGGATCTTCAAGAGGAAGACAGACACTGATAGTAGTATTACTATATACAAAGCTCGAATTGTCGCAAAAGGTTTTCGACAAGTTCAAGAAGTTGACTAAGATGAGATTTTCTCACTCGTAGCAATGCTTAAGTCTGTCTGAATCATGTTAGAAATTGCCACATTTTATGAAATCTGGCAAATGGATGTCAAAACTGCATTCCTTAATGCATTTCTTAAAGAAGAGTTGTATATGATGCAACAAGAAGGTTTTGTCAATCCTAAAGGTGCTAACAAAGTCTGCAAGCTCCATCGATCCATCTATGGGCTGGTGCAAGCATCTCGGAGTTGGAATATATGCTTTGATAAAGTGATCAAAGCATATGGTTTTATACACACTTGCGGTGAAGCATGTATTTACAAGAAAGTGAGTGGGAGCACTACAGCCTTTCTAATAAGTATCTGTGAATGACATATTGTTGATCGGAAACGATGTAGAATTTTCCGGAAAGCATAAATGGGTGTTTGAAAGGAGTTTTTTCAAGGAAAGACCTCGGTAAAGCTGCTTACATATTGAGCATCAAGATCTATATATATATATATCAAGATGCTTGATAAGTTTTTTCAATGAGTACATACCTTGATAAGATTTTGAAGGAGTTCAAAATGGATCAGTCAAAGACGGAGTTCTTGCCTGTGTTGCAAGGTGTGAAGTTGAGTAAAGAAACAAAACTCGGCCATGGCAGAAAATAGAAAGAGAATGAAAAGTCATTTCCTATGCCTCAGTCATAGGTTCTATAAAGTATGCTATGCTATGTACCAGACCTATTGTATACCTTAGCATAATTTTGGCTATGGAGTACTATAGTGATCTAGGAGTAGATCACTAGACAACGGTCAAAATTATCCTTAAGAGGACTAAGGAAATATTTCTCGGTTATGGAGGAGATAAAAGAGTTCGTCGTAAAGAGTTATGATACGTCTCCAACGTATCTACTTTTCCAAACACTTTTGCCCTTGTTTTAGACTCTAACTTGAATGATTTGAATGGAACTAACCCGGACTGATGCTGTTTTCAACAGAATTACCATGGTGTTATTTATGTGCAGAAACAAACGTTCTCGGAATGACCTGAAACTTCACGGAGAAACTTTTTGGAAAATATAAAAAATACCTACAAAAGATGAAGACCAGGGGGCCCACCACCTCTCCATGAGGGTGGGGGCGCGCTTGCCCCCCTAGGGCGCGCCCCCTACCTCGTGGGCCCCCTGTTGCCTCTCCGACTGCAACTCCAACTCTATATATTGTGTTTCGGGGAGAAAAAAAACAGAGAGAAGAATTCGTTGCGTTTTACGATACGGAGCCGCCGCCAAGCCCTAAAACCTCTCGGGAGGGCTGATCTGGAGTCCGTTCGGGGCTCTGGAGAGGGGAATCCGTCACCATCGTCATCATCAAACATCCTCCATCACCAATTTGATGATGCTCACCGTCGTGCGTGAGTAATTCCATCGTAGGCTTGCTGGACGGTGATGGGTTGGATGGGATCTATCATGTAATCGAGTTAGTTTTGTTAGGGTTTGATCCCTAGTGTCCACTAGGTTCTGAGATTGATGTTGCTATGACTTTGCTATGCTTAATGCTTGTCACTAGGGCTCGAGTGCCATGATTTCAGATCTGAACCTATTATGTTTTCATCAAGTGTTCTTGATCCTATCTTGCAAGTCTATAGTCACCTATTATGTGTTATGATCCATTAACCCTGAAGTGACAATAATCAGAATACTTACCGGTGATGACTGTAGTTTGAGGAGTTCATGTATTCACTATGTGTTAATGCTTTGTTCCGATACTCTATTAAAAGGAGGCCTTAATATCCCTTAGTTTATGTAAGGACCCCGCTGCCACGGGAGGGTAGGACAAAAGATGTCATGCAAGTTCTTTCCCATAAGCACGTTTGACTATGTTCGGAATACATGCCTACATTATATCAATGAACTGGAGCTAGTTCTGTGTCACCCTAGGTTATGACTGTTACATGATGAACCGCATCCGGCATAATTCTCCATCACCGATCCATTGCCTACGAACTTTCCATATATTGTTCTTCACTTATTTACTTTCCCGTTGCTATTGCTATCATCACTACAAAACACCAAAAACATTACTTTTACTACCGTTACCTTTTGCTACCGTTACCACTACTATCATATTACTTTGCTACTAAACACTTTGCTGCAGATATTAAGTTTCCAGGTGTGGTTGAATTGACAACTCAGCTGCTAATACTTGAGAGTATTCTTTGGCTCCCCTTGTGTCGAATCAATAAATTTGGGTTGAATACTTTACCCTCGAAAACTGTTGCGATCCCCTATACTTGTGGGTTATCAAGACTATTTTCTGGCGCCGTTGCCGGGGAGCATAGCTCTATTCTTTGAGTCACTTGGGATTTATATCTTCTTATCATTATGAAGAACTTGAGACATCCAAAAACCAAGATCTATCCCTCAACTACGAGGGGAGCTAAGGAACTGCCATCTAGCTCTGCACTTGATTCACCTTCTGTTTTGAGTAAGCTTGCGACACCTACACCTGCTTCTGCTATTCGTTCTGATATGTCGCATGTTATTGATGATGCCACTTTTGCTATGCATGATACTTATGATGAAACTACTTCTATGCCTGATACTACTGTGCCACTTAGTGATTTTCTTGATGAACAAATTGCTAGGGCTAGAGAATTGAAAATATTGAATCTGATAATACTGATGAAAGTGATGATGAAGAATGACTTGTTATTCCTGAGGGTTATGTTTTTGATCAAGAAGCTTCTTTAGCTATTTTAGCTTGCAAAGATAGAAACGAACTTAAGAGGTTATTAGCTAAATGGAATAAGCAATCTCTAAATGCTAGAATGAAACCTGACCCTGCTTTTTCTACTTCACCTATCTGTGTTACCGATAAGGATTATGAATTCTCTGTTGATCCTGATATAATTACTTTGGTTGAATCTGATCCTTTTCATGGCTATGAATCTGAAACTGTTGTGGCACATCTTACTAAATTAAATGATATAGCTACCCTGTTTACTAAAGATGAGAGAACTCGCTACTTTTATATCCTTAAAATATTTCCGTTCTCATTAAAGGGTGATGCTAAGATATGGTTTAATTCTCTTGATCCTGGTTGTGTGCGTAGTCCCCAGGATATGATTTATTACTTCTCTGCTAAATATTTCCCTACTCATAAGAAACAAGCTGCTTTAAGGGATATATATAATTTTGTGCAAATTGAAGAAGAGAGTATCCCACAAGCTTGGGGGAGGCTTCTCCAATTACTTAATGCTTTGCCTGATCATCCTCTTAAGAAAAATGAAATACTTGATATCTTTTATAATGGACTAACTGATGCCTCCAGAGATTACCTGGATAGTTGTGCTGGTTCTGTTTTCAGGGAAAGAACACCAGATGAAGCTGAAATTCTATTGAAGAATATGTTGACAAATGAAAATAATTGGACACCTCCGGAGCCAATTCCTGAGGCTATTCCTAAACCAACTCCGAAGAAGAGGGGTATTCTGTTTCTCAATCCTGAAGATATGCAAGAGGCAGAGAAATCTATGAAAGAAAAAGGTATTAAAGCTGAAGATGTTAAGAATTTACCTCCTATTGAAGAAATACATGGTCTTAATTTACCGCCTGTTGAACAAACATATGATCTTAATCCCTTACCTAATGAAGAAAATCATGGTCTTGATAACCCGACACAGGTAGTAAAGGTAAATTCTCTCTATAGATATGATAAAGCTAAAATCCCATTTACTAAGTTTGCTAGCCCATGCTTAGATGAGTTTGATAAATTTATGGCTAAGCAAGAAGACTTTAATGCTTATTTTGGTAGACAATTGAAATACAATTCAAATATGCTTGAACACTTGGGTGATTGTATGGCTAATGTCAAAGGTGAACTTAAACTTATTAGTAAACATGCTTCTATGGTTACCACTCAAGTAGAACAAGTACTTAAAGCTCAAAATGATTTGCTCAATGAATTGAATAGTAAGAATAATGATTATGTTGTTAGAGTGGCTACTAGAACTGGTAGAATGACTCAGGAACCTTTGTATCCTGAAGGCCATCCTAAGAGAATTGAGCAAGATTCTCAGAGAAATAATATAGATGCACCTAGTCCTTCTAAAAGGAAGAAAAAGAAAAATGATAGGACTTTGCATGCTTCTAGTGAACCTATTACTGAAACACCTGAGAATCCAAATGATATTTCTATTTCTGATGCTGAAACACAATCTGGTAATGAACCTGAAACTAGTAATAATGTTACTGATAATGTTCATGATGATGCTCAACCTAGTAATGATAATGATGTAGAAATTGAACCTGCTGTTGATCTTGATAACCCACAATCAAAGAATCAACGTTATGATAAGAAAGACTTTGTTGCTAGGAAACATGGTAAAGAAAGAGAGCCTTGGGTTCAGAAACCCATGCCTTTTCGTCCCAAACCATCCAAGAAAAAGGATGATGAGGATTTTGAGCGCTTTGCTGAAATGATTAGACCTATCTTTTTGCATATGCGATTAACCGATATGCTCAAAATGAATCCTTATGCTAAGTATATGAAAGAAATTGTCACAAATAAAAGAAAGATACCAGAAGCTGAAATTTCCACCATGCTTGCTAATTATACTTTTAAGGGTGGAATACCAAAGAAACTTCGAGATCCAGGAGTACCCACTATACCATGCTCCATTAAAAGAAACTATGTTAAAACTGCTTTATATGATCTTGGAGCCGGTGTTAGTGTTATGCCTCTCTCTTTATATCGTAGACTTGATTTGAATAAGTTCACACCTACTGAAATATCTTTGCAAATGGCTGATAAATCAACTGCTATACCTGTCGGTATTTGTGAGGATGTGCCTGTTGTAGTTGCAAACGTTACTATTTTAACGGACTTTGTTATTCTTGATATTCCCGAGGACGATAGTATGTCTATTATTCTTGGAAGACCCTTTTTGAATACTGCAGGGGCTGTTATTGATTGCACTAAAGGCAATGTCACTTTTCATGTTAATGGTAATGAGCATACGGTACACTTTTCGAGGAAACAACCTCAAGTTCACAGTATCAATTCTATTGGAAAAATTACATCGATTATATTTGGAGGTTTTGAATTTCCTCTTCCTACTGTCAAGAAGAAATATGATATTCTTATTATTGGGGATGTGCATATCCCCGTTGAGGTAACATAGTGTTATTTGAAATTTCTCCGGTTCCATTTTATTCGGAATGAGTTCGTTAACAAGACTTGATCAACCTTGTGAGTGGATTCCTTTTGATGATCATGAGATGGATGAAACTAGAAGGCACAACCTTCTGTACCCCACTTTTACTTTCTGTTATTTATATTAAATAAATAAAATAAATATTTTTCTATCTCTTATCTTATTATCCGTGCAATATAAAAATACCCCAAAAATAAAAGTTCTCCAAATGCCCTGAAATTTAAATATGATTTTTTCTAGAATATTTGAGAATATTTGGCACTGAGAACACAGTAGGGGGGTCAACCACCTGCCCATGAGGGTGGAGGGCGCGCCCTACCCCCCTGGGCGCGCCCCCTGCCTCATGGGCCCACGGTGGCCCTCCTCCACTTATCCTTTCACCCACACACTCCTTCCTCCTCCAAACATGAATATCCAACTCAAGCACGAGTTCTAGCTCATTTTGCTGCCATTTTCGATCTCCTTGCTCAAAGCACCTCTCACAAAACTGCTTGGGAAGATTGTTCCTTGGTATGTGACTCCTCCATTGGTCCAATTAGTTTTTGTTCTAGTGCTTTATTCATTGCAAATTTTTGCTACTTAGGTGACCCTGTTCTTGAGCTTGCATGTCAAATTTATATGGTCAAAAGTAGTTTTGATACATGATATAGGCCCTAGGCACTTGTAGGAGTAATTGCTATCAATATTATTGAGTTTGCTTTACTTTTATTTTGAAGTTACTAAAAAAATTTAGAATTTTTCAGAGGAAGAAAAATGCTTAGGAAAATGTTCCAAGGTGGTTCCTCAAGGAAGCAAGGACCCAGGCTTGCAATGCGTGATGCTGATGAAGAGCCACCAAGAGTAGCTCCAGTGCGATCTTGTGAGTGGCATTCTGAAAATTTTATGGATCGAGCAGGAATTAAGGAAGAATTCAATGCATATTTGCATAACGCCTATCTTGTGAGCTTCGAGGAAGAGAAGTGCAGCCAGTTGATACGTCCATTTTGCATCATGCTTTTATATCAATATTTATTGCATTATGGGCTGTTATTTCACATTATGTCACAATACTTATGGCTATTCTCTCTTATTTTACAAGGTTTACATAAGGAGGGAGAATGCCGGCAGCTGGAATTCTGGGCTGGAAAAGGAGCAAATATTACAGACCTATTCTGCACAACTCCAAAAGTCCTGAAACTCCACGGAACACCTTATAATAAATAATGAAAAATCCTTGCCAAAGATGAAGACCAGAGGGCCCACACCCTTCTCACGAGGGTGCCCCCCCCCTAGGGCGCGCCCCCCTACCTCGTGGGCCCCCTGGTGGCTCTCCGATGACCATCTTCTCCTATATGAAGTCTTTCATCGAGAAAAAAATAAGAAGCAACCTTTCGGGATGAAACTCCGCCGCCACGAGGCGGAACCTTGGCGGATCCAATCTTGAGCTCCGGCAGAGCTGTTCTGCTGGGGAAACTTCCCTCCCGGAGGGGGACATCATCGCCATCGTCATCACCAACGCTCCTCTCATCGGGAGAGGGCAATCTCCATCAACATCTTCATCAGCACCATCTCATCTCAAAACCCTAGTTCATCCCTTATATCCGATTCTTGTCTTCAAGTCCGGGATTGGTGCTAGTAGTGTTAATTACTCCTTGTAGTTGATGCTAGTTGGTTTAATTGGTGGAAGATCATATGTTCAGATCCTTTGTGCATATTAATACCCCTCTGATTATGAACATGTTTATGCTTTGTGAGTAGTTACGTTTGTTCCTGAGGACAAGGGAGAAGTCTTGCTATTAGCACTCATGTGAATTTGGCATTCGTTCGATATTTTGATGAGATGTATGTTGTCTAGCCTCTAGTGGTGTTATGTGAACGTCGACTACATAACACTTCACCATTATTTGGGCCTAGAGGAAGGCATTGGGAAGTAATAAGTAGATGATGGGTTGCTAGAGTGACAGAAGCTTAAACCCTAGTTTATGCGTTGCTTCGTAAGGGGCTGATTTGGATCCATATGTTTCATGCTATGGTTAGGTTTACCTTAATACTTTTGTTGTAGTTGCGGATGCTTGCAATAGAGGTTAATCATAAGTGGGATGCTTGTTCAAGTAAGAACAGGACCCAAGCACCGGTCCACCCACATATCAAATTATCAAAGAACCGAACGCGAATCATATGAACGTGATGAAAACTAGCTTGACGATATTCCCATGTGTCCTCGGGAGCGCTTTTCCTTATATAAGAGTTTGTCCAGGCTTGTCCTTTGCTACAAAAAGGATTGGGCCACCTTGCTGCACTTTATTTACTTTTGTTATTTGTTGCTCGTTACAAATTATCTCATCACAAAACTATCTGTTACCACTTATTTCAGTACTTGCAGAGAATACCTTGCTGAAAAATGTTTATCATTTCCTTCTGCTCCTCGTTGGGTTCGACACTCTTACTTATCGAAATGACTACGATAGATCCCCTATACTTGTGGGTCATCAAGACTCTTTTCTGGCGCCGTTGCCGGGGAGTGAAGCGCCTTTGGTAGGTGGAATTTGGTAAGGAAAAATTTATATAGTGTGCTGAAATTTACTGTCACTTGTTACTATGGAAAGTAATCCTCTGAGGGGCTTGTTCGGGGTATCTTCACCCCGACCAGTAGAGCAAAGAGTTGCTCCTCAACCTACTGAACCTATTGAAAATGAAATTCCTTATGAGTATCCTTCGAGTATAATAGAAAAACTGCTAGCTAATCCTTTTACAGGAGATGGAACAAAGCATCCTGATGAACACCTAATATATGTTGCAGGTATTTCCGATGATGTTGCTAAGAAGAAGGTCTTCCCTTTATCTTTGAAGGGAGACGCATTGACATGGTATAGGCTATGTGATGATATGGGATCATGGAACTATAGAAGATTGAAATTGGAATTTCATCAAAAGTATTACCCTATGCATCTTGTTCATCGTGATCGCAATTATATATATAATTTTTGGCCTCGCGAAGGAGAAAGCATCGCTAAAGCTTGGGGGAGGCTTAAATCAATGTTATATTCATGCCCCAATCATGAGCTTCCAAGAGAAACAATTATTCAAAAAATTTATGCTCGGCTTTCTGATAACAATCGCACCATGCTTGATACTTCTTGTGCTGGCTCTTTTATGATGAATACTATTGAATTCAAATGGGATTTATTGGATAGAATTAAACGCAACTCTGAAGATTGGGACCTCGACAATGGTAAGGAGTCAGGTATGACACCTAAGTTTGATTGTGTTAAATCTTTTATGGATACCGATATTTTCTGTAAGTTTAGCACTAAATATGGACTTGATTCTGAGATAGTAGCTTCTTTCTGTGAATCTTTTGCTACTTATGTTGATCTTCCTAAGGAGAAGTGGTTTAAATATCATCCTCCCATAGAAGTAAAAGTAGCTGCACCTATTAAAGTTTAAGAAAAGACTGTCACTTATAATGATCCTATTGTTCCTACTTCTTATGTTGAGAAACCACCTTTCCCTATTAGAATAAAGGATCATGCTAAAGCTTCAACTGTGGTTCGTAAAAGCAATATTAAAACATATACACCTCCTGAGCAAGTTAAAGTAGAACCTAATATTGCTATTGTTAAAGAGCTCTTGTCTGATAATATTGATGGGCATGTTATTCAGTTCTGCGGTGAAACTGCTAGAATTGCTAAACCTTGTGCTAAAGATAAACATAGACCTGTGGTAGGCGTGCCTGTTATTTTTGTTAAAATAGGAGATCATTGTTATCATGGCTTATGTGATATGTGTGCTAGTGCTAGTGTTATACCTTATGACTTGTATAAAGAAATCAAGCATGAAATTGCACCTGCTGAGTTAGAAGATATTGATGTCACAATTAAACTTGCTAATAGAGATACTATTTC
Organism: Triticum urartu; assembly: GCF_056163025.1. Lineage (NCBI taxonomy): Eukaryota > Viridiplantae > Streptophyta > Magnoliopsida > Poales > Poaceae > Triticum > Triticum urartu. The sequence continues at coordinate 716,244,332 of NC_141874.1, forward strand.
AGCAATGGGAATTGTTAGAGATGTTGAAGTCTTGTGTGGGAAAACTAAATATCCTGCTGATTTTCTTGTTCTTAGTTCTCCACAAGATAGCTTTTGTCCCATTATATTTGGTAGACCCTTCTTGAATACAGTTAATTCTAGGATAGACTGCGAAAAGAATGTTGTTACTATTGGCTTGGATGATATGACTCATGAGTTTAATTTCTCTAAATTTAGTAAACAACAGCGTGAAGAAGAATTGCCTAGTAAGGATGAAATTATTGGTCTTGCTTCTATTGTTGTACCTCCTAGTGATACTTTAGAACAATATTTGCTAGACCATGAGAATGATATGTTTATGAATGAAAGAAGGGAAATAGATGAAGTATTCTTTAAACAAGAACCTATGCTGAAACACAATTTGCCTGTTGAAATCCTAGGGGATCCTCCTCCACCTAAGGGTGATCCCGTGTTTGAGCTTAAACCATTGCCTGATAATCTTAAATATGCTTATCTTGATGAAAAGAAGATATATCCTGTTATTATTAGTGCTAACCTTTCAGAGCATGAAGAAGAAAGATTATTGAAAACTCTAAAGAAGCACCATGCTGCTATTGGATATACTCTTGATGATCTTAAGGGCATTTGTCCCACTCTATGTCAACATAAAATAAATTTGGAAGCAGATGACAAACCAGTTCGTGATCCTCAACGACGTCTGAATCCTAAAATGAAAGAAGTGGTAAGAAAAGAAATACTAAAGCTTCTAGAGGCAGGTATAATTTATCCCGTTCCTGATAGTCAGTGGGTAAGTCATGTTCATTGTGTCCCTAAGAAGGGAGGTATTACTGTTGTTCCTAATGGTAAATATGAATTGATTCCACAAAGAATTATTGCCGGTTATAGCATGGTAATTGATTTCCGCAAATTAAATAAGGCTACTAAGAAAGATCATTAACCCTTACCTTTTATCGATCAAATGCTAGAAAGATTATGCAAACATACACATTACTTCTTTCTAGATGGTTATTCTGGTTTCTCTCAAATACCTGTGTCGGCTAAAGATCAATCAAAGACTACTTTTACATGCCCTTTTGGTACTTTTGCTTATAGACGTATGCATTTTGGTTTATGTAATGCACCTGCTACCTTTCAAAGATGCATGATGGCTATATTCTCTGACTTTTGTGAAAAGATTTGTGAGGTTTTCATGGACGACTTTTCCGTCTATGGATCTTCTTTTGATGATTGCTTGAGCAATCTTGATCGAGTTTTACAGAGATGTGAAGAAACTAATCTTGTCTTGAATTGGGAAAAGTGCCACTTTATGGTTAATGAAGATATTGTCTTGGGGCATAAAGTTTCTGAAAGAGGTATTGAAGTTGATAAAGCCAAGGTTTATGCTATTGAAAAGATGCCATGTCCCAAGGACATCAAAGGTATAAGAAGTTTCCTTGGTCACGCCGGATTTTATAGGAGCTTCATTAAGGACTTCTCAAAAATTTCTCGGCCTCTGACTAATTTATTACGAAAAGATATACCATTTGTCTTTGATGATGATTGTGTAGAAGCATTTGAAATACTTAAGAAAGCATTAGTCTCTGCACCTATTGTTCAGCCACCTGATTGGAATTTACCCTTTGAAATTATGTGTGATGCTAGCGATTATGCTGTAGGTGCTGTTCTAGGGCAAAGAGTTGATAAGAAATTAAATGTTATCCATTATGCTAGTAAGACTCTAGACAATGCTCAAAGAAATTAAGATACTACTGAAAAAGACCTTTTAGCAGTTGTATTTGCTTGTGATAAGTTCAGACCTTATATTGTTGATTCTAAAGTATCTTATGGAGAAGAAAGATGCTAAACCTAGACTTATTAGATGGGTTCTCTTGCTACAAGAATTTGATTTGCATATTGTTGATAGAAAAGGAGCTGAGAACCCCGTTGCAGACAACTTATCTAGGTTAGAGAATGTTCTTGATGACCCACTACCTACTGGTGATAGCTTTCCTGATGAACAATTAAATGTCATAAGTACTTCTCATAGTACCCCTTGGTATGCTGATTATGCTAATTACATAGTTGCTAAATTTATACCACCTAGCTTCACATACCACCCAAAAAAAAGTTCTTCTATGATTTGAGACATTACTTTTGGGATGACTGTCGGAGTAATTGGACACGGATACCTCGAAGACGGCGAGACAAGAATTCAAGACATCGGGGCTAGCAAAGCCCCTCAGTCCAACTACCTGGCCGGCGGCTGACTGCTGACTGCTCCACCAGGCCGACTGCTGGCTGCCGACTGCTCCACCAGGCCGACTGCTGGCTGCCGACTGCTCCACCAGGCCGACTGCTGGCTGCCGACTGCTCCACCAGGTCGACTGCTGGCTGCCGACTGCTCCACCAGGCCGACTGCTGGCTGCCGACTCCTCCACCAGGCCGACTGCCCGAAGTCAACTGCAGCCGGATGCGGCCCCGACGTGACGGCCGTACCCGGCACTGTTCACGTGACACCCCAGCCATCATGTACAGTGTCCCTTGTCCCTGGGCACTATTTATGAAGTGACCCAGGGGACAAGGATGACACCCCACCATGCCACTAGCTAGCTAGCTACCATGCCTACATGGCTTACATGCTAAGCTAGCTCCCACTATATATAGCTAGCCATCCACCCATCCTCACACACACGATGAGCATCACACTCCCACGGCCACACATGGCCAGGCACATGTGCCACACTAGCTAGGTAGCTCTCATTGCTACTGATCTTAGATACAGCTCCAGGAGCACTTTGTACTGCCCGATGTACACCCCACATATATAGTCAGACATGCAGGAGTAGGGGTGTTATCTCTCCGGAGAGCCCCGAACCTAGGTAAACTAGCGCGTGCTACTCGCATACCCGTCCCTGGATATTCCGGCAGCAGTCTTGCCCTCACACGAAGCCACCTTGTGGCATATGTCATCTTGCACCCCTGTGAGAATACCACGACATTTGGCGCCCACCGTGGGGTGGTACTATGCTACCGCGCTGCTGCTGGTTTCGCAGTCTGGGCGGGACCATCTTCATCATCTCCGCCGCGACGTCGCCGTCGTCTCTCCGGTAGCGCTCGAGGGCCCGACATCGATACGCCCCCGGAGCGGCCACGAGGGGCGGCGCGTCCTCATCGTCGGCCTCGCTGCCTTCATCACCACCATCATTGCGACGCCGGCCGTCCGTCCGCACGTGCGCCACACGCGAGGCCTCGCTTCGGTTTGCCACATCCATCCACGTGTCGCTCGCGTCTGCTTCCCACCACTCCGCGTCTAGCTCCGGCCGCACGGTTGCTCATCCATACAAGCTAACCATGCATCAGTCAAACAAGTCAAACCATATGCCATACACTAGCCAAGCATCACTCAGACTATGTACGGGTGGCGTTTGAGCTGCGGGTACCAAGAGTGGCCGAGCGCCCGCCCCGCGCCGGCATTCATGCCCGTCCTCTGCTCATCTGCTGACCCCGCTCCTCCCGTCTGGGTATGACGACGAGCCATGCGAGCTCGAGAGATCTCTCCCGCAGGCAAGCCCGCTGACCCCCGCTGCGCGCGCCAGCCGCCGGGTCCGCGCCGCTCCTCCTCCCTATTGCGACTGCATGCCCCGGCCGGCTCCTCGCGCACCTGTCGTCCCGTGGCCCTGCGCTGGCCGCCTCATGCGCATCCTGGTCGGCTCCTGCGCGTATGGCTCCCCAGCGTCGTTTCCGTACACCGACTCCGGCCGCCTACCGCAGCTTCGCGTCTGCACGACCTCGCCCGCGTTGCCTTGCCTTCGCTCCGCCGTCCGCTTCCAGCTTCACCTCTCGCGTCGCGCCGTCCGCGGCGGCTGCAGTCCGCGCCCCCGCGCCCTCCTGGCCGCCTCCTGCACGCGGGCCGGCCGGTCGTCTTCGCGCCTGACCGCCTCCTGCGCTGTCTGGCTGGGTCCGGCTCGGCCGTCCTTGCTCGTGCCCGCGCCGGCACTCTCCTCCGTCTGGCTCCTCGCCGGGCGCCGGCTCTAGCTCCAGACGCATCTTCGCCACCACAGCGGCTCCGCCCTCCCGCGCACCACGCGTGCGGCTCTGTCCGCGCCGACTGCGGGCGCATCCCGGCCCGGCCGCCTGTCGTCCGGCTGGCTGCGGCCTCGTCCCACTCCGGCCTCGCTGCCGCTTCCGGCGTCGATGCCCCCGCGCCGGCTTCTCCCACAAGCTCGTGACTGCCTCCCGCACGCCCTCCAGCTTGGCGTCCTGCGTCAGCCGGTGCCGGCTACCTAGCCCGGCTCCCACGCTTTCTGCTGTTGACTGAAGAACGAAGCGGCCCGGTTGACGAAAAAGAGAAGAAAAAAGAAGTCGGCTGCTGAAAAAAAACCGGGTGGAGAAAAGTCAGTGGCCGAGTGCTAGAAGGAGAGAAAGAAGAGAAAAGAAGTGTCCGAGTGCCTGCGGCCGAGTGCTAAAAAAAGGGGGTCTGACTGCGCAGACTGCAGTCCAGTAGACTGCTCTGATCGACCGTCTGCTTGGCCGCTCGGCCGACTGGTTCGTATGTCTGCCTCGCTACCTGGCTGACCGACGAGCCAGTCCGGTTGCTCAGTCGGATAGAAAAAAGAGAAGAAAAGTAAGATGCCGGCTAGATGCAGAAAAAAGTCAAGGGCCGGATGCCCGATCCTTCAAAAAAAAGAGAAAGAAGTCGGCTGGGACAAAGAGAAGAAAAGAAAAACCCATCCGGATGACCCGTCCGTCTGCTTCGCCACTCGGACGGTCGGTCGTGACCCGCGCTGCCAGCTGTGCCAAGCTGGATGGACTGCCTCCTACTCCGACGACGCACCCAGCGGGTGCGCTGACGCGCCCCTGCGAGAAAGAAGACAAAGTAGTTGCCGGAAGATCCGGCCCGACTGCTCGGCAGTCGGCCCGAATCTCGGGGGCTACACCCAGCGGGTGCGCTGACGCGCCCCCGTGAGAAAGAAGACAAAGTAGTTGCCGGGAGATCCGACCCGACTACTCAGCAGTCGGCCCAGATCCCGGGGGCTACACCCAACGGGTGCGCTGATGCGCCCCCGCGAAGAAAAAGACAAAGTAGTCGCCGGGAGATCCGGCCCGACTGCTCAGCAGTCGGCCCAGATCTCGGGGGCTACACCCAACGGGTGCGCTGACGCGCCCCTGCAAAGAAGAAGACGGAATAGTCGCTGGGAGATCCGGCCCGACTGCTCAGCAGTCGGCCCGAATCTCTGGGGCTACACCCAGCAGGTGCGTTGACGCGCCCCCGCGAAGATTGTAGACAAGAGACGAGTTTTGCCCGGCTCCGAGCAGCCGGCAGAAGAGAAAAAGAAGAAGATAGGCACTGCAAGATGCGTCGCCGCCTGGCGAGTCGAGCCTGACCGGCCGGGACCCCCTTCGAGCACCCGAAGGCTCGAAGACTACACCCAGCGGGTGCGCCGGCGCGCTCAGCAAGCGTTGAGCCGTGCCGGCTGTCTTCGGCAAACTCCGCCTTGGCAACACGAAAATGAATGTGAGCTCCTCACCCGCATATTTTTTGCACCACGCAATCACAGATAACCCCGAGCGATGCTCGGGGGCTGTCTCCGCATTTTATTACAGTTGCATCACTGTTCGCCCCGGTGCCAGCCAGAGTTGGCTCAGGGGCTGGCCGCTTGGCCTGAGACGTTAGTTCCCGCAGATGGCTTAGTACCGTGCGCGGTACCAAAGGCCCACTCTTAGTCACAGATCGCAGAGCGGCTGTCCGACTAGCAAGAATGAACGCTAGAGGCCACCCACGCGAAAAACGTCCGGGAAGAAAAATGCTTCGGGCGACCCGACCGTTTCCTTTATAAGTATCTGCTCGGTTAAATCCACTCCCAGAGTCTAAGTACTGTACACTCCACTTTGCGGCCCACTCTCAGCCACAGACCGCAGAGCGGCTGTCCGGCGAGCGAGAGCACAAGCCAAAAGGCGGAGGGAACACGAAAAAGATTGAAGGGGGCTCGAACGAAACCGAGTCGGCACCCTCCGCATAAAACTTGCAATGCTAAAAGCAAACATTTGATATATCTGCATGGACTAACTTTGTCTTTTTCATGATCATTTCCATGAACACTCGCCAAAAAACCTCTGCCCAACTTTGCCAAGTTGCCCGGAGGCTTGGGGGCTACTGTCGGAGTAATTGGACACGGATACCCCGAAGACGGCGAGACAAGAATTCAAGACATCGGGGCTAGCAAAGCCCCTCAGTCCAACTACCTGGCCGGCGGCTGACTGCTGGCTGCTGACTGCTCCACCAGGCCGACTGCTGGCTACCGACTGCTCCACCAGGCCGACTGCTGGCTGCCGACTGCCGACTGCTCCACCAGGCCGACTGCTGGCTGCCGATTGCTCCACCAGGCCGACTGCTGGCTGCCGACTCCTCCACCAGGCCGACTGCTGGCTGCCGACTCCTCCACCAGGTCGACTGCTGGCTGCCGACTCCTCCACCAGGCCGACTGCCCGAAGTCAACTGCAGTCGGACGCGACCCCGACGTGACGGCCGTACCCGGCACTGTTCACGTGACACCCGAGCCATCATGTACAGTGTCCCTTGTCCCTGGGCACTATTTATGAAGTGACCCAGGGGACAAGGATGACACCCCACCATGCCACTAGCTAGCTAGCTACCATGCCTACATGGCTTACATGCTAAGCTAGCTCCCACTATATATAGCTAGCCATCCACCCATCCTCACACACACGATGAGCATCACACTCCCACGGCCACACATGGCCAGGCACATGTGCCACACTAGCTAGGTAGCTATCATTGCTACTGATCTTAGATACAGCTCCAGGAGCACTTTGTACTGCCCGATGTACACCCCACATATATAGTCAGACATGCAGGAGTAGAGGTGTTATCTCTCCAGAGAGCCCCGAACCTGAATATTCCAGCAGCAGTCTTGCCCTCACACGAAGCCACCTTGTGGCATATGTCGTCTTGCACCCCCGTGAGAATACCACGACAATGACCCACATCTTTATAAGGAAGGAGTAGATGGTGTTATTAGACGTTGTGTACCTGAGCATGAACAGGAATAGATCCTACGCAAGTGCCACTCCGAAACTTATGGAGGACACCATGCGGGAGATAGAACTGCACATAAGGTATTGCAATCCGGTTTTTATTGGCCTACTCTCTTCAAGGATGCCCGTAAGTTTGTCCTATCTTGTGATGAATGTCAAAGAATTGGTAATATTAGTAGACGTCAAGAAATGCCTATGAACTATTCACTTGTTATTGAACCGTTTGATGTTTGGAGCTTTGATTATATGGGACCTTTTCCTGCCTCTAATGGATATACACATATTTTAGTTGCTGTTGATTACGTTACTAAGTGGGTAGAAGCTATTCCAACTAGTAGTGCTGATCATAACACTTCTATTAAAATGCTTAAAGAAGTTATTTTTCTGAGGTTTGGAGTCCCTAGATATTTAATGACTGATGGTGGTTCACATTTTATTCATGGTGCTTTCCGTAAAATGCTTGCTAAATATGACATCGATCATAGAATTGCATCTCCGTATCACCCACAATCTAGTGGTCAAGTAGAATTGAGTAATAGAGAACTCAAATTAATTTTGCAAAAGACTGCCAATAGGTCTAGAAAGAATTGGTCCAAGAAACTTGATGATGCATTATGGGCCTATAGAACTGCATATAAAAATCCTATGGGTATGTCTCCGTATAAAATGGTATATGGAAAAGCATGTCACTTACCTCCCGAACTAGAACATAAGGCATATTGGGCTATTAAAGAGCTCAACTATGATTTCAAACTTGCCGGTGAAAAGAGGTTATTTGATATTAGCTCACTTGATGAATGGAGAACCCAAGCTTACGAAAATGCCAAGTTGTTTAAAGAAAAGGTTAAAAGATGACATGACAAAAGGATACAAAAGCGTGAGTTTAATGTAGGTGATTATGTATTGCTATACAACTCTCGTTTAAGATTTTTTGCAGGGAAACTTCTCTCTAAATGGGAAGGCCCCTATGTTATCGAGGAGGCCTATCGTTCCGGTGCCATAAAAATCAACAACTTCGAAGGCACAAATCCGAAGGTGGTAAACGGTCAAAGAATCAAACACTATATCTCAGGTAATCCCATAAATGTTGAAACCAATATTATTGAAACCATAACCCCCGGAGGAATACATAAGGGACACTTTCCAGAACGTTTCAGACTCCGAAAAGGAATAGGTATGTGGTACGGTAAGTAAACCGACTCCAAAACAATTTTTAAGGCAATATTTCTCCGTTTTGGAATATTTAGAAAAATAGAAAATTAAGTAGCAGTCCGGGAAGGACACGAGGGCCCCACGAGGGTGGAGGGCGCGCCCCCCTACCTCGTGAGCTCCTCGTGTGCCTTCCGGACTCTGTTTTCTTGCACAATACGTATTTTGGTCGGTAAAAATTCATTATATAATCTCCTGGGGATTTGGACTCCAGTATCATGCAAAAATCTCATGTTTTTGTTTCGAGCTGTTTTTCTGACAGATCTAGATTATCATGACGTCCCCAATTGCTTCCAAGGACAAGTTCTTCGAGAAGGTCATCAACCCTTACCTCGCGGAGGTGTTGCGACACCCTCAAACCATTGAGATGCGTGATGGGTTGCTGCACATCCGCGATGCTGAGGGACCAAAGGGAATTGGAAGCATGGAGACGAGGCTCGAAGCAATGGAGCAACAAGTTTTCAAGTGCCAAGGAATGGTGGAGCATGGAATCAACGTAGCCACATGATGCTCGCGGAGTTCACTAACAACTACAAGCCGGATGCCAAGAACACCGAGGAGGCCATCTTCAAGCTATATGAGAAGATCAAGCACCTCCAAGCCCAAATCTATGACCTGCAAAACCAAAACTGTGAGTATGAATATAGATTCAAAAGAATGAGTTTGGCTGCAGATTCGAGGATTCCGGAGACTCGACCATCTTTCTATGATGGTGAACCTATGCCTTGGAAGATGGATGACAAGCCCGCATCATCAACAACACCTCCACCGTCTCCTCCAACAAAGAAGAATTGAGTATCTGGGTATGGGCACTCCACTTGGCAACTGCCAAGCTTCGGGGAGTGCCCCGGTAGCGTATCACCATCACTTTTATCTTTACCGCTTTCCTTAGTTCGATCTTATTAGTAGTATTTTGATCTAGTAGAATAAAGTTTATGGCATGATCTAGTTGTGAGTTTTGCTTTATTATCCTTCTATGTAATCGAGTCCGTGAGCTATATAATAAAGATTAGTGTTGAGTCAAGGGCTTGATTATTTTGCCATGATCCTAAGTGAATAAAAGAAAAGAGAAAGAAATAAAAAGAAACAAAGAGATCATATGGATCTCATGGAGAGTAATGAGCTCACATAGAAAAAGTATGATGAGTAAAAGTTTTTGAGAGTTGACAATCATAGTTTTGGTCATCGTTGCAATTAATAGGAAGTAATAAAGAAAGAGAGGTCCTCACATATAGATATACTATCTTGGACATCTTTTATGATTGTGAGCACTCATTAAAATATGACATGCTAAAGAGTTGACATTGGACAAGGAAGACAACGTAATGGGTTATGTTTTCTTACATCTGAGATAAATTATATTGTCTTGGATCCTCCAACATGTTGAGCTTGCCTTTCCCCCTCATGCTAGCCAAATTCTCAGCACCAAGTAGATATACTACTTGTGCTTCCAAATACCTTTAAACCAGTTTTTCCATGAGATTCCACCATATCTACCTATGGATTGAATAAGATCCTTCAAGTAAGTTGTCATCGGTGCAAAGCAATAAAAATTGCTCCCTAAATACATATGATTGATTGGTGTGGGAGAAATAAGCTTTATACGATCTTGTGATGTGGAAGTAATAAAAGCGACGGACTGCATAATAAAGGTTCATATCACAAGGGGCAATATAAAGTGACGTTCTTTCGCATTAAGATTTTGTGCATCCAACCATAAAAGCGCATGACAACCTCTGCTTCCCTCTGCGAAGGGCCTATCTTTTATCATTATCTTCTACCTTATGCAAGAGTCATGGTGATCTTCACCCTTCCTTTTTACATTTTACCCTTTGGCAAGCACAATATGTTGGAAAGATCTCGGTATATATGGCTAATTGGATGTGGGTTTTCATGAACTATTACTGTTGACATTACCCTTGAGGTAAAACGTTGGGAGGCAAGACTATAAGCCCCTATCTTTCTCTGTGTCCGATTAAAACTCCACACCCATAAGTATTGCGTGAGTGTCAGCAATTGTGAAAGATTATATGATAGTTGAGTATGTGGACTTGCTGAAAAGCTCTTATATATTGACTCTTTCCTATGTTATGATAAATTGCAATTGCTTCAATGACCGAGATTGTAGTTTGTTAGTTCTCAATGAAGTTTACGATTCATACTTGATATTGTGATTGAATTATTACTCTAGCATTAGAGATCATATGACAAAAATTATATAAGTTGTTGTTATAAGAATGATCATGATGCCCTCATGTCCGTATTTTATTTTTATCGACACCTTCATCTCTAAACATGTGGACATATTTTTCGATTTCGGCTTTTCGCTTGAGGACAAGCGAGGTCTAATCTTGGGGGAGTTGATACGTACATTTTGCATCATGCTTTTATATCAATATTTATTGCATTATGGGCTGTTATTTCACATTATGTCACAATACTTATGGCTATTCTCTCTTATTTTACAAGGTTTACATAAGGAGGGAGAATGCTGGCAGCTGGAATTCTGGGCTGGAAAAGGAGCAAATATTAGAGACCTATTCTGCACAACTCCAAAAGTCCTGAAACTCCATGGAACACCTTATAATAAATAATGAAAAATCCTCGCCAAAGATGAAGACCAGGGGGCCCACACCCTTCTCACGAGGGTGGGGGGCGCCCCCCCCTAGGGCACGCCCCCTACCTCGTGGGCCCCCTGGTGGCTCTCCGATGACCATCTTCTCCTATATGAAGTCTTTCGTCGAGAAAAAAATAAGAAGCAACCTTTCGGGACGAAACTCCGCCGCCACGAGGCGGAACCTTGGCAGATCCAATCTAGAGCTCCGGCAAAGCTGTTCTGCCGGGGAAACTTCCCTCCCGGAGGGGGACATCATCGCCATCGTCATCACCAACGCTCCTCTCATCGGGAGAGGGCAATCTCCATCAACATCTTCATCAGCACCATCTCATCTCAAAACCCTAGTTCATCCCTTGTATCCAATTCTTGTCTTCAAGTCCGGGATTGGTGCTAGTAGGTTGCTAGTAGGGTTAATTACTCCTTGTAGTTGATGCTAGTTGGTTTAATTGGTGGAAGATCATATGTTCAGATCATTTGTGCATATTAATACCCCTCTGATTATGAACATGTTTATGCTTTGTGAGTAGTTACGTTTGTTCCTGAGGATAAGGGAGAAGTCTTGCTATTAGCACTCATGTGAATTTGGCATTCGTTCGATATTTTGATGAGATTTATGTTGTCTAGCCTCTAGTGGTGTTATGTGAACGTCGACTACATAACACTTCACCATTATTTGGGCCTAGAGGAAGGCATTGGGAAGTAATAAGTAGATGATGGGTTGCTAGAGTGACAGAAGCTTAAACCCTAGTTTATGCATTGCTTCGTAAGGGGCTGATTTGGATCCATATGTTTCATGCTATGGTTAGGTTTACCTTAATACTTTTTTTGTAGTTGCGGATGCTTGCAATAGAGGTTAATCATAAGTGGGATACTTGTTCAAGTAAGAACAACATCTTAATAGATTTAATGGAGATTTCTTTGGAGGAATTTATGCAACTCGCATAGCTAATTTTCTTGGTATAGTCATACGCGAAGATGATATTGAATTACCTCCTGCTTATCTAGACTTTAATGCTATGGTTCACCACCAGTTTGTTGAGAGGAATGAATCACCTCTCCAGTATTGACTAATCTTTGACAGATGCCTTGCTGTCCATATTACTCTCCCTGCTCCTGCCTTCTTTGATCATCAGGCAAAAGGAAGATATGCTATTACCAGAGAGGAGGCAGACGAGTACGAGAGGAGAGCGGAGGCTGCTCGTCGCCATGTTGCAGCTCAGCAGGCGATAGCCGCTGCATCGCAGTACGACCCCAACTATTATTATGGATATCCGCCAGGCCAGCCGTGGCCATAGACCAACTTAGGCCAAAAGCCTAAGCTTGGGGGAGTACGTATTTCCCACCGACATTACATTTATGTTCACACACTCATTGCTAGATGTCGGTGCTCATACTTTTTCATTGTATCATCCATGCTAGTTTATTTTCCTTTTTATGCTTTTTTCTTGTGTGTTTAATAAACCTTAAGAAAAACCAAAAAAATTAGTTGTAGCTTTTAGCTAGTTTTAATTTCCATGCTTATAGTAGTAATTAAAAGGAAACCCAAAAATATTGCATGTTCTTCTTTTGCTTGTTGGGAGCTTTCCCGTGTAAATAGTTTTATTTCTTTTCTTTTCTTTGGGGGGTCGATAGGAGAAGACCATGATTAAATTGTTGAAGTGGCTCTTATATGCATTATTGTTGATCTGACAAAAGAGCCCATATTGCCTTGTTTTCTTCTGTTTATTGAATGCTTGTAGATTCCGTCTTAGTCCAATGCACACGCACTATTATTATTATTTACATCATTCGGTCGTGCAAGTGAAAGGCAATTATGAAGATATATGATGGACTGACTGAGCTGAGAAAAGCTGTTATGAACTCGACCTCTTTTGTTTTTGTAAATATGATTAGTTCATCGTTCCTGATTCAGCCTATTATGAATAAACATGTTGGCAATGACAACTAGAGATCATAGTTTCTTGTGCCATGCTTGATTAGCCGGGAGCTTATAATGGTTTACCTTGCGTGCCAACATGCTATTAAAATGGTTGTGATGGGGTATGATAGGGTGGTATCCTCCTCTGAATGATTTAAGTGAATTGACTTGGCGCATGTTCACGCATGTAGTTGAAATAAAATCAACATAGCCTTCACGATATTTATGTTCATGGTGGATTATATCCTACTCATGCTTGCATTCGGTGTTGATTAATTTTAATGCATGTTCATGACTGTTGTCGCTCTCTAGCTGGTCGCTTCCCAGTCTTTTGCTAGCCTTCACCTGTACTAAGCGGGAATACTGCTTGTGCATCCAACTCCTTAAACCCCGAAGTTTTTCCACATGAGTCCACTATACCTACCTATATACGGTATCTACCTGCCATTCAAAGTAAATTTGTATGTGCCAAACTCTAAACCTTCAAATAAATATCATGTTTTGTATGCTCTAATAGCTCATGTATCAACTAGGGATGTCTGTATCTTCCATGTTAGGTGGGTTATTCTTAAGAGGAGTGGACTCCGCTCCTCACTCACGAGATAAATGGCTGGTCACCGGGATGCCCAGTCCCATGCTTTATGCAAACTAAATCAAAATAATTGCAAAAAAACTCCCCCTGTGACTGTTGTTAGTTGGAGGCACTCATTGTTTCGAGCAAGCCATGGATTGATGCTTGTTGGTGGAAGGGGGTATAAACTTTACCATTCTGTTTGGGAACCACCTATAATGTGTGTGGCATGGAAGATATCGCCATCTCTTGGTTGTTATGTTGATAATGAAAGTATACCGCTCAAAATATTATTCACCTCTGTTTCAAAACCGAGCTCTGGCACCTCTACAAATCCCTGCTTCCCTCTGCGAAGGGCCTATCTATTTACTTTTATGCTGAGTCATCATCCTCTTATTAAAAAGCACCAGTTGGAGAGCACCGTTGTCATTTGCATTCATTATTGTTAGTTTACATTGAGTATGACTTGACTGGATCTCTTTTACCATGAATTACAATGTCTAGTCAGTCCTTGGTCTTTAAAGGTGCTCTGCATTTATATTTTGCTGTCTCAGAAAGGGCTAGCGAGATACCATCTTGTTATATCATATTATGATTGTTTTGAGAAAGTGTTGTCATCCGAGATTTATTATTATTGCTCGCTAGTTGATTATGCTATTGATATGAGTAAACTTGAGACCTAAGTGTTATTGCGAATGTGGTTAGTTATAATCTTTGCTAAACTTGATTGCTGGCTTTACATATTTACAACAACAAGAGCAAACAGAGTTTGTAAAAGTTTTTCTTTATCACTTTCAGTTTGTCAACTGAATTGCTTGAGGACAAGCAAAGGATTAAGCTTGGGGGAGTTGATATGTCTCCAACGTATCTACTTTTCCAAACACTTTTGCCCTTGTTTTGGACTCTAACTTGCATGATTTGAATGGAACTAACCCGGACTGACGCTGTTTTCAGCAGAATTACCATGGTGTTATTTATGTGCAGAAACAAACATTCTCGGAATGACCTGAAACTTCACGGAGCAATTTTTTGGAAAATATAAAAAATACCTGCAAAAGATGAAGGCCAGGGGGGCCCACAACCTCTCCACGAGGGTGGGGGCGCGCCCCCCTACCTCATGGGCCCCCTGTTGCCTCTAGGTCTCCAACTCCAACTCTATATATTGTGTTTCGGGGAGAAAAAATCAGAGAGAAGAATTCATCACGTTTTACGATACGGAGCCGCCGCCAAGCCCTAAAACCTCTCGGGAGGGCTGATCTGGAGTCCGTTCGGGGCTCCGGAGAGGGGAATTTGTCGCCATCGTCATCATTAACCATCCTCCATCACCAATTTCATGATGCTCACCGCCGTGTGTGAGTAATTCCATCATAGGCTTGCTAGCCGGTGATGGTTGGATGGGATCTATCATGTAATCGAGTTAGTTTTGTTAGGGTTTGATCCCCAGTGTCCACTATGTTCTGAGATTGATGTTGCTATGACTTTGCTATGCTTAATGCTTGTCACTATGGCCCGAGTGCCATGATTTCAGATCTGAACCTATTATGTTTTCATCAATATATGAGTGTTCTTGATCCTATGTTGCAAGTCTATAGTCACCTATTATGTGTTATGATCCGTTAACCCCGAAGTGACAATAATCGGGATACTTACCGGTGATGACCGTAGTTTGAGGAGTTCGTGTATTCACTATGTGTTAATGCTTTGTTCCGGTACTCTATTAAAAGGAGGCCTTAATATCCCTTAGTTTCCGTAAGGACCCCGCTGCCACGGGAGGGTAGGACAAAAGATGTCATGCAAGTTCTTTTCATAAGCACGTATGACTATGTTCGGAATACATGCCTACATTATATCAATGAACTGGAGCTAGTTCTGTGTCACCCTAGGTTATGACTGTTACATGATGAACCGCATCCGGCATAATTCTCCATCACCGATCCATTGCCTACGAACTTTCCATATATTGTTCTTCGCTTATTTACTTTCCCGTCGCTATTGCTATCATCACTACAAAACACCAAAAACATTACTTTTACTACCGTTACCTTTTGCTACCGTTACCACTACTATCATATTACTTTGCTACTAAACACTTTGCTGCAGATATTAAGTTTCCAGGTGTGGTTGAATTGACAACTCAGCTGCTAGTACTTGAGAGTATTCTTTGGCTCCCCTTGTGTCGAATCAATAAATTTGGGTTGAATACTTTACCCTCGAAAACTGTTGCGATCCCCTATACTTGTGGGTTATCAAGTTACGTCGATGCAAGGTTTTTGCACCGATCTAGATGACTCTTAAGTCTTAATCTAAATACATATTGATAGTGGGAGAAATTAGCTAGAGTAGCTCCGTGCAGAGTATTGAAGACATAGAGATTTGCAAAATACATACGGATCTGAATGTTGCAGACCCGTAGACTAAACTTCTCTCCCAAGCAAAACATGATCACTCTTTGGGTGTTAATCACATAGCGATGTGAACTAGATTATTGACTCTAGTAAACCCTTTGGGTATTAGTCACATGAAGATGTGAACTAATCACATAAAGATGTGAACTATTGGTGTGAAATCACATGACAATATGAACTAGATTATTGACTCTAGTGTAAGTGGGATACTGAAGGAAATATGCCCTAGAGGCAAAAATAAAGTTGTTATTTATATTTCCTTATATCATGATAAATGTTTATTATTCATGCTAGAATTGTATTAACCGGAAACTTAGTGCATGTGTGAATACATAGACAAACAGAGTGTCCCTAGTATGCCTCTACTTGACTAGCTCGTTAATCAAAGATGGTTAAGTTTCCTAGCCATGGACATGTGTTGTCATTTGATGAACGGGATCACATCATTAGAGAATGATGTGATGGACTAGACCCATCCGTTAGCTTAGCACTATGATCGTTTAGTTTATTGCTATTGCTTTCTTCATGACTTATACATGTTCCTATGACTACGAGATTATGCAACTCCCTAATACCGGAGGAACACTTAGTGTGCTATCAAACGTCAAAACGTAACTGGGTGACTATAAAGATGCTCTACAAGTGTCTCCAATGGTGTTTGTTGAGTTGGCATAGATTAGATTGAGATTAGGATTTTTCACTCCATGTATCGGAGAGGTATCTTTGTGCCCTCTCGGTAATGCACATCACTATAAGCCTTGCAAGCAAAGTGACTAATAAGTTAGTTGCGGGATGTTGCATTACGGAACGAGTAAAGAGACTTGCCGGTAACGAGATTGAACTAGGTATTGAGATACCGACGATCGAACCTCGGGCAAGTAACATGCCGATGACAAAGGGAACAATGTATGTTGTTATGCGGTTTAACTGATAAAGATCTTCGTAGAATATGTAGGAACCAATATGAGCATCCAGGTTCCGCTATTGGTTATTGACCGGAAGTGAGTCTCGGTCATATCTACATAGTTCTCGAACCCGTAGGGTCCGCACGCTTAATATTCAATGGCGATCGGTATTATGAGTTTATGTGTTTTGATGTACCAAAGGTAGTTCCGAGTCCCGAATGTGATCACGGATATGACGAGGAGTCTCGAAATGGTCGATACATAAAGATTGATATATTGGAAGGCTATGTTTTGACACCAGAATGGTTTCGGATAAGTTCGGGCTATTACCGGAGTACCGGGGGGTTACCGGAACCCCCCGAGGAGTCAATGGGCCTTAATGGGCCATGGTGGGAGAGAGACAAGGAGGCGGCCAAGTGGGGGCACCCCCCGCCCAAGCCCAATCCGAATTGGGGAGGATGTCGGCCCCCCTTTCCTTCTCTCCTTCTCCTTTTTCCTTCTTCTCCTACTCCAACTAGGGAAGGGGGGACCTACTCCTACTAGGAGTAGGAATCCCCCTTGGGGCGCGCCATAGAGAGGGTCGGCCCTCCCCTCCTTCACTCCTTTATATACAGGGGAGGGGGCACCCCATGAACACACAAGCTGACAGTTGTCTTAGCCGTGTGCGGTGCCCCCCTCCACAGATTTCCACCTCGGTCATATCGTTGTAGTGCTTAGGCGAAGCCTTGCATCGGTAACTTGATCATCACTGTTATCACGTCGTCGTGCTGACGAAACTCTCCCTCGGCCTCAACTGGATCAAGAGTACGAGGGACGTCACCGAGCTGAACGTGTGCAGACCGCGGAGTTGCCATGCGTTTGGTACTTGATCGGTTGGATCACGGAGACGTTCGACTACATCAACCGCGTTACTTAACCTTCCGCTTTTGGTCTATGAGGGTACGTGGACACACTCTCCACTCTCGTTGCTATGCATCTCCTAGATAGATCTTGCGTGATCGTAGGAATTTTTTTGAATATTGCGTTCCCCAACAAGGGTACCATGGGTATGCATACCCATGAGCAAAATTGTCATCACGGTCGGGGGAAGATGGTGTAAGGCATCACACGATCTAACTTTGATAAGGCTCATATAATCGCACGTGCTAGACTGACATAGAATCCCTAATGTATGTCCACTACGGGAAGCAACAACGCACGTAGCCTCCCCAACAGCCCTGACCCCCCCACCCCCACCCCCGGCGCGCCCACCATCACCACCAACAACTGCCAGCCAAGGATATCACTGAGTTTTCCCTTTTTTTGTATTTTCCTTCTTTGTTTTACCTTTATTATATTTCTTTGTTCTTTCATTTCTTAACCGTTTTCGCATTTACCTTTTGTAATATTTTTCTACTTTTTAAAATTTATCTCTACTCCTAGCAAACATTGCATTGATTTCATTTTACAAGAATGTCTATGTAATATACTATTTTTCAAGTTTTGTATGTAATTTAGCTTGTATCAATATTTAAATTTTGGAAAAAAATATAAAATTTCACATAAGAGTGTTTGTCATCTTGGTTCCTAGACTATGCAACATTTTTAATGGGTTACATGAACATACTTTATTGATGTCACACCACATTTACATAAAATATTTTTTATATACATCATATTTGTATCCGTTGAAACAATTTTTCAAAAGTGGTGTAGATATATTATTCAATGTGCCTGGACATTTCTGATAGAATGGAACATGTATTAAAATGTTTTTATACCCAAAAAATATATTTTCCATCCATTGAAGAAATATTGAAAGTTTTGTGGATAAGTCTTGCCCATGGATTTTCTTACCTTTTGCTACATTTTTCTCAGATGGTTGAACCAGTAATCGCAACAATCTACGTGCAAAATTGATGCGGATAGATGCATGGAAGAATCAAATGATTTTTTTTATGGCATGAACATTTTTCATAAACAATGGGGGGAAATTATTTTTTTATGAAAGCAACTGTGAGAGCTCAACTGTATAATTCCAAAAATATTTTAAAAGAGATTTTGTAGGTATCCCGCAAAAAAGGAGATTTTGTAGTTATTTTTGTAGTTATTGGTTTTAGAATATACTCCCTCCATTTCAAAATATAAATGTAGTTTTTTAAAAGCCAAAATTCTCTATCTTTGAGCAGGTTCATTGATAAAATATTAATATCTACATATGAATTTAGTATCATTAGATTCACCATCAAATATGCTTTCATATTTTTTTTATTTCTATTGTAGTTGCTGATATTTTCAATTTATAAAAATCGGTCAAAAACTCAAAATACAAAGTTTGACATTTAGAAAAAAAACTAATACACTGTATATTCAGAACGAGCGGATAAAACCCAGAATAATATTATCGCTTCGACACGTTTGTGCTCGCCCATAGGCGCGGCACTCGCGCGTGCTAAAGGCGATAGCTGGGTGCAACTAGTACTTGGTCATATATTTATTGTATATCTTTCTTTTTCTTGAACTGATATTTTGTACATCGTCAGCCAAAATTCATGTTACCCAGTAGTTGCTAAGAAATTGCCATTTGGTCAACACGAAGGTGACGTGCAAGTTTCCACTCGACTCAATCGTTTACGCGTCTAAGAATTTTCCAGGGACTATTCAATTTGCAGTTCCTTTTGCTAATTCTCTATTCTCTCTAACAAAAAAAAATTGTCAATGTGAGATGTCCGAATTGCATGTTACCGACTCTCATATTTTAGTCTAAAATTTTGCAGTTGCGCAGAAGTTCAGAACGTTACTACAAGCCTAAAATTATGGACATTCGATAGGGGCCGCTATTTGTAAAAAAATCTCAGTCAATATCAGCAATAATAATCCTAGGAGAGGAGTTTCCCCGCTCTATCAGCAATAACATCAATGGATCCATTCAAATAATCAAGATAATGACATAGAAAGCGCCACGCGTGGCACGTACTGTTATACGTACAGCGATGCAAAGAGTGTAGAAAACGCAAGCGAAGACTTGACATTTCTGTTTCATACCTCCAGGTACAAACTCTTGGCCTTTTAATACCTGTAGTCGACCACCGCTTCCTAGCTCACAAACAGAAAGCTCAACCAGCTCATACAATGGTTAGGGTATTGGACCTCGCTATGGCCCGAGGCATTGCCGCCGGACCCCTGCAGCACTCCCCCGGCACCGCCGTGGGTCTGGTTTTCGTCTTCGTGGCTGCGGTAGCGATCGTGGCAGTTGCCGTGTTCGGCTGCGCCGATGACGGGGAGGGGAAGCCGAGACGGCGCCGCAGCCACTGGGGAGGCGGTGGCGCAGGAGGTGGTGCAGGCTGCGGAGGAGGAGGTGGTGGTGGAGGCTGTGGTGGCGGTGGCGGTGGCGGGTGTTGAGAAGCGCGCCATGCACGGGAGCTCTTGAAATGGATTTAAGTTATATGGCCGACTGTACGTACTTCATTCTGTCCATATATCTCTGTATGTATCATGGTCGATCATGGAATTTCATGCGACAGAATTATCCTGGTCATGTGGCTTACCACGTTGTCCTCATATATGTATATAATTTGGATCATTTTGGCGTGTAAGAATTGTCTGTGTGTTGAATGGTGACACCTACCCGCAAAAAAAAGAATGGTAACAGCTGGTTCTGAAGACCCGCGGATCAAGCACAATATATGTATCAAAAATGCTCTTTTGTTGTTTTCATAACCTTTTTTGTTACTTGGTTGTTTACATGACTTTTTTTTAGGATCTGGTTATTTTCATGACCTCCGTGTGAGTAAGAGCATCTACAGCCGCGATGTGCTAATTTGGCCCCTCTAACGTCCGCGGATGCACCCGGACGCGTCCGCGGGCACTAACCGGGCACGCCTCATATTTCTCTCTGCACATCCACGTATCTCATATCCAGCACCCTATATTCATACTATATATGCAACATGAGCTACTCTACACGGGCAACAAAAACGGATGCAAACAGACATAAACGAACTTGACATCATCCAAAAGATCATTTGAGTTCGACGCCGGACAAGCCCTTAAACATCAACAACTAAAAGCGATATAAACATAGGAGGAGGAGCGAGATCCCTACTTCCGTGCCAGGCCTTTGCCCTTCCGGTCGCCGACGCAGCTATAGGAATCCCCGGCTGGTGGAGGATCTTCGTCGTCGTCAGAGGAGGTGGAGCTGTCGTCATCACCATCGTCGAAGTCGGAGTCAGACATGATGATCAGCCCCTTCATCCAGCGGGCGACTTTGTCCTGCCGCCGCTTCAACTTGACGACCCGAGCTACCTTAGCCGCTACCTCCTTCGCCTCCAGCTCCGACTGCTCTAGGGCTAGCCGGAGGCGGCGAGCGTTCGTCTCCGCCGTCGTGAGAGACCGACGGTAGACCCATGCGAGGAGCTGCTCGTCCTATTCGGGCTCCGCCGGCATTCCGGGGCGACGGCGCATGGACCGCTCCACCGCCTCCCTCTCCCATGTCCGCTACCTCTCGCGGCAGGAGGCGCGCGCCTACGATTCCGGAGTGCGCGTGCATGCTGGTGGCGCAGGCACTAGCACCCACCGCTGCCCGGGCGGAGGAGGGGCCTGCAGCAAAAGGGGATGGTGCGGGGGCGGTGCGGACTGTGTTGTCCTACCGGAGTTGAGTGCAGGCCGGGAGGGTCTAGCTCTAATGTTTGCGCTGCGCTAGGGCGGGATTTGCGGCGACGCTGCAGATCCAGAGTTGTCCCCAGTCTTCACCTTGGACCGCTCCAAGGCAATGTGGAGGGCCAACTCCTCGTCGAAGTCGAGGTAGGAGTCGAAGTGGCTGTCAAAGCTCGACATTGCGCTGTATTGAATCGGAATGCAGGAGGGGAGAGAACATGACGGTGTAAGAGAGGCAAGTGGAGTGAGCTAGGGTTCAGAACTGGAAGGTGGATTGGGGATTTTGTGGGATAACTGTGGGGTCGGTGGTGGGCCGGGCCTGTCGGGCAGGCGCGCACGGGCGTGCCCGGGCCGCCCCATATCCACCCTAGATTTCGGTGGATGAATGAATAGTGGAATACCCATAGCCCACTTCTATGCCTAATAGTAAAGGGGCTATTGCTTCTGACGGTACGTCACGGAAATTGCCTCTAAAACTAAAAAAAATATTACCCACCAATGCCACCTATAAAATATAAAAAATGTTTCACACATGCTAATCCTTCGCCTAGGTCGGCCCATGCAGCAGGGACCTCCTCTAGTGCGATCTGCACGCTGGGAGAGCTGGGAGAAGACTCAGCGCACCAGTTTTGGTCGGACCATGTCTGGGCGGCTTGTTTCTTCAATTTCATTTTTTTATTTTTATTTTTATTTTTTAAGTTTCCCTTTTTTTTACTTTCAATAATTTAGCACTTCAAAAAGTTCTAATAATAATAACAATTTTTAAATAAAATGTTTGTGGACACAAAAATGTTTGCGATTTTGTAAAAAAAATGCTTGCCTATTCATAAAATGTTCAAAATTTAAAAAACATTTTTCGGAAACTCAAAAAGTATTCATCATTTTAAAAAACGTGTATTAAATTTTTTTAAAATTTCTCCTACTCAAAAAGTGTTGATGAATGGAAAAATATCGTAAAAATTCAAAAATTGTTTATGACTTAAAAATAGTTTATTCATTCATAAAATGTTCATAAATTTCAAAAGTTGTTCAACCAATTTCCAAAAAAAATGCTCGTTGATTCTAGAAATGTTTGCCTAGTCAAGAATTTTTTTAATAAAATGTTCATTTTTTTAATAAATGCTTCTAAATAGTATAAAATGTTCATGAATTCTAAAAAATTTATTGATTTTTGAAAATGTGCTAAAATTTGTAAAAATGTTGACGATTTGAAATATGTGCACGAGTTTAAAAAATATTCATGATTTCAAAAGTTTCTCTTGATTTTATGAAATTGATAGTGATAGTGTATCTCGGTGAAGCAGCAAAATATGGTCATGGCCATTGGAGACTATTTTGTTTCTCCCGTTGCAACGCACGGGCCATTTTGCTATTATAAACTAAATCAATGGTACTCGGGCTTACTCTTGACATCTCGTACGGTGCAGCAGTAGGCTTCTCAAAACAGAAAATCTACCTGTTTTAAAGGGGAACAGTGGGAGACATCAATTTAGTGTTTGACAATCCAGAACAAAATTTAGCAAGAAAAATTCGAAGTGAAGCTAAAAAACTAGACATATTGCATCTTTTTTTCTCTCGTTTCACTTTTTTGCAGGGATTCTGGTTTAAATTTTCACTTAGCTAGCTAGGAGTAATCACATTGATTTGAAACTCTAGACTATCTAATCCACTCATTAAACTTTCTATATCATCTTGTCTGGAGCCCCTATATCTCGCATTAAGCGAGAGCGAGAGAATCCTCGCTAAAGCGGAGTGCGAATTGGCCCCGCCCAGCCACGCGAGAGGCCACAACCTCGTTTTCTTTTTTACGTTTTTTGTGTTCTTTTTTTACTTTATTTTTAATTTTTTTACACTATAGAATACTCTCTCTCTCTCTCTCTATCTATTTATCTATCTATCTATCTATCTATCTATCTATCTATCTATCTATCTATCTATCTATCTATCTATCTATCTCTTATATATATGTATTTAAAAATGTTAATCAACGCGTTTAAAAAAATGTTGAACAAGTGTTTGAAAAATGTTAAATGTGTATATAAAAATTGTTGACCATGTATAAAAAAATATTAAACTTGTATCTCTAAATTTTTAAATGTGTATAGAAAAATTATTCAACTTTTATTGAAAGGATGTTAAACTTTTCTTTGAAAAAATTGAAATGTGTATAGAAAAAATGTTGACCATGTATAAAAAATATTTAACTTGTATTTCGAAAATGTTAAATCTGTGTAGAAAAAATGTTTAAAATGTATTTAAAATGTTAAATTTATATTTGAAAATTGTTAATGTGTACTGAAAAATGTGAGCATGTATTTAACAAATCTTAACCTTGTATTTGATAAATGTTAATGAAGCATTTGAAAAAAAAATGTTTAACGTGTATAGAAAAAGTGTGGACCATGTATTAAAAAATGTTGATCTCGGTTTGGAACCTTCTTTCGGTTTTTACTGGTTTGTGAACCTTCTAGATGTTTTTGGACTGGTTTTACATTTTTCTTAAGTTTGTTTTCTTAACGATAACTAGTAAATATTACGTGCAATGCATGTTGATAGGGAGAACACGAATTGCACGTTGATATTAAGTAGAATCTTAATTATAGTTAATTATGTGGATAGTGTAGACGTTGATATTGGGTATGATATTTATTGCACGCCAAACATGTTGAGCGCTGGCCATTGAAGCAATATAGGCTATTGGATTGACATGGTTTGATGACCATTGAAGCAATATATATAGTTTTTACTCCCTCAGTCCCATAATATAAGACGTCAAAAAATGTCTAACAATATGGGATGGAGGGGGTATTTTTTATTTTAATTTTTTTCATCTTATTTTCTGATTTTGCAAAAATTAATAATAGTCAGAAATTACAAAAAATATTTCGCTTTCTACAAACATGTTCATAAAATTCTAAAAAAAGGCTGGAATTTTAAAAAATGATTAAAAATCAAAAAGTTCAGAAATTTTGAAAATGCCTGTGTTTCTGAATAATGTTCACATATTTGATCACATATTCACGTTTTGAGAGAATGTTCAGAATTTTGTAAAAATGTTTGTGTTTTCGAAAAATGGTTTGAAATTTTTAAAAATTGTTCAAGTTTTTACAAAAAACAGAAATTCTAAAAATTGGTAGTGATTTAAAAATGTTCATGTTTATAAAAATATTCACTAATTTGAAAAATATTTGTTTTTTAAAAAATGTTCACCTTTTTTTTAGAGAATCTTCATGTTTGCAAAAATTGTTTGTACTTTTAATAAATAAATTAAATTTTCCAAAATGTTCATGTTTTTTGAAAAATAGTTGATGTATCTTTTGTTTATGAAAACCGGCCAAAAATACTAGAAACTGCTAAGAAAAGTTGCTTTGCTCCGCTCGGCAAAGGCTTGCTTGCTAACATTTTTATCGCCACTGGATTGGCTCCGTCGGGGGTCCCCTGTGCGGTCGAGCGGCTGCTTGACGCAATTAGCATCAAATAGGAGCTCCCTCGAAAGTGGCTTGAGCGATTTCTTGTGAGACAAGCTGATTTGATCTTTGATATTGCCAATTCTCCAATGGCCCGCGGTCCACATGCTTCTCTTCGCGGGCCCTTATTTACTAGACCATGTCCTCCTCTCGGATGGTTTAATGGCACACTTAGTTATTTAGCGAGGTCGTTCAATGACAACAAGTCATCAGGATGGCAGTATGTGTCAGAACTCATTAACACAACAATGGCGACCTAGAACGAGCAATTGGTGCACTTGGTATTTTTACCAATTGGTGCCGAAGCCATAATGTCAACCCCCCTCTGCACAAGAAATATTAGACTTATGGGCTTGGAGTGGAGAGAAGCGGGGAACTTTCTCAGTCAAGTCGGCATAGAGGGTGATCTTGCAAACAAAAAATACAATGAAAAACTGGATAGAAGAGAATGTCGGTTTGTCGGGAGCGAAAAGGGAGAGCAATGCCTGGACAGAACTTTGGAAGATCGATCTATCATCCAAAGTAAAGATGTTCAGTTGGCGATTAACACAGAGCTCGATACACACGGCCGGCCTACTTGAGCACAGAAACATGGCTACTTCGGCAGTGTGCATGTTATGTGGTGCTAGAGATTCATGGGGACGCGCTTTGATCAACTGCTCGATTGCTCGAAGTATGTGGGCATTATTGAATGAAGGACTTGTGAAACAGATGTGCCAGCACAGCAGTGACAATGCGAGGGACTGGTTTTTGATTATGAGTGTTGTGTTACCACATGACTTACTTGTGCGCATGATGATCAGCCTATGGGCAATATGGGGAGCAAGGAGAACGACCGTGTAAGGGGATATCTTCCAAAGACCTTTGGTAACACATCTCTTTGTCCAATCATATTTGAATGGTCTTCAAGTGTTGAAGAAGGCGAGGGCGCCGACATTGCAAGCTAGATCGGAAAGGCTGATATATTGGCTTCAGCCGCCGGAGAATTTGGCTAAATTGAATGTTGATGTTGCCATCACTTGTAGCTCGGGTGTGCGTGTGGTTGTCGCAGTTTGTAGACATAGAGAGGGATTATACATCGGGGCATCAAACTATTGTTTTCAGCGGCATCTCCAACCCTACTACATTGGAAGCACCGGCCGTTAGAAAATCCACCGCATTAGCAGAGGACCTGAAACTACACTCCATTCATGTGGCATCAGATTGCAAGGTGGTGATCGAGGACATCAAGTAGAAGAATGGGGCCATTTACGGTACTATTATACAAGAAATCATAGAGTACTCTAGTAGTTTTATTTTACATAATTTTGTTCATGAGTTTAGGAGCTCGAATTTCGAGACTCACAATCTAGCGAAGCATGCATTACAACTAGGAGTTGGTCGCCATGTTTTGTTAGGCCACCCTGATGATCTTTCATTTTTCCATATAAACATTGTGACGGTTCAATAAAGCTTCACATGATTGTCTAAAAAAACTCATGATGACATGTGTGACTCAAAAAAGAAAGAACAATAGGATGGTTTGGCGACAGTGGTGGGGTAATGTCTAGGCAGCTCGTTTCTTTCATTTCCGTTACTATTGCTCATATTAGGGTTGCATCACTCCCCCTCTAGCTTCGATGGGTTCCTTCTCCTTCATCGATGTTCTTGTCATCAGAATTACTCGGTCACTGGTGCAAATTGCCTTATGGAGTTTGGATTTGCCACGAGTGCGCCATTCCATCCTCTCGATTCCGCCTCTTCTATGAAATACTTGAATCTATTATAAAAGTTCATTGGAAATACAAAGCATCACAAGCCAGTGCGCCACTAGAGCACGCAAGCATGCAGTCATATGATTGCATCAAAATTCGTAAAAATGGTTGTGTGGTCAGAGCTTAATTCTTGCATGCATGCAATTTTTGGTACAACTTTTGGTAAAGAGTGCATGCCCAACCCATCCCACCTCCCATGTTTTTCGTTTTGACTTGTAAATTTGAATCTATTATATCTTCTGATTTGAAAGTCTAAATTATATTTCGTTTGCATATTCGTGTTCCTTGTAAGGAGGGCTTTGAGAAAAGACCAATTTCGAATACGTTTTACATATTTCAAATTTTTTGCTAAGTTTCAACTGTTGAAACTTAATAGAAATAAACGATAAAATTAGTAAGTTCAGAACTGAAACTTAAAAGCATGTTGAGCTCCAACGTTTTGGCAAGGTGTAAAAAACTTGAGCAGGTTTTAAAATCGGTAAGTTTCTAAAAAGCAAATGAAACTTGGTGAAGCTTTGCAAAAGTTAATATTACAACTATGAAGTTTTATATTTAAAACTTGGTAATTTTTTTAAAAGGTGTCTACATGTACACAAAATTGGTCTTATTCGAAAGCACTCGTTGCAACAAATAGGAATATGCAAATGAAACTTAATTTAGACTTTTGTTTCAAAAGATACAATAGCTTCAAATAAAGAAACGGTATAACGGGGTGACCTACGAACCTCCAGAGCACTTTGTCCTAGCTTGTCGTCTGATTGCATCGATCGCACACTGTTCTAGCATCTTCACTCATTCTTTGGGCCGCTCCTCCAAAAACTATCTACCTTTGCGGGGCTCTACGAGGCTCGATTCTACGCGTTCGCTCATCCCCGGCTTCTTGTTCGCTCCTCTGACCTCTATCCTTACCGCCACCGCCATTGTTCTCTCCCCTTCCAGCGACCCTTAGGACAACTTCACCGCGCGACCCTATCCTATCCGGCCCCGTCCGTTTGAGATAAAACGGACAAACGAGGCGCCCCAGCGCGCGGGAGCAAACGAACTTTTGTTCGTTTTGTATCCGCTTTTGACCCATCCGCGGTCCAAGTTTGCGCCGCTTTTGGGGTGAAACGGACACCACGTGGACGCGTGGGTCGTCTGCGCGTGTCCTCCCCTGGTCCGCCCGTCGGTGGCACAGGGTGGGCCTTTTTCTATCCGCCCCCTCCCTCCCTTCGGCCGCACCCCCTCCACTCTTCCCCACTCTTCCCCTCGCTGCCGCCGTCGCCGCCACTGCCATTGCAGCCATGCAGTTCGGACGCGAGCTCGTCTAGCCCCTTCCCCTCGGCGCCACCGAGCTACCCAACCACGGCCACCTGGTGTGCGCACCCGCCGGCCGGATTTGTTGGGGATCGAAGCAGAAATTCAAAATTTTCTACGCATCACCAAGATCAATCTATGGAGTACTCTAGCAACGAGGGGAAGGAGAGTGCATCTACATACCCTCGTAGATCGCTAAGCGGAAGCGTTCAAGTGAACGGGGTTGATGGAGTCGTACTCGTGTGATCCAAATCATCGATGATCCTAGCGCCGAACGGACGGCACCTCCGTGTTCAACACACGTACGGAACAGAGACGTCTCACACGCCTTGATCCAGCAAGGAGGAGGGAGAGGTTGAGGAAGAGGGCTCCAACAGCAGCACGACGGCGTGGTGGTGGTGGAGCTGCAGTACTCCGGCAGGGCTTCGCCAAGCTCTTGCGGAGGAGGAGAGGTGTTGGGGAGGGGAGGGAATGCGCCAGGGATCTATTCTGCAGCCCTTCCCTTACCCCTCTATTTATAGGGGAAGGAGGAAGGGGGCCGGCCCCCTCTAGATCTCATCTAGAGGGGGGGCAGCGGCCAAGGGGAGGGGGCTTGCCCCCCAAGCAAGGGAGGCGCCCCCTTTAGGGTTCCCCCCCCCCCAACCCTAGGCGCATGGGCCAAAGGGGGGGATGCGGCCAGCCCATGTAGGGCTGGTTCCCTTTCCTCTACAGCCCATTAGGCCCCCCGAGAGAGATGGCCCCTCCCGGTGGACCCCCGAAAACCCTCCGGTGGCCCCGGTACAATAGCGATATGCCCCCGAACCTTTCCGGTGACCGTATGACAACTTCCTACATATAAATCTTCATCTCCGGACCATTCCAGAACTCCTCGTGACGTCCGGGATCTCATCCGGGACTCCGAACAACATTCGGTATACAAGTCTTCCTAACAACCCTAGCGTCACTGAACCTTAAGTGTGTAGACCCTACGGGTTCGGGAGCCATGCAGACATGACCGAGACAACTCTCCGGCCAATAACCAACAGCGGGATCTGGATAACCATGTTGGCTCCCACATGTTCCACGATGATCTCATCGGATGAACCACGATGTCGAGGATTTCAATCAATCCCGTATTCAATTCCCTTTGTCTAGCGGTACGATACTTGCCCGAGATTCGTTTGTCGGTATCCCGATACCTTGTTCAATCTCGTTACCGGCAAGTCTCTTTACTCGTTCCGTAACACATCATCCCATGACCAACTCCTTGGTCACATTGTGCACATTATGATGATGTCCTACCGAGTGGGCCCAGAGATACCTCTCCGTTTACACGGAGTGACAAATCCCAGTCTCGATTCGTGCCAACCCAACAGACACTTTCGGAGATACCTGTAGTGTACCTTTATAGCCACCCAGTTACGTTGTGACGTTTGGCACACCCAAAGCACTCCTACGATATCCGAGAGTTGCACAATCTCATGGTATAAGGAAATGATACTTGACATTAGAAAAGCTTTAGCAAACGAACTACACGATCTTGTGCTAGGCTTAGGATTGGGTCTTGTCCATCACATCATTCTCCTAATGATGTGATCCCGTTATCAACGACATCCAATGTCCATGGTCAGGAAACCGTAACCATCTATTGATCAACGAGCTAGTCAACTAGAGGCTTACTAGGGACATGGTGTTGTCTATGTATCCACACATGTATCCGAGTTTCCTATCAATACAATTCTAGCATGGATAATAAACGATTATCATGAACAATGAAATATAATATAATAATAACTAATTTATTATTGCCTCTAGGGCATATTTCCAACAGTCTCCCATTTGCACTAGAGTCAATAATCTAGTTCACATCGCCATGTGATTAACACTCACAGGTCACATCGTCATGTGACCAACACCCAAAGAGTTTACTAGAGTCAATAACCTAGTTCACACCACTATGTGATTAACACTCAATGAGTTCTGGGTTTGATCATGTTATGCTTGTGAGAGAGGTTGTAGTCAACGGGTCTTGCCATATTCAGATCCCTATGTATTTCGCAAAACTTTATGTCATATCGTAGATGCTGCTACCACGTTCCACTTGGAGCTATTCCAAATTGTTGCTCCATTATACGTATCATGTATCTCTACTTAGAGCTATCCGGATAGGTGTTAAGCTTGCATCGACGTAACTCTTTACGTCGAACTCTTTATCACCTCCATAACCGAGAAACATTTCCTTATTCCTCTAAGGATAATTTTGACCGCTATCTGGCGATCCAGTCCTAGATCACCTTTGTACCCTCTTGCCAGACATGTGGCAAGGCACACATCAGGTGTTGTACTCAGCGTGGCATACCGTATAGGGCCTATGACAAGAGCATAGGGGACAACCTTCGTCCTTCCTCTTTCTTCTGCCGTGGTCAATCTTTGAGTCTTACTCAACTTCACACCTTACAACTCAGGTAAGAACCCCTTCTTTGACTGATCTATTTTGAACTCCTTCAAAAACATGTCAAGGTGTGCGTTCTTTGAAAGTATCATCAGGCGTCTTGATCTATCTCTATAGATCTTGATGCCCAATTTGTAAGCAGCTTTATCCAGGTCTTCCTTTGAAAAACACTCTTCAAACAACCGTTTATGCTTTCCAGAAATTCTACATTATTTCGGATCTTACAATATGTCATCCACATATACTTATCAGAAATGTTGTAGTGCTCCCACTCACTTTCTTGCAAATACAAGTTTCCATCAAACATTGTATAAACCTAAAAGCTTTGATCACTCCATCAAAGCATATATTCCGATTTCGAGATGCTTGCTCTAGTCCATAGAAGGATCGCTGGAGCCAGCATGCCTTTTAGCATCCTTAGGATCGACAAAACCTTTTATTGTATCGCATACAACTTTTTCTTACGAAAACTGGTAAGAAAACTTGTTTTGACATCCATCTGTCAGATTTCATAATCGAAAAACACAGCTAATGCTCACATGATTCCGACGGACTTAAGCATCGCTATGGGTGAGAAATTCTCATCGTAGTCAACTCCTTGAACTTGTGAAAAGACTCTTTCCCACAAGTCGAGCTTCATAGAAGGTAACATTACCGCCCACGTCCGTCTTCTTCTCAAAGATCCATTTATCTCGATGGCTTGCCGATCAACGGGCAAGTCCACCAAAGTCCATACATGGATCCTATCTCGGATTTCATGGTTTCTAACCATTTGTCGGAATACGGGCCCACCATCGCTTCTCCATAGCTCGTAGGTTCATTGTTGTCTAACAACATGATATCTAAGACAGGATTACCGTACCACTTAGGAGTAGTACATATCCTTGTCGACCTACGAGGTTCGATAGCAACTTGATCCGAAGCTTCATGATCACTATCATTAACTTCCTATTCAACAGACGTAGGCTCCACAGAAAACATCTTTCTATGTTGCATCACTCTCTGGTTGAAATAAAGGTTCGACAACCTCATCAAGTTCTATCTTCCTCCCACTCAATTCTTTCGAGAGAAACTCCTTCTCAAGAAAGGACCCGTTCTTAGTGACAAACAATTTTCCCTCGGATCTGAGATAGAAGGTATACCCTACTGTCACCTTTGGGTATCCTATGAAGATGTGTTTGTCCGCTTTGGGTTCGAGCTTCTCTGGCTGAAGCCTTAAGCATCGTAGCCCCAAACATTAAGAAACGACAACTTTGGTTTCTTGCCAAACCAATGTTCATACGACGTCGTCTCAACGGACTTAGATGGTGTCCTATCTAAAGTGAATGCAGCTGTCTCTAACGCATAACCTCAAAATGAAAACGGTAGATTGGTAAGAGACATCATAGATCGCACCATATCTCATAGTGTTCGATTACGACGTCCGGATACACCATTACCTTGTGGTGTTCCAGGTGGCTTCAACTGTGAAACAATTCCACAATGTCTTAAGTGATTGCCAAACTCATAACTCAGAAAATCCCCTTTTGATCAGATCGTAGGAACATGATCTTATTGTTATGATGATTCTTAACTTCACTCTGAAATTGCTTGAACTTTTCAAACGTTTCAGACTTGTGCTTCATTAAGTAGATATACCTATATCTACTCAAATCGTCAGTGAAGATGAGAAAATAGCGATATCCACTGCACGCTTCAATTCTCATTGGATCACACGCATCAGCATGCATGATCTCCAACAAGTCACTTGCCCGTTTCATTGTACCTGAAAACGGGGTCTTAGTCATCCTGCCCATGAGGCATGGCTCGCATGTGTCAAGCGATTCAAAATCAAGTGACTCCAAACATCCATCGACATGGAGTTTCTTCATGCATCTTACGCCAATATGACTTAAGTGGCAGTGCCACAAGAAAGTGGTACTATCATTATTAACTCTACATCTTTTGGCGTGAACATGTGTATTACCACGACCGAGATTCAATGAACCATTCACATAGGGTGCATGACCATGAAAGGTATCATTCATGTAAACAGAATAACCATTATTCTCTAACTTAAATGAATGACCGTATTGCAATGAACATGATCTAATCATATTCATGCTCAACGTAGACACCTGATAACATTTATCTAGGTTCAATACTAATCCCGAAGGCAGATGGAGCGTGCGATGGTGATCTCATCAACTTTGGAAATACTTCCAACACACATCGTTATCTCGCCCTTAGCCAGTCTCCGTTTAGTCCGTAGCTTTTGCTTCAAGTCACCAGTAATAGCAACTGAACCGGTATCCAATACCCAGGTGCTACCAGGAGTACTAGCGAGGTACACATTAATAACACGTATATACTTTGTTGAAGTTGCCAGCCTTCTTATCTACCATGCATTTGGGGTAATTCCACTACCAGTGACCGTCCCCTTTACAATAGAAGCACTTAGTCTCGGGTTTGGGTTCAACCTTGGGTTCCTTTACTGGAGCGGCAACTGGTTTGCCATCCATGAAGTTTCCCTTCTAGCCCTTACCCTTCTTGAAACCAGTGGTCTTATTAAACCATCAACACTTGATGCTCCTTCTTGATTTCTACCTTTTGCGGTCTTAAGCACCGCGAACAGCTCCAGGATCAACTCCATCCCTTGCATGTCATAGTTCATCACGAAGACCTAGTAGCTTAGTGATAGTGGCTAGAGAACTCTATCAATCACTATCTTATCTAGAAGTTTAACTCCCACTTGATTTAAGTGATTGTAGCACCCAGACATTCTAAGCACATGCTCACTAGCTGAGCTATTCTCCTCCATCTTGTTGGCAAAAGAACTTGTCAGAGGTCTCACACCTCTCAAC
This sequence comes from Triticum urartu, assembly GCF_056163025.1. Classification (NCBI taxonomy): domain Eukaryota; kingdom Viridiplantae; phylum Streptophyta; class Magnoliopsida; order Poales; family Poaceae; genus Triticum; species Triticum urartu. The sequence goes on from NC_141874.1 coordinate 716,277,418, forward strand.
ACGGGCATGAGCCTGAAATCCCAATTTCAGCTCTTGGAACATCTCATATGTTCTGTGGCATTCAAAATGTCATAGGAATCCCGATTCTAAGCCGTAAAGTATGGTGCACTAAACTATCAAGTAGTCATCAGGATGTGTCTGTCAGGTGTTCACAACATCCACAGACGACGTTGTAGGGGTTTATACATCGAGCGGTGCATCAAAGACTAAAGCCTTCTGTGTAGCAGTGAGAACACTCCTCGGACTACGGACCTAGTCCGCATCAGTGCTTACAATATCTTTCAACTTGGTCTTTCTCTAGGAACGTATTGAAACAGGGAGCTGCAACGTGAGCTATTTATCTACAACATATTTGCAAAGACAATTTAGACTATGTTCATGATAATTGAGTTCATTTAATGAACTCCCACTCAGATAGACATCCCTCTAGTCATCTAAGTGAAACATGATCCGAGTCAACTAGGTCGTGTCCGATCATCACGTGAGACGGACTAGTCAACATCGGTGAACATCTTCATGTTGATCGTATCTCCTATACGACTCATGCTCGACCTTTCGGTCTTCTGTGTTCCGAGGCCATGTCTGTACATGCTAGGCTCGTCAAGTCAACCTAGGTGTTTTTGCTGTGTAAATCTGGCTTACACCCATTGTATTCGAACGTTAGAATCTATCACACCCGATCATCACGTGGTGCTTCGAAACAACGAACCTTCGCAACGGTGCACAGTTAGGGGGAACACCTTTCTTGAAATTTTAGTGAGGGATCATCTTATTTAAGCTACCGTCGTTCTAAGCAAATAAGATGTAAAACATGATAAACATCACATGCAATCAAATAGTGACATGATATGGCCAATATCATTTTGCTCCTCTCGATCTCCATCTTCGGGGCTCCATGATCATCGTTGTCACCGGCATGACACCATGATCTCCATCATCATGATCTCCATCATCGTGTCTTCTTGAAGTTGTCTCGTCATCTATTACTTCTACTACTATGGCTAACGCTTTAGCAATAAAGTAAAGTAATTACATGACGTTTATGTTGACACGCAGGTCATAAATAAATAAAGACAACTCTTATGGCTCCTGCCGGTTGTCATACTCATCGACATGCAAGTCGTGATTCCTATTACAAGAACATGATCAATCTCATACATCACATATATCATTCATCACATCCTTTTGGCCATATCACATCACAAGGCATATGTTGCAAAAACAAGTTAGACATCCTCTAATTGTTGTTGCAAGTTTTTACGTGGCTGCTATAGGTTTCTAGCAAGAACGTTTCTTATCTACGCGAAAACCACACGTGATATGCCAATTTCTATTTACCCTTCATAAGGACCCTTTTCATCGAATCCGATCCGACTAAAGTGGGAGAGACAGACACCCGCTAGCCACCTTATGCAACTAGTGCATGTCAGTCGGTGGAACCAGTCTCACGTAAGAGTACGTGTAAGGTCGGTCCGGGCCACTTCATCCCACGATGCCGCCGAATCAAGATAAGACTAGTAACGGTAAGTAAATTGACAAAATCAACGCCCACAACTGCTTTGTGTTCTACTCGTGCATAGAAACTACGCATAGACCTAGCTCATGATGCCACTGTTGGGGATCGAAGCAGAAATTCAAAATTTTCTATGCATCACCAAGATCAATCTATGGAGTAATCTAGAAACGAGGGGAAGGAGAGTGCATCTACATACCCTTGTAGATCGCTAAGCGGAAGCGTTCAAGTGAACGGGGTTGATGGAGTCGTACTCGTCGTGATCCAAATCACCGATGATCCTAGCGCCGAACGGACGGCACCTCCGCGTTCAACACACGTACGGAACAGAGACGTCTCCCACGCCTTGATCCAGCAAGGAGGAGGGATAGGTTGAGGAAGAGGGCTCCAACAGCAGCACGACGGTGTGGTGGTGGTGGAGCTGCAGTAGTCCGGCAGGGCTTCGCCAAGCTCTTGCGGAGGAGGAGAGGTGTTGGGGAGGGGAGGGGCCGCGCCAGGGATCTGTTCTGCAGCCCTCCCCTTACCCCTCTATTTATAGGGGAAGGAGGAAGGGGGCCGGCCCCCTCTAGATCTCATCTAGAGGGGGGGCGGCGGCCAAGGGGAGGGGGCTTGCCCCCCAAGCAAGGGGGGCGCCCCCTTTAGGGTTTCCCCCCCAACCCTAGGTGCATGGGCCCAAGGGGGGGATGCGGCCAGCCCATGTAGGGCTGGTTCCCTTTCCTCTACAGCCCATTAGGCCCTCCGAGAGAGGTGGCCCCTCCCGATGGACCCCCGGAAACCCTCCGGTGGCCCCGGTACAATACCGATATGCCCCCGAACCTTTCCGGTGACCGTATGACAACTTCCTACATATAAATCTTCACCTCCGAACCATTCTGGAACTCCTCGTGATGTCCGGGATCTCATCCGGGACTCCTAACAACATTCGGTATACAAGTCTTCCTAACAACCCTAGCGTCACCGAACCTTAAGTGTGTAGACCCTACGGGTTCGGGAGCCATGCAGACATGACCGAGACAACTCTCCGGCCAATAACCAACAGCGGGATCTGGATACCAATGTTGGCTCCCACATGTTCCACGATGATCTCATCGGATGAACCACGATGTCGAGGATTTCAATCAATCCCGTATTCAATTCCCTTTGTCTAGCGGTACGATACTTGCCCGAGATTCGATCGTCGGTATCCCGATACCTTGTTCAATCTCGTTACCGGCAAGTCTCTTTAGTCGTTCCATAACACATCATCCCGTGATCAACTCCTTGGTCACATTGTGCACATTATGATGATGTCCTACCGAGTGGGCCCAGAGATACCTCTCCGTTTACACGGAGTGACAAATCCCAGTCTCAATTCGTGCCAACCCAACAGACACTTTCGGAGATACCTGTAGTGTACCTTTATAGCCACCCAGTTACGTTGTGACGTTTGGCACACCCAAAGCACTCCTACGGTATCCGGGAGTTGCACAATCTCATGGTCTAAGGAAATGATACTTGACATTAGAAAAGCTTTAGCAAACGAACTACACGATCTTGTGCTAGGCTTAGGATTGGGTCTTGTCCATCACATCATTCTCCTAATGATGTGATCCCATTATCAACGACATCCAATGTCCATGGTCAGGAAACCGTAACCATCTATTGATCATCGAGCTAGTCAACTAGAGGCTTACTAGGGACATGGTGTTGTTTATGTATCCACACATGTATCTGAGTTTCCTATCAATACAATTCTAGCATGGATAATAAACGATTATCATGAACAATAAAATATAATATAATAATAACTAATTTATTATTGTCTCTAGGGCATATTTCCAACAGGATTTGGGGCGGATCCGGTCGGTCTTGAGCTTGGCCGACTGTGGGAGGCCGGGGCGCGCCATGGACTAGCCGGGCACCTCGCCGGAAGGCCCTGGCAGGGCCACAAGGCCACATGCAGGCAGTGGCTCCTCCTCTAGCCGCTCGGATCTGCACCGTCGGTGGTCCGCCGGCAGATACATGAATGATGGTCGACCGGGCTCGGTGCTTGCCCAAAAGCTCGCCGGCGCACCGTTGCCACTCATTAAGTGCGACCACTACCCAAGGATGGTCATGCGCCGCGTGTCTACAACGGCGGAACATCCCGGATGGGTGTTCATCAAGTGCTTAAAGGACGGGGTATGCGCTTTTTTTAGCTTCGGTCTGTGCTCTATATTTGATTAGTTGTGCTAACTTCAAATTTTGTTGTGTAAAATGGATGCAAGTTTTGGTATTGGGAAGAAGAGTACATCGATATATTGATAGAGCGAAATTTAGTACATGTTAGTGCACTTTTAGCTAGTATAGAGGCTGTAAATGAGACAAGTGCACTTGTTGCTAGATTAGAGGCTAGACACGAGACTAGGTGTGAGGAAGCAACATCTACATCTGGCTTGAAGAAGAAAGGAGGATGCCAGATCGAGCCTCCTCCACAGATCAACAATGAGTGCATCGAGAAGGCCCTAACCCAACTCAAGGGGGCCGTTATGGAAGTTGGCTATCTTCTAAAATGTATTCTTATTGTTCTTATTTTTTTTGGCCCTGTTTTACTAGTTAAAATGTGATGATGTATTGTCATGTGCCAAAAATGAATGATAAAAAAAGGTTAAGGACTTGCAAAGAAAAATACGCGGACAGGATATGACCGGGATGCGTCCGCGCGTTGGGCGCACGACCACCGCATTCCAGGACACGCCCGGACACGACCCCAAATCCCTACCCAAACGGACAGAATCCGGACGTCCGTTTAGGGTCGCGCGATGGAGTTGGCCTTAGGCCGCCACCCCATGGTAAAAAACCAAGTCGAAAAAATTCCATCGGTGACATGTGGCCTGCAGGTAGCGAGCGATGGATCCACGTGGGGAAGAATATGTCTGGAACTCGGGATGGGGATTCGCCTAGATGCGCATAGAGAGAAAGATAGATAGATAGATAGATAGATAGATAGAGAGATGTCGGGCCATCTAGTTGCTCTTCCACTCCGGCAGTCTCCAGTCGCCTCGAAGCTTCCACGCCACTGCCTTCTTCATTCGCTTCTCTGTGCTGAGTGAAGGGGGATGAAGATGAGATGAGGAGCACCCGATAGGATGGGAAGGTGAGCAAACTGGGATAGACAGAAGAGGCTTGCGTGTGGCAAAGCTAAGAGCATCTCCAGCTCCCCCCCCCGGGCGATTTTCTCGTGCCGGTGCCGAAAAAATGGCCCAGTTGCGCCCCCAGGAGCCCGATTTTCGCCGGCCTGGGCCGAAAACAGCGTCGGCGGACCCAGGCCGAACCCGGCACGCTGGGGGGCGCCCGGGGGCGCCGGGGCGAGTTGTTTTGACGCGAAAAAGCCGCGGGCCAGCTGCGTCAGCGACACGGCGCCTCGTCTTCCCCCAACGGCCTCGGTTCCCGCGGGGAATCAATGGCAAGGCTGCCGCCGGTCAGCCTTGCCATTGATTTCTCACGGGCGGCGCATCACGGGACGGCGCACCGACGCCTCCCCTCCCTCGCACGCGTTCACACGGGCGCGGCGCGGCTATATAGCCGGCGGCCTCACTTGCCTGTGCCCACACCAGCCCCGCCCCTCGCCGCCGCCCAGCCCCTCCCTCTACCTCTCCCGAGCGTCGCCGCCCAGCCCCTCCCTCTCCCTCTCTACCTCTCCCGAGCCCGTCGCCATGGCAGAGCGTTTCCCCGGAGACGAGGCGGTGGCCAACGGGTTCGGCCGCCGTTCGTTGCGCGAACAGGAGTCCTGGCTCCTGTTTCAGGCGAACATCCCGGCGCCGCCGGACATGCGTGCCGGGCCGACAGGGTGGAGGCTCAACGATGGGGGAGTGCCCGTTCCCCCGTTGCCCGACACCGTGGCCAAGCCAAATTACTTTGCCGAGGAGGTCGAGGTCGTCCGCGCCTCCCTCACCGACGCCCAGCTCTCCCTCCCCCAGTACGCCGCCGACAACCACGCGGCTTGGGCGGCGTACTTCGAGCGCCGCCAGCGGCAGCGGTTGGCATCCACCAACGATGCGCCAGTGGTCGGCGGCCAGAAGAACAGCGAGGGGCGCCACCTGTGGTGGGGCGTCCCCGGCCGCACACTCGAGGGCGTGCTGACGCACCTCAAGGGCGGCAACAACCTGCCGTTGGCTTACCCGGCGAGGGCGGCCGCCCCGGCGCACCACCGACGTGCCGGGCCATGGGCGCCAAGGAGGTTCGGGACCTCCTCCTCTTCTTCCTCCTCTCGATCTTCCTCGCACTCCTCCGGTGCCCCGGCCCTGCTCGGCGTCAAGGCCGAGCCCGCGGAGGAGACGCCGCTCGGCCGGTGCACTCGCAGCGCCGGCATCGTCATCAACGAGGGCGGCCGGCGCGCCTCCTCGTCGGCTCCTCCTCCACTCTTTGTCATGCCAAAGACGGAGCCGGGGCTCGCGCCGGTGAAGACGGAGCTCGACGACGACGACGCGGCCCTGATTTGGGCGCGCGGGGACTCCATAGCGATGGAGAAGGAGCGTCTGGAGAAGGCGAAGGAGCGCCAGTGCACCGCCCTGCGCCGCTTCGTGGAGCACCGACGCGGCCGCGACGAAGGCGGGGTCATCGTCATCTGCGACAGCGACGACGATGACGCGCCACCGCCACCAGCCCGTGTTGGCGACGCCGGTCAGGGGTCCACCAGGGACGACCGCGTCAAGGAGGAGAAGTTCGACGACGGCAGCGACGATGGCGGCGGCGACGGCGACTACTCGGCGTTCAGCCAGTTTCTCTTTTAGTTTATTAGTTATCTATTTTCCTATGTAATGAAAACCGGCAAACATGTCTAATATATGCCCAAGTTTGCCGAAATTCATCGTGTTTCGCCAAACTTCGCCGAACTGTGCCGAACTTTGCTAAACAAATTTTATTTTCAAACGCGCCTGGGGGCGGCCCTGGGGCCGACGGCTGGGGACCAACTCGCCCTCAGGCCCAATTTTTGCGCCGGCTCACCCCCAGGTTTCGATTTTAGGCGCCCCCTGGGGGGCCAACGGCTGGAGATGCTCTAAGAGATGTGACCGTCAGCATCATCTCCTCACTGACGTGTTTGCGTGGCATGACGCCATTCTTCCTTCCTACGCCCGGCGCCCGTAATGTCCGGCATAGGTTCAAACCCTCTCAAGTTTTCTTTGTTTGCTATCCATCGGAAATTATTGTTCTATTGAAAACCTATACCATTGTACTCCCTCCATCTATATATATAGAGCCTAATGCATTATTCGACATTGACTTTGACTATTAATAAAAATAATAGTATATGAGATGTATAATATGAAAATTATATCATTGGAATCTCTTTTCACGTACGAATTTAACGATATGCTTTAGCTTGCATGTCATATATTATTGCTCTAACATGTGATCAAAGTTAGCCTCGTAAAATGCATTAGGCCCTATATAGATGGATAGAGGGAATACTATAAATTGGGCAATCATCTTGTTTGGTACTCTCCGCAGATTGAAGCAAGAAATATTGTACTTAGTCCTGTCCATGTGAAAGAACCGTGTGTCTTTCTGTTAGCAACTGAAAAATACATCACATGAATATATGCTATCAAGAACAACAATGTACAAACAAATGATTAGTAGACAAAGATGACGCTGTTTAGGGTACAGATTCATAATACATGTATTAGAATTCAAGTACATGAATATATACCAATATAAAAAGACCCAAAGGGGCAGATCCTACTAATCTCAGCCCATCAAACCAGCTCAATCCAACCGCCTAGACTGCTTCAATGGCGAGTGGTCAACATGTTTAGCACACAATTAATATCATACCAAATTATGTTTGGCGAGGTGTCATGTGTGCATGTTGAGAGTATTAAGATTGCAGGGATAAACTATTTATGTATATAGGATTATGTGGCAATTCCCACGAAATCATCACCATGTCTGAAAATAGTTTTCTTTTTTTAGACAATGAATGATGGACAAAAAAGAAGTTCTATGACCAGGCACAAATTCAAGTCCGCTGATTTTAATTAATAATGTTCCATATACAGCGAGCCATGTGTATTTTGTGATATCCTTTGCTGCATATAGAAAAGATTGTGTTTTGATGATTGATGGTTTCAGAGTTACGGCGAGGATGAGGGATTGTACCTTGTAAGCGATTCAGGCTACTACATCTACCTGGTGCAAGTTTATCAAGCCGCATAGGGATGTAAACCGGGTTCCATTTAAACCCAGTGATGATCTAATAGTTCAATGATTTTTTTTTTTGGAAAATGGACCATGGAAGTAGCTAAAGCTAACTAAATGGGACTTGGGAACGCCGCTTATTTGTCATTTACATCCCTCGCATCATGTGTTCTCCTCCGAGGAAGAAGGTGATATTTTTTTTATAGCGCATATGTGCAAGCATGCTAGATTGATGTTGCAGTAATTGGTTTGAGTTCAAGCATTTCTTGAAGACAAATGCAAAGATGATTTATTGTTGTTGGTACTACAACGTTAGATTTAGTCTGTTAGGCATGTGATTGCTAGGATCCTTCTTAGTACAAGGTGAACTCTAAGCTCATTTGTATTGTGAATTTATAAGATCATTTGTTATTTGCTTGGACCTGTTTGAATTTGGTGAAATAATTGTGTTACCGTTTTCATTTCCTTTCTTCCTGTTCTTATGCATATAATACTATAATACAAGACAATAGCTTCCTCCACCATCAACTATTGCTGGATCAAAAGCGCATGCAACAACCGGATAGCCCTATCTCTCTCTATCCTTCAAAGGAGAAAGAGGATGATCTCAACTAAGTAACTGGATTCTTTTATGAAAAATTGGCAATCATGTCATATCATATTTCCAAGGTGATAACTGCATGAGTTCATCATGTTTGAACTGATTATTGGGCACATGTTGCTTTATTATGACAAAATAGATACTCAAGGTCTGCACGTATTTTACCAGGAAAATACCAACCTTGATATACATACCCATCATACTTTTTAAAATATGATGTGGTTAGATCTCAGTCGACAGAGACTTGATTAAAATTAAGAAAAATGGACGAAGAATGATTTTTAAAAAAATGCACGAATGTCCACAAAATATAAGATCTCACGAATATAGAATCGACTGAGATTTAGCAATCCCGTTTATAAAAATTAGCCGAAGGCAGCAACGCGTTTCACCATGTTCTAGTTTTATGATAAACTGAGAAGGCATGGGAGATGGGGTGGGTGACGCATGCAACTCTGCCAAAAGCTAGCATGCATGAACCCCAGTGCATCGATTAAAGGTTAATGACATAAACTACTGCACTAATCTTGAAGCAAATGGATGGACGCACGCATCCGTTCGCCCTGTGGTTATCCTTACGAATTTCTCAACTCTCACCGCCAGGTTAGCTTGCACTTGGTTCTTGGTTCTCGGTCAAAGTCAATAATATACTCATTTTGTTTTGGCGGATATGGTATCATCTAGGAGTATGTGAAGAATTTCTTTCCATCAGTTTTGGTTGAAAGCCTTGTCAAAGCTGGCGACATAATGTCGACATCCCTTGCGATAAACACTCACGCTTTCCGCACCTCCCAAACTTTCGGTCCAAAACAGGTTTTCTTCAGACACGCTACTGGGTTGGCATTACCTAGTTTGGGAAATTATATCGTTTCAAACTCGACGACCCAATAGGTACGTCTGTACATATGTCATGGAGCAAAACTGTTTCAAGTTGTAGGCTCGCGACTAGGCCCATTTGGCGAGCATGGACATGAGGCCTGCACCGACCAGCATGGAGACGTTGATGCCGAGCTGCAGCTTCCCCCTGCTCTGCACCTTGGGGTTCATGAAGTCCTCGGCGAGGAGGTCGACGAGGGCCATGTAGACGAGGATCCCCGCTGCCACGGAGTTGAGGCCGCCCTCCACCACCAGCGCCGTCGGGCTGTTCTCGTTGTACACTCGCGATATGCCATAGCCGACGGCGATGCCCACCGGCGTTGTCAGGCAGAAGAAGAGGATCATGGTCACGATGGACCTGGCCTTGAACTTTGCCTGCATCATCGTTAGAAAAAAAAATCAGGACTAAATTTAGTTGTATGAGGTTATAAAACAGCATGGTGCTACCAGTCATGGTCTTGTGAGGATATTCTTGGTTAAAATGAGTGGGTCAAAAGTAGCAGGAGATTCTCCTGAATTTGTTAAAGCAGGTCACTTCTTAGTTTTCGAACATCTGGTGTCATATGCAGAATGTAGTTACGCAGTTACTGATTCATTTGATTTATTCTCCAGGCCATAAAAAGTGCTCAGCTGCACTTTCTTCGCTCTCATGATCACTAGACATCGTTGCCGAAAAGAAAGATTAGCAGACATATATTCTCTAGATATGTATAAATGGTTCTCTAGAACTTTACACGGAGAAGCATAATAGAATTCTCCCCTTTCCGAAGCAGAAGTCCTAGTGTTTATTTAGATGGGCGTTACCATTTCTGATGGAGACCACACATACAAAGTTCCAGTTAGGCATGTATAGCCATCCTTTAAAATGTTCGTACATGCATGGAAAGACCTCTATTGTTTTATTTTTCTACAAAAATAGGCAAGCAAGTCAAGTAGTGGACTAGTGGCACCTTTGCATAACATGCACCCCACGAGTCACTGGTCAAATATGCTTGGTTTTTATCAAGATATATTGGGTATTTCCAGCAGATATTTCGGTCTGTATAAGGCACATCTAGATACGCCCTAAGTATTGCACATGTAAATGACTCAATCAATATAAGAAGAAAAAAGAAAAATACCTGCTCAAATTTTCACGTAAAATCAATGGTATAGGACTTAGATGTGCAATACTTAATGCACATGCAGATGTGCATTAGCAAACCCGTTCTTTTCTTTATGCATGGATGCTTTTTTTGTAATAACTAGGACAAGGCTTGTGCGTTGCAATGTGATATAAAATCAATGGTATAGGACTTAGATGTGCAATATTTAATGCACATCTAGATGTGCCTTAGCAAACCCGTTCTTTTTCTCTATGCATGGATGCTCTTTTTGTAATAACTAGGACAATGCTCGTGCGTTGCAATGAGATATAAATATTCTAGTATGTTAGATTGTGATTTAACTGCCCATATTTATGCGATTGTGTAAATAAATGTTTATCGAATTCTGCCCGTGATTCACCTTATATTTTGATGAGAAGTATGGTAAATAAATTAAAGTAGAATAGGTTCGGAAGGTTAGTAAATTAGGTGATTGATTATCATACGAAAAAGGTTGGACTGAGAGGGTGCGAAGAAAAGTGAAATATAAAACCTTACGCTCGCTTTAAAAAAGTGATACCTTATATTCTTTCTAAGTATAGAGATAGAGGTAGAGATATAAAGATAAAGATAGAGAGAGTGATAACTTCTGAAAAACTGTGACAAACTTCATAACGTCTATGGGTATACCTGAACTATGCAGCCACCAAGGCCCATTCCCTCGAACATCTGGTGGAAGCTCAAGGCGACCACGAGAGGTTTGATTGTTTCCGGGTCCTGAGACGCGCCGAGGGAGATGCCGATGATCACCGAGTGCACCACAATGCCCAACTCAAGTACCTACAATAATACAACCTCGTCATCGTCGTGTCACAAAAAAACTGCACACACGACAGTACAAGCATTACGCGATGACTCGTACCAACCTGAGAGATTACGCGATGCCGGATCGTGTCCTTTTCGTCCTCGGCGCCGCCGACGGCCGCAACGAGCGCCGCCGACCCGTGGGCGTGGCCGTGGGTCGCGTGCGTGTGGACGTGTACCTCGTGCTCCCCGCCCTCGTGACGGCGCGCTTCCTCGCTGGCGGCGGCAGCGGCCTGTTTCTCCTCGTCCACGACGGCGGCGCTGCTGCTTACCGCCCCGTGGCCGTGCGCTCCGTCCTTGTTCAGGTGGGCGCGCGTGAAGTACCCCGTGGCGACGGTGTCGACGACGAGCGTGCCGATGGCGCCGACCATGGCCCCTAGCCCGGCGAACGGGAAGTCCTTCCACGGCCCATCGGAAGGCAGGCAGTCCGACGTGAGGTTCTCGAAGGCGTCCGGGAGGATGTGGATGAACCCCGTCGCGAGGATGACCCCCGCCGCGAACGCCTTGACCAGGAAGAAGACGTCGCCCTCGGGCCGGAGCGCGGGCACCCGCCGCCCCAGCACGGGCAGGGAGCAGCCCAGCGCCCCGCAGACCAGGATGGAGAAGAAGGCCGCGATTTTGAGAGGGTTCGCCCGCGCGCGGTCCTGCGCCGCCGACTCCGGCGACCCGCAGTCGTCATCGCCCCGCACAGCGGCGACCAAGAGCAGCGCCACGACGGCGGCGAGGAGGACGCCGGCGCTCGGCTTCATGTCTAGACTATCGTGATGCACTTGAGAGCGCGACAACGCGGGGGAGATCAGGAACTGGGAGAGCGCGCTTCTTGGCAGCTTAGCGACGCTGGCTGCCGGGTTTATATATAGATGGATGGAGGAAACAGCTCTGCTGCAGACATCATGTCGCGGTTAATTAGGGTTTATAGGGTCAATTACCTGCGGAATTAGGCGATCCCTTCAGTTGAAAACGACTATCTCTCACAAGGTGACGACATGCATGAGAAAACACGGTGTAGCACAGGTTGTCAGCGTTGTAAGCGCGCTCGGTATAACCGACGGGTGATGTGTTAATTAGCGAATCAGATTGTCTTCCTGATTTATTTCGGTGTTTAGGGGGAAATTACTCACAATGACGACACTTTATCGTCCAATGAGGAGGCAAGTTTGCTGGCACGCAACAACGTACTGCCTGCTGGCCTCGTAATTCTCCTATGGAGATAGCTAGCATAGTTGAAACTGAATGTAATCACCATGATTGATTAATGAAAGTTTCTTTTCCACAAAAAGAAATTGCTGGCACGCAAGCGCGGTATGTAGTTGTCCATCGTACGTGCGCGAGGGAAGACTCTCAAAAAGGTGTTCATGATCTAAAAAACGGTTTTGCTACGGCATATATAGATTTGCTCTAAGTATTGCACATCTAATTTCTATGTCATTGATTTTAGTCGGAGGTCCCTGTGGCTATTTTTTCGTTCTTTTCCTTTCCTTTTTTATACTTGATTGAGTCATTTATATGTGTAATAATTAGGCCACATCTAGATGTGCCCTAGGCATACCGTTTAAAAACATATACTCCCTCCGTCTCAAAATAAGTGTCTCAACTTTATACTAACTCTAGTACAAATTTGTACTAAGGTCAAGACACTTATTTGAGACGGGGGGAGTATAAATTTTTAAAAATATCCATAAAGTTCAAAATTGTTTGCAAATTGGAAAAAATATACATGAATTTTAAAATATGCTCATGAATTTTGAAATCATTCAAAATTTAAAATTGTTCCTGAATTTAAATATATTTGTGTATTTCAAATTGTTTATGATTTTTGCACATGTTCATGAATTTTAAAAAAGTGTTCATGTTTTTTTTTGAAATATTCATTAATTGAAAATGAAAAAAGGAAAACATTTATATAAAATATATAAAAACAATATAAATAAAGGAAAGAAAAAACGGAAACCCGATACAAAAATAGAAAAGGGAGGAAAAACGAAAATCTGACACGGGGCCTTCTTAAACCTTCCCAAAACCGGGTGGAAGGTCCTGAGAAATAATGCGCTTAAATGGGGCGGCCCATTACCATAACAACACTCGCGAGGGTGCACATTGTATAATGAAGTTATATCACACTTAACTTAAGTTGTCCTCGCATAAGTTTTCCACGTAAGGATTGCCGACGTTGGTTCCCCTTGTTTTTGGGTGCCTTCCGTAACGGCGATGTGAGGGCAACTCAGGTTGGGTTTGTGCGTGTGGTGTGTGTCGCCTTACCTCTTACTAGGGTTTGGCCTAGGTTTTCAGTTGACGTTGGCGAGAAGATGGCTTCATCAATGATGTGGAGTAATATTATCCCCGTTATCGTCGTTTCAACAATGCTTATTCACATCAGTGAAGGTTGCCTGGAGCTCCGACCAAAGCCAAGTCAGGCCCTTTTTTCTATGTTATGTTTGGTGAGTTTGGGCTGCATTGCTCAGTGGAGTGGATGGTGCCAATTCATACCTTAGTACTTCTGACTACTCCTTCGTTCGACGATGTGTGACCAGGTTTGAGCTCCTCAACAAGCTAATGCGGTCGGGTCTCTTCAATTCTTGCTAGTTGGATCTGGGATGGTTCTTCAGGCCACATCGTGTCTTTTTCTTCGCGACGACGATCTGATCCTCGGTTCGTTGTTGCCAGCCTCTTCTGGTTCCGACCGACGACTTCCTGGTCAATGTGTCATCAACATTACAATGGCCCGAGGGGTTCCGAAAATGCTGGAAGTGGCATCGTTGCTCATTGCGTGTCGTCGCGGGTGCATGACTGCTTTTGTAAAGAGGCTTTAGAAGAATTAGGCAATTTAAATATATGATGGTAGCCTTCTACTAAAAATAATAATATTTTAAAAAAATGTTGTTGCAAGTGTTATTTATTTTCTGGTGCCTTCGCTCTGACTAGTAGTTTAGGTTAGGTTTTTTTCAGCCAGCATAGGTGTGATGTTCCTGCGGATGGCGGTTTTTCTTATTCAAGTTTGTCTTTCGCACTCTGATCCTCCTCAAGTTTGTTCGTCTGGAGTAGTCGACGAAGCTCCCAATGATGCATTGAGATTATAGTTTCTCACCATGCGTGCATGATGCCGAGATTTGATGTCAGGTGTTTCAAATCTTGAAATTCAAGGGTTCAATAGTGACAACTGCACCCCCAATGCACTTTTTCTTAGGGGCACATGCACGAAGAGCTTTCACCAACAAGTTTAAGCCGGCTGCGGTAGGGAATCGGCGACAGCAGTGCGTCCGCGACTCGTTCTGACGGTGGTAGTAGTTGTCCCGTGGTCCAGAATCTCAATATAATTTTCATTATGGTTGTGGTGATTTGTACTTCCAATGAATTTTTTACACTAATATAATATAGATCTAAACCCTTTTCATAAAGAAAGACTACAAAGTAGCTACATGTGTTTTTTTGGAAAATAAACAGATAAACGTTGCGGGTCATTGTTTTCCTGCACTTAAATGCACACAAACCGGGCTCAAAAGGAAAAAGGGAAGGAAAAAATGTCCCAGCCGGCCTCTGGTCGAATGTCGATAGGGTGTCGACACTGTGTGCGCGCTGCGGAAGAGGAAACAGCAAACGGCAAGCCCGTGTAAACCGAGTGGAAGCGCTTCCTTTCGGGTCCTAAACGGCGGCCGACCGCTCCGGTTGCCATCACCCTTCGGGTTCTTGTTCCAAAGTAGGCCGAGGCGATAGTATTGGTTGGGGAGGATAGCAAGCTACTCGATCGCTGCATTGTGCTCTAGCTGTAGATGTACTGATATTGTACACCTGCATTGCTGAATGGCCAACTTCATTTAATTTGGTCAGGACAGCACACCACACCGGCTCGATTGCTCCGAACACAAAGCAACTAGTCCAGCTAAGTTCAGGCTACTGCTGTTCGTTCACACATGAACAATGAACCAGTAATAACTAATATAACGATATTAAGCTTGACATTCACACTTGCTGTAGTTTCACCTTTACAAGAACCTCTCCACCTTGGTAATTGGTATGTGGCGCTCATCTCCTCCGTGCGGTCAACGGAGTACATAGGTCAACGTACGTCTCCGGCCTGCTAGTCACCGGAGTCTTCACACTTCACTTTGCAGAACGACATGCATGCATGGCATTCTGCCTCGCGGGACATCGCGAGTGCGATCGATTGCATGCAAGTGGTGTGCCGAATGCAATGTGAGCCGTTGCAATTTGGTCGCCCATTTTTGTCCGCAGATTGTATAAAGAAAGGTCATTCACTCTGTGCCTGTCTATGGAAAAGATGGCTGCCGTCGAAGTACAACCGTCCTAGATTCGAACGTCTTGTTGGCCTCTCCTTTAGCGATCTCTTTTGCACTCACCAGCTTCTCTTGTGATCTTTTCCTTTTCGAATGAAAATACTGTATATATTTTGCGATCTTTGGGTCAGCGCACATGGGTAGTGGATTTTGCTACGCAGCTAAGATCATCTCCAACGGGCTAATTTTGGCGTCGCTTCGGCTTCAGGATGCGCATGCTTGCGCATCGTGGATCGTGTGTGAGCCTATGATGATGATTACTGCTCAAGAGGGATGTCACTGACCTGTCTGGTTTCTCTTCTTGCATAATGCATAACTGTTGTGAGGATGCTTGCATGTGGTGTGGCCGCAGACCAGTGGAATGTGCACCTTTGAATGGGTGAGAAAACATTTCTAGAAGCAATGTTGAGATTTGCTACTGCAATGGTGAACGTGTTTAAAGAGGAGTGCTTGAGCGAACCAAATCTCCGGATGAGTGATTTTGGCACTAGAAGTAATGTTAACATTTCTAGAAGTAATTTTTAGGTATGCTTGGATTCGGAGCTACAAGATTAATAAAGTCACAACAGAGATTGTACCTCCGCAAATCCAGACTCTTGATAGGTATATCTGTAGTTCTTCTCTACAAGATTAATGTTACCAGCCTCCTGATCGACCATCTTGTCTGCTATGCGGCCATTTCTTAATCGTTAGGCCTTTAGCTCTTGCTAATGGTCCAAGAGGAATGAAATGCCACATTCTCTTTCGAACATAAAGGGACACATTCTGTTGCCCCTTCGTTCCTTGAGGACCGCGTACCCAGCTGCCAACCTCAGGCTACCGTTCAAACCAAATCGTCGATAAATGCCATATGCTCAGAATTCCACGTGCAGGGGGTCCCTTCCTGTGTACGTAGTCCCCAAACGCATCACTTCCCCTACACGATGCGGGTGGCCCTTTAGTCCCGAAGGCATTGCAATGTAAGCGCATCTCCAGCCGCACCTCCAGGAAAGCCTCTCCAGATGATTTTTTCACGCCGGCGTAAAAAAAACGGCCCAGTCGCGTCCCTAGGAGCCCGATTTTTACCGGTCTGGACCAAAAACAGCGCGGGCGGACCCAGGCCGAATCCGGCGCGTTGGGGGGTGACTGGGGGCGCCGGGGCGAACTGTTTTAGCGCGAAACAGCCGCGGGGCCGCCGCGGGTCCGCCGCGTCAGCGACACGGCGCCTCGTCTTCCCCCAACGGCCTCGGTTCCCGCGGGGAATCAATGCCAAGGCTGCCGCCGGTCAGCCTTGTCATTGATTCCTCACGGGCGGCGCGTCACGGGACGGCACGCCGACGCCTCCCCTCCCTCGCACGCGTACACACGGGTGCGGCGCGGCTATATAGCCGGTGGCCTGCACTCGCCTGTGCCCACACCAGCCCCGCCCCTCGCTGCCGCCCAGCTCCTCCCTCTCCCGAGCGCCGCCGCCCAGCCCCTCCCCCTATCTCTCTACCTCTCCCGAGCCCGTCGCCATGGCGGAACGCTACCCCGGAGACGAGGCGGCGGCCAACAGCTTCGGTCGCCGTTCGCTCCGCGAACAGGAGTCCTGGCTCCTGTTCCAAGCGAACATCCCGGCACCGCCGGACATGCGCGCCGGGCCGACGGGGTGGAGGCTCAGCGCCGGGGGAGTGCCCATTCCCCCGTTGCCCGACGCCGTGGCGAAGCCGAAGTACTTGCCGAGGAAGTCGAGGTCGTGCGCGCCTCCCTCACCGACGCCCAACTCTCCCTCCCCCAGTACGCCGCCGACAACCACGCGGCTTGGGCGGCGTATTTCGAGCGCCGCCAGCAGCAGCGCTTGGCGTCCATCAACGGTGCGCCGGTGGTTGGGGGCCAGCAGAACAGCGAGGGGCGCCACCTGTGGTGGGGCGTCCCCGGCCGCACACTTGAGGGCGTGCTAACGTACCTCGAGGGCGGCAACGACCCGCCGTTGGCGTACCCGGCGAGGGCGGCTGCCCCGGCGCAGCACCGACGCGCCGGGCCATGGGCGCCAAGGAGGTTCGGGCCCTCCTCCTCTTCTTCCTCCTCCCGATCTTCATCGCACTCCTCCGGCACTCCGGCCCTGCTCGGCGTCAAGGCCGAGCCCGCGGCGGAGACGCATCTCGGTCGGCGCACTCGCAGCGCCGGCATCGTCATCAACGAGGGCGGCCGGCGCGCCTACTCGTCGGCTCCTCCTCCGCGCTTCGTCAAGCCAAAGACAGAGCCGGGGCTCGCACCGGTGAAGAAGGAGCCGGCCGCGCCGGTGACGACGGAGCTCGACAACGACGACGCGGCCCTGGAATGGGCGCGCAGGGACTCCATAGCGATGTAGAAGGAGCGCCTGGAGAAGGCGAAGGAGCGCCAGCGCGCCGCCCTGCTTCGCTTCGTGGAGCGTCGACGCGGCCGCGACGAAGGCGGAGTCGTCGTCATCTGCGACAGCGACGACGACGACGACGATGCGCCGCCACCAGTCCGTCATGGCGACGCCGGGCAAGGGTCCAGCAGGGGCGCCCGCGTCAAGGAGGAGAAGGCCGCCGACGACGATGGCGGCGACTTCAGCCACTTTTTCCTTTAGATTAGTTTATGTATATGTGCTATGTAATGAAAATCCACGAACTTCGCCGAAATGTGCCGAAATTTATCGTGTTTGGCCGAATTTTATCGTGTTTAAGCCGAATTTCGCCGAACTTCTTTTATTTTAAAACGTGCCTGGGGGCGGCCCTGGGACCGGCGGCTGGGAACCAACTCGCCCCCACGTTCAATTTTTGCGCCGGCTCATCCCCAGGCGGCGATTTTAGGCACCCTCTGGGGGGCCAACAGCTGGAGATGCCCTAAGGTCGATAAAAGGCCCTGAACGCCAGCACAGACTCTGGCTTGCATGACACAAGTATACGCAGCAAGGGGCCCTTTTTACTCAAGCTAGCCCCACTCCAGGAGGTCATTACCACCGTGTTATAGGGGCACGTTCTCAACTTGCTTGAATAAAGCTACATTTGAGCAGTGAAATTCAAAGTTTGCAACGATCTACTAACATACAAGATATATCGCACGGTGACAATGCCACACAGGACAGCTACTGGCAAGGAACCCAAAACAAGTCTCAGCTGGCACATAGGAAATGGTGATTATATCAGGCAATTACATTCTCAGTCTGCTTCTCAACTTTATTAATCATTAGTCATGAGTAGCATCAAACCTCCCAATAAAAATACAAGACATCAATCATCACCAAACAATCCCAGCCATCTCATCCTTTCTCCGCCGCCATCTCATCTGACCCTACCCTCCTCCCGTACGGCGCCGCCGCGCCACACCGCGTTGGAAATATGCCCTAAAGACAATAATAAATTAGTTATTATTATTATATTTCATTGTTCATGATAACTGTTTATTATCCATGCTAGAATTGTATTGATAGGAAACTCAGATACATGTGTGGATACATAGACAACACCATGTCCCTAGTAAGCCTCTAGTTGACTAGCTCGTTGATCAATAGATGGTTACGGTTTCCTGACCATGGGCATTGGATGTCGTTGATAAAGGGATCACATCATTAGGAGAATGATGTGATGGACAAGACCCAATCCTAAGCCTAGCACAAAGATCGTGTAGTTCGTATGCTAAAGCTTTTCTAATGTCAAGTATCATTTCCTTAGACCATGAGATTGTGCAACTCCCGGACACCGTAGGAGTGCTTTGGGTGTGCCAAACGTCACAACGTAACTGGGTGGCTATAAAGGTACACTACAGGTATCTCTGAAAGTGTCTGTTGGGTTGGCACGAATCGAGACTGGGATTTGTCACTCCGTGTAAACGGAGAGGTATCTCTGGGCCCACTCGGTAGGGCATCATCATAATGTGCACAATGTGACCAAGGAGTTGATCCGGGATGATGTGTTACGGAACGAGTAAAGAGACTTGCCGGTAACGAGATTGAACAAGGTATCGGGATACCGACGATCGAATCTCGGGCAAGTATCATACCGATGGACAAAGGGAATTGTATACGGGATTGATTGAATCCTTGACATCGTGGTTCATCTGATGAGATCATCGTGGAACATGTGGGAGCCAACATGGGTATCCAGATCCCACTGTTGGTTATTGACCGGAGAGTTGTCTCGGCCATGTCTGCATGACTCCCGAACCCGTAGGGTCTACACACTTAAGGTTCGATGACGCTAGGGTTATAGGGAATAGATATACGTGGTTACCGAATGTTGTTCGGAGTCCCGGATGAGATCCCGGACATCATGAGGAGTTCCGGAATGGTCCAGAGGTGAAGAATTATATATGGGAAGTCCTGTTTTGGTCGCCGGAAAAGTTTCGGATTTTATCGGTAATGTACCGGGACCACCGGGAGGGTCCCGGTGGTCCACCAAGTGGGGCCACAAGCCCCGGAGGGCTGCATGGGCCAAGTGTGGGAGGGGACCAGCCCCAGGTGGGCTGGTGCGCCCCCCCCCCCCACAAGGGCCCAAGGTGCCTAGGGTTTCGGGAGGGGGCGCCTCCATCTAGATTGGGGGGCAAGTTTCCCCCTCCCCCCCTTGGCCGCCACCCTAGATGGGTTTGGGGCTGCCGCACCCCTTGGGGAGGAAACCCTAAAGGGGGCGCACCCCCTCCCCCTCTCCTATATATATTTGAGGACTTTGGGGCTGCCAACACATGAGTTTTCACCTCTCCATGGCGCAGCCCTGCCTCTCTCCCTCCTCCTCTCCCGCGGTGCTTGGCGAAGCCCTGCAGGATTGCCACGCTCCTCCACCACCACCACGCCGTCGTGCTGCTGCTGGACGGAGTCTTCCCCAACCTCTCCCTCTCCCCTTGCTGGATCAAGGCATGGGAGACGTCACCGGGCTGCACGTGTGTTGAACGCGGAGGTGCCGTCCGTTCGGCACTAAGATCTCCGTTGATTTGAATCACGACGAGTACGACTCCATCAACCCCGTTCACTTGAACGCTTCCGCTTAGCGATCTACAAGGGTATGTAGATGCACTCTCCTTCCCCTCGTTGCTAGATTACTCCATAGATTGATCTTGGTGATGCGTAGAAATTTTTTGAATTTCTGCTACGATCCACAACACACCGGGGCGTCCCCGCCACCACTCTTCTCTCCGCCGCCGCCGGCGACGCCGCCAGGGAAAAGCCCGAGCGGCTCGGCGGCAAAGGCCTTCTTCTCGCGCGTCAGCTGCTCAAGATCGATGCGGCGGTGCCGACCTTGATCTCCTCGGAGGTGATGGCGGGAACGATGGCTAAAGTGTGGCGGCAGGTCCGTGGCCGCAGCGGCAGGTGGCGGCGTCGGCCATTTTGCAGCCGCTCAACCTCCGGTTCGGCTTCGGATCGTTGTGGCACTCCTGGTCTTGATCTGCATCACGTGGGCACCCAGGGCGGCGACCCTGGGCTTGGCGGTGGTGGTCGTCTCCTCTGTCGGAGGTGGTCGTCCTGAGGCTGGGTGGTCGGATCTCGAGATCCGTCATCTAGTCTCGGCTGCGAGTCGGGGGGACATAGTTGCCGGTGAAAACCGAGCCGACGGCGGGTGACAGCGACGTTCTATGTCGTTTCCTTGATGAAGGATTCATCGTGTAACTACTGTCAACCCACTCATGTTGCTCTGGAGGAAACCCTAGGATCTGGTCTTCCAGATCGGATAATGGCGGCACTGTGGTGCCGTTTCTCTCTTGGGAGCATCATTTTATGGAGAAGGGCTGGAAGACAGCGGCCGGAGATGGAGCGGCTTCATCTTGCACGGAACTTCGATGGAGATGTCAAGTCATGCCTGGCCGACAGGTACTATGTTGTGTCATATCTGTTCGGCAGGTGCTACGCACGACAGATTTTCCAGAGACTTCAAGCTGCGTCGGCTGGTGGTACTTGGCGGCATGGTGATGCGGTGTACCGACGGTGACCGCGATGTGCTTAGCAGTTTGCGCGCAGGGAGGTGGTGCCGTTGGGCGTCGTGGTGGCGTCGACGGATGGCCAGACTGGCAAGAATGATGTGGATCTCTTTCTTGAAGATGGGTCAGCAGTTCGATGATGATGGCGCCTTCTAAAACGTGTGCATGTGATGTACGTTTTAGGTTTGCTGCACCGGTTGTAGGTTCCGATACATTATACTGATGGATCGACGACAACACCGATTTTAGATGTGGGGAGTGAGAGCATTGCACATTATCGAATTTGTACGTGTGAGTGGTAGTTTCTGGTGGCTTGATGTATGTTTTTGTCAAACCGAAGGTTTTATCCTCCTTTTTCAAAACAAAACAAAAACAATCCCACCTAATGTCTTTCATAATTTACCTGCTACATCTGGATGTGTACGAGTCAGCTTAAGCCTTTCTCAAAAGGAACCTTTGCCCGTGCCTGGATGCTTGTCATCCTGACCTCCAAGTCTCACTGTCACTGGCAACATTCTCCAGTGACATACTCGCCAAGGGGATGGAATTAGGGGAGTCCAAATTACCATCATTTTTAGCATATAGTAAACCTAGAGAACGAAATAAACATTGAAGTGGTGAACATACATATCCAAATTAGCGAGAAACAATCAAAAATAGATTCAAAGCAGAACATGTCAATTGTATATAACAATTACAGTAGGCAAAGAGCACTTCAGCAAAATCTCTATACGTCTGCCAGACTTGTAACACTGATGGAGGTATCCAAACTTCAGACTGGAACTAACACGAACAAAAGCAGGAAATAAAGTAACACTCTGATGAAGTGGTCTAGCCATATGAACTCGTCAAACAGAGAGAGAAATAAGACCAGCATATTTAACCAGGTATTACACAGAGTGAATACTCTGTTGACTTGACGCCTTGTGTTTTCTTCCCTCTTTTAGTTTTTCCATTTACCGAATTATTCATTAAATCGTTTACTCCTTCTGGCATTATCTGAATATCAACTATGCATTTACGCTAATGCCCATTATTAAGCTAACACAAATTAATCAGTACTCCCAAGTTAATGCTTATTCTGTAACTTATCCACACAGTTCTAGATTTGTAGTCTTCTGAACTTGTTGAAGAACAAAACTCTGAAATTAGAACAACGTTTAACTAAGGTATCATAAAGCAAAGTGGTGATAATGGTTAGGCACTCGTATGTTCAGAACGGTTTGAGCAGGAGATAGTTCAGCGCACCGCTGTCTCATGTGAAATTGCATCAAGCTTGCCTAGAGACCATAAAAACTTGACGACTGTAAATGATCCATAAACAAATCCATGAAAGTAGTGGTAGGATTGTATGATAAGGCAGAGACATTTTAAAATATATTTTCTCTGCATGCATACATATTGGCCTGAATGTGGATGGTCCATGTCGATAGTGTTGATTGTTGATGGTCCTGAAGAAACCCAATGCAGTAGCAGACTTGTCATGCAAAATTCAGACAGAGGCAGCTCCTCAGGTACACTCACGCATGCACAAGATAGATCTGAATATAACATATACAGTACGTGTGATTTATGGGATTTGTCTGTTTGAGTGATTGATTACACCATAATTAGCGAAGAGACCTCTGACCCCGTAGGCGCGCGAAGACATCGGCACAGTCTCCTGCTGGTAACCTGAATATCTCCCAATGCGAGAGGGAGAGAGAGTCGTGGAGGTGGACTCTGGACATCTTCAATAGCAAACACACATACTCCCTTCGTCCCATGATGTAAAACGTTTTTGCAAGCTAAGGAGGGAGTATTTTATTGGGAAACACTTGGGCTCAACTGATTGATCGTTGGCGCGTGTCAGCTGCCCCAAGGCCATCCAATCAACGCTTGATCGTGCGGTGCACAACACCCTCCCCGTCACACACATGTTTTGCAACATTAGGCATGTTCCAAATAGCGCACATAAGGTGTGTTGTGAACCGAGAAGCCCAGTGTCTTTTCCCCCAAATTGTTTTCCCCTTTGTCCAGCTGAGCGTCTTTCCTCCAAAATGATTTTCCCTTGGCCGATGGCTTCGAAGGCAGGGGCTCTACAGGACCGTGGGGCGGCCGAAGCTGCTCAGGGCAGGGGACTTGTGGTCAAGGGGGAGGCCGGACCGGGCGAGGAATGGGACAACATCCGAGGCTGATCCCAAGCGACGGCCATGGCGATGGAGGTCGGATGGAGCTCGACACTACTGGTGGGCAGGCGTGCAAGAACGGTCGATGGCGACCGGTGTGTCCTGTAGTGATGTGGCTGCGAGGACGACCACCAAGATTGGGCGGCCATGGTGAACAAGTGAGGAGTGAGAGGAAGAAGCCGGAGGTGTGTAGGGAAATGTTGGTGTGGCCCGTCAAGGCGAGGCAAACGGTTGTGGGTGGCGCGAGGTCATGGAGATGCTCGGTTGTGCTCGTGGTTAGGCGCGGGCCCACGTGGAGAGAAAAAGCGTATATAGATCATAATATGGGTCATGTTGTAATTGCAACGCGACTCTTGTTGCAATAACGATGGACACCCCCATGAGTTAAAGATGTTTTCTCTTGCAACAAGACTCTTATTGCGGGAGCCGCAGATGTTTTTCTTTTGCAACAGGGCTCTTGTTGCAGGATGTTTCTACAACAAGAATCTTGTTGCAACCAGCGTGTGTGTATCACGCCTTAGATACCCAAAAACTGAAAATGTGGGTATTTGCTCCCGAAACAAGCTTCAGCAGTATACTCAAAACCAAGCAAGTTTCTTAATTTTTTCACTCCCAAAGACCCCAAAAAAGGTATCCCCCACTACCCATTCTACCCTGGAAGGGACAACTGGCCCTGCTCGAGCCGCCACCCCTCCCATCAATGTCCCCACCATATTTCGGTGCCCAGACTCCGCTGTAGGGCCTCTGGTGACCCTTCCCCTGCCCCCGCCTCCCTCCCGACGCTCTTTCGGCGAGCGTTGACCTACCGCAAACCTATTGCCTACAATTTCCCCGCCACCACGCCTCGATTTCTTCTGAGGCAACGGCGCCCCCGTCGAGTCAAGAGGTGCTTTGCCTCCGTGTCGCTCCGGTCATGGTTGAGTTGGAGACACGAGGCATACGCGAGGCCGTGATTTGTCGCAACCACTATGAGTTCACGGTGGTTGGCAAGCCTTGCATCGCCCTTGCCCTTCCTCACCGTGTCGCCTCCCTCTCATCGTTGTTGCCCTCTCTCAGTAGAAAGTGAGCTCATCACGCTCAACATGTTCGACGAAATTCTGACAAAAGAGTCATGAGATTCCGGATTAATGAGCTAAGTATGTACTATTTGTGTTTGATTTTGTATTGCAGATTGATGAACTATGTAATAATTAGGTACTATTTGTGTTTAACTCGTGTTAGATTTATGTTTCTGATATTGTTTAGACTATTGCATATGCACAAATATGGGTATCTAGTTTTGGGTATGCTACAAAATCAGAAGAGAAAAATTTGTTGTCCAAATCTCTCTATCCTCAGCCAATAATTTGTTTAGGGAGTCAAAATAAGGGTATGTTCACCCGCAAAAAAGGGTATGTTGGTGGGAGATGCTCTCCGACCGCCAATCCCACGCACCCTTTTGGCCGGGTTCATCATTTCCCTTAAGGAAGAGGTTGACATAGAGACACGGGGGAGCGACCATTGATGGGAGGGAAAGCTGGATGGATTCTCAAGTCATTGTCGCTCACAACACTCGGAGGCCACCACATGGCCCTCGAACTGCTGGCCCAGTGCCATACACAACTGTTGCCCAATCACCAGTGCCGTTGGATCCTATGGTCTACACGGTGATGGTGCGTTAGACTAGCCACAATGGGTAGTAACTTAGAGTAGTAACATGTCAATGTTATTAGTCTATGTTACTACCTCTATAGTGGGGAGTAACATATATGTGGTAACATGCAACACTTCATTTATTAAGCCATAGACTCATTTTGCATTGATATGTGTGATGTTACTCATACTACTAGTAACTAGCTATGTTACTACTTTGCTCTCTTTCTTCATTTATTGCTCGCCACATCATCCATTCTATCTAAATATGCGTGATGTTACTACCTATGTTACTCCCATTGTGGGTAGTCTTACACCGGAGGTGGCCTGCCTACCAGGAAGCCCAACAGTGGGCCGGCCTCAGGGTCTAGCTACGGTCTAGGCCCCTCTCCTAGCCAGGGGGCTTCCTAGAAGCGAGGCCTCCCAAGTCAGGAGGCATCCCAGAAGTCCGCCCTCAATATGGCGCCAACCACTTGTATTCCGAGAGAGATGTATTACCAGAGTAATTTGGGCAAAGCCGACTTGGGCCTGTGTAACCGTACCCCTCATTCACCTATATACACTACTAGGAAAAAGCCTAGTAGTAGCGCGGGTGCCTGCGCTGCTACTACGGCGATACAACTAACTAGTAGTAGTAGCGTGGCGCATCCCGCGCTACTACTACGTGTGATAGTAGTAGCGCGGGTTCGACACGCGCTACTACTAACTATCTGTAGCGCGTGTCTGTGACCCGCGCTACTACTATTAATTTAAAAACCAAAAAAAAATCTCGACCCCGTGCATGCTGTCAATCATGCAAGGAGATCTCGGCCATGACGCGCGCCTCGTGGAAGCCGTCGAGGGCGGCCGCGGAGGCCAGCCCGTCGTGGCCCGGAAGCTGGAGGACCTGGATCTTGGCATCGTGTGTGGGGAGCAGCACCTCGCGGCGGTCGTCGCCGTTGAGGTCGGCGGCGGGAGGCGGTCCACATCGTGCTTGATCGGGAACCCGTCGTCCGACAGGTGGTACGACGCCTCCCGGAACGAGAAGTCGCCCTCGTGCTGCCGGAGGAGGAGGGGGTGGGTCAGCTAGGGTTCCAGATCGAATCGGAGAGGGGGGAGGAGGAGGAGGGCTGACCTGGAGCGAGAAGAAGATGGTGAAGGCAGCGAGGAGGAGGATGCCGAGGTCGCGCTTCCGCATCTTGGCGGCGGCAAGGAGCTCAGGCGACCGCCCACCGGAGGGATCTCGGAGAGGGAGGGGGAAGAAAGCAGAGTGTACCAGCGGCGGCAACCGCTGGAGTACGAGGGAGAGAGGAGGAAAGTGAGAGAGGGGGAAAGTGAGGGGGGAGGAGGGATTCGGCCGAGGATATGGGGATTTCACCTGCCTCGCACTTAGTAGTAGCAAGGGGTATAAAACCGTGCTACTACTATCAACTTAGTAGTAGCGCGGGTTTCTACCCCTCGCGACTACTATGGCATGTCCCGGGAGGGCACGGTAGAGACCGCTTAGTAGTAGTGCGGGTTAAAAATCCATGCTACTAGTATCAACTTAGTAGTAGCAAGGGGTAAAAAAAACCCGCGCTATTAGTAAGTAGCAGTAGCGACGGTTATAAGAGGAGGTAGGGGCCACCCAAGTCAGCATCCAACATATGTTTCCCTCATATGAGGCACATCAATACAGTGACATGTAGGATATAGGGTATTACCTTACCACGAGGGCCAGAAGCTGGGTAAATTCTTGTCCCCCTTTGTATCTATTCAGATTCTCTATGCGCGCTCCACCCAACGCTATGCTGGGATTCGCCTGTTTTCTGGATTGACATGTGTCCTCGTTGGTCGGCGCACAGATCGGGATGGATGACCACGCCTCCTTCCACACTTCCTATTGGGGGTCTCCCTCCAGCCTCCATCAACTCTTGCTACCTTGCAACGCGGTGATCTCATGAGTATCACATCACAAATCTCAGCTGGATCCATACATGATCATTACTTCTCAAGGAGGAGGATTGGACGACCATAGTCTTTGGATGCAACCGATGAAAGATGGTCCCTCGAGATTTGTTCAACCAATTTGGCAGGTGGCCTAATATTTTTGTGATATGAGAAGTCGCGGGGAGTAGGAACCATGGATCCAACATGGTTCCATGGTTGACACTTTTTTGTAGGAAAAACTTTCAATCCGTACATCATCTGGTATGCTAGTACAAAGGACACCAAAAAAAATAGAAATTACAACCATTTTCATAGACCATCTAATGACGACTACAAGCACTGGAGCAAGCCAAAGGCGCACGACCGTCATCGCCCCTCTCTCGCCGGTTCCGGGCAAATCTTGTTTAGTAGACATGTGGAAAGTCATCATGCTAAAGCCTTGAAGGACCAGTGTGCCAGAACAACAACCGTCGTCGATAAAGAGAAGTTCAGATCGGAAGGGTGCAACTTGACGCCACATGAACAAAGACTGGATCCAAACCGATCCATCGAACACCAGCACCGATCGAACCTCGTGAGATCCGTCAGAGAGGGGGGTTATTCTATCATCAGGTCGCCGCCTCGCATAAACCCGAACTGAACTGAAAACTGTCACTAAAGTCTAGAGCAGGAGCCCTCCCACTGGTAAGGGTCAGGGTCCACCGTGCCCCCATGACCCTAAGGCCACCGGAGACAAAGAAACCCTAATCGACTTTTCTCTATTCAAAGAAACCAATGTCAGCCGGTCTGCACTTTAAGCAAGCACAATTTGAACAGGAACTAGTATGTAGCATGAGAGGTCATGGGGAATAGGACATAATTCGAACAGGAACAAGTACTATGTAGCATGAGAGGTCACGGGGAATAGGAACCATGGTTCCATGGTCGGCACTTTAGCCAAACATAACGTGAACAGGAACTACATGTAGCACAAGGCTTTTGCCGAACCCCTAGAAAACAAAACAAAGGAATCGGATGGACCAGCTCGCATTTTCTTTCGAACCAGACATAGTTTTGCATAACCCGGTTTTGCTAAAAAAAAGAACTCTTTTTTGTAAAACCCAACGCTAAAGCCTGCTATTCATCCAAAGGCGTGTTTACTCACGGAGAGAACTGAAAAATGGGAGACACGGTGCGCCATCCGAGGGGAAGAGGGCAGCACGCCAGCAAAGCGAAAGCGCCCCACCATCAAATCAGAGGCTTTATTCCGGGGTCGGCACTTTAAGCTAAGGCCGGTCCGCCGTGGCCCGCGCCGACGAAATGACCGAATGACTGTCTAGACCAGCACCACACCACTTGTAGACCAAGAAGAAATTAGTTTTATCTTGGTAGGTAGTAGGGCGAAAGCAAGAAGCTTCTCTTCTCTTCTCCCCTTGGGCGTCCGTCTCTATCTACCCCGCCAGTCAGCAGGTTGGTTAGAAGCGAACATCCCACAGCTACAACCTGTCTGCCCCCTCCTCCTCCACCTTCCTCCAATCATTCGAGCTCCTCCTCCTCCTCTGTTTTGTCTGCGCGCGCGCGGGGACGGAGGCATCGCAGATTCCTCGGTTGCCGCTGCGGTCCAAGAACCGGGATTCGGCCCTTGGTTCCACCCCCCAAGGTCAGGCGATCCTTCTTCTTGGTTGCCAGAGACTCTGTTTGTCGCCATGGTCTTCTCTCGCTCTCTCTCTGGCGGAAGATGGACTGAAATCCCCCCTGACGCGCTATGTTTCCAATGAAATCCGTCAATCGGGGAGCATAACCGCGGGAATTTGCCGAGCAGTTTGCGGTCCAAAGCGTGACGAGAGAACCAACCACCGCCAAACCAATGCGGGTTGCTTCCTAATTTGATTTTCATCCACCATGCGGGCCTTCCTGTTTTTATGTTCCCTCTGACGGCGTAGAACTGAATCTGTCTGTCTGTATGTCTCTCGAGTCCCGGCTCTGAGAGCTCTCAGACGAATCCAGTTTGATTCAGTTCCTGGTTTTTCCTCTGAGCCTCTTGGGCATCTGTTAGACACCAGAGTTTAGTTTAAATAATTCTGATTTCTGTTATTACCTAATAGACGTCGATTGTTCAGTCCGTGGAGGATTGTTCTGGTATTGATTAGTGGATCCCCTGCATCCAAGTTCAGAGCAGAGCAGCTATTTGTTTCGTTGGGGCTTCCATGCAAATCTTGCTGCAGTTTTCTTCTTCTTTCAGTTTGGCCAAAGGGTAGCCATCTCTGAATATATCTGTGTGCAGTTTACAACATAGAATTTGTTTAGATGGTTAGTAGGCAAGAATCAATAGTATTCGCTGGTGTTTTTGAGTCATCTCCTCCTTCAGAAATGCTCTAAAGTGGCAAGTTGTTTATCTCATACAAATTCGGTCGACTTTGCTATGGATTTTTTACTTCTCATACAAATTCTGTCGACTTTGCTATGGATTTTTTACTTCTCAAACAAAAAATACTTGTTAAAAACGTAGTCAATGGAGTAATGAGTACTCACATTATTAGCATGGCTGAATGTGAATGATTTAATTTGCGCTGAGCAGTTTCCATGATTAACTCTGGTCAAAAGCTGCTTGTTGACCGCAGCTCCTTGCTGTAACCTGACAGGCATGTGCACACATTTTGATGATTCTTTCTCCCCTTTGCAAGCAATTTATATGTTTATTTAATCCGTAGTTACTAGTGCAACCTGTAACCATCAATGTACCTACCGATTCCTTTCACGTTAATGGTGACAGTTTAATTTTCCTGTAATGCCTTGCTTTGTTAGTAACGTCTGAACAAAGGCAGGTCATGTTCTACCAAGAACATTAATTTCATGCCAAAGAAGTCCTTTATGCGAAGAAATTTTAGATACTCTAAAGAAGGCCTTTACTTTTCCTGAAGGCAAGCATCATTAGTCTCACTCACCTCGAGCATTGTTGTGTACTCTAAAGTCTGACAGGAATATATTCTCATGATACCTTTATGCAAAGAAAATTTAGATAGCGTTGTTGTGTACTCTAAAGTCTGACAGGCATATGTTCTCATGATACATTTATGCAAAGAAATTTAGATAGTGTTGTTGTGTACTCTAAAGTCTGACACGCATATGTTCTCATGATACTCTGCTCGATGTCTACTCCATTCCAGGTGCATTTGTGTGGATGAAGATGACAATATAATAATTGCCTAGCAGAAGCCACCCAACCTGTAAATTCAGTCTTCTCTGCTTCCAGCAAAATGTCAGGTATAGTCTTTCATAGAAAAAAAAAGTATGCATATTGTCTTGCATTGCTGATCTGCTTACTAATTTGTAATGACGTGTTTTGCATGAAGTCCGGCGACGGTCGGAGAGCACGGAGGGTCTGTTCTTATTCGATGAGCGAAAAGACCGGAGGTCGGACGTGGAGAACTCAGAGGATGAGAGGAGAAGGCTGTCCATTGGCGGGTCACTCAAGAAGAAAGCGCTGAATGCATCAAGCAAGCTCACACATTCGCTCAAGAAGCGGGGGAAGAGGAAGGTGGAGCATCGGGCTTCTTCCTTCACCATTGAAGACGTCAGGGATGAGGAGGAGGAGCGTGCCGTGTTTACATTTCAGCAAGAGCTTTTGAACAGGAACTTGCTATGTGACAAGCAAAATGACTATCACATGTTGCTGAGGTTGGTGCTCCAACATAACTCAACAGCAGACAAAGAGCTGCCGAAACATGGACAGAGAATTTCTTGTTTTGTTTACATTACAAGTCTAAAGCTTCCCTGCCTTTATGTATACTGTAGGTTTTTGAAGGCAAGGAAATTTGACACTGAGAAAGCCATTCATATGTGGGCTGAGATGCTCCAATGGAGAAAAGAATTCGGTGCGGATACAATACTCGAGGTGAGTGAGACTAATGATGCTTGCCTACAGGAAAAGTATCTTTAATCTTAAACTAGATTTTTACTTCTTCTGAACAGTATAACCAACACTTGCCATTGGCAAATAAATCCTGTAGGATTTCGTTTTTGAAGAGCTGGACGAGGTGCTCTCCTATTACCCTCAGGGTTACCATGGAGTTGACAGGCAAGGAAGGCCAGTATACATCGAGAGATTAGGGAAAGTTGACCCAAATAAACTGATGAACATCACCACAGTTGACCGCTACATCAAGTATCATGTGCAAGAGTTTGAGAGAGCCTTCTTGGACAAGTTTCCAGCATGCTCTATCGCAGCGAAAAGGCATATTGATTCTACAACCACTATACTAGATGTTGAAGGCGTGGTATGATGGTTCTTTCCATATTTGCAAGATCTTAACTCTGTGTAGAAGACTAACTTTGTCAACTTTTATTTTGGGGCCCAAAATAGTTGGCATAAAGACTGCATGCTAACATTTGCCACTCTGTTGTGCTGCAGGGTTTCAAAAACTTCAGCAAAACAGCAAGGGAAATGCTAACTAGAATGCAAAAAATAGACAGTGATTATTATCCTGAGGTATGCCGACATTTTGTTTCTTATCTTGATCAATACTTGGTGCCACTTTGTTTAACACTTTACATGTATGCTCAGACACTGCACCAGATGTTTGTTGTAAATGCTGGCGGTGGTTTCAAGCTACTATGGAATTCAGTGAAAGGTTTTCTTGACCCTAAAACGGTCTCAAAGATACATGTGAGCACGAGTCTGCTGTTATTTTCCTCTTTTCAAATAAATAATTCTGATGAATCCTCAAATTTAGGTTTTGGGAACAAAATTCCAAAGCAAACTTCTTGAAGTAATAGATGGAAGGTGCACTTCTCATTCACAACAATTTGTTATATAATGTTATTGATCAGAAAGCTTTCTCCTGGTACCTTTGACTGAACACTTCTTTTTTCTATTTGCAGCCAACTTCCTGAATTTTTGGGTGGAACATGCACATGTGCGGGTGAGGGAGGATGCCTCAAGTCTAACAAAGGTCCATGGAATGACCCTAACATTATGAAGGTGAATTTGGTTTATTTGCTCTGGAATTATATGTGCTTCTCCTTCGTTGCTTTTCTGAAACTTAGATTTTCAGTTGAGTTTTTGAATATTAAGAACTTGACAATGCCATGTTGACAAAGATTATCATAAATATACGAAATCCCATAAATAGCTTTGTAGTGGTAAATATATGAAATGTCAAAACTAGCTTTGTATTGGGCATACTTCAAGGCGATGTACTTCCCAACTGCTGGGCAAGTTTGTGAATTGGCCTTTCTTCTTTAAAAGGATATTACTGCACGCAATTCACGGTGTCCGGTCCAGCTGAATATACCACTAAATTTGAAACTCCTGATATGCTTTCGTTAAATTTTCTTGCAAAGTGTTTTTTTCCTCGCAATTTCAGCATCACGTCTTTCATACATGATATACAACAGCATTCTCAACTGCAGTACTATGTGTTTGCTTGTAGGTTGCACATAACAAAGAAGCAAAGTTTGTAAGGCATACAAGACGCTTATCTGAGATCGAGCAACGAAGGGGTTCATTTGCTAGGTTACATCTTTTGAAGGCAAGTTCAGTACTTCGAACCACTATTTGTTATTTACTTACTCATCATATGATTGAAACCTTTTGTGTTGGTGTAAACATTACTAGCAACTTACCAATTCTCGGGACCTATCGGTTTTAAGAAGCCGATTGTAGGGTACACGCCACATGTTGTCATGATTACCTATCCTCACGTTTAACTTTAACCCATGCACTTCTTTGCGGTACTGATATTGAGTTTCCACAAAAATGAAAAGTAACGTGTATTGATTGTGCCTATTAAAAATTGGAACCCTTTGTGGTTTCATCAGCAATGTTCATCTTAGCATCCATAACAATTTGCCTTTTTTTTCTCTCATTGTGAATAACAGGGTAGAAACAGTGACACGTCAACAGCTGAGTCAGGATCAGATGTTGATGATCTAGGTTCTCCTATGATGAGAAGCACATTGGGGTGCAGTCGACTAGCTCCAGTTCGTGAAGAAGTGAGCTTTCCTCCTGAATATACTGAATATACAAATGATTGATCTGAGTATACTGAATCTCCTAAACTTTTGCCTCAAAATTCTGAATCTCCTATGTTTAACACAGATGCAGATGAGAGCACGAGAGTCTGCGGCTTATTACAGTTGCGATGATCACTTTGTGGTGGTGGACAAAACAGTTGATTATGGCAGAGGAGGATCAATGCCAGATAAAAGCAGTGCCCCACAAGTAAGAGTACAAGCCCAGCCTTCAGGCACACAAAACACTCCAGGTATTTTTACTTGTGGTCTTCTGAGGTCACTTTATGCAGATATAAAGTGATGTGCTATTTTTTGCTCTTTCCCTATAAAATTTTGTTCAGTTTGTTAATTCCTACTGAATGTATTACTATTAGTATCAAAATGAACAGATAGTGCAATGAACTAAGATTTTTGAAAATAAATATTCAAGATTTCCTCATGTTTGTTCATATTATTTTTTTACTCTCTTTAGGCTCTTCAAGAAACAGTCGTGCTATACTAGTACCCAAAGAGATTCCGGAGGAAGGGAAATTCTATCGTTTTCTCAGATTACTGCTGGTTCTGGTTGTTAGGGTTTTTACCTTCTTACGCACAGTATGCAGTCAGCCAGAGATAACGATGGTCAACAACCCACTACCTCCAGCTCCTGAGTTTGAACACATCTCTGGTGATCATCCAGCAGTTGAAGCGTTCAGTGTGGACCTTGTCAGTCCTGTCATTGAGCGCCTTCAGAAGCTCGAGGGTCGGGTTGATGAGCTCGGCAGCAAGCCCCCAGAGATTCCCCTGGAGAAAGAACGCTCCCTCTTGGATTCATGGGATAGGATCAAATGTATCGAATCTGACCTCGAAAGGACGAAGAAAGTAAGTGTTTGTTAACACCATTGTTTTTCTTATAAATATATATCTCCGTGTCAAAGTTTAGGAAATACACTGTATTCTAAATGTTGGAAATGGTCAAGCAACAAGAATGCTGAGATCAAGAACTTGAAAGACAACTTGAACATTTTTGTCAGGAAATATTTTAATAAGAAAATGTTGGAAATGATCAAGCAACAAGAATGTCTCAAGAATTTGAAAGACAACTTTAACATTTTTGTTAGGAAAGACGGGGAGTGAATAGGCTTTTTTTCTTAACAGTACTTTCAGCTAAGGAGCTCCATTATTACATCCTTTGGAAATTATCTTTATTTTCATATAGGGAATTACCAAATATATCTTGCTGCCAATCTCAGATGTAATATGAAAAAATATCCCCTTCCATTAATCAGGTTCTGCAGGCTACTGTGATGAAGCAACTAGAAATTGCAGACTCAATAGACGAAGTTATCTTGTCAAAGCTGCACGTAAGATCAACTGCTTCCCTCTTTTTTTCGCTTGTAACTGCATTGCCAGCCTCACCATTTTACTGCTTCTTAATTGGTTTATGCAGAGGCGAAGATTTTGTGCGTAATAAACCATCGTAACTCCTTAACAATACGCACCATGGGGGTAATTAAACTTGAGACAACATTTGGGGGGACAAATTTGGCGGGAAAAGTTATGCATAAGACGGATCCAACGAGTGTCAAATGTACTTTAAGTTCAGATTGGCTCAAATAACGGGTGTTGGTCGGTCATAGTGAAATCACCCTGTTTCATTAGTTATCTTCTACTCACTCTGTAACGAATATAAGACGTTTTTTGGTGTAGTTGACTTCAGTAAAACGTCCTACATTTTGTTACAGAGGTTGTAACTCCCAAGAATTTGTCTGTTTTTCATGTTTGCAAAGAGGATAATGGACGGACGCCATAAATGTGCTTCACGTATGTGTTATGTCGAAATATAGCTAGGCCATGTACAGTGGGCTGATGTCAGTTTTTTCTCAAGGTAAGGTCCAAGGCCATATATTAAATAAAACTAGCCATTACAAGACCTTCCTTTTAAGAATTTGAAATTACAAGCAAATTCTTCTGCATCCACGGGCGGCGCTTGTTGGAACTCAAAAGCTTGTACAAGCAGCGGTTGGGAAATCTTGCAGATAAGAAGCTAGATACAATGGTCTATAGATTGCCATCCCGGAGAAGCTGGCACAATAGAGGGCAAGAAGATACTGCTAGACAAAGGAGGGTGACACAAATCTCACAAGTTCCCTGACGGAACCGCATATGGTTGAGCTTCATTGGACGGAGAGGAACTAGAGAACTAAAACACGTCAGAGTTCACAAACACTAACCACGCTAGACTGAATGCCCGACGATCGACACTACCACGTTTAGAAACATGTTTTAAAATGAAATTAAAATAACTTTGATTATTATTTAAAACATTGCCAAAAAAATGTCTTGTATGAACATATAATTGTTTGTATGTACAAAATAAAATATTCATCATGTATTAAAAAATGTTCATATATATTAAAAATATGCATACATTTGAAAACTTACCTGTTTCAAAACTTCATATTAAGAAATGTTCATCTATACAACAAATATATAAAAAATTATCCATGTATTATTTTTTACGTATTTTCCAAAAATCATGGTTTCAAAAAAAGTCATACAGGTGTGAATATATGCTTCATATACTGCAAAAGGTTATCTAAAAATAAAAATAACCACAAATCAAAGGAAAATAAAATGGGTACAGATATAGAAATATAAAAGTAAAATATAAAATTATAAACTAAAAAAGAAAGAGAAACCTATTGTACCGGGAGTGGGCCATGCGCGCGCATGTGAGCATTGATGCATGAGCGTCGAATAGGGATTGTGGGTCAAGTAGCTGATCAACACTGATCGCTCACAAAAAAAAAACCTGATCAACACTGCATTACATTTTTCTGTCAACAGTTTTGCGAGCCCTTGACCATGACCAGTCTTCCTTGACAACATTAACTTCCTTTATCTGTCAAACGATTCTGCGAGCTAGGATTAGGAAAGTGCCACCTGATGAACGAGAACGTGCCGCGCAATCTCTGAGCTGACTAATACTGATTCACGTACGCGTCTAAGACTTGTCCAATCCCCTTTTTAATTCGATCATATGACAACACACGGTCAAGCTTGCCCCAAAACTATTTCAGGTCTAACAGTTGTTCCCTTCGACAACCAGTGGAATGCCAAATGTTTACTCCTGCAATAGGTGATTGAGGGTAATGAGCTGAAAATTTCAAGAGGCAGCAACCAGTTGACATTTCCAGCTTCCTCTGCGGCCCCCAGGGCCTTAAATACCGCTCCAGGGGCCGACCTTCCCAAAACAAAGCTCAAGCTCAAGGAGATCAATCCGCAACAATGGTTAGGATGCTGGATCTTGCTGCGACCGAAGGCCTCTCCGAGCCTGCCAATGTCGTGGGCCTAGCTTTCGTCTTCGTGGCCGTCGTCGCGGTCGTGGCTATCGCCGTGTTCAGCTGCGCCGATGGCCCCGACAGGTCCGGTGTGAAGCCTAGACGTCGTCGGCGCCATTGGGGCGGCGGTGGCGGGGGAGGAGGGGGAGGCTGCGGAGGAGGCGGTGGCTGCGGGGGTGGAGGCTGTTAAGGAAGCGCGTCGTGCAGAGCAGTCCTCGACATATATGGGGACTGTGCGTTACAATCTGTTAGAACTATTGCACCGCCGTCATATTTGTGTGCCCATGGAAATTTCATGCATATTTTGACTTGTGAATATATTTGTAGTTTTGTACCACGTATCATGTATATATTTGTTTCTTGATTCCATTTGGCTTGTCACCTGTTGCCTCCGTTTTGATGAGCTACCGAGGTTTTGAGCACTATCTGTGCAGATACCATGCATATATTGTGCTCGTAACTTTTCTTTATTGTACTATTCGTAATTTTGAGTACTTGTTCATAGCCAGAGGCCGGCCATGAACATGTAGGTGGGGTCGCCAAGTGCCAAGTGTTAAGTTGGACGTCGCGTGCTCGGTCTATGGTAGGGTGTTGCTACAGCAAATGCCCTTTTGGGCTAGGGCCGACGACGGCGACTCCCTCCAACCTTGGTGGTTACCACAACCAGAAGAGCTTCTGGTTTACAGATAATGTTGATGGTGCTATTGATGCAGTAAACTTGCTGCCTGGCTGTTAAAGTGTGACTTTGTATAGCTAACAACGCGTATTCCCGTTTGCATACGGTTGTACATATACGCGTATAGGTTCTTTCTTGGTCTCCAAGACTTGTAATCTTCCTATAAATATATGAGCCGATCGCCACTTGAGAAGCGTCTTCCCTCAAACCAATTCTCGTTTATATGGTATCAGCCCTTCTTTTCTAAAACCCTAGCTTCCGCCGCTCCAACCCCATCCGCTGCCGCCCTAAACCCTAGGCACCGCCGCGGTTCCGCCTCCCCTCCCAGATCGCCGCCATGTCCACCTCCGCATCCTCGTTGTCCATGCTCGGGGCGCATACGTCCGGAGCCCTCACCACCTCCACCGCCGCCGCCGCATCGCCCGCCCTCACGTCGCCGGCATCTCAGGCCGTCCACGTGGCTAGCGTCAAGACGCACGTCCCCGTCGTCCTCGACCTGCAGCAGTCCAACTACGCCAAGTGGCGCATGCTCATCACCGTCCTCCTCGGCAAGTACGAGCTCATGGATCAAATCTCCGCCGTCACGCCGCCGGACGCTCGCACGGCCGAGCGGCAGCGCCAGGACTACGTCGTCCGCTCGTGGCTCTACGACTCCATTAGCGATGACATCCTGGACACCATCATGGCCCAAGATCAGACGGCGTATGACGCCTACGCGCTGATCCGGAACCTCTTCCTTGACAATCAGCTCACCCGGGCCGTCTACCTCGAGGCACAGTTCCGAGCCCTCGTCCAGGGCGACCTCACCATCACCGCCTACTGCCACCGCCTGAAGGCCCTCTCCGACGCGCTGGCGGATGTGGAGCAGCCCGTGACTGACCAGACCTTGGTCCTCACCTGCCTTCGGGGCCTGAACCCACGCTTCTCCGACATCACGACCCTCGTCACGATGCAGGTTCCGGCTCCCACCTTCCTGCAGACGCGCTCCATCCTCCTTCTGCGCGAGAACCAGCTCGCCAACACCGCTCCCGGTGGCTCCCTCTCGTCCCAAGTCGCTCTCTATGGCAACACCGCCGGGTCCTCCACCGGCGGCAACTCGGGCGGCCACTCGGGCGGCAACGGCGGCCGCTGGTCGAAGAAGAAGAACGCCGGCGGGGGTGCAGCCAACTCCACCACCACTCAACCTGTCGCGGCATCCGGCCCATGGATCTGCTTTAACCCGTACACCGGCCAGACTCAGCAGATGCAGCCCGCCTGGCGCCCCCACGCCGCGCCGGTTCCTCCTGCCGGGGGCGCTGGTCTACTCGGGCCGGCCCCGCGGTCTGCCTCTTCAGCGCCGCCGCCCTGTCAGTCTACCTGGGTGCCCCCAGGTCAGGTCGCCTACACGACCCAACTGGCACCACTACACGGCCAGGCCTGGGCACTAACCCGCCCCCACCCGCGGTGCCCTACACCCCCGGCCCGGCATGGGACTACTCTGCCCTCGTCGCCTCCCTGAACGCCACTACCGGCGCTCCAGCCGCCGGCCCTTCCACACCGGGCGCATGGGTCAGGGACTCCGGCGCAACCTCGCACATGGTCTCCGACCCTGGTATACTCTCCACTCCCTCCCATCCTCCTCCTTCCCTTCGTGTCACCGTTGGCAATGGCGATCCACTTCCCATCACCGCCACCGGCCACGTCACTCTCCGCACACCTAGCCACACTTTCCACCTTAACAGTGTTCTAGTTGTTCCAGATATCATCAAAAATCTTCTTTCTACTCGTCAGTTCACCATTGATAATTCAGTTTCTGTTGAATATGACCTGTGTGGCTTTTCTATTAAGGATCTTCACACTCGGCGCGAGATTATTCGCTGCAGTAGCCCTGGTCCACTCTACGAGTTCTTCGCCAACACCAACACCACCACCTCGCCGTTTGGACTCGTCGCCACCACCACCGCATCGGAGCTATGGCATCGTCGCTTAGGACATCCGGGTCGTGACTCTATGTCACATTTATCTTCAGAATTTGCTATTCCATGTAATAAAAGCACTCAAGTGTGTCATGCATGCCAACTTGGCAAGCACGTGCGTCTACCGTTTTCTAGATCATCCACAGTTTGTGTCGTTCCGTTCCAATTGCTTCATTGTGATTTGTGGACATCACCTGTTGCTAGTAACTCTGGCTTCAAATACTACTTGGTTATTGTCGATGATATTTCTCATTTTATGTGGACCTTCCCACTACGTCGGAAATCCGACACATGTGATATCCTCGTTAACTTTGTAGCATACGCAGATACACAATTCAATCTCCCGGTCGTGTCCTTCCAAACCGACAATGGCACTGAGTTCGTTAACTCCACCTTTGTTGAGTTCCTTGCCCGCCACGGCATCCACCTACGTATGTCTTGCCCGTACACTTCTCCTCAAAACGGCAAGGCTGAGCGTGCTCTTCACACACTTAACGACATCACTCGCACCCTCCTCTTCCAGGCTTACATGCCTCCTCCCTACTGGGCCGAGGCTCTCGCTGTCGCCACCTTCTTACTAAATCGCCGCCCCAGCCAAGCCTTGCACTTCCGTATCCCATATACCCTTCTCTACCAACAAAAACCCTCCTTCTCCGACCTTCGTGTCTTCAGGTGCTTGTGCTACCCGAATCAATCCGCCACGGCACCTCACAAACTCGCTCTGCGCTCCACCGCCTGCGTGTTCCTCGGCTACCCCACCTCACATCGCGGCTATAGATGCCTCGACTTATCCACCCGTCGTCTCATCATCTCTCGCCACGTCATATTTGATGAACACACCTTTCCCTTCGCCACGAATCGCACTGATTCTTCTCCGGATGACCTCGACTTTCTCCTCGACCTGGCCGCCACGCACCCGGCTCCCGCGATCATCACACCCTTGGCGGGCTAGACCAGCATGGCGCCGGCCTCATCGGCTCAGCCCGCTATGCATGGCACTGCCTCCGCGCCGCCCACGCCCACCCACGACGCACCCGCCTCGTCTGCGCCGACTCCACCCGTGTCTCCCGGCCGGTCCCCTTCCCCTTCACCACCACCGCCGCCACCCCTCCCCCTCCTCGTCGCTCTCGTAGCAACACCACTCCCGCCACCAACACTCACACCATGCTCACGCGCGCCAAGCGTGGCATCGTCCAGCCGACTGACAGACTTAATCTCTCGGCCGAACACTCCCACATCTATCCCATTCCCAAAACCTATCGCTCCGCTCTTCAGGACCCTCTTTGGCGTGCCACCATGTCCGAGGAGTACGGTGCCATCATTCAGAACCGCACCTGGTCTCTGGTTCCTCGCCCGGTTGGCGCTAATGTTGTTTCAGGAAAGTGGATCTTCAAGCACAAGTTTGGCGCTGATGGCGGTCTTGCTCGGTACAAGGCCAGGTGAGTCGTACGTGGATTCTCCCAGCAGCCTGGTATTGACTACGACGAGACTTTTAGTCCTGTTGTCAAACCGGCTATGATCCGCGTTGTACTCAGCATCGCCGTCTCCCACGCTTGGCCAGTTCATCAGCTGGATGTCAAGAACGCCTTTCTTCATGGTGACCTTGATGAGGTGGTTCATTGTGAGCAGCCACCCGGCTTCATCGACCCTACGCGCCCCCAGCACGTCTGCCTGCTTCACAAGTCCCTCTATGGACTTAAACAGGCGCCCCGCGCATGGTACCAGCGGTTCGCTCATCATGCTCATCGCCTTGGGTTCGTGGCGTCCCAGAGTGACGTGTCTCTCTTCGTGCTTCGGCGCGGTACCGAGATGGCCTACCTGCTCCTCTATGTTGACGACATCATCCTCACCGCCTCCAGCACTGGGCTTCTTCAACACATCACCGACCAGCTCCACTGTGAGTTCTCCATGACCGATCTCGGGGACTTGTCCTACTTCCTCGGGATCTCGGTTTCCCGCTCTACTTCGGGGATGCTTCTCTCGCAGCGCCAATACGCCATCGACCTTCTTCAGCGCGCCGGTATGATGGACTGCAGCCCGTGTGTGACGCCCATCGACACACGTTGCAAGCTCTCTGCCGATGAGGGACCACTCGTCACCGATGCTACTGAGTACCGGAGCTTTGCTGGGGCACTTCAGTACCTGACGCTCACCCGCCCCGACATTGCTCATGTCGTCCAGTAGGCGTGCCTCTACATGCATGCCCCTCGGGAGCCTCATCTCAACCTCGTCAAGTGGATCCTCCGCTACGTTCGTGGCACCCTCGACCTCGGCCTTTAGCTCCACTCCACGCCGGCCACCTCGCTCACTGCCTACTCCGATGCGGATTGGGCCGGCTGCCCTGACACACGCCGCTCAACATCTGGATACTGTTTCTATCTCGGCGACAACCTAGTGTCTTGGTCCTCCAAACGCCAGGCCACAGTGTCTCGCTCCAGTGCCGAGGCGGAGTACAGAGCGGTGGCGCATGCCGTGGCCAAGTGTTGTTGGCTTCGCCAGCTTCTTCTTGAGCTTCATCGCCCCCTTCCGTCAGCGACCGTTGTTTTCTGTGATAACGTCAGTGCTGTTTACATGGCTTGTAACCCGGTCCAGCATCGCCGCACGAAGCACATCGAGATCGACATCCATTTTGTTCGTGAGAAGGTGTCTCTCGGTCAGATTCGGGTTCTTCACGTGCCATCTTCACAGCAGTTTGCCGATGTCATGACGAAGGGGTTGCCGTCGCACCTCTTCGAGGATTTTCGGTACAGTTTATGCGTTCGACCAACGCACAAACTGCGGGGGGATGTTAAAGTGTGACTTTGTATAGCTAACAGTGCGTATTCCCGTTTGCATACGGTTGTACATATACGCGTATAGGTTCTTTCTTGGTCTCCAAGACTTGTAATCTTGCTATAAATATATGAGCCGATCGCCCCTTGAGAGGCGTCTTCCCTCAAACCAATTCTCGTTTATACTGGCTCATGCAATGTCATCCGAAATCATCAAGGAACCTTTCATGAGTCTGTTCTTCACAGCATAAGGGGTATTGAGATCTTTCAAAAAAAATAAGGGTATTGAGGGCTCTTTCGTAGTGGAATTACTTGCTTGCTGGGATGAAGTGGAGGCGTTGATCACAAGAGGTTTTAAGAATGTCATTCTACATACTGATTGCTCACACATTTCACAATCATGGCATGATGAAAGGAGGATGCCCATGGTTCAACCTATTGATCATTGAATGGAAGGAGTTCCAGTCATGTCTATACTTTAGCGAACCTGCGGGGTCACGCGCTTAAGGGTCATTCATCTGTTGAATACTAGATGGATATGCTGAAATTGTTTCGGAGAGAGAACCGTAAAAGTTTTAGTGAAAATAGTGAAAAACTGGAGAACCAAAAACATTCCGGAACACCCTAAAAATCCACGGGATGGTTCAAGAAGGTTCCTCAACCATCCTGATCTAGAGGAGCCCATGGGGTTGCCAACTAGGATGGTCCAAAGGGTGCGCCCAAGTTGGTGGGGGCCGCCGCCCCCCTTGCCTTGAGGGGCAAGTTGGGGGGTGGGGCGCCCCCAGACCTATATAAATAGATAGGAGGGGCAGCCCCTCGGAACACATCTTTGGTGGCTGGGGCTGCGCCCCCCCCCTCTCTCCATCGAAAAAACCGTATGTCGTGACGGTGTCCTGGACTAGAGGGTGCTAACCACGTCGGCACCATCATAGTGGCTCGGGCCGAGGACCCCTGGATCATCAATGAATGGGACAAGATTGCCATGACCCAAGGCGTACTCAAAATGGAATCCTCTAAAGACTTGGTGTTGGGGAACGCAGTAATTTCAAAAAAAAATCCTACGCACACGCAAGATCCATTTAGGTGATGCATAACAACGAGGGGGAAAGAGTGTTGTCCATGTACCCTCATAGACCGTAGGCGGAAGCATTATGACAACACGGTTGATGTAGTCGAATGTCTTCACGGTCCGACCGATCTTAGCACCGAAGGTACGGCACCTCCGCGATCTGCACACGTTCATCTCGGTGACGTCCCACGAACTCTAGATCCAGCTGAGTGTTGAGGGAGAGTTTCGTCAGCACAACAGCATGATGACGGTGATGATGAAGCTACCGGTGCAGGGCTTCGCCTAAGCACTGCAACGATATGACCGAGGTGGATTATGGTGGAGGGGGCACCGCACACGGCTAAGACAATTGTCAACTTGTGTGTCTATGGGGTGTTGGAAATATGCCCTAGAGGCAATAATAAATTGGTTATTATTATATTTCCTTGTTCATGATAATTGTTTATTGTCCATGCTAGAATTGTATTGATAGGAAACTCAGATACATGTGTGGATACATAGACAACAACATGTCCCTAGTAAGCCTCTAGTTGACTAGCTCGTTGATCAATAGATGGTTACGGTTTCCTGACCATGGACATAGGATGTCGTTGATAACGGGACCACATCATTAGGAGAATGATGTGATGGACGAGACCCAATCCTAAGCCTAGCACAAGATCGTGTAGTTCGTATGCTAAAGCTTTTCTAATGTCAAGTATCATTTCCTTAGACCATGAGATTGTGCAACTCCCGGATACCGTAGGAGTGCTTTGGGTGTGCCAAACGTCACAACGTAACTGGGTGGCTATAAAGGTACACTACAGGTATCTCCGAAAGTATCTGTTGGGTTGGCACGAATCGAGACTGGGATTTGTCACTCCGTGTAAACGGAGAGGTATCTCTGGGCCCACTCGGTAGGACATCATCATAATGTGCACAATGTGACCAAGGAGTTAATCACGGGATGATGTGTTACCGAACGAGTAAAGAGACTTGCCGGTAACGAGATTAAACAAGGTACCGGGATACCGACGATCGAATCTCGGGCAAGTATCGTACCGATAGACAAAGGGAATTGAATACGGGATTGATTGAATCCTCGACATCGTGGTTCATCCGATGAGATCATCGTGGAGCATTTGGGAGCCAACATGGGTATCCAGATGCCGCTGTTGGTTATTGACCGGAGA
The DNA here is from genome assembly GCF_056163025.1 of Triticum urartu. NCBI lineage: Eukaryota > Viridiplantae > Streptophyta > Magnoliopsida > Poales > Poaceae > Triticum > Triticum urartu. The sequence goes on from NC_141874.1 coordinate 716,321,365, forward strand.
GTTGTCTCGGTCATGTCTGCATGACTCCCGAACCCGTAGGGTCTACACACTTAAGGTTCGATGACGCTAGGGTTATAGGGAAAGTATGTACGCGGTTACCGAATGTTGCTCGGAGTCCCGGATGAGATCCCGGACATCACAAGGAGTTCGGGAATGGTCCGGAGGTAAAGATTTATATATGGGAAGTCCTGTTTTGGTCACCGAAAAAGTTTCGGGTGCTATCGGTAACGTACCGGGACCACCGGGGGTCCACCAGGTGGGGCTACCTGCCCCAAAGGGCTGCGTGGACCAAGTGTGAGAGGGGACCAGCCCCATGTGGGCTGGTGCGCCCCCCCACCAGGGCCCAAGGCAAAGAGAGAAGGGGAAAAGGGGAAACCCTAGGCTCAGATGGGCCTAAGGCCCACCTAGTGGTGTGCCCCCCTTCTCTCCCCCTTGGCCGCCCCCTAGATGGGATCTAGGGCTGGCCGCCACCCCTAGGGAGGGAACCCTAGGTGGGGGCGCAGCCCCTCCCCTCCCCCTATATATACTTGAGCAAAGGGGCAGCCCAACAAAAGATTCAATCTCCCTGTTGGCGCAGCCCTACCCCTCTTCCTCCTCGTCTCTCGTAGTGCTTGACGAAGCCCTGCTGGAGTCCCGCGCTCCTCCACCACCACCACGCCGTCATGCTGCTGCTGGATGGAGTCTTCCCCAACCTCTCCTTCTCCCCTTGATGGATCAAGGCGTAGGAGATGTCACCGGGCTGTATGTGTGTTGAACACGGAGGTGCCGTCCATTCGGCACTAGGATCATCGGTGATTTGGATCACGACGAGTACGACTCCATCAACCCCGTTCACTTGAACGCTTCCGCTTAGCGATCTACAAGGGTATGTAGATGCACTCTCCTTCCCTCGTTGCTAGACTTCTCCATAGATTGATCTTGGTGATGCGTAGAAAATTTTGAATTTCTGCTACGTTCCCCAATAGTGATATCAGAGCCAGGTCTATGCGTAGTTTCTATGCACGAGTAGAACACAAGTTGTTGTGGGCGTCGATTTTGTCAATTTACTTGCCGTTACTAGTCTTATCTTGATTCGGCGGCATCGTGGGATGAAGCGGCCCGGACCGACCTTACACGTACTCTTACGTGATACTGGTTCCACCGACTGACATGCACTAGTTGCATAAGGTGGCTAGCGGGTGTCTGTCTCTCCCACTTTAGTCGGATCGGATTCGATGAAAAGGGTCCTTATGAAGGGTAAATAGAAATTGGCATATCACGTTGTGGTTTTGGCGTAGGTAAGAAACGTTCTTGCTAGAAACCTATAGCAGCCACGTAAAAACTTGCAACAACAATTAGAGGACGTCTAACTTGTTTTTGCAGCATGTGCCGTGTGATGTGATGTGGCCAAAGGATGTGATGAATGATATATGTGATGTATGAGATGATCATGTTCTTGTAATAGGAATCACGACTTGCATGTCGATGAGTGTGACAACCGGCAGGAGCCATAGGAGTTGTCTTAATTTATTTATGACCTGCGTGTCAACATAAACGTCATGTAATTACTTTACTTTATTGCTAACCGTTAGCTGTAGTAGTAGAAGTAATAGTTGGCGAGACAACTTCATGAAGACACGATGATGGAGATCATGGTGTCATGCCAGTGACGATGATGATCATGGAGCCCCGAAGATGGAGATCAAAAGGAGCAAAGTGATGATGGCCATATCATGTCACTATTTGATTGCATGTGATGTTTATCATGTTTTTGCATCTTATTTGCTTAGAACAACGGTAGTAAATAAGATGATCCCTCATTAAAATTTCAAGAAAGTGTTCCCCCTAACTGTGCACCGTTGCGAAAGTTCGTCGTTTCGAAGCACCCTGTGATGATCAGGTGTGATAGATTCTAACGTTCACATACAACGGGTGTAAGACAGATTTACACACGCGAAACACTTAGGTTGACTTGACGAGCCTAGCATGTACAGACATGGCCTCGGAACACAAGAGACCGAAAGGTCGAGCATGAGTCGTATGGTAGATACGATCAACATGAAGATGTTCACCGATGATGACTAGTCCGTCTCACGTGATGATCGGACACGGCCTAGTTGACTCGGATCATGTAATTACTTAGATGACTAGAGGGATGTCTATCTGAGTGGGAGTTCATAAGATGAACTTAATTATCTGAACGTAGTCAAAAGGTCTTCGCAAATTATGTTGTAGCTCGCGCTTCAGTTCTACTGTTTAGATATGTTCCTAGATAAAATTTAGTTGAAAGATATTGTAAGCAATGATGCGGACTAGGTCCGTAGTCCGACGAGTGTCCTCACTGCTACACAGAAGGCTTACGTCTTTGATGCACCGCTTGATGTGCAAACCCCTACAACGTCGTCTGTGGATGTTGTGAACACCTGACAGACACATCCTGATGACTACTTGATAGTTTAGTGCACCATACTTCACGGCTTAGAATCGGGATTCCAATGATGTTTTGAACGCCATAGAACATATGAGATGTTCCAAGAGCTGAAATTGGGATTTCAAGCTCATGCCCGTGTTGAGAGGTGTGAGACCTCTGACAAGTTCTTTTGCCAACAAGATGGAGGAGAATAGCTCAGCTAGTGAGCATGTGCTCAGAATGTCTGGGTGCTACAATCACTTAAATCAAGTGGGAGTTAAACTTCCAGATAAGATAGTGATTGATAGAGTTCTCTAGCCACTATCACTAAGCTACTAGATCTTCGTGATGAACTATGACATGCAAGGGATGGAATTGATCCCGGAGCTGTTCGCGGTGCTTAAGACCGCAAAAGGTAGAAATCAAGAAGGAGCATCAAGTGTTGATGGTTTATCAAGACCACTGGTTTCAAGAAGGGCAAGGGCTAGAAGGGAAACTTCATGGATGGCAAACCAGTTGCCGCTCCAATGAAGGAACCCAAGGTTCAACCCAAACCCGAGACTAAGTGCTTCTATTGTAAAGGGAACGGTCACTGTTAGCGGAATTACCCCAAATGCATGGTAGATAAGAAGGCTGGCAACTTCAACAAAATTTATACGTGTTATTAATGTGTACCTCACTAGTACTCCTGGTAGCACCTGGGTATTGGATACCGGTTCAGTTACTATTATTGGTGACTTGAAGCAAAAGCTACGGACTAAACGGAGACTGGCTAAGGGCGAGGTGACGATGTGTGTTATAAGAGTTTCCAAAGTTGATGAGATCACCATCGCACGCTCCATCTGCCTTCGGGATTAGTATTGAACCTAGATAAATGTTATCAGGTGTCTACGTTGAGCATGAATATGATTAGATCATGTTCATTGCAATACGGTTATTCATTTAAGTTAGAGAATAATGGTTATTCTGTTTACATGAATAATACCTTTCATGGTCATGCACCCTATGTGAATGGTTCATTGAATCTCGGTCGTGGTAATACACATGTTCACGCCAAAAGATGTAGAGTTAATAATGATAGTACCACTTTCTTGTGGCACTGCCGCTTAGGTCATATTGGCGTAAGATGCATGAAGAAACTCCATATCGATGGATGTTTGGAGTCACTAGATTTTGAATCGCTTGACACATGCGAGCCATGCCTCATGGGCAGGATGACTAAGACCCCGTTTTCAGGTACAATGAAACGGACAAGTGACTTGTTGGAAATCATACATGCAGATGTGTGTGATCCAATGAGAATTGGAGCGTGCGGTGGATATCGCTATTTTCTCATCTTCACTGACGATTTGAGTAGATATAGGTGTATTTACTTAATGAAGCACAAGTCTGAAACGTTTGAAAAGTTCAAGCGATTTCAGAGTGAAGTTAAGAATCATCATAACAATAAGATCATGTTCCTACGATCTGATCAAAAAGGGGATTTTCTGAGTTATGAGTTTGGCAATCACTTAAGACATTGTGGAATTGTTTCACAGTTGAAGCCACCTGGAACACCACAAGGTAATGGTGTGTCCGGACGTCGTAATCGAACCCTATGAGATATGGTGCGATCTATGATGTCTCTTACCAATCTACCGTTTTCATTTTGAGGTTATGCGTTAGAGACAGCTGCATTCACTTTAGATAGGACACCATCTAAGTCCGTTGAGACGACGTCGTATGAACATTGGTTTGGCAAGAAACCAAAGTTGTCGTTTCTTAATGTTTGGGGCTGCGATGCTTAGGGCTTAAGCCGGAGAAGCTCGAACCCAAAGCGGACAAACACATCTTCATAGGATACCCAAAGGTGACAGTAGGGTATACCTTCTATCTCAGATCCGAGGGCAAATTGTTTGTCGCTAAGAACGGGTCCTTTCTCGAGAAGGAGTTTCTCTCGAAAGAATTGAGTGGGAGGAAGATAGAACTTGATGAGGTTGTGGAACCTTTACTTCAACCAGAGAGTGATGCAACACAGAAAGATGTTTTCTGTGGCGCCTACGTCTGTTGAATAGGAAGTTAATGATAGTGATCATGAAGCTTCGGATCGAGTTGCTATCAAACCTCGTAGGTCGACAAGGATATGTACTACTCCTAAGTGGTACGGTAATCCTGTCTTAGATATCATGTTGTTAGATAACAATGAACCTACGAGCTATGGAGAAGCGATGGTGGGCCCGTATTTCGACAAATGGTTAGAAGCCATGAAATCTGAGATAGGATCCATATATCAGAACAAAGTATGGACTTTGGTGGACTTGCACGATGATCAGCGAGCCATTGAGATAAATGGATCTTTAAGAAGAAGACAGACGTGGGCGGTAATGTTACCGTCTATGAAGCTCGACTTGTGGGAAAGAGTCTTTTCACAAGTTCAAGGAGTTGACTATGATGAGAATTTCTCACCCGTAGTGATGCTTAAGTCCGTCGGAATCATGTTAGCATTAGCTGTATTTTTCGATTATGAAATCTTACAGATGGATGTCAAAACAAGTTTTCTTACCAAGTTTTCGTAAGAAAAGTTGTATGTGATACAATAAAAGGTTTTGTCGATCCTAAGGATGCTAAAAGGTATGCTGGCTCCAGCAATCCTTCTATGGACTAGAGCAAGCATCTCGGAATCGGAATATATGTTTTGATGGTATGCCATGCTGAGTACCGCACCTGATGTGTGCCTTGCCACATGTCTGGCAAGAGGGTACAAAGGTGATCCAGGAGTAGATCACCGGATAGCGGTCAAAAATTATCCTTAGAGGAATAAGGAAATGTTTCTCGGTTATGGAGGTGATAAAGAGTTCGACGTAAAGAGTTACATCGATGCAAGCTTAACACCTATCCGGATAGCTCTGAGTAGAGATACCGGATACGTATAATGGAGCAACAATTTGGAATAGTTCCAAGTGGAACGTGGTAGCAGCATCTACGATATGACATAAAGTTTTGCAAAATACATAGGGATCTGAATATGGCAAGACCCGTTGACTACAACCTCTCTCACAAGCATAACATGATCAAACCCAGAACTCTTTGAGTGTTTATCACATAGTGATGTGAACTAGATCATTGAGTCTAGTAGACTCTTGGATGTTGGTCACATGACGATGTGACCTGTGAGTGTTAATCACATGGCGATGTGAACTAGATTATTGACTCTAGTGCAAGTGGGAGACTGTTGGAAATATGCCCTAGAGGCAATAATAAATTGGTTATTATTATATTTCCTTTTTCATGATAATCGTTTATTGTCCATGCTAGAATTGTATTGATAGGAAACTTAGATACATGTGTGGATACATAGACAACAATATGTCCCTAGTAAGCCTCTAGTTGACTAGCTCGTTGATCAATAGATGGTTACGGTTTCCTGACCATGGACATAGGATGTCGTTGATAACGGGATCACATCATTAGGAGAATGATGTGATGGACGAGACCCAATCCTAAGCCTAGCACAAGATCGTGTAGTTCGTATGCTAAAGCTTTTCTAATGTCAAGTATCATTTCCTTAGACCATGGGATTGTGCAACTCCCGGATACCGTAGGAGTGCTTTGGGTGTGCCAAACGTCACAACGTAACTGGGTGGCTATAAAGGTACACTACAGGTATCTCCGAAAGTATCTGTTGGGTTGGCACGAATCGAGACTGGGATTTGTCACTCCGTGTAAACGGAGAGGTATCTCTGGGCCCACTCGGTAGGACATCATCATAATGTGCACAATGTGACCAAGGAGTTGTTCACGGGATGATGTGTTACGGAACGAGTAAAGAGACTTGCCGGTAACGAGATTGAACAAGGTATCGGGATACCGACGATCGAATCTCGGGCAAGTATCGTATCGATAGACAAAGGGAATTGAATACGGGATTGATTGAATCCTCGACATCGTGGTTCATCCGATGAGATCATCGTGGAGCATGTGGGAGCCAACATGGGTATCTAGATCCCGCTGTTGGTTATTGACCGGAGAGTTGTCTCGGTCATGTCTGCATGACTCCCGAACCCGTAGGGTCTACACACTTAAGGTTCGATGACGCTAGGGTTATAGGGAAAGTATGTACGCGGTTACCGAATGTTGTTCGGAGTCCCGGACGAGATCCCGGACATCACGAGGAGTTCCGGAATGGTCTGGAGCTAAAGATTTATATATGGGAAGTCCTGTTTTGGTCACCGAAAAAGTTTCGGGTGCTATCGGTAACGTACCGGGACCACCGGGAGGGTCCCGGGGGTCCACCAGGTGGGGTTACCTGCCCCAGAGGGCTGCGTGGGCCAAGTGTGAGAGGGGACCAGCCCCAGGTGGGCTGGTGCGCCCCCCACCAGGGCCCAAGGCAAAGAGAGAAGGGAAAAAGGGGATACCCTAGGCTTAGATGGGCCTAAGGCCAACCTAGTGGTGCGCCCCCCTTCTCTCCCCCCTTGGCCGCCCCCTAGATGGGATCTAGGGCTGGCCTCCACCCCTAGGGAGGGAACCCTAGGTGGGGGCGCAGCCCCTCCCCTCCCCCTATATATACTTGAGCAAAGGGGCACCCAACACACGATTCAATCTCCCTGTTGGCGCAGCCCTACCCCTCTTCCTCCTCGTCTCTCGTAGTACTTGGCGAAGCCTGCTGGAGTCCCGCGCTCCTCCACCACCACCACGCCGTCGTGCTGCTACTGGATGGAGTCTTCCCCAACCTCTCCTTCTCCCCTTGCTGGATCAAGGCGTAGGAGATGTCATCTGGCTGTACGTGTGTTGAACACGGAGGTGCCGTCCGTTCGGCACTAGGATCATCGGTGATTTGGATCACGACGAGTACGACTCCATCAACCCCGTTCACTTGAATGCTTCTGCTTAGCGATCTACAAGGGTATGTAGATGCACTCTCCTTCCCTCGTTGCTAGACTTCTCCATTTCCTTTTCCCTTCCTCTTTTCCCTTCCTTCCTTCTCCTTTTCCCTTCCTCTTTTCCTATTCCATATGGGAGGTGGAATCCTACTAGGACTAGGGAGTCCTAGTAGGACTCCACACTTGGCGCGCCCCCTCCTAGGGCCGGCCTCCTCCTCCCTTGCTCCTTTATATACGGGGGCAAGGGGGCACCTCTAGCCACAGGTTGATCCACGTGATCATATTCTTAGCCGTGTGCGGTGCCCCCTTCCACCATAGTCCTCGATAATATTGTAGCGGTGCTTAGGCGAAGCCCTGCGACGGTAGTACATCAAGATCGTCATCACGCCGTCGTGCTGACGGAACTCTTCCCCGACACTTTGCTGGATCGGAGTCCGGGGATCGTCATCGAGCTGAACGTGTGCTAGAACTCGGAGGTGCCGTAGTTTCGGTGCTTGATCGGTCGGGCCGTGAAGACGTACGACTACATCAATCGCGTTGTGCTAACGCTTCCGCTGTCGGTCTACAAGGGTACGTAGATCACACTCTCCCCTCTCGTTGCTATGCATCATCATGATCTTGCGTGTGCGTAGGAAATTTTTTGAAATTACTACGTTCCCCAACAGTGGCATCCGAGCCTAGGTTTTATGTGTTGATGTTATATGCACGAATAGAACACAAGTGAGTTGTGGGTGATATAAGTCATATTGTTTACCAGCATGTCATACTTTGGTTCGGCGGTATTGTTGGACGAAGCGGCCCGGACCGACATTACGCGTACGCTTACGCGAGACTGGTTCTACCGACGTGCTTTGCACACAGGTGGCTGGCGGGTGTCAGTTTCTCCAACTTTAGTTGAACCAAGTGTGGCTACGCCCGGTCCTTGCGTAGGTTAAAACAACACCAACTTGACAAACTATCGTTGTGGTTTTGATGCGTAGGTAAGATTGGTTCTTGCTTAAGCCCGTAGCAGCCACGTAAAACTTGCAACAACAAAGTAGAGGATGTCTAACTTGTTTTTGCAGGACATGTTGTGATGTGATATGGTCAAGACATGATGCTAAATTTTATTGTATGAGATGATCATGTTTTGTAACCGAGTTATCGGCAACTGGAAGGAGCCATATGGTTGTCGCTTTATTGTATGCAATGCAAGCGCGCTGTAATGCTTTACTTTATCACTAAGCGGTAGTGATAGTCGTGGAAGCATAAGATTGGCGAGACGACAACGATGCTACGATGGAGATCAAGGTGTCGCGCGGATGACGATGGTGATCACGACGGTGCTTCGAAGATGGAGATCACAAGCACAAGATGATGATGGCCATATCATATCACTTATATTGATTGCATGTGATGTTTATCTTTTATGCATCTTATCTTGCTTTGATTGACGGTAGCATTATAAGATGATCTCTCACTAATTATCAAGAAGTGTTCTCCCTGAGTATGCACCGTTGCGAAAGTTCTTCGTGCTGAGACACCACGTGATGATCGGGTGTGATAGGCTCTATGTTCAAATACAACGGGTGCAAAACAGTTGCACACGCGGAATACTCAGGTTATACTTGACGAGCCAAGCATATACAGATATGGCCTTGGAACACGGAGACCGAAAGGTCGAGCGTGAATCATATAGTAGATATGATCAACATAGTGATGTTCACCAATGAAACTACTCCATCTCACGTGATGATCGGACATGATTTAGTTGATTTGGATCACGTGATCACTTAGAGGATTAGAGGGATGTCTATCTAAGTGGGAGTTCTTAAGTAATATGATTAATTGAACTTAAATTTATCATGAACTTAGTCCTGGTAGTATTTTGCAAATCATGTTGTAGATCAATAGCTCGCGTTGTTGCTTCCCTGTGTTTATTTTGATATGTTCCTAGAGAAAATTGTGTTGAAAGATGTTAGTAGCAATGATGCGGATTGGATCCGTGATCTGAGGTTTATCCTCATTGTTGCACAGAAGACTTATGTCCTTGATGCACCGCTAGGTGACAGACCTATTGCAGGAGCAGATTCAGACGTTATGAACGTTTGGCTAGCTCAATATGATGACTACTTAATAGTTTAGTGCACCATGCTTAACAGCTTAGAATCGGGACTTCAAAAGATGTTTTGAACATCATGGACCATATGAGATGTTCCAGGAGTTGAAGTTAATATTTCAAGCAAATACCCGAGTTGAGAGATATGAAGTCTCCAACAAGTTCTATAGCCAAAAGATGGAGGAGAATCGCTCAACTAGTGAGCATGTGCTCAGATTGTCTGGGTACTACAATCGCTTGAATCAAGTGGGAGTTAATCTTCCAGATAAGATAGTGATTGACAGAATTCTCTAGTCACCATCACCAAGTTAGTAGAACTTCGTGATGAACTATAGTATGCAAGGGATGACGAAAACGACTCCTGAGCTTTTCATGATGATGAAATTGATGAAGGTAGAAATCAAGAAAGAGCATCAAGTGTTGATGGTAGACAAGACCACTAGTTTCAATAAAAGGGCAAAGGGAAGAAGGGGAACTTCAATAAGAACAGCAAGCAAGTTGCTGCTCAAGTGAAGAAGCCCAAGTCTGGTCCTAAGCCTGAGACTAAGTGCTTCTACTGCAAAGGGACTGGTCACTGGAAGCGGAACTGCCCCAAGTATTTGGCGGATAAGAAGGATGGCAAAGTGAACAAAGGTATATTTGATATACAGATTATTAATGTATATTTTACTAGTGTTCGTAGCAACCCCTCGGTATTTGATACTGGTTCAGTTGCTAAGAGTAGTAACTCGAAACGGGAGTTGCAGAATGAACAGAAACTAGTTAAGGGTGAAGTGACGATGTGTGTTGGAAGTAGTTCCAAGATTGATATGATCATCATCGCACACTCCCTATACTTTTGGGATTAGTGTTGAACCTAAATAAGTGTTATTTGGTGTTTGCGTTGAGCATGAATATGATTTGATCATGTTTATTGCAATACGGCTATTCATTTAAGTTAGAAAATAATTGTTGTTCTGTTTACATGAATAAAACCTTATATGGTTACACACCCAATGAAAATGGTTCATTGGATCTCGATCGTAGTGATACACATATTCATAATATTGAAACCAAAAGATGCAAAGTTAATAATGGTAGTGCAACTTATTTGTGGCACTGCCGTTTAGGTCATATTGGTGTAAAGCGCATGAAGAAACTCCATGCTGATGGGATTTTGGAATCACTTGATTATGAATCACTTGATGCTTGCGAACCATGACTTATGGGCAAGATGACTAAGACTCCGTTCTCCGGAACAATGGAGCGAGCAACTGACTTATTGGAAATAATACATACTGATGTATGTGATCCGATGAGTGTTGAGGCTCACGGCGGGTATCGTTATTTTTTGACCTTCACAGATGATTTGAGCAGATATGGGTATATCTACTTGATGAAACACAAGTCTAAAACATTTGAAAAGTTTAAAGAATTTCAAAGCGAAGTGGAGAATCATTGTAACAAAAATAAAAAGTTTCTACGATATGATCGCAGAAGTAAAATGTTTGAGTTACGAGTTTGGCCTTCAGTTAAAAACAATGTGAAATAGTTTCACTACTCACGCCACCTGGAACACCACAGCATAATGGTGTGTCCGAACGTCATAACCGTACTTTATTAGATATGGTGCGAACTATGATGTCTCTTACCAATCTACCACTATCGTTTTGGGATTATGCATTAGAGACAGCTGCATTCACGTTAAATAGGGCACCATCTAAATCCGTTGAAACGACACCGTATGAACTATGGTTTGGCAAGAAACCTAAGCTGTCGTTTCTTAAAGTTTGAGGTTGCAATGCTCATGTGAAAAAGTTTCAACCTGATAAGCTCAAACCCAAATCGGAGAAGTGCGTCTTCATAGGATACCCAAAAAGAAAATGTTGGGTACACCTTCTATCACAGATCCGAAGGCAAGATATTCGTTGTTTTGAATGGATCCTTTCTAGAGAAGGAATTTCTCTCGAAAGAAGTGAGTGTGAGGAAAGTAGAACTTGATGAGGTAACTGTACCTGCTCCCTTATTGGAAAGTAGTTCATCACAGAAATCTGTTCTTGTGACTACTACACCAATTAGTAAGGAAGCTAATGATGATGATCATGTAACTTCAGAGCAAGTCACTACCGAATCTCGTAGGTAAACCAGAGTGAGATCCGCACCAGAGTGGTATGGTAATCCTGTTCTGGAAGTCATGTTACTAGACCATGACGAACTTGCGAACTATGAGGAAGCGATGATGAGCCCAGATTCCGCGAAATGGTTTGAGGCCATGAAATCTGAGATATGATCCATGTATGAGAACAAAGTATGGACTTTGATGGATTTGCCCGATGATCGGCAAGCCATAGAAAATAAATGGATCTTCAAGAGGAAGACGGACGCTGATAGTAGTGTTACTATCTACAAAGCTAGACTTGTCGAAAAAGGTTTTTGACAAAGTTCAAGGTGTTGACTACGATGAAATTTTCTCACTCATAGCGATGCTTAAGTCTGTCCAAATCATGTTAGCATTTGCCGCATTTTTATGAAATCTAGCAAATGGATAAACAAAACTACATTCCTTAATGGATTTAAAGAAGAGTTGTATATGATGCAACCAGAAGGTTTTGTCAATCCTAAAGGTGCTAAACAAAATATGCAAGCTCCAGCGATCCATCTATGGACTGGTGCAAGCATCTCGGAGTTGGAATATACGCTTTGATAAATTGATCAAAGCATATAGTTTTATATAGACTTGCGGTGAAGCCTGTATTTACAAGAAAGTGAGTGGGAGCACTACAGCATTTCTGATAAGTATATGTGTATGACATATTGTTGATCGGAAATAATGTAGAATTATTCTGCAAAGCATAAAGGAGTGTTTGAAAGGATTTTTTTCAAGAAAGGCCTCGGTGAAGCTGCTTACATATTGAGCATCAAGATCTATAGAGATAGATCAAGACGCTTGATAAGTTTTTTCAATGAGTACATACCTTGACAAGATTTTGAAGTAGTTCAAAATGGAATAGTCAAAGAAAAGAGTTCTTTGTTGTGTTACAAGGTATGAAATTGAGTAAGACTCAAAGCCTGACCACGGCAGAAGATAGAAAGAGAATGAAAGTCATTCCCTATGCCTCAGCCATAGGTTCTATAAAGTATGCCATGATGTGTACCAGATCTATTGTATACCCTACACTGTATTAAGCAAGGGAGTACAATAGTGATCTAAGAGTAGATCACTGGACATTGGTCAAAATTATCCTTAGTGGAACAAGGAAATATTTCTCGATTATGGAGGTGACAAAAGGTTCGTCGTAAAAAGTTACGTCGATGCAAGTTTTGACACAGATCTGGATGACTCTAAGTCTCGATCTAGATACATATTGAAAGTGGGAGCAATTAGCTAGAGTAGCTCCGTGCAGAGCATTGTAGACATAGAATTCGCAAAATACTTATGGATCTGTATGTGACAGACCCGTTGACTAAAATTATCTCACAAGCAAAACATGATCACACCTTAGTACTCTTTGGGTGTTAATCACATAAATGATGTGAACTAGATTATTGACTCTAGTAAACCCTTTGAGTATAGGTCACATGACGATGTGAACTATGGGTGTTAATCACATGGTGATGTGAACTCTTAGTGTTGAATCACATGGCGATGTGAACTAGATTATTGACTCTAGTGCAAGTGGGAGACTGAAGGAAATATGCCCTAGAGGCAATAATAAAGTTATTATTTATTTCCTTATATCATGATAAATGTTTATTATTCATGCTAGAATTGTATTAACCGGAAACATAATACATGTGTGAATACATAGACAAACAGAGTGTCACTAGTATGCCTCTACTTGACTAGCTCGTTAATCGAAGATGGTTATGTTTTCTAACCATAAACAAAAGAGTTGTTATTTGATTAACGGGATCACATCATTAGGAGAATGATGTGATTGACATGACCCATTCCATTAGCTTAGCACCCGATCGTTTAGTATGTTGCTATTGCTTTCTTCATGACTTATACATGTTCCTATGACTATGAGATTATGCAACTCCCGTTTTCCGGAGGAACACTTTGTGTGCTACCAAACGTCACAACGTAACTGGGTGATTATAAAGGAGCTCTACAGGTGTCTCCAAAGGTACATGTTGGGTTGGCGTATTTCGAGATTAGGATTTGTCACTCCGATTGTCGGAGAGGTATCTCTGGGCCCTCTCGGTAATGCACATCACATAAGCCTTGCAAGCATTGCAACTAATGAGTTAGTTGTGAGATGATGTATTACGAAACGAGTAAAGAGACTTGCCGGTAACGAGATTGAACTAGGTATTAAGATACCGACGATCGAATCTCGGGCAAGTAACATACCGATGACAAAGGGAACAACGTATGTTGTTATGCGGTCTGACCGATAAAGATCTTCGTAGAATATGTGGGAGCCAATATGAGCATCCAGGCTCCGCTATTGGTTATTGACTGGAGACGTGTCTCGGTCATGTCTACATTGTTCTCGAACCCGTAGGGTCCGCACGCTTAAGGTTTCAATGACAGTTATATTATGAGTTTATGAGTTTTGATGTACCGAAGGATTTCGAGTCCCGGATGAGATCAGGGACATGACGAGGAGTCTCGAAATGGTCGAGACGTAAAGATCGATATATTGGACGACTATATTCGGACATCGGAAAGGTTCCGAGTGATTCGGATATTTTTCGGAGTACCGGAGAGTTACGGGAATACGTATTTGGCCTTATTGGGCCATACGGGAAAGAAGAAAAAGGGCCTCAAGGGTGGCCGCACCCCTCCCCTTGGTCTGGTCCGAATTGGACTAGGGAAAGGGGGCGCCCCCTTCCTTCCTTCTCCTTTTCCCTTCCTCTTTTCCTATTCCATATGGGAGGTGGAATCCTACTAGGACTAGGGAGTCCTAGTAGGACTCCACACTTGGCGCGCCCCCTCCTAGGGCCGGCCTCCTCCTCCCTTGCTCCTTTATATACGGGGGCAAGGGGGCACCTCTAGACACAGGTTGATCCACGTGATCATATTCTTAGCCGTGTGCGGTGCCCCCTTCCACCATAGTCCTCGATAATATTGTAGCGGTGCTTAGGCGAAGCCCTGCGACGGTAGTACATCAAGATCGTCACCACGCCGTCGTGCTGACGGAACTCTTCCCCGACACTTTGCTGGATCGGAGTCCGGGGATCGTCATCGAGCTGAACGTGTGCTAGAACTCGGAGGTGCCGTAGTTTCGGTGCTTGATCGGTCGGGCCATGAAGACGTACGACTACATCAACCGCGTTGTGCTAACGCTTCCGCTGTCGGTCTACAAGGGTACGTAGATCACACTCTCCCCTCTCGTTGCTATACATCACCATGATCTTGCGTGTGCGTAGAATTTTTTTTGGAATTACTATGTTCCCCAACAGATTCGATCGTCGGTATCATCATACCTAGTTCAATCTTGTTACTGGCAAGTCTCTTTACTCGTTACGTAATGCTACATCCCGTAACTAACTCATTATTTACATTGCTTGCAAGGCTTATAGTGGTGTGCATTACCGAGAGGCACAGAGATACCTCTCCGATACACGGAGTGACAAATCCTAATCTTGATCTATGCCAACTCAACAAACACCATCTGAGACACCTGTGGAGCATCTTTATAGTCACCCAGTTACGTTGTGACGCTTGATAGCACACTAAGTGTTCATCCGGTATTCGGGAGTTGCATAATCTCATAGTCATAGGAACATGTATAAGTTATGGAGAAAGCAATAGCAGTAAACTAAACGATCAACGTGCTAAGCTAACGGATGGGTCAAGTCAATCACATCATTCTCTAATGATGTGATCTCGTTTATCAAATGACAACTCTTTGTCCATAGTTAGAAAACTTAACCATCTTTGATCAACGAGCTAGTCAAGTAGAGGCGTACTAGTGACACTCTGTTTGTCTATGTATTTACACATGTACTAAGTTTCTGGTTAATACAATTCTAGCATGAATAATAAACATTTATCATGATATAAGGAAATATAAATAACAACTTTATTATTGCCTCTAGGGCATATTTCCTTCACTTGGCGCATACTCCAAGACACATTTGAATCTTCGACCTGCTTATCCCTAGATGTAACCGACCTACATGTAACCCTAGATACCCTCGGCCCCTATATAAGCCCAAGAGGTTTAGAGCATAGGGTAGAGAATTAGACATTCACATACGATTTCGAGGTAGATCATCTTGTACTTTCTACTGCAACACAATCAATACAACAAGAGCAAGATGTAAGGTTTTACCTCTTCGAGAGGGCCCAAACATGGGTAAACGTCGTCTTCCTCGTTCATCTCGTTACCATCTAGCTTAGATCACCAGCTCGGGGCCCCCTACCCGAGATATGCCAGATTTAACTCCGACACGCCGCAAGGCTGCTCCACCCCTAGTTCTTTGGCGACGTTGAGTTCTGAAAGGCAAAGCGCTACCAGATCAAGGACCTCGTACGCGTACAATCCGGTGGAGAGATCGTGCTTTCGGTGTTTGTTCGAGGGAGAAAATTATCCCTGTTGGGAGGTTGCAAATTCCAGCTGCAGAAATCTGCGGCGACGATCTTCACCAACAATTCTTCCGATGCAACTCCGAATTGATAACGATCTGATCTAACCTGTTATGCATCTTCAGAGTGATCCTAGGTTTGTACGTAGGATGATACTTTTTTTTGTTTTCTACTATGTTACCCAACATTACCTATAGGTCTATCCAACCCATCCCTGATATATTGAACCGACTCATGACTATGGTTTCACCACGGGAACGGGTCACCTGCAAAATCAAGATCGTGCAAACCTCAATCCTCCAAAGCACCTTAGAAATTGTCCATCACAGCCTAGGGGCAAGCCACCCCTCCGTCCTTCTCACACAGCAACAATATTTCATTAAAATCTCACGCCCCCAGCCAAGGCTTGTTACTACGGTTTTGTAAGGTCCCTAAAAGGCGCCACGTCACCTCCTTCTTGTCCATTTTTTAATCTCCACTGACCCTTTAAAACCCCACTCAAAACCATCCTCCTTATTTTTTTTCGTGCCAATGTGGTACCTTGAGTATCACCCGTCCTTGCATACATTTCCTGAAAACACAGCAAGCCCGCCACTCTGACCATTAATTTTCTGAATCAATTTCACCTCAGCCACTCCAACCCTTCCCCTAGGCATCGGGTCCTCCTCCTTCCGGACATCCAGGAGACCTGTAATTGGCGAGCCATTCCCCAAACACCGGCAATTCAATACCATTATGCGTCAAGCAAACCTTACTAGTGAGTAATAAGAAGTACTCCATCTGTTTACAAATATAAGATGTTCTAACTTTTTTTTTTGCCTGAATCAGATGTATATAGACATATTTTAATGTGTTTGTTCACTCATTTCAATCTGTATGTACTGGAAATATCCAAAATGCCTGGTATTTGTCGACGAAGGGAGTGGTACACACGTCAAGCGTACGTGTTAACGCCTGCTGCTGCCGCTGTTGGCAACGAAATGCAGCTCGCCACCACACGGATCGATCCCGTTCCAGCGTAGTTTAAACGCGCCGGACGATACACGGGGCGCGTGGATTCGTGACGGTGGGAATAGGATCAGTTCGCACCCTCGGCCCTTCAACTAGGCGGTATCGGCACTTCCAGCTGGCCCGCACAAAAGGCGGAGCCTCCAGCAGCTGAAATGGTGAGGGCGTTGGATCTCGCCGCCGCCGCCGCCGGCTCCGTGCAGCGCGCGCCCGGCGCCGTCGTGGGTCTGCTCTTCGTCCTCGTGGCCGCGGTCGCCGTCGTGGCCATCGCGGCGTTCGGCTGCGCCGACGACGGGAGGGCCAAGCGACGCCGCCGCGAGCGCTGGGGCAGCGGCAGCGGCGCCGGCTACGGAGGTGATGGCGCCGGCGGCGGCGGCTGCGGTGGTGGAGGCGGTCACGGGGGCGGTGGGGGCGGCGGTTGAGGAGCTGAGCGCGCCACGCGAGGGGGTGGCTCCATCCTGTCTACCTGACCCTGACGGACGGCTCGGCTTGCTCTGCTTCTCTTTAGAATTTCATCGTCTCGTTGAATGTATCTGCGCTTCTGCAGTATAGATCGGTTGTAAAATACGTACTTGTATGCTTATGGACGCCATTTTGCTGTGTCATGGTGGCTGTTTCGATTGTTCTGACCATGAGTACTGAGCTATAGGCAATCTGTATGGAACTTTGATCTTTTTTTTTTTGGTGGCACTTTGATCTTTCTTGATCGTTGTGTTCATCATAACCTCTTGGGCGGTGAGTACCACTAGCTAGCACCGTACCAGAGGCGGCGATGGGTGCACGGCCGGATCAGGAATTCTTCGGTGGCGGCATGGCCGACGGCCGGATCAGGAAACGCTGGTGATGCATTTTGTCCAGCTATACGCATGTTCGTGAAGATCATTTTGCTATATGTTTGTGAAGATCATTTTGCTGTGTCATGGTGGCTGGTTCACTTGTTGTAATGAGTAGTGAGGCTACCACCGATGGAGGCAATCTGTACTGTCAAACTGTGGTCTTTTATCCTTTTGATCGTTGTGTGTGTTCATCATCGTAGCCGCTACGGCGAGCACTGGGTGAACGGCCGGATCGGGAATTCGGCGGTGGCGGCATGGGGGATGTCCGATCAGGAACTCGCTACTGATGCTTTTTTGTCCAGCACCAGCAGTCTCGGTCTCTGAGATGCCTCAGATCCACACCGAAAAAGCGTGTGGACGTCCCTCCAGAAGAGCAACGATCGAGGAGCGACCGGAACGTGTGGTGCTAGCGCCAAGGCACTGCCCATGCCGTCGGTGAGACCTCGCCGGGCCGTGTGGCTGGAGGTGACCAGCCAGTCTGGGCCGCCGGTGAGAAGACGACGGAAGGAGACCCAAACATGGCACGCGCCGAGGCTGCCACGCGCAGCGGTACCGCGCGCTACGCGACACCGGGCCGCGGAGGCGTGCATGGCCGACACAATGAGAAAAGGAGAGGAGAGATCTGGATATGGTACTGGTGCTACAGTAGTACCGTGGAGTGAGGCCAACTCCACCGCACGAGCCCATCCTGTCCACGCACGTCCGTTTGTGGTAAAACGGACGAACCAAACGGTCCAGCGCGCAGACGCAAACGGATTTTTGTTCGTTTTCTGTCCGCTTTCGACCCATCCCCAGTCCAAGTTTGCATCGCTTTTTGGGTGAACAGACAGCACGCGGACCCGCGGGCCGTCTGCGCGTGTCCTCCCCTGGCCCGCCCGTCGGTGTCATAGGGGTACCTTTTTCTATCCGCCCCCCTCCTTTCTCCGGCCGCACCCCCTCCACTCTTCCCTACTCTTTTCCTCGCCGCCGCCGCTGCTGCCATTGCAGTTGTGCAGCTCGAACGCGCGCTCGCCCAGCCCCTTCCCCTCGGCGCCCCCGAGCTATCCAACCACGGCCACCTGCTTTGCGCACCCGCCGGCCGTATTTGGGACGGATTCGGTTGGTCTTGAGCTCGCCCGGCTATGGGAGGCCGTGTCGCGCCATGGACTGGCCGGGCATAGGGCCGGAAGGCCACATGCAGACAGTGGCTCCTCCTCTAGCCGCTTGGATCTACACCGTCGGTGGTCCGCCGACAGATACACGAATGGCGGTTGGCCGGGCTCGGTGCTAGCTCAAAAGCTCGTCGGCTCACCGTTATCACTCATTAAGTGCGACCACTGCCCAAAGAAGGTCGTGCGCCGCGTGTCTACAACGCCGGAACATCCCAGATAGGTGTTCATCAAGTGCTTAAATGATGGGGTATGTGCTCTTTTTAGCTTCGGTTTGTGCTCTAGATTTGACTAGTTGTGCTAACTTCAAATGTTATTGTGTAGCATGGATGCAAGTTTTGGTATTGGGAAGAAGAGTACATCGATATATTGATAGAGCGCAATTTAGTAGATGCTCGTGCAGTTTTAGCTATCATAGAGGCTGTAGATGAGACAAGTGCACTTGTTGCTAGATTAGAGGCTAGACACGAGACTAGATGCGAAGAAGCAACCTCTACTTCTTTAGACTCGAAAAAGAAAGAAGCACGCAAGATTGAGCCTCCTCCGCAGATCAACAACGAATGCATCAAGAAGGCACTAATCCAACTTACAAGAGCAATTATGAAAGTTTGATATCTTCTAAAATGTATTCTTGTGGTTCTTATTTTTTTGGGTCTTGTTTTTCTAGTCAAAATTTGATGATGTATTCTCATGTATCAAAAATGAATGATAACAAAAAGTAAAGGGTTAGCAAAGAAAAAAGTACGCGGACAGAATGCGGCCGGGATGTATCCGCGCGTTGGACGCAGGCCACCGCATTCCAGAAACGGCCCGGACACGACCCCATTGCCCTATCCAAACATACATAATCCGGGTAAAATGAACGTCCGTTTAGGTCGCGCGATGGAGTTGACCTGAATACAATGTACACAGCAAAAGAATGTTTGCTTGCGCATGATGCGAGCATGCCGACGATGATTGCATTTGCATCCAGGGAGCACGAGGGTAACCTAAACCTGGCACCGCTTCTTTCCGATCAAACAGTAAACACTATCCACATATCGATGATCCTTCGGCAAATATGGTGTTTTGAACCTTCTATGAAAGTTGACCCTCATTTGAATTTTTTTGGGGGCTGACCATTTTCCTACCGCCAATGGTCAGATCCTGAAAAAAATCAAACCAGGGTAAGATCCAGCTTAAATTCCATCCAAAACAGCTTGTCTTACATTTATTTAGGTACGAATGTGGGACACTTTGGTTTGTAGGATTTTGAAAACATAGGAATAGAAAAAGTATAAGGTTGGAGTGGCATGCCCACTTAAATCCTATAGGATTAGCAATGAATGTTTGATGTCACAGGAAAAACAAAAAAATTATAAAAAAAGATTGAAGTGGATGTTAATTTTTTTTTATAAAATGTAGTATAAAAGATTCCATAGGAAAAATTCCTATGGAATCCAATTCTATAAATCAATAAACCAACATAAAAAAATTCTAAATATTTCAATCCTTCAAAAATCATTAAAATTCATTTGAATCAGAGAAGCCCTAAGTAAGACAAGCTCTTTGGAATGGAGGTAGTACATTCAAGCACATACTGCATGCCATTTCTCAGGAAGCTACTATCAGTAAGCTATAGGATATCTGAAGGATCTAAATCCTTAGAAATTTTTTTAGAAATTTTTTCTATGTTGGCCTTTTGATTCATAGGATTGGATCCCATGAAAATTTTTCCTATGAATCTTTTATACTACATTTCATAGAAAATCTAACATCCATTTTAATCTCTTTTTACAATCTTTGCTTTCCATGTGGCATCAAACACTTCCTGCTAATCCTATAGGATCCAATTTGGCATGCCATCCCAATCTTATGCTTTCCCTATTCCTACATTTTCAAAATCCTGCGAATCAAAGAGGCCCTAATCATTCATATTTCATAGTTACAGATACGATGGCAGTAGTACGTTTTCTAGATGTAAAATGGTAGTATCATGTTTCAGCAACAAGCATGGAGTAAACATGAACCTTGGAATTTATATCTCCTCTCTGACTAACCCTGGAGCGACCATACCGTTCCAGGTGTACATGCAGGGGGGCTCTAATTTAAAGCGATCGACCTACAAAAAAGCACAAAAGAGCAAAAGCTACAAAGATGTCCCTGCTCTGCTTACATTCTACAGGGCTGGCTGGCTGGCTAAAACTATGATGGCTCCAGCAGAAAGACAAAGCTCAAAGGAGCAGCAAACAACAAAGCCCAGCCATCACAGACGCAAAGTGGCCAAAGCTACGAAAGGGAAAAGAGAAGTTCAGAGGATACAACCAGAAACAAATGCTAGCTAGCTTGCTTGTTGTTAGCACACCACAGTGGTCGTCTTCTACCCTGCGTCTGACCTGTCAGCGTCTCATCCATGCATGCTGCTTCCTATGTTTGCACCATATCATCATGCCCTACCCTACCCCCCACCTCCTCTTTTACCTCTTTGTTGTGTTGTGTGGCTTCTGAGAACTATGTCAGTCTTGATCTCATCACATCGCATCCATCAGGGCCAGGGCCAGGCCACCTTCATTCTCCACCGCCCCGAATCATTCCATTCCAAAGATCGGCGTCTGAAAGGCTGCCACATTTGGGTAGTATCCAAAGGACCCGGCCGTCACCGAGCTTTCGTAGGGCCCGCCGCTGCTGAAAGCCGCCATGGGCGTCGACGCGCCGAACCCCATGGACTGATGCTGATCATGCTGCTGCTGCTGCCCCTCCCCCTCCTGCTCCTGCTGATGGTCGTGTTGCTGAAGGTGCAAGTCGACGCCGTTGCTACCGTAGCAGTGAGGCGCCATGGCGCCGCCGGGGCCGGCGTTGGCGAAGTCGAGGTTGACGCCGGAGCTGTAGAGCCCGTAGCCCAGCCCCTGCAGGTTGCCCTGCTGGTGGTGCTGGAGCGCCAGGAACGAGAGGTAGTCCTGCTGCTGCTGGTCGTACTTCATCGGCAGCGCCGTGAACGCCAGCGAGTGCGGCGCTTCAACGGGCAATGGAGCGGCTTCCGGGGAGCTGGACTCCAGGGCCTTGCTGCCCCGCCCCGCGCCGCCGGACATGTTGCCGATCGGGAGGTTGCTGCTGATGATGCTCTCCACGTTGTACCGGCCGATCTCGAAGTTGGTGACGGCGTTCAGGCCCCGGAACTTGATGGCCGCAATGTCGTAGGCTTCCGCGGCTTCCTCCTCCGTGCCTACGTAAACAGAATCTCACTTGTTAGATTTTTTTATCAAAATATCAGTTGCTTGAGAGCAAGTAACATTCTTAATATTGTTGCAGTAAAATCAACATACATTAGTCATTGCTACAACAAAAAAAAGAACACATACGAAACATTTCACTTGAAAAAACAAACACAGATGGAACATATGGTACAAGCACATTGACAAAAGTATGCAGAAGAATGCCCATGGATTTCCAGCTCCTAGACAGCAATGCAAGCTGCATCATTAAGACTTTTGACTAATTAGCTGCTAGTACTGACAAGCCCATGAGTGCAATGAGCTTAGTTAAACCGAGTGCAATAATGACCGTCTCCGTAACGTACACTCCTAATATAATCACCGGTCAGACGCTTTGTGGAAAGCTGGCCGCGAAAACAGTAACTAGATTCCAAGTTCTAAATACAGGTTGCTAGATGCAATGCAGGAAGAAAGTGCCCAGGCTCCCATCTGAGCATTACATACATTCCAAGCAAGCATGCACGGCCATGGTTTCTTCTTTTCTCTACCCCCTACCCTCCATGCAAAAAGCCCGAAAACCATGATAAAAGATGACAAATGGGAATCAAATGTGGGCATCCATGCCTGTAAGATACACGTGGTCCATGGGTGCATCTGGTCAAACTTGATGGTTTTTTACCTAGATAAAAAATATGTCGACGAATCTAGCTACAAGACCTGTACGAACAGACTGTAAATTAAGATGAACCTACGTGCACGGCAAAGAGTATTGTAATGTGGTTGTTAATGGAAAGATGCGACTAATGCCCGCTTCGAGGGGAGGGCTAACACGTGCTCCCCTCCTACTTGAGATTTCATTACTCAACTAAGTTAAGACAAGATTGTACTCTCACTTAACTCTTGGTTAATTTATCCACATAACTCTCCTTTTGGGAACAAAAGAGATAATGTAAGCTACCAGCAAAGATATATCCTGGTTTCATAAAAAAATTAAAAACGCCCTGGTTTAGTAACCAGTGGGTGCAGTGTGAGAAAGTAGACGAACATGCATGTCTGCATCCGACTAAGTACAGGAAATGGATTTTTGTACAAGGACGTATGTACTTACTGAATGTTCCGAGGTATAGATCCTTGTTGCCAGCAACACGTCCGATCCTAGCCTGCCATCGACCATGCTGGTGATGTCTAGATGATAGAATGCAAAAACAAACACTTTTAGATGACGCCACATGCAAGAGGCCCAACATGATCAACACAAGCAAAACATGGAGGAGAATATGAACCTTGTGACACCCCTGTATATGGAAGCGCCACGGGAGAATCCACTACTCTTCCTGCACAAGATTACAAGTTTTTTCCTCATCAAAATTACTACTTGAATAACATAAAAATGCTATAGTATTAAGTGATGAAACATGCATCCTATATAGTATGTCCACGCATGCATGTAAGCATGCACACAATGCAAGTGCAACATCAGAAGACTAGAAGTGGTCATGATTAGTAGCCTATATGTATGTATGTATGTACCTCCTAAGTGAAGCTACAAACTCCTGGCGTGTCATGTGCTTCATCTCCTCCACCTCCTTTTCATAGTCGGCAACCTAAAAAAGAACACTTGCCGCATAAAGATACACATCCGGCCAGCACATCGGTAGATATGCCCATGCTTTGCTGCACATTCTTGCACATATCCAGGAGTTTTTGCAATCATGCATTGCAATCCATCAATCTATCGTCTTACCGGGAAGTTGGTGGTGGTGCTAGACCCCCAGTACTTCAGCGCGGCGAGATCGTACGCCCTTGCCGCCTTCTCCTCCTTATCATAGCCACCTGTTCCATGCAGCACCAACACTTTAGCATCACCCACACCGATACACTTTTTTTAATGCAAGAACTGGAAGGCTCTCGTTTCTTACCGAGGTAAACTGGAGAGAGAACACACCAGAAATAACAGCCATGAAGGAGGAACACATCAAGTTGATATGTCAAGAACATCAAGAAGCACAAGTTAAGAACAGCAAAATGATGAGTGCATTTGATCATTAGCAGAAGTATGTGCATGGTAAGCAGAGAGTAGTATCGTGTGTTCACCTTGGCGGCCCTTGCGGCTCTGGCCTTCACGCCGGCAGCTGTTGTCCCACAGATGCGCCTCGTATCTACCCGTCCAACGGTGCCTAAAAATCACCCAAAATGGACAGTAAAATCAGATGCGCAGGCCAAAACTTGATCGAGCATAGGAAAAAGAACACCTTATTCAGAACAGCTTATTACACCAAATCAACAGCTTAATTAGTTCCATCATTTCTTCTTTTTCTATGATGTGGTTAGGTTACGGGATAATCTGTGTGCCATATGTGCATCTAGACGAATATCGACCAGGTATTTGCATGCAAGCAGTACAGACTACAGAGCTCAAGGACCCAAGCAGGGCACCATTTTGTATAGGTTTCTTGGGCAAATAGCTAGATGGATCAATCGATCGACCACCGCCATGCATAGAGCTGGCTTACCGCGTGACGCCACGGTAGATGGAGGTCCTCTGCCCGAAGGAGTCGACGGCCTTCTTCTGCTCCGGCGCCGGGGCCGTCATCTTAGGGTCGGCCTGCTCCTGAGGAGCCGCCGCCGGGGAGATAGTGGGTGCCGTGGTTCCACTAGCGCCGCTCAGGAATCCGGCGGCCAAGAACTTGAGCTCCGAGTCGTACATCTCGGCGGTCGCTGCAGACACAACCTGGTCGCCGCGGCCGGCGTCATTATTATTCCTCCCGTTGGCGCCGCCCCCGAGGAAGTCCTCGAGCTTGGGCGGCGGCCCGGCCCCGGCGATGGCGGCCAGCTCGGCGGCCGCTCCCCGCTCCTCCTCCTCCATCTCACCTGCGCACGCACACATATATACCAAGCACATCAGCACGGCGGCGCACCAAGAAGGAAGGTAACTGAGCAAGAGAAGGAAGGGATCGAGGCGGAGTGGGACAGTAGTACTCACAGTGGTGAGCGAGGGAGAAGTTGAGCCACGGGTAGTGGCCATGCGCGGCGTCCATGTCCATGCTCAGAACGATGATGAGTAGTCCTACCAGCAAACTCCTCGATGCGAGCGAGCTAGCGAGAGATGTTTCGCTTCTCGAGGGAAGAGGAGGAGGAAGGCTATTGGTTTTGTGGGGCGGTGAAGAATGGGCGGTGGACTGGACTCGGGGGGCGTTAAAATAGAGGAAGCAGACTGGACACGGTAGGAGTGCTTCCTGCCAGCCGCGGTATATTTCTATGTGGGTTCCGAGGCGGTGAGAGATGCTTTTTACCCCCGCCCCTCCGTGCCCTTGGCCTTGGCTTTTTGCTCAAGCGTCGGGCCGGTCACCGTGGCAGCGGTTCCCGGTAGCAGAGGGGAGGCGCCGCGACGTGGTGTTTTACAGGTGGAGGCGCGGTAGGGGTGGCCGGGGAGGCGGTATCTTGACCGCCTTCGAAGCAAAGCACGGCCATGCATGCCATGCCATGCCATGGCGTGCCCAGCGCTGAACGGATAGGCTCGATCGGCCTCTTGCTGCCGCTGAGCTCTGGCTTGGCTCCTCTCTTTTCTACCGGTCCTCTTTTGTTCACACAGCCGACTTTTTTCTTCTTTTAATCGGAGAGTTCTGCGTGCCGATCGATCAAGTTGATCATGTCCATGCCGGCCAGCTCGATCGGCCAACAGAAGGTGACAAATGCTCCGTGCTTCCGTGGCAGCCGTCCGTGCACGGCAGTGTACAAATTTTCATGCCTTTGGTCGTGTGTACGCTTGTGGATCTGCGGCGCATGCATGCAGATCAGATAGCGTCCCGTAGCATGCATGCATCAGGTCGATGGATGTCCGGCGGGACGGACCGTGGTACTACCGGCCGGCAGCAAGACATCACGGTCAACGGGTCAAACGTGTCTGGGAATAAAGCAGGTGTGCGGCGATCGCAAAGTGGCCAAAGGGGAAAAGGCGAGCGCGGCATGGTCCTTCCTTGCTCGCAACGGACACCGGAATTAAGGAGGTGCTGATGATTTCGTGTCACCGGACATTCCAAAGCACCGGACAACAGCTAGCTCCAACTACAGTGCATTTTCTTTTTCTTTAGCTCAAAATAGTAGTGCACACACCCGCTCGACCTGAGCCAGTATACAAGGTCGGAAGGTCCCATTGTACTTAGGTCTAATTTTAACCACAGGTTTAACAAGGAAATACGAGTTATGTTCACTACTAAGAGGAACCACCTCCGTTCCGAATACCTGGAGCTGTAGGTTTTTTTAAGTCAAACTTCCATTATGTTTGATCAACTTTTCAAAAAGAAAGAAAATGCTAAAATCCACATCTTGGAATATGTATAGTATGAAAATATATGTTATGATTAACCTTTTTTTGCGAGAAAAACTTAAGATTTATTCATCTTCAAAGCTAACATGGTATTTTATATGTTGGTACATCTTTTCTACTAACTTGGTCAAAATTTCTAAAAGTTTAGCTTAGGACAAACCTAAAACTTCAAATATTTTAAAATGGATGGATTATATCGTTACAAACTTCATCATAATGCAAGTCTATGATAAATAACTCATACTAATTCTTAGTTAAATCGATGGTTATGGTAGACCTTGTATACTAGTCCGGAGGGAGTGGTATAGGCATGTATATATACAAGTTGATCAAGAGTTTCCAATACCCGACTCATCGCTTGTGAAATATATTTCTCTTACGCTTGTGTGAATTTCAGCGTGGGTTTATTGATGAATCGGGATTATAAAAGAATCTCGGACGGTTTCAATTTCTACATCGTTTCTTTTATTTATTTTAATGTACATACTCTTGACAAGTTAACGTCTCTACAAGTTTTAGAACTTAGTTTGGATGGTCTAAATTAATAAAGCCTAAATGGTTGAACAGGTTGAACCTAATACGAAGGTGCCAATAAAAAGCACCGCAAGACAAACATCATGTTAAACTAGGAGCACAACCTGAATACATGGGACTAAAGTTTGTTGAACCAAGGGATGAGGAGAGTGCACGGCCAAAAAATTGGAGGTTGACAAAACGTCATAAAAAAGACCTCGCTTGCTTCAAAACAAAGTCGGACATTATCTTGGTGCCATTTGTCGAAGAACACTTTGTGATCCCATCATCATGTCTTGAAGGGTATCAATCAATCAAACAACAAGAAAGTTAACCAGAGAGTTCGAATGAACAATGCCAACTGTGGATAGAAGGGACTCAGAGAAGAACATTATAGTTGGGTGAAACCACACCAATAAAAACCCGGACACTGACTATGAACCAACCACGTGATGACCGGCTAACAAAGACGAAAGGCTACCAATTCATAGCCTATGAAAGAGGGTTGTCCTCTTAGCACCACGGTCCCCTAGTTTGTCAAAACAGACCAAGAGTTTTCACCGAGAGCCTAAGGTGGAGGGGACATGGTCTTATGACGATAGTAAGTAGCCCTCGAAATTGTGACACATTATCATCGACATCAGTAGTATATATGATCGATATCGATCTTGGTGATGCACGATGCCCGAGAGGTGTGTTCTGAGTGGACACTCTAGCCAAGGTAGTCGTGGATGACACGGTCACACGACGACACTCGACGATCCGGTAAGCAACGGGGACACGGCAGGAGGCAGCAGGTAAGGTTGGTCGCCACGCCACCCGCGCCCCTTGGGGACGGGGCAGGGAAGCGGGGCGTTTTTTGATGCAATCACAAATTTGTGCTACCATCTGTAATCTATTTTTAAATTTTTGAGCTGGAAATCCATGAATATTTGCATATAGGGTATAGCTAGGTCTCGGTCGACTGAAATTTGGTTAAATCTCAGGCAATTATATAACATGCAAGAGAAGAAAAACTGAAAAGAAAATTTGCAGGAATATTAATGTAAGATCTCACGAGACTCAGCAAGACTGTTGCACATATACTAGGTGCACCGGCCATCTGGGACAGAAATACACACATGACACTGACCGTGACACCATGATTGGTAGCATACACGACCATAAAACATGATGTAGTGGTGAAGCAACAACTTTGTACTAGGCCGGAGAGCAGGATGGGGGGCTTTATGTCTCGCATGGAGGAAGCAAGGAATTAGCATCATCATCAGCTACGTAATACTACTCCTACAAGCGCCCGCCGGGAGACATGCCAGCCGGGCCCCGCGTTTGTTAGCAAGCAGCTGTCGGTCTGTCCACCGAAAATATGCTGCTGGAGCGCCGCGGTTAAGCCCATGCCGTGCATGCCCAGCCAGACCCATCGTGCATGCATGCGTCCGCCGCGGCGTTTACTTACTTTGGCTGGCGTCGTTCGGCCGTCCCGCGGGCGGCACGTCGCCGTGGGCTGCATGCACGCGCCCACATGGCCGGACGCCGTTGGGCTGGCTGTCGGTCGTTGGGTTCGGTCGCATGCAAAAAGCTGTTTGTTTGCGGCCGCTCCGGTGATGAACGTTCTTGAGCGTGTGACGAGAGATCCGCGTGCCGTCGTATTTTCGCGAGTTCATACCGAAGCTTGCTTCTACGAATGGGCTCGATCATTATAAAACGAAGCCGTCGTTGAGCTCGCCATGCATGGACCCTTCGGCTCGGCACGTGACGCGCGGGCGGCGCGGGCGACCGGAGCTTGCGCCGCGCCGCGGGAGAAGTCGGCAGGCAGCTGCTGCCTGCACCGAGCACCAGCACGTGAGGGACGCGTGCGCCGTGCCTTGGCTACCGCCCGCCGCTGCGTTTAACCGTCTCTTCCGCGCGTGTCCCTACAGGCGCACGTGCGGCCGGAACCGTGGCCGGCCGGCCGTGGCTTGTGCGAATCCAGCCGGCCGGAACAGGGCAGCAAAAGGAATCTGGTCAAAACGGAGGGCTCGGGTTAGAACAAGGAAGAGAAGAGAAGAGAGTGGGCGTCACGTGGGCGTGCCCATTTTTATAGAGGCGACTGGACTGGTAGCTCGCAATGGAGAAAGCATGGCAATTCACATCACATTCAGACCCGCACCGCATGGCTGAGCAGAGCAGCCAGCGGAGATTGATCGATCGATGGATCACCGGGAGAGTCGGGAGCAGCTAGTAGACTATGAGGGCATCTCTAGCCGCGTCCCCAACAGGCCCCTCAGGCCACTTTTTCGGCGCCGGCGTCGAAAAAACGACCTAGTCGTGCCCTCGGGACGCCGAAAATCGTCGGTTCGGACCTTTTTTCCGTCCGGCGGTCATAGGCCGAACCCGGCGCGCTGGGGAGCAGTTGGGGGCTCTGGCGCTAGGGAAAAGCACGCCTGGCCCACACCGACAGGGGAAAAGTCAAGGTTTTCTTCCCCCGACTCGCCTCGCACCCCCCGCGCCCTCGGCCACCACTAGCTATATCCCGGCGACGGCCGCCGCCCTGCTCCGCTAGATAGCCATTCCCCGCCGGAAAATAGCAGCGCTTCGCCGCGGCAGCCCCTCCCACAGCAGCTGGGCGTTTCCGGCCGCCATTTCCGGCCGCGGAGGCGCGGTTTAACGACGGGTACACGCCCACCGAGCGCAAGGTGTTCGGCGTTTTGCCTGTCTCGGCGATGGACTCGGATGAGTAGGAAGAGCTCGCCGCGCTGCTGGAGGAGGAAGCCGCGGCCGACGTCCAGGAAGAAGAGCATCTCATGGTGCTCGCCGCCGTCGCCCAGCTGCTGGCGAGCAATAAAAAGCCGCGGCGAGGTGGCTCGGCGCCGGGGCGGATGAAAGCAAAGAACCGGCATCGTCTCCAAGGCTACTGCATGCTCTACTCCGACTACTTCGCCGATACTCCACTTCATGGCGAGAGAACATTTCGGCGTCGTTATCGGATGAGCCGAAAGGTCTTCCTCAGGATTGTGAATTCCATCCGGGAGTTCGACAACTACTTCAAGTGCAAGATGGATTGCATTGGCGCTCTTGGATTCACCTCCATCCAGAAGTGCACGACAGCGATGAGGATGCTTGCATATGGAGCTCCCAGTGATTCACTCGACGACTATGGACGCATGGCCGAGTCCACCAGCATAGAGTGTTTCTACAAGTTCTGTCGGGCAGTGGTGGCAGTGTTTGGGCCACAATACTTGAGAACACCCAATGCGGAAGACACTGCTCGGATCCTAGCCCAGAATTCAGTAAGAGGATTTCCTTGGATGCTTGGAAGCATCGACTGCATGCATTGAAAATGGAAGAATTGCCCATTTGGTTGGCAGGGGATGTACAAAGGCGCCAAAAGCGGTTGCAGTGTGGTGTTTGAGGCGGTAGCCACACAGGACCTTTGGATTTGGAACTCCTTTGGTATGCCAGGAACTCACAATGACATCAACGTGCTGCAGTGCTCTCCTGTTTTTGCCAAGCTCGTTGAGGGCCATTCTCCTCTGGTGAACTTCGAGATCAATGGGCACCAATACAATAAGGGGTACTATCTAGCTGACGGCATCTATTCGAGATGGTCAACATTTGTGAAGACGATTTCAAACCCTGTGGCAGGAGGCAAGAACGCCTGGTTTGCGAAGTTTCAGGAGGCTTGCAGGAAGGATGTCGAGCAGGCATTTGGTGTGCTCCAATCTCGATTTGCTGTTGTTCGGTACCCCGCTCAGACCTGGTCCAAAGATCAAATGTGGGAGATTATGACTTGCTGTGTCATCTTGCACAACATGATCATCGAGAGCGAGCAAGAAGACCCAGTGTTTGACACTGAACCATACTACAGGCAGGGTCCTCTAGCAGAAGTTGATCACCAGCTACCGGCAACTTGGACTGCCTATCTCAGTATGCGTCAGAAGATCCGAGACCCATAGGTGCATCATCAACTGCAGAAAGATTTGATTGATGTAGGCTCAAGGGGGACGCCGTGTGATGAAATACGAGTTTTTATTTGTTGAACTATATAATTTGTATTGAACTATTTGTTGCTGTACTATTTTGTTGAAGTATTTAATTTTTCTGTGATGAAATATGTGATAAGAAATAATTGTGTTGATAATTGAACGCCGAGACACGGCAAAACCATGCCGAATATGGGCCTATTCTCGTTCATATGGACCGTTTATTTGCCAAAATTGAGCTGCAAACTGAGCCAATTTCGATGCCTGGGACGAGCTGGAGGCGACGACTGGGCGCACAACCATCCTCAGCACCGAGTGTATCGCCGAATCGCCCCAGGGGGCGATTTTTATGCATCCTGGGGGGCCCAACGGCTGGAGATGCCCTGATCGGCAGTGTCTTTATGGTCTCGTTCACATTCCTCGTCAGCATGCAGATCAATAATGTGGCAGTGAATTACATATATACTAGTACATGCATGACTTTCTGGATCTGAATTAAACATCGCGGCGGCGGCAAAGCCAAGTGCCAAGTAGCCCCCCGTCCCCGGCATGCAGGCAACGCGGTGACCGTAGCCGTGCCACCCTACATGCTAACATGCACCAACAACCCCCCGATAGGGAGGTATAGGTGTCCTACGCCTACGGGATAGATAACCACGGATCCTCTCATGGCCGGGAGGGCACGTCAGCTAGTGAGTCACCGCACGAGATAGGGACGAGGGGCACTGGGTCAGGCGCATATGCGCACCGATAATGGGAGCCATCGCCCTGACCGGAGGTTGTTGGCTAATCATCAGTACGCGCGCTCGATCAGTGAGTGATTCTAAAGGGATATGCACGGAAGCACACACACGTACCTACAGCTAGTCTTTGCTTTGCTTCCCGTACGTACTAACCAAGCTTAAACTAAGCTCAGCTAGCTAGCGAGCGAGCTGCGTCCACGGATCAGACCAAGGAAAGGAGAGCCCTCGACGTGGACGCAGCCTGCACGTGCATAGCACTCATGCATTTCAGGTGCAAGGTGGTAGGTTTGGTCTCCGAACCACTCCAGAAAAATCTGGGATCGCATGACAAACTGCTGGTACGGTAGGCGTACGTAGGTTGAGGTGCAGGGATGAAATGTGCATGTTCTACCTTTGAACTGCGGACTCATTAGATCGATTTTTTGGTTACATTGACTAGAGCATGCACTTCTACACAAACTAACCGGCTGTTTCTCTCTCTCGGCCAGAAACGGTAGTAGCGGCGCCGCGCCGACAGCACAGCCAAAGGTGGTAACGGTTTTGCTGATGGTGGTTGACCATGCGATGCGATGCGCCGTGGCGATCAGTGTGTGCACCACGTTTCGAGCACGCACGTAGGTACAGTATATACCCACAGGCTCGGTCGCTGGAGGGAAAAGTCCGGGCGACAATAATGTGACAGGGTGAGGTCAGGGGATCCAGCTGGAGAGGTCGCACATGCACGCATGCATGCATTTTTGGAGTGGGAGAATGGCGACCAAGGGGTAGGAGACGAGGATTGTTTAAGCAGGAGCACCA
This sequence comes from Triticum urartu, assembly GCF_056163025.1. NCBI lineage: Eukaryota > Viridiplantae > Streptophyta > Magnoliopsida > Poales > Poaceae > Triticum > Triticum urartu. The sequence goes on from NC_141874.1 coordinate 716,353,757, forward strand.
CCTGCCGATTCGTTTGTGTCATGGAGCTTAGCTAGACAGGGAAGGCAGAGAGAAAGGCTACGTACGTGTTGTTGGTGAGCTCTCGGTCTCAACGTAGATGGCACAAGTAGCACCGCGCGCTTGCGATCCAAGGTTAGCGGTTGACGGCCAGTCGGCCACTAATCCTAGTATAGTGGAAACAAACAATAGTACCTCCACTGTCGACTCTAAAAGCTACTCCCTCCGTCTCGTAACGTAGGGACTATTTGGTTCTAAAACTAGCATTGCCATATTTTGTCACACATTTTTGTCAAGCTTGACTAAGATTAAGGGAATCTTGCCACATTTTTGTGTGTGTATTTCATATGAGGCACAAGTGTGGTTTGCTTAAGATGTGCCTTGAATCAAACACTCACCTAAGTTGATCAATTTATCTAATCTTAAATGTGGCAATCTTTTGCAAAATTAGTCACAAACCAAACAGCCCCGTAACGTAAAATGTTTTTTTTAAAAAAACGTTTTATATTATGAGACGGAGGGAGTACGGTATATACGTGTGCTCCAACCCACCAGCAACACATGTCTCAAGAAACTGGACAAAGTATACTTTGATCGCAGTTCACGAGTACCGGGGGAGACAACAAGGTTGCGGGCTTGCGGCATCCATGGCTTCATCAATCATCACGTCGGTCGGTCCATGGCAACCACCTCCGGATATGGCACACCATGTGTTGATATGTATTTCAATTTGTCAATGTATGTATACAAGTACTTGTTTGCTTGACGTGGAGGTGTACCAGTCAAATCAAGGCCTCGTCCAGTTTACTAACAAAATATACCACTACTGGGCGGCTCTGGTCAGACTCCGTGTTAGTTTTGTGGAACCTATGTACTCGCCTGTCTAGCCGTCAGTAGAATCACAATGGCGCTGTCGGCTGCTCCGCTCCGCTTGCCGTCGCGGTGTCGCCCAATCTGATTTTCTCAGCGCGCGTGGTAGGAGTTTCAACGTGTACAGTATGCCTGCCTGCCCACAGTTCAGTGTTTGTGAAAGCTCTTTTTTTGTGGGGGGTGTTTCATGACGACGAACATAAATGGAGCTCACGGCCTGTTTGGAGAGTAGGTGCCTCGGTTGCAGTGGTTAGTGCGACATGGCGAACAAGTACGTACGTCCATTTGAAAACGCAAACTTCTCTCAGGCATTTATGCATCCTGCTGGATATATTAGCACATTTTATATATTAATCTAATCCACGGGTAGATAATAAACATGGCAATCACAGTATGCAACTCATACTGACACTTAAGCATTTGAGCACATACAGTACATATAGCCGAAATATCTATGAACACAACATATACAACTTGGACATGAACGGGCAAGTAGGAGATGAACAAAATATACCCTCCGGTTGGTCAGACCAGGGCAGCGGCGACAACAGCAGCCTCGGCGTCGTCCGCGGCCTTCTTCTTAGCGGCTTCGTAGGCGGACATGGAGTAGATGCAGGGAAAGTAGTCGAAACAGAGGACGCAGACGAGGACGGATCGGGAGCACGCGCACCGAGACGCTGGACAACGGGGTTCCAGAGGCACCTACTCTCCCAACAGGCCATGCACGCGGTCGTCGGGATGGGATCGTCGGATGCAGCACAAGGAGAGAAACAATAGATGACGGCTATAGTTGCGCGAGGAGGGAGTGAGAGTGTTGGCTGCACTGGCCAACGCCTCCTTATATAGGCTGCCGGGTAGATGGGCCTGGGCTTAGGCCCACGACCTAGTCCATGAACAACCCACGGTCCAACGTCTTGGAAAGTAACACTTCTGTTAGCGACTCGTTAATTAATCCAAGATTAAAAAATAAAGTGTATAGGTGTGAGCTCAGCTCGGTTCACTCCTGCAACCCGTGGCGCGCGACGAGGTGGGCGGCGGAGGAGGAGCGCGTGTGTACAGCTCATGTCCCAAGCTTTCAATGCATGTGATAGAGCAGCCCGTATAAAGAGGTTCAACTTCTCTTTCATCAGCAGTATGGTACTAAATTTCCCACCACTTGTCATGCATCTACATGAGCCTTAGAGATTAACGAGGAATTATTGTTTTATATGGGCCAAAGCCCATCTATAACTCAACAGTCCCTCACTAGATCTCAAGGCACATTAGTTTGTCATCTATTCCAAATAGTGTTTTGATATATCAGAATTTTCAGTGGAGATTGTTAAGTTCAACTTTCACCTACAGTAATAGGATTAGACTTCTTCACAACTGAACAATTGACTATGCATTAAATTATCAGTTTAGCGTGCAGAAGTTTCGCCTATAGTCGGTTAGTACGTGGCTGTCAAAGGATAAATCCCACGGGCGGAGCTTATTAGTCATACTCTTGAGTTGTTGATGAGCTTCCTGAATATTACCCTACCTTATAGACTGTGACCAGCAATCGGGCTCACATAGGTATGTTTTTTCAAAGAATGCTTCGTATGATAGCATCTTGTTTACACAAGCTTTGAAATACATTTAGACAAAAGTCACCCTGCCTTACAGATTATGAAAGTATTGCATCTCAAATAGAGTGGGTTAGTAAGGATCAGTTGAACGCTGTATTGTTTTCCCATGTCCTAATTAATGGGATCACCGATAATGGGATCCATTGCTCGGAGGTAGTTGGCGGACAACGCTACACCTACGAACAATTTTCATTGAAGTCAAGTTACAGGATGAGATGTCAAGATGTGACAGGAAATCAAAGGAAGAGGGTGCCACTACAGAAAATCAAGCGGGACATGATTTACAGGGAAATGAGTCTGTAGGCAAAATCCGTAGGAGCCATATGTAAGTCTAGCATTTTTGGGTTGTTGGCTAATTATCAGCACGCGCGCGAGTGATTCTAAGAGCATCTCCAACGCGGATTCTCAAAACCCCCGGGCACGTTCGGACCTTGAGGTCCAGACATATTGTGTCATCCAACACAGTCTTGTATCAGTCCGCTCGGCGGCTCAAATACACATTTTATCGCAAACAAAAACCGAAGACAAAAGTGTGTGTGTGTGTGGGGGGGGGGGGGAGGGCTTGCGGGCGTCTAGACTGCTGCCACGTCCGCGCCCGATAACCCAGACCCAACCGAAACCCTCCTCCTCGCCCGCGTGCATTCCCACCCGACACCAGCTGCCCGCATTCATGCCGCTGTAGAGCGGCTACTACGCAATGACGCCGGCCTAGAGCGAATGCGACCTCTCGCTGGCGTCGACATTGATGCGTGATGCCGACTAAGAGAGCCGTCTGCGTCGCGTCCCCGTTGTCTGCATCTGTTCAATGTCACGGCAACGTTTGTTGTATGGGACAGAGCGGATATCTATCATGCCCGTTCAATGCCAGTTTGTCCGAATACCATCATTAAGTAGGCTCGCCAATCGAGGAATCAACTCCGGCGCCGCGCATTGACGCATCTGGACGCTTGACCTCATCGGAATCCGCTATTTGAAGGCGACCACACCTCGCTAACTCCACAACATGAGACATCCTCCTCCTTTGCTCCACATCCGCCATAACCGTGAGAAGGAATACTCTGTGTGATAGTTTGTCGTCGGAGATGAAGCATGAGGTGGTTGCCCTTGTAGTTTCCTGCCAGTCCCGCTGTGCCAGGCGGATCGAGCAGGGCATGCTGGCCAGCTTGCCCGAGGTCTCCGATGATGACCCTACGGGATCCGACGACGACACGGTGCCAGACCCCACGACGATGCATGTCGCCCTGACCACCACTACTAGGGAAAATGTTATACACAGAATCTTAGCAGCAACGAGGTTTAAAAACAAACTCTACTGCTAATTAGCAGTAGCGAGCTTCAGAAGACCGCGCTACTAATAGCCCAGTAGCAGTAGCGCTCTAGGTGAAACGAGCGCTATTACTACAATTGCCACGGTGTTGCCTTCATGTTAGATATAGTAGTAGCGCCCTTCCCCTTGATGCGCTACTGCTAAAGTACTTAGTAGCAGTGTTTTTCTTTAAAACTCGCTGCTGCTAAGTATCATCCCATCTTGCAACTAATTAAGTTTAGTCCCATACTGCTAAGCGCACAAGGTGTTTACCACCTTAAATATGTTACTTCTCAAACTATCTCGAGCACTTGGTCTTCATTGAACTGTATGTGTAGGATTTGTGGCTGTAATATGAATCTTCACCTGTGCCTATACAGGTACGGTGAGGATTCATGTTGACTATTTAGATTCTACACAAAAAGATCAATGCTGACCAATGTATATTTTCGATGTTTTTACATGCTTAGCCTTAGCAGTAGCGTTTTTTCAGGAAAAAGCGCTACTGATACTGGGCTTAGCAGTAGCGCGCTCCCTGTACCCACGCTACTGCTACAGCAAAACAAAACACGCAGCCCGACCCCCCCCCCCCCCCCCCGCACGCTCATCTCTCAGTCGTCCCCCTCCGCCCGACGCCGGCAGCTGCGGGTTAGGGTTTCTCCTCCGCCATCGCGCGCCACCACCACCGCCGCCACAGGTAATGCTCCTCCCCCCTCTCGCCGCCCCTATGCTAGCTGCTCCTCCACCCTCTCGCCGCCCACTCTGTCGCCGCCCGCGAGCTCTGGCCAGGCGACTTTGACCGACTGCCCTCGATCCCTTCACCGACCGCTGTTGTTGCCCCCTCTCATAGGAAAGTCACCGACCTTCCCCTCATCAGCACCCCCGACCGAGGTCACCATGCCATCCCCCCTTCTCGTCAGCAGCCCCCGAGGGTTGCCCTATACCTAGATGTAGTGAGGGCTTACGAATTTCATATGGATAAGTAGATGCTTTCGTTTTTCTGTAATAAGTTATCTTTTGCAAAATGTAGGTGCCAATTTAGTTGAAATGCTTTGGTAGGTGGTACAAGTATTTAGTTTGCAAGTGCTAAGTTAATCCCAATTAAATTTGCAACTTGTTTTTTTAATCAGATATCTTAGGCAATAGGGGCCAAATTAGATGAAATGTGTCTTGGTAGGTGGTACCTTGATTTGGTAGATAACTTATTACAGATCTTAGGATTATACCTTTGGTAGGGGCCAAATAGTTTTTTTGGCAATAGGTGCCCCTGAAATTGCTTCTCGCGGAAGAATCTCTTCATCTAGAGATATTCTAGAAGGTGTTAGTAAGCTAATTGAGAACTTGTTGTCTGTGAGTCTTGTTGGATGATTTGGCATTGGCCTGCTAGCTGTTGGTTCTATTATAGAAGGTGTTAGTAAATTAATTGAGAGCTTGTTGTTTACTTTTTGGGATCGGGTTCCACTATGAAAATATAACTAAAGAAGAACCAAAAATATCACATGCTACTGTTTTTCTTTCCTGTGAAATGGATCGTTAATCCTTTGCTCATATTGCTTTAGGAAAATGGCGCCACCACCACCACCATGTCGACTGTGCCACTACTAGGAAAAGGCGTACTAGTGGCGCACATGTTTTCGCTACTAATGGCGCACTACAGGTGCGCCACTAGTACCACACCATTAGTATTTTTTACTAATGGCGCACCACAGGTGCGCTATTAGTATTTGATATACTAATGGCGCACCACGCAGTGCGCCATTAGTATAGCCCACGGTGTGCCATTAGTATGCCTCTCAGGGGGGCCATATTTACCCATGTGCTTTGGCATACTAATGGCGCACTCGTGGGTGATGCGCCATTAGTGTGCTCTGGCTTACTAATGGCGCACTATGTGGTGGTGCGCCACTAGTATGAATATTAGGCATTATTTTTTTCTTTTCTGATATTTTCACAGGTTACAAAATATATTATTGGACAGAATTTAGACAACACCACACAGCAACAACAGATTCATCGAATACAATAGAAGATTAGTCTCCGAATACAATTCATCATATTAGTCTCCGAATTCAAAAGACCGAACGAAGATAGAACATTACAAGTCTCGAGACCGCAAGTAGCGAGTTTGTCGGAAGTAATACTAATCCTAACAAGTCCTACTAATCATCATCATACAATTTCTACTCGTTATTAATAACAAGTCATACGATCATCATCTTGATAGTCATCGAACCAACCCTACTTAATTGTTCTTAGCACATGATCATCAGTATTAGGCAGGACCTAAATACCCTATTTAAGGTAAAATAGTATAAAACAATATAGACCCTGACTCTCCATTATGGAGAATGGAGATCATCCTGTCTCCAATTCTTGCGCTTCGCTTTCTTTTGCTTCCAAGAACCTCCTTATGACCGTCCATATATTTTTTCCATCCTTTGATTTTCATGTCTCCACTTCTTTTAGAAATCTCGTATGGACAGTTGAGATTCGTAGGATGACCTGGCTATATGTTCAAAACATTAAGACTACCTTTCTGATACATCAAATGAGGCAAACAATTCTCTGGGATTATCTGTTGAAAAACATAGTAATAACTTCATAGTTAGCAATGATGTACTAGTTTTAAAAGTATGCAAAAGATGCACGGATGTCGTAATAGTAAAAAATCTTACCAGGGTATCTCCATGGTAGTTATCATAGTTGAACACATGCACTAGTGGCACGTATTGACCATAATGTTGAGGAGTTTGATTGTACATATTGTAATTCTCAATGTCAGTACAAAATCCGACCAGATGATTTTTCTCCTTGTAATTAAGCTGTTAATTCGAAGCCATCGGTGTAGTGGGTTTTGTCTACCATCTCCCGCACATTCTTTGAACAATAAAAATAAGCTGTCAATGGAAATAAGCTGTCAACTATTTTGAAATAAACAATATAAATTAGCTAATAACTATGTTTGAGAAACTCACATAGCGTTAGAATTGGAGGCGTATCAACAAGGACCCAAATGTCCATATTGTCTTGCTCGATTTTAGGATCACCAAGATCCATGGTGACAAGCATACCCTCATCAAAACCATACATCTTGCAAAATGCTTCCCAATTTTTGCAACCAAAATGGGTTACGCTCCCAGAATTATACAGATTTACTTCAAAATCCACATCATGATGAGTCCTTAGGTGAATTTTCTTTGTTTCAAAAATTTCATGGTCTTCAAAATCCATCCTCTCCAAGACATAGCGTCTTGCATGGCATGGGATAAGCTATACTCGAATTGTAAAAGATGAAAATTACACGTTGAAATAGTTGAAGTCATGCTTAATTATGAAAATAACACCTGTCGTCGTTGCGTACCGTTTCAACTTCGAAGGTCTCCTCAAGCTTAATGCTGAAGCGCCGATCATCGTCCAGGTGAGGCATGTCGCACAGACCTCGATCGTCGTGGCACCAGCCGCACTCCCCCGGGAGACAATCGTCGTCCGATGATGACATATCTTACGTTCATAATTCAAAACTACATAGGATGAGTGGTTCCTCTTCCAGATTAGGGTTTATCGATGACGAGCAACTGACATTAGTAATAACTATGAGTTGATATCACACTTCTATATGTATAACACAAGAGGCAGTTGATCCTACTTAATTAAGTACTAAGATACCCCGGCCCATGCATTTGTCGCAAGTACCCCATATGTCCTATTTTTAGCAAAGTCATGCTAAAATTCACGAAAAGTTTCAGCATGATCTTTGCTGAAAATAGGACATATGGAGTACCCGAATTTGCCGGAACGGAAGTTAATCGACATTCCGGCAAACTCAAGGGCCTCTCGGGGTACCTGCAAAATCATCACGACACGATGGTCGGAGACAAAACCCAGCAAACTCCTTCCCTTCACTCGGGGTACAACAATATATCTTCTAGCCATGAAAAATAATACCAACTAGGATCGGTATGACCTTCGTTTTTCATTTTCTGTATGATCAATTAAATCTTCTGCAAGCTTATATGAAAAGGTTCAGCAACTTGAAACTTAACTCTTGCTTGGTGTTCCAAATCATTTCATTTATATTTTAAATAACAGTAGGAGTTTTTCCATAATAGAATTTACCCCCAAAACAAATTCCTTTAATGCCATTTTCAAACTCTGAGTTGCCTCTGTTGCACTAAAACTAATTCAAATAATTTTTATAAAATTGCCACAAAATTTTTGGGAGACCCTATAATTCCTATAAATCATTTTTGAACAAAGACCCATCCTACTCTTTTGAAATTTTTGAGAAAAACACCCACTTTTCCATTCTGATCCATTTTCAGTTTACAACTAGAACCCTATTTCCCCTAGCTCCTAAAAATCTACAAAATTATCCCAACACAAGAACAGTACCTACACTCCTTTTTCCCAAACATCTCCTGATCACAAGTTCTAAATTTTCAATAGGCTACATGTATTTGCTGAATCAGCATAAACCTTTCAATACCGAAAATGCAGCATTTTCTTGGCACGACCAAGCTACTTCACGGTAATTCATATTTTAAGAATTCTCACATTTCACATATCGGCTTTTTCAAAACAAAAAAAGTATCTATAGGGGCTGCAGCTGCATGTTGTGTATCAATGTACCTTATATATCACGAATCTAAACTAGACAAACACGAATCTAAACTGAACATTTAATAGGTTGCAAGAATATATAAAATCTGAACATTACACAATTCTGAACAGTACACTTCTCAAATTCATAGAAATTTGACAGAGAGAGAGAGAGAGACAGCAAGGATTCAGATTCCGAAAAGTGCAGCAGGAGGGAAGTGGAGAGGAGGAGCAGCAGCAGTTTTGAGGTTTCAGAGAAGAGCAGCGGCAAGACGTTGAGAGGAGGAGAAGCAGGAGTAAAGCAAGAGGGAGGAGCAGCAACAAGGCGAGGGCGAGCGCAGCCGTGGGCGGCAACACGCAAGTGCGTGTGTGCGCGGGCGCGACCGACTGCAGTGACAGCGCAGCAGCGAGGCAATGCAGGAGCTTGACGACGACGGCTACGGCGACGAACCCGATGGGGGAAGGAGGAAATCGGTCAAGGGCCTCACCGAGGTGCTCGACGATGATCTCGGGAGGTCGGGGGTGGCCGGGGCAGAGCAATGTGACGAGGTGGATGAGGGAGGCCGAGGTTGGGGAAGACGACGATGGCGACGATACGGTGCAGCTCCGGTTGATTGAGAACCCGTAGATGAAGAAGCAGTCGACGGCGGTCCTCCTGGACGTCTCCGTGCGGCGCGGGGTGACTGTTGGCGGCGCAGTGGGTCGGGGCGGCGGCGTTGCAGCAGGTCGAGGGCTCGGGGGATTGGGGATTGGGATCGAGGAGGAGGCGGCGCTCGGGGGGAAAGGGATAGAGAGGGGAAGGTTAGCAATGGCGCACCCCCGAGCGGTGCGCCATAAGTAACCTTTTTTTAGGTAGCAATGACGCACCACCCAGAGATGCGCCATAACTTTTTTTTGCATAGCAATGGTGCACCAGCCAGAGGTGCGCCATAAGTAACTTATTTTTTTTGGTTGCATCTAATATTTTTTTAGAAAATGCATATGAATATGAAACAGTAATAAATTTTTATAAAAACAGTAATTTTTTTTTAAAAATATCATCAAATTTGTTATTTGAAAATATCATCAAATTTTTTATTTGAAAATATAATCAAATTTGTTTTTTATTTTTAGTTGCATTCATTTGTGACGGTGGAGCGGGGGAGGATGCGGGGGGTCGTCGACGGTCGTGGAGCGGGGGAGGGTGGTGTCGGCGGCGGCGGCGGTGGAGCGGGGGAGGGTGCGCTGGGTCGTCGGCGGCGGTGGAGCGGGTGAGGGTGCGGTGGGTCGTCGGCTTGAGGTGCGCCATTAGTAGTTTTGCAAAAAAATATAGTAGTGGCGCACTGCGTGGCAGGTGCGCCATTACTAGTTAAACTAGTAATGGCGCACTGTTCCCTGGTGCGTCATTAGTATTTTTGGAAAATATATAAAAAACTTTTTGTTACTAGTGGCGCACCATGGGTCTGGTGCGCCATTAGTGTCTACCACACTAATGGCGCACCAACTCATGGTGCGCCATTACTATATAGTAGTGGCGCACCACATATCTGGTGCGCCATTAGTGGCCATATCATCTATAGCCCTTTTCCTAGTACTGTGCAAGTCAAGGTGCGCCAACAGCCTTGCAACTGGCAAGCTGTTCGGCATCTACTTCCAGCCGAGTTTTCGTCATGCGGCGGTAAGAAATTAGATGAAATGTAACAACTATTTTATTTTTAGTGTTGGCATTACTGCATTGTGTCATTTTGCTTTTTTTACACAGATCGTCCCATGCAATGTGAGGTTGAAATTCAACAAGCTCACAGGAGACACTGACATTTGAGGCTCCGAGGGGGCGTACACTATGGAGGTCGAGAAAGGACGTAATATGTCGCAGATTGGAGGAGATGGATGAGCCCGTTTCCTCACCCCATGCGTCTTACTGGTGGTGAGTTGATCAGCTTCTCCTTCAGAGCAGAAAGACCCAAGCTGGCTGTCATTTATCTCAACCTGGTGGAAGATGATGAAGATGACGAAGATGATGAAGATAATGAGGACCCACTCGATGAAGATGATGAGAACCCACTTCATGAAGCCATCGTAGCTTAAAAAATGAGGCTGAGCGAGAAGGAGGTGTGCAACCTATGGGACATAATTCCGCCACGTGATGACTTTGTCGGGGTGCCATTCGTGACCCGCCTGACAAGTACCATGGTTGATCGGCATGAAATGGTATGTTATACTGACTGTAGTAATTTGAATATATATATATATATATATATGTTTTATTGTTATACTTACAAATGCAAATTATCCGATGATATGCTTAGTGAATCCGGTGATATGCTTAGTGTAGAGTCCAATGATATGCTTTGTGGAATCTAGTCGATGATATGCTTTAGTGTAGAGTCTGATCACATGCTTATTAGTGTAGAATCCAAGGAACTATTAATAGTGTAGATAATCCATATATATTTATTAGTAGAATTCATGCTTAATTAGTACAAATGCGTAGTACTGTTTTTGATACTGTAGAAATCTATACTTAATAGAAATATATTTGCAAGAGTATGTGTGAGGCTATTTATTAATTGATATGTTTTTCTTATTCAGAAATTGCGAAAGAACCTATCTGTGAGTTGTGGTATTGTGCCTGATGAAGAAGGCTCAGCTGGACTACGCCTTACCGCAAGGGGCTCCGTCACCACCTGTACTTACCGCATGGACACAGACGGTCGCACACACTTAAACTCGGTTGGGTGGAAGAGATTTCTCATTGGCAAGAATCTTCGTGTTGGACAGGCCATCCTAATTACTATCAGGAACACCCACCGCCCAGACTTCAGGATGATAATCGTCATTGATATCATCTAGAACTACATATGTGTGTGTGGCTATATCATCTAGAACTACATATGATGATCGTCGTCGATATCATGTAGAACTATATATGATGATCGTCGTCGATATCATCTAGAACTATATATGATGATCATCATCGATATCACCTTGTACGGTTTGAGGATGTATGTTGACTATATATGAAATTGTTATTTAGTACTCCTTCCGTTCCAAATTACTCGTCATGGTTTTGAACTAAAACCACGACGAGTAATTTGGAACGGAGGTAGTACAACTTGGTACCTATAATGCTTTATGAAATTGATATCTAGTAGTACCTAGTATCTGGAAATTGCAATTTATTAAAACTGAAACTGGGTAGGAAGCGGGGGAAAATGGTGAAACACATAGCAATAGCGCGAGGCTAGGAAAGCGCTACAACTAACTAATAGTAGCGTGTTCTGGAAAAGCATTGCTGATATAGTCAATAGTAGTAGCGCTGGTGCAAACCGGGCTACTACTAACAGTTAATTGTAGCGCCTTATTGGTAGCGCGGCTGCCCGCGCTGCTGATAGCCTCAAAACCCGCGCTACGTACTACTAGGGTTTTCCCTAGTAGTGATGGAGCAGGTGCAGGCGCACTGCAACGCCGGAGCAGCCTGCGTCGACTCCTATGTCGGCGTTCTGGTAGGCACAAGAAGAGCAGAGTTACAACATGTTACTCCTCGAGCAGCACCGGCTTGCAGAGGGCCAAATCTTTGGTGAACACACAAGCCAGGTGGCCGTGACCGCCATGGCCACAGCGAACCAGAACTTTGTTGCGAAGCAGCGGCCGCTCTTCGAGGCCGAGTGCGCTGCTCACAAAGCAGAGCCGGCTGTCGGTGTCACCGGACACGGACGCGTCCTACGCGTCGCCGTCCAACTTTCGGAGCGGGGGGGGGGGGGGTGTTGGGGAACGTAGTAATTTCAGAAAAATTCGTACGCAGACACAGGATCATGGTGATGCATAGCAACGAGAGGGGAGAGTGTGTCCATGTAACCTCGTAGACCGAAAGCGGAAGCGTTAGCACAACGCGGTTGATGTAGTCGTACGTCTTCACGATCCGACCGATCCAAGTACCGAACGCACGGCACTTCCGAGTTCAGCACACGTTCAGCTCGATGACGTCCCATGAACTCCGATCTAGTAGAGCTTCACAGGAGAGTTTCTTCAGCACGATGGCGTGATGACGGTGATGATGATGCTACCGACGCAGGGCTTCGCCTAAGCACTGCTACGATATGATCGAGCTGGATTATGGTGGAGGGGGGCACCACACACGGCTGGGAGAGATCAACAGATCAACTCCATGTCCCCGTAAATAAAGGAGCAAGGGGGAGGCCGGCTGGCCCCTGTAGGTGCGCCAGGAGGATTCCTCCTCCTAGTAAGAGTAGGACTCCCCTCTTTCCTACTCCTACTAGGAGGGGGAAAGGAAGGGGGAGAGGGGGAAAGGAAGGGGGAGAGGGAGAAGGAAAGGGGGGCGCCGTCCCCCTCTCCTAGTCCAATTCGGACCAGAGGGGGAGGGGCGCGCGGCCTGCCGTAGGCCAGCCCTCTCTCTCTCCACTAAGGCCCATAAGGCCAACTATTTCTCCCGAGGGAGGGGGGGGGTCCAGTAACCCTCCGGCACTCTGATCTTCTCCGAAACTACCCGAAACACTTCCTGTGTCCAAATATAGTCGTCCAATATATCGATCTTTACGTCTCGACCATTTCGAGACTCCTTGTCATGTCCGTGATCATATCCGGGACTCTGAACTACCTTCGGTACATCAAAACACAAAAACTCATAATACAGATCGTCACTGAACTTTAAGCGTGTGGACCCTATGGGTTCGAGAACTATGTAGACATGACCGAGACACGTCTCCAGTCAATAACCAATAGCGGAACCTGGATGCTCATATTGGCTCCTACGTATTCTACGAAGATCTTTATCGGTCGAAACGCATAACAATATACGTTTGTTCCCTTTGTCATCAATATGTTACTTGCCCGAGATTCGATCGTCGATATCTCAATACCTAGTTCAATCTCGTTACCGGCAAGTCTCTTTACTTGTTCAGTAATGCATCATCCCGCAACTAACTCATTAGTTACATTGCTTGCAAGGCTTATAGTGATGTGCATTACCCGAGAGGGCCGAGAGATACCTCTCCGACAATCGGAGTGACAAATCCTAATCTCAATCTATGCCAACTCAACAAGTACCATCAGAGACACCTGTAGAGCACCTTTATAATCACCCAGTTACGTTGTGACGTTTGGTAGCACACAAAGTGTTCCTCCTGTAATCGGGAGTTGCATAATCTCATAGTCATAGGAACATGTATAAGTCATGAAGAAATCAATAGCAGTAAACTAAAATGATCAAGTGCTAAGCTAACGGAATGGGTCAAGTCAATCACATCATTCTCCTAATGATGTGATCCCGTTTATCAAATAACAACTCATGTATATGGTAAGGAAACATAACCATCTTTTATCAACGAGCTAGTCAAGTAGAGGCATAGTAGTGACACTCTATTTGTCTATGTATTCACACATGTATTATGTTTCCGGTTAATACAATTCTAGCATGAATAATAAATATTTATCATGATATAACGAAATAAATAATAACTTTATTATTACCTCTAGGGCATATTTCCTTGAGTCTCCCACTTGCACTAGAGTCAATAATCTACTTCACATCTTTATGTGATTAGTTCACATCTCCATGTGACTAATACCCAAAAGGTTTACTAGAGTCAATAATCTAGTTCACATCGCTATGTGATTAACACCCAAAGAGTGATCATGTTTTGCTTGTGAGAGAAGTTTATCCTATCGGTCTGCAACATTCAGATCCGTATGTATTTCACAAATTTCAATGTCTACAATGCTCTGCACAGAGCTACTCTAGCTAATTGCTCCCAATTTCAATATGTATCCAGATCGAGACTTAGAGTCATCTAGATCGATGTAAAAAGGTTGCATCAACATAACTCTTTACAACAAACTCTTTTTATCACCTCCATAACCGAGAAATATTTCCTTAGTCCTCTAAAGATAATTTTGACCGTTGTCCAGTGATCTACTCCTAGATCACTATTGTACTCCCTTGCCAGAGAGATGCTAAGGTATACAATAGGACTGGTAAAAAGCATAGCATACTTTATAGAACTTATGACTGAGGCAAAGGGAATGACTTTTCATTCTCTTTTTATTTTCTGCTGTGGTCGGGTTTTGAGTCTTTACTCAACTTCACACCTTGCAACACAGGCAAGAACTCGTTCTTTGACTGTTCCATTTTGAACTACTTCAAAATCTTGTCAAGGTATGTACTCATTGAAAAAAAACTTATCAAGCGTCTTGATCTATCTCTATAGATCTTGATGCTCAATGTGTAAGCAGCTTCATCGAGGTCTTTCTTTGAAAAACTCTTTTTAAACACTTCTTTATGCTTTCCAGAAAATTCTACAATATTTCCGATCAATAGTATGTCATTCACATATACTTATCATAAATGATGTAATGCTCCCACTCACTTTCTTGTAAATACAGACTTCACCGCAAGTCTGTATAAAACCATATGCTTTGATCATTTATCAAAGCATATATTCCAACTCCGAGATGCTTGCACCAGTCCATAGATGGATCGCTAGAGCTTGCTCACTTTGTTAGCACCTTTAGGATCGACAAAACCTTCTGGTTGCATCATATACAACTCTTCTTTTAAGAAATCCATGAAGGAATACAGTTTTGACATCCATTTGCCAGATTTCATAAAATGCGGCAACTGCTAACATGATTCGCACAGACTTTTAAGCATCGATACGAGTGAGAAAATCTCATCGTAATCAACACCTTGAACTTGTCGAAAACATTTTGTGACAATTCGAGCTTTGTAGATAGTAACAGTACTATCAGCATCCGTCTTCCTCTTAAAGATCCATTTATTCTTAATGACTCACCGATCATCGGGAAACTCAATCAAAGTTCATACTTTGTTCTCATACATGGATCCCATCTCAGATTTTATGGCCTCAAGCCATTTCGCGGAATCTGGGCTCATCATCGCTTCCTCGTAGTTCATAGGTTCGTCATGGTCAAGTAACATGACATCCAGAACAGGATTACTGTACCACTCTGGTGCGGATCTCACTCTGTTTGACCTATGATGTTCGGTAGTAACTTGATCTAAAGTTACATGATCATCATCATTAGCTTCCTCACTAACTGGTGTAGGAGTCACAGGAATAGATTTCTGTGATGAACTACTTTCCAATAAGGGAGCAGGTACAGTTACGTCATCAAGTTCTACTTTCCTCCCACTCACTTCTTTCGAGAGAAACACCTTCTCTAGAAAGGATCCATTCTTAGCAACGAATGTCTTGCCTTTGGATCTGTGATAGAAGGTGTACCCAACTGTCTCCTTTGGGTATCCTATGAAGACACATTTCTCTGATTTGGGTTTGAGCTTATCAGGATGAAACTTTTTCACATAAGCATCGCAACCCCAAATTTTAAAAAACGACAACTTCAGTTTCTTGCCAAACCATAGTTCATATGGCGTCGTCTCAACGGATTTAGATGGTGCCCTATTTAACGTGAATGCAGCTGTCTCTAATGCATAACCCCAAAACGATAGTGGTAAGGTAAGAGACATCATAGATTGTACCATATCTTATAAAGTACGGTTACGATGTTCGGACACACCATTACGCTGTGGTGTTCCAGGTGGCGTGAGTTGCGAAACTATCCCACATTGTTTCAAATGAAGACCAAACTCGTAACTCAAATATTCTCCTCCACGACCAGATCGTAGAAACTTTATTTTCTTGTTACGATGATTTTCCACTTCACTCTGAAATTGTTTGAACTTTTCAAATGTTTCAGATTTACGTTTCACCAAGAAGATATACACATATCTTACTCAAATCATCTGTGAAGGTCAGAAAATAACGATACCTGCCGCGAGCCTCAACACTCATCGGACTGCATACATCAATATGTATTATTTCCAACAAGTCTGTTGCCCGATCCATTGTTCCGGAGAACGGAGTCTTAGTCATCTTGTCCATGAGGCATGGTTCGCAAGCATCAACTGATTCATAATCAAGTGATTTCAAAAGCCCATCAGCATGGATTTTCTTCATGCGCTTTACACCAATATGACCTAAACGGCAGTGCCACAAATAAGTTGCACTATCATTATTAACTTTGCATATTTTGGCTTCAATATTATGAATATGTGTATCACTACGATCGAGATTCAATAAACCACTCACCTTGGGTATATGACCATTGAAGGTTTTATTCATGTAAACAGAACAACAATTATTCTCTGACTTTAAATGAATAACCGTATTGCAATAAACATGATCAAACAATATTCATGCTTAACGCAAACAACAAATAACATTTATTTAGGTTCAACACTAATCCCGAAAGTATAGGGAGTGTGCGATGATGATCATATCAATCTTGGAACCACTTCCAACACACATCGTCACTTCACCCTTAACTATTCTCTGTTCATTCTGCAACTCCCGTTTCGAGTTAGTAATCTCAACAACTGAACTAGTATCAAATACTGAGGGGTTGCTATAAACACTAGTAAAGTACACATCAATAACATGTATATCAAATATACCTTTGTTCACTTTACCATCCTTCTTATCCGCCAAATACTTGGGGCAGTTCTGCTTCCAGTGACCAGTCCCTTTGCAGTAGAAGCACTTAGTCTCAGGTTTAGGTCTAGACTTGGGCTTCTTCACTTGAGTAGCAACTTGCTTGCCGTTCTTCTTGAAGTTCCCCTTCTTCCCTTTGCCCTTTTCTTGAAACTAATGGTCTTGTCAACCATCAACACTTGATGTTTTTCTTGATTTTCACCTTCGTCGATTTCAGCATCACGAAGAGCTTGGGAATCGTTTCCGTTATCCCTTGCATATTATAGTTTATCACGAAGTTCCAGCAACTTGGTGATAGTGACTAGAGAATTCTGTCAATCACTATCTTATCTGGAAGATTAACTCCCACTTGATTCAAGTGATTGTAGTACTCAGACATTCTGAGCACATGTTCACTAGCTAAGCTATTCTCTTCCATCTTGTAGGCAAAGTGCTTGTCAAAGGTCTCATACCTTTCGACATGGGCATGAGTCTGAAATACTAATTTCAACTCTTGGAACATCTGATATGCTTAGTGGCGTTCAAAATGTCTTTGAAGCCCTGATTCTAAGCCGTAAAGCATGGTGCACTAAACTATCAAGTAGTCATCATATCGAGCTCGCCAAACGTTCATAACGTCTGCATCTGCTCCTGCAATCGGTCTGTCACCTAGCGGTGCATCAAGGACATAATTCTTCTGTGCAGCAATGAGGATAATCCTCAGATCACGGATCCAATCAGCATCATTGCTACTAACATATTTCAACTTAGCTTTTCTCTAGGAACATATCAAAATAAACGGGGAGCTACATCGCGAGCTATTGATCTACAACATAGTTATGCAAATACTAGTAGGACTAATTTCATGATAAATTTAAGTTCAATTAATCATATTACTTAAGAACTCCCACTTAGATAGACATCTCTCTAAACATATAAATGATCACGTGATCCATATCAACTAAACCATGTCCGATCATCACGTGAGATGGAGTAGTTTTCAATGGTGAACATCACTATGTTGATCATATCTTCTATATGATTCACGCTCGACCTTTCGGTCTCTAGTGTTCCGAGGCCATATCTACATATGCTAGGCTCGTCAAGTTTAACCCGAGTATTCTGCATGTGCAAAACTGGCTTGCACTTGTTGTATGTGAACGTAGAGCTTATCACACCCGATCATCACGTGGTGTCTCAGCACGACGAACTTTCGCAACGGTGCATACTCTGGGAGAACACTTGTAGCTTGATATTTAGTGAGGGATCATCTTATAATGCTACTGTAGATCTAAGAAAAATAAGATGCATAAAAGATAAACATCACATGCAATCAATATAAGTGATATGATAAGGCCATCATCATCTTGTGCTTGTGATCTCCATCTCTGAAGCACCGTCATGATCACCATCGTCACCGGAGCGACACATTGATCTCCATCGTAGCATCGTTGTCGTCTCGCCAAATATTGCTTCTACGACTATCGCTACCGCTTAGTGATAAAGTGAAGCCATTACAGGGCGATTGCATTGCATACAATAAAGCGACAACCATATGACTCCTGCCAGTAGCCGATAACTCGGTTACAAAACATGATCATCTCACACAATAAAATTTAGCATCATGTCTTGACCATATCACATCACAACATGCCCTGCAAAAACAAGTTAGACGTCCTCTACTTTGTTGTTGCAAGTTTTACGTGGCTGCTACGGGCTGAGCAAGAACCGTTCTTACCTACGCATCAAAACCACAACGATAGTTTGTCAAGTTAGTGATGTTTTAACCTTCTCAAGGACCGGGCATAGCCACACTCGATTCAACTAAAGTTAGAGAAACTGACACCCGCCAGCCACCTGTGTGCAAAGCACGTCCGTAGAACCAGTCTCGCGTAAGCGTACGCGTAATGTCGGCCCGGGCCGCTTCATCCAACAATATCGCCGAACCAAAGTGTGACATGCTTGTAAGCAGTATGACTTGTATCGTCCAGAACTCACTTGTGTTCTACTCGTGCATATAACATCTACGCATAAATCAGGCTCGGATGCCACTGTTGGGGAACGTAGTAATTTCAAAAAAATTCCTACGCACACACAGGATCATGGTGATGCATAGCAACGAGAGGGGAGAGTGTGTCCACGTACCCTCGTAGACCGAAAGCGGAAGCGTTAGCATAACGCGGTTGATGTAGTCGTACGTCTTCATGATCCGACCGATCCAAGTACCGAGCGCACGGCACCTCCAAGTTTAGCACACGTTCAGCTCGATGACGTACCACGAACTCCGATCCAGCAGAGCTTCACGGGAGAGTTTCATCAGCATGACGGCGTGATGACGGTGATGATGATGCTACCGACGCAGGGCTTCGCCTAAGCACTGCTACGATATGATCGAGGTGGATTATGGTGGAGGGGGGCATCGCACACGGCTGGGAGAGATCAACAGATCAACTTGTGTGTCTAGAGGTGCCCCCTGCCCCTGTATATAAAGGAGCAAGGGGGGAGGCCGGCCGGCCCCTGTAGGCGCGCCAGGAGGAGGAGTCCTCCTCCTAGTAGGAGTAGGACTCCCCTCTTTCCTACTCCTACTAGGAGGGGGAAAGGAAGGGGGAGAGGGAGAAGGAAAGGGGGGCGCCGCTCTCCCTCTCCTAGTCCAATTCGGACCAAATAGGAAGGGGCGCGCGGCCTGCCCTAGGCCAGCCCCTCTCTCTCCACTAAGGACCATAAGGCCCACTATTTCTCCCGGGGGGTTTCGGTAACCCTCCGCACTCCGGTTTTCTCCAAAACTACCCGGAACACTTCCGGTGTCCGAATATAGTCGTCCAATATATCGATCTTTACGTATCGACCATTTCGAGGCTCCTGATCATGTCCGTGATCATATCCGGGACTCCGAACTACCTTTGGTACATCAAAACACAAAAACTCATAATACCGACCGTCACCGAACTTTAAGCGTGCGGACCCTACGGGTTCGAGAACTATGTAGACATGACTGAGACACGTCTCTGGTCAATAACCAATAGCGGAACCTAGATGCTCATATTGGCTCCCACATATTCTACGGAAATCTTTATCGGTCAAACCGCATAACAACATACGTTGTTCCCTTTATCATCAGTATGTTACTTGTCCGAGATTCGATCGTCGGTATCTCAATACCTAGTTCAATCTCGTTACTGGCAAGTCTCTTTACTCGTTCCGTAATACATCATCCCGCAACTAACTCATTAGTTACAATGCTTGCAAGGCTTATAGTGATGTGCATTACCGAGTGGGCCCATAGATACCTCTCCGACAATCGGAGTGACAAATCCTAATCTTGATCTATGCCAACTCAACAAGTATCATCGGAGACACCTGTAGAGCACCTTTTAATCACCCAGTTACATTGTGACGTTTGGTAGCACACAAAGTGTTCCTCCGGTAATCGGGAGTTGCATAACCTCATAGTCATAGGAACATGTATAAGTCATGAAGAAAGCAATAGCAGTAAACTAAACGATCAAGTGCTAAGCTAACGGAATGGGTCAAGTCAATCACATCATTCTCGTAATGATGTGATCCCGTTAATCAAATGACAACTTATGTCTATGGTTAGGAAACTTAACCATCTTTGATTAATGAGCTAGTCAAGTAGAGGCATACTAGTGACACTCTGTTTGTCTATGTATTCACACATGTACAAAGTTTTCGGTTAATACAATTCTAGCATGAATAATAAACATTTATCATGATATAAGGAAATAAATAATAACTTTATTATTGCCTCTAGGGCATATTTCCTTTGAGGGGGAGGCCTACTTGCCAGCTGGACAGTGACGGACCGTCCACGTCCATCATTGACCTCACGTTCACCGGCACCGGCGATGGACAAGTTGCGGACTCTCTCCGAGGATGAGTAGGGCATGAGAGGCGGCATGGCATTGTGTCTCAAGTGGGCTGGCCCGTCTCCCGTACTCTACTCTTCCTCGTCGTAGACTACACCTCCACCATGGATCTTGAACCCCGCCGTCGTTCATGGAGACGGCAGATGGATGACGTGGTCGCCAATGCGGAATACAAAGAAAGTGGATGACGACCACTGCCGTAAGATAGGTTTAGGGTCGGACCGCTTTTTTTCTAACTGTAATGAAAATCCATCATGTCTGCATGAATCTCGTCCAGTTTGTATAAAAATCCAGGTGTGTGCATGAATTTCGTCCGACTAGTTGAAACATTGTTTGAAATATATACGGGCAACATTGCATGGCCACCTCCTACATCTACGTACGTGGATTGATCTCTTGTCCACGGACGAATGCCGAAGCAAATATATGGGTCAAATGTTGGAGATGCTTTAAAGGGATATGCACGCGTACCTTTTTTTTTTTGAAAAAGGGTGTTTTTTATTGACTCATACAGTAGCATCGAGGGATACAATCATGATGAATACACCCGGCCTCTGCATAATTAAGATGCACACAGCCAGCACAACACACACACACAAAAATGATCATGCCGGCAAAGGCAAAATCATGCAAAGACCAAAGCTATGCCTAGGCGGAGGAAGAAAAGAAAAAAAAACCGAAGCAATGAAATAACGGTTGACGATGTACAACGGTGACCATCGGCCCCAGTCATCTCTTGACATCATAACTAGCTCTTTGCTTTGCTTCCCGTACTAACCAAAACTTAGATTAATCTCAGCTACCTAGCAAGCTAAGGTGCGTCCACGGATCAGACCAAGGAAAGCCCTCGACGTGGACGCAGCCTGTATGACTGATGCATTTCTCTGCAGGTTTGTAGTTGAGATAATAGAGATAATATTACCATGAGTCATAAAACTTGTGCTAGATTTGTGTTAGATGTTTAGTTTGGTGCTAAAATTTTAAAAATACGGATTTATTATCATCTAACTTGACATCGCTTGAAAATACGGTCACAAAATATGCATGCGGTCATATCAAGTTGTATGACCCCACTTGTGAGCGAGTTATGGCACTCGGTTGACTCATTTTTGCACAAAAGACTCGTATTTTTTTATTCGCAGAAAAAGCCAACCACTGCGGTGTATTCATAATTTAAAATGTAAATTAATGATATAAATATTCAGTCATGTCTAATATTTAAATTATATAATTTTTTGAATATAAGTCATGGGTATAAATTATACACTAGCGAATAATCCTAGATATTTAGTAAATGATTGAATCCATTAATTTTCAAATTTTAAATATAAGCCACGAGCGTATTTTTTATGAATACATTAAACATATTTATTTAATTTTGTTTGTTAATTTTCGTATCTAAGCTCCATCGTGAGTATATGTAGGCTTGCTATCCGTACTTGACATGTGAACATGAAGGGTCGGTTCTCGGTTGGCTATAGTGGCTTGTGTCGTAAACGTGGGTCGGAGGGGGCTTTTTGTTTATTTTATTTTTACCTATATGCAGTACACTGGTTGGTTTTTCTGCAGATAGAAAAAACGAGGCATCTTGTGAAAAAATACGTCGCAGTGGTCGGCTTTTTCTGAAAATAAAAAATACGAAGCTGTTTTGTGCAAAAATGAGTCAACCGAGCACCATAACTCACTGACAAGTGGGGTCACAACTTGATACCCGAATGCGTATTTTGTGACCGTATTTGCACACGATGTTAAGTTAGGTGATCACAAATCCATATTTTAAAGTTTTAGCACTAAATTTAACATCGAGCGCAAGTTTTATGACTTCCGATGATATTACCTCGAGATAATATCAACGGAAAACATAAAACTTGTGTTGGATGTTCAGTTTGATTCTAAAACTTATAAAATATGAAATTGTGTTCACTTGACTTGTTTTGGCGTGCAAATACGGTGCTTCTGCTCATACTGACCTGTCAGCGGCGTAGTCCACCTGCTCATACCGACCTGTCAGTATCTTTGTGGGTGGGCCTATGGCTCGCTGGTAGAGCAAGCCACGTGTGCAAGCCATACGTCAGGATTCGAGAGGAAGCACCATATCTGAACTCGGGAACAAGTTATATGACCGTAATTCTGTATTTTGCAAGTTTTAAAATCAAACTGAACATCTAGCGCAAGTTATATAACTTTCAATGATATTAACTCTTTATGGTGGTTTAGGTGCAGAGGTAGCTCTCCAAACCACTCTCGAAAAATCTGGCATCGCATGGCAAACCAATTAAGAACCTGGTATGCGTACGTTCACAAGTAAAATGTACATGTACGCCTTCGAACTAACCGGCCGTTTCTCTTTGTCTCCAGCCGAGAAACGGCAGTAACGGCGCCGCGCCGACAGCCAAAGGTGGTGACGGTTTTGCTGATGGTTAACCACGCGCAAGCACGCACGTACACTAGTGGAAAAGAGGGTTTTGGTTCAGGTCGGGTCAGCCTATTAGTCTCGATTCAGTTCAGAATCAAGACCCATGGGGGCATTGGTCCCGGTTCATGAGGCCACGGGCCTGCCGGACCTCGTGGGGGCACTGGTCCCGATTCGTCCGGCCCCTTTGATCTCGGTTGATGGGACGAACCGGAATCAATGGGCCTTACTCCTGGCCCACCACCATTGGTCTCGATTGGTGGCTTGAATCGGGATCACAGGCTTCCCTTTAGTCCCGGTTCATGCCACGAATCGGGACCAATGAGGTGCCTATATATACCCCTCGCCCGCGAGCAGAGCGCTCTAGTGCTTTGTTTTTCTCTGGCCGGTGAGGGGAGGGCTTTGTGGTGTTCTAGCTCACCTCCTATGCACATGAGGTGTTCGATGAGATGCACGAGCCACACTAGTTAAGCTTTCTCCTGTTGAAGCTCGACCTCAAAGCTCCATTTTCCTCGAGATTTGTCCAGGTTTAGCGGCCCGTCACGTCCCATTCCCGTCTTCACCGCCGTCGATCGCCCGCGTCGATCTCGTCGCCGGCACCACCGTGATGAGCCTCTTCTTCTTATCTTCTTTCTGAAAGAAAAAAATTCTTACTTTAGATAGATACTTAATTTTCTTACTATTTTATTGCTTGTTATTATATAGTGCGATGGTTTTGGTATCCGCCCCCGTCGGCCCTCGTCCTGTCTATGATTCGGATGTGGTATATATTATATTTTTATAACTATTTGGTTCATTTATTGTTTATGACAATTATGCCGACCAACGTGACATAGATTTTATTTATGTAGGAGGTAGTTGAACCGGAAATTCTAACCGACCTTATTGTCGAGAGGTTAAATTTAGTTGAAGAAGAATGCTGTGTCTGACAAAGGATTTGAGAAGCTACTGAAAATATTGAAGAAGAAGATTCCAAAGGATAAGGAATTGCCCGATAGTACATACGCAACAAAGAAGGTCGTATGCCCTCTAGGATTGGAGGTGCAGAAGATACATGCATGCCCTAATGACTGCATCCTCTACCGCGGTGCGTACAAGAATCTGAACGCATGCCCGATATGTAGTGCATTGCGGTATAAGATCAGACGAGATGACCCTGATGATGTTGACGGCGAGCCCCCCAAGAAGAGGGTTCCTGCAAAGGTGATGTGGTATGCTCCTATAATACCACGGTTGAAACGTCTGTTCAGAAACAAAGAGCATGCCAAGTTGATGCGATGGCACAGTGAGGACTGTAAGAAAGACGGGAAATTGAGAGCACCCGCTGACGGGTCGCAGTGGAGAAAAATCGAGAGAAAGTACTGGCCTGAGTTTACAAGTGACCCAAGGAACGTATGGTTTGGTTTAAGCGCGGATGGCATTAATCTTTTCGGGGAGCAGAGCAGCAATCACAACACCTAGCCCGTGACTCTATGTATGTATAACCTTCCTCCTTCGATGTGCATGAAGCGGAAGTTCATTATGATGTCAGTTCTCATCCAAGGCCCTAAGCAACCCGGCAACGACATTGATGTGTTCCTAAGGCCATTAGTTAAAGAACTTTTACAGCTGTGGAATGGAAACAGTGTACGTACGTGGGACGAGCACAAACAGGAGGAATTTAACCTGCACGTGTTGCTGTTTGCAACTATCAACGATTTGCCCGCTCTCAGTAACCTTTCAGGACAGACAAATAAGGGATACCACGCATGCACGCACTGTTTAGATGAAACTAAAAGTATATACCTGGACAAATGCAGGAAGCATGTGTACCTGAGCCATTGTCGATTTCTTCCGACCAACAATCAATGTCGAAAGAAAGGCAAGCATTTCAAAGGCGAGGCAGATCACTGGAAGAAGCCCGCCATGCGTACTGGTGATCACGTACTTGAGATGGTCAATGATTTACACGTAATCTTTGTAAATGGTCCCGGCGGACTAGCTGTTCCGAATGACGCTGAGGGACACACACCCATGTGGAAGAAGAAATCTATATTTTGGGACCTACCCTACTGGAAAGACCTAGAGGTCCAATCTTCAATCGACGTGATGCACGTGACGAAGAACCTTTGCGTGAATCTGCTAGGCTTCTTGGGCATGTATGGGAAGACAAAAGATACACGTGAGACACGGGAGGACCTGCAACGTTTGCACGAAAAAGACGGCATGCCTCCGAAGTAGTATGAAGGTCCTGCCAGCTATGCTCTTATGAAAGAAGAGAAATAAATCTTCTTTGAATGCCTACTCAGTATCAAGGACCCGACTGGATTCTCGTCGAATATAAAGGGAATAATAAATATTTCAGAGAAAAAGTGCAGAACCTAAAGTCTCATGACTGCCACGTAATCATGACGCAACTGCTTCCGGTTGCATTGAGGGGGCTTCTACCAGAAAACGTCTGATTAGCCATTATGAAGCTATGTGCATTCCTCAATGCAATCTCTCAGAACGTGATCGATCCAGAAATCGTACCAAGCCTAAGGAGTGATGTGGCGCAATGTCTTGTCAGTTTCGAGCTGGCGTTCCCACAATCCTTCTTCAATATCATGACACACGTCCTAGTTCATCTAGTCGATGAGATTATAATTCTGAGGCCCGTATTTCTACACAATATGTTCCCCTTTGAGAGGTTCATGGAGGTCCTAAAGAAATATGTCTGTAACCGCGCTAGGCCAGAAGGAAGCATCTCCATGGGCCATCAAACAGAGGATGTCATTGGGTTTTGTGTTGACTTCATTCCTGGCCTTAAGAAGATAGGTCTTCCTAAATCGCGGTATGAGGGTAGACTGACTAGAAAAGGCACGCTTGGAGGGGACTCAATAATATGCAGAGACGGATATTCTTAGTCTCAAGCACACTACACAGTTCTACAGAACTCTATCTTGGTGACCCCGTATGTCGATGAACACAAGAACAGTCTGCGCTCCAAACACCCGGAGCAGCGCGACGACTGGATTACATGTGAACACATCAGGACTTTCAGCACTTGGTTGGAAACACGTCTCAGAGGTGACAACACTATTTGTGATGAGCTGTACTTGTTGTCCAGGGGACCATGTTTGACTGTATTGACTTACAAAGGATACGAGATAAATGGAAATACATTTTACACGATCGCCCAAGATCAAAAGAACACCAACCAAAACAGCGGTGTCCGCTTTGATGCAGCAACCGAGAGGGGAAAGGACACATATTATGGTTATATAGTGGACATATGGGAACTTGACTATGGACATGATTTAAAGGTCTCTTTGTTTAAGTGCAAATTGGTCAATCTGTCAGAAGGCGGGGTACAGGTAGACCC
Source organism: Triticum urartu (assembly GCF_056163025.1). Taxonomy (NCBI): domain Eukaryota; kingdom Viridiplantae; phylum Streptophyta; class Magnoliopsida; order Poales; family Poaceae; genus Triticum; species Triticum urartu. The sequence goes on from NC_141874.1 coordinate 716,380,271, forward strand.
ACAGTACGGAATGACAACAGTGGATCTGAAAAATCTTGGGTACACTGACGAACCGTTCGTCCTAGCCAATGATGTAGCACAGGTCATCTATGTGAAGGACATGTCTACCAAACCGAGAAAAAGAAAAGATAAGGAAGCGAATACATCATATGATGAGCCAAAGCGCCAGATAGTTCTTTCAGGAAAAAGGGACATCATGGGAGTGGAGGGCAAGACAGACATGTCTGAAGATTATGAAAAGTTTTATGAAATTCCTCCCTTCAAAGTCAAGGCTGACCCAAGCATCCTGATAAACGATGAAGATTATCCATGGTTACGGCGCAATAAGCAAATGACACAAACGAAGAAAAAGTAAAGACTTTCTCCCGCAACTATTATGATGATACCATGCCAACTTTGTAATAGACGAGTATGATACCATTGTCCGTTTTGTACATGCACATGCTATGTGGGTGAAATTATGATACCATGCCAACTTTCAACTTTTTCAGAGTTCATTTGAAATGCTTTAATGTCTTATGATTCGGCCCTTGTAATACCATTATTCATTTTTTAACTATTCAAATTTGAAAACTAATGGCACTAACAGAAAGTTTATAATTTTTCTAAAACTAATGAAACAAACAGAAAGTTTATAATTTTTTTGACCTAAAAGCAAAAAGAATTAAAAAATAAAGCAAAAAACAAAAGAAAATAAATAATGCAAAAAAAACAAAAAACTGGAAAAAAACTATTTTTATAGTAAAGTTAATCACAAACTTGTGATTCATACAAATTTCAAAGAATTCAAATTTTAACTACTCAAATTTAAAAACTAATGGCACTAATAGAAAGTTTATATTTTTTCTAAAACTAATGGCACTAATAGAAAGTTTATAATTTTTCTGACCTAAAAGCAAAAAGAATTAAAAAATAAAGCAAAAAATAAAAGAAAATAAATAATACAAAAAACAAAACAAAAAATTGGAAAAAACTATGTTTACAATAAAGTTAATCACAAACTTGTGATTCACACAAATTTCAAAGAATTCAAATTAACTATTCAAATTTGAAAACTAATGGCACTAACAGAAAGTTTATAATTTTTGTGACCTAAAAGAAAAATAATTAAAAATAAAATTTAATAAAATAAATAAATATAGCAACAATAAGTATTTTTTTGTAAGTAGAAACAAAATAAAATAAATAAAGCAACGAAGAAAACAAAAAAAGTGCCACCTACTGGGCCCCCACGGCCTGAATACGACTAGAAACCCTACCATGGGCCAGGATTCAGTCCCGCAGGAGGCCCAGTAGGCCCACAGGCACACAGCGTATGGTTAGGCCCGAAAGCCTACAATTGAGAGGAGCTCGAGAGGGTGGGCGCAGCAGCGCTTATAAACCACTCTCGACCTCTCTCAGCTAGCGAGGTGGTACTAAACTTTTGACGCGGGGCAGCACAAGGCCTTTGGTCCCGGTTGGTGCCACCAATCAAGACTAAAGGGGTGCATTGGTCACGGTTCGTGGCACCAACCGCGACCAATGCGCCTCGCTCCTGGCACATGACCATTAGTCCCGGTTTGTGCCACAAACCAGGACTAAACGGTCGGTCCTTGTTGCGGTCAGAGTTTAGTCCCACCTCGCCAACCGAAGGGCGCTCACACCGGTTTATAAGCCCGTCCCTCTCTGCCTTGTTGAACTCCTCTCAAAGTGAAAATAGATGCCCTTATACAGGGAATTTGACCTAAATTCATAGTGAATTTATCTAAAATTCATAGAAATTTATTATGAATTTATGTTGAATTCTCTCTATAGGCGCATCTATGCTCATTTTTTTAGTAAAGTTAATCACAAACTTGTGATTCACACAAATTTCAAAGAATTTAAATTTTAACTATTCAAATTTGAAAACTAATGGCACTAACAGAAAGTTTATAATTTTTCTAAAACTAATGGCACTAACAGAAAGTTTATAATTTTTCTGACCTAAAAGCAAAAATAATTAAAAAATAAAGCAAAAAATAAAAGAAAATAAATAATGCAAAAAACAAAACAAAAATGGAAAAAAACTATTTTTATAGTAAAGTTAATCACAAACTTGTGATTCACACAAATTTCAAAATATTCAAATTTTAACTATTCAAATTTGAAAACTAATGGCACTAACAGAAAGTTTATAATTTTTCTGACCTAAAAGCAAAAAGAAATAAAATAAAATTTAATAAAATAAATAAAAATAGCATCAATAAGTATTTTGTTGTAAGTAGAAATAAAATAAATAAAGCAACACAGAAAACAAAAAAGCAAATTTGAAAACTAATGGCACTAACAGAAAGTTTATAATTTTTGTGACCTAAAAGAAAAATAATTAAAAATGAACTTTAATAAAATAAATAAAAATAGCAACAATAAGTATTTTGTTGTAAGTAGAAACAAAATGAAATAAATAAAGCAACAAAGAAAACAAAAAAACAAATTTGAAAACTAATGGAACTAACAGAAAGTTTATAATTTTTGTGACCTAAAAGAAAAATAATTAAAAATAAACTTTAATAAAATAAATAAAAATAGCAACAATAAGTATTTTGTTGTAAGTAGAAACAAAATAAAATAAATAAAGCAACAAAGAAAACAAAAAAAGTGCCACCTACTGGGCCCCCACGGCCAGAATACGACTAGAAACTCTACCACGGGTCAAGATTCAGGCCCGCAGGAGGCCCAGTAGACCCACAGGCACACAGCGTACGGTTAGGCCTGAAAGCCTACAATTGAGAGGAGTTCGAGAGGGTGGGCGCAGCAGCGCTTATAAACCACTCTCGAGCTCTCTCAGCTAGCGAGGTGGTACTAAACTTTTGACGCGGGGCAGCACAAGGCCTTTGGTCCCGGTTAGTGTCACAAATCGAGACTAAAGGGGTGCATTGGTCACGGTTCGTGGCACAAACCGGGACCAATGCCCCCCTTTAGTCCCGGTTGGTGCCACCAACCGGGACCAAAAGCATCTGCTTCCCGCCCTTTGTGCTGCTGAAAAGAGACCTTTGGTCCCGGTTGATGGCACCAACCGGGACTAAAGGGGGCATTGGTACCGGTTGGTGCCACGAACCGGTACCAATGCCCTTGGTATATATAAGAAAACACTTTGCGTTTTTCACACTCATCTCTGCATTAGTTGCCCCGCCCCGACGCCGTCCGCGCGCCGCCTCGACGCCGTCCGCGCGCCGCCTCGACGCCGTCCGCGCGCCGCCTCGACGCCGTCCGCGCGCCCCCGTCGTCGTCCCTGCCCCTTCACCGCCAGGCTGCCCCGACGCCGCCCGCCGCCCCCGTCGACGCCGTCGTCGTCGCCCGTGCCCATCGTCGTCGTCGCTGCGGGGAAGCACCACACCGGCTCCCGCGACCCGTTCATCCCCGAGGCTGTTCGTCCGCCGCCGCACCAATTCTGGCCGGCGACCTCGACCCCTCCCCGCGCTGTGAACCCATGCCTCCTCCCCTTTCCTTCTCATTGCCGTCCCCGCACGCCATCCGTAAGCGCGCGCCACCGCCAACCATCGTCGCCATCGCCGTATAATGCTCTGTATATGCTCACTGTATGTATGTATGTATGTATGTATGTATGTATGTATGTATGTATGTATGTATGTTCACTGTATAATGCTCTGTATATGTTGTATAATGCTCATTTTTGCAATTTTTTTGTTACCAATAAAAAGGTCTATTTTTTGGTGATATGCATGTTCATATGCTCATTAATATTTAAGAAAATGTTCATATGCTCATTTAAGAAAATGTTCATATGTAACATTTAAGAAAAAAGTAAATGTATGTATGTTCATATGCAAAGAATTATTTTTGGATGAAATGAGATGAGATGAGATGTGTTTTGTGTTGGAGAAGAAAAGAGGAAGAAGGAAGAAGGAAGAAGAAGCAAAAGAGGGTCGAGGGGGGGTCGATATACCCCCTCCCCGATAACATTTTTTCCATGTATATATATTTATATATATATATGCAAAAGTTACATTTTTAGAAAAGTTTTATATATCTAGCTAGGAAAGGAAGAAGAAGAAAAAGAATGAGAGGAAAAAGGAAAATAAGAAGAGGAAGAAAGGAGAAGAATAGGAGAGGAAGAAGAGGAGAAATAAATAAGAAGAAGAAAAAAGAAGAAAAAGAAGAGGAGAAGAAGAAAGGAATAGAGGAGAAGAAGAAAAAGAAGAGGAGAAGAAGAAAGGAATAGAGGAGAAGAAGAGAAAATAGAATTCTATTTTCTCTTCTTCTCCTCTATTTTCTTCTTCTCCTCTTTTTTTTCTTTTTTTCTTCAATTTTCTCCTCTATTAATATCTTCTTCTCCTCTTTTTATTTCTTCTTCGTCTTCTTATTCTTTATCGGACATGTCATTGTCGATATACCCCGTGTCCCGATAACTTCAACACAAGGGGGGGTTCGACCTACCCCCTCCCCGATAACATTATTTTCGCATGTATGTATGTCGTCGTTGTCGATATAACCCCCTCCCGGATAACTTCGATCGTGATAACTTATACCACGGGAGCACCCCCCGGCCCTCTTGCTCGACCAAAACTCTCGAGGACACCCAAACCCTAGAAAAAATGATGTCGGTCTCCTACCCCCACCCGCCACGCCCCTACCCTTGAAGCGTTGCCGAGGCCACCCCAAACCTGGAATAAGCTAGGTCTACGTTTGCCACTAATATATCCACCTGCTGTCATGTTTGTGTAATAATTGCCATGTTGTAATATTTGCAGAAACAATGGAGCACGGACGAGACGAGGAAGCAGAAGAGGTGTTGGGGGACATAATCTTAGCCGGAGGTGATGTCTTGTCGTATCTTAACGACAATGATGGTCTGGAAGAACAGGGTGAAGAAGAAGCAGGCTACGGTGATCGAAGAATGGAGGAGGAAAGACATGATTATGATGGCTCCGGTGACCCAATGCTGGTGCAAGAAGGAGCCCGTGGTGACGGCTCCGGTGACCGAACAGAGTCCGGCCAGGTAAATATATTAGTTAGGCCTGTGATGACTAGCTAATTTATGCATTCATTGTTTTGGTATGTACACATATTAATTAACTCTCGTCTTTCTTCTTTTTTCTAGCCCTCCGGATCGAGCACAACTTCGGTAAAGAGACGAGGCCCAAAGAAAAAGTTGCGGTCGGATGAAAGGTTTGAGATCACAACAATCGCGCGCGATGGCATGCCGATTGAACCCATCCGGACAAAGGAAGCATTTGCTGCTTAGTGCGGGGTTCTTGATAGGGACAAGATCCCAATCAGCATCCACCAATGCTATAGCCTAAGAACGAAGACCCTGAGGTGTCTTATGTCAATGATATGCAGAAAGATGATCTTTGGACTGAGCTGAAGGCAAATTTCACCCTACCGCCAGAGGAGGATCCGGAGAAGCCAGTTAAAGAGCAATTAATCAACTCTCATGCTCTTAAGAAGATGGCAGACCTATTCAGGAGGTGGAAGAATGAGCTGAAAACGTTTGTAGACAAAGAAGAGACACCAGAATTCATCGGCAAATATGAGAAGATCAGAGATCACTGGCCCGCATTTGTGGTCCACAAGACATCGGAAAAGAGTAAGAAGATGTCGGCGACAAATAAGAAAAATGTTGCAAAGAAGAAGCTTCACCATCGCACGGGGTCAGGTGTCTACCTCAAAGCCCGGCCTAAGTGGGCCAAGGCTGAGAATGATCTGCTTGATAAAGGGATCGAACCAGATACAATGAACTGGCCAGACCATTGCCGGACTTGGTTCTTCGGGGCTGGCGGAACCTTGGACCCTGTATCAGGGAAGCACGTTTGGACGGACGGGCAAATGAGCATACCAGTCAAGAGGCTTAAGCACTATATCGATGCAGTGCAGCAAGGGACGTTTGTTCTAGACAGAGAGAACGACGAGCTCACAATGGCCCTCGGGAATCCTGAGCACCCTGGACGGACACGAGGCACACCAGGCTCCATTCCATGGAAGACTGGTTTTCCGGACGTAGGCGGTTACAAATGTCAGGAGAGGAGGAAAAAAGTGGAGCATGCCCAAATTCAGACGCTGCACGAAAGGGTTCAAGCGCTAGAGGAATGAGAAGTAGCTCGCAGCAAGCGACCTGCCAAAACTACCCCCGAAGCTACCCCGCCATCTCAGCGGAGAAGCAGCGTGGCTTCCACCGAGCTGCTTTAGTCGGAGCATGTCTTGACGGCTCCTGCTAGCTACCCCGTGGATGCTATCACAAAGTCTCAACATTGCCACCTTATGACGCAATGGCAGAACTTCAAAGTCAAGGCGGCTGTCGGCTCTGTTCGGCCTCCTGAACTCGGCGCAACTTTTCACTGTCGTCTGATTCCAGAAGGATATGCTAGGGTGACGATGGACGAAATAACGGAGGGATTTGAGGACCTCCAGCTTGACTACCCTACCGGTGAAGGGGAGACTCGGCTGGGTTCTTGTCTATTGACTCCATGCCTATGACGGAAGGAGCTCATCAACCTTCTGAACTGGACGCCTCCGCCTCCTCCTCCTCCTCCGGCGAGTCAGGGCACTCCGCCTCCTCCTCCGCCTCCTCCTCCGGCGAGTGATCAGGGCACTCAGCCTCCTTCTCCGACGCGTGGCGGCACTCTGCCTCCTTCTCCTCCTGCGCCGGCGCGCCCGAGCAGTCAGCCTCCTCCTTCTCCGCCTCATCAGCAAGGGTGGAAGAGACCCGCCGCCGCTCCAGCTACTCCGGCGCGTCATAGTCTTTCTCCTCTACCTCGTAAGCAAGGAAAGAAGACAGCTGCAGCCTCTCCGTCTGCTCTGCCGGCGTCTAGCAATACAGCCAGAGGTGGGAGGCAATACAGATTCGGTCCTTCTCTAAAGACTCTAGAGAAGTTACCATACGAGAGGACCCCGGAGGAGAACGCAAAGATCGCGCGAGCCAAAGTGACGAACTTCTTTGAAGGGGTGAAAGCAAAGAAACATCCACGTCCGGAGGAGAAGGTAGATCCGGTGAAAGCAAAGTGCACTATGGCTTCCCTGAAAAAACCAGCAAAGTCTCCGCCGAAAGGCAACTATGAGCGCATTATTGCAAAGATATTTGTCAAAGCGGAGCGGTCGGGAAGTACTATCAGTGATCAAATGATAAAAGAACGACGATCTGGGAAAAAAATTGCCCAGCTCGGCGAACAAGCGAACCAATCGTGTCCCCCGCTTAAGGTGTCTAGCGACATCGTCGCTAATGATCCGAGGATGGTGCCCGGTTATGGCAATCTTGGAGATTACCTGCCCGACGATGTACATTATGATTTCTTGGAGCTGGAGGAACACAAATACGAGTACGGGAAGCCTCTCGTAAAAGATGAAAGATCTCTAACAATGATGATGCGAAGATTCCATGATTGGTACATGAAAACCTGAAGGGAGTCTGGGGGGAGGAAACTTTGACGCTGAGAGTTAGAGAGGAGCATGACCTCGTTCGAATTGAACTGTTGAATGTTCCATTTGAGGAGTTCTTCCAGTTTTTCAATCAAAAGGCCCTCGATAAAGCAACGGTCACTTGCTACTGTCTGTAAGTAGTACTACTTCTGTCATTAAGTCTCTCTATATAGGCCAGCTCTTTCATTGCATGTATTTATAATTATCCTCACTATATTATGCAGATTGAAGATCGCTGAATTGAAGAAAAGACAAATCGGTGATATTGGGTTCATTAACACAAATCTCATAGATGCAACTGAGGTTTGATACGTCTCCAACGTATCTATAATTTTTGATTGCTCCATGCTATATTATCTACTGTTTTGGGCAATATTGGGCTTTATTATCCACTTTTATATTACTTTCGGGACTAACCTATTAACCGGAGGCCCAGCCCAGATTTGCTGTTTTATGCCTATTTCAGTGTTTTGAAGAAAAGGAATATCAGACGGAGTCGAAACGGAACGAAATCAACTAGAGAAGTTATTTTTGGAACGAAAGCCACTCGATGGACTTGGACCCTACGTCAAGGAAGGAAGGAGGAGCTCACGAGGGTAGGGGCGCGCCCACCCCCCTGGGGCGCGCCCCCTGTCTCGTGGGGCCCTCGTGGCTCCCCTGACGTACCTCCTGCACCCATATATACCTACGTGACCTAAAACTTCCAAAACGCAAGTTAGATCGGGAGTTCCGCCGCCATAAGCCTCCGTAGCCACCAAAAGTCAACCGGGACCCTGTTCCGGCACCCTGCCGGAGGGGGCAATCCTTCTCCGGTGGCCATCTTCATCATCCCGATGCCCTCCATGACGAGGAGGGAGTAGTTCTCCCTCGGGGCTGAGGGTATGTACCAGTAGCTATGTGTTTGATCTCTCTCTCTCTCTCTCGTGTTCTTGAGATGATACGATCTTGATGTATCGCGAGCTTTGCTATTATATTTGGATCCTATGATGTTTCTCCCCCCCTCTTCTCTCTTGTAATGAATCGAGTTTCCCCTTTGAAGTAATCTTATCGGATTGAGTCTTTAAAGACTTGAGAACACTTGATGTATGTCTTGCCGTGGATATCTGTGGTGACAATGGGATACCACGTGCCACTTGATGTATGTTAAGGTGACCAACTTGCGGGTTCCGCCCATGAACCTATGCATAGGGGTTGGCACACATTTTCGTCGTGATTCTCCGATAGAACTTTGGGGCACTCTTTAAGGACCTTTGTGTTGGTTGAATAGATGAAAATCTGAGATTGTGTGATGCATATCGTATAATCATGCCCACGGATACTTGAGGTGACATTGGAGTATCTAGGTGACATTAGGGTTTTGGTTGATTTGTATCTTAAGGTGTTATTCTAGTATGAACTCTAGGGCTGTTTGTGACACTTATAGGAATAGCCCAACGGATTGATTGGAAAGAATAACTTTGAGGTGGTTTCGTACCCTACCATAATCTCTTCGTTCATTCTCCGCTATTAGTGACTTTGGAGTGACTCTTTGTTGCATGTTGAGGGATAGTTTTATGATCCAATTATGTTAGTATTGTTGAGGGAACTTACACTAGCGAAAGTATGAACCCTAGGCCTTGTTTCAACGCATTGCAATACCGTTTACGCTCACTTTTATCACTTGCTACCTTGCTGTTTTTATAATTTCAGATTACAAATACCTTTATCTACTATCCATATACCACTTGTTTCACCATCTCTTCGCCGAACTAGTGCACCTATACAATTTACCATTGTATTGGGTGTGTTGGGGACACAAGAGACTCTTTGTTATTTGGTTGCAGGGTTGCTTGAGAGAAACCATCTTCATCCTACGCCTCCTACGGATTGATAAACCTTAGGTCATCCACTTGAGGGAAATGTGCTACTGTCCTACAAACCTCTGCACTTGGAGGCCCAACAACGTCTACAAGAAGAAGGTTGTGTAGTAGACATCAAGCTCTTTTCTGGCGCCGTTGCCGGGGAGGCAAGGAAAGCGGCACTAACACACCCCGTCAACTAAGCTCTTTTCTGGCGCCATTGCCGGGGAGGTGAGTGCTTGAAGGTATATCTTTAGATCTTGCAATCGAGTCTTTTAGTTTCTTGTTTTATCACTAGTTTAGTTTATAAAATAAAACTATAAAAAAATGGAATTGAGTTTGTCTCATACGCTTCACCTTTTTAATATCTTTCATGAGTATGATGGAAAGGAAAATTGTGCTCAAGTACTAGAAGAAGAATGCATTAGAATGTTTGGAACTAAATATTTGAATGATGAGCATGATTGCAATGTTGTTAGTATGAATTCCTTGAATATCCATGATGTAATGATATGCAAAGCCACAAGCTTGGGGAAGCTATGTTTGATGAAGATGATATTTTTTGTCCCCCAAGTTTTGATGAGCAAATTTCCTATGATACTCCCACTATTCCGAATGAGAAGAATTTTGCTTATGTGGAGAGTAGTAAATTTTCTATGCTTGTAGATCATGAAAAGAATGCTTCAGGTGCTGGTTATATTGTTGAATTCATTCATGATGCTACTGAATATTATTATGAGGGAGGAATATATACTTGTAGGAATTGCAATAATATCAAGTTTCATCTCTATGTGCTTAAAATTTTGAAGTTATGCTTGTTTTACCTTCCTATGCAAGTTGATCCTTGTTCCCACAAGTTGTTTGCTCACAAAATCCCTATGAATAGGAAGTGGGTTAGGCTTAAATGTGCTAGTCATATTATTCATGATGCTCTCTTTACGTTTCAATTCTTATCTTTTATGTGAGCATCATTGAAATCATCATGCCTAGCTAGGGGCGTTAAACGATAGCGCTTGTTGGGAGGCAACCCAACTTTATTTTTGTTCCTTGCTTTTTGTTCCTGTTTAGTAACAAATAATTCATCTAGCCTCTGTTTAGATTTGGTTTTATGCTTTTAATTAGTGTTTGTGCCAAGTAGAACCTTTGGGAAGACTTGGGGAAAGTCTTGTTGATCATGCTGTAAAAAATAGAAACTTTAGCGCTCACGAGAATTGCTGCCATTTTTATTTGGAGAGTGATATTTAGTTAATTATTTTTGCAGATGATTAATAGATAAATTCCTCAGGTCCAGAAATTTATTTGAGAATTTTATGAGTTCCAGAAGTATATGTTTGATCCATATTACTACAGACTGTTCTATTTTTGACAGATTCTGTTTTTCATGTGTTATTTGCTTATTTTGATGAATCTATGGCTAGTAAAATAGTTTATAAACCATAGAGAAGTTGGAATACATTAGTTTTAACACCAATATAAATAAAGAATGAGTTCATTATAGTACCTTGAAGTGGTGATTTACCTTCTTATACTAACGGAGCTTACGGGTTTTCTGTTAAGTTTTGTGTTGTGAAGTTTTCAAGTTTTGAGTAAAGATTCGATGGACTACGGAATAAGGAGTGGCAAGAGCCTAAACTTGGGGATGCCCAAGGCACCCCAAGGTAATATTCAAGGACAACCAAGAGCCTAAGCTTGGGGATGCCCCGGAAGGCATCCCCTCTTCCGTCTTTGTTCATCGGTAACTTTACTTGGAGCTATATTTTTATTCGCCACATGATATGTGTTTTGCTTGGAGCATCAATTTATTTTGTTAGGATTTTCTTTATGTTATTTAGAACAATGGTTTGCATCTTTTATTTCAATAAAAGTGGCATTGATAGTCTTTACTATGCCTATGTTACAAGTATACATGTCGCTGTTTGAAAACAGAACCTAGAAAAGTCAGAATGTGATAGAATGTTGAAACCTTTTGCATATTAAGCTCTGATAAATTTATTACAGTGGGAATTTTCTTTGATAATTTTTGGAGCTAGGGAAGTATGGATGTTGCAGCATTCTTTACAGACTATCCTGTTTAGGCAGATTGCTGTTATGTTTGCATTGTTTGCATATGTTTGCTTCTTTAATGATTCTATTTGAGGATAGTACTATTAAATATGCAGAGGCATTTAGTATTCAATGTTGAATAATAATTTTAGGGATTTTCTACAGTAGAGTATGATAAGGTTTTGGCAATGGTTTATACTAACTTATCTCACGAGTCCTTGTTGAGTTTTGTGTGGATGAAGCTTTTGAGATTTAGGGAGACCGTGATATGAGAGGAATTAAGGAGACACAAAAGCTCAAGCTTGGGGACACCCATGGCACCCCAAGATAATATTTCAAGAACTCTCAAGCGTCTAAGCTTGGGGATGCCCCGGTTGGCATCCCACCTTTCTTCTTCAACAACTATCGGTTAGTACCGGTTGATCCTAAGTTTTTGCTTCTTCACATGATGTTTGCTATTCTTAGAATGTCATTTTCTTTTGCTTTTCTTGCTGTTTGAATAAAATACCAAGATCTGAAATTATTAAATGTTAGAGAGTCTTCACATAGTTGCATAATTATTCGACTACTCATTGATCTTCACTTATATCTTTTGGAGTAGTTTGTCATTTGCTCTAGTGCTTCACTTATCTCTTTTAGAGCATGGTCATAGTTTTATTTTGAATAAATAGATGAACTTTCATGCTTCACTTATATTATTTTGAGAGTCTTAAATAGCATGGTAATGTGCTTAAAAATCCTAATATGCTAGGTATTCAAGAATAATAAAATTCTCTTATGAGTGTGTTGAATACTATGAGAAGTTTGATACTTGATAATTGTTTTGAGATATGGAGATGGTGATATTAGAGTCATGCTAGTTGAGTAGTTGTGAATTTGAGAAATACTTGTGTTGAAGTTTGTGATTCCCGTAGCATGCACCTATGGTGAACCGTTATGTGATGAAGTCGGACCATGATTTATTTATTGATTGTCTTCCTTATGAGTGGCGGTCGGGGACGAGCGATGGTCTTTTCCTACCAATCTATCCCCCTAGGAGCATGCGCGTAGTACTTTGTTTTGATAACTTGTAGATTTTTGCAATAAATATATGAGTTCTTTATGACTAATATTGAGTCCATGGATTATACGCACTTTTTCCCATCCTTCCACTATTGCTAGCCTCTCTAATACCGCGCACCTTTCGCCGGTATCATACACCCACCATATACCTTCCTCAAAACAGCCACCATACCTACCTATTATGGCATTTCCATAGCCATTCCGAGATATATTGCCATGCAACTTTCCACCGTTCCGTTATTATGACACGCTTCATCATTGTCATATTGCTTTGCATGATCATGTAGTTGACATCGTATTTGTGGCAAAGCCACCGTTCATAATTTTTCATACATGTCACACTTGATTCATCGCAATCCCGGTACACCGCCGGAGGCATTCATATAAAGTCATACTTTGTTCTAGTATCGAGTTGTAAATAAATAAAAGTGTGATGATCATCATTCAATAGAGCATTGTCCCAAAAAAAGGCCAAATAAAAAAAGAAAGGCCAAATAAAAAAAAGAAAGGCCAAAAAAAAGAAATTTCAAATAAATAAATAAAAAGAGGCAATACTACTATCCTTTTTTCCACACTTGTACTTCAAAGTCGCACCATGATAGAGCGAGTCTCATATATTGTGCTTCAAAGTAGCACCATGATCTTCATGATAGAGAGTCTCCTATGTTGTCACTTTCATATACTAGTGGGAATTTTTCATTATAGACTTGGCTTGTATATTCCAATGATGGGCTTCCTCAAAATGCCCTAGGTCTTCTGAGCAAGCGAGTTGGATGCACACCCACTAGTTTCTTTTGTTGAGCTTTCATACACTTATAGCTCTAGTGCATCCGTTGCATGGCAATCCCTACTCACTCACATTGATATCTATTGATGGGCATCTCCATAGCCCGTTGGTACGCCTAGTTGATGTGATACTATCTTCTCCCTTTTTGTCTTCTCCACAACCACCATTCTATTCCACCTATAGTGCTATGTCCATGGCTCACGCTCATGTATTGCGTGAAGATTGAAAAAGTTTGAGAACATCAAAAGTATGAAACAATTGCTTGGCTTGTCATCGGGGTTGTGCATGATTTAAATATTTTGTGTTGTGAAGATGGAGCATAGCCAGACTATATGATTTTGTAGGGATAGCTTTCTTTGGCCATGTTATTTTGAGAAGACATGATTGCTTTGTTAGTATGCTTGAAGTATTATCATTTTTATGTCAATATGAACTTTTGTGTTGAATTTTTCGGATCTGAATATTCATATCACAAGTAAGAAGAATTACATTGAAATTATGCCAACTAGCATTCCACATCAAAAATTATCTTTTTTATCATTTACCTACTCGAGGACGAACAGGAATTAAGCTTGGGGATGTTTGATACGTCTCCAACGTATCTATAATTTTTGATTGCTCCATGTTATATTATCTACTGTTTTGCACAATAATGGGCTTTATTATCCACTTTTATATTACTTTCGGGACTAACCTATAACCGGAGGCCCAGCCCAGATTTGCTGTTTTATGCCTATTTCAGTGTTTTGAAGAAAAGGAATATCAGACGGAGTCGAAACGGAACGAAATCAACTAGAGAAGTTATTTTTGGAACGAAAGCCACCCGATGGACTTGGACCCTACGTCAAGGAAGGAAGGAGGAGCTCACGAGGGTAGGGGGTGCGCCCACCCCCATAGGGCACGCACCCCTGTCTCGTGGGGCCCTCGTGGCTCCCCTGACGTACCTCCTGCACCCATATATACCTACGTGACCTAAAACTTCCAAAACATAAGATAGATCGGTAGTTCCGCCGCCATAAGCCTCCGTAGCCACCAAAAGTCAATCGGTACCCTGTTCCGGCACCCTGCCGGAGGGGGCAATCCTTCTCCGGTGGCCATCTTCATCATCCCGGTGCTCTCCATGACGAGGAGGGAGTAGTTCTCCCTCGGGGTTGAGGGTATGTACCAGTAGCTATGTGTTTGATCTCTCTCTCTCTCTCTCTCTCTCGTGTTCTTGAGATGATACGATCTTGATGTATCGCGAGCTTTGCTATTATATTTGGATCCTATGATGTTTCTCCCCCCCCCTCTTCTCTCTTGTAATGAATCGAGTTTCCCCTTTGAAGTAATCTTATCGGATTGAGTCTTTAAAGACTTGAGAACACTTGATGTATGTCTTGCCGTGGATATCTGTGGTGACAATGGGATACCACGTGCCACTTGATGTATGTTAAGGTGACCAACTTGCGGGTTCCGCCCATGAACCTATGCATAGGGGTTGGCACACATTTTCGTCGTGATTCTCCGATAGAACTTTGGGGCACTCTTTAAGGACCTTTGTGTTGGTTGAATAGATGAAAATCTGAGATTGTGTGATGCATATCGTATAATCATGCCCACGGATACTTGAGGTGACATTGGAGTATCTAGGTGACATTAGGGTTTTGGTTGATTTGTATCTTAAGGTGTTATTCTAGTATGAACTCTAGGGCTGTTTGTGACACTTATAGGAATAGCCCAACGGATTGATTGGAAAGAATAACTTTGAGGTGGTTTCGTACCCTACCATAATCTCTTCGTTCGTTCTCCGCTATTAGTGACTTTGGAGTGACTCTTTGCTGCATGTTGAGGGATAGTTTTATGATCCAATTATGTTAGTATTGTTGAGGGAACTTACACTAGCGAAAGTATGAACCCTAGGCCTTGTTTCAACGCATTGCAATACCGTTTACGCTCACTTTTATCACTTACTACCTTACTGTTTTAATAATTTCAGATTACAAATACCTTTATCTACTATCCATATACCACTTGTTTCACCATCTCTTCGCCGAACTAGTGCACCTATACAATTTACCATTGTATTGGGTGTGTTGCGGACACAAGAGACTCTTTGTTATTTGGTTGCAGGGTTGCTTGAGAGAAACCATCTTCATCCTACGCCTCCTACGGATTGATAAACCTTAGGTCATCCACTTGAGGGAAATTTGCTACTGTCCTACAAACCTCTGCACTTGGAGGCCCAACAACGTCTACAAGAAGAAGGTTGTGTAGTAGACATCAAGGTTAAATATCATGCCGAAGATACCGAGGCCAACTTGCTACGGTCGTTGGTAATAAATGAAAACGAAAATATAATATTCTTTCCTTACAACTTCAAGTGAATGTTACTGTCTCGTGCATATTCGGTTTCCCTTATTAGTCCAGGTTATAGTAATCTAATTGATGAGTTATGCATGTGTGCGCAGCTTCCACTATATTCTCCTAGAGATTAAGCTTGAGCAGGGACTAGTAATCGTCTTAGACTCGAGACGAAAAGATTTCCAGGACTATGCGGACATGACTCAAATGCTCGAGAAGTAAGTTAAATCGATCATTATCCACCATATCAGCAACTTTGTTCATTTCCTGATATCAAGTAATTGTTTTCTTTGTCTGGCAGGGTTTGGAGAAAATTCACTAAAAAAGCTCCGATACTGCCGAAGAAGCTCCAATTTAGACACCCGAAAGTAAGTACTATAGTAACATGTTCCGCGCATCTCCTAGTGATTCAAGCGCTAGTTTCATCAATACCATTTGGCATGCTTGCTTATTAGTTTGATTGACCACTATTTCTTATAAAGTGGTTGTGGCAGGAACAAGGGAATGATTTCTGTGGATACTACGTTTGCGAGTCCATCCGCCACACGACCTGTGAACGGGGGTACTCTGACGAACAATATGAAGTGCGTAAGCAATAATATTCACAATTTTATTTTATTACCATCATTTGTGTTGAGTTTCATTTATATATATATATTGACCCTCTTGTTCAAATTAGATATTTCGGATGCGGGATGAACTCCTAGCACCAGATCGTATGCGAGCAATTCAAGATGAATTGGCGGCATTCTTCCTTGACCACGTGATCGCTGAAGACGGAGAATACTATGTGGACCCTGTGTTCATATATAATTAGGAGATTATATTGTAAGAGATAATTATTGTATATATGTAGCCAGTAGTGTCGGATAGATATACGAGAACTTGTTGTTCGACCAATCTCTCGGAGAAGGAGAGGTGGTCGATATCACTTCTCTCTGTATGCATATGTTCATGACGATCTTCTGTTTCCTTTATTTGCTTACTAGCTAGCGTGTCTAGTCCTCTCTATATATACGTATATATAGCGTCGACCAAGCACAGACATAAGAGAGGACACTTCTCTCTATTAATTAGCTAGCTAACACAATATATGAAACACCTAAATTAAACCCCCAAAAACCCCCAACCCCCCTCCCTCCTTTCAAAACAAAAAACAAAAATCCAGCCCCGAAAATGCTGACGCGTGGATGCCTATTGGTCCCGGTTGGTGCCACCAATCGGGACCACAGGCCCTCCTGCCTGGGCTCGGCGCACCGGCCACGTGGAGGCCCATCTGTCCCGATTCGTGTAAGAACCGGGACTAAAGGGTTAGGGCATTGGTAACGAGTTTTTAGTCCCGGTTCACAAATCGGGACAAAAGGCTTTTACCAACTGGGACAGATGACCCTTTTTCTACTAGTGGTAGGTGGAGTATGTACTTGCAGCTAGCTCTCAGCTGAGAGGGTTGTTGGACGGAAAAGTCCGGGCGACACTGTGACACGGCGAGGGTTTCCAGCTGGAGTGGTCGCCACATGCAGGGAGGGAGGGACTTGCACGTTTTTGGAGTAGAAGAATGGTCACCAAGGGCTAGGGGACGAGAGGATTGTTTAAGCGGGATTACGAGTTACTACAAGTGCGAGTGTACCACCTGGCGATTCGTTTATGTCATGGAGCTTAGCTAGACAGGGGAGGCAGAAAGAAAGGCTACGTGCTGTTGGTGAGCTCTGAACGTAGATAGCACTAGTACCCGCTCGCGATCCAAGGTTAGCGGTTGATCGCTAATCTGGGTGGGTGCTGGGAAAACAACAGCGAAAGCTATACCTGGGCTCCAACCCAGTCAAATCAAGGCTCCATCGAGTTGGTTGTAATTTACTGCCAAGAAAAATATACTACCGGCATCTCTTGCTGGAGTCTGGTTAATTAGTTTTGTGGAACCCATGCGCTCGCCTGTCCTCGACTGTCGGCTGCTCCGATCCGCTTGCTGTCGCGGTGTCGCCCAATCTAATTTTCTCACGCCGTCGACCAACACCGCAGGCGTGTCGATGTATGGTGGCGGTTTCAACGATTGCTGACCATGCGCCGTGGAGATCGGGAACAGACATGGAGCTTGCAAGGGAGCAACGCCGCAGCTTCGCTAAAAGCAACTCTAGCATGCAATAACCACGCTTCTGTCAGGGCAATTATGCGTGCTCCATTGCTCTCTAAGTGTATAACTTCCAAATGGCCGTTTCTCTTCGCCATCGCGAGGCTGGAAACGGTAGCGCCGCGCCGACGACGGTCAGAGTGGTAGCGGTTTTGCTGATGGTTGGCGATGCGCGATGCGCCGTGGCGATGATCGGTGTCGGCGTGCACGTACGTTTGCTGCGCGTATGTGGAGTATGTATATGTATATACTTGCAGCTCCCGGCTCACGTACTTGCACAAGGGAAAAGGAAGGGCGACAATGTGAGGTGAGGGGGTCAGCTGGAGAGATCGCACATGCATGCATGCATGCAGGGACGTGTGAGACGCATGGGGACAAGGATTATGTAAACACAGAAGCAGTACTACTACGTTTTGGCGGTAGATCACTGTCTCTGAAAGCTATGCCGGGCCTCCAACTAACTATCAACAGATGTCCGGGGGAAACCTGACAAGTATAAAAATACTTTGATGTCCTGAAAAAACTATGATCGCCATTCACAAGCACCTGCATGAACGCTGCTGCATCACGTCCTCGACAACTCTCCTCTTCTCCGGACATGGCACCAGGTGTCGTCCCATTGTCAATGTATACTTGTTTGTTTTGACATGTATGGAGGTGTCCATCCCTGTCAGCTCAAGTTGGGTGCAATTTAGTATTACAAAAATAGTACTTGCAATACGTAGTATCTTTGGGTGGACTCTGCGTTAGTTTAAGGGGTTGTTTGGTTTGTGACTAACTTTGTCAAAGATTGCCACACTTAAGGTTAGATAAGTTTGACCAACTTAGATGAGTGTTTGGTTTAAGCCACACCTTAGGCAAACCACACGTGGACCCCACATGGCATACACACAAAAAATATGACAAGATTCCCTTAAGCTTGCCAATTTGTGGCTTTCATTTTAATGAACTAATCTTAGGCAAGCTTGATAAAAATGTATGGCAAAGTGTAATAATGCTAGGCTTAGAACCAAACAGCCCCTCAGTTTTGTGGAACCGATGGATGCGCTCACCGGCCTGTCTCGTCGTCAGTGGTATCACAATGGCGCTGTCGGCTGCTCACGATCTGCCTGTTGTTGTCCACTCTAACTTTGACAGCACTTTCAGAGCACCAACGTGCACATTGTGCCTGAATGGCTGGCTAAAAATCACAGGCACATGCACACACGCACACCCGAAGATGGCACTGGTTTTGCTGAACGTTGACACTGTGATGCGCGGTGGCGATCATCAGTGTGCGCGCCACGTTTCCTGCACGCACGTAGGTGGAGTGGTATATACTTGCAGCTGGCCCTCAGCTCACAGGCCGGCCGGGGAAAAGGAGGGGCGACAATGTGACATTGTGACTTTGTGAGGGGATCCGGCCAGCTGGGGAGGTTGCACATGCATTTCTGGAGTAGGAGGATGGCGACCAAGGGTTAGGGGACAGGGATTCTTTAAGCAGCAGCAGGAGGAGCTACAAGTGTTAGTGTACCACCTGGCGTCCGTTTATGCCATGGTAATGGAGCTATCTAGACAAGGGAAGGCAGAAAGGCTACGTGCTGGTGAGCTTTGAACATACTGGTGATAGTACTGTCGACCCTTCAAAGATGTACTCCAACACACTGTCAACAGATGTCTCTCAGGAAACTAGACAAGTATCACTTTGATCGCAGTTCACAAGCACTGGGGGGAGACAGCAGTACAGTTAACGTCGCGGGCCTGCGCCATGCATGCTCCATCAATCATACGTATTCATCACGTCGATCCAGGGAAATTACCTCAGGATTGTTTGTTTGACATGGAGGTGTCCCAGTCCCGGTCAAATCAAGCCCTCGTCAAGTTGGTTGCAATTTACTCACAAAATACTAGTCTACTGGTCAGACTCTGGTTAGTTTTGTGGAACCTATGCGCTCGCCTGTCTCTCCGTCAGTGGGGTCACAATGCGCTGTCGGCTTGCAGTCGTCGTCCACTGTAATTTTCCTGGCGCGTGGGAGGAGTTTCGGGGCGCCGACGTGTGCATCACAGTACGCCTTGGGCTAAAACGACAAAGGCATCTGAAAGGGTTGCAGCTTGCCACGGATCAGAGCATCTACAACCAGAGTTTCTCTAATTCGGACCCCCATACATCACGGACAATGACCAGGCAAGCAATAAAATTGCGCGCCCACAACCGGCTCCAAATCCTCAATTTCATACTATTCTCATGCAATGTTAAACATACGTAGTTCAACACATGTCATCGGACAACCAAAATTGACATGTTCTAATACTATGAATGAAACGTCCGGCCACCCTTGCCCTTGTTGTCTTCCTTGCGACAGTACCGGTCCAAGACGCAAAACGGATCGAGGCGAATCTGCTCACTGCCAGAGCTGTCCGATCCATTGCCGTCCTCATCCTTCTCCTTGGGACAGTTTGACCATTGCACGGACCGCCTTGCTTTGATCTTTAGTCATCGCCTTACAACCCTCCTTCGTCGCTTCTCGGCTGTGAGGCCACAGATGGTTCCCTCCGTCTCTACCTCACGGGTTGCCGAAGCCGTCGCCGCCTCCGTCTCCGCTTGACGGGCTACCGTGGCCGCCTAAGCGCACCTGAAGTCTTGTGTGGTGTGCACCCCGCGTCCCCCATTTCCAAGAACGACAGAGGCAAATATGGCCTCCGTTTCAGCGGGCAAGGCGCCACCTAAAGGGTTCCGCCGGCACAGCGGTGTTGCGTTTCCATGCAGTGGTCTCCAACAAGGCCGCAGCGTGATCCACCAGCCCCAGATATGGGTTAGATATGGAGTTTCCCGGCCAGTCCGGATGTTTGGGCCAGATTTGCTATATTCGGCTGATGACAATTTAATTTTGCGTCTGGATAGTGACCGGGCTGTCCGCCCGGTCGTTTGGGGCAGTCCGGTTCTCTCTCAGCTGGACTGTTATGTGATCTAAAAAAAATGCTGGACTGTCATGTGGATGTTGTGGCCGAGAAAACGTGGCGTGGTGCGCCTGGGCTGGAATAGCGTCCGTGCCGGGCCGCCTAATCGTGAGCGGCGTCCCGGTGCCTGTCCATAGCGTTCATCTTCACAGGCAACAACCTCGTTTATTTTGAAGAACTACCTCGTTTGTCACCCATGTCCTCTTCTTCCCTGTCATTTTTCATCTACTATTCTCCTCCCATTCCTCCCTGTCATTTTTCATCTACTATTCTCGCCCCAACAAGTCTTCTTCTGAAACCTACTCCTGACCATGTCCCTTTCAAAAACTGATGATGACCGAATAAAAACATACAATCGGTTCGATATCTCATGCATCTGCTCCATTCTCTAAACCATAGAACAACTCAGTTCTTGCATCGAAAGCTCAGTTAAACAGCAGCATCCACCAGAAACAAGGGGAAGAAAAGCTACCACAAACACCGTGATGGTACCCTAGACACTTGTTCTATAACCAGATGCAAAATTTGTTCTTGGCGGTCTTTAATGTATACATGATATGTCCCATCTCATCTCAAACTGTATGATTCACATCCCCCCGCTACAATTTTCTCAGGGGCATTTTAAGTTCTATTAATCTACAACAGCACTTATTCTTTCAACCATCCATACAATAAATATTAGAACCATGTTAGATGTCAAAGAATTACACTGATGAACTCCAATTTCGGGGGCAATGGGATGGATGCAGAAAACTCACGATCGGATTGGCATCCACCATACCATACAGGCGCCATCTTTTTTACTTCTTTCCTTCTACACGCTAGGGCTACCGATGTCTGAGGGTGTTGTTACCACACATCACGGAGGTACCTGCCTTCCATCTGTAGGTTCTTTACATACAGCTCAGTTTTGGAGTTATCCAAAGATCCCTGAAACAAATAATGTTCAGTGTTAGGAGTAATCGTAAAATAACCTCTCTTTTTCCAGAGCTCATAAAGGTGATATGCAGTGCTACCAACAGCACACGGCAGCATTGAAACGGCATTTCTGCATACCTGTTTTTGAACTATTGTGTGGAGAACCCTGTGTACGTCTTTCGCCATGCCCTTGGCATCACCACAAACATATATGTAACCACCTTGAGAAATGACGTTCCAAATCTCGGTGGCCTGCAACAAAGAGAACAAAATCCAGTTGAGTAGACCATCTAGCAGAGACGCGTGTCTATAGCTGTTGAAAAGGAACATATAGCAAAAACGCCTAGTGTATATCCAACCTTGTCCACCATCTTATGCTGCACATATTCTTTGGTTGGTCCTTCACGAGAGTAGGCGACAATTAGCTCAGAGAGTGCCCCCTCCTGAAGGAAATTTTGCAACTCTTCCTCATATATGTAGTCCTGCAATATGGCCATTATGTTAGAATACCATCAATCGCAAATTAGCAACACCCATAAAATGAATCTGTCTCATTTAGTACCATTTCACGGTTCCTGCATCCAAAGAAGAGGACTGACGAGCCCAATTCAACTCCAGATTCTTTTAGAGCTAATCTTTCCTGAGTAAGAAGGAACAGACAAGGTTACAGGCCATATAAAATCCCAAGTGAAGAGAACCCAGATCCCCTTATAGAAAACAAACCTGCAAGAAGCCCCTAAAAGGTGCTAGCCCTGTCCCAGGACCAATCATGATGATTGGAGTGGATGGATCTGAAGGCAACCTAAAATTTGACTGCCTCACAAAAATTGGTGCCCAACTGCATTCTTCGCTATATTCCAGTGGAAGTGTGTTCTACAAAGTATACGATTGAGGATGAATAAATCAAACTGTAAGAAACTCTCTCATTGTACCAAAGGAGAAAACTGAAATTTGTAAGAGAAACCTACCTTCATCCATGTTGAACAAACTCCTTGGTGGATCCTTTCTGTTGGTGTAGGACCATAAACTAATGCACATGTCACATGAATTCTGGAGGGAGCCAACCTGCAGAGGCGCATTTAAGCTGTCAGAAGTCCCACCATCATAAGCACATTATAATGTCACTGAGGCAAGCGATATCATCCAATATGACCACAAATGATAGGAGACAAAGTATATGTTTTAGCTAAAGACACTGTCCACATTCCAAAGTGACTTCATGATGTTGGAGTTCAAGGATTTAAGCATTGTGCAGAAAAAAAACTAATATTTACCCACACAAAATACTTGCTGGTCAATCTTGCAACATGAGCAGTAAGTGGAAGAATAAATAAGGACGGAAGCATACTTTGGAGATGATGATATGGAGTAGAATCGTGGCTGTAGACGAGGAGCTATCGCCGCAAAGAATACCCCCAAGGGGGGCTTAGCTGAAGGGAATGCAGCCATAACTTCAAGAAGGCTCCTCTGGCTAGCTACTATCCATTGAGCATACTCATCCTGCATAAGGCAAGCATACCATTCAGTGAAAAATATATCTACCAGTCAAAAACACTCCAATACAGGTTTTCAAACAAAAGTTACCTTTCCAGCAGGAGAAGCCAAGAACCTCAGTCGCTCAGCTTCAGTCGGGTCAGAAGCATGAGCAGCTAAAGCAGTCAAAGCAGCCTGGAGATGAACATAATAATCAAGGGTCGATCAAATGGTTGCGAAAAAAAATAGCAGTCCAATGGAAAATGGTTAGTCACAAGGACCTTCTTTGGAGCATTGAGTAGATCAGCATATCGTAGAAGTGCAGTCCGTAAGGTACAAGGAGATGGGAATGGTGGAGCCAAGGAACCCCCGCCTTTACGAGGAGATCCATCTTCGGCGTCTGCATGTATGGAGAAAACTGTGTCTGGGGAAAGACCAAGTAGCGTTTCAGCCTGCTCCACTGTCTCGATAGAATTTTCTGAATAAACCCCAACATGATCCCCAGTTTCATACCTGGCAGGAAGTTCAAAAGCATATAAGCTGCTATACTTTTATTTAACTTGCACTAAAAGGTCAAAACTACACAGGGAAAATCAAATGCAACAGTTCAAGTTTGGAAAACCGAACACTAAATAGCACTTGGCTCACAAAATGCTTCTGAATAGTCTGAAATGAACCGCATGGACAAACAATAGAGAAACTTTCCAGATTTTGGATCAAATTCTGGGCAATGGATATGGAGTAACTTACACAAGACCAGTGCCTGAAATATCAAATTCCAGATGAATACAAGAGCGATCCGAGGCTGGTTTATGGAGTTCCTTCCGAACAGCAACATTGGCCCTTGACAAATCAATAACGAGACGGGCAATATTGTAAATATTTAATTATAACTGAATAGAAGGAAGGTGCAGGTAGATATTTTGATATACCTGCAAGGATGTTGGGCATCAATAACACCGTTGCCATTGGCAAGTGTCCAGGATTTATCTTCGAACTCTAAATCTGATTTATCAATAAATACAACTCTGTATTCAGGTATTGCAGCAGTGTAAGGAGTGGTTGCACCAGTAGTATCATCTTCATCACGGAGCAGTTGGTCCAATTCTGGCCATACTAGCTCTTTCCTACAAATAATAACAAATAGAAGAATTCTCGTTCAAGATACTGTAACACAACTACAGATAGCAATGGCATTTACAGAACATCCGCATGATACACAAGCCCGCCATAAATATTCAACTAACAAATATCTGAAATATTGTATTGCTATAAAACTACTGTCATCCATTACAAACATAAACATAATAATCTTTAATATTTGCTAGAAGTGACACTCAAGCAGCAGCTTGTTTGGTATACACCAATATAAGAAAAACCACATGCCTATGAACAGAAAATGGTTTAATGTAGCTTCTGTGTACTCTAAGAATAATAATATCACACAGGCTTTCCAGCTATCGACCAGAATCTATGAGATACTCCCTCTGATCCAAAATAAAACCATGACACTTATTTTGCATCGGAGGGAGTATGAACATATCCACAAGAATGGCATTCTCAGCATTTTTGCAGTTCCACTTTATACAAATTACTCCCTCTGTAAACAAATGTAAGACGTTTTAGGTCACTAAACTAAAGTAGTGACCTAAAACGTCTTACATTTCTTTAGAGGGAGTAACAAATGATAGAGAAATAAAAGTGATAGTAAGGCAAAATTTTGAACAGAATAATAAAGGGAATTCACATCAGTAACTATAAATCAAGAAGGTGTGTCCTGGTGGCCTTTGGATGGGGTGGTTGTGCTTATCCAAACATCGCTATTTTCCAGTCAGATAGTTAATCCTGGCTTTCAGACATCTTGATGGGGTCCGAAACCTTTTTCCCTTGATATTACTTATTAGTGCTAGTTAGGCATTTGCGTGTTGTGTGGTGAACTGGTGATATGCCATTCTATGGGAATCTAGTCACGAAGTCTCAATATTTTGATTACAATCTAAAAGCCTTCGTCAATAACTTTTGGTGGGTTTGAATATGAATGCATATCGGGTAAAGACAACATGGTTAGGCTTGTCGATTTTAACAAATATATTATGATAACAAAGATGAAACGAATATATAGACACGATCACCTAGGCTTTGCATAGAAATTAATTAGCCACTGGCAAATCAAATACAGAAGTACTATTACACAAATACAAAAGTAAGTAACAATATATAGTTTTTTTTCAAATGCCTGATAATATATAATCACATCATAGATAGGCAAGTTAATAAGGCTAGTACCATTTTACACGTCAAAAAAGGAAGTTAAAGATTGCAGCATCTGAAAGTAACTACATGAACATTTTTACTGGCAGGCTGGCAGCTTACTTACAGGTTACAAATGTACCATATGCAAGTTTCTTATTCTCCATTTTTCTATACCATGAGTTTGTTAGGGCGTCCATTTTCAACATCCAGATTCACTAAAACCCAGTCCCAATTTCAGGTACGACAAAAAAGTATCAGGAATCCAACAAGCCAAACATTTGGCACCACAAGCCTGAATCTTGTGGAGATAGAAACAAGCCAAACAGATATAATCCAAATCCAAACCAATCAAGCAAAGAGTTGGCACCCAAGTCTAGCTCCTGGCATCTGGCAGACAGAAAAAAGAAGACAAACAGACAGTCCAGCCCACTTTTGTCCCCACACGGCAGATGAAATATACAAAGAGGCGCAGCATACTTATATCATCCGTCATTTTCATACCATGCGGTGAAGTCATCCTCAATGCACTGATCGTCATCACCAAGGCCACATGGAACGAGACGATTGCCACCTAAATATACACACAAAAAGTCAAGTGAATCATGGATACAAGATCAACTCACATAAGCATCCATCAAAAAGGACCTTGTTATGCAACGAGAAATTCCAGCAAACATGATATATGCAGGAATTAATCACCAAGTATATATTGTGCAATGAGCTCGCTGGGTAAGAATTAGTATCATGGCAGACTCTTAAACATGGTGAATTGCTATGTAGTCGATACAATTGCAAAGATCGCCTGAGTTGGAAAATAGAACTACATGTGTCACCAACCGGTGGCCACGTGTCCCCACCAACATCCTTACATATGACGATATTTTCCGATTCATACATCTCAGCGATTGTACCAAACAAATTCTCACTTCAGCAAACCAAGCATAGTTTTTCACAATTCATCCATATAAGCTATCATGGTAACCACTAATAACCCCTAAAGAGAGTGTTCCCCAGGTAATAGTCCAAACAAATTATGTTTCGAAAAATCAAACATGGCAAGCACTCAGCGACAAAAAATGGTAAATCAGGAAATGTGCTGTCATGCAATGTTCCAACACAGTAATGCACTTGTCCTGTTCTTTGCAAAATTTCTTGGAGAAGAGTGTACATGAATTACTTACCCTGCTCCAGCAGTAACTCATCCACCTCCTTTGCAACCTAAGATTTACAAGCATATAAGCTCAGTATCAATTACCAGGACACAAATCAACCTTTGTTAAATCAGTAACAGCGCATATTCAATGAAGCAAACCTTATTAAAATGCTCGTATTGCCTGTTGCCAAGGCCAAATACAGCATAATTAAAATCCTTAAGCCAAACCTCCTTCTCCTTACCCTGATTCAGTGCAAAAATAAAGCAAACCCCATAAGATGTTGTAGCAACAGTGAGCACATCTTGACGCCACAAATTTCACAAACCTCAGTGAACCATTTGTAGAATCTTGCTGCATTATCAGTGGGTTCCCCGTCGCCATATCTGTGGTCATTGAACATAATTATCCACAAGTTATTGGTAAGAATTATTGCCGCAGAGAATTCCCACTCATATACCAACGGATGCATTTGGCAATTAAAATGATCACCTGGTGGGTTAAAAGCACATGGACACTCCACATATGGTAGGCTTGTAATGTCTTAAGTACCATTGGAACGTCAAATAAATTTTGTACTAGCATACATTTCACTTGCGCTTTACAACAAAAGGTAGGTATGTGGGTTACGGAATTAAGGCGGAAGCGACAAAAGGCGCGATTCAGCTGCGATCTACGAATCAAAACGGCGAGAGCTGACATGTGCAATTCAGCTGCAATCTACGAATCAAAAAGGGCGAAAGCTGACGTGTGCAATTCAGCTGCAATCTACGAATCAAAAAGGGCGAGAGCTGACATGTGCGATTCAGCTGCAATCTACGAATCAAAATGGCGAGAGCTGACGTGTGCGGTTCAGCTGCAACCAACGAATCAAAACGGCGAGAGCTGACGTGTTCAGCTGCAATCTACGAATCAAAACAGTGAGAGCTGCCGTGCGCAGTTCAGCTGCAATCTACGAATCAAAACAGCGAGAGCTGACGTGCGCAGTTCAGCTGCAATCTACGAATCAAAACGGCGAGAGCTCACATACGCAATTCAGCTGCAATCTACGAACCAAAACTGCAAGAGCTCACGTGCGCAATTCGGCTGCAATCTAGGAACCAAAACTGCAAGAGTTCACGACGGGAATCCAGCAATCCACATATCAAAATGGGCGAGAGCTCACGTTGCTAAGAAGAAGAGCGCAAACGTTTCCTTCTTGAGCTTCTCCTCGTACTCATCGTCCTCGGCAGCATAGTCATCCTGCACATGGTCCAAAGCACCTCTCAGAATTCCCAGCAGAAACAGCTCACACGCAGCTGAACACGCATAAACAATCAGATCGACGGCAATTACCAGATCCACCACTTTGAAGAGGACCTTCTCGTACCGCGCCTTGGCCTCCTCCGCCATAGCCTGCACGCACGCACGCACCAACCAGAATAGTGGCACAATTTAAATCGAATCAGCCCGCAGCGGAATCAGAATCGGGTCAAAGGAAAAAAAAAAGGGAAGGTGGGCACTCGTGCTAATTAGAAAAAAAAAGGAGCAGGCGAGCTTTGGGATCGGGGCCGGATCGGATCGGACAGCGACGGGCGGACCTTGGCGAAGCCCTCGGCGGTGCCGGTCTGGGTGCCGAAGAAGATGGTGACGCGCTTGCGGCCGTCGTCGGCGTCGTCGGCGTCGACCTTGACGGGCGGCGGGCGGAAGGACGCGGGGGGCGGCTTGGGCGGCACGCTCCCGCCGGATCGGAGCCAGAAGGCGAGCACGAGCAGCCCGGCCAGGAGCGCGGCCGCGGTGGCCGCGAGCGCGGCCAGCGGGTCGCCCCCCGCCGCCGCGGCCAGCTCCGGCGGCAGCACGGACGCCGCCCACTCCCTCGCCGCCTCCAGCGCCATCCCTCTTCCTTCCTTCCTTGGGCCGGGGGCGGGGAGGAGGCGATGGGGGTAGGAGGCGCTCGTGGAGGCGCACCTACCACCAACTGCTGCTGGCTGCTGGGGAGGGGAGACGGGAGGGAGGTTGGGGGTTAAGTGCCGCCCCGGTTTACTCCTCCGCCTTTTATTTTCGTTTCTTTCTTTTTCGGGGCGTCAGGAAATGTGGCTGCGTGCGTTTTTTAACTTTGGCCTGATGATGGAAAGCGGGGCAGTTTTTTCCCGATCTGGGGCGGAAGTTAGCCGTGTCTTGTGACCGGACCGGCTGCCCGCCTGCGGTTGGTCTCCAGCATCCGCCCTGCTGTCCCGGGCCCGGCTGCGCTGTGATTTGGAAAATCATCATTAACGTCGGGCGCGTAATTTCCTTTACTTGCCCCTCTAAAATTCGATTTTTTAATGCTTGTTTCGATTTATTAGCACATGTGTCACGTGGTCTATAAAACTCGAATTTAGCAGGACATAATACAAATGATGGATTAGGCATCCTTATCTTAAACCCGGAGCATCTATATCTACATCTATACCTCTATATCTATACTAATATAAAAAGACTCAAAGGGGTAGATCCAACTGATCTCGACCATCAAACTAGGTCAATCCAACGATCTACACTACTCCAGTGACGAGCATTCAACATGTTTAACGTGCAATTAATATCATACCAAATATTGCACTAATCACAGAACTATCACACAAATAATAGCATACCTAATATCCACATACAATTAATATACTGACTAAATATTAACATGTATTGCTCGTGCGCATTTACTAGTATAGTCTATTGATAATAACCATAAAATATGACGTATAATGGGTTTTCTCTTAGTCATATCTCTAATAATTAGACATAGACATGACTAGATATGTGGTGAAAGATGTCATTGCTAAGATATTATCTATTAAAGGCAAAAAAATCTATCTTTTTCATCTTAGTATTTATCATATGTGACATTCTTACGATAGTGTCATTGTAAATGAGTGCTCGCAGTGGATATGCATTATCTAACCATTGAACGAATGTGCAACTATTTGCTCAACGTCGGATAGGAATGAGGTAGCGTAGGGAGGCCCTAATCTGCTGAATCAAGTTGTAGTTTTTTTTTCTCTATTTGGGGCCTGATCTACCGAATGGAGTTGTAGCTTTTCTCAATTGAGGCCTTGATCTTACACGGTGATGCCATCATCTGTGGTAGTCACAAAAACATATACATTGTCTAAGCGAAGGAAGAGTGGGGTGGGGTGGATCAAGATTTGCTATGATACTGGAGTGCTTGCTAACTTTTTAGAGACCAAACAAAAAAGTTTTAAGTATGGGAAACGTTTTTAATCAGTAGTTTGTTAGGATGATTTCATCAGACCGGTCGCTGGACGTCGATGCGTTTTTCATCTCACGGTTGAGATTCCTCCCAAATCAGCCATCCAACCCACCAAAAAAGCCTATTTTCTCGCCCCCATAACTCCTCGTCAGTTTCTCTTCCCCAATTTAATCTCACCTTCCCGACCTAGCTGAATCTCGTTCCCATCTCCCACATGCCCCTAATGCAGATGAACGCCAAGCTTGCGATGCCCTTGCCGCCCCGGCTCCCTTCGCCAGGAGCAAGGCCTCTTCTGACGTGGCCATGAGATCCACCGTTCGACGGTCTGGTATGGTGGCTGCACCCACTATTATCTGTGACAGCGCATCAGCAAGCTC
The DNA here is from genome assembly GCF_056163025.1 of Triticum urartu. Lineage (NCBI taxonomy): Eukaryota > Viridiplantae > Streptophyta > Magnoliopsida > Poales > Poaceae > Triticum > Triticum urartu. The sequence continues at coordinate 716,410,199 of NC_141874.1, forward strand.
GCAGCCCCCCTCGGCGTCCCGGTCCTCCAACCAGGTTTTGATCTCGCGCCGTGTCAAAGCTTCTTCTCAATTGAAATGAGGGAAATTAACCAATTATGCATGGACCGTTGCAGGATCTCTCCCCCTCTCTCTAAAGGCACCATCCTCATCTACATAGGTATTGACTCATCTGGATATAGTGCTAGTTGATTCCTAATTTTTATATTGCAATTTCGTTATGTACAGTGTGTAGTTTATCACCAAATCAGAGACGAATACCTCTAAATTCTGTATCAACATGACAAAAATAGGACGCTTCCAAATATCCATGCTTCTTACCCCTCATTTGCATGCTTCTTCACTGCATAGAGTTTGCGCCATTCTAGCCATGCTTCTATTTTTCTATATTGTTTGTGTTATCCTGATATAGCATGAAACTGACGCTTCTTCCAAATACCACCAGTGCACGTTACTGTAAGGGCATATTTCTCCCTTAGTGGTTTTGGTGATTGATGACAATGCATTTACGGACTAATCGTGTGCTTTGAGAATTTCAGATATCTCATGTCTAGGCACTAGACGATTCGATGCCCCTCGGAGCCTTTCGAAGACGGCGGTTCTCTATGTTTTTTTTCGGTGGATTTGAGTCGTGGGAAAGCCGTACTATTAAGAGGGGGTCCGCTTCGGAAAGGTATGGGTGGAATCAACACGTATACACAGCCCCATATGCACCCACAACCTCTTTCTCATCTCCGGAGCCTTTCCAATGTTTTATGTGGTGTTTTCAGCATCTTGCCAGCGGTAGTACCACCAGTGCCCACGGTAGTACCGCTGGTACTTCCGTGGCACTACCGCTTAGGGCTTCCCCGAGCTTGCAACTTTCGGTTGTCTGTTTGTATTTCACGGTAGTAGGGCGGTAGTAGTGTGGTAGTACCGCTCCGGTGGTATTACAGCCCGTACTACCGTCTCCACTACCGCTTGCGGGGTTTTCTTCTGTGCAAGGTTCTATTCCCACTTTGCCTCAAGCGGTAGTAGAGCGACACTGGGACGGTAGTACCGCTTGGCACGGTACTACCACCCCTGGCACCCTCTACTACCGCTGCCTCTCCAGGTCTAAAACCCAAGGCGGTAGTACCGCCCGGGTCAGCGGTAATACCGCTCCGGCGGCACTACCGTAGATACACTCTGCGTAGTCTTAGGCCTATGCGGAGTAGTACCGCTCCTATGAGCGGTAGTACCGCTTAGCTGCGGGTCTGGGCAGAAAACGGTTGGATTCTGGTTCCCCTATACAAAGGGAGGGTCTTCTTCTTCCTAGGGTTGACCTCTTCCCCCAAGCTCCATTGCCATTCAAAAGCTCATTCTTGCACGATCTCTCTCCCTGGCAATCAAACTTGTTGATTTTCTAGGGATTGATTGAGAAGGCCCCACCAAGAGAAATTTGATTCCCCCACTAATCCCTTGCGGATCTTGTTACTCTTGGGTATTTGAGCACCCTACACGGTTGAGGTCACCTCGGAGCCATATTCCATTGTGGTGTAGCTCCGTGGTTTCGTTGGGAGCCTCCAATTCGGTTGTGGAGAGAGCCCCAACCTTGTTTGTAAAGGTTCGGCCACCTCCTTCAAGGGTACCAATAGTGGAATCGTGGCTTCTCGCATTGTGTGAGGGTGTGAGGAGAATACGGTGGCCCTAGTGGCTTCTTGGGGAGCATTGTGCCTCCACACCGCTTCAACGAAGACGTACTTCCTCTCAAAGGGAAGGAACTTCGGTAACACATCCTCGTCTCCACTGGTTCCACTCTTGGTTATCTCTTACCTTTACTTGTGCAAGCTTATATTGTGTTGTATTCCTTGCTTGCTTGTGTGCTATTTGTTGTTGCATCATTTAGGTTGCTCACCTAGTTGCATATCTAGACAACCTATTTTGATGCTAAGTTTAATTTGGTAAAGAAAAGCTAAAAATTGTTAGTTGCCTATTCACCACCCATCTAGTCAACCATATCGATCCTTTCAATTGATATCAGAGCCTCGTCTCTTTATTAAGGACTTTGCCGTCCAAAGAGTATGGTTGACACCTCACACAAGGTGGCGGAGCACTCCTGCGAGTCCCCCTTTGCCTGCGGCCAATGGGGGATCCTCGGTCTCTCATGAGGAGTTCAATGTGGCCTTGGACACATTGAGAACCTCCATGACGGCCGAGGTCAAAGGCATGCTTTAGAATTTTCTTGATGGTCTTAAAGTTTCCACTGCACCTTTGGAAGTGGTCGATCCCACTAATAAGGTGACAGATGCTACCTCCAACAAGGGAGAAGCTACTAGTGATCAAGTTCCTTTGACTAGTGGTAGAAGTGGAAATGGCATCTTTGCCCATGTTAAACCTCCTATTACTTATGGAGGATCGGTTCCCTCCACGCACATGAATCATGTTGGTCCTCCTCCCAAGCTTGTGAAAAAATGAGGACTTTGCCGCTTGGGTCTATCGCTTTAAACATCATTTAAATCATAGTTATACTAATCTTTGGAGAATTATTGAGCAAGGTTTCTACCCGCACGACCCAAGCAACTTCACTCCTAGAGAAGCCGTGGATCATCAATCCAACGAGTCCACTCTCTTCATTCTCCAAGAAGCAATTCCACCTGAAGATATCGCGCATCTCCGTCCTTTCACCGTGGCCAAGGAGGCATGGCAACATGTTGTTTCCATTTACAAGGGAAGCGTAAGTATTCAACGCTCAAACTTTGAAGTGGTGCAAGATGAAGCCGATGAGGTTGCAATGAATGAAGATGAAGAACCTCAAGAGCTTTATCCGGAGATTAACCACTCTCGCGGTCTCACTCTGAGATGATGGGAGCAAGGATACAGATGACAATTGGATCAAGCGCAAGTTTCTCAAGGCCATGATGCCTTACCATAAGGCCATGTCCTCCGTCATCCGTCAAAGACCGGACTTTCACGCTTTGTCCTCAAGTGAAGTGTTGGATGGGTTTGTTGCAATGAGGATCTTGGACAAGACCGCCGACAATGCGGTGTTGCGTTCTCAACAAGCAAAGAAGCCCAACTGTAACACCCCCAGTGTCATGCTACAGTAATCCCCTGTTAATGATGCCACGTCATCACATTACTGTTGCTAATCTTCACTTGATCCAAATCACCTTTCAAATTCAAATCCAACCTAAAGTAAAAAAATCATATTTGTCAGACATGAAATCAAAAATGTTCATCTTGTGGCAAATAATCATTTGTTAATATTGGTGGTGGACCAACATTTTTGCAAGATGTTTAAATGTCCTAAACCAATTAAAGTAGTGGCTAAAGCAACAGACTAAATGGCTTTTTTATTTATAAAAATTGCTACTTTTTCAACAGCCTCACAATTCTTTTTGTGGCATTGCACAATAATTATGTGGAATTGTTTTAGCCAGTGGCATAATTTTGCTAAGTCATTAGTGGCTAAAAGAAAAGGCAAAAGCTGCCGGAGAAGAAAAAGAAAAAGGAAAAGGAAAAGAAAAGAAGAAGGAGAAGGAGAAGCCCTCTGCCTCCATGGGCCTTAGCCCATTGCGCTGACCGGCCCACCTAACCCCCTGTCCCCCTGGACCTCAACCAGCCTGGCTGGCCCAGCTCCCCGCACCGCGCCTCCCTCCTGTTCCACCGACCTGGTGCGCGCCCCGAGCGCGCCCCACCGCACCCGATCACCGACGACGAGGAGGATAAGGCCTCCACGCCCTCGGCGCCTCGGTCCCTTCTCCCACACCCTCATCGTCCTCTCCGACTCTCCCTCTCCCTCCCAGATCCACTCCCCTCTCCCCTTTGCTCGCGCTCGCCGTTTTCTCCCCACTGCCCGAGCGCGTCCGCCGTCGTCGCCGCGTCGACCCCGCTGCCACCGTCATCGCCCCGCATCTCCGTCATGCCATAAGCGTCCGTCGTCCCCCTCCACGTCGGCCGGTGCCCGCCGTTGGAGCCGGAAGGCACCACAGCGCCGGATCCACCCCGTCTTCCTCCTTGGGACGCTCGAGCTTGCCGCCGTGGATTCGCTCCGCCGAGCCTCCCCCGAACCCACGATTGCACACCTGCAGCTCCCGGTGATCCTCTGCTTCCTTCCCCCCTTCCTACGACATCCCCATTCGTCTGTAGCCATGCTCGCCGCCCTGGATCGAGCTCAGCTCCGCGGTACGCCTCACCGTCATGGCCACCATGGCCCGAGCTCGCGTCCGAGCTCATAGTTGAGCTCCTGGGACTCGTAGGAGCCCAACGCCGCTCTCCGCCTCGCTTGTCGTGCCCCGTAGCGCCGAAACCACCTTCGCCTGAAGTCCACCGCCGCCCACGGTGGTCGCCGTCGACGTTCTCGGTCGCCTCAGCCGCTCCCGCCAATGCCGTTCGACACGGCTTCGTCTTCACGTTCGAACGCGACCAGCCGCGATCGTTTTGGAGCCCCGTAGCACGATCCCCGTCCGCGCCCGAACAACTGTCCACCGCGCTCGTCACCGGCGTTGGTTCTGGCCATCCCCGCGCGTTTCGATGACGTAGATAGACGCGGCGGGCTCTCCCCGTTCGAACGCGCCCGCCCGTGCCCGTGTCGACCCCCCTGTAGACGAAACCCGACGACGACCGAACTCGCCGGACCTCGGCGTCCGCCCGATGCCGTCGCCGGCAACCATTCTGGCCACCCCCACCATCGTGCTCCCCTCCATCGGACGCGTCGCGAAGTGGCCGTACCAGAGAACCTGGTCGCGCCCGTTTTGGGCCACCGTGGCGAAATCCTGAGGCTCGCCGGCGCCCTTCGCCGTGTTTTGGCTTGCCGGGGCAACTCCGGCACCGTCCGCCGACGTGGCTAGGCGGGCCCCACCCTTGGGTCACTGCTAGTGGGCCATGGGGGGCACGTTGACTGGGTTGACCCAGTCAACGTGCTGACTGGGCAGCCCAGTGGCACTGACATGCGGGCCCCACCGCGTGATTAAACTAATTAAAACATTTTTATAAATAAAACTAATTAGTTAACCTAATCAGTCACCGACATGTGGGGCCTTACTGCTAATTAACTATGTTTAATTAAAATAACCCACTGTTAGCCCTCTGTGTATGACATGTGGGACCCATTGGTCAGTTTGACCTGGTCAGCAGTCCTGTTGACTGCTGACGTCATCAACATGTCATGCTGACGTCATATTTCCTTATCTGTCAATTTAAATAATTACTGGAAATGCTTTAATCTTTAGAAATTCATAGAAATTAAACCATAGCTCGGATCGAAAAACTTTATACATGAAAGTTGCTCAGAAAAATCCAACGAATCCGAATACGCGGTCCGTTTGCCTGTCAGATGCCTCTAACTATCTGAACATGGAACATTCCCCCTCCGGTCATCTGTCTGACACAGGTCCGAAACCGGGAAAACATTCCCGGTTGAATTCCCCCTTCACCTATATCTTGTAGCCTTACGTTAGGTCACCCCCAGCACATCATATTGCCATGTTATGCTTTGTGATGCTATGCTTGCTTTATATTTATTGTTTCTTCCCCCTCTTCTCTCCGGTAGACCCCGAGACCGATGTCACCCCTATGATTGACTACGTCGACGACGATCCCTCCTTGCCAGAGCAACCAGGCAAGCAAACCCCCCTTGAGCATTCCGACATCGCCCATTTCTTTCCCTCTCATGCTTGCGTTAGAACTGCTACTGCTTTCTGTATGATCCTACTGTGATGCATAGCCTGTTGTTGTTACCTGCTTTCATACCTTACCTGCTTATCCTAAACTGCTTAGTATAGGTTGGTTAGAGATCCATCAGTGACCCCACCTTGTCCCAGTTGCCTCGCTTTATATTCGATGACTCGATCAACGTGATCGACGTCCAGGCCCCGGCACCGCACATCACCCCCCTAGTTGTACGGCTCTGCAGAGTTACCATCGAGTGCTGAGGGTGGAACCTCTTACATCACTCCTGATGAGATCTCTGTAGTGTAGCTATACGGTCAAGGTCATCGAGGGTGATTTCCTCCTTAACCACTTCCGTTACGGCTCTGTCGTGCAACCCATCAAATGTGAACCTCGAGGGTGGATCCTCTTACGTTCACCTTGATGATAACATCGAGTGGGATTCACCGGGGGTGATTCCTCGGGTTTTCCCCTTGGTGTTAGACACACAGTTACTATGGTTACGATGACTTTACATTGAACCATGTTACTAAAGACGGGTCGGCCCTGAGGGGTACCCGCACGAGCTTAATAGCGAGTGATGTGGAGACGGGTTGACCTGGAGGGTGCCCGCGAGATACTTACGAGGCATGGCCGGGCATTCTTAGCCCTTGCTGCAAGTACTCGAGACGGGGCGACGGGGTCACATCTTTCGTGAGTCTCTTCTTGTTACCGCGTGTTACTAATCCACTATGATTTGGATATTTGATCTGAGGGGCCTCTGGCCTGATAGCACTAACCATCACGTGGGCATTGTATGGGCGTTCTGCGTCGTATACATCAGCCGAAGCTTAATAGACGTCAGCGACTGAGTGGCATGCGCTGGGTTGGACTGTGTAAGCACCTGCCTTTTTGAAGGAGGTAGCTAGGTCTGCTCACCGGCCGCCCACGCAACGTGCAGGAGTTCCCGGGGCGATGTCCCATGACCCCTGGGGGCATAGGTTTAGTCCGATGTGCTGACCTCTCTATTAAGCCTAGGTCGGGTTGCGGCGTATTGTTTGGTCGAGGCCGAGCATGACCCATGAAAGTGTGTCCGGCCGGAGTTAATCGAGCATGGTGTGTAAGTTGGTGCACCCCTGCAGGGAAGAAAACATCTATCGATAGCCTGTCCTATGGTAACAGACACTTGGAGTTGTATCCCGATCAATACAACTAGAACTGGTTACTTGATATGAGAAATGGATATGAGAAATGGATAGTATGGCTCTGGGATTGCTTTCTCGCAGGGAGTCGAGAAAGGATCTCTGGCCGAGGTTGATAACACTACTACTACTTTACATTATGTTGATCTGTACTCTTCTAAATGCTGCCGGATGCTTGAAGATCCTAGTCTTCGATAGGCTAGGTTTTCCCCTTCTTTCTGGCATTCTGCAGTTTAGTCCACAAATATAGCCCATTTCCTTTGATACAGATGCATACTTAGTTTAGATCTGATGAAGTCTTGCGAGTACTTTGGATGAGTACTCACGGCTGCTTTGCTACCAATTTTCTGTTGGGGAACGTAGTAATTTAAAAAATTTCCTACGCACACGCAAGATCATGATGATGCATAGCAACGAGAGGGGAGAGTGTTGTCTACGTACCCTCGTAGACCATTCGCGGAAGCGTTATATCAACGCGGTTGATGTAGTCATACGTCTTCACGTCCAACCGATCCAAGTACCGAAAGCACGGCACCTCCGAGTTCTGCACACGTTCGGCTCGGTGACGTCCTCGCCTTCTCGATCCAGGAAGAGGGGCGAAGTAGTAGATGAGTTCCGGCAGCACGACGGCGTGGTGACGGTGTTGGTGAAGAACAATCTCCACAGGGCTTCGCCTAAGCACTACGAAAACTATGACGGAGGATAAACTAGAGGGGACGGGGTTGCTGGCACACGGCTTGGTGTTTCTTGATCTGTCTTTGGTGCTAGCCCTGCCCCTCTATTTATATGTTGAGCCCTGGGGTCGAAACTTGGAGTAAAAGCCTCCACAAAGTCGGTTTCACCCGAAAGGCAAGAGTCCTTCTCAGACTCCAGGGCCAGACGCCAGGGACCCTGCCGTCTGGCCCCTGGACTCCGCAAAACATCCTTTTGCGCTTTCCAAAAACCTTGTGGGCTTTCCCCTTTGGCCCAAATAAAGTGTTCTCATACCCAAACATTTCGGGAAACATCCGGAACCCCTTCAGGTGATTTCCGGAACCCTTCCGGTGACCAAACACTATTATCCCATATATCAAACTTTGTCTCCGGACCATTCCGGAGTTCCTCGTCATGTCCGTGATCTCATCCCGGACTCCGAACAACATTCAGTTACCAACATACATAACTCACATAGTACTATATCGTCAACGAACGTTAAGCGTGCGGACCCTACGGGTTCGAGAACTATGTAGACATGACCGAGACACATCTCTGGTCAATAACCAATAGCAGGACCTGGATGCCCATATTGGCTCCTACATATTCTACGAAGATCTTTATCGGTCAGACCGCATAACAACATACGTTGTTCCCTTTGTCATCGGTATGTTACTTGCCCGAGATTCGATCGTTGGTATCTCAATACCTAGTTCAATCTCGTTACCGGCAAGTCTCTTTACTCATTCCGTAATACATCATCTCGCAACTAACTCATTAGTTACAATGCTTGCAAGGCTTAGAGTGATGTGCATTACCGAGTGGGCCCAGAGATACCTCTCCGACAATCGGAGTGACAAATCCTAATCTCGAAATACGCCAACCCAACAAGTACCTTTGGAGACACCTGTAGAGCACCTTTATAATCACCCAGTTACGTTGTGACGTTTGGTGGCACACAAAGTGTTCCTCCGGTAAACGGGAGTTGCATAATCTCATAGTCACAGGAACATGTATAAGTCATGAAGAAAGCAATAGGAACAAACTAAACGATCAAGTGCTATGCTAACGGAATGGGTCAAGTCAATCACATCATTCTCCTAATGATGTGATCCCGTTAATCAAATGACAACTCATGTCTATGGTTAGGAAACATAACCATCTTTGATTAACGAGCTAATCAAGTAGAGGCATACTAGTGACTCTCTATTTTTGTCTATGTATTGACACATGTATTATGTTTCCGGTTAATACAATTCTAGCATGAATAATAAACATTTATCATGATATAAGGAAATAAATAATAACTTTATTATTGCCTCTAGGGCATATTTCCTTCAGTCTCCCACTTGCACTAGAGTCAATAATCTAGTTCACATCGCCATGTGATTTAACATCAATAGTTCACATCTTTATGTGGTTAACACCCATAGTTCACATCGATATGTGACCAACACCCAAAGGGTTTACTAGAGTCAGTAATCTAGTTCACATTGCTATGTGATTAACACCCAAAGAGTACTAAGGTGTGATCATGTTTTGCCTGTGAGAGAAGTTTAGTCAACGGGTCTGCCATATTCAGATCCGTAAGTATTTTGCAATTTTCTATGTCTACAATGCTCTGCACGGAGCTACTTTAGCTAATTGCTCCCACTTTCAATATGTATCCAGATGAAGACTAAGAGTCATCCGGATCAGTGCCAAAACTTGTATCGACGTAACCCTTTTACGATGAACCTTTTGTCACCTCCATAATCGAGAAACATATCTTTATTCCACTAAGGATAATTTTGACCGCTGTCCAGTGATCTACTCCTAGATCACTATTGTACTCCCTTGCCAAAATTAGTGTAGGGTATACAATAGGTCTGGTACACAGCATGGCATACTTTATAGAACCTATGGCCAAGGCATAGGGAATGACTTTCATTCTCATTCTATTTTCTGCCGTGGTCGCGCTTTGAGTCTTACTCAATTTCACACCTTGTAACACAGGCAAGAATTCTTTCTTTGACTGTTCCATTTTGAACTACTTCAAAATCTTGTCAAGGTATGTACTCATTGAAAAAAAACTTATCAAGCGTCTTGATCTATCTCTATAGATCTTGATGCTCAATATGTAAGCAGCTTCACCGAGGTTTTCTTTGAAAAAATCCTTTCAAACACTCCTTTATGCTTTGCAGAATAATTCTACATTATTTCCGATCAACAATATGTCATACACATATACTTATCAGAAATGCTGTAGTGCTCCCACTCACTTTCTTGTAAATATAGGCTTCACCGCAAGTCTGTATAAAACTATATGCTTTGATCAACTTATCAAAGCGTATATTCCAACTCCGAGATGCTTGCACCAGTCCATATATGGATCGCTGGAGCTTGCATATTTTGTTAGCACCTTTAGGATTGACAAAACCTTCTGGTTGCATCATATACAACTCTTCTTTAAATCCATTAAGGAATGTAGTTTTGTTTATCCATTTGCCAGATTTCATAAAAATGCGGCAATTGCTAACATGACTTGGACAGACTTAAGCATCGCTACGAGTGAGAAAAATTCATCGTAGTCAACACCTTGAACTTTGTCAAAAACCTTTTTCGACAAGTCTAGCTTTGTAGATAGTAACACTACTATCAGCGCCTGTCTTCCTCTTGAAGATCCATTTATTCTCAATGGCTCGCCGATCATTGGGCAAGTTAATCAAAGTCCATACTTTGTTCTCATACATGGATCTCATCTCAGATTTCATGGCCTTAAGCCATTTCGCGGAATCTGGGCTCATCATCGCTTCCTCATAGTTCGTAGGCTCGTCATGGTCAAGTAACATGACCTCCAGAACTGGATTACTGTACCACTCTGGTGTGGATCTCGCTCTGGTTTACCTACGAGGTTCGGTAGTAACTTGATCTGAAGTTACATGATCATCATCATTAGCTTCCTCACTAATTGGTGTAGTAGTCACAGGAACAGATTTCTGTGATGAACTACTTTCCAATAAGGGAGCAGGTACAGTTACCTCATCAAGTTCTACTTTCCTCCCACTCACTTCTTTCGAGAGAAACTCCTTCTCTTGAAAGTATCCATTCTCAGCAATGAATATCTTGCCTTCGGATCTGTGATAGAAGGTGTACCCAACATTTTCTTTTTGGGTGTACCCAACTTCTCCGATCTGGGTTTGAGCTTATCAGGATGAAACTTTTTCATATAAGCATTGCAACCTCAAACTTTAAGAAACGACAGCTTAGGTTTCTTGCCAAACCATAGTTCATACGGTGTCGTCTCAACGGATTTAGATGGTGCCCTATTTAACGTGAATGTAGCTGTCTCTAATGCATAACCCTAAAACAATAGCGGCAAATCAGTAAGAGACGTCATAGATCGCGCCATATCTAGTAAAGTGCGATTACGACGTTCGGACACACCATTAGGCTGTGGTGTTCCAGATGGCGTGAGTTTGTGAAACTATTCCACATTGTTTTAATTGAAGACCAAACTTGTAACTCAAATATTCTACCTCTGCGATCATATCGTAGAAACTTTTATTTTCTTGTTACGATGATTCTCCACTTCACTCTTAAATTCTTTGAACTTTTCAAATATTTCAGACTTGTGTTTCATTAAGTAGATATACTCATATCTGCTCAAATCAGCTGTGAAGATCAGAAAATAACGATACTTGCCGTGAGCCTTAACACTCATCGGACCGCATACATCAGTATGTATTATTTCCAATAAGTCAGTTGCTCGCTCCATTGTTCTGGAGAACGGAGTCTTAGTCATCTTGCCCATGAGGCATGGTTCGCAAGCATCAAGTGATTCATAATCAAGTGATTCCAAAAGTCCATCAGCATGGAGTTTCTTCATGCGTTTTACACCAATATGACCTAAACGGCAGTGCCACAAATAAGTTGCACTATCATTATTAACTTTGCATCTTTTGGCTTCAATATTATGAATATGTGTATCACTACGATCGAGATCCAATGAACCATTTTCATTGGGTGTGTAACCATATAAGGTTTTATTCATGTAAACAGAACAACAATTGTTCTCCAACTTAAATGAATAACCGTATTACAATAAACATGATCAAATCATATTCATGCTCAACGCAAACACCAAATAACACTTATTTAGGTTCAACACTAATCCCGAAAGTATAGGGAGTGTGCGATGATGATCATATCAATCTTGGAACCACTTCCAACACACATCGTCACTTCACCCTTAACTAGTCTCTGTTTATTCTGCAACTCCTGTTTCGAGTTACTAATCTTAGTAACTGAACTAGTATCAAATACTGAGGGGTTGCTATAAACACTAGTAAAGTACACATCAATAACATGTATATTAAATATACTTATGTTCACTTTGGCATCCTTCTTATCTGCCAATCACTTGGGGTAGTTCCGCTTCCAGTGACCAGTTCCTTTGCAGTAGAAGCACTTAGTCTCAGGCTTAGGATCAGACTTGGGCTTCTTCACTTGAGTAGCAACTTGCTTGTCGTTCTTCTTGAAGTTCCCCTTCTTCCCTTTGCCCTTTTTCTTGAAACTAGTGGTCTTGTCAACCATCAACACTTGATGCTCTTTCTTGATTTCTACCTTCATTGATTTCATCATCATGAAAAGCTCGGGAGTGGTTTTCGTCATCCCTTGCATAATATAGTTCATCATGAAGTTCTACTAACTTGGTGATGGTGACTAGAGAATTCTGTCAATCACTATCTTATCTGGAAGATTAACTCCCACTTGATTCAAGCGATTGTAGTACCCAGACAATCTGAGCACATGCTCACTAGTTGAGCGATTCTCCTCCATCTTTTAGCTATAGAACTTTGTTGGAGACTTCATATCTCTCAACTCGGGTATTTGCTTGAAATATTATCTTCAACTCCTGGAACATCTCATATGTTCCATGACATTCAAAACGTCTTTGAAGTCCCGATTCTAAGCTGTTAAGCATGGTGCACTAAACTATCAAGTAGTCATCATATTGAGCTAGCCAAACGTTCATAACGTCTGCATATGCTCCTGCAATAGGTCCGTCACCTAGCGGTGCATCAAGGACATAATTCTTCTGTGCAGCAATGAGGATAAACCTCAGATCACGGATCCAATTCGCATCTTTGCTACTAACATTTTTCAACACAATTTTCTCTAGGAACATATCAAAATAAACATATGGAAGCAACAACGCGAGCTATTGATCTACAACATAGATATGCTAATACTACCAGGACTAAGTTAATGATAAATTAAAGTTCAATTAATCATATTACTTAAGAACTCCCACTTAGATAGACATCCCTCTAATCCTCTAAGTGATCACGTGATCCAAATCAACTAAACCATGTCCGATCATCACGTGAGATGGAGTAGTTTCAATGGAGAACATCACTATGTTGATCATATCTACTATATGATTCACGCTCGAACTTTCGGTCTCCGTGTTCCGAGGCCATATCTGTATATGCTTGGCTCATCAAGTATAACCTGAGTATTCCGCGTGTGCAACTGTTTTGCACCCGTTGTATTTGAACGTAGAGCCTATCACACCCGATCATCACGTGGTGTCTCAGCACGAAGAACTTTCGCAACGGTGCATACTCAGGGAGAACACTTCTTGATAATTAGTGAGAGATCATCTTAAAATGCTACCGTCAATCAAAGCAAGATAAGATGCATAAAAGATAAACATCACATGCAATCAATATAAGTGATATGATATGGCCATCATCATTTTGTGCTTGTGATCTCCATCTTCGAAGCACCATCGTGATCACCATCGCCACCGGCGTGACACCTTGATCACCATCGTAGCATCGTTGTCGTCTCGCCAATCTTATGCTTCCACGACTATCGCTACCGCTTAGTGATAGAGTAAAGCATTACAGCGCAATTGCATTGCATACAATAAAGCGACAACCATATGGCTCCTGCCAGTTGCCGATAACTTGGTTACAAAACATGATCATCTCATACAATAAAATTTAGCATCATGTCTTGACCATATCACATCACAACATGCCCTGCAAAAACAAGTTAGACGTCCTCTACTTTGTTGTTGCAAGTTTTACGTGGCTGCTACGGGCTTAAGCAAGAACCAATCTTACCTACGCATCAAAACCACAACGATAGTTTGTCAAGTTGGTGCTGTTTTAACCTTCACAAGGACCGGGCGTAGCCACACTCGGTTCAACTAAAGTTGGAGAAACTGTCACCCGCTAGCCACCTTTGTGCAAAGCACGTCGGGAGAACCGGTCTCGCGTAAGCGTACGCGTAATGTCGGTCCGGGCCGCTTCGTCCAACAATACCGCTGAACCAAAGTATGACATGCTGGTAAGCAGTATGACTTATATCGCCCACAACTCACTTGTGTTCTACTCGTGCATATAACATCAACACATAAAACCTAGGCTCGGATGCCACTGTTGGGGAACGTAGTAATTTCAAAAATTTCCTACGCACACACAAGATCATGATGATGCATAACAACGAGAGGGGAGAGTGTTGTCTACGTACCCTCGTAGACTGTCCGCGGAAGTGTTATATCAACGCGGTTGATGTAGTCGTACGTCTTCACGTCCGACCGATCCAAGTACCGAAAGCATGGCACCTCCGAGTTCTGCACACGTTCGGCTCGGTGACGTACTCGCCTTCTCGATCCAGGAAGAGGGGCGAAGTAGTAGATGAGTTCCGGCAGCACGACGACATGGTGACGGTGTTGGTGAAGAACAATCTCCGCAGGGCTTTGCCTAAGCACTACGAAAACTATGACGGAGGATAAACTAGAGGGGACGGGGTTGCCGGCACACGGCTTGGTGTTTCTTGATCTGTCTTTGGTGCTAGCCCTGCCCCTCTATTTATATGTTGAGCCCTGGGGTCGAAACTTGGAGTAAAAGCCTCCACAAAGTCGGTTTCACCCGAAATGCAAGAGTCCTCGGACTCCAGGGCCAGACGCCGGGACCAGACGCCAGGGTTCCCGGTGTCTGGACCCAGACGCCAGGGACCCTGGCGTCTGGCCCCTGGACTCCGCAAAACATCCTTTTGCGCTTTCCAAAAACCTTGTGGGCTTTCCCCTTTGGCCCAAATAAAGTGTTCTCGTACCCAAACATTTCGGGAAACATCCGGAACCCCTTCCGGTGATTTCCGGAACCCTTCCGGTGACCAAACACTATTATCCCATATATCAAACTTTGTCTCTGGACCATTCCGGAGTTCCTCGTCATGTCCGTGATCTCATCCCGGACTCCGAACAACATTCGGTTACCAACATACATAACTCACATAGTACTATATCGTCAATGAACGTTAAGCGTGCGGACCCTATGGGTTCGAGAACTATGTAGACATGACCGAGACACATCTCTGGTCAATAACCAATAGCGGGACCTGGATGTCCATATTGGCTCCTACATATTCTACAAAGATCTTTATCGGTCAGACCGCATAACAACATACGTTGTTGAAGGAAATATGCCCTAGAAGCAATAATAAAGTTATTATTTATTTCCTTATAATCATGATAAATGTTTATTATTCATGCTAGAATTGTATTAACCGGAAACATAATACATGTGTGAATACATAGACAAACAAAGTGTCACTAGTATGCCTCTACTTGACTAGCTCGTTAATCAAAGATGGTTATGTTTCCTAACCATGAACAAATGAGTTGTTATTTGATTAACGAGATCACATCATTAAGAGAATGATCTGATTGACGTGACCCATTCCATTAGCTTAGCACCCGATCGTTTAGTATGTTGCTATTGTTTTCTTCATGACTTATACATGTTCCTATGACTATGAGATTATGCAACTCCCGTTTGCCGGAGGAACACTTTGGGTGCTACCAAATGTCACAACGTAACTGGGTGATTATAAAGGAGCATTACAGGTGTCTCCAAAGGTAGATGTTGGGTTGGCGTATTTTGAGATTAGGATTTGTCACTCCGATTGTCGGAGAGGTATCTCTGGGCCCTCTCGGTAATGCACATCACTTAAGCCTTGCAAGCATTGCAACTAAATGAGTTAGTTGCGGGATGATGTATTACAGAACGAGTAAAGAGACTTGCCGGTAACGATATTGAACTAGGTATTGGAATACCGACGATCGAATCTTGGGCAACTAACATACCGATGACAAAGGGAACAACGTATGTTGTTATGCGGTCTGACCGATAAAGATCTTCATGGAATATGTAGGAGTCAATATGGGCATCCAGGTCCCGCTATTGGTTATTGACCGGAGACGTGTCTCGGTCATGTCTACATTGTTCTCGAACCCGTAGGGTCCGCACGCTTAAGGTTACGATGACAGTTATATTATGAGTTTATGCATTTTGATGTACCGAAGGTTGTTCGGAGTCCCGGATGTGATCACGGACATGACGAGGAGTCTCGAAATGGTCGAGACGTAAAGATTGATATATTGGAAGCCTATGTTTGGATATCGGAAGTGTTCCGGGTGAAATCGGGATTTTACCGGAGTACCGGGAAGGTTACCGGAACCCCCCGGGAGCTAAATGGGCCATGATGGGCCTTAGTGGAAAAGAGAAGAGGCAGCCCTACATGGGCTGCGCGCCTCCCCCTTCCCCTAGTCCTATTAGGACTAGGAGAGGTGGCCGGCCCCCTCTCTCTCTTTTCCCCCTCCGCGAATCCTATTCCAACTAGGATTGGGGGCGGAATCCTACTCCCAGAGGGAGTAGGACTCTCCTGGCGCGCCACACCTTGGCCGGCCAGCCTCCCTCCTCTAGTCCTTTATATACTGAGGCAGAGGCACCCTAGAACAGACAAGTTGATCCACGTGATCTATTCCTTAGCCGTGTGCGGTGCCCCCTGCCACCATAGTCCTCGATAATACTGTAGCGGAGTTTAGGCGAAGCCCTGCTGCTGTAGTGCATCAAGATCGTCACCACGCCATCGTGCTGACGGAACTCTTCCTCGACACTTTGCTGGATCGGAGTCCGAGGATCGTCATCGAGCTGAACGTGTGCTCGAACTCGGAGGTGCCGTAGTTTCGGTGCTTGATCGGTTGGATCGTGAAGACGTACGACTACTTCCTCTACGTTGTGTCAGCGCTTCCGCAGTCGGTCTGCTTTGGGTACGTAGACAACACTCTCCCCTCTCGTTGCTATGCATCACATGATCTTGCGTGTGCATAGGAAATTTTTTGAAATTACTACGAAACCCAACAGTGGCATCCGAGCCTAGGTTATTTATGTTGATGTTATATGCATGAGTAGAACACAAGTGAGTTGTGGGCGATATAAGTCATACTGCCTACCAGCATGTCATACTTTGGTTCGGCGGCATTGTTGGACGAGACGACCCGGACTAACCTTACGCGTACGCTTACGCGAGACCGGTTCCCCCGACGTGCTTTGCACATAGGTGGCTTGCGGGCGACTGTCTCTCCAACTTTAGTTGAACCGAGTATGGCTATGCCCGGTCCTTGCGAAGGTTAAAACGGAGTCTATTTGACAAACTATCATTGTGGTTTTGATGCGTAGGTGAGATTGGTTCTTGCTTAAGCCCATAGCAGCCACGTAAAACTTGCAACAACAAAGTAGAGGACGTCTAACTTGTTTTTGCAGGGCATGTTGTGATGTGATATGGTCAAGACATGATGCTGAATTTTATTGTATGAGATGATCATGTTTTGTAACCGAGTTATCGGCAACTGGCAGGAGCCATATGGTTGTCGCTTTATTGTATGAAATGAAATCGCGATGTAATGCTTTACTTTATTACTAAGCGGTAGTGATAGTCGTGGAAGCATAAGCTTGGCGAGACGACAACGATGCTACGATGGAGATCAAGGTGTCACGCCGATGACAATGGTGGTCACGACGGTGCTTCGGAGATGGAGATCACAAGCACAAGATGATGATGGCCATATCATATCACTTATATTGATCGCATGTGATGTTTATCCTTTTATGCATCTTATCTTGCTTTGATTGACGGTAGCATTATAAGATGATCTCTCACTAAATTATCAAGAAGTGTTCTCCCTGAGTATGCACCGTTGCGAAAGTTCTTCGTGCTGAGACACCACGTGATGATCGGGTGTGATAGGTTCTACGTTCAAATACAACGGGTGCAAAACAGTTGCACACGCGGAATACTCAGGTTATACTTGACGAGCCAAGCATATACAGATATGGCCTCGGAACACGGAGACCGAAAGGTCAAGCGTGAATCATATATTAGATATGATCAACATAACGATGTTCACCATTGAAAACTACTCCATCTCACCTGATGATCGGTTATGGTTTAGTTGATTTGGATCACGTAATCACTTAGAGGATTAGAGGGATGTCTATCTAAGTGGGAGTTCTTTAATTAACTTGATTAACTGAACTTAAATTTATCATGAAACTTAGTACCTGATTAGTATCTTGCTTGTTTATGTTTGATTGTAGATAGATGGCTCGTGCTGTTGTTCCGTTGAATTTTAATGCGTTCCTTGAGAAAGCAAAGTTGAAAGATGATGGTAGCAATTACACGGACTGGGTCCGTAACTTGAGGATTATCCTCATTGCTGCACAGAAGAATTACGTCCTGGAAGCACCGCTGGGTGCCAGGCCTGTTGCAGGAGCAACGCCGGATGTTATGAACGTCTGGCAGAGCAAAGCTGATGACTACTCGATAGTTCAGTGTGCCATGCTTTACGGCTTAGAATCGGGACTTCAACGACGTTTTGAACGTCATGGAGCATATGAGATGTTCCAGGAGTTGAAGTTAATATTTCAAGCAAATGCCCGGATTGAGAGATATGAAGTCTCCAATAAGTTCTATAGCTGCAAGATGGAGGAGAACAGTTCTGTCAGTAAGCATATACTCAAAATGTCTGGGTATAATAATCACTTGATTCAATTGGGAGTTAATCTACCGGATGATTGCGTCATTGACAAAATTCTCCAATCACTGCCACCAAGCTACAAGAGCTTCATGATGAACTATAATATGCAAGGGATGAACAAGACTATTCCCGAGCTCTTCGCAATGCTGAAAGCTGCGGAGGTAGAAATCAAGAAGGAACATCAAGTGTTGATGGTTAACAAGACCACTAGTTTCAAGAAAAAGGGCAAAGGGAAGAAGAAGGGGAACTTCAAGAAGAACGGCAAGCAAGTTGCTGCTCAGGAGAAGAAACCCAAGTCTAGACCTAACCCTGAAACTGAGTGCTTCTACTGCAAGCAGACTGGTCACTGGAAGCGGAACTGCCCCAAGTATTTGGCGGATAAGAAGGATGGCAAGGTGAACAAAGGTATATGTGATATACATGTTATTGATGTGTACCTTACTAATGCTCGCAGTAGCACCTGGGTATTTGATACTGGTTCTGTTGCTAATATTTGCAACTCGAAACAGGGACTACGGATCAAGCGAAGATTGGTTAAGGACGAGGTGACAATGCGCGTGGGAAACGGTTCCAAAGTCGATGTGATCGCAGTCAGCACGCTACCTCTACATCTACCTTCGGGATTAGTATTAGACCTAAATAATTGTTATTTGGTGCCGGCGTTAAGCATGAACATTATATCTGGATCTTGTTTGATGCGAGACGGTTATTCATTTAAATCAGAGAATAATGGTTGTTCTATTTATATGAGTAATATCTTTTATGGTCATGCACCCTTGAAGAGTGGTCTATTCTTGTTGGATCTCGATAGTAGTAACACACATATTCATAATGTTGAAGCCAAAAGATGCAGAGTTAATAATGATAGTGCAACTTATTTGTGGCACTGCCGTTTAGGTCATATCGGTGTAAAGCGCATGAAGAAACTCCATTCTGATGGACTTTTGGAACCACTTGATTATGAATCACTTGGTACTTGCGAACCGTGCCTCATAGGCAAGATGACCAAAATGCCGTTCTCCGGTACTATGGAGAGAGCAACAGATTTGTTGAAAATCATACATACAGATGTATGTGGTCTGATGAATATTGAGGCTCATGGAGGATATCGTTATTTTCTCACCTTCACAGATGATTTAAGCAGATATGGGTATATCTACTTAATGAAACATAAGTCTGAAACATTTGAAAAGTTCAAAGAATTTCAGAGTGGAGTTGAAAATCATCGTAACAAGAAAATAAAGTTTCTACGATCTGATCGTGGAGGAGAATATTTGAGTTACGAGTTTGGTATACATTTGAAAAATTGTGGAATAGTTTCGCAACTCACGCCACCCGGAACACGTCAGCGTAATGGTGTGTCCGAACGTCGTAATCGTACTTTACTGGATATGGTGCGATCTATGATGTCTCTTACTGATTTACCGCTATCGTTTTGGGGATACGCTCTAGAGACGGCCGCATTCACGTTAAATAGGGCACCATCAAAATCCGTTGAGACGACGCCTTATGAACTATGGTTTGGCAAGAAACCAAAGTTGTCGTTTCTAAAAGTTTGGGGCTGCGATGCTTATGTGAAAAAGCTTCAACCTGATAAGCTCGAACCCAAATCGGAGAAATGTAGGATATCCAAAGGAAACTATTGGATACACCTTCTATCACAGATCCGAAGGCAAGACTTTTGTTGCTAAATTCGGAAACTTTCTGGAGAAGGAGTTTCTCTCGAAAGAAGTGAGTGGGAGGAAAGTAGAACTTGACGAGGTAACTGTACCTACTCCCTTATTGGAAAGTAGTACATCACAGAAAACTGTTTCTATGACCCCTACACCAGTTAGTGAGGAAGCTAATGATGATGATCATGAAACTTCAGAACAAGATACTACTGAACCTCGTAGATCAACCAGAGTAAGATCCGCACCAGAGTGGTACGGTAATCCCGTTCTGGAAGTCATGCTGCTAGATCATGATGAACCTACGAACTATGAAGAAGCGATGGTGAGCCCAGATTCCGCAAAGTGGCTTGAAGCCATGAAATCTGAGATGGGATCCATGTATGAGAACAAAGTGTGGACTTTGGTTGACTTGCCCGATGATCGGCAAGCAATTGAGAATAAATGGATCTTCAAGAAGAAGACTAACGCTGACGGTAATATTACTGTCTACAAAGCTCGACTTGTCGCAAAAGGTTTTCGGCAAGTTCAAGGGATTGACTACGATGAGACCTTCTCACCCGTAGCG
Source organism: Triticum urartu (assembly GCF_056163025.1). NCBI lineage: Eukaryota > Viridiplantae > Streptophyta > Magnoliopsida > Poales > Poaceae > Triticum > Triticum urartu. The sequence continues at coordinate 716,430,815 of NC_141874.1, forward strand.
ATGCTTAAGTCTGTCCGAATCATGCTAGCAATTGCCGCATTTTATGATTATGAAATTTGGCAGAATATGTCAAAACTGCATTCCTGAATGGATTTCTGGAAGAAGAGTTGTATATGATGCATCCAGAAGGTTTTGTCGATCCAAAGGGAGCTAACAAAGTGTGCAAGCTCCAGCGATCCATTTATGGACTGGTGCAAGCCTCTTGGAGTTGGAATAAACGTTTTGATAGTGTGATCAAAGCATTTGGTTTTATACAGACTTTTGGAGAAGCCTGTATTTACAAGAAAGTGAGTGGGAGCCTGTATTTACAAGGAGAGGTGGCCGGCCCCCCTCTCTCTTTTCCCCCCCTCCGCGAATCCTATTCCAACTAGGATTGGGGGGGGGGGATCCTACTCCCAGAGGGAGTAGGACTCCTCCTGGCGCGCCACCCCTTGGCCGGCCGCACCCCCCTAGATCCTTTTATATACGGAGGCAGGGGAACCCCAGAGACACACAAGTTGATCCACGTGATCTTATTCTTAGCCGTGAGCGGCGCCCCCTGCCACCATAGTACTCGATAATATTGTAGCGGTGCTTAGGCGAAGCCCTGCGACAGTAGTACATCAAGATCGTCACCACGCCGTCGTGCTAACGGAACTCTTCCCCGACACTTTGCTGGATCAGAGTCCGGGGATCGTCATCGAGCTGAACGTGTGCTAAAACTCGGAGGTGCCGTAGTTTCGGTGCTTGATCGGTCGGGCCGTGAAGACGTACGACTACATCAACCAAACGCTTCCGTTGTCGATCTACTAGGGTACGTAGATCATACTCTCCCCTCGTTGCTATGCATCACCATGATCTTGCGTGTGCGTAGGAATTTTTTTGAAATTACTACGTTCCCCAACAGTGGCATCCGAGCCTAGGTTTTATGTGTTGATGTTATATGCACGAGTAGAACACAAGTGAGTTGTGGGCGATATAAGTCATACTGCTTACCAGCATGTCATACTTTGGTTCGGCGGTATTGTTGGACGAAGCGGCCCAGACCGACATTACGCGTACGCTTACGCGAGACCGGTTCTCCCGACGTGCTTTGCACATAGGTGGCTTGTGGGTGACAGTTTCTCCAACTTTAGTTGAACCGAGTATGGCTACGCCCGGTCCTTGCGAAGGTTAAAACAGCACCAACTTGACAAACTATCGTTGTGGTTTTGATGCGTAGGTAAGATTGGTTCTTGCTTAAGCCCGTAGCAGCCACGTAAAACTTGCAACAACAAAGTAGAGGACGTCTAACTTGTTTTTGCAGGGCATGTTGTGATGTGATATGGTCAAGACATGATGCTGATTTTATTGTATGAGATGATCATGTTTTGTAACCGAGTTATCGGCAACTGGTAGGAGCCATATGGTTGTCGCTTTATTGTATGCAATGCAATCGCGATGTAATGCTTTACTTTATCACTAAGCGGTAGCGATAGTCGTGGAAGCATAAGATTGGCGAGACGACAACGATGCTACGATGGAGATCAAGGTGTCGTGCCGGTGACGATGGTGATCATGACGGTGCTTCGGAGATGGAGATCACAGGCACAAGATGATGATGGCCATATCATATCACTTATATTGATTGCATGTGATGTTTATCTTTTATGCATCTTATCTTGCTTTGATTGACGGTAGCATTATAAGATGATCTCTCACTAAATTATCAAGAAGTGTTCTCCCTGAGTATGCACCGTTGCGAAAGTTCTTCGTGCTGAGACACCACGTGATGATCGGGTGTGATAGGCTCTACGTTCAAATACAACGGGTGCAAAACAGTTGCACACGCGGAATAATCAGGTTATACTTGACGAGCCAAGCATATACAGATATGGCCTCGGAACACGGAGACCGAAAGGTCGAGCGTGAATCATATAGTAGATATGATCAACATAGTGATGTTCACCAATGAAACTACTCCATCTCACATGATGATCGGACATGGTTTAGTTGATTTGGATCACGTTATCACTTAGAAGATTAGAGGGATGTCTATCTAAGTGGGAGTTCTTTAAGTAATTTGATTAATTGAACTTAAATTTATCATGAACTTAGTACCTGATAGTATCTTGCTTATGTATGTTTTGATTGTAGATAGATGGCCCGTGCTGTTGTTCCATTGAATTTTAATGCGTTCCTTGAGAAAGCAAAGTTGAAAGATGATGGTAGCAATTACACGGACTGGGTCCGTAACTTGAGGATTATCCTCATTGCTGCACAGAAGAATTACGTCCTGGAAGCACCGTTGGGTGCCAGGCCTGCTGCTGGAGCAACACCAGATGTTATGAACGTCTGGCAGAGCAAAGCTGATGACTACTCGATAGTTCAGTGTGCCATGCTTTACGGCTTAGAATCGGGACTTCAACGACGTTTTGAACGTCATGGAGCATATGAGATGTTCCAGGAGTTGAAGTTAATATTTCAAGCAAATGCCCGGATTGAGAGATATGAAGTCTCCAATAAGTTCTATAGCTGCAAGATGGAGGAGAATAGTTCTGTCAGTGAGCATATACTCAAAATGTCTGGGTATAATAATCACTTGATTCAGATGGGAGTTAATCTTCCAGATGATTGCGTCATTGACAGAATTCTCCAATCACTGCCACCAAGCTACAAGAGCTTCGTGATGAACTATAATATGCAAGGGATGAATAAGACTATTCCCGAGCTCTTCGCAATGCTGAAAGCTGCGGAGGTAGAAATCAAAAAGGAGCATCAAGTGTTGATGGTCAACAAGACCACTAGTTTCAAGAAAAAGGGCAAAGGGAAGAAGAGGGGGAACTTCAAGAAGAATGGCAAGCAAGTTGCTGCTCAAGAGAAGAAACCCAAGTCTGGACCTAAGCCTGAAACTGAGTGCTTCTACTGCAAGCAGACTGGTCGCTGGAAGCGGAACTGCCCCAAGTATTTGGCGGATAAGAAGGATGGCAAGGTGAACAAAGGTATATGTGATATACATGTTATTGATGTGTACCTTACTAATGCTCGCAGTAGCACCTAGGTATTTGATACTGGTTCTGTAGCTAATATTTGCAACTCGAAACAGGGACTACGAATTAAGCGAAGATTGGCTAAGGACGAGGTGACGATGTGCGTGGGAAACGGTTCCAAAGTCGATGTGATCGCGGTCGGCACGCTACCTCTACATCTACCTTCGGGATTAGTATTAGACCTAAATAATTGTTATTTGGTGCCAGCGTTGAGCATGAACATTATATCTGGATCTTGTTTAATGCGAGACGGTTATTCATTTAAATCAGAGAATAATGGTTGTTCTATTTATATGAGTAATATCTTTTATGGTCATGCACCCTTGAAGGGTGGTCTATTCTTATTGAATCTCGATAGTGATGATACACATATTCATAATGTTGAAGCCAAAAGATGCAGAGTTGATAATGATGGTGCAACTTATTTGTGGCACTGCCGTTTAGGTCATATCGGTGTAAAGCGCATGAAGAAACTCCATACTGATGGACTTTTGGAACCACTTGATTATGAATCACTTGGTACTTGCGAACCGTGCTTCATGGGCAAGATGACTAAAACACCGTTCTCCGGTACTATGGAGAGAGCAACAGATTTGTTGAAAATCATACATACCGATGTATGTGGTCCGATGAATATTGAGGCTCGTGGCGGATATCGTTATTTTCTCACCTTCACAGATGATTTAAGCAGATATGGGTATATCTACTTAATGAAACACAAGTCTGAAACATTTGAAAAGTTCAAAGAATTTCAGAGTGAAGTTGAAAATCATCGTAACAAGAAAATAAAGTTTCTACGATCTGATCGTGGAGGAGAATATTTGAGTTACGAGTTTGGTGTACATTTGAAACAATGCGGAATAGTTTCGCAACTCACGCCACCCGGAACACCACAGCGTAATGGTGTGTCCGAACGTCGTAATCGTACTTTACTAGATATGGTGCGATCTATGATGTCTCTTACTGATTTACCGCTATCGTTTTGAGGTTATGCTTTAGAGACGACCGCATTCACGTTAAAAAGGGCACCGTCGAAATCCGTTGAGACGACACCTTATGAACTATGGTTTGGAAAGAAACCAAAGTTGTCGTTTCTGAAAGTTTGGGGCTGTGATGCTTATGTGAAAAAGCTTCAACCTGATAAGCTCGAACCCAAATCGGAGAAATGTGTCTTCATAGGATATCCAAAGGAAACTATTGGATACACCTTCTATCACAGATCCGAAGGCAAGACTTTTGTTGCTAAATTCGGAAACTTTCTAGAGAAGGAGTTTCTCTCGAAAGATGTGAGTGGGAGGAAAGTAGAACTTGATGAGGTAACTGTACCTGCTCCCTTATTGGAAAGTAGTACATCACAGAAAACTGTTTCTGAGACACCTACACCAATTAGTGAGGAAGCTAATGATAATGATCATGAAACTTCAGGAGAAGATACTACTGAACCTCGTAGATCAACCAGAGTGAGATCCGCGCCAGAGTGCTACGGTAATCCTGTTCTGGAAATCATGCTGCTAGATCATGATGAACCTACGAACTATGAAGAAGCGATGGTGAGCCCAGATTCCGCAAAATGGCTTGAAGCCATGAAATCTGAGATGGGATCCATGTATGAGAACAAAGTATGGACTTTGGTTGACTTGCCCGATGATCGGCAAGCAATTGAGAATAAATGGATTTTTCAAGAAGACTGACGCTGACGGTAATATTACTGTCTACAAAGCTCGACTTGTTGCAAAAAGTTTTCGACAAGTTCAAGGGGTTGACTACGATGAGACCTTCTCACCCGTAGCGATGCTTAAGTCTGTCCGAATCATGTTAGCAATTGCCGCATTTTATGATTATGAAATTTGGCAAATGGATGTCAAAACTGCATTCCTGAATGGATTTCTGGAAGAAGAGTTGTATATGATGCAACCGGAAGGTTTTGTCGATCCAAAAGGAGCTAACAAAGTGTGCAAGCTCCAGCGATCCATTTATGGACTGGTGCAAGCCTCTCGGAGTTGGAATAAACGCTTTGATAGTGTGATCAAAGCATTTGGTTTTATACAGACTTTTGGAGAAGTCTGTATTTACAAGAAAGTGAGTGGGAGCTCTGTAGCATTTCTGATATTATATGTGGATGACACATTGTTAATTGGAAATGATATAGAATTTCTGGATAGCATAAAGGGAACCTTGAATAAGAGTTTTTCAATGAAAGACCTCGGTGAAGCTGCTTACATATTAGGCATTAAGATCTATAGAGATAGATCAAGACGCTTAATTGGACTTTCACAAACAACATACCTTGACAAGATTTTGAAGAAGTTCAAAATGGATCAAGCAAAGAAAGGATTCTTGCCTGTGTTACAAGGTGTGAAATTGAGTAAGACTCAATGCCCGACCACTGCAGAAGATAGAGAGAATATGAAAGATGTTCCCTATGCATCAGCGATAGGATCTATCATGTATGCAATGCTGCGTACCAGACCTGATGTGTGCCTTGCTATAAGTCTAGCAGGGAAGTACCAAAGTAATCCAGGAGTGGATCACTGGACAGCGGTCAAGAACATCCTGAAATACCTGAAAAGGACCAAGGATATGTTTCTCGTATATGGAGGTGACAAAGAGCTCATTGTAAACGGTTACGTTGATGCAAGCTTTGACACTGATCTGGACGATTCTAAATCGCAAACCGGATACGTGTTTACATTAAACGGTGGAGCTGCCAGTTGGTGCAGTTCTAAACAAAGCGTCGTGGCGGGAACTACATGTGAAGCGGAGTACATAGCTGCTTCGGAAGCAGCAAACGAAGGAGTCTGGATGAAGGAGTTCATATCCGATCTAGGTGTCATACCTAGTGCATCGGGTCCAATGAAAATCTTTTGTGACAATACTGGTGCAATTGCCTTGGCAAAGGAATCCAGATTTCACAAGAGAACCAAGCACATCAAGAGACGCTTCAATTCCATCCGGGATCTAGTCCAGGTGGGAGACATAGAGATTTGCAAGATACATACGGAGCTGAATGTAGCAGACCCGTTGACTAAGCCTCTTCCACGAGCAAAACATGATCAGCACCAAAGCTCCATGGGTGTTAGAATCATTACTGTGTAATCTAGATTATTGACTCTAGTGCAAGTGGGAGACTGAAGGAAATATGCCCTAGAGGCAATAATAAAGTTATTATTTATTTCCTCATATCATGATAAAAGTTTATTATTCATGCTAGAATTGTATTAACCGGAAACATAATACATGTGTGAATACATAGACAAACAAAGTGTCACTAGTATGCCTCTACTTGACTAGCTCGTTAATCAAAGATGGTTATGTTTCCTAACCATTGACAAAGAGTTGTCATTTGATTAACGGGATCACATCATTAGTTGAATGATCTGATTGACATGACCCATTCCATTAGCTTAGCATCCGATCATTTAGTATGTTGCTATTGCTTTCTTGATGACTTATACATGTTCCTATGACTATGAGATTATGTAACTCCCGTATGCCGGAGGAACACTTTGTGTGCTACCAAACGTCACAACGTAACTGGGTGATTATAAAGGTACTCTATGAAGGAAATATGCCCTAGAGGCAATAATAAAGTTATTATTTATTTCCTTATATCATGATAAATGTTTATTATTCATGCTAGAATTGTATTAACCGAAAACATAATACATGTGTGAATACATAGACAAACTTACTGTCACTAGTATGCCTCTACTTGACTAGCTCGTTAATCAAAGATGGTTATGTTTCCTAACCATGAACAAAGTGTTGTTATTTGATTAACGAGGTCACATCATTAGTTGAATGATCTGATTGACATGACCCATTCCATTAGCTTAGCACTCGATCGTTTAGTATGTTGCTATTGCTTTCTTCATGACATATACATGTTCCTATGACTATGAGATTATGCAACTCCCGTTTACCGGAGGAACACTTTGTGTGATACCAAACGTCACAACGTAACTGGGTGATTATAAAGGAGCTCTACAGGTGTCTCCAGAGGTAGATGTTGGGTTGGCGTATTTCGAGAATAGGATTTGTCACTCCGATTGTCGGAGAGGCACCTCTGGGCCCTCTCGGTAATGCACATCACATAAGCCTTGCAAGCATTACAACTAATATGTTAGTTGTGAGATGATGTATTACGGAACGAGTAAAGAGACTTGCCGGTAACGAGATTGAACTAGGTATTGGATACCGACGATCGAATCTCGGGCAAGTAACATACCGATGACAAAGGGAACAACGTATGTTGTTATGCGGTCTGACCGATAAAGATCTTCGTAGAATATGTAGGAGGCAATATGGGCATCCAGGTCCCGCTATTGGTTATTGACCAGAGATTTGTCTCAGTCATGTCTGCATTGTTCTCGAACCGTAGGGTCCGCACGCTTAACGTTACGACGACAGTTATTATGAGTTTATGCATTTTGATGTACCGAAGTTAGTTCGGAGTCCCGGATGTGATCACGGACATGACGAGGAGTCTCGAAATGGTCGAGACATAAAGATTGATATATTGGATGACTATATTCGGACACCAGAAGGGTTCCGGAAGAGTATCGAATAAAACCGGAGTACCGAGGGGTTACCGGAACCCCCCGGGGGGTTAATGGGCCTCATGGGCCCAATGTGGAGAAGAGGAAGGGGCTGCCAGGGCAGGCCGCGCGCCCCCTCTCCCCCTAGTCCGAATTGGACAAGGAGGGAGGGGCGGCGCCCCCCCTTTCCTATTCTCCCTCCACCTCTCCTAGTTGAAAAGGATTTGGGGGGGGGGGAAGTCCTACTCCCGGTAGGAGTAGGACTCCTCCTGCGCCCTCCTCCTGGCCGGCCGCCCCCTCCCCCTTGGATCCTTTATATACGGGGGCAGGGGGCACCTCTAGACACACAAGTTGATCCACGTGATCGTTCCTTAGCCGTGTGCGGTGCCCCCTGCCACCATATTCCACCTCGGTCATACCGTTGTAGTGCTTAGGCGAAGCCCTACGTCGGTAGAACATCATCATCGTCACCACGCCGTTGTGCTGATGGAACTCATCCCCAAAGCTTTGCTGGATCGAAGCCCGGGGAGCGTCATCGAGCTGTACGTGTGCTAAGAACTCGGAGGTGCCGGAGTAACGGTGCTTGGATCGGTCGGATCGGGAAGACGTACGACTACTTCCTCTACGTTGTGTCAACGCTTCCGCAGTCGGTATGCGTGGGTACGTAGACAACACTCTCCCCTCTCGTTGCTGTGCATCATCATGATCTTGCGTGTGCATAGGAAAATTTTGAAATTACTACGTTCCCCAACAGTGGCATCCGAGCCTAGGTTTTATATGTTGATGTTATATGCACGAGTAGAACACAAGTGAGTTGTGGGCGATATAAGTCATACTGCCTACCAGCATGTCATACTTTGGTTCGGCGGTATTGTTGGACGAGACGACCCGGACCGACATTACGCGTACGCTTACGCGAGACCGGTTCTCCCGACGTGCTTTGCACATAGGTGGCTTGCGGGCGACTGTCTCTCCAACTTTAGTTGAACCGAGTGTGACTACGCCCGGTCCTTGCGAAGGTTAAAACGGAGTCAAATTGACAAACTATCGTTGTGGTTTTGATGCGTAGGTGAGATTGGTTCTTACTTAAGCCTGTGGCAGCCACGTAAAACATGCAACAACAAAGTAGAGGACGTCTAACTTGTTTTTGCAGGGCATGTTGTGATGTGATATGGTCAAGGCATGATGATGAATTTTATTGTATGAGATGATCATGTTTTGTAACCGAGTTATCGGCAACTGGCAGGAGCCATATGGTTGTCGCTTTATTGTATGCAATGCAATCGCGATGTAATGCTTTACTTTATCACTAAGCGGTAGCGATAGTCGTGGAAGCATAAGATTGGCAAGACGACAACGATGCTACGATGGAGATCAAGGTGTCGCGCCGGTGACGATGGTAATCATGACGGTGCTTCGGAGATGGAGATCACAAGCACAAGATGATGATGGCCATATCATATCACTTATATTGATTGCATGTGATGTTTATCCTTTTATGCATATTATCTTGCTTTGATTGACGGTAGCATTATAAGATGATCTCTCACTAAATTATCAAGAAGTGTTCTCCCTGAGTATGCACCGTTGCCAAAGTTCGTCGTGCCCAGACACCACGTGATGATCGGGTGTGATAAGCTCTACATCCATCTACAACGGGTGCAAGCCAGTTCTTGCACACGCAGAATACTCAGGTTAAACTTGACGAGCCTAGCATATGCAGATATGGCCTCGGAACACGGAGACCGAAAGGTCGAGCGTGAATCATATATTAGATATGATCAACATAACGATGTTCACCATTGAAAACTACTCCATCTCACATGATGATCGGTTATGGTTTAGTTGATTTGGATCACGCGATCACTTAGACGATTAGAGGGATGTCTATCTAAGTGGGAGTTCTTAAGTAATTTGCTTAATTGAACTTAAACTTATCATGAACTTAGTACCTGATAGTATCTTGCTTGTTTATGTTTGATTGTAGATAGATGGCTCGTGCTGTTGTTCCGTTGAATTTTAATGCGTTCCTTGAGAAAGCAAAGTTGAAAGATGATGGTAGCAATTACATGGACTGGGTCCGTAACTTGAGGATTATCCTCATTGCTGCTCAGAAGAATTACGTCCTGGAAGCACCGCTGGGTGCCAGGCCTGCTACTGGAGCAACACCAGATGTTATGAACGTCTGGCAGAGCAAAGCTGATGACTACTCGATAGTTCAGTGTGCCATGCTTTACGGCTTAGAATCGGGACTTCAACGACGTTTTGAACGTCATGGAGCATATGAGATGTTCCAGGAGTTGAAGTTAATATTTCAAGCAAATGCCCGGATTGAGAGATATGAAGTCTCCAATAAGTTCTATAGCTGCAAGATGGAGGAGAACAGTTCTGTCAGTAAGCATATACTCAAAATGTCTGGGTATAATAATCACTTGATTCAATTGGGAGTTAATCTACCGGATGATTGCGTCATTGACAGAATTCTCCAATCACTGCCACCAAGCTACAAGAGCTTCATGATGAACTATAATATGCAAGGGATGAACAAGACTATTCCCGAGCTCTTCGCAATGCTGAAAGCTGCGGAGGTAGAAATCAAGAAGGAGCATCAAGTGTTGATGGTTAACAAGACCACTAGTTTCAAGAAAAAGGGCAAAGGGAAGAAGAAGGGGAACTTCAAGAAGAACGGCAAGCAAGTTGCTGCTCAGGAGAAGAAACCCAAGTCTAGACCTAACCCTGAAACTGAGTGCTTCTACTGCAAGCAGACTGGTCACTGGAAGCGGAACTGCCCCAAGTATTTGGCGGATAAGAAGGATGGCAAGGTGAACAAAGGTATATGTGATATACATGTTATTGATGTGTACTTTACTAGAGCTCGCAGTAGCACCTGGGTATTTGATACTGGTTCTGTTACTAATATTTGCAACTCGAAACAGGGACTACGGATTAAGCGAACACTGGCGAAGGACGAGGTGACGATGCGCGTGGGAAACGGTTCCAAAGTCGATGTGATCGCGGTCGGCACGCTACCTCTACATCTACCTTCGGGATTAATATTAGACCTAAATAATTGTTATTTGGTGCCAGCGTTGAGCATGAACATTATATCTGGATCTTGTTTGATGCGAGACGGTTATTCATTTAAATCAGAGAATAATGGTTGTTCTATTTATATGAGTAATATCTTTTATGGTCATGCACCTTTGAAGAGTGGTCTATTTTTGATGAATCTCGATAGTAGTAACACACATATTCATAATGTTGAAGCCGAAAGATGCAGAGTTGAAAATGATAGTGCAACTTATTTGTGGCACTGCCGTTTAGGTCATATCGGTATAAAGCGCATGAAGAAACTCCATACTGATGGACTTTTGGAACCACTTGATTATGAATCACTTGGTACTTGCGAACCGTGCCTCTTGGGCAAGATGACTAAAACGCCGTTCTCCGGTACTATGGAGAGAGCAACAGATTTGTTGGAAATCATACATACCGATGTATGTGGTCCGATGAATATTGAAGCTCGTGGCGGATATCATTATTTTCTCACCTTCACAGATGACTTAAGCAGATATGGGTATATCTACTTAATGAAACACAAGTCTGAAACATTTGAAAAGTTCAAAGAATTTCAGAGTGAAGTTGAAAATCATCGTAACAAGAAAATAAAGTTTCTACGATCTGATCGTGGAGGAGAATATTTGAGTTACAAGTTTGGTGTATATTTGAAACAATGCGGAATAGTTTCGCAACTCACGCCACCCGGAACACCACAGCGTAATGGTGTGTCCGAACGTCGTAATCGTACTTTACTAGATATGGTGCGATCTATGATGCCTCTTACTGATTTACCGCTATCGTTTTGGGGTTATGCTTTAGAGACGGCCGCATTCACGTTAAATAGGGCACCATCAAAATCCGTTGAGACGACGCCTTATGAACTATGGTTTGGCAAGAAACCAAAGTTGTCGTTTCTTAAAGTTTGGGGCTGCGATGCTTATGTGAAAAAGCTTCAACCTGATAAGCTCGAACCCAAATCGGAGAAATGTGTCTTCATAGGATACCCAAAGGAGACTGTTGGGTACACCTTCTATCACAGATCCGAAGGCAAGACTTTTGTTGCTAAATTCGGAAACTTTCTAGAGAAGGAGTTTCTCTCGAAAGAAGTGAGTGGGAGGAAAGTAGAACTTGACGAGGTAACTGTACCTGCTCCCTTATTGGAAAGTAGTGCATCACAGAAAACTGTTTCTGCGACACCTATACCAATTAGTGAGGAAGCTAATGATGATGACCATGAAACTTCAGGACAAGATACTACTGAACCTCGTAGATCAACCAGAGCGAGATCCGCACCAGAGTGGTACGGTAATCCTGTTCTGGAAATCATGCTGCTGGATCATGATGAACCTACAAACTATGAAGAAGCGATGGTGAGCCCAGATTCCGCAAAATGGCTTGAAGCCATGAAATCTGAGATGGGATCCATGTATGAGAACAAAGTATGGACTTTGGTTGACTTGCCCGATGATCGGCAAGCAATTGAGAATAAATGGATTTTTCAAGAAGACTGACGCTGACGGTAATATTACTGTCTACAAAGCTCGACTTGTTGCAAAAAGTTTTCGACAAGTTCAAGGGGTTGACTACGATGAGACCTTCTCACCCGTAGCGATGCTTAAGTCTGTCCGAATCATGTTAGCAATTGCCGCATTTTATGATTATGAAATTTGGCAGATGGATGTCAAAACTGCATTCCTGAATGGATTTTTGGAAGAAGAGTTGTATATGATGCAACCGGAAGGTTTTGTCGATCCAAAGGGAGCTAACAAAGTGTGCAAGCTCCAGCGATCCATTTATGGACTGGTGCAAGCCTCTCGGAGTTGGAATAAACGCTTTGATAGTGTGATCAAAGCATTTGGTTTTATACAGACTTTCGGAGAAGCCTGTATTTACAAGAAAGTGAGTGGGAGCTCTATAGCGTTTATGATATTATATGTGGATGACATATTACTGATTGGAAATGATATAGAATTTCTGGATAGCATAAAGGGATACTTGAATAAGAGTTTTTCAATGAAAGACCTCGGCGAAGCTGCTTACATATTAGGCATAAAGATCTACAGAGATAGATCAAAACGCTTAATTGGACTTTCACAAAGCACATACCTTGACAAGATTTTGAAGAAGTTCAAAATGGATCAAGCAAAGAAAGGGTTCTTGCCTGTGTTACAAGGTGTGAAGTTGAGTCAGACTCAATGCCCGACCACTGCAGAAGATAGAGAGAAAATGAAAGACTCAATGTTCCTATGACTATGAGATTATGCAACTCCCGTTTACCGGAGGAATACTTTGTGTGCTACCAAACGTCACAACGTAACTGGGTGATTATAAAGGAGCTCTACAGGTGTCTCCAAAGGTAGATGTTGGGTTGGCGTATTTCGAGATTAGGATTTGTCACTCCGATTGTTGGAGAGGTACCTCTGGGCCCTCTCGGTAATGCACATCACATAAGCCTTGCAAGCATTACAACTAATATGTTAGTTGTGAGATGATGTATTACGGAACGAGTAAAGAGACTTGCCGGTAACGAGATTGAACTAGGTATTGGATACCGACGATCGAATCTCGGGCAAGTAACATACCGATGACAAACGGAACAACGTATGTTGTTATGCGATCTGACCGATAAAGTTCTTCGTAGAATATGTAGGAGCCAATATGGGCATCCAGGTCCCGCTATTGGTTATTGACCGGAGATTTGTCTCAGTCATGTCTGCATTGTTCTCGAACCGTAGGGTCCGCACGCTTAACATTACGATGACAGTTATTATGAGTTTATGCATTTTGATGTACCGAAGTTAGTTCGGAGTCCCGGATGTGATCACGGACATGACGAGGAGTCTCGAAATGGTCGAGACATAAAGATTGATATATTGGATGACTATATTCGGACACCAGAAGGGTTCCGGAAGAGTATCGAATAAAACCGGAGTACCGAGGGGTTACCGGAACCCCCCGGGGGGTTAATGGGCCTCATGGGCCCAATGTGGAGAAGAGGAAGGGGCTGCCAGGGCAGGCCACGCGCCCCCTCTCCCCCTAGTCCGAATTGGACAAGGAGGGAGGGGCGGCAGCCCCCCTTTCCTATTCTCCCTCCACCTCTCCTAGTTGAACAAGGATTTGGGGGGGGGAGTCCTACTCCCGGTGGGAGTAGGACTCCTCCTGCGCCCTCCTCCTGGCCGGCCGCCCCCTCCCCCTTGGATCCTTTATATACGAGGGCAGGGGGGCACCTCTAGACACACAAGTTGATCCACGTGATCGTTCCTTAGCCGTGTGCGGTGCCCCCTGCCACCATATTCCACCTCGGTCATACCGTTGTAGTGCTTAGGCGAAGCCCTACGTCGGTAGAACATCATCATCATCACCACGCCGTTGTGCTGACGGAACTCATCCCCGAAGCTTTGCTGGATCGGAGCCCGGGGAGCGTCATCGAGCTGTACGTGTGCTAAGAACTCGGAGGTGCCGGAGTAACGGTGCTTGGATCGGTCGGATCGGGAAGACGTACGACTACTTCCTCTACGTTGTGTCAACGCTTCCGCGGTCGGTCTGCGTGGGTACGTAGACAACACTCTCCCCTCTTGTTGCTGTGCATCATCATGATCTTGCGTGTGCGTAGGAAAATTTTGAAATTACTACGTTCCCCAACACTCTACAGGTGTCTCCAAAGGTACATGTTGGGTTGACGTATTTCGAGATTAGGATTTGTCACTCCGATCGTTGGAGAGGTATCTCTGGGCCCTCTCGGTAATGCACATCACTTAAGACTTGCAAGCAATGCAACTAATGAGTTAGTTGCGAGATGATGTATTACAGAACGAGTAAAGAGACTTGCCGGTAACAAGATTGAACTAGGTATTGGATACCGACGATCGAATCTCGGGCAAGTAACTTACCGATGACAAAGGGAACAACGTATGTTGTTATGCGGTCTGACCGATAAAAGATCTTCGTAGAATATGTAGGAGCCAATATGGGCATCCAGGTCCCGCTATTGGTTATTGACCGGAGACATGTCTCGGTCATGTCTACATTGTTCTCGAACCCGTAGGGTCCGCACGCTTAAGGTTTCGATGACAGTTGTATTATGAGTTTATACGTTTTGATGTACCGAAGGTTGTTCGGAGTCCCGGATGTGATCACGGACATGACAAGGAGTCTCGAAATGGTCGAGACATAAAGATTGATATATTGGAAGCCTATGTTTGGATACCGGAAGTGTTCCGGGTGAAATCGGGATTTTTCCGGAGTACTGGGAGGTTACCGGAACCCCCCGGGAGCTATATGGGCCTTAATGGGCTTTAATGGAAAAGAGAAGGGGCCGCCCATGATGGGCCGCGCGCCTCCCCCCTCCCCTAGTCCTATTAGGACAAGGAGAGGTGGCCGGCCCCCCTCTCTCTTTCCCCCCCCCCCTCCGCGAATCCTATTCCAACTAGGATTGGGGGGGGGATCCTACTCCCAGAGGGAGTAGGACTCCTCCTGGAGCGCCACCCCTTGGCCGGCCGCACCCCCCTAGATCCTTTTATATACGGAGGCAGGAGAACCCCAGAGACACACAAGTTGATCCACGTGATCTTATTCTTAGCCGTGTGCGGCGCCCCCTGCCACCATAGTACTCGATAATATTGTAGCGGTGCTTAGGCGAAGCCCTGCGACAGTAGTACATCAAGATCGTCACCACGCCGTCGTGCTGACGGAACTCTTCCCCGACACTTTGCTGGATCGGAGTCCGGGGATCGTCATCGAGCTGAACGTGTGCTAAAACTCGGAGGTGCCGTAGTTTCGGTGCTTGATCGGTCGGGCCGTGAAGACGTACGACTACATCAACCAAACGCTTCCGTTGTCGATCTACTAGGGTACGTAGATTATACTCTCCCCTCGTTGCTATGCATCACCATGATCTTGCGTGTGCGTAGGAAATTTTTTGAAATTACTACGTTCCCAACACCTTTATAGCCACCCAGTTACGTTGTGACGTTTGCCACACCCAAAGCATTCATACTGTATCCGGGAGTTGCACAATCTCGTGGTCTAAGGAAAAGATACTTGACATTATAAAAGCTTTAGCATACGAACTACACGATCTTGTGCTAGGCTTAGGATTGGGTCTTGTCCATCACATCATTCTCCTAATGATGTGATCCCGTTATCAACGACATCCAATGTCCATGTTCAGGAAACCGTAACCATCTATTGATCAACGAGCTAGTCAATTAGAGGCTCACAAGGGACATGTTGTGGTCTATGTATTCACACATGTATTACGATTTCCGGATAACTCAATTATAGCATGAACAATAATTATCATGAACAAGGAAATATAATAATAACCATTTTATTATTGAAGGAAATATGCCCTAGAGGCAATAATAATGTTATTATTTTATTTCCTTATATCATGATAAATGTTTATTATTCATGCTAGAATTGTATTATCTGGAAACATAATACTTGTGTGAATACATAGACAAACCAAACGTCACTAGTATGCCTCTACTTGACTAGCTCGTTAATCGAAGATGGTTATGTTTCCTAACCATAGACATGTGTTGTCATTTGATTAATGGGATCACATCATTAGGAGAATGATGTGATTGACATGACCCATTCCATTAGCTTAGCACCCGATCGTTTAGTATGTTGCTATTGCTTTCTTCATGACTTATACATGTTCCTATGACTATGAGATTATGCAACTCCCGTTTACCGGAGGAACACTTTGTGTGCTACCAAACGTCACAATGTAACTGGGTGATTATAAAGGAGCTCTACAGGTGTCTCCAAAGGTACATGTTGGGTTGGCGTATTTCGAGGTTAGGATTTGTCACTCCGATTGTCGGAGAGGTATCTCTGGGCCCTCTCGGTAATGCACATCACATAAGCCTTGCAAGCATTGCAACTAATGAGTTAGTTGTGAGATGATGTATTACGGAACGAGTAAAGAGACTTGCCGGTGACGAGATTGAACTAGGTATTAAGATACCGACGATCGAATCTCGGGCAAGTAACATACCGATGACAAAGGGAACAACGTATGTTGTTATGCGGTCTGACCGATAAAGATCTTCGTAGAATATGTGGGAGCCAATATGAGCATCCAGGTTCCGCTATTGGTTATTGACTGGAGACGTGTCTCGGTCATGTCTACATTGTTCTCGAACCCGTAGGGTCCGCACGCTTAAGGTTTCGATGACAGTTATATTATGAGTTTATGAGTTTTGATGTACCGAAGGAGTTCGGAGTCCCGGATGAGATCGGGGACATGACGAGGAGTCTCGAAATGGTCGAGACGTAAAGATCGATATATTGGACGACTATATTCGGAGATCGGAAAGGTTCCGAGTGATTCGGGTATTTTTCGGAGTACCGGAGAGTTACGGGAATACGTATTGGGCCTTATTGGGCCATACGGGAAAGAAGAAAAAGGGCCTCAAGGGTGGCCGCACCCCTCCCCTTGGTCTGGTCCGAATTGGACTAGGGAAGGGGGGCGCCCCCTTCCTTCTCCTTTTCCCTTCCTCTTTTCCTATTCCATATGGGAGGTGGAATCCTACTAGGACTAGGGAGTCCTAGTAGGACTCCACACTTGGCGCGCCCCCTCCTAGGGCCGGCCTCCTCCTCCCTTGCTCCTTTATATACGGGGGCAGGGGGCACCCCATAGACACACAAGTTGATCCACGTGATCATATTCTTAGCCGTGTGCGGTGCCCCATTCCACCACAGTCCTCGATAATATTGTAGCAGTGCTTAGGCGAAGCCCTGTGACATTAGTACATCAAGATCATCACCGCGCCGTCGTGTTGACGGAACTCTTCCCCGACACTTTGCTGGATCGGAGTCCGGGGATCGTCATCGAGCTGAACGTGTGCTAGAACTCGGAGGTGCCGTAGTTTTGGTGCTTGATCGGTCGGGCCGTGAAGACGTACGACTACATCAACCTAACGCTTCCGTTGTTGATCTACAAGGGTACGTAGATCACACTCTCCCCTCTCATTGCTATGCATCACCATGATCTTGCGTGTGCGTAGGAATTTTTTTGAAATTACTACATTCCCCAACAGTGGCATCCGAGCCTAGGTTTTATGTGTTGATGTTATATGCACGAGTAGAACACAAGTGAGTTGTGGGCGATATAAGTCATACTGCTTACCAGCATGTCATACTTTGGTTCGGCGGTATTGTTGGACGAAGCGGCCCGGACCGACATTACGCGTACGCTTACGCGAGACCGGTTCTCCCAACGTGCTTTGCACATAGGTGGCTTGCGGGTGAGAGTTTCTCCAACTTTAGTTGAACTGAGTGTGGCTACGCCCGGTCCTTGCGAAGATTAAAACATCACCAACTTGACAAACTATCGTTGTGGTTTTGATGCGTAGGTAAGATTGGTTCTTGCTTAAGCCTGTAGCAGCCACGTAAAAATTGCAACAACAAAGTAGAGGACGTCTAACTTGTTTTTGCAGGGCATGTTGTGATGTGATATGGTCAAGACATGATGCTAAATTTTATTGTATGAGATGATCATGTTTTGTAACCGAGTTATCGGCAACTGGCAGGAGCCATATGGTTGTCGCTTTATTGTATGCAATGCAATCGCGCTGTAATGCTTTACTTTATCACTAAGGGGTAGCGATAGTCGTGGAAGCATAAGATTGGCGAGACGACAACGATGCTACGATGGAGATCAAGGTGTCGCGCCGGTGATGATGGTGATCACGACGGTGCTTCGGAGATGGAGATCACAAGCACAAGATAATGATGGCCATATCGTATCACTTATATTGATTGCATGTGATGTTTATCTTTTATGCATCTTATCTTGCTTTGATTGATGGTAGCATTATAAGATGATCTCTCACTAAATTATCAAGAAGTGTTCTCCCTGAGTATGCACCGTTGTGAAAGTTCTTCGTGCTGAGACACCACGTGATGATCGGGTGTGATAGGCTCTACGTTCAAATACAACGGGTGCAAAACAGTTGCACACGCGGAAAACTCAGGTTATACTTGACGAGCCAAGCATATACAGATATGGCCTCAGAACACGGAGACCGAAAGGTCCAGCGTGAATCATATAGTAGATATGATCAACATAGTGATGCTCACTATTGAAACTACTCCATCTCACGTGATGATCGGACATGGTTTAGTTGATATGGATCACGTGATCACTTAGAGGATTAGAGGGATGTCTATCTAAGTGGGAGTTCTTAAGTAATATAATTAATTGAACTTTAATTTATCATGAACTTAGTCCTGGTAGTATTAGCATATCTATGTTGTAGATCAATAGCTCGCGTTGTTGCTTCCCTGTGTTTATTTTGATATGTTCCTAGAGAAAATTGTGTTGAAAGATATTAGTAGCAATGATGCGGATTGGATCCGTGATCTGAGGTTTATCCTCATTGCTGCACAGAAGAATTATGTCCTTGATGCACCGCTAGGTGACAGACCTATTGCAGGAGCAGATGCAGACGTTATGAACGTTTGGCTAGCTCAATGTGATGACTACTTGATAGTTTAGTGCACCGTGCTTAACGGCTTAGAATCGGGACTTCAAAGACGTTTTGAACGTCATGGACCATATGAGATGTTCCAGGAGTTGAAGTTAATATTTCAAGCAAATACCCGAGTTGAGAGATATGAAGTCTCCAACAAGTTCTATAGCTAAAAGATGGAGGAGAATCGCTCAACTAGTGAGCATGTGCTCAGATTGTCTGGGTACTACAATCGCTTGAATCAAGTGGGAGTTAAGATAGTGATTGACAGAATTCTCTAGTCACCATTACCAAGTTAGTAGAACTTCGTGATGAACTATGATATGCAAGGGATAACGGAAACAACTCCCAAGCTCTTCGTGATGCTGAAATCAATGAAGGTAGAAATCAAGAAAAACATCAAGTGTTGATGGTTGACAAGACCACTAGTTTCAAGAAAAGGGCAAAGGGAAGAAGGGGAACTTCAAGAAGAATGGCAAGCAAGTTGCTGCTCAAGTAAAGAAGCCCAAGTCTGATCCTAAGCCTGAGACTGAGTGCTTCTACTGCAAAGGGACTGGTCATTGGAAGTGGAACTGCCCCAAGTATTTGGCGGATAAGAAGGATGGCAAAGTGAACATAAGTATATTTGATATACATGTTATTGATGTGTACTTTACTAGTGTTTATAGCAACCCCTCAGTATTTGATACTAGTTCAGTTGCTAAGATTAGTAACTCAAAACGGGAGTTGCAGAATAAACAGGACTAGTTAAGGGTGAAGTGACGATGTGTGTTGGAAGTGGTTCCAAGATTGATATGATCATCATCGCACACTCCCTATAATTTCGGGATTAGTGTTGAACCTAAATAAGTGTTATTTGGTTTTTGCGTTGAGCATGAATATGGTTTGATCATGTTTATTGCAATACGGTTATTCTTTAAAGTCAGAGAATAATTGGTGTTCTGTTTACATGAATAAAACCTTCGATGGTCATACACCCAATGAAACAAGTTCATTGGATCTCGATCGTAGTGATACACATATTCATAATATTGAAACCAAAAGATGCAAAGTTAATAATGATAGTGCAACTTATTTGTGGCACTGCCGTTCAGGTCATATTGGTGTAAAGCGCATGAAGAAACTCCATGCTGATGGGCTTTTTGAATCACTTGATTATGAATCAGTTGATGCTTGCGAACCATGCCTCATGGGCAAGATGACTAAAACTCTGTTCTTTGGAACAATGGAGCGAGCAACAGATTTGTTGGAAATCATACATACTGATGTATGTGGTCCGATGAATATTGAGGCTCGCGACAAGTATCATTATTTTCTGATCTTCACAGATGATTTGAGCAGATATGAGTATATCTACTTGATGAAACATAAGTCTGAAACATTTGAAAAGTTCAAAGAATTTTAGAGTGAAGTGAAAAATCATCGTAACAAGAAAATAAAGTTTCTATGATCTGATCGTAGAGAAGAGTATTTGAGTTACGAGTTTGGCCTTCAGTTAAAAACAATGTGAAATAGTTTCACTACTCACGCCACCTGGAACACCATAGTGTAATGGTGTGTCCGAACGTCATAACCGTACTTTATTAGATATAGTGCGATCTATGATGTCTCTTACCGATCTACCACTATCGTTTTGGGGTTATGCATTAGAGACAGCTGCATTCACGTTAAATAGGGCACCATCTAAATCCGTTGAGATGACACCGTGTGAACTATGGTTTGGCAAGAAACCTAAGCTGTCGTTTCTTAAAGTTTGGAGTTGCGATGCTTATGTGAAAAAGTTTCATCTCGATGAGCTCAAACTCAAATCGGAGAAATATGTCTTCATAGGATACCCAAAGGAGACTGTTGGGTACACCTTCTATCACAGATCCGAAGGCAAGACATTCGTTGCTAAGAATGGATCCTTTCTAGAGAAGGAGTTTCTCTCGAAAGAAGTGAGTGGGAGGAAAGTAAAAAACTTGATAAGGTAATTGTACCTTGTCCCTTATTGGAAAGTAGTTCATCACAGAAATCTGTTCTTGTGACTACTACACCAATTAGTGAGGAAACTAATGATGATGATCATGTAACTTCAGATCAAGTTACTACTGAATCTCGTAGGTAAACCAGAGTGAGATCCGCACCAGAGTGGTACGGTAATCCTGTTCTGGAAGTCATGTTACTAGATCATGACGAACTTGCGAACTATGAGGAAGCGATGATGAGCCCAGATTCCGCGAAATGGTTTGAGGCCATGAAATCTGAGATATGATCCATGTATGAGAACAAAGTATGGACTTTGATGGATTTGCCCGATGATCGGCAAGCCATAGAAATAAATGGATCTTCAAGAGGAAGACGGACGCTGATAGTAGTGTTACTATCTACAAAGCTAGACTTGTCGAAAAAGGTTTTTGACAAAGTTCAAGGTGTTGACTACGATGAATTTTTCTCACTCGTAGCGATGCTTAAGTCTGTCCAAATCATGTTAGCAATTGCCGCATTTTTATGAAATCTGGCAAATGGATAAACAAAACTACATTCCTTAATGGATTTAAAGAAGAGTTGTATATGATGCAACCAGAAGGTTTTGTCAATCCTAAAGGTGCTAACAAAATATGCAAGCTCCAGCGATCCATCTATGGACTGGTGCAAGCATCTCGGAGTTGGAATATACGCTTTGATAGGTTGATCAAAACATATAGTTTTATACAGACTTGCGATGAAGTCTGTATTTACAAGAAAGTGAGTGGGAGCACTACAGCATTTCTGATAAGTATATGTGTATGCCATATTGTTGATCGGAAATAATATAGAATTATTCTGCAAAGCATAAAGGAGTGTTTGAAAGGATTTTTCAAAGAAAGACCTCGGTGAAGCTGCTTACATATTGAGCATCAAAGATCTATGGAGATAGATCAAGACGCTTGATAAGTTTTTTCAATGAGTACATACCTTGACAAGATTTTGAAGTAGTTCAAAATGGAACAGTCAAAGAAAGAGTTCTTGCCTATGTTACAAGGGGTGAAATTGAGTAAGACTCAAAGCCCGACCACGGAAGAAGATAGAAAGTCATTCCCTATGCCTTGGCCATAGGTTCTATAAAGTATGCCATGCTGTGTACCAGATCTATTGTATACCCTACACTGATTTTGGTTGGCGTATTTCGAGATTAGGATTTGTCACTCCGATTTTCGGAGAGGTATCTCTGGGCCCTCTCGGTAATGCACATCACATAAGCCTTGCAAGCATTGCAACTAATGAGTTAGTTGTGAGATGATGTATTACGGAACGAGTAAAGAGACTTGCCGGTGACGAGATTGAACTAGGTATTAAGATACCACGATCGAATCTCGGGCAAGTAACATACCGATGACAAAGGGAACAACGTATGTTGTTATGCGGTCTAACCGATAAAGATCTTCGTAGAATATGTGGGAGCCAATATGAGCATCCAGGTTCCGCTATTGGTTATTGACTGGAGACGTGTCTCGGTCATGTCTACATTGTTCTCAAACCCGTAGGGTCCGCACGCTTAAGGTTTCGATGACAGTTATATTATGAGTTTATGAGTTTTGATGTACCGAAGGAGTTCGGAGTCCCGGATGAGATCGGGGACATGACGAGGAGTCTCGAAATGGTCGAGACGTAAAGATCGATATATTGGACGACTATATTCGGACATCGGAAAGGTTCCGAGTGATTCGGGTATTTTTCGGAGTACCGGATAGTTACGGGAATACGTATTGGGCCTTATTGGGCCATACGGGAAAGAAGAAAAAGGGCCTCCAGGGTGGCCGCACCCCTCCCCTTGGTCTGGTCCGAATTGGACTAGGGAAGGGGGGCGCCCCCTTTCTTCCTTCTCCTTTTCCCTTCCTCTTTTCCTATTCCATATGGGAGGTGGAATCCTACTAGGACTAGGGAGTCGTAGTAGGACTCCACACTTGGCGCGCCCCCTCCTAGGGCCAGCCTCCTCCTCCCTTGCTCCTTTATATACGGGGGCAGGGGGCACCCCATAGACACACAAGTTGATCCACGTGATCATATTCTTAGCCGTGTGCGGTGCCCCCTTCCACCACAGTCCTCGATAATATTGTAGTAGTGCTTAGGCAAAGCCCTGTGACATTAGTACATCAAGATCGTCACCACGCCGTCGTGCTGACGGAACTCTTTCCCAACACTTTGCTGGATCGGAGTCCGGGGATCGTCATCGAGCTGAACGTGTGCTAGAACTCGGAGGTGCCGTAGTTTCGGTGCTTGATCGGTCGGGCCGTGAAGACGTACGACTACATCAACCTAACGCTTCCGTTGTCGATCTACAAGGGTACGTAGATCACACTCTCCCCTCTCGTTGCTATGCATCACCATGATCTTGCGTGTGCGTAGGAATTTTTTTGAAATTACTACGTTCCCCAACAATTATTGCCTCTAGGGCATATTTCCAACATTGAAGACGTTCATAAAAATCACCTATTCACCCCTCTCTAGTCGATAACTAGCACTTTCAGTCGCGAGCCTCAACACTCATCGGACCGCATACCTCGGTATGTATTATTTCCAATAAGTCAGTGGCTCGCTACATTGTTCCGGAGAACGGAGTCTTAGTCATCTTGCCCATGAGGCATGGTTCGCAAGCATCAAATGATTCATAATCAAGTGATTCCAAAAGTCCATCCGCATGGAGTTTCTTCATGCGCTTTACACCAATATGACCTAAACGGCAGTGCCACAAGTATGTTGCACTATCATTATCAACTTCGCATCTTTTGGCATCAATATTTTGAATATGTGTATCACTACGATCGAGATTCAATAAACCATTTATATTAAGTGTATGACCATAGAAGGTTTTATTCATGTAAGAACAACAATTATTCTTTGACTTAAATGAATAATCGTATTGTAATAAACATGATCCAATCATATTCATGCTCAATGCAAACACCAAATAACATTTATTTTAGGTTCAACACTAATCCCGAAGGTAAAAGGAGTGTGCGATGGTGATCTTATCAACCTTGGAATCATTTCCAACACACATCATCTCCTTGCCCTTAACTAGTATCTGTTCATTTCGCAACTCCTGTTTTGAGTTACTAATCTTAGCAACTGAACCGGTATCAAATACCCTATGGTTACTAGGAACACTAGTAAAGTACAGATCAATAACATGTATATCAAATATACTTTTGCTCACTTTGCCATCCTTCTTATCCGCTAAGCATTTGGGGTAGTTCCGCTTCCAGTGACCATTCCCTTTGTAGTAGAAGCACTCAGTTTCAGGCTTGGGTCTAGCTTTGGGCTTCTTCATGGGAGTGGCAACTTGCTTGCCATTCTTCTTGTAGTTCCCTTTCTTTCCCTTGCCCTTTTACTTGAAACTAGTGGTCTTGTCAACCATCAACACTTGATGCTTTTCTCGATTTCTACCTTCGCCGATTTCAGTATCGCGAAGAGCTCGGGAATCGTTTTACGTCATCCCTTGCATATTATAGTTCATCACTAAGTTCTAGTAACTTGGTGATAGTGAATAGAGAACTCTGTCAATTACTATCTTATCTGGAATATTAACTCCCACTTGATTCAAGCAATTGTAGTACCCAGACAATCTGAGCACATGCTCACTGGTTGAGCTACTCTCCTCCATCTTGTAGGCAAAGTACTGTTAGAGGTCTCATACCTCTCGACACGGGCATGAGTCTGAAATATTAATTTCAACTCTTGGAATATCTTATATGCTCCGTGGCGTTCAAAACGTTTTTGAAGTCCCGGTTCTAAGTCGTAAAAAACATGGCGCACTAAACTATCAAGTAGTCATCATACCTAGCTTGTCAAACATTCATAACGTCTGCATATGCTCCTGCAAAAGGTCTGACACCTAGCGGTGCATCAAGGACATAATTTTTCTGTGCAGCAATGAGGATAATCCTCAGATCACGAAGCTAGTCCGCATGATTGCTACTAACATCTTTCAACATAGTTTTCTCTAGGAACATATCATAAATAAAACGAGGAAGCTATACACGAGCAATTGATCTACAACATAGATATGCAAATACTATCAGGACTAAGTTCATGATAAATTTAAGTTCAATTAATCATATTACTTAAGAACTCCCACTTAGATAGACATCCCTCCAGCGATCCATTTATGGACTGGTGAAAGCCTCTCGGAGTTGGAATATACACTTTGATAGTGTGATCAAAGCATATGGTTTTATACAGACTTTTGGAGAAGCCTGTATTTACAAGAAAGTGAGTGGGAGCTCTGTAGCATTTCTGATATTATATGTAGATGACATATTGTTGATCAGAAATGATACTGAATTTCTGAATAGCATAAAAGGATACTTGAATAAGAATTTTTCAATGAAAGACCTCGGTGAAGCTGCTTATATATTGGGCATCAAGATCTATAGAGATAGATCAAGATGCTTAATTGGACTTTCACAAAGCACATACCTTGACAAAGTTTCTAATAAGTTCAAAATGGATCAGTCAAAGAAAGGGTTCTTGCCTGTTTTACAAGGTGTGAGGTTGAGTCAGACTCAATGCCCGACCACTACAAAAGATAGATAGAAAATGAAAGCCATTCCCTATGCTTCAGCCATAGGTTCTATCATGTATGCAATGCTGTGTACCAGACCTGATGTGTGCCTTGCTATTAGTTTAGCAGGGAGGTACCAAAGTAATCCAGGAGTGGATCACAGGACAGTGGTCAAGAACATCATGAAATACCTGAAAAGGACTAAGGATATGTTTCTCGTATATGGAGGTGACAAAGAGCTCGTCGTAAACGGTTATGTCGATGCAAGCTTTGACACTGATCCAGATGACTCTAAGTCACAAACCGGATACGTTTTTTATTAAATGGTGGAGCTGTCAGTTGGTGCAGTTCCAAGTAGAGAGACGTGGCGGGATCTACGTGTGTAGCGGAGTACATAGCTGCTTCGGAAGCAGGAAATGAAGGAGTCTGGATGAAGGAGTTCATATCCGATCTAGGTGTCATACCTAGTGCATCGGGTCTAATGAAAATCTTTTGTGACAATACTGGTGCAATTGCCTTGGCAAAGGAATCCAGATTTCACAAGACAACCAAGCACATCAAGAGACGCTTCAATTCCATCCGCGATCAAGTCAAGGAGGGAGACATAGAGATTTGCAAGATACATACGGATCTGAATGTTGCAGACCCGTTGACTAAGCCTCTCTCATGAGCAAAACATGATCAGCACCAAGACTCCATGGGTGTTAGAATAATTACAATGTAATCTAGATTATTGACTCTAGTGCAAGTGGGAGACTGAAGGAAATATGCCCTAGAGGCAATAATAAAGTTGTTGCTTATATTTCCTTATATCATGATAAATGTTTATTATTCATGCTAGAATTGTATTAACCGGAATCTTAGTACATGTGTGAATACATAGACAAATAGAATCTCACTAGTATGCCTCTACTTGACTAGCTCGTTGAATCAATGATGGTTATGTTTCCTAACCATAGACATGAGTTGTTATTTGATTAACGGGATCACATCATTAGAGAATGATGTGATTGACTTGACCCATCCGTTAGCTTAGCACGATGATCGTTTAGTTTGTTGATATTGCTTTCTCCATAACTTATACATGTTCCTATGACTATGAGATCATGCAACTCCCGAATACCAAAGGAACACTTAGTGTGCTATCAAACATCACAACGTAACTGGGTGACTATAAAGATGCTCTACAGGTGTCTCCGATGGTGTTTGTTGAGTTGGCATAGATCGAGATTAGGATTTGTCACTCCGAGTATCGGAGAGGTATCTCTGGGCCCTCTCGGTAATGCACATAATTATAAGGCTTGCAAGTAATGTGACTAATGAGTTAGTTATGGGATGACACATTACGGAACGAGTAAAGAGACTTGCCGGTAACGATATTGAACTAGGTATTGAGATACCGATGATTGAATCTCGGGCAGGTAACATAACGATGACAAAGAGAACAATGTATATCGCTATGCGGTTTGACCGATAAACATCTTCGTAGAATATGTGGGAGCCAATATGAACATCCAGGTTCCGCTATTGGTTATTGACCGGAGATGTGTCTCGGTCATGTCTACATAGTTCTCGAACCCGTAGGGTCCGCACGCTTAACGTTCGGTGATGATCGGTATTATGAGTTTATGTGTTTTGATGTACCGAAGATAGTTTGGAGTCCCGGATGTGATCACGGACATGACGAGGAGTCTCGAAATGGTCGAGACATAAAGGTTGATATATTGGACGGCTATATTCAGACACCGGAAGTGTTCCAGATGATTTCGGAGAAAACCAGAGTGCCGGAGGGTTACCGGACCCCCCGGGAACTAATGGGCCACATGGGCCTTAGTCGAGAGAGAGGGCTGGCCAAGGCAGGGCCGCGCGCCCCTCCCCCTCTAGTCTGAATTGGACTCGGGAAGGGGGGCCCTTTCCTTCTCCCTTCTCCTCTCCTTCCTTCCCCCTTCCTTTTCCTAGTTGGACTAGGAAAGGGGGAGTCCTACTCCTACTAGGAGGACTCCTCCCCTCCTTGGCGTGCCCCAAGGGCCGGCTAGCCTCCCTCCTTGCTCCTTTATATACGGGGCAGGGGGCACCCTAGAACACACAAGTTGATCATTGATCCCTTAGCCATGTGCGATGCCCCCTCCACCATAATCCACCTCGGTCATATCGTTGTAGTGCTTAGGCAAAGCCCTGCGCTGGTAGCTTCATCATCACCGTCATCACACCGTCGTGCTGACGAAGCTCTCCCTCGACACTCAGCTGGATCGAGAGTTCGTGGGACGTCACCGAGCCGAACATGTGCAGATCGCGGAGGTGCCGTACTTTTGGTACTAGGATCGGTCGGATCGTGAAGACGTACGACTACATCAACCGCGTTGTCATAACGCTTCCGCTTACGGTCTACGAAGATACGTGGAAAACACTCTTCCCCTCTCGTTGCTATGCATCACCATGATAGATCTTGCGTGTGAGTAGGATTTTTTTTTGAAATTACTGCGTTCCCCAACACCGCTTGGCACGGTATTGCCGCCCCTGGCACCCTCTACTACCGCTGCCTCTCCAGGTCTAAAACCCAAGGCGGTAGTACCGCCTGGGTCAGTGGTAGTACCGCTCCGGCGGCACTACCATAGATACACTCTGTGTAGTCTTAGGCCTGTGCGGAGTAGTACCGCCTAAGCGGTAGTACCGCTTAACTGCGGGGCTGGGCAGAAAACGGTTGGATTTTGGTTCCCCTATATAAAGGGGGGTCTTCTTCTTCCTAGTATTGACCTCTTCCCCCAAGCTCCATTGCCATTCAAAAGCTCATTCTTGCCCGATCTCTCTCCCTAGCCAATCAAACTTGTTGATTTTCTAGGGATTGGTTGAGAAGGCCCCGATCTACACTTCCACCAAGAGAAATTTGATTCCCCCTACTAATCCCTTGCAGATCTTGTTACTCTTGGGTGTTTGAGCACCACTAGACGGTTGAGGTCACCTCGGAGCCATATTCCATTGTGGTGAAGCTCCGTGGTTTCGTTGGGAGCCTCCAATTCGGTTGTGGAGAGAGCCCCAACCTTGTCTGTAAAGGTTCAGTCGCCGCCTTCAAGGGCACCAATAGTTGATTCACAGCTTTTCGCATTGTGTGAGGGCGTGAGGAGAATACAGTGGCCCTAGTGGCTTCTTGGGGAGCATTGTGCCTCCACACCGCTCCAACGGAGACGTACTTCCTCTCAAAGGGATGGAACTTCGGTAACACGTCCTCGTCTCCACCAGTTCCACTCTTGGTTATCTCTTACCTTTACTTGTGCAAGCTTATATTGTGTTGTATTCCTTGCTTGCTTGTGTGCTATTTGTTGCTGCATCATTTAGGTTGCTCACCTAGTTGCATATCTACACAACCTATTTTGATGCTAAGTTTAATTTGGTAAAGAAAAGCTAAAAATTGTTAGTTGCCTATTCACCCCCACTCCAGTCAACCATATCGATCCTTTCAGTTACGCTGCCAATAGAGGTTGAAGAAGGCACTACCATAGCAAGACGACGACGGAAAGGTGGCTGGTGTGAGTGGCAGCGGTGATGGCAGCAGGGACATATAATGCAATAGGTAGGCGGCACAATTATCTTGCCGTCGTGTTGGGCCGCCTCTTCAGCATCATGGCATCTATGGTGCTCTTAATCGATGGGTGTCTTTGTTTGGGTCGGCATCTTTATCTCAAAATTCTTGCCCGACGTCGCTGGCTCTACATAGTGGGAATGACGTGCTTCCTTGTCACAGACGCAATGCTTCAGATTCTTTGTATTAAGTTTCATACTACCTATGTATATGCTTCCTTCGATTTAGTATCATACATGTGCTACTATGGTATCATATGTGGCATGTTTTCGAAGTGTCTACATGTTTGCTTTGTTGTTTACACAACCATGGTAAATTGGTAATGCTTCGGAACTATTTTGTTCATGCTTCAGCAATTGTCAAACTATGTTTTTGATGGCTCACTATGACATAAAATGCATCCATATACATTTGATATGATACGCTTCATGAAAAATATTGTGTGCTTCGTTTCATATGTTAGTATGTGGAACTTGGTACTACATTTCCCATGCTTCAACCTAATAAAATTGTGCTTCAAAACACAACCATGCGTGACTGGACAAAAATGTGACCATGAAGTATGAAGCATCCGTCGTACCGTTCGAAGCATATATTTAGCATATGATGGAAAGAAGTATGGAATACAGGGAAGCATCATGCTTATATGGAAATACCTAGGATTATATGGACATGGAGCGAATATCGGAAGCATATATGGAAGGAGCATATTATAGTAAGTTTATGAATATTATGGAAGCATGTATGAAAGCAGTGTATTATTACGAATATTATGGAAGCACATATGGAAGCAATTATATATCATTTTTTGGACTAACCTATTAATTTTGTGCCCAGTTTCAGTTGCTGTTTTTTGCTTGTTTTTTACTTTGCAGAATATCAATACCAAACGAAATCCAAATGCCACGAAACTTTTTGGAGATTTTTTTTCTGGCAATAAGAGACCCTGAAAACTTGTATCACCATCTCTTCGCCAAACTAGTGCACCTATACAATCTACCATTGTATTTGCTGTGTTGGGGACACAAGAGACTCTTTGTTATTTGGTTGCAGGGTTGTTTGAGAGAGACCATCTTCATCCTACGCCTCCCACAGATTGATAAGCCTTTGGTCATCCACTCGAGGGAAAATTGCTACTGTCATACAAAACTCTGCGCTTGGAGGCCCAACACGAGTCTACAAGAATAAGTTGTGTAGTAGACATCACCCTACAGGTTCGGAAAAAAGTGAACATTTCTCGGAACCCCTTCCAGACAATAGTCAATAGCGGGATCTGGACACGCTTATTAACTTCCGCATATTCACGAAGTTCTCGAGCAAACATTTGTTTACAAATACCATTCTTTTTGCTTCGCGATACGCTTACGGAACTCGAGGGGAGATTATCGGTATCCCCGTGATCAACTCCTTGATCACTATTCCGGTTATCCTCATTACCGGCTTTGTCATGTCCGTGTTCCGGTATCTCGTGATCATAATCACAGGTGTTTGGTCAGACGAAATGATTGACACCATAACACCAAGTGGGCCCAGAGAGTATCTCTCTATCGTGAGGGGTACAAATCCCAGTCTTGAACTATTGCTACCGAGACATACGTTTTCGGTATACCCGTAAGTCACCTTTATTCACATCCATTTACGGAGTGACATGTGATAAACCCCAAAGTAACCATCTGGTATGTAGGTATACAATATTCTCATGGTCCAAGGGACAATGCTAACGTGAACAAGTTATATGAAGTACCGATAACATAGCAATGATGACATCTCTCGGTAATTCATGAGTTGGGTCTATCCTACTCCGGTTTTATCATGACAATGGTGTTCTCGTATATTGATAGCATCCTTGTTACATTAACACTGCTCATGATCAGGAAAACAAGATCATCATCAATACACGAATTAGTCTTAGAGGCTAGACTAGGGATCACTTCGTGTTTATGTTTCCACACATGTATTTGGGTTTTCCTCCGAATATCATATTCAAGAACCAATACAATTGTAGCACAGAAACGTAAACTTAATAATGAACATGGAAATATAATAATAACATTTATTATTGCCTCTGGGCATATTTCCAACACTAGATGAGAGCATTGTGTGATTAGTTTGTTCTTGGCGGGTCGTTGGAGTGACATAAATTACCGAACCCTAAGTTTATGAAATATTACATGAGGGGTTGTTGGAACCCCAAAGTTTATGACTATGGTTAGATGCTATCTTAATTATTTTTCTTGTATTTGCGGATGCTTGCATAGAGAGTACAATCATAAGTATGTTGTTTGTTCAAGTAAGAACAATACTTTATCATAGGTTTCACTGCACAACAAATCATCAAAACAATGAACAATAACTCAATGAAACTCCAGCGTGTCCTCAAGAGCGCCCTGTAAGTAAAACCACTGGCTTGTCTTTATCACAATTAATGATTTGGTCACTTGCTGCACTTTTGTTACGATTTACTTTCTTGCAATTACTCTTGCTTTCAAACAGACCATCAAACACTCTTTGCACCTTTTACTGTGAACCTTTGCTAGTTTGTATCAACCAATTTGTTATGTTCCTTGTTGGGTTCGTTACTCTTACTTATCGAAAAGTCTATGGTAGAACCCCTACACTTATGGGTTATCGGCGCCGATCATATATGAGGAGGGAGAAGGAGCTTGGGAATCCGCCCATTAAGCATAGGGCGTGAAGGATCGAGCTATTGTTGTCCCTCTTTCCCTCGGTCTAGAATAATACGGAAAAAGAGGATTGCATTCATGACGGATTATACGAGGAATGACAAGTTAACTTACGATGAGAAGGCAAAATGTTCTCCATTGATAAATTTCCGTACCAATTCCAACCTCTCGCCCCTCTTTTCGATGGTTTTTTTTGGGGAGGGGGGGGGGGGGGGGGTAGACTCTAAACTCTTATTCACCGTCCCCTATTTAACAAATGTGTTCAACCAAATTGGATGGTTGCGCCTCTTGGGCTCCATGGCACCCATTTTCCTCAATGATACTTTTAGGTTTCAATTTTTTTTGAAAGAAAAATCTTACGTATGCATATAGATGTGCTCTACGTATATGTAAAATGTCACTAAAAAACATTTTCATATGTGATCGAAAATAAATAAACAAATAAAAAAACTTATTTATTCACGAAAAATTACAGATGGTGATTAGCATCTATACCAACACCTGAAAACGAATCACCGCACGGCAGGCGTGGTGAGCAATCTCCAAATCATTCAATACAAGGTGTGTTTTCTTTCTTTTGAAAAAGAAAAGAACTGCCCTAATTCCTTCCCGGGTTGGTGAGTTCTCTAGCAGCGTGTGCCACACATCACATCAGATCACATCACCGTTATTCTTTGGGAGCTAGTACTAGCAGTAGGATCTCGTGGGGGTCAGTTTGCTTACTGTTTAGCACCAACCGCGAACAGTGTCAAGGAGCAAAGAAAGGCCAGCACCAACGGGGGTTGCTGGCTGGTTGCAACTGCTCCATAACTCGTGGCTGGAAGATCTGGTGTGGCTGGAGACATTCATTATCTAGGTCGAGGACAGGGAGGCATGGAGCTCCATGGAGATCTTGTACGCACGCCTTGGGCGGTGCATGCCGTATATGGACAGAGAGGTTGAGCTCTGAATATTCAAGGCTGTTTTAATGGGGCGGCAGTCTAACTGTTGACGAGGAAAGTCCAGGCGACTTTCGGCTGGCGAAGGTGAAGACTTTCTCTGAGAAGAAGAGGGAGAAGAAAATGGAAGGGGGTGTGAACCGGGCCTGCTTCATTTCAGTCAAACGCTTGCAGGAATATAAATCCCGAGGATCGATCGACAAATCAAACACATGCACTACCAACTTCGACTTCTAGGTACGTACGTAGTGGCAGTTTTGACCGTCAGGTCAGCTTCCCAATTGACATTTCTTCCCTTGTGGCCGAATTTGACCTGCTAGGCGCAGATCACAAATCAAACATACGGTGATCTTCGTGAGGAGCAGATCACGATCAGTTGCCAAAGACTGTGAGCAGGTGTGTCTAGCGTACGCGGTTCAGTTAACCGGGCAAAGCAGTCACGAATGCTCCCTGAAAAACACCGTGCTCATCCCTGCATACATATAACCGAAGCATATTCCTTGTACGGTCTGTTTTAGCCACTGCGCCGTCAGCATTAAGTTTAGCTCGCCCTTGCGGTGGCGGACTCCGTCTCCTCACACCAGGGAATCGCTAGGGTTGTTTCAGTTCCGACAGAAGTCTAGTTACAACACTGTAGGTGCACAGTGGAGTCTTGAAACTCCTTGTGTATCGCGTGCCTTCTCGCCAAGAAAAAATGAAAGAGTACTCTCAGAAGACCTTTTTTTTAAACTAGTAAGTGTGCACGTGCAACGCACGTCTATTTGGACTAATAAATGTGCACGTGTAACACATGTCTATTTGGATTAACACATTATACTAAACTTAATACAAGATAATTTATTCATAAATTTGAAATTTCCCTATAAAATAAACAATCTCTTATTCCCAACTTGTACAAATAATTTGAAATATCGTTTTTCCTTAATCAACATGTCTCCTGTATTAAAAGACCACCCACTTTTCCCAATGTATAAAACTCAAAATTATTTAGAAGATTCATCATGATTCTCCATATGCACACATTTATGTAAGTATAATCACACATAAAATTATCACTTAGGACAAGCTAAGGAAGCGTTTCAGTGCCAACAAACTCCAATCAAGAATTATTATTACAATTAAGTGTCAACCACAATAGTGGGAAGAGACCTTTATGGTTTGTTGAAAGGAGGAAGCAATTGTCAGATAGAGAAGTGTAGAGATGTCTTGACTGCATAGAATCAGCTGTGAAATAAGACAAAAAAATGCTTGTTGGATCATCCGATTATACTATTGCACCACAAGTGTCGTAATGTCTGGAAGCAAGAAAAGTGACTTACTTTATTATGAAAATAGAACATGTAAACCAAATAAAAATTACAGTGATAAATTGCATAATTTTACTTGTTATTCACTGGACAAAAGCATTAATATGACAACTTAGAACAGTTACTTGAGTACTACACATTTCTTTTAAGGGCTCAACATTCTAAAATTTTGACAATATAAGAAATATCCTCTCAATTTGTAGTAATAATGATACGAAGATAAATAATTTGGAAATGGTCTTCAACATGCGTAGGCTACCACTTGTAAGAATAACAGTGGCAAAAAAAAGCCAACAAATGCCGGCTTAGAAAGAAAAAAACTGCAGACATGCTTCCAATTTTAGCAACTCTAGTGGATAAAACATACCTTACCTTTCAAGTCAGGAAATAGTCAAATGAAAAAATATATTTATTATAAGTAGTAGAGATGAAGTCATAAGGATCATGATTCAAGATATTCGGAGAAACATGGTTGGTCTCTCTGTATGATGCGAACTCGTCACCTCTACCAAAGTGGTCGTGCGTAGTATATAATGTAGAGTGCAATAATGAAATAAAATAAATGATATGAGAATTTACCATGACCACAAAATATCCTACGTTCGTCATCATCATAATCAACATGCATTTTTTGCTTCTTTTGTATGTGGTCCAAGTTTTCTATCAGGAAAACATGTTAACTCAACTATAGATAAGGACGGTATGAAAATGCGCATGTAAAATTACATTTGCCATGTATCTGTTGGACAAACAAATAAGACTTATGCAAACTTTTGGTTTTTTTAGTAAAACTTATGCGAACTTTAGTTTCTTTTCACTAAAACTTATGCAAACTTCTGGGTTTTTTTCAGTGAAACGTAATTTCATGACTGCAAATAAGGTCTAGGTTCAATGAATTTGTCTGTGAGTTCACTGTGTAGTTGTGAGTTGGCCATCTAATTGTTGGGGATCGTAGCAGAAATTTAAAATTTTCTACGCATCACCAAGATCAATCTATGGAGTAATCTAGCAACGAGGGGAAGGGGAGTGCATCTACAAACCCTTGTAGATCGCTAAGCGGAAGCGTTGCAAGAACGCGGATGAAGGAGTCGTACTCGTAGCGATTCAGATCGCGGTTGATTCCGATCTAAGCATCGAACCACGGCGCCTCCGCGTTCAACACACGTGCAGCCCGGTGACGTCTCCCACGCCTTGATCTAGCAAGGGGAGAAGGAGAGATTGGGGAAGACCCCGTCCAGCAGCAGCACGACGGCGTGGTGGTGGTGGAGGAGCGCAGAACTCCAGCAGGGCTTCGCCAAGCACTACGAGAGACGAGGAGGGAGAGAGGTAGGGCTGCGCCAAGAGGGAGATGATCTCGTGTGTCTTGCATCCCCCAATACCTCAAGTATATATAGGGGAAGGGGAGGGGCTGCGCCCCCATCTAGGGTTCCCTCCATAGGGGTGGCGGCAGCCCCAAAACCAATCTAGGGTGGCGACCAAGGGGGGAGAGAGGGGGCGCACCTAGGGTGGGCCTTAAGGCCCATCTGGACCTAGGGTTTGCCCCCCCCCCCTCTTGGAGGCGCCTTGGGCCTTGGTGGGAGGCGCCCCAGCCCACCTAGGGGCTGGTCCCTTCCCACTATTGGCCCATGTAGGCCTCCGGGGCAGGTGGCCCCACCCGATGGACCCCCGGACCCCTCCGGTGGTCCCGGTACACTACCGGTGATGCCCGGAACACTTCCGATGGCCAAAACCGTACTTCCTATATATAAATCTTTACCTCCGGACCATTCCGGAACTCCTCGTGACGTCCGGGATCTCATCCGGGACTCCGAACAACATTCGGTAACCGCGTACATACTTTCCCTATAACCCTAGCGTCATCGAACCTTAAGTGTGTACACCCTACGGACTTGGGAGTCTTGCAGACATGGCCGAGACAACTCTCCGGTCAATAACCAACAGCGGGATCTGGATACCCATGTTGGTTCCCACATGCTCCACGATGATCTCATCGGATGAACCACGATGTCAAGATTCAATCAATCCCGTATACAATTCCCTTTGTCTAGCGGTATAGTACTTGCCCGAGATTCGATCGTCGGTATCCCGATACCTTGTTCAATCTCGTTACCGGCAAGTCTCTTTACTCGTTCCGTAACACATCATCCCGTGATCAACTCCTTGATCACATTGTGCACATTATGATGATGTCCTACCGAGTGGGCCCAGAGATACCTCTCCATTTACACGGAGTGACAAATCCCAGTCTCGATTCGTGCCAACCCAACAGACACTTTCGGAGATATCCGTAGTGCACCTTTATAGCCACCCAGTTACGTTGTGACGTTTGGCACACCCAAAGCACTCCTACGGTATCCGGGAGTTGCGCAATCTCATGGTCTAAGGAAATGACACTTGACATTAGAAAAGCTTTAGCATACGAACTACACGATCTTGTGCTAGGCTTAGGATTGGGTCTTGTCCATCACATCATTCTCCTAATGATGTGATCCCGTTATCAACGACATCCAATGTCCATGGTTAGGAAACCGTAACCATTTATTGATCAATGAGCTAGTCAACTAGAGGCTTACTAGGGACATGGTGTTGTCTATGTATCCACACATGTATCTGAGTTTCCTATCAATACAATTCTAGCATGGACAATAAATGATTATCATGAACAATGAAATATAATATAATTTATTATTGCCTCTAGGGCATATTTTCAACACTCTCCCACTTGCACTAGAGTCAATAATCTAGTTCACATCGCTATGTGATTAACACTCACAGGTCACATCGCCATGTGACCAACATCCAAAGAGTTTACTAGACTCAATGAGTTCTGGGTTTGATCATGTTATGCTTGTGAGAGAGGTTGTAGTCAACGGGTCTGCCATATTCAGATCCCTATGTATTTCGCAAAACTTTATGTCATATCGTAGATGCTGCTACCACGTTCCACTTGGAGCTATTCCAAATTGTTGCTCCATTATACGTATCCGGTATCTCTACTCAGAGCTATCCGGATAGGTGTCAAGCTTGCATCGACGTAACTCTTTACGTCGAACTCTTTATCACCTCCATAACCGAGAAACATTTCCTTATTCCTCTAAGGATAATTTTTGACCGCTATCTGGTGATCCAGTCCTAGATCACCTTTGTACCCTCTTGCCAGATATGTGGCAAGGCACACATCTGGTGCGGTACTCAGCATGGTATACCGTATAGAGCCTATGACAAAAGCATAGGGGACGACCTTCGTCCTTCCTCTTTCTTCTGCCGTGGTCAATCTTCGAGTCTTACTCAACTTCACACCTTACAACTCAGGTAAGAACCCCTTCTTTGACTGATCTATTTTGAAATCCTTCAAAAACATGTCAAGGTGTGCGTTCTTTGAAAGTATCATCAGGCGTCTTGATCTATTTCTTTAGATCTTGATGCCCAATATGTAAGCAGCTTTATCCAGGTCTTCCTTTGAAAATCACTCTTCAAACAACCGTTTATGCTTTCCAGAAATTCTACATTATTTCGAATCAACAATATGTCATCCACATATACTTATCAGAAATGTTGTAGTGCTCCCACTCACTTTCTTGTAAATACATGTTTCTAGCAAACATTGTATAAACCTAAAAGCTTTGATCACTCCATCAAAGCATATATTCCAACTCCGAGATGCTTGCTCTAGTCCATAGAAGGATTGTTGGAGCCAGCATACCTTTTAGCATCCTTAGGATCGACAAAACCTTTTATTATATCATATACAACTTTTTCTTACGAAAACTCGTTTTGACATCCATCTGTCAGATTTCATAGTCGAAAAATACAGCTAATGCTAACATGATTCCGACGGACTTAAGCATCGCTACGGGTGAGAAATTCTCATCGTAGTCAACTCCTTGAACTTGTGAAAAGACTCTTTTCCACAAGTCGAGCTTTATAGACGGTAACATTACCGCCCACGTCCGTCTTCTTCTTAAAGATCCATTTATCTCAATGGCTTGCCGATCATCGGGCAAGTCCACCAAAGTCCATACTTTGTTCTGATACATGGATCCTATTTCGGATTTCATGGCTTCTAACCATTTGTCGGAATACGGGCCCACCATCGCTTCTCCATAACTCGTAGGTTCATTGTTGTCTAACAACATGATATCCAAGACATGATTACCGTACCACTCAGGAGTAGTACATATCCTTGTCGACCTATGAGGTTCGATAGCAACTTGATCCAAAGCTTCATGATCACCATCATTAACTTCCTATTCAACAGACGTAGGCGCCACAGAAAACATCTTTTTGTGTTGCATCACTCTCTGGTTGAAGTAAAGGTTCGACAACCTCATCAAGTTCTATCTTCCTCCCACTCAATTCTTTCGAGAGAAACTCCTTCTCGAGAAAGGACCCGTTCTTAGCGACAAACAATTTGCCCTCGGATCTGAGATAGAAGGTATACCCAACTGTCACCTTTGGGTATCCTATGAAGATGTGTTTGTCCGCTTTTGGGTTCGAGCTTCTCCGGCTGAAGCCTTAAGCATCGCAGCCCCAAACATTAAGAAACGACAATTTTGGTTTCTTGCCAAACCATATTCATACGATGTCGTCTCAACGGACTTAGATGGTGTCCTATCTAAAGTGAATGCAGCTGTCTCTAACGCATATCCTCAAAATGAAAACGGTAGATCGGTAAGAGACATCATAGATCGCACCATATCTCATAAGGTTCGATTACGACGTCCTGACACACCATTACCCTCTGGTGTTCCAGGTGGCTTCAACTGCGAATCAATTCCACAATGTCTTAAGTGATTGCCAAACTCATAACTCGGAAAATCCCCTTTTGATTAGATCGTAGGAACATGATCTTCTTGTTATGACGATTCTTAACTTCACTCTGAAATCGCTTGAACTTTTCAAACGTTTCAGACTTGTGCTTCATTAAGTAAATATACCTATATCTACTCAAATCGTTAGTGAAGATGAGAAAATAGCGATATCCACCGCACGCTTCAATTCTCATTGGATCACACGCATCAGCATGTATGATTTCCAACAAGTCACTTGCCCGTTTCATCGTACCTGAAAACGGGGTCTTAGTCATCCTGCCCATGAGGCATGGCTCGCATGCGTCAAGCGATTCAAAATCAAGTGACTCCAAACATCCATCGACATGGAGTTTCTTCATGCATCTTACGCCAATATGACCTAAGCGGCAGTGCCACAAGAAAGTGGTACTATCATTATTAACTCTACATCTTTTGGCGTGAACATGCGTATTACCACGACCGAGATTCAATGAACCATTCACATAGGGTGCATTACCATGAAAGGTATTATTCATGTAAACAAAATAACCATTATTCTCTAACTTAAATGAATAACCGTATTGCAATGAAGATGATCTAATCATATTCATGCTCAACGTAGACACCTGATAACATTTATCTAGGTTCAACACTAATCCCGAAGGCAGATGGAGCGTGCGATGGTGATCTCATCAACTTTGGAAACACTTCCAACACACATCGTCACCTCGCCCTTAGCCAGTCTCCGTTTAGTTCGTAGCTTTTGCTTCAAGTCACCAATAATAGCAACTGAACCGGTATCCAATACCCAGGTGCTACCAGGAGTACTAGTAAGGTACACATTAATAACACGTATATACTTTGTTGAAGTTGCCAGTCTTCTTATCTACCATGCATTTGGGGTAATTCCGCTACCAGTGACCGTTCCCCTTACAATAGAAGCACTTAGTCTCGGGTTTGGGTTCAACCTTGGGTTCCTTCACTGGAGCGGCAATTGGTTTGCCATCCATGAAGTTTCCCTTCTAGCCCTTGCCCTTCTTGAAACCAGTGGTCTTGTTAAACCATCAACACTTGAATCTCCTTCTTGATTTCTACCTTTTGCGGTCTTAAGCACCGCGAACAGCTCCGGGATCATCTCCATCCCTTGCATGTCATAGTTCATCACGAAGATCTAGTAGCTTAGTGATAGTGGCTAGAGAACTCTATCAATCACTATCTTATCTGGAAGTTTAACTCTCACCTGATTTAAGTGATTGTAGCACCCAGACATTCTGAGCACATGCTCACTAGCTGAGCTATTCTCCTCCATCTTGTTGGCAAAAGAACTTGTCAGAGGTCTCATACCTCTCAACACGGCATGAGCCTGAAATCCCAATTTCAGCTCTTGGAACATCTCATATGTCTTATGGCGTTCAAAACGTCATTGGAATCCCGATTCTAAGCCGTAAAGTATGGTGCACTAAACTATCAAGTAGTCATCAGAATGTGTCTGTCAGGTGTTCACAACATCCACAGACGAAGTTGTAGGGGTTTGCACATCGAGCGGTGCATCAAAGACGTAAGCCTTCTGTGTAGTAGTAAGGACACTCCTCGGACTACGAACCCAGTCCACATCATTGCTTACAATATCTTTGAACTTGGTCTTTCTCTAGGAACGTATTGAAACAAGGAGCTACAACGTGAGCTATTTATCTACAACATATTTGCAAAGACAATTTAGACTATATTCATGATAATTAAGTTCATCTAATCAAATTATTTAATGAACTCCCACTCAGATAGACATCCCTCTAGTCATCTAAGTGAAACATGATCCGAATCGACTAGGCCGTGTCCGATCATCACGTGAGACGGACTAGTCATCAACGGTGAACATCTCATGTTGATCGTATCTTCTATACGACTCATGTTCGACCTTTCGGTCTTCCGTGTTCCAAGGCCATGTTTGTACATACTAGGCTCGTCAAGTCAACCTAAGTGTTTCGCATGTGTTCCGAGGCCATGTCTGTACATGCTAGGCTCGTCAACACCTGTTGTATTCGAACGCTAGAATCTATCACACCCGATCATCACGTGGTGCTTCGAAACAATGAACCTTCGCAATGGTGCACAGTTAGGGGGAACACTTTTCTTGAAATTTTAGTGAGGGGTCATCTTATTTAAGCTACCGTCATTCTAAGCAAATAAGATGTAAAACATGATAAACATCACATGCAATCAAATAGTGACATGATATGGCCAATATCATTTGCTCCTTTTGATCTCCATCTTTGGGGCTCCATGATCATCGTTGTCACCGGCATGACACCATGATCTCCATCATCATGATCTCCATCACCGTGTCTTCTTGAAGTTGTCTCGTCATCTATTACTTCTACTACTATGGCTAACGCTTTAGCAATAAAGTAAAGTAATTACATGACGTTTATATTGACACGCAGGTCATAAATAAATTAAGACAACTCCTATGGCTCCTGCCAGTTGTCATACTCATAGACATGCAAGTCGTGATTCCTATTACAAGAACATGATCAATCTCATACATCACATATATCATTCATCATATCCTTTTGGCCATATCACATCACACGACACATGCTGCAAAAACAAGTTAGACGTCCTCTAATTGTTGTTGCAAGTTTTTATGTGGCTGCTATAGATTTCTAGCAACAACGTTTCTTACCTACGCCAAAACCACAACGTGATATGCCAATTTCTATTTACCCTTCATAAGGATCCTTTTCATCGAATCCGATCCGACTAAAGTGGGAGAGATAGACACCCGCTAGCCACCTTATGCAACTAGTGCATGTCAGTCAGTGGAACCAGTCTCACGTAAGCGTACATGTAAGGTCGGTCCGGGCCGCTTCATCCCACGATGCCGCCGAATCAAGATAAGACCAGTAACGGCAAGTAAATTGAAAAAATCGATGCCCACAACAACTTGTGTTCTACTCGTGCATAGAAACTACGCATAGACCTAGCTCATGATGCCACTGTTGGGGATCGTAG
Organism: Triticum urartu; assembly: GCF_056163025.1. Lineage (NCBI taxonomy): Eukaryota > Viridiplantae > Streptophyta > Magnoliopsida > Poales > Poaceae > Triticum > Triticum urartu. The sequence goes on from NC_141874.1 coordinate 716,472,741, forward strand.
CAGAAATTTAAAATTTTCTACACATCACCAAGATCAATCTATGGAGTAATCTAGCAACGAGGGGAAGGGGAGTGCATCTACATACCCTTGTAGATCGCTAAGCGGAAGCGTTGCAAGAACGCGGATGAAGGAGTCGTACTCGTAGCGATTCAGATCGCGGTTGATTCCGATCTAAGCGCCGAACCACGGCGCCTCCGCGTTCAACACACGTGCAGCCCGGTGACGTCTCCCACGCCTTGATCCAGCAAGGGGAGAAGGAGAGGTTGGGGAAGACTCCATCCAACAGCAGCACGACGGCGTGGTGGTGGTGGAGGAGCGCGGAACTCCAGCAGGGCTTCGCCAAGCACTATGAGAGACGAGGAGGGAGAGAGGTAGGGCTGCGCCAAGAGGGAGATGATCTCGTGTGTCTTGCAGCCCCCAATACCTCAAGTATATATAGGGGAAGGGGAGGGGCTACGCCCCCATCTAGGGTTCCCTCCCTAGGGGTGGCGGCAGCCCCAAAACCCATCTAGGGTGGCGGCCAAGGGGGGAGAGAGGGGGGCGCACCTAGGGTGGGCCTTAAGGCCCATCTGGACCTAGGGTTTGCCCCCCTCCCCTCTTGGAGGCGCCTTGGGCCTTGGTGGGAGGCGCCCCAGCCCACCTAGGGGCTGGTCCCTTCCCACTATTGGCCCATGTAGGCCTCCGGGGCAGGTGGCCCCACCCGATGGACCCCCGGACCACTCCGGTGGTCCTGGTACACTACCGGTGATGCCCGGAACACTTTCGGTGGCCAAAACCATGCTTCCTATATATAAATCTTTACCTCCGGACCATTCCGAAACTCCTCATGATGTCCGGGATCTCATCCGGAACTCCGAACAACATTCGATAACCGCGTACATACTTTCCCTATAACCCTAGCGTCATCGAACCTTAAGTGTGTAGACCCTACGGGCTCGGGAGTCATGCAGACATGGCCGAGACAACTCTCCGGTCAATAACCAACAGCGGGATCTGGATACCCATGTTGGTTCCCACATGCTCCACGATGATCTCATCGGATGAACCACGATGCCAAGGATTCAATCAATCCCGTATACAATTCCCTTTGTCTAGTGGTATAGTACTTGCCCGAGATTCGATCGTCGGTATCCCGATACCTTGTTCAATCTCGTTACCGGCAAGTCTCTTTACTCGTTCCGTAACACATCATCCCGTGATCAACTCCTTGATCACATTGTGCACATTATGATGATGTCCTACCGAGTGGGCCCAGAGATACCTCTCCGTTTACACGGAGTGACAAATCCCAGTCTCGATTCGTGCCAACCCAACAAACACTTTCGGAGATACCCGTAGTGCGCCTTTATAGCCACCCAGTTACGTTGTGACGTTTGGCACACCCAAAGCACTCCTACGGTATCCGGGAGTTGCACAATCTCATGGTCTAAGGAAATGATACTTGACATTAGAAAAGCTTTAGCATACGAACTACACGATCTTGTGCTAGGCTTAGGATTGGGTCTTTTCCATCACATCATTCTCCTAATGATGTGATCCCGTTATCAACGACATCCAATGTCCATGGTCAGGAAACCGTAACCATCTATTGATCAACGAGCTAGTCAACTAGAGGCTTACTAGGGACATGGTGTTGTCTATGTATCCACACATGTATCTGAGTTTCCTATCAATACAATTCTAGCATGGATAATAAACGATTATCATGAACAATGAAATATAATATAATTTATTATTGCCTCTAGGGCATATTTCCAACAGTAATAACCGATAGTCAGTACTTAAGAAACAGGGATGTCTGTCGCAGGTACGCGAAAATCAATGAAAAATAAGGAAAAAAGAAGGCATTTGTTGCCTGAAACCCAACTGTGTGTGCTCCAGCGCTCCTCTGTTTCTCATTGCCTCATCTCTAGTTCTTGTACTTCTAGATGTGTCACCACCGGCGAGGTAGCGATGACAGTAAAAAAACACTCGGTACTTACCTGATTAGTGCGTGTGTGTGTGACACGTTCGCGTGAAGGCGAGCGTCTCCGTCGTTCAAGCCTGCGAGCGGCCGCGACGACTGTGTCCTCTCACCAGCTAGGCGGCATTGTTGGCGCGGGTGAGTCAGTCGTCCAGCTTTGAGGCGTCAGCCTCCACGCACCAGGGCGTGGGGAGTTCCAACGTCCGACGAAGGTAGGATATCTTTGGACGACGTCGTCCACGCATGAGTACTGGACAAGCGTGTCCAACGGAGCAGCACACGTCAGAGTTGAGGGAGTCGGCGGTGGCTTCGGGCGAGTGAGATGGGGCCGTGATTAGCTTCACCTGCTGCGCAATGGCCGAGACCTGTGCCGCCCTGGGGACGACGATGGTTGGCGACCAGGCGAATCTACATGCATGGCCCGCTTATACTGGTCCAGGATACCCAGCGTTTCCCCCACTTGAAGGGCGTCGACGGTGGGTGGTTGTCAGCGTGGGTGTTGTGGACGCATCTGAAGTCGACGCGGATGCCGGTGGTTCTCGGAGAGCATGCGCAGGACGTGGATGAAGTCGTTGCAGTCAGTAGAAGAGTGACCTGGCCTCCAAGCAGAAGATGAAGGCGACGACGGCACGTGTGTGTGTGTTCGTAGGAAGCCGCAGCTCCTCCTCGCGTGTCTCCCACTATGGCTTGCGTGGGTGGTGGGCTGGTGACGGCAGGTGACTCGCGATTTCGATTTCCTGATAGGAGATGATAGGTTGCGCTCGCGATTAGTTTCCTACTAATAATTAGATGCGTTCGTGGTTAGTTATCTAATAGGATGCGTCCGTGATTAGTTTCTTAATAATTAGATGCGTCCGTGATTAATTTCCTAATAGGATGCGCGTGATTATTTCCTAATAATAGGATGCATGCGTGATCATTTTTCTAATAATAGGATGCTCCCGTGATTAGTTTCCTAATAATAGGATGCGTTTGTGATTAGTTTCCTAATAATTAGATGCGCCCGTGATTAGTTTCTTAATAGGATGTATTCGTGATTATAGTTTCCTAATTGATCAGACGCTTTCATATTTTCCTCCGCGGTGGAGTACGGCCAGTCAATGTAAATTGCTAAGTGCACATAGAGTACAGATTACGTTAAAGCTAGCCGTTAGATTGAGTTTAGTGAGACTAATCATGCGGTGGTCATGTATTCGTGTATGTTTTGTGGGGTGCACTTGGAAAAAGATAATGTTTGCTATTTTATAAGTAATATAGATGCGGTGGTCATGTATTCATGTATGTTTTGTGGGGTGCACTTAAAAAAGATAATGTTTACTCTTTTATAAGTAATATAGATTATAAGTAATATAGAAATATAGATGGACGGAAGAACTTTTTTTTTTTTGAGAATCTGGAAGAGAATAACTGAGGTTCCGCTCTATGTTGGGCCGTTAATCTGGGCTCACGGCCCATTATCAGAAGGAGAACCGAACGAACGACTTCAGAAGGTCGACGTGAAAATAATAGTGGGGGAAGATCTCCCTATCGACGACGCTCATCTCACCGTCGTTTGCCTAGACAAAAGAGAGTCACCGCCTCCTCCGCCTTCTCATCGCCGGCCCCTGCCTCCGCCACTCGCCCACTCCCTGCCCCTAGTCCCGATCTCGCGCCGTCGGCCACCGATCCTGCCCCTAGTTCCGATCCTAGTCCCAGCCGTCTCCCCCATACCCCAACCGCCTCCCCCATACCCCAGCCGCCTCCGCTCATTCCTCCCCGCGCAGAGCCGCGGCGGCCGCCTGCCAACGCCGGGACGGACTACTGGTCAGCAGGTTCAGTCCAGGACGCGGCTGGTACAGTGACACCTGGAGCCCTGCCGCTCCACTGAACTAGCGATCCGAAGGAGCGGACGGGCGCACACCAGGTGTTCGAGGGAATGCACCTCTGAAACGCCTTCCCCACTTAGCCTCCGGGAGACGAACGAGCAGAGTTGAGAATGACGTTCGGGTCTGTCATCGAGAGGAATGTGGCGCGGCCACTCATGAGGCTGGTCACCATGGGCGGTGCACCGATCCTGCAGCAGCTCCACCTGGAGGAAAGGCTGCTGCGCCGCACCAGCGATAACTGGTGCATCGTCAATGATGGCACGGCTCCTCCCACCATTGTCATGGGTGTCTCTGGGTAATGTCCTTTCGGTGTCTTCAGTAAGTTGCCTTTCATTCGTGCGAGCGTAGTGTGGTTGTTTATATGGTTTTCGTGCCAACAGGAAGGTCTCTGAGCTCGTCGAGATACGGCCTGTGCTTCGAGATCATGTGCCAGTGGTAAGGCGTTTCAGTGGGGGTGGCACCGTCATTGTTGATCAGGGGACAGTTTTCGTCACCTTCATATGCAACAAGACTGCCATCGCTGGGTTGCAGCCGTTTCCCCGCGACATCATGTCATGGACAGGCCAGCTGTATGGTAAAGTGTTCCGTGGATTCGGCGAATTTCATCTGCGGGAAAATGGTATGTCAAATTAGCAGACTGGCTATTTCACCACTTGCCAGTTTGATTTTACCATGGAGTTGTTTTATTTTAATCAGTGAAAATTCTATCATTGTTCCTAGTCAGGCTTTGATATGCATTTACAGCGACCATTTATATAGTGGTGTGCACTAGCTATTCTCGAATTCCTGTACCGATCTTACTTGACCGTTCATCCTTTTTCTCCTCTGTATTTTATTTTATTGACTGTATTAAGGTCTCTAAATGTCTAAGGGTTTCCCAGCGGGCATGTTTTGAATTTTGACCTGCTGCATCGTTGCAAATCTAGAATCTACTAAACTGATCCTTGTAGTATGCAACTTTAGATAGCATAGATTAAAGTGAAACCATGGACTCGCATGTCACACGACCAGCAATTCTGATCCCCATTGTAATATTTGATTCTTGCTCTGAAATGTCATGTGTAAATGCGTTTTGCTCTGTTTACCGCCTTGCAAGTTGTAAGGGTTCCTGGAATGATTTAATGTAGACCGAAGCTACTATCCTCTATTTAACATATCTCTTTCCAAATTTGAAATTATGTTGTAAAAAGTTGATCCTGGATCTGGCATATATATTGAATATTTCAGGTATGCCAATTTGCAGTTTACATGTGATGTATATCTTTCCAAGGCTACACTCATGTGTGGGTTATTTTTCGCAGACTATGCATTCGATCATCGAAAGTTTGGTGGAAATGCTCAGTCCATAACAAAAGATCGTTGGGTACACCACACATCATTCTTATGGGATTATGATGTGAAAAATATGGGTTATCTAAAAAACCCACAACGTGCTCCTGAATATCGCCAGGTACAGTTATCTCTGTGATATTTTGCTTTGCTTTGAACCAACCAAAGTATTAAATTTTGACCTTTCTAAACAAAATATGAATTTAGAGACCTTAACTCTGGCTATTTATGTCCATATCAGCTTCTATTGTTTGTTATGTTGCCAAATTTTAGGCTGGTCAATGTTGGTATGTTTCCCCAAACATGGGAAACAAGTTGATCTATTAGTAGCAGTCCAGTCGCTATCTTGGGTTTACTATTTTCTAAACACTTGGGATGACAAGATATGTAAACCACTGAACTGTCAACTAAATTCCGTCGAATGAAAAAAAAAACTCTGCTTTCAGTGGATGCACTCATCTTAGAATAAACACATTTCATAAAACTTTGTGCGGTCCTTGGCACAGTTTACCCAGGAGCAGAGTTAACTGCTCGGTCTCTTCCAATTTTGGAAATATGAGCGATAGTTCCACTGAAAGACTGAATAGGAAAGTTTATGAGCAAGATTGCAGTTAACTGTTCATTGATATTGACACCTGAAGGGCGAATAATTCGAGGAATTCAGTGTAAGCATTTGTGTGCATATCCTTGAGAATATCATGTAGTCGAAAGCGCCGAGTTGAGTAGCATATATGTGTTTACCACCAGTTATTGGCTGCAGTGGTCTGGCACTGCACAAAACACTGCAAAGTTTAGTGCCAAGAAGCAGCATTTTTCCAAGGAATGGGCTTATTTCTTTAGAAAGTAGAAACCCTGGCCGATTAGTTTGATCCCTAAGTGGCACAATGACTGTTGAGTACATCCCAGTCTTTCATAGGTATAATGGCATTGTTGTTATTTTGTGATAGGGCTGTTTCTGAGAAAGTGTTGTTGTTATGAAAATAGGTTTTAATTTTAGAAAGTCAGGAACATTGTCATTTAGTACGTTGATAGTCTAGGCCTTTCAACCATTACGAGTCTTTGAAGTTCTGTCATTGCGATCTCCAAACTAAAAGCCTTTCTTATTTTTCAGGCGAGGGACCACTCAGATTTCCTGTGCCGCATGAACGAGTACATGCCATCACGGTCAGTTTTCACTGAAGGGATTACCGCGGCCCTCGGAGACCACTTTACGGTCCAACACACAGAGCTAGAGACAGCGCTCCCCGAAGACTTCATGCCTTCTACGAAGGTGCTATCGCCGCAGGACTTGCAAGACATCATCTCCTCCAAAGAGCCCCCCACAGCAGAGAGAATTCAACGATGGCCACGGTGATAAAGATCACTGCGTGTTTTGTGACATATGGCAATTTTTATGCCACACGGTGTACTCAACTTGGAGTCACTGCTTTCACTTGATTTTGACAAATCAGTTAGTCAGAAGGTGTAGTTCCAATATTTTTGGCAGCCTTGGTGCTGTTGCCTGGTGAAAATCGGTGATAGGATTCGGACGAGGCTTTGTGAACATGCTTGGTTGGCAGGCCATTTGCGCTGTCATGAGTTACCGCACATGAGTTATCTTTGGTAAACTGCTTGCAGATCATTGTACGCGGTCCACATACTACGCACCGTCGCACACAATTTGTTGAACATGATAGTTTGCCCATGAACACGCACGGTTCTTGAATTTCAATTGTGTGTTATCTCGACTTATCACACGCGTGTTTCGAACGAACTGTGAGCATCATTCTGTACTAGTGAAAGTGTTGTCTTATGACCCAATTAAAGAGTTTGATTTCCCAGCGGCCCCAACAGTGGGGTGTTTACTGATCTGCAACATTCTACAGCTCCTCGTCCTGACGACCGACGGCTGCCATGGATAGCTTTGGACTAGCCAAGCTCTCCAACCAGACCTCGTCGCGGACGGTGGCGTATTCGTCGTCGTTGCGGTGCCACGTCCAGACGGCGCTCGTCTCGTCGACGAGCCTCAGCCGGCCGTGCCCAAAGCTCGCCTCCTGGAACACCGACAGGTGCGCCGACTTGTGATAATCCAGGAACCTTCAGCACAAAAACAAGAATCAAGCTTCAAAATCTAACAAAATACCAAGGAAATCCGCAACAGCAACAGTGAGAGAGATCGATCGATCGATCGCGTACTTGAGAGCAAGCCCTTCTCTGTTGCCGCCGTCGCCGATGGTAATGTACATCGGGCCCCGGCCGTCGGCCTCGTTGTCATAGACCCTCGTCTGTTTCATCGACCAGCCAGAAAATTAGTCCATTGATGGAGCAAGAATGTCGGAACGCAACGAGATGATTAGCTGTAAGAAGGCTATAGCTTACGAATCGCTCGTAGGCGTGGACGTGGCCGGAGAAGACGACGTCGACGCGGGCCTCGTAGAGGAGGCTCTCCATGGCGGCGCGCATCGCCTCGCCCTCCCCCTGGTGGGCCTGGTTGGTGTTGTACCACGGCGCGTGCAGCAGCACCAGCAGCCACGGCGTCCTCCGCCGGTCCACGCCGGCGAGGTCCCGCTCCAGCCACGCGCGCTGCGCCGACCCCTCCTCGAACTCGGCGTAGGACCCCAGCATCACGACGTGCGCCGCGCCGCCGGCCGCGTCGAACGAGTAGTAGAGGTTGGAGGCGGAGCCGCTCTCCTCGTGCGGCATCCGCCACCGCGCGTTGTAGGCGACGAAGGGCGCGAAGCCGACGACGGGGAGCGCCTCCGCCTCGTGGTTGCCCTCCGTCACCATCCACGGCCGCGCGCTCGCCAGCGGCTGCACCAGCCGCCCGAACGAGTCCCACAGCGGCTGCTGCGTGTCCGCGTACGACAGGTCGCCCGGGAGCAGCAGCATGTCGTAGTCCGCGCCGCCGATGTGCGCCAGCGTCGACGCCGTCCACCGGGTCTGGCCCAGGTCGCCGATGACGACGAGCTCCACCGGGAGCGACGCCGGAGGGGTCCGGAGGGTGAGCTCGTCGCCGGCCTTGCCGCACCGGTAGTGGTAGGTCGTGCCGGGCGCCAGCGGGCCGATCGTCACGTGGTGGATCGCGCCGGACTCGTAGAAGAAGTATTTGTACGTCGCGTGGTCGCCCGTCGCCGACGCGGTGTAGTTGCCCCGGGATTCGCCGTACTCCACCACCGACGGCGTGCTCCGGTCGTCAGTGACCCATGAAATCCTCATCTTGTCCCTTCCCACAGTTGAAATGTGCACCTAACGGGTAGCATGTGAAAATGCCGAGAAAAGTAAATACAGTTATATAAAAGAATTGTATCAACACTCCTTAAAACAAAGAACTGTATGAACACTAGGATAAAAAAAACTATGACATACGGGCAAGTCTAGGAAAATATGGAAAAAAATTATACGAGACCAGGTCTCACGGTTAGCAGGTGAGACCCACCCTGATGGATGGGGTAGATGCTTTGTGATTTGTGAATGTCACGTGTCATCCATCAGGATGAGTCTCGCGTGAGACCTGGTCTCATAGAATTCTTTTCCTTTATTGAGGTGTCAGCAGACAACAGTTTTTTGCTATTGGAACTCAGGCTCTAGGAGCCCAGTTTTCCTAAAAAAAATCATAATTTGAAAGTCTCCAAAAAAACATAAGTAAAGATGCATACTACATGTTTTTGTAAAGTCTCATGATAAAATATGTTTTGATGTCTCCTAAAATCCGCGTTGCCTTCCCATCTCAATTTTGTCGCAACTATGGTCGACGATTCACTCCCCTCCTGGTAGGCACTAGGAGAATATCTAGAGCTACTGAATGCCCAGGTGCTACCGTTATACGGGCTGTGGGTCGTCAAATAACCCCTACATGCAACTTTTGTAACTCAATAAGTATCTATGGATGAATTGCACTATTTTGTAACGCCATCTTCTTCCAGAGGAATGAACTCCACAACAGAACTTCGCCCTTGCAAGGACAGACAACCAGGGGAGCAGCAAAGATGAACTTCAAAAATGTTTCTGAGGCTGCTCATAATGGGAGCATACAAGAAATTATCATGCATGCCAACTAGGCAATATTGATGAGACGACGTATAATTAAATGTAGAGAAAGGGGGGTGGGGAGTGTGTTGAGTATCATAATAAGCACTAATATCAGTGAAAAAATAACTCGTTATAGCAAAATAACATCAGCCTTAAAGTCCACTAATAAAAAAGCGTGTTCTATCGCATTATAACATTGCTATTAGCGAGACATTGTACACTCATTGCTCCTCATGCTACACCATGCTATCATCCATGCTACAACGCTGACGTGTGTCACCTGTCACGAATGACAATAGATAAATAGATAAGGCATCTAAGATATTATACTATACAGTAACATATAATGCTTTTCACTGTGAGCAACCTAATAATGCTATTGGGGGTGGTACTGGGGTGGGGTGTAGTTTGGCCGATTTAGACGTCCTAGCACTCTAAGCAGCTGAAAGAGATTTGGCCGATTTAGAAGGCTTGGCGTTGGTTTAGATTAGACTAGCCACAATGGAGAGTAACATACACTAATAACATACACATATCTCTAGACTATATTATTATCTTCATACTGAGTAGTAACTTAAGTGTGGTAACATGCAAAGATTCATTTATTAAGTTATAGACTCATATTGCATTGGGACATGTGATGTTACAGTAACTAGCTAAGTTACTACAACTATCTCTCTCCTCATTAACTTATTGCCACATAAGCAAATTTGTTGAGTTGGACTCGATATTACTGCTGAAGTTACTTCCACTGTAGCTAGTCTTAGGAGTACTTGGCAGCTTCGGAACCCAAGGACCACTTGTGCAGCAGTCGGCAAGCTCAGCCCATGTCGACCAAAACAACATGGACCATTTGTTTATACTTTGTACCAAAAAGCATTTGGGTCCTGTCCTGCCCAAGTTATCAAGACAAATTTTATTCAGTGTTAAATTTTTCTTTGCATCTACTTTTAGGCCCAGAGGTCCTAAATTATATTTCTGTACCATCTACTTTTCTAACTAAATTGTATACTACGGTTGGATGACATCCGCCCGCGGACTTGTAGCAACTCAATCTGAGGTAGCTGCAATCAACCTCATATTACCCGCAAAAAAAAGGAATAAAGAAATTAACCTCAGATTGAGTTGCTACAAGCAATGTCATTGTTATCCATTGTCTAGGGATTATCTGTCTATACTTTTCGCCAAAAAAAGGGATTACCTGTCTATATATAAACAAAAAGCAGAGGATTGGGGGATAAAACAGAGTTGACCAAGCCAGAACGCTTCAGAATTATCGTTTGAAAAATTCTGATAAATCAGCTGCCAGCATCTCTGTGCGGCAAAATGAACAAGAAGCAAGCGGGCTCTTGATAGTTGTTGAGAGTAAAAACTCCCGCGTACCTGCTGAGGATGAGCCGCCGGCTTGTCGTGGGCCGTGAGCACGAGCGGGCTCGGCGGCTGCCGGACGTACTCATCGGCGCGCGCGCAGAGGAACATGAGCGACGCGAGCCCCTGCATGAGCACCCTCCACGAGTTGGCCATGGCCCCCGCGAGGAAGCCCCCGCACCCGAGCGCCGCCCGGTCCATGCCCCGCAGGCACCGCTCGTTCGCCGCCGCGAAGAGGACCCTGGCCACGCCGAGGACGCTGCCGGCGGCGACGTGGTACAAAACGCGGATGAGCGCCGCGGCTACGCGGAATGCCACGCAGATGAAGAGCAGCGCGCGGAGCAGAAAGGCGGTCGGCTTCTTACGCGTGTCGCCGCGTAGCCAGGAGGCGCTCGTCCCCTCCGTCGACATGGCCGTCGACATCGCCGGCCTTGGCTTTAAGTAGCACGAGACCTGGTAGGGTGTCATCGCACGCCATTATGTTAACAGTATTATGAGACGAAGACTTATTGGTGGGCATGTGTTGTGGGCCGAGTAGGTATCGGGTGGGAGTCTATCCGGAGGGAGATGCGACTGCGGTACCTGACATGTGCCGTGGGCGGCTGCGACGGTGGCGGCGGCCACCGGAGAGGAGGCTCGTGCTGGCGATGGCGGTGTGGTGGAGGGGGAGGGAGGGAGGAGATAGGCAGGTTGGGGCTGGCATTGCTGCAGAATTTTCTTTTTCTATGTTCGTGTTCATTTCTGCATTTGTTTGAGCCTCTGTCGCAGCAAATGTCTCTGTTTGGATGGGAGCTGAAAGCAACACGTCAGCTGCTGAAGGGTTGGAGGTTGATGACTCGATGCGGACATGAGGATATTACTAGATGCGGTTTGGGAGGCTGAAACCATGGATGTGAGGTGGCAGAGTATTTGACAAAAAACTATCACATTTCACGTCATCGTCCCAATTTACACCAGATTAATATTAATTTTATGACAAAAAACTATCAAATTGAGTTGACGACCGTTTTTATGATTTTAAACCTGTTTATGATCTGCGGGACCCGCGTGTCAGAGCTGACGTGGCGGAAAAGTCAACTTTGTTTATTTCGACGGTTAGATTGACCGTTATTACAGGTGGGTCCCACATGTCAGCATCTGCCTTTTTCTTCCTCATCCTCTTTCTCTCTCAGGCATTTCAACAAACACTTGGTGTTCGTACCCGCGTGGTGAAACAGAGCATGGGCACGCTCTCAAGGACACGGAGCTCGCCCTACCGTGTCGCCGGTGGCCTTGTCTGCAAGCTTTGCTAGCGCCGTGGCGTTGGCCGCCGCGAGCCTGGTCGCGAGCGCCGCAAGCTCTGGCACGCCGTGCGCGGAGCGGCAGGAGTAGCCTAGTTGGAGGAAGGAGACGGGATCCGCGGTGCGGCACGCGAACCCCAGCCTCAGGCAGCTCGCCAGTGTCTCCTCCCTGCCCTCCATCTCCCCCCGCAATGCCGCGTCGGCCAGCAGGAACGTCTGCTGCCCCTTGTCCTCCCCCGCCGCCCACTGGCAGAGCTCCACGCTCGTCAGCGCGCGCTCGGCCACCAGCTCCAGCAGCACCATGCCGAACGAGTACATGTCCCACTCGGCGCTCGGCTTCGTCGGGTTCTTGGCCGCCTCGGTGCCTGGTAGTGTGCGGCTGCCTCGGCGGAGGAGGAAGGCCCGGCGCCGGCCAACGGGCTCGCCCCTCCTCCTGCTTTGGGCGGCGGCGGCAACAGGTCCGGCAGACTCTTGGCAGACCGCTTGCTCCCGAACTGCCCCGCCGGCTTCATCCTTCTGTCCCCGGTGCCGTGGACCAGCCGGTGGATGCCCAGGTCGGCCAGCAGCGGCTCCATGTCCGCGTCCAGGAGGATGTTGCTGGCCCTCACGTTGTCGTGCATGTACTTCTTGTCGTGGAGGTATGCCAGGCCTCTTGCCACGTCGCGCGCTCCACCCGAGGTTCATCGGCAGGGCGCGACGCCGGAGCTGGACGCGTTGTGGACGCCGGCCGTCGAGAAGAAGACGAGGAGGAGGAGGGCGCGGAGCATAGGATAGGAGGTGCCCATGGGCGGCGTAGGCGAGCACTGGCCTGAGGGCGCCGAAGCCGGCTTCTTTCGCGCGGAGGATGAGGTCTTTGTTATGGACGGACCACTCCGGCAACGGGCTGGGTGGATGCGACGGCGGAGGAGCGGCGACGCCCTGCCCGACCACATGCGTGCTCGAATGATGCACATGAAGTGTTTGTTAAAATGTCAGACATGGAAAGAGGAGGAGGAAGAAGAAGAATGACATGTGGGCCTCACTCGTCATAACGGTCAACATGACAGTCAAAATAAACAGAGTTGACGATTTCCGCCACGTCAGCCCTAACAAACGGGCCCCTTCTGTCATAAACGTGTTTAAATCGTCTAAAATGGCTATTTTATGAAAGTGGTAGTTTTTTGTCATAAAATTAGTATTAAACTGGAGTTTCCAGTCACTTTTTTGAATATGGTAGTTCAGTAAGATGATGACGTGAAATGTGGTAGTTTTTTTATCAAATACTCGAGGTGGCAAGCAATCTAGCCACTTAATCCAGTTTAAGACTTTGGTCGAAGAAGTTTGGAGAATTGCAATGGTTAGTTTTACTTCTAGAACTAGTCTGTGCTTCGAGATCATGTACCTCAAAGACGTTGGGGGGCTGAGGTCCTTCGCATATCGAGGGCACTGCTGCCATCACCACACAGCCCAAACCAAGACACTGAAATTACAAAAACGAGTGGAACACTTTTCGTGTCAAGGAGGAAAGAGAGGAGAGATTTAACAAGCAAGCCAAGCTAAAATCATCTCTATAGAGGATGTAGTAGATGTAAAAATAACTGATTTTTTACGTCATGAAGACACAAAAATGATGCTTCAACGGATGAGTAGATGCAAAACTAAATTACTTGAGTTTTCTCCGTAATGCAAAATAGGGCACCAAGTGATGCAAATTTGCATCACTTAGGTTGCTCAAGCAAATTACGTGCTGCCCCAATTGCCACATGAAATATTTCCACCGCGCGCCCGCTTCTCCACCCAACGACGGCCGCCGCTCGTCCGTCCTCCCCTGAGTCTGCCGCGACCCCAACGTCTCACCCCCGTCAACCCGGAAGGCCTCCGGAGGTCCCGCCGCCGTGCTGTTTTAGATCCGTCGCCGTGCGGAGTTTGGCCGATTCGGCTGTTGGCTGGAGCGTCGACACCGTGACGGCTACTGGTGCTCGTTGTTGTCGTCCGGCGTAGGTCGTCTTGCCGCCGGAGTTACCGCAGGCAGGTGCGCAATCGTCGCAAACGAGCCGAGCGGCCGCTGCTTCGGTCGGTGTCGCCTCGTTGAAATTACGGGCAGCCCCCGACACGCATGCGTCAACGAGGTGGAGGAGAGGCCTCTGTGACCGGCACGGCTCCCATCTTCTAATATTGATGATGATTTATTTTATGATTTTTTAGATGATTTATGATTTTAAGATGATTCTTGATTTATTTGAGATGATTTTGATGTTATTTGGTTCAAATATGTATGAAGTTGTGGAGCCGGTCCGTTAGTGCAAATACTATTTTACATCATTTGTTGGAGTTTATGATTTTTTATGATGATATAAAAAAACATTTTTTGGTGATGCAATTTTTACTTGAAGCATAACGTGGTGATGTGGGCAATGCTCAAAGATCACATGAGCAAGATCCGATTACGTATGAGTAACAATCATCGATAATAGGAGCCTCAAAACTGTAGATAGACAGCGTGAAACTCCTCTTGTAGGAGTATCACCTCGCTTCTCGGCAAGAAAATGAAAGAGTTAAATCTCGGTTAATTATGCTGGGCCGTTGATCTCGGGTTACTTGGGCCCACTGCCTATTATCGAAAGGAGAAGTGAGTGAACGACTCCGCCGTCGGCATTTGGCGGACTCGGAGTGAGGGGCAAGGTCTCAACGACGCAAGTCACCGTCGTCCTCCGCCTCCTGCCCGCCGTTGCTCGCCCGCGCCGCTGTCCTCAGACCTCAGTCCCGGCCTCGCGCAGTCGACCAGCCGGTCCCCGTCGTCCCTCATCCCCTCCCCCTTCGCAGATATCTGGGTGTGGCATCTGCCACTCAGGACTCAGGAGGCGACGCGCGCGCACCAGGTGTTCGGAGAAATGCGGCTCTGAAGCGTTTTCTCCTCCCTCTGGCCTCAGCGAGAGACGACACATCGTCAAGAATGACCTTTGGGTCTGTCATCGAGAGGAGCGTGGCGCGGCCACTCATGAGGCTGGTCACCATGGGCGGGCGGTGCGCCCATCCTGCAGCACCTCCACCCTGGAGGAAAGGCTACTGCACCGCACCAGCGATAACTGGTGCATCGTCAATGATGGCACGGCTCCGCCCACCATTGTCATGGGTGTCTCTGGGTAATGTCCTCGCGGTGCCTCCAGTATGTTGCCTTTGTTCCTGCGTACCTAGTGTGGTTGTTCATATGGGTTTTCGTGCTAACAGGAAGGTCTCTGAGCTCGTTGAGATACAGCCGGTGCTTTGAGATCATGTGCCGGTGGTAAGGCGGTTCAGTGGAGGTGGCACTGTCATTGTTGATCAGGGGACACTATTCATCACCTTCGTATGCAACAAGACTGATGTCGCTGGGTTGCAGCCGTTTCCTCGCGACATGCCAGCTGTATGGTAAAGTGTTTCATGTATTCAGCGAATTTCATCTCTGTGAAAATGGTATGTCCAATTAGCAGAGTATTTCATCACTTGCCACTTTAATTTTACAATGGAGTTGTTTTATTTTAGTCGATGAAACATTATCATTATTCCTAATCAGGCCTTTGATTATGCATTTGCGTCTACCATTTATATAGCGGTGTGCACTCACTATTCTTGAATTCCTGTACTGAACTTACTCAATCTTTCATCTTCTTTTTCCTCTATATTTTATTTTATTGTTTGTATTAAGGTCTCGAAATGTCTCAGGGTATCCCAGTGGGCATGTTTTGAATTTTGACTAGTTGCATCCCAAATCTGGAATCTACTAAACTGATCCATGTAGTCTGCGACTTTACATAGATTGATTAAAACTAATCCATGGAATCACATATGACATTTTATTTTTGAAAAGAGGGTTTTCCATCCGATTTCATTTGTCAGAAACCACCAAGTCTTTCAACTACTCCCTCCGTTCCTAAATATTTGTCTTTTTAGAGATTTCATATAGACTACCACATACGGATGTATATAGACATATTTTAGAGTGTAGATTCACTCATTTCGCTCCGTATGTAGTCACTTGTTAAAATCTGTAGAAAGACAAATATTTAGGAACGGAGGGAGTAGTACTAAACAGAAAACAAAAGACAGCACTCACTAGATATCCTAGAGCATCTAACCAGCTACAAGCTGAACATGGAATGAAATCCACTTGGGACTTCAGATCACCATCAGCAGATGCCCAGGAAGATAAAAAGCAATGTTTGAGACGCTGCTTATACTAATACAGTCAACCAACTAACAAGCCACAGAAAGAGTGAAAAGCAAAGCACATTTTTAACCAGCCATGACATTGAGCACAGCCATCTAAGACCGCAAATAACCAAGAGGAGCTGCTCCAACAGGGTCTTCGCACATGTTGACTTTCTTCAAATCTTCACCCTATCCGGAGCACACCAAAACGCCAGTCTTGGACTGCACGAAAGACTACATTTGCTCTCTGCTCTAGCATTCCTACCACCCACTTCAGCTTTCTTTGATTTTCCTGCTTTTTCTGCAAATGGTTCAATTATTTAGCCATCTGGCAATCATGTAGCTGAAAGCACTGAGTTGAGTAGTTCATACTTGTTTACCACCACCTTTTGGCGGCAGGTCTGGCATTGCTCAAAAGTCAAAACACCATGCAAAATTTAGTGCCAGCAAACAGCATTTCTCCCCAGGAATCGGCTTATTTCTGTCGAAACCCTGGCCGGTTAGCTTTGATCCCCAAGTGGTAGAATGACCGTTGAGTAAATCCCAGTCTTGCATATGTATGATGGCATTGTTATTACTTTTGTGATGACGGGCTGATCTGGGAAATTTCTGTTCTAATGAAAATAGGTGTTGATTTTAGAAAGTCAGAAACAGTGTCACTCGTTCAGTAATGGCCATCTCCAAACTAAATGCATAACTTATTTTTCAGGTGAGAAACCACACAGATTTCCCGTGCCGCGTACGGGTACATGCCATCACGGTCAGTCTTGACCGAGGGGATAACCGCGGCCCTTGGAGACCACTTTACGGTCCAACACACAGAGCTAGAAACAGCGCTGTCCGACCACGATGCCTTCTACGAAGGTGCTAACGCCGCAGGACTTACAAGACATCATCTCCAAAGAGTCCCCCACAGCACAGAGGGTTCACGGATGGCCACGGTGATGAAGATAACTGCTTGTTTTTGTGACATATGGCGATTTTTATGCCGCATGATGAACTCTAGCTTAGAGTTTAGGCGACACTCACTGCTGTCACGTGATGTAGACAAATCAATCAATCAATCAATCGGAAGTTGTAATTCCAATATTTTTGGCAGCCTTGATTAGGCTGTTGCCTGGTGAAAGTTGGTGATTCAAGACTCTGGGAACATGCTTGGTTGGCACGCCTGCGTCAATTAGTTTGGACCGGAGGGAGTATTTTTTTAAAAGAAAAACGCATTAGGTGGATGGATCCATGGTCCATTACCGGAAGGAAAAGTGAAGATTGCGAAGAAATATACGTACCCTCTAGTGCCGCATCCGAATCAGAGTGACCTCACCCTCTGCCGACCCAGACATTGTTGACTCTGGGGATCCGAAAGACGTATGGATTTCATCGACGTTTGGTCGTCGTGTTCACGGCCGGATCCACGGTCGCAGTCCTCTGTCACTCTCGTGGCGTCATGGCTCCTCCGAGTCTCAACCCCAAGCATGTTCGTCAGCCGGTACGCCGTACGTGCGCGCGCTTCTTTTTCGTCGCCCGCTAGCTGCCGCCCCGAGTCCGAGGGGAAAGTCAGATCGCCCAGCACGCCGCGTGATGCCGACTGCCCCGTCGTCCGCCCGTGCATGCAGGGATTGGACGGCGACTTCACACCCCCTGCTTGTGACTGACTGACTGACAGATAGGTCCTGTTCGATCTCTTCGTCCGTGTGTGGTATCCAGAATATACACCGGTCAAGGCACGTACAAGACTGCGACGGGCTCATCGAGCAGCTAGCCCATCTAATCAACGGTTTTATCACATTTGTGATCCTACGCTTGCTAGCTCCAACATTTTGTTTATTAAAAAGATCCAAAATTATTATAGAAGTTCATTAAATTTACTCTTTTGTGTCAAAAAAACATCTTATATTAAGTTACGGATAAAATACAAAGCACCTCAAATATAATAAAAATTACAGCGAGACCATTATACGACCGAACGGCCACCACCGCCACCAGAACGAGCCGCTATCGCCGCTCCTCTACAGGATTCGGCTTGACGTTGTCGATAACAACCGGGAAGTCTTTGTGCACGTATCCTAAGGACCAGTGACCCGTAGCTGCAGTCGTCTTTGCACCCTTGCATAAATTTGAAGCAACTGACACTAAATCTCATCGTCGCACATGCATGACTAGAAACCCTAGCCTCGCTGCCCCAAGTAGACGATAACAATCTACGCCGGAGCTCCATCAACCATATCCAGATGGACGAACTCAAGGAGGATCAGAGCGCTAAAGACAAACTCCGTGAAGAAGCATCAACATCCGCCCGAGCCCGCACTTGCTCGGACTAAAGAAAACCTAACCTAAACTAGTTCCCAAAGTGCAGGCATCGGGGTTTCCCACCCGTCACCGGTCACCAAGCTACGGACAGAAAGGAGACGAATTTACATGCTTGCCGACGAAGCCTAGAGAGGAGAGTTTGGCTTATCCACCGAGGGGAAGGCTAGCACCAGCATTTCGACTAAACCAATACACACCACCTCTATCATGTTGTTTTCTCACTACAGCAAACTTGTGCTCTGGTCTTCTTCCCTAATACGACAATGAAACATTGGTTCGACAGCTCGCCTTCCAAGGGGTGTGCCACCCACGTTGTTGTGAGCGATTTTTAGGTTGTCACAGGGTAATTTCAAATCGTACAAGTTTGGTCTTCTAGTATAGTTTTTATTACCGACATTTCTTTTTCGGGTAGTTAGTTTTTATAACTGGAATCAATGAAAACGAACGTTTGCATACAAAAAACGAATACGTTCCCCTTCTTCTTTTCTCGAGAGTAGACATTCCCCTTCTTATTTTGTGCAACCAGCAGATTTGTATCATGGGTGTAAAAATATACTTCATTCGTCCCATAATATAAGAACGTTTTTGACATTATATTAGTGTTAAAAACGCTCTTATATCATGAGACGGAGCTACTATGTTGAAAAAACAGATCAGAGCCATCACGCACGCACACACGCGACAAGAACTGAGACATGATTCCCCACATGATCGTTGATCCAAGGGCATGCACGCAACGCACACCACCGATCTCCGCCCATTTTACCGGGAAGCAATAATGGTGCCAGCAGGGTGGTCGATCTGGTCTACCAATTTCCATGCTGTGGAGTGTGGATGACAGTCATGCTGCCTCGGCGATCCATGGCCGTCAAGTCTCCAATCAACTGTGCGCGTGCGCGTCGCGGCTCGTTGTGTCACACTCCCGGCCGCCCGGCCACGATCGACGTCGCCGTCGTCGCCGCCGCAGTAATTGAACAGGCAGCAGCGCTCATTACGAGCGACGCCGACGCCGTAGTAATCGTACGTAGCGTACGTGCTCCCACCCACACGTGGAGTGGCGTACGTGCCGATCCATCGATCCGGCGGTGAACCGCGCGCACGGGCGCACGACATTCCGTCCCGGCCGGCCGCCAGCTCCACGTACGTCCGATCGCGCCTCGGCGCACGTAACGTGCCCGGCGACGGCTACGCGCATCCGCATCACTGTTCGCACTTCAACGACGTGGCGCTCAAAAGGGAGATCCCAACCGCCCGGGCTGAGCTTTCGCGATAAAAACACACGGCGAGGGGGCGCGGTCGCTGAGTCACGTCGAGAGCGACGTGCCGTGCGTGCTGGGTCGGATCGGCGATTTGACGCCGGCACAGTGCTCCGGTTAGCGACACTGGGCATCGGACGACACGCATCCTATGCTAGCTAGCTTTCTTGTCTCTCGCACCAACAGAAAATTGATCTCTCTTTTCTCTTTTCATTGTGAGATGCGACATTGAACTTTTGATGCAGCGAAAAATGGAAAAAGGTTGGATCGAGGATTTCGACTGATTTTTAGGGAGATGTTGACGACGGGCCGGCCGGGCTTGATCTTTTTTTCGCCGGAGTTGAGCTGGGCTGAGCTGAGAGCGGAGTGGAGCTGCAGAGGTATGGCTTAATTACACCTGTGGTTCACCGGGCGTGGCTGGCTAGCTAGTTCACCGCGCCCCCGCATTGCTTGATCCTTCGGGTCGTCGACTTGGCCGGGATGATCCGGATCCTCTTCGCCACACGGCAGAAGTCCCTGCGACACAACGGGCAAAAACCAACGACACGAGAATTCGGTAAGGAAATCAATGTCACAAGTGAACCGGTGTTCAAGTGTGAGGATTACTTACTTCCAGTTGAGGTCGCCGGCGAGGAGGAGGTCGTCCTCCATGTCCTCGTACGCCACGACGTGCCCGGGGACGGCATTGGAGAGGTCGAGCCCGTCGTCGTCGCCCTCGGCCGCGTCGTCCACGAACATGCGGCGGAGGGCGCCCGCGAGGCTGCGGTACCCGGTGTGGCCGCTGAGGTGGATGCGGTGGCAGATGCAGCGCCCGTCCAGGACCACGGTGACCGGCGGCACCACGCCCGCCGCCAGCGCGTCCTCCTCCCCTTGCCCTTGCTGCATCGACAGCCGCAGCAGCTTCCGCTGCTGGTCCGACGCCGGCGTCGCCGGGGGCCGCCGCTTGGCGTGCCGCTCGAAGCTGGAGCTGCTCGGCCCCGCGCCGCTGCCGCTGCCGCTGCCACTGCCGCCGCCGCTCATCATGGCCGGAACGGAACTGATCTTCGTTGGACTCGGTCGAACTCGCGGGCCGGCCGGCGGCCGGGGTTTGTGGTGGGCGGTTGCGTGTGGGGTTTAGTGGACTGGTCTTGATTGTCAGTTGTGTTCTTTTGCGGCGAAGTGCGGGAGGATTTATAGGCGGCCAAGCCGGCGATGGATGGATGATGGGACTGAGACTGAGCTCTAGCTACTAGCTAGGGTTGCAACTTCCTCCATTTAACAATTCACCGAAATATTCCTACACGTAAAAACGCTTTCACGTACGACTTTGTGCGACCAGCGAGCGCTGGCTGCCGTGCACCGGTGTATAACACCAACACCATGCCTAACAAATTCCTAGAACCTCTAGTAGAATAGCTCGTGCAAGCATTTGGCGCCACACGTTCTCAGAAGCACCAGTTCTACACGTGTTAGTTAACTCTGATACGTACCATGCATGATGAAGGGCAACTGGTACAAACAGCGAAACCCATGGAAAGAGCTGACATGGAAATCCTCCTAACAGCTTGATGAAATCGCCAAAGTGCCAGTGGGGTTGCTTGCGAGGTGAGAAAAGGAGAGCGACGACGGTACACACAAACACACACATATATATACACATCGTTATCTTGCGGAGCAACCCGAGGCACGGAGACATAAACAAGGCGCAGATCGGGCACAGCTTGGTGCTGTTGCTGGGCATAGATGGTCGTGTGCTCGCCCGGGGAGCGGAGCCCGGCCGCGCGCGCGTGCACGCGAGGGTTGAATAGTGGGAGCGGCGGACGCGGGGGTTTGTTCTCACGATCCGTGAGAAGCGACGTGGTTGCCGATCGGCCTGCTCGGCGTTTGACCCTCCGCCGGTCGCTCGGTCCTGCTGCCATGCATCTCGCCGCCATGCACGGCGCCCACCGTGCCATGCCACCACTACCCCCGTAGGGTACGTGGTCGTGTGCCCCCGGCCGTATCGTAGCGGCCGCGTTGGTTGGTTTGTTGGTTGATTGCTCGTGATCTCTCGCTCCGGCGCCCGGCCGGTACGTACGTGCCGGTGCATGCATGTGTGATAATGTGACATGGAAGCATGTTTTTTTTTTGTTTCTTTGCGGGGTGTGATATGGAAGCATGTGTGAGTAGTAACACCCGGCTTAATGACGGGGCAGAACGGCAGCTAGATGGATGGATGGTGGACGATGCTATTAGTGCGCACCGACAGTTAAGCGGAGTGATTCTGTTGCATGCCTAGTGGTACGTACGTGGTCTTTGTTTGGTGGAACAGTGCGGGGTAATAATGGAGCCTGACGCGCGTGTTTCTCTGCCTTGAGCTATTTTGTCCGCCCGGGACGACGAGGTGCTGTTCATGGGTAGCAGGGGGCAGGAGTTAAGCCATAGCTGCTCGGTTTCATCATTTATGCCTGTGCATGTGGACATGGACGCATGTAGACGTAGGAGGAGGAATGATGAGTGGTACGTACGTCCCTGCACTGCATGCATGGATGATGGATCGGATCCGGCGAGCGGCGTGCCTGCATGCCGCCTTGCCGGGGCTGCAGTGTACAGGCAGTGCCGAGTACGCACAGTGCGCGTGCACGTACGCCTGCGTGCACTGTGCGGAGACAGCTTAATTTGTTCCGCGCAAGCATCGGGAGGAAGACGCCGATCGAGCCGAGGGGCCGTGTCTTCGGTGATCTATGGCCCTTCTTCCGCTGTTTGTAGGTATGTACGTGTGGCCGCCCTTAGAGCATCTTCAACAGTATATTGCTGACCCGGTCTCTCAAACGCCCGAGAACGATCAAACACCCTTATTTTGCTGCGTCCGCAGTCATGTACCTCATATTCAGTCTTCATGTCCAGTAATCTACGTAGATCAACAAACTAGGAACAGACATCGAAGAGGGCCTTGGATCACCGAAGACACCACCCATTGGCTTATTTTGCTATCTGGTACTCCCTCCGTTCACAATTGCTCTCTTCGTTTTTTTATACAACATCACTTCATACATTTTTTTTTCTAATTTTGATCCTTAATTTTAGCAACAAAATATGAGTTATACGCCACAAAAAGTATATCATTGAATTCGTATCTTCGATATGAATTCAGTGATATAATTTTTGCTCCGCCACAATCGGTTTCGTTTGTTAAATTTATAGTCAAATTTAGATCTCAGAAAACGCGGACACACTACATTATGGAATGAAGGTGGTAGAAGACTAGATTTCATCCGAACGGCATATAATTCAGACTTCAGCCAAACCTAATACAACCCATCTCTACTCCCCATAGATACTATATTCCATATCTAAACAAATGGTGACGCTTCTATTAAAAGAATTGTGAAGTTGTTTTTCCACTTCATCAGAGCTATGTGTTAGACCGAGGAGGCCATTGCCCCAGCTATAAACAAATATCTGGAGATTTTTCTTTTTGTTGGATGGCCTAGATGAGGATTTTTAGCCTTTGACATTTAAAACAATCATATTTTGTCTTGCCCCCACGACAGATTTTATCTAGCTCCGCCACTACAGGGGACTCGGGGTGTG
Organism: Triticum urartu; assembly: GCF_056163025.1. Taxonomy (NCBI): domain Eukaryota; kingdom Viridiplantae; phylum Streptophyta; class Magnoliopsida; order Poales; family Poaceae; genus Triticum; species Triticum urartu. Next base: position 716,495,836 of record NC_141874.1, read on the forward strand.
GAGTGGACACAAGAGGGAGTGGAGTAGGCTGACGAATTGACTCCAGTCAAGGGTTCTCCGAATGGGGATATTTATGGGGGCAGGGGTGTGCCAAGCCGTCGTGGCGGACAAACCAGGGTGTGCCCAAGACGCCACATGTCTACCGTACTTTTGGGCTGGATATGAGGGATGCCGGATAGCCCAAGCATTTGAGGCCGGTTTGAGGCGTCAGGGTGGGTCTTTTTTTGACCGCACAGTAAAGGGTCCGCTCGCCTTGGTGTTTGAGACCGGTTTGAGGTGCCCAACTGCAGATGCTCTTAAGTGTCGTCGTTTTCTCCCAATTGCAAACCGATCTCAATGGGACGTACGTCTCTTTATTTACCACATCTTTAGTTAGGTATGTACATAATTTGAAGATAGAAAAACTAACCGCGTGAACTCTGATTTAGAAATTGATATCTAGCTAGTGCCGCCTTCCCTTGCGGCGGCGGGGAACCCTAGCTAGCACGGTCGTAGCCCCTCCCCTCCCCTCCCCTAATATCTCCTCGTCGTCACCGGAGGAGTGGCGGTGAAGCCGCGTGGCTCCCAAGAAGGTGGTGGCAACGCACCTCAACTGGCTTCGGCTTCCAGCCCCCTCCTCCCTGCCCGTCGACTTTCGCTACACCCTACGCCGACGCAACTCCATCGACCCTTGCTTCCCCTTCCCATGCCTTCGGCTGCTCCTACACCTGGCATCGGTGAGTTTCCTCGGCCCTCGTGTGCTCCAGCGCCAGATCTGACTCCCGTTAGCATCGCATGGTGATGGCAGCGTCGGATCCCAGGATGATGGGGGCGAGGCTCTTGGGCCGAGTCGAGCGCCCTTGTTGGCGCCACGACAACGCTCTTCCTCTTTCGATCTGCGGCCATGGCTCGGGGGTTGTGGTTCTCTTGGGGAGTTTTCTAGTGGTACCTCCCCAGTAGTGGCGACCCATGGTGGCGTCGACCTAGTGTTCATCGTGTGTTTGTGCTCTTGCGGTGGGCCCCTTGTCGGTGCGGCTCCGGCCCTGGCAGCCCTGGACCTACATTCTCCAGTGTCCATGGTTTTGTCGGTGTCCCTTCTTGAGCGGCACTAGCCCCGACACTGTGTACGTTACGTCTTCTTCGGTCCTCTTTGGCTTGCCGATTTCCTGGTGGCCTCGACCTCGGGAGCCTGGAATCCCCTTCGAGTTCCTGGATTGCCAGTGTCACCTACCGCCGTCGCGTCCCCTGTGTTGTCCTTCCCGCCTGCCGCCTCCCCAACCCCAAGCACCTCGATGGTCCATCCCCTTTGTCATATCCGAGGCTCGCGCGTTCGACGCGGCTTCCCTTCTTGTGGTGGCAGTGTTCGACCCACATCTTGACCTCCGATTCCCAGTTCCTGATCCGACGGCTATAAAATTGTTCAGAGCTAGGCCACGGAGAAATCTCTGCTCGGCTTGCCGATGCTGACAGCAACGACTCTGGTTTGTGCCGTCCCCTCCTTGGAGGCGTTAGGAGTTGCCATGGCCTCTCTCTGCGCCCCTCTTGGAGCACCAGGGAAAGCCCTGGGTCTGATTCTTCGGATCAGACGACGATGGCGCCATGGCTTCGATATCATTATTGAAGGCGTCGTTTTGTGCGCTCCTGGTGTCCCCGTTGTTGGATTCTTTGATGGTCGATGTTGTGTCTGGATTTAGAAATTGACATCTAGGCGATAGCTAGGCGAGTGCTGCTATGCAGACGATACATGTTGGAGTCCACGGATCACGCACGATACTGCTGAACGATCCACGCACGATATGTTTAATCGAGTGGCTGTGTTGCACCTAGTTTTTTGCATGGATGGTTTGATTTGCACTATCGTCCAACATGTATCGTCTGCATAGCAGCACTCTAGCTAGGCGGTGGTCTCTTATTTAGAAATTGACATCCGTTCCAACTGCAACCGGGTGCATGATCGATGTTGTGTCTGGATTTCCCAAAGAAAAGAAAAGGCTGTAGTATGAATTCCCCGAGCGAGCGAGGGAGCGTGCCTGCATGCATGCCGCACCGCCGGGACCGGAGTGCTGAGCGTACAGATCTAGCTCATGCACAGTATGCCTGTACGCGCACTGCCGGGACTGCAGTGCGCCGGCAACTTTGTTCCGCAGAGTCGGAGAGGCGTCTAGAGGAGGGCCCGTGTCTTTCGCGATGGCCGTTGGGCAGTACGTACGTACATTGTGTGTCGTTTTCTCCCAAGTCGTGGCTTGCAAACCCATCTCAACGGGCCGGCCGCACTCGTCCGTCGGTACAGTACCTCTGTTGATTTACTATATATACACAGTGCTTCATTATTTTTGTGGGAACAATATTTGATTTCTACATGTAAGAGCATCTACAGCCGGACATGGCAAATCCGACCCCTCAAACATCCGCGGGCGCACATCCGCGAACAGTGACCGATCACGCATCAAGAAATGCATTCCACATCTGGATACCTCAAATTAGAACCCTCAAATCCATATTATTACATGCAACACAACGATCTTTGAGTGGAGCTTCGTCCGGTTCCGCTCCCCACTCGCCCGGCTCCGCTGTGGCCATGTCCGGCAGTAGGCTGCGCCCCTCAGAGTGTTGGTCCGGTCGCCGGCAAGGTAGAGTAGGGCCTGGGAGACAAGCTGGCTCACGGGACTCAAGGCCCCACCGTCTCCCATGCCCTATTCTTCCTCGTCGGAGCCCGGAACCCGTTGGTTGCCGGTGGACATCAGATCGATGACGGACTCATCCTGAGACGAGCCGCCGACGTCCACCACGATGCGGTTGCGGCGCCCGGACTGATGCGCCATACGGGGCGCCGGAGAATGCGACTCCGCCTCACCGACGTCCACCGCCGCGAGGGCTGCCACCGCTTCCCACGCCCGGTGCCTGGCCCGGCGGGCACGCCGTGCCATGTTCTCGTCAGACGAGGCCCATGGCATGCCCCGATGCTCGGCGCGCCAACGAAGGGGTTGCGCATCCGCCAAGGCATTTAGACGCCTGATGGACCGCACGGTCTCCGGCGAGGCAGCTATGGCTGGCCTAGTGTCGGATCCATGCGCCATTTGGGCGGAGGCAATGGATTTTCGATGGAAGGAGTCCGAGCGCTTTCGTGCATGTGCCTCCTCCCGGGCGTGTCAGAGCGCAAGCCGGACAGCCATCTCCTTTTTAGGGCCGTGTGGGATGAGCTCGGGGTCCACAGATCTGGAGGTGAAGTACTCGGATCCGCTGCCCGCCGTGCCGGAGACGGCCGGAAGGAGTTGGAGACGAGTTTGGGTGGCGGAGGGAAGTGAAGGGGAGTGGAGTGAAGTGTCTAGGGTTTGGTCCGAAGAGCGGATATGGAGGAATACATATGTGAGGTCGGGTGGGCCAGCATGGGTGAAGTCCGACGTGACGGGCGTGCCCGGACGTCCCCATATCCACCCCATATTTGGGCTGGTTATGAGGGGTACCGATCAGCCCGGGTATTGAAGGACTTTTTGAGGGGGCCGTCTGGGTAAAAAATCATGACCGAACAGTGAGAGGGCGGCCTGTCTGGCTATATGAAGCGGATTTGAGGCGCCTGACTGTAGATGCTCTAAGGGCAATTTCAACGCTGACTCCTAAAACAGACACACTATTTATTTGCGGACCGGAGAACTCTTCCACGAATACTGATGTAGAAGTCAGTCATCCAATCATGTCTTTTAGATGTGCTTCTATGCATATGCATGTCGTGGTGAGGAGAAAGAGAGGATGTCCTATGTCCGATAAGGTGGCTTTTGGTTGGCTAGACGGATGTTTGGACTCTTCCAAAGCCTCCAAATTTTACTTCTACTTTGGAAAACTTTGGATCTCTGGATAAGTGTCCGGACATTTACAGATAGCACCGGACGGCAAAAAATGTCTGGATTCCTGCAAAGAACATATGGGGGAGATTTGAGAGTCTGCAGACTGCATTCAAGATGCCATACAGGGTGTAGCTCCGCTTGTAACTATCAGCAGTTACCTACTTCCGTATGGAGTCCACACCCACCCAACGATAGGCCGGCGGTGGTCTCTGACTCCCTGGTTTTAGAAATGATAAACTAGCATGTTCCAGATGATCGATGTTGTGTCCGAGTTGTCTGAAAGGAAATGCCTCGTTTTCTTACAAAACAAGCTAGGCGCCCTCTCTTTTTTGCGCGACATGGGGTGCATGCACAAAGTGTCTCTCGCACGCATGGGAGTAGCTAAATCCATTATTCTATGCGTTTTCACGTGCACGGCGATAGATCTTGGCGAGAGAGAGGGGGGGAGAGAGAGATAGGTAGGTCGGTCTAGCTTTGTCCCAACGCCACCGGCTGCCGCTTTAGTGGCAGATTTGATGTTGTTTATTGACCTGAGAACACTGTGGCGGATTTGATGTTACTTATTCGCGCCACATGCGAGGTGCACGTACGCACGTCGCCTACGTCGTGGACCAGCTAAGCTGCAAGTGGTGGCTACAGTAGGAGTAGTTAAGACGGACGGATCGGATGTTGTGGCTCGTAGCTAGGCCGTACCACGTAGGACGTAGAACGTACTAGCAGCAGTAGTGTACCACGTTTTCCCTCTTCTTTCTCTGCAATCGTAGCAGTGCATGCACGTACCACGTGATGACGCCGGTGCTCGTTTTCATCTATACTACAAGCGGACCGGGCACGGTGTGCGTGGTTCTAATGTGGCCATCCAGGTCCAGCGTAGTCGTCGTCCGAGAGCTCCCGGAGTGCCCCCCAGTTAAGAACTGCCGCGCGCGCGCTCCATGCACGGACGCACCCGTGCTGGCGTGGCGGCGACCGCGCGCGAGCGGCGGAGAGAAACGCGCGGCGCGGCCAGCGTCCCGGGCGACGAGGCGGAGGCCGGGCGTGACCGGCGCGCGCATCGACGGTGTCCCCGCTCGTGCGCGCGCGAGCGCGCTTGGGATCTGGCGCCGCGGCGTGGTCGCGTGTGTTGCGTTGCGTTGCGTGCTCGGATCGCCACCGCTTCTCGCTGGCTGCATCGGTGCAAGATCGGTCCAGGGCGGTGACGGTGGCGGTGACGGTGCCGCCGGCCGGTGCCTATAGTTTTCTGAAACCCATGCGTTCGAGGGTGGTGCTCTTTTGCTTCCAGATTACTATGGCTAATTGGCTATCGCTTTTAACTTCTCTCTTCAAATCCCTGCAAAAAGAAAAACTTCTCTCTTCAGATAGCAGTTGTATGTCGAAACAAGTATATTGCAAAATTCACAGCCCAAAATGAAACAATTACTAAAACGAACAAACCAACAAATAGAAGCTCAAAAACTCAGAGCCGGTTCGTATGTTGCATTCTGAAATGTTCTTTTCATTATACTCCCGTCGTACTAAAATAAGTGTCTCAATTTTAGTACAATTTTATACTAAAATTAGTACAAAGTCTAAAAGAATTTAATATAACTTCATCTAATATATTCTATGATGGAAGCCAAGAGAAAGGCCAAAGAGATTCGAATGGGTCAACCTTCCGAATCTCACTTAATTGAATCTCCTACTTGAACTATAATTTCTATGCTATACACACCGTTCGGATCTGATGACCAAGAGGAAGAAAAGGGTAAAAAGGGCATCTACAATCACAATGACCAAATTTGCACCCTCAAACGTCTACGGATGCGTCCGTGCATATCTGCATTGAGCCCCTATATGTTTGTGCACGCACCTATGACTTTCACTTTCCCCCCAATATGTCCAATCATATGCATATGATTGGTTGGAATGGAGAGAGAGAAAAAAAAAATAAAGAACCAAGAAACATAATAGGTGGTCTGCAGTGGGCCAAATCCTATGTGGCATACTGCTCAGACACGCCTGGGCATCCTTGTATCCTCCCCAAATATGGGTTGGGTATGAGGGTTTGCGGTTAGCCCAAACATATGGAGACCAAATGGGGAGGGGGGGGATTGCGTGCTCTCTCTCTCTCTCTCTCTCTCTCTCTAGGGTGTTGATCGGGATGTCTACCTGGGCGCTTAAAGTGAGGATGAGGGGTCTGGTTGATGCTCTAATCAAGAGAAGGAGCGGCAGGCTGCTGACATGGGCTATGAGGAGCACGAGGGCACCTAAAAAATTGAATACCGCGGATTGCCAAAAGACCGAACCAACAACCGAGGGTCATGGTGTTGATCAAGACCATGCAAAAACCACATAAGAGCATCCACAACCAGATTTGGCTAATTTGACGTCCTATAAGACCATGGTATCCGTTTCAAGCCGCCATTGTCCACGCATGCAGTCATGCCCCTCATTTTTATCCCTATATGTCCGATCACATGCATATGATTGGTGAGGATGGAGAGCCAGAAAAAAAGGAAAGAATAAACAAAAATAGAAAGTGGTCTGGAGGGGCCAAATCCTATGTGGCACATTGCCCGAAATGCCCTGATGCCCTCGTACCATGTCCACATATGGGATGGATATGAGGGTTCACAGACAGCCCGAACATATGAGAACAATTTGAGGGGTCCGGTTGGGTGCCTTTTTTCCTTCTCTCTCATGTCTGGGCTGTGAGCGGGTTGTTCGCCAGACATATGAGAAGGATTTGAGGAGTCCGATTGTAGATGCTATAAGGTAATTATACTAGATGTTATTTGGTGAATCGCTAAAACCACATATTTTTGTCAATCCTAAACCTGACTAGTCATGCATATGCTCTTTTTAGCCTGGTGGAATATTAAATTGGACACACAAAACATCCGCACGCTATGGATAGGGGAGCTTTCATCCAACCCGGTGCATCAAATGTCCACCCCTTGTCCAATGGTGAGAGGATGGAGAGGAGATAGAGGAGGAAAAGTGGGGTTGTGGTGAGGGTCCATGTTTTTTTGTGGTGTGTCTGGACTCCACCAAACCACTTCTGCATTTTGGGTCCGATTTACGATATTTTGGGTATTTGTCTGTGTTTATGGACACTTGATGTAACCCTGTTTGGATGAACAAAAGTGTTCGAACTGTCTGGTCCAGACATTTAGAAGCGATTTGATGTAACCAACGTCATCTCCAACTTTAACCCCCCAAACAAGACACCGTATCTGTCCATGCAATGGTGGGGACCAGCCCACGGACACGGATGCGGGAGACAACCGTCCAATTGTGAGTTGCATATGTCCGGAGACATTTTGAACAACATTTACTGAAAGTAAACCAATTTGATGCAAATTTAACTAAGGCAACGATTTTTCATTCAAACTTGGATAATTTTTCAAAAAACCGGATGATTTTCATCTACCGGAGCACATGCATTACATTTTCAACATATTTCAACTAAACCCTATTCTAGTCTAGTCTAAATGATTGTCGGCTCCCATTTCCCACAACATGCCTTCCCCGGAAAATGAAGCTCTACCTCCGCGAAGTGGACAAGCGGCTAATCGGTCGACGATGATGAGCACGCCAAGCTTACCTTCACCAGGAGAAGGAGTGGCAGGCTGCTGACATGCGCCATGAGGAGCATGAGGGCACCTGAAAAATTGAATACCGCGTATTGCCAAAAAAAACCAAACCAACAACTGAGGGTCATGGTGTTGATCAAGACCATGCAAAAACCACCTAAGAGCATCCACAACCAGATTTGGCTAATTTGACGTCCTACAAGACGATGGTATCCGTTTCAAGCCGCCATTGTCCTCGCATGCAGTCATGCCCCTCATTTTTATTCCTTTATGTCTGATCACGTGCATATGATTGGTGAGGATGGAGAGCCAAAAAGAAAGGGAAAAATAAACAAAAAGAGAAAGTGGTCCGGAGGGGCAAAATCCTATGTGGCACATTGCCTGAAACAACCTGATGCCCTCGTATCATGTCCACATATGGGGTGGATATGAGGGGGCCCAGACAGCCTGAACATTGATACGTCTCCAACGTATCTATAATTTTTGATTGCTCCATGCTATATTATCTACTATTTTGGACATTATTGAGATTTATTATCCATTTTTATATTATTTTTGGGACTAACCTATTAACCGGAGGCCCAGCCCAGAATTGCTGTTTTTTTGCCTATTTCAGGGTTTCGAAGAAAAGGAATATCAAACGGAGTCCAAACGGAATGAAACCTTTGGGAACGTGATTTTCTCACCGAACATGATCCAGGAGACTTGGACCCTACATCAAGACACAAAAGAGGAGGCCACGAGGTAGGGGGCGCGCCTACCCCCCAGGCGCGCCCTCCACCCTCGTGGGCCCCCTGTTGCCCCACCGACGTACTCCTTCCTCCTATATATACCTACGTACCCCCAAACGATTAGATACAGAGCCAAAACCCTAATTCCACCGCCGTAACTTTCTGTATCCACGAGATCCCATCTTGGGGCCTGTTTCGGAGCTCCGCCGAAGGGGGCATCGATGACGGAGGGCTTCTACATCATCACCATAGCCCCTCCGATGAAGTCTGAGTAGTTTACCTCAGACCTACGGGTCCATAGTTATTAGCTAGATGGCTTCTTCTCTCTTTTTGGATCTCAATACAATGTTCTCCCCCTCTCTTGTGGAGATCTATTCGATGTAATCTTCTTTTTGCGGTGTGTTTGTTGAGACCGATGAATTGTGGGTTTATGATCAAGTCTATCTATGAACAATATTTGAATCTTCTCTGAATTCTTTTATGTATGATTGGTTATCTTTGCAAGTCTCTTCGAATTATCAGTTTGGTTTGGCCTACTAGATTGATCTTTCTTGCAATGGGAGAAATGCTTAGCTTTGGGTTCAATCTTGCGGTGTCCTTTCCCAGTGACAGTAGGGGCAGCAAGGCACGTATTGTATTGTTGCCATCGAGGATAACAAGATGGGGTTTTCATCATATTGCATGAGTTTATCCCTCTACATCATGTCATCTTGCTTAAGGCGTTACTCTATTTTCATTAACTTAATACTCTAGATGCATGCTGGATAGCGGTCGATGAGTGGAGTAATAGTAGTAGATGCAGGCAGGAGTCGGTCTACTTGTCTCGGACATGATGCCTATATACATGATCATACCTAGATATTCTCATAACTATGCTCAATTATGTCAATTTCTCAACAGTAATTCGTTCACCCACCGTAGAATACCTATGCTCTTGAGAGAAGCCACTAGTGAAACCTATGGCCCCCGGGTCTATCTTCATCATATTAATCTTCCAATACTTAGTTATTTCCTTTGCTTTTTTACTTTGCTTTTATTTTACTTTGCATCTTTATCATAAAAATACCAAAAATATTATCTTATTATATCTATCAGATCTCACTCTCGTAAGTGGCCGTGTAGGGATTGACAACCCCTTACCGCGTTGGTTGCGAGGATTTATTTGTTTTGTGCAGGTACGAGGGACTGGCGCGTGGCCTCCTACTGGATTGATACCTTGGTTCTCAAAAACTGAGGGAAATACTTACGCTACTTTGCTGCATCATCCCTTCCTCTTCAGGGAAAACCAACGCAGTGCTCAAGAGGTAGCAAGAAGGATTTCCGGCGCCGTTGCCGGGGAGTCTACGCAAAAGTCAATATACCAAGTACCCATCACAATCCCTATCTCCCGCATTACATTATCTGCCATTTGCCTCTCGTTTTCCTCTCCCCTACTTCACCCTTGCCGTTTTATTCGCCCTCTCTCTCTATCCTCCCTCTCTTTCTCTATTTGCCTCTTTTTGCCCGCTTGCTTTTTGTTTGCTTGTGTGTTAGTTTGCTTGCTTGTCACGGTGGCTCAAGATAATACTAAATTGTGTGACTTTACCAATACCAACAACAATGATTTTATTAGCACTCCGATTGCTCCTCTTACCGATGCTGAATCTTGTGAAATTAATACTGCTTTGATGAATCTTGTCATGAAAGATCCATTTTCCGGCCTTCCTAGTGAAGATGCCGCTACCCATCTAAATAGCTTCGTTGATTTGTGTGATATGCAAAAGAAGAAAGATGTGGATAACGATATTGTTAAATTGAAGCTATTTCCTTTTTCGCTTAGAGATCGTGCTAAAGCTTGGTTTTCGTCTTTGCCTAAGAATAGTATTGATTCATGGAATAAGTGCAAAGATACTTTTATCTCTAAGTATTTTCCTCCCGCTAAGATCATCTCCCTTAGAAACGATATTATGAATTTTAAGCAACTTGATCATGAACATGTTGCGCAAGCTTGGGAGAGGATGAAATTAATGATACGTAATTGCCCTACTCATGGTTTGAATTTGTGGATGATTATACAAAAATTTTATGCTGGATTGAATTTTGCTTCTAGAAATCTTTTAGATTCGGCTGCGGGAGGCACTTTTATGGAAATCACTTTAGGAGAAGCTACTAAACTCCTAGATAATATTATGGTTAATTATTCTCAATGGCATACTGAAAGATCTACTAATAAAAAGGTGCATGCGATAGAAGAAATTAATGTCTTGAGTGGAAAGATGGATGAACTTATGAAATTATTTGCTAGTAAAAGTGTTTCTTCTGATCCTAATGATATGACCTTGTCTACTTTGATTGAGAATAATAATGAATCTATGGATGTGAATTTTGTTGGTAGGAACAATTTTGGTAACAACGCGTATAGAGGAAATTTTAATCCTAGGCCTTATCCTAGTAATCCCTCTAATAATTATGGTAATTCCTACAACAATTCTTATGGAAATTATAATAAGGTGCCCTCTGATTTTTAATCTAATATTAAAGAATTTATTACTTCGCAAAAGAATTTCAATGCTTTGATTGAAGAAAAATTTCTTAAGATTGATGAGTTGGCTAGGAACGTTGATAGAATTTCTCTTGATGTTGATTCTTTGAAACTTAGATCTATTCCACCTAAGCATGGTATCAATGAGTCTCTCAAAGCCATGAGAATTTCCATTGATGAGTGCAAAGAAAGAACCGCTAGGATGCGTGCTAAAAAAGATGCCTTTATAAGAGCGTGTTCCTCTAGTTCCTATGAAAATAAAGATGAAGATCTAAAAGTTATTGATGTGTCCCCTATTAAATCTTTGTTTTGCAATATGAATCTTAATAATGATGGGACTGAATATGATCCACCTTTACCTAGAAGGCGTTCCAAGAATTCAGAGTTTTTAGATTTTGATGTTAAAATTGATGAAAGTGGGATCGAAGAAATTAAAACCCTAGATGTTGCTAAAGCCACTATTTTGGATTTCAAGGAATTTAATTATGAAAATTGCTCTTTGATTGATTGTATTTCCTTGTTGCAATCCGTGCTAAATTCTCCTCACGCTTATAGTCAAAATAAAGCGTTCACTAAACATATCGTTGATGCCTTGATGCAATCTTATGAAGAAAAACTTGAATTGGAAGTCTCTATCCCTAGAAAACTTTATGATGAGTGGGAACCAACTATTAAAATTAAAATTAAAGATCATGAGTTTTATGCTTTATGTGACTTGGGCGCTAGTGTTTCCATGATTCCAAAGACTTTGTGTGATTTGTTAGGTTTCCGTGATTTTGATGATTGCTCTCTAAACTTGCACCTTGCGGATTCCACTATTAAGAAACCTATGGGAAGAATTAATGATGTTCTTATTGTTGCAAATAGGAATTATGTGCCCGTAGATTTTATTATTCTTGACTTAGATTGCAATCCTTCATGTCCTATTATTCTTGGTAGACCTTTCCTTAGAACGATTGGTGCAATTATTGATATGAAGGAAGGAAATATAAGATTCCAATTTCCGTTAAGGAAAGGCATGTAACACTTTTCTAGAAACAAAATTAAATTACCTTATGAATCTATTATGAGATCCACTTATGGATTGCCTACCAAAGATGGCAATACCTAGATCTATCCTTGCTTGTTATGCCTAGCTACGGGCGTTAAATGATAGCGCTTGTTGGGAGGCAGCGCAATTTTATTTTCATTCCTTGCTTTTTGCTACTGTTTAGTAATAAATAATTTATTTAGCCTCTGCTTAGGTTGTGTTTTTTGTGTTTAATTAGTGTTTGTGCCAAGTAGAACCGTTGGGAAGACTTGGGGAAAGTCTTGATATCTTGCTGTAAAAAACAGAAACTTTAGCGCTCACGAGAACTGCTGCCATTTTTATTTGGAAAGTGATATTTAGTTAATTATTTTTTAAGATGATTAATAAATAAATTCCTCACGTCCAGCAATTTATTTTAGAATTTTTGGGCTTCCAGCTCTTGCGCTAGCTACAGATTACTACAGACTGTTCTGTTTTTGACAGATTCTGTTTTTTCGTGTGTTGTTTGCTTATTTTGATGAATCTATGGCTAGTAAAATAGTCTATAAACCATAGAGAAGTTGGAATACAGTAGGTTTAACACCAATATAGATAAAGAATGAGTTCATTACAGTACCTTGAAGTGGTCTTTTGTTTTCTTTCGCTAACGGAGCTCACGAGATTTTCTACTTTAAGTTTTGTGTTGTGAAGTTTTCAAGTTTTGGGTAAAGATTTGATGGATTATGGAACAAGGAGTGGAAAGAGCCTAAGCTTGGGGATGCCCATGGCACCCCCAAGATAATCTAAGGACACCTAAAAGCCAAGCCTTGGGGATGCCTCGGAAGGCATCCCCTCTTTTCGTCTACTTCTATCGGTAAGTTTACTTGGAGCTATATTTTTATTCACCACATGATATGTGTTTTGCTTGGAGCGTATTGTATTATTTGAGTCTTTATTTGTTAGTTTACCACAATAATCCTTGCTGTACACACCTTTTGAGAGAGCCGTACATGATTTGGAATTTGCTAGAATACTCTATGTGCTTCGCTTATATGTTTTGAGTTATATAGTTTTGCTCTAGTACTTCACTTATATCTTTTAGAGCACGGTGGTGGATTTGTTTTGGAGAAACTATTGATCTCTCATGCTTCACTTATATTATTTTGAGAGTCTTAAATAGCATGGTAATTTTCTTAAATAATCCTAATATGCTAGGTGTTCAAGATGAATAAATTTTTTCTTATGAGTGTTTTGAATACTAAGAGAAGTTTGATGCTTGATGATTGCTTTGAGATATGGAGGTAATAATATCAAAGTCGTGCTAGTTGAGTAGTTGTGAATTTGAGAAATGCTTGTGTTGAAGTTTGCATGTCCCGTAGCATGCACGTATGGTAAACGTTGTGTAACAAATTTGAAACATGAGGTGTTATTTGATTGTCTTCCTTATGAGTGGCGGTCGGGGACGAGCGATGGTCTTTTCCTACCAATCTATCCCCCTAGGAGCATGCGCGTAGTGCCGAGGTTTTTGATGACTTGTAGATTTTTGCAATAAGTATGTGAGTTCTTTATGACTAATGTTGAGTCCATGGATTATACGCACTCTTACCCTTCCATCATTGCTAGCCTCTTCGGTACCGTACATTGCCCTTTCTCACATTGAGAGTTGGTGCAAACTTCGCCAGTGCATCCAAACCCCGTGATATGATACGCTCTTTCACACATAAACCTCCTTATATCTTTCTCAAAACAGCCACCATACCTACCTATTATGGCATTTCCATAGCCATTTTGAGATATATTGCCATGCAACTTTCCACCATTCCGTTCATCATGACACATTCATCATTGTCACATTGCTTAGCATGATCATGTAGTTGACGTAGTATTTGTGGCAAAGCCACCATTCATAATTCTTTCATACATGTCACTCTTGGTTCATTGCATATCCCGGTACACCGCCGGAGGCATTCATATAGAGTCATATCTTGTTCTATGTATCGACTTGTAATCATTGAGTTGTAAATAAATAGAAGTGTGATGATCATCATTCATAGAGCATTGTCCCAAATAAAAAAAAGAGAAAGGCCAAATAAAAAAATATAAAGAAGGGACAATGCTACTATCCTTTTTCCACACTTGTGCTTCAAAGTAGCACCATAATCTTCATGATAGAGAGTCTTTTGTCTTATCACTTTCATATACTAGTGGGAATTTTTCATTATAGAACTTGGCTTGTATATTCCAACAATGGGCCTCCTCAAGTGCCCTAGGTCTTCGTGAGCAAGCAAGTTGGATGCACACACACTTAGTTTCTTTTGTTGAGTTTTCATACATTTATAGCTCTAGTGCATCTGTTGCATGGCAATCCCTACTCCTTGCATTAACATCAATCGATGGGCATCTCCATAGCCCATTGATTAGCCTCGTTGATGTGAGACTATCTCCTTTTTTGTCTTCTCCACATAACCCCCATCATCATATTCTATTCCACCCATAGTGCTATATCCATGGCTCGCGCTCAAGTATTGCGTGAAAGTTTATAGGTTTGAGATTACTAAAGTATGAAACAATTGCTTGGCTTGTCATCGGGGTTGTGCATGATGAGAGCATTCTTGTGTGATGAAAATGGAGCATGACTAAACTATATGATTTTTTAGTGATGAACTTTCTTTGGCCATGTTATTTTGAGAAGACATAATTACTTAGTTAGTATGCTTGAAGTATTATTATTTTTATGTCAATATGAACTTTTGTCTTGAATCTTTCGGATCTGAATATTCACACCACAATTAAGAAGAATTACATTAAAATTATGCCAAGTAGCACTCCGCATCAAAAATTCTGTTTTTATCATTTACCTACTCGAGGACGAGCAGGAATTAAGCTTGGGGATGCTTGATACGTCTTCAACGTATATATAATTTTTGATTGCTCCATGCTATATTATCTACTGTTTTGGATATTATTGGGCTTTATTATCCACTTTTATATTATTTTTGGGACTAACCTATTAACCGGAGGCCTAGCCCAGAATTGTTGTTTTTTGCCTATTTCAGGGTTTCGAAGAAAAGGAATATCAAACGGAGTCCAAACGGAATGAAACCTTCGGGAACGTGATTTTCTCACTGAACATGATCTAGGAGACTTGGACCCTACGTGAAGACACAAAAGAGGAGGCCATGAGGTAGGGGGCGCGCCTACCCCCCCCCCCCCGGCGCGCCCTCCACCCTCGTGGGCCCCCTGTTGCTCCACCGACGTACTCCTTCCTCCTATATATACCTATGTACCCCCAAACGATCAGATATAGAGCCAAAACCCTAATTCCACCGCTGTAACTTGTATCCACGAGATCCCATCTTCGGGCTTGTTCCAGAGCTCCGCCGGAGGGGGCATCGATGACGGAGGGCTTCTACATCATCACCATAGCCCCTCCGATGAAGTCTGAGTAGTTTACCTCAGACCTACGGGTCCATAATTATTAGCTAGATGGCTTCTTCTCTCTTTTTGGATCTCAATACAATGTTCTCCCCCTCTCTTGTGGAGATCTATTCGATGTAATCTTCTTTTTGCGGTGTGTTTGTTGAGAACGATGAATTGTGGGTTTATGATCAAGTCTATCTATGAACAATATTTGAATCTTCTCTGAATTCTTTTATGTATGATTGGTTATCTTTGCAAGTCTCTTCGAATTATCAGTTTGGTTTGGCCTACTAGATTGATCTTTCTTGCAATGGGAGAAGTGCTTAGCTTTGGGTTCAATCTTGCGGTGTCCTTTCCCAGTGACAGTAGGGGCAGCAAGGCACGTATTGTATTGTTGCCATCGAGGATAACAAGATGGGGTTTTCATCATATTGCATGAGTTTATCCATCTACATCATGTCATCTTGCTTAAGGCGTTACTCTGTTTTCATTAACTTAATACTGTAGATGCATGCTGGATAGCGGTCGATGATTGGAGTAATAGTAGTAGATGCAGGCAGGAGTCGGTCTACTTGTCTCGGGCATGATGCCTATATACATGATCATACCTAGATATTCTCATAACTATGCTCAATTATGTCAATTGCTCAACAGTAATTCGTTCACCCACCGTAGAATACCTATGCTCTTGAGAGAAGCCACTAGTGAAACCTATGGCCCCCGGGTCTATCTTCATCATATTAATCTTCCAATACTTAGTTATTTCCTTTCCTTTTTACTTTGCTTTTATTTTACTTTGCATCTTTATCATAAAAATACCAAAAATATTATCTTATCATATCTATCAGATCTCACTCTTGTAAGTGGCCGTGTAGGGATTGACAACCCCTTACCACGTTGGTTGCGAGGATTTATTTGTTTTGTGCAGGTACGAGGGACTGGCGCGTAGCCTCCTACTTGATTGATACATTGGTTCTCAAAAACTGAGGGAAATACTTACGCTACTTTGCTGCATCATCCCTTCCTCTTCAGGGAAAACCAATGCAGTGTTCAAGAGGTAGCAAACATATGAGAACAATTTGAGGGGTCCGGTTGGGTGGCTTTTTTGCTTCTCTCTCATGTCTGGGTTGTGATCGGGTTGTTTGCCAGACATATGAGAAGGATTTGAGGGGTCCGATTGTAGATGCTATAAGGTAATTATGCTAGATGTAGTTCCGATTGTAGATGCTATAAGGTAATTATGCTAGATGTAGTTTGGTGAATCGCTAAAACCACCTATTTTTGTCAATCCTAAACTTGAGTGGTCATGCATATGCTCTTTTTAGACTAGTGGAATGTTAAATTGGACACATAAAACTGTTGGGGAACGCAGTATTTCAAAAATTTTACCTACGATCACGCAAGATCTATCTAGGAGATGCATAGCAACGAGAGGGGAGAGTGTGTCTACGTACCCTCGTAGAACGAATGCGGAAGCATTTGTTGGGGAACGCAGTAATTTAAAAAAAATTCCTATGCACACGCAAGATCATGGTGATGCATAGCAACGAGAGGGGAGAGTATTGTCTGCGTTCCCTCATAGACCGTAAGCGGAAGCGTTATGACAACGCGGTTGATGTAGTCGTACGTCTTCACGATCGACCGATCTAGCACCGAAGGTATGGCACCTCCACGATCTGCACATGTTTGGCTCGGTGACGTCCCGCGAACTCACGATCCAGTAGAGCTTCGAGGGAGAGCTTCGTCAGCACGATGGCGTGATGACGGTGATGATGTTGCTACCGGAATAGGGCTTCACCTAAGCACCGCTACGATATTACCGATGTGGATTATGGTGAAGGGGGGCACCACACACGGCTAAAGATCAATGATCAACTTGTGTGTCCATGGGGTGCCCCCCTTCCCCGTATATAAAGGAGTGGAGGAGGGGGAGGGGGCCGGCCTCTCTAGGCGCACCCGAAGGGAGTCCTACTCCCACAAGGAGTAGGATCCCCCTTCCCGTTGTTGGTTCTAGGAGAGAAGCAAGGAGGAGGAAGAAGGAAGGAAAGGGGGGCCCGGCCTCCTTCCCAATTCAGATTGGGCTTGGGGGGCGCGCCCCCTCCTTTGCCTCTTTTCCCTCTCTTCCACTAAGGCCCAATAAGGCCCATATACCTCCCGGGGGGTTCCGGTAACCTCCCGGTGCTCCGGTATACTCCCGTTTTCACCCGGAACCATTCCGATGTCCAAACATAGGCTTCCAATATATTGATCTTTACGTCTCGACCATTTCGAGACTCCTCGTCATGTCCGTGATCAAATACGGCACTCCAAACTACCTTCAGTACATCAAAACACATAAACTCGTAATACCAATCATCACCGAGCGTTAAGCGTGCTGACCCTACGGGTTCATGAACTATGTAGACATGGCCGAGACTCGCTTCCGGTCAATAATCAATAGCGGAATCTGGATGCTCATATTGGTTCCTACATATTCTACGAAGATCTTTATCGGTCAAACCGCATAACAACATACATTGTTCCCTTTGTCATCGGTATGTTACTTGCCCGAGATTCGATCGTCGGTATCTCAATACCTAGTTCAATCTCGTTACCGGCAAGTCTCTTTACTCGTTTCATAATGCATCATCCCACAACTAACTCATTAGTCACAATGCTTGCAAGGCTTATAGTGATGTGCATTACCGAGAGGGCCCAGAGATACCTCTCTGATACTCGGAGTGACAAATCCTAATCTCGATCTATGCCAACTCAACAAAAACCATCGGTGACACCTGTAGAGCACCTTTATAATCACCCAGTTACGTTGTGACGTTTGGTAGCACACAAAGTGTTCCTCCGGTATTCGGGAGTTGCATGATCTCATAGTCATAGGAACATGTATAAGTTATGGAGAAAACAATAGCAACAAACTAAACGATCATCGTGCTAAGCTAACGGATGGGTCAAGTTAATCACATCATTCTCTAATGATGTGATCCCGTTAATCAAATGACAACTCATGTCTATGGTTACGAAACATAACCATCATTGATTCAACGAGCTAGTCAAGTAGAGGCAAACTAGTGACACTCTGTTTGTCTATGTATTCACACATGTACTAAGTTTTTGGTTAATACAATTCTAGCATGAATAATAAACATTTATCATGATATAAGGAAATAAATAATAACTTTATTATTGCCTCTAGGGCATATTTCCTTCAGCATTTAGTAGCGCGGTTGATGTACTCGAACGTCTTCACGATCCAACCGATCCAAGTACCGAACGCACGACACCTCCGCGATCAGCACAAGTTTAGCTCGGTGACGTCCCTTGTACTCTTGATCCAGTTGAGACCGAGGGCGAGTTTCATCAGCACGACGGTGTGGTGACGGTGAGATGAAGTTACCAATGCAGGGCTTCGCCTAAGCACTACAACGATATGACCGAGGTGTGTGTCGGCGTTCTGGGAACGGGGGTCCCCAGACTTGCCTGCCTGCGGCCTGCGGCGTGGCGCAATGGGGGCCCAACATGGCCCATCTTCATCAACTCAAGACTCAAGACCCTCGCGAGGGGCCAAGCCTCGCGAGGCGGACGACACGACACCTCCTCAAGCGCAGCCTCATCAGGCTGGCTCGCGAGGAGGCGGAGAGTTCAAGGCGGGGTACCTCGCGAGGTGCCCGTGACGTAAGCCGTGACGACTCAGGACACCAGGCGGGCGCCAGCATGCGCAGCGTCCTTCTTTTCTCTTTGGTGCAAAGGGGGCAAGGGCAGCCGCGGAGTACCGAGGCATCAGGCAAAGGTTACCGTTTCGGTGCAACGAGACCAAGACCAGGAGGACTACGAGACGGAGGTCACCATGGAGCCCAGCGCGGCGTCATCACCAGAGCCTTTGGCAGGCGAAGACTGCTTTTGTCAGGATAGATGTACTCGCTGTCCCCCTTCAAATTAGCCCGCCATTGTTGGCTCCCTTCCCGCTCAATATTTGGGAAGAGGACCAGGGCCTCTATAAATAGGACTAGCCACCCACATAGCAAGGGGTTCGGTTCGATCAGTTTTAGATTGGTAGGAAGCAGAGAGAGAGAGAAGGGTGGCTGAATTCCCCCTAGCAGTTCATTCCCCCAGCCAAGAACGGACCCTCGTGAGGCTGTTCTTCCTTGTATTGTTCATCATCACCAGCCCCAAGAGGCAATCCACCAACCACACACTGTAGTAGGGTATTACACCACAACGGTGGCCCGAACCAGTATAAATCTTGTGTCTCTTGTGCATTTCTTTTAGTAGTTTAGATCCTTGGGAGACGGAGAGGTTGAAGGCGTGATCTCCGCGCGCACCCCAGTGTTCGAACCTTAAGGGTCTGCCGGAACCCACAAATCCGACATTTGGCGCGCCAGGTAGGGGTGCGCCGGAATTCGTCTTCCACCACTCTGCTCCCCTCCGACCGTCGCGTCCATGTCTGACGCTCGTCGGGCCCACGCCAAGCACCCGGCCGCCCTTGCCTCTCGCGCCGCCCAGACGGCCCCCGTCGGTGGGCGTCCTCATCGTTCCCCGTCGCCCGCCGTCAACACCGCCACCGGCCCGGCGGGAAATGAGCGGCGAGCGCCACCCCAGCATCCGCCTGCAGGGCGGAGTAACTGCACCGCAACATCGACGCCTCCGGTCGTTGCGGCCCTCCTGGGCGGCTCGCAGGCGCCGCCCACGAGTCGCCACGTCAAGCCTTTTGCCCGCCGGGTTAACACCGCTTCTGCATGGCAGGGGCTACCCCGGACCGGGCGGCGCACGAGGTCGGCCTGACCTTCAGCTCGGAGGACCACCCCACCAACCCGGTCGGCTCGGGCGTGCTCCCCCTACTGTGTACTCCCACTATCTGCTAGGTGGCCGTCACCAGGACCCTCGTTGATGGCGGCGCGGGCCTCAGCGTGCTTTCGGTCGAGACTTTCAGCCTCCTCCGCGTACCTCGGGAGCGGCTGCGACCCAGTCGATCCTTCTCGGGTGTTGGGGGCGGATCATCCGATTCCCTGGGACAGATCCGGCTCCCGGTAACCTTCGGCACCTACGACAACTTTCGCACGGAGATGGTCGACTTCGACATCGCCCCCATCGACCTCCCTTACAATGCCATCCTCGGCTACCCGACACTGGCTCAGTTCATGGCCGCCACGCACCCGGCGTACAACCTCATGAAGATGCCCGGGAGCAGCGGTACCATCGTCGTGCACGGGGACACCGGGGACGCCCTGCAAGTACTCAAGCTCGCCTTCAGGACGGCGGCATCAGCACGGCCCGTCAATGAGGAGGCCCCTGAGCCCAAGGGGGCTGCTCCCGCCAAGAAGAAGCAGTTGTTCACCCAGGACAAAGCAGAAACCAAGCAGGTACCCGTCAACGAGGACGGGTCCTCCAGTGCCACTTTCACCATAGGTGCCAACCTTGAGCCTGAGCAGGAGGAGGCCTTGGTCAAGTTCCTGTGCGCGAATAAGAAGGTATTTGCTTGAGAGCCCGATCAGCTGGCGGGGTCCCCAGAAGTGTCATCGAGCACCACCTCAACGTGTGCCCAAATGTGCGCCCCGTGAAGCAGAAGGCCAGGCGGCAGTCCACGGAGAAGCAGGCTTTCATTGCCCAAGAGACCCGCAAGCTAGAGGCCGCCGGGGTCATTCGTGAGGTCCGATACCCAGATTGGTTGGCCAACCCTGTCGTTGTGCCCAAGAAGGGGGGGAAGGAACGCATGTGTGTCGACTTCACCAACCTCAACAAGGCATGCCCGCAAGATCCGTTTCCGCTCCCCCGCATCGACCAGATCGTCGATTCCACTGCGGAGTGCGATCTGCTATGCTTCCTGGACGCCTTCTCCGGGTATCACCAGATCAAGATGGCAGTGGAAGACGTTGAGAAGACCGCTTTCTTGACCCCGTGCGGGGTATACTGCTATACATGCATGCCGTTCGGACTGCGTAACGCAGGGGCAACCTTTCAGCGGCTGATGCACATCACCTTGGGCCCGCAGCTCAGAAAGAATGTCGAAGCCTACGTTGATGACATTGTAGTAAAATCTTGGGAGGCCAAGACCCTGATACAAGACCTGGAGGAGACCTTCGCGAGCCTCGACGCAGTAGACCTGCGGCTCAACCCAGAGAAATGTGTGTTTGGCGTCCCATCGGGCAAGCTTTTGGGATTCCTCGTGTCCCATCGTGGCATCGAGGCCAACCCCGAGAAGGTCAAGGCGGTCGAGGACATGAGTCCACCAAAGACCCTCAGAGAAATGCAGAAGCTCACTGGGCGCGTGACCGCACTAGGGCGCTTCATCTCCAAATTGGGGGAGCGAGCGTTGCCTTTCTTTCAGCTGATGAAGAAAAAGGGGCCCTTTGAATGGACTGAAGAGGCAGATAAGGCGTTTCAAGATCTCAAGAGGTACCTGACCAGTCCCCCAGTCATGGTGGCTCCGCGCCCTCAAGAGCCCCTGCTACTGTACCTCGCCGCCACACCCTACTCCGCCAGCGCAGCCTTGGTGGCGGTTAGGGAGGAGCGCCAAGTCAAGACCGCAGTGGCAGCCCGAGGCAAGACAAAACGGGAACAAGGGAAGCCTGCAGAAGCCACAACCGCAGTTGAGGAGGATCAGCTGCCGAAGAATGCACCGGAGGCAGGAGAGGCCGCACGATCAGATGGTCCACCTCCCGAGGCCAGGTCGCCTCGTGAGGCGCCCTTACCTCCCGAGGGCGCGGCAACCCCAGATGCTCTCAGCCTTGTTGAGCACCCAGTTTACTTCGTTAGCACGGTGCTACGCGACACGAGGGCACGGTACCCAATGCCTCAGAAGCTCCTCCTCGCGCTACTGGTAGCCTCGCGCAAGCTGCGTCACTACTTCCAGGCTCATCCCATCAAAGTCGTCTCATCATAGCCCCTAGAGAGAGTGCTTAGGAGCCCTAACTCAGTCGGAAGGGTCGCCGAGTGGAACATAGAGCTGCAGGCGTTTCAGCTCGAGTTCAGCACAACTAGGGTCATCAAAGGAGCAGCATTGGCAGATTTTGTGGCAGAATGGACGGAGGCACCAGGCCTCAAGGCCGACGAGGATCGGTCCCTCTCCCCGGGGAGCGAGGCGCCAGAAGGCTGGGTCATGCACTTCGACGGGGCGTTCTCCAGGCATGGCGCTGGGGCTGGGGCGGTACTTATATCGCCCACTCAGGACAAGCTCTACTATGCTGTACAGCTCTGTTTCCAGCAAGGCGAAAATGTCTCCAACAACATAGCGGAGTATGAAGGTTTAATAGCGGGCTTGAAGGCCGCAGCTGCCCTGGGGGTGAAATGCCTCACCATCAAGGGCGATTCGCAGCTCCTTGTCAATTTCTCCAACAAGGTGTACGAGCCGAAAGATGAGCACATGGAAGCCTACCTTGCGGAGGTCCGCAGGATGGAGAAGCAGTTCTGGGGGTTGGAGTTGCAGCATGTGCCCCGTGGCACCAATCAGGAGGCCGACGACATCGCCAAACGGGCGTCCAGGTGGTTACCTCAGGAGCCTGGCGTCTTCGAGGAGCGGCTCTTCAAGCCCTCAGCCCTGCCGCCATTGTCAAACACGGCTCAGCCTCGGGAGGAGCTCCCCCAGCCACCTGCCTCAGGAGCCCCGGTCTGTGGCCCGGTCTCAGGAGCACGCCTGCTCCTGACGATGGAACCTCAGGAGGGGTGCTGGATCACGGAGCTGTAGAGTTACTTAACACAAGGGACCCTGCCGAAGAAGGAGGAGGAAGCGGAGCGTGTGGCACGGCAGGCCATGGCATACTGCATCAAGGATGGAGAGCTCTACCAGAAGCGACCAAACGATGTATCCCTGCGCTGCATCTCCAGGGAGCAAGGGAAGGAACTGCTGGAAGATATACACGGCGGAGACTGTGGACATCATTCATCATCACGGACCCTCGTCGGCAAGGCATTCCGCAGTGGGTTTTATTGGCCCACCGCACTCAATGACGCCGTCGAACTGGTGAAAGCTTGTGAGGCCTGCCAGTTCCACGCCAAGCAAATCCATCAGCCGGCAGGGGGCCTGCAGACTATACCCCTTTCGTGGCCATTCGCAGTCTGGGGGCTGGATATCCTGGGCCCGTTTCCTCGGGCGCCAGGGGGCTACCGCTACCTCTACGTCGCCGTGGACAAGTTCACCAAGTGGGCTGAAGTAGAGGCCGTCCGCACCATCCCCGCGGGCTCCGCGGTCAAGTTCATCAGGGGCATCGTGAGCCGGTTCAGGGTGCCGAACCGCATCATCACAGACAACGGTTCGCAGTTCACCAGTAACCTCTTCAAAACATACTGTGCTAACCTTGGAACGCAGATATGCTACGCTTCGGTGGCGCACCCCCGAAGAAACGGCCAGGCTGAGCGAGCCAACGCAGAGGTCCTGAGGGGCCTCAAGACTAGGATGTTCAAGAAGAAGCTGGAGGCCTGTGGCAGAGGTTGGTACGACGAGCTTCAGTCCATGCTGTGGTCCATCCGCACCACCGCGACCAAGCCAACTGGGGAGACCCCATTCTTCCTGGTCTACGGAGCGGAAGCAGTCCTCCCTCACGAGGTCAGACGTCGCTCCGCGCGGGTCCTGGCGTTCGACGAGGCGCAGCAGGATGCCATGCGGGGGATGGACCTCGTGTTGGGGGAGGAACGTCACCGGGAGGCCGCGCTGCGAGCGGCGAGGTATCAGCAAGCGCTGCGGCGATATCACTGCCGCAACATCCGCCCCAGGACTCTTGAGGTAGGGGACCTCGTGCTCAGGCGGGTCCTCTCCAGGGAGGGATTGCACAAACTCTCTCCCATGTGGGAGGGCCCGTTCAAGGTTGTTCATGTTTCCAGGCCCGGGTCCGCGCGCTTGGAGACTAAGGAGGGAGTGCCGATCCAGAATGCGTGGAACATCCAGCACCTCCGGAGGTTCTACCCCTGAGAAGGCCCAGAGCCCGTGAAGCAAGGCGAGTGCCTGTGAAGATCATCTCTTTTTGGAAAGGCCCAGAGCCTGTGAAGCAAGGCGAGTGCATGTGAAGATCATCTCTTTTTGGAAAGGCCCAGAGCCTGTGAAGCAAGGCGAGTGCCTATGAAGCTATCGCGTTACGGAAAAGGCCCAGAGCCCGTGAAGCAAGGCGAGTGCCTGTGAAGATCATCTCTTTTTGGAAAGGCCCAGAGCCTGTGAAGCAAGGCGAGTGCCTGTGAAGATCATCTCTTTTTGGAAAGGCCCAGAGCCTGTGAAGCAAGGCGAGTGCCTGTGAAGCTATCGCGTTACGGAAAAGGCCCGGAGCCTGTGAAGCAGGGCGAGCGCCTGTGAAGCTATCGCGTTACGGAAAAGGCCCGGAGCCTGTGAAGCAAGGCGAGTGCCTGTGAAGTTGATTACCTCTAAGAAGAAAGGCCCGGAGCCTGTGAAGAAGGCCAATGCCTGTGAAGCTCGCTGCCCCGTGACACTCTCACGTAATAATGAGTGGGGCTGTACACGCCCCGGAGTCTCAGGAGCGCCGGCCTCAGGCCCTGGGGCTCCCTCCCATGCCCAGTGGCAGTACTTAGCTCCGCGCTAGTGAGAAGACGTCGAAGACTAGATTAGGTGCCGGCCGTGGCTTTTTCATTTGCTTTCCGCAGTTGACGTGTTTGTTTGCATTTGAAGTCTTATTGAAGTTATCGTTGTTGCTGATTTGTGGTTCGTCAATTTTCGCTCCTCGCTTTGGTTTCTCTCGTAAACGACCTCGCGAGGGATGGTGCCCAAATGTCCTCGCGAGCGTTTCTGCCCTAGCCGCGGGAAGGTTTCATGGCCCTGGCACATTACAGGAGCACCCCTTCTAGTCCGTGCCCCTCGGGCACCACGACGCGCACACAGGGCCTGGGTCGGTCGCCCCCCCGGCAGGGGTCAAAAACTATCTACGCACAGGCGTGTAGTTAAGAGGCGCAAAAGTAAGATCAAGGTAATAGCTAAAACGGCAATACTTCCCAACACGCCCCAGCGGGGCTCCATGCAGCTGTTCTGTTTTACGCAGGAAACAGAAGGAAAAGAAAGGGACAAGCCCGGCGCAGCCCTCCTCACATCGGCCCGCGGAGGCGACACGGGCTGCCTCCGAGCCTCAGGCGGACTCCCTCTCGCGCTTCACCGGGGCACGACGGCGGGCGGACGAACCGCCACCCCCCAAGCAAGCTCGATGGCGCGGGGGCGGATTGCTGCCGCCGCTGGAGGAGTCACTTGAGGAGGAGTTGACGAAGCTTGGGGAGTCGCGGACGCTGCCATCCACGCGGACGCTATCTCCTCCGTCGCCATCAGAGCGGGGCCCGCGGACGCGGTCGTCGTCCTCAGGGCAGCACCTCGCGCGGCGACCATCTTCCCCAAACACCCTCACATAGAGGGTGGCGTCGCCGTCGAACCTGAAGTGCAGAGTGCACCGGCGCTCCAGGCCGCGAGCGCGGGCGAACGCCTGCCGGCCACGAGTTAAGGCCAAGCCCCCGCTGGCGGAGACCTCCAGCGCGACCCATGAAGACCTGCTGCAGCAGCCCTCCGCCTGGAGCCAGAGGCCACCAGGAGCACCGGCCGGGAGTTCACCAAGGAGGAAGCGAGGGAGTGGGAGCCGGGCGCAAGTCGGCTCCGCCGACCAGACGACGAACTCCGGCGGCGCCTGCACAGCGCGAAAGCACGGCCTGGGGGAGCGCGCAACCCAGGCGCGTCCCTCGGCCACGGCGGCTCGCCCGCCGCCGCGCTGGGAGCCGCCCCATGACCACCAAACACTGCCGGGGCGGCCACCGGATGCTTCCGAGGGCGTCCACGGCCGCGCTTGGGCGGGGGAGAGGCAGGACCAACTTGGAGGGCCTTCCCCTTCTCTGCAGCCGAGTACCTCCTCGATGGAGCCATCACACCAAGACGGAGCAAGAACTGAGGCGGAGGAGGGAGCAAGAAGGGATGGACTGGAAGGGCACGCGCGGTGCCGTACTTATAGCCGGCGAAGGCCAACCGCCGGCCTCCACGATCACATGTAATCATAACACGATCTGCATGCAGGGACTTGTCCAACTCGCACGACCACCGAGGCGTCATGGGGAAGTGGAGACGCCACGTCCAATCAACCGCCACGCGGCGCCCAAGGCCTTAGGCTGTTAGGGCCCGCGGCGCTTCGCCCTTGCCCTTTCGCCTCTCGGCACGGCCAAGTCCGGGCGCGCCTTGGGCCCGGGGGCTACTGTCGGCGTTCTGGGAACGGGGGTCCCCAGACTTGCCTGCCTGCGGCCTGCGGCGTGGCGCAATGGGGGACCAACATGGCCCATCTTCATCAACTCAAGACTCAAGACCCTCGCGAGGGGCCAAGCCTCGCGAGGCGGACGACACGGCACCTCCTCAGCCGCAGCCTCATCAGGCTGGCTCGCGAGGAGGCGGAGAGTTCAAGGCGGGGTACCTCGCGAGGTGCCCGTGACGTAAGCCGTGACGACTCAGGAAACCAGGCGGGCGCCAGCGTGCGCAGCGTCCTTCTTTCCTCTTTGGTGCAAAGGGGGCAAGCGCACCCGCGGAGTACCGAGGCATCAGGCAAAGGTTACCGTTTCGGTGCAACGAGACCAAGACGAGGAGGACTACGAGACGGAGGTCACCATGGAGCCCAGCACGACGTCATCACCAGAGCCTTTGGCAGGCGAAGACTGCTTTTGTCAGGATAGATGTACTCGCTGTCCCCCTTCAAATTAGCCCGCCATTGTTGTCTCCCTTCCCGCTCAATATTTGGGAAGAGGACCAGGGCCTCTATAAATAGGACTAGCCACCCACATAGCAAGGGGTTCGGTTCGATCAGTTTTAGATTGGTAGGAAGCAGAGAGAGAGAGAGAAGGGTGGCTGAATTCCCCCTAGCAGTTCATCCCCCCAGCCAAGAACGGACCCTCGCGAGGCTGTTCTTCCTTGTATTGTTCATCATCACTAGCCCCAAGAGGCAATCCACCAACCACACACTGGAGTAGGGTATTACACCACAACGGTGGCCCGAACCAGTATAAATCTTGTGTCTCTTGTGCATTTCTTTTAGTAGTTTAGATCCTCGGGAGACGGAGAGGTTGAAGGCATGATCTCTGCGCGCACCCCAGTGTTCGAACCTTAAGGGTCTGCCGGAACCCACGAAATACGACAGTGTGTAACTGTGGAGGGGGGCACCGCACACGGCTAAAAGATCAACTTGTGTCTCTATGGTGTGCCCGCCTCCCACGTATATGAAGGGGGAGGGAGGAGGAGGCCGGACAAGGGGTGGCACACCCAAGGGGGGGAGTCCTACTCCAAGTAGGATTCACCCCCCTCCTTTCCTATTCCTACAAGGAGAAGGGGGAAAGAGGAGAGGGAGAGAAGGAAAGGGGGCCGACCCCCCAACAGTAACCCAATTCGGATTGGGCTTGGGGGGGGGATCCACCTGGACACGGCCTCCTCTCTTCCACTAGGTCCCATGAACCCCCCGGGGGGTCCCGGTAACCCCCCCGGTACTCTGGGAAATGCCCGAACCTATCCGAAACCATTCCGGTGTCCAAACATAACCTTCCAATATATCAATTGTTATGTCTCGACCATTTAGAGACTCCTCGTCATTTCCATGATCTCATCCGGGACTCCGAACAAACTTCGGTTCATCAAAACACGAAACTCATAATATAAATCGTCATTGTACGTTAAGCGTGCGAACCCTACCGATTCTAGAACTATGTAGACATGACCGAGAGACATCTCCGATCAATAACCAATAACTCCTTCATCCAGACTCCTTCATTTGCTGCTTCCGAAGCAGCTATGTACTCCGCTTCACCCGTAGATCCCACCACGACCCTCAACTTAGAACTACACCAACTGACAGCTCCACCATTCAATAAAAATACGTATTCGGTTTGTGACTTAGAGTCATACGGATCAGTGTCAAAGCTTGCATCAACGTAACCATTTACGACGATCTCTTTGTTACCTCCATAAACAAGAAACATATCCTTAGTCCTTTTCAGGTATTTCAGGATGTTCTTGACCGTTGTCCAGTGATCCACTCCTGGATTACTCTGGTGCCTCTCTGCTAAACTAATAGCAAGGCACAAATCAGGTCTGGTACACAACATTGCATACATGATAGAACCTATGGCTGAGGCATAGGGAATGACTTTCATTTTCTCTCTATCTTCTGCAGTAGTCGGGCATTGAGTCTGACTCAACTTCACACCTTCTAACTGATAATCCCCAAGTGCCTCATCGTAGCAATTCCCAAAGGTTGAAGTGATAAGTATGGAGTGTCGAACCCACAAGGAGCTAAAGGTAAGATCAATATTCTCTCAAGCCCTATCTGCCACTGATACGACTCTACGTACACCGAACGTTTGCTTCCAACTAGAAACGAGAAATAAAACTACGTTGTGGGTATGGAGAGGATAACTTTGCATGATATCGAAGAGCTTAAATATAAAAGTAGGTGTTGTTATCATAAAGTTAGAATATATTACTAAATATTATAAATAACGAGTGTGGAATAATGATGGGTCGGTGTGCGGAATTGTCCTAGGCAATTGTTAACAAGACCGATAGTCGTCATTGCAATTTCATATGAGGGAGAGGCATAAACTAACATACTTTCTCTTCTTGGATCATATGCACTTATGATTGGAACTCTAGCAAGTATTTGCAACTACTAAGTATCATTAAGGTAAAACCCAACCATAGCATTAAAGCATCAAGTCCCCTTTATACCATACGCAACAACCCCCTAACTCGGGTTTATGATTTTGTCACTCAAGCAATCCACTATAAGCGAATCATGAACGTATTGCAACACCCTACAACGGTAATACCTCACGCTTGCGCGACACGGAGGGCACAATAGGACAGCACCAAAATAAAACATACAACTCATACCAATCTAGATCATCAATCAACCCAAAGACAAAGGATATCTACTCAAAACATCATAGGATGACAACACATCATTGGATCATAATATGTGGCATAAAGCACCATGTTCAAGTAGGGATTATAGCGGGGTGCGGGAGAGTGGTCCGTGTAAAAGAGATGAGGATGGTGATGATGATGGTGATGTTGATGAAGACGATCACCGCGGCGATGATTTCCCTCCTGATGGCACTCCGGTGCCACCGAGAGAGAGGAGGAGAGTTCTCCCCCTTGTGCTTCCTCCTCCATGGCCTCCCCTGGATGGGGAGTGGTTCTCCCTCTGGTCCTTGGCCTTCATGGTGATGATGGCCCCTCCGGGATCCTCCTCCATAGCCTCTGGTGATGATGGCCCCCTCCGGCAGGGTGCTAGAGAGGGCCTAGATTGATTTCTCATGGCTACGGAGGCTTGCAGCGGCGGAACTTTCGATCTAGGTTATTTTCTGGGGGTTTTATAGGAATTTTGGGCATCGGTTTCACGTCAGGGGGGTCTCCGAGTTGTCCACGAGATAGGGGCCCACGCCCATGGGGGTGGGGCGCACCCCCCACCCTCGTGGACGGTTCGGGACTCTTCTGGCCCAACTCTTTTACTCCGGGGGCTTCTTTTGGTCCATAAAAAATCATCAAAAATTGGCACGTCAATTGGACTCCGTTTGGTATTCCTTTTCTATAAAACTCAAAAACAAGGAAAAACAGAAACTGGCACTGGGCTCTAGGTTAATAGGTTAGTCCCAAAAATCATATAAAATAGCATATAAATGCATATAAAACATCTAAGATGGATAATATAATAGCATGAATACGTTGGAGACGTATCAGCATCCCCAAGCTTAATTCTTGGTCGTCATCGAGTAGGTAAATGATAAAAGAAATAATTTATGAATTGTGAATGCTAGCAGGTGCACAAGTTTGATCAATGATAATTTCAATCACCTTTTCTAGCATCATTGTATGGCACAACAGTAGCTCATCTCATAAAACTTTTCATGATCAAGTAACAAGCTATTCACATGTTAAAGTATGATCATAAACTTTCTTGAAAACTAACAAACCGTGCTCTTAGTCATCAAACAATTGCAATTCATCTTATTTTCGGGAAGGGTCTATATAAGAGCTTTGATTTAGCAAACTCCACATACTCAACTATCATTTAATCTTTCACAATTGCTAACACTCGCGTGATATTTATGGGTTCAAAGTTTTAATCAGACACAGAGAAAGATAGGGGCTTATAGTTTCGCCTCCCAACCTTTTACCTCAAGGGTAATGTCAACAGTAATAATTTATGAAAACCTACATCCAAGTGGATATATATATCCGGATCGCTCCAACACAAAGTGCTTGCCAAAGGAAAAAGTGTAAAAAGGGAAAGGTGATGATCACCATGACTCTTGTATAAGGGTAGAAGATAAAAGTAAAAGATAGGCCCTTCGCAGAGGGAAGGAGAGGTTGTCATGTGCTTTTATGGTTGGATGCACAAAATCTTAATGCAAAATAACGTCACTTTTATTTCTTCCACATACATATTTAGAGAGCAATTTTTATTGCTTGGAACAATGACAACTTACTTGAAGGATCTTACTCAATCCATAGGTAGATATGGTGGACCCTCATGGCAAAACTGGGTTTAAGGATATTTGGAAGCACAAGTAGTATCTCTACTTGGTGCAAAGAATTTGGCTAGCACGAGAGGGAAAGGCAAGCTCAACATGTTGGATGATCCAAGACAATATAACGTTTCGGATATAGGAAAACATAACCCATTAAGTTGTCTTACTTGTCCAACATCAACCTTTTAGCATGTCATATTTTAATGAGTGCTCACAATTGCAAAAGTTGTCCAAGATAGTATATTTATATGTGAAATCTCTCTTCCTTCAATATTCTTTCATGAATTGTTCAAGTGACCAATTCTGCGTTTGCTAACTTCCAATAAGTTTTACTACCTATACTTATTATGTGTGAAGTCATTACTCTCCATGTTGTAAGAATATGAAACGTATATAAATTCGGACTTATGATATTCAATTCATTCAACCATTTACTCATAGGATAAACATGAAGCACGTGAGTCAATGACAAACTACTCCAAAAAGATATAAGTGGAGAACACCGAGTAGTCAAATAATTAACTAGCCATGGGAGGATTATTTTTCATTCAAGATTTCAGATCCAATGATTTTATTCAAACAGCAAATAAAATTTAAAATATGCTCCAAGTAAAACACATATCATGTGAGGAATAAAAATATAGCTCCGAGTAGGGTATACCGATAGTTTTGAAGACGAAAGAGGGGATGCCTTCCGGGGCATCCCCAAGCTTAGGTGCTTGAGTCTTCCTTGAATATTACCTTGGGGTTCCTTGGGCATCCCCAAGCTTAGGGTCTTTCCACTCCTTATTCCCCTCATACCGATGTCTCACCCAAAGCTTGAAAACTTCAATCACACAAAACTTAACGGAACTTCGTGACATAGCTTAGTATGATAAAGAGTAAACCATTCACTTTGGTACTGTCAAAGACAAGGTTAATAATTGTTCTCACACAATTGCTACTGTACCAAATCATTTATACAATTTATATTGAGAAATATAAGCCATAGAAACTAGAAAACAAGCAGACTATGCAATGAAAACAGAATCTGTGAGAAACAGAACAGTCTGTAATGATCTGAACACCAACCATACTTCTGCTACTCCAAAAATTCTGAAATAAATTGGTGGATGTGAGGAATTTTTCTATTAATCTTCTGAAAAAAGAATCAACTCAATCTCACTCTTCTGTAAAAAATGGCAGCTAATCTCGTGAGCGCAAAGTTTCTGTTTTTTACAGCAAGATCACATTAGCTTTCACCCAAGTCTTCCCAAAGGTCTTACTTGGCACTTTATTGAAACAAAAGATATAATACATGATTAATACAGTAGCTTAATCATGATAACGCACAAAAACAGTAAGGGTAAATATTGGGTTGTCTCCCAACAAGCTCTTTTCTTTAATGCCTTTTAGCTAGGCATGATGATTTCAATGATGCTCACACAAAAGATAAGAATTGAAACATAAAGAGAGCATCATGAAGAATATGACTATAATATTTAAATCTAACCCACTACCTATGCCTAGGGATTTTGTGAGCACATAATTTATAGGAACAAGAATCAACTAGCATAGGAAGGAAAAACAAGTATAACTTCAAAACTTTAAGCATATAGAGAGGAAACTTGATATTATTGCAACTCCTACAAACATGTATTCCTCCCTCATAATAATTTTCAGTAGCATCATGAATGAGTTCAACAATATAACCATCACATAAAGCATTCTTTTCATGATCTACGAGCATAGAAATTTTACTACTCTCCACATAAGCAAAATTCTCCTCATTCGGAATAGTGGGAGCAAACTTCTTCTAAATCCACTTTAGATGATAGTATTATTCATACTCCAAAAGATATAAGTGAAGTTCATGGAGCATTCTACAATTAATATAGACTAACCAATATCCAAGCTCAAAATATATAAGTGAAGCACACGAAGCATTCTATAAAACCATACTCAGAAGATTTAAGTGAAGCACAAAGAGCAATTCTATAAGATCAGACTTAAAAGATATAAGTGAAGCACATGAAGCATTCTATAAACCAATGAAGGGCTATCTCATACTAGCATGGTTCTTAAAGGAAAAACAAAAAACACAAAGGACACAAATCATGTGAACAAAACAAAAACCGAGGTATACCGATAATTGTTGAAGAAGAAAGATGGGATGCCAACCGGGGCATCCCCAAGCTTAGATGCTTGAGTATCCTTAGAATATTTACTTGGGGTTCCTCGGGCATCCCCAAGCTTGAGATCTTGCCTCTCTTTATTCTTCTCACATCGGTAACTCCTCGTTCTTCGAACACTTCATCCACACAAAACTTTAACAAAAACTTTGTGAGATCCGTTAGTATAATAAAGCAAATCACTACCTTTAGGTACTGTTGCAAACTCATTACAATTTAATATTATAACTATATCTAATTTATTCCAACTTCACCATGGTTCATACCCCCCGATACTACCCATAGATTCATCAAAATAAGCGATCAACACATAGAAAACAGAATCTGTGAAAAACAGGACAGCCTCTAGTAATCTGGAAGTTTAGTATACTTCTGTAACTCGAAAAAATTATAAAACAAATATGACAATTTTTTTTAAAAAATACAGAAGTAATGTGCGAAAAGTTTCAGACCCATTTGACTTTCCAGTAAAAATGTAAAATCACGCGGTACAACCAATAGTTTCTGTTTTTGTACTGAACATAGTAAACAAGCAATCTAATCATGCTAAAACCGAAGCTTGGCACATTATTTTTATAATACAATGGGATAATTATTTTCATAGAAGCTTCCATGAAATTTTTTACATTGTTTCCATGAGCATGAACACAAGTGCTCAAGGTCGACCCTCATTTCTTCAATGCATAATCTTCCAATCACTTTTCTTATTGAAAAGCTTTTTAGCTATGAGAGGCAAGTAATTTTTTTTGTATTTTGATTTTTAAAAAAAATTGTATGTTTCACCCACAACTAAACAGAAACAAAAAGGAAAAACAAAATCTACTTAGTGAAGAAAGCAAACAAGCATACACGAGAATATCAACCCCACGCTATTGCTCCTCGGCAACGACGCCAAAAAAGAGCTTGATAATCCTCAAGTGCAGGGAATCATCGTAGAAATTTCCAAAGGTGGAAGTGATAAGTATGGAGTGTCGAACCCACAAGGAGCTAAAGGTAAGATCAATATTCTCTCAAGCCCTATCTGCCACTGATACGACTCTACGTACACCGAACGTTTGCTCCAACTAGAAACGAGAAATAAAACTACGTTGTGGGTATGAAGAGGATAACTTTGCATGATATCGGAGAGCTAAAATATAAAAGTAGGTGCTGTTATCATAAAGTTAGAATATATTACTAAATATTATAAATAGTGACTGTGGAATAATGATGGGTCGGTGTGCGGAATTGTCCTAGGCAATTGTTAACAAGACCGATAGTCGCCATTGCAATTTCATATGAGGGGGAGGCATAAGCTAACATACTTTCTCTTCTTGGATCATATGCACTTGTGATTGGTAGCAAGCATACGCAACTACTAAAGATCATTAAGGTAAAACCCAACCACAGCATTAACGCATCAAGTCCCCTTTATCCCATACACAACAACCCCCTTACTCAGGTTTATGCTTCTGTCACTCAAGAAACCCACTATAAGCGAATCATGAACGTATTGCAACACCCTCCAATGGGAATCTCTCACGCTTGCATGACATGGAGGGCACAATAGGACAGCACCAAAATAAAACATACAACTCATACCAATTTAGATCATCAATCAACCCAAAGACAAAGGATATCTACTCAAAACATCATAGGATGACAACACATGATTGGATCATAATATGTGGCATAAAGCACCATGTTCAAGTAGGGATTACAGCGAGGTGCGGGAGAGTGGACCGTGTAAAAGAGATGAGGATGGTGATGATGATGGTGATGTTGATGAAGATGATCACCGCGGCGATGATTCCCCTCCTGATGGCACTCCGGTGCCACCGAGAGAGAGGAGGACGAGAGGTTCTCCCCCTTGTTCTTCCTCCTCCATGGCCTCCCCCTGGATGGGGAGAGGTTCTCCCGCTGGTCCTTGGACTTCATGGTGATGATGGCCCCTCCGGGATCCTCCTCCATAGCCTCCGGTGATGATGGCCCCCTCCGGCAGGGTGCCAGAGAAGGTCTAGATTGATTTCTCATGGCTACAGAGGCTTGCGGCGGTAGAAATTCTGATCTAGGTTATTTTCTGGGGGTTTCTGTGTTTATAGGAATTTCTGGCGTCGGTTTCACGTGAGGGGGTCTCCGAGGATAGACATGAATCACATGAGGAAGGACAAGTTTCGGGATTATTTTGGAGAAGCTCTGGATTTGGTGGAGCAGTTCGCTATTGAGCCTGTGATCTCCTTCCACCTTGACTATGACCCTGAGATCATCTGTCAGTTCTTTGCCTCAGTTTACTTTCACCCCGGGGAAGAGAGGAGGATGACCTGGATGACCAATGGCCGCCAGTTGTCTGCTACCTGGAAAGAGTTCATGGATCTGCTTCACGTTCCTGATGACGGGCTTCACACACCCGTTGGTGTTCGCCCCTACGCCAACTCCGAGTCTGCTAACAAGAACTTGCTTCAGCAGTACTATGTTGAGAAGGTGCTCCCCAGTGGAAAGTCGACTTGGGTGCTGAACTCTTTTCTGGATATCATGCATCGCATCTTCCGCAACACTCTGTTCCCACGCATTGGCGACAAGGACAAGGTTCATTCCTATCTGGTAGACATGATGCTCCTGTGCGCGGAGGCACGTTCGTCTCAGACTCAGCCACTTGATGTCTCACACATCATGTGGTGTGAGCTTCGGTTTGCGGTGTACACCCGCAAGGTACCTATCTATGGACCATACCTGTTTCTTTTGATCCTCGGGACTTGGGAGAAGATGTACCCTGGTGATGAGTTTCTTGCTCCAGACTGGGTTCGGCATGAGTCCATCAGTCTCCGCGTCAAGCCCAACTGGGCCAACACTACTACCCGTGCTGAGGCGTCTACTGCTAGGAGGGTTGTTGGTGAGGAGGAGGTTGGCGCAGAGAATGTTGTTGAGGACTGTGTTGCTAGGTCTTCCACACCTTCCTCTGAGCCGTCGTGGGCCAAGAAGTTGAAGGACAAGATGAAGACTCTCTTCTGCATGCTGGTGAAGGGGCAGTACAGGACTCACGTGGCATCCAAGGAGAGTCGCCGCCGTGACAAGAAGGTCATGAGGCTCTTTGGAGAGGATGTCTCTGGCAGTTCTGAGGATGCCATCATGCCAGAGGCTGCATGGATGGCGAAGCAGGGTTACAAGTGTACTAGTTCTGAGGAGGAAATCGAGGAGACCGTCCCCGCCACCGAGTCTGACGAGGAGCACGAGGAGCATTGGGATGATTTCTCTGCTTGAGCCACCCCGTGGGTGTAGGTGTCCTCTCTGCCTTTTTCGCGTCTCGATGCCAAAGGGGGAGAGAGTGTAGGGATTTGCGTGTTTGTGAGTCGTGTGTCGTGTTTGGTGTGTTTGCTTTGCCGTTTGGACCTCATTTGCCTTTGTTTGGTTTGTGCCTTTGAGACTTATCCTTCATATGGTGTAAGACATATGCACTCTATTCTATCTTAGTGAGCTTATATTTGTGCTATCTTGTCTAGTGTTAGCCTTACTATTGCAGGATATGCCTTGTCTCTATAATATAGGGGGAGCGTTGATCCTAGTATGTGTGCCGTGCAGTCCAAAGCACCCATCTAGTTGGCACACATCTAGGGGGAGCCTGTCTATATTCTAGAGAGGAGGGGTTTGCGTTTTCTTAATATTATTTCCCTTGTGCAAATCCCGTATTGTCATCAATCCACCAAAAAGGGGGAGATTGTAAGGGCATATTTATCCCTAAGGTGTTTTGGTCATTGATGACAATGCGTTTGCAGACTAATCATGTGTCTTGAGTTTTCCAGACGTTTCTTCGCTAGGCACAAGACGGTTTGGTATCCCTCGAAGACTATTGAAGACGGCGTTTTTCTACGTTTCTTTTTGGTGGATTTGAGTCGTAGGAAAGCCGTACTATTAAGAGGGGGTCCGCGTCAGAAAGGTTCGGGTGGAATCATCACGTACACATTTCTTCCTAGTCCCCTCCTTTCCCCTGCACCTTGGAGCATCCTCCGCTTGTATCTCTTTACCTTATTCTGGCTGCTGTGTTGGCTTGCGATAGTACTGCTCCCTGGTGAGCGGTAGTACCGTAGGCACCAGCGGTAGTACCGTGCTGTGGCGCGGTAGTACCGCAGGTGCCCACGGTAGTACCGCTCCTTTGGAGCCGTAGTACCATGACCCCCAGGCCAAGTACCGCTCCCTCGTGGTAGTAGGGGCGGATGTAATTTTTTACATCCGCGCTACCACGGTAGTACCGCAACCCTTCCGCGGTAGTACCGTGCGCGGCCTGGCTCAGCTGCCAGGCGCTAGTACCGCTCCTGTGCGGTAGTACTGTGTCGGATTTTTGCTACGTCCGTTTTCTAGCGGAAGTAGGCATGGATGTTCTGTTATCCATGCTCTTCCCGGGCTTGGGGTTCCCTGCCTTGCAATAGTACCGCAAGGGGGAGCGGTAGTACCGCTCCTGCAGAAGTACCGTCCTCAGCCCTTGTGCTCAAGGTCTGCCCTAGCTACCGATGCTGCTGCGGTAGTACCGCGGCTCCTCACGGTAGTACCGCGTGGCCCAGCGGTAGTACCGCTGTCCTGGAGCGGTAGTACCGCTGGTTGCGGGCTGGTTGGTGGATAACGGTTGGATTGTTGTCCCCACTATAAAAGGGGGCCCCCTTCTTCCCCGTTGACTTACCTCTTCCAACCCTAAGCTCCATTATTGCTCCAAGCTCCATTTTCGCCCGATCTCACTTCCTAGCCAATCAAACTCGTTGATTTGCTCGGGTGTGGTTGAGAAGGCCCCGATCTACACTTCCACCAAGAGAAATTTGATTCCCCCCACTAATCCCTTGCGGATCTTGTTACTCTTGGGTGTTTGAGCACCCTGGACGGTTGAGGTCACCGCGGAGCCATAGTCCATTGTGGTGAAGCTTCGTGGTGTCGTTGGGAGCCTCCAATTGAGTTGTGGAGATTGCCCCAACCTTGTTTGTAAAGGTTCGGTCGCCGCCTCCAGGGGCACCAATAGTGGAATCACGGCATCTCGCATTGTGTGAGGGCGTGAGGAGAATACGGTGGCCCTAGTGGCTTCTTGGGGAGCATTGTGCCTCCACACCGCTCCAACGAAGACGTACTTCCCCTCAAAGGGAAGGAACTTTGATAACACATCCTCGTCTCCACCGGCTCCACTCTTGGTTATCTCGTGCCTTTACTTGTGCAAGCTTATTTGTGATACATCTCTTGCTTGCTTGTGTTCCTATCCTTTTTGCATCATATAGGTTGCTCATCTAGTTGCATATCTACACAACCTACTTTGATGCAAAGTTTAAATTGTTAAAGAAAAGCTAAAAGTTGTTAGTTGCCTATTCACCCCCCCCTCTAGTCAACCATATCAATCCTTTCACCATATCTGCTCAAATCATCTATGAAGGTTAGAAAATAACGATACCCACGGCGAGCATCAACACTCATCGGACTGCACACATCAGTATGTATTATTTCCAATAAGTCTGTTGCTCGCTCCATTGTTCCGGAGAACGGAGTCTTAGTCATCTTGCCCATGAGGCATGGTTCGCAAGCATCAAGTGATTCATCGTCAAGTGATTCCAAAAGCCCATCAGCATGGAGTTTCTTCATGCGCTTTACACCAATATGACCTAAACGGCAGTGCCACAAATAAGTTGCACTATCATTATTAAACTCATATAAATAGAACAACCGTTGGGGAATGTAGTATTTCAAAAAATTTACCTACGATCACGCAAGTTCTATCTAGGAGATGCATAGCAACGAGAGGGGAGAGTGTGTCTATGTACCCTCATAGACTGAAAGCGGAAGCGTTTAGTAACATGGTTGATGTACTCGAATGTCTTCACGATCCAACCGATCCAAGTACCGAACGCACGGCACCTCCGCGATCAGCACACGTTCAGCTCGGTGACATCCCTCGTACTCTTGATCCAGTTGATTTCGTCAGCACGACGGCGTGGTGACGGTGCTGATGAAGTTACCGACGCATGGCTTTGCCTAAGCACTACAACGATATGACCGAGGTGCGTAACTGTGGAGGGGGGCACCGCACACGGCTAAAAGATCAACTTGTGTCTCTATGCGGTGCTCCCCTCCCACGTATATAAAGGGGGGAGGGAGGAGGAGGCCGGCCAAGGGGTGGCGCGCCCAAGGGGGGGAGTCCTACTCCAAGTAGGATTCGCCCCCCCCCTTTCCTATTCCTACAAGGAGAAGGGGGAAAGAGGAGATGGAGAGAAGGAAAGGGGGGCCGCCCCCAACCCTAACCCAATTCGGATTGGGATTGGGGCACTACTAGAAAAAGGGCTATAGATGGGATTGACACTAATGGCGCACCAGACAAGCGGTGCGCCATTAGTATATACTAATGGCGCACCACCTTCTGATACGCCATTAGAGTTGAAACTACTAATGGCGCACCTGGCCCAGGGTGCGCCATTAGTATCAAAAAAAATTTAACTAGTGCGCCTGTCCAAACATACTAATGGCGCATCCAGACACAGTGCGCCATTACTAGTTGTAACTAGTAATGGCGCACCTGCCGGAAAGTGCGCCACTAATGTTGTTTTTTTATTATATTTTTTATTCCCTTTTTTGCAAAACTACTAATGGCACACTGTTCCACCGTGCGCCATTACTAGTTTAAACTAGTAATGATGCACACATCAGTATGTATTATTTCCAATAAGTCTGTTTTGTTCCGGAGAACGGAGTCTTAGTCATCTTGCCCATGAGGCATGGTTCGCAAGCATCAAGTGATTCATCGTCAAGTGATTCCAAAAGCCCATCAGCATGGAGTTTCTTCATGCGCTTTACACCAATATGACCTAAACGGCAGTGCCACAAATAAGTTGCACTATCATTATTAAACTTATATAAATAGAACAACCGTTGGGGAATGCAGTATTTCAAGGGGGCCGGCACGGTGGCAAGGTGATGAAGATGACTACGAAGTCGTCCATGGGGGCCGGGCAAGAAATGAGGAAGGGCAGCAAGACAACCACCGCGGCTCGGGCGGGCGAGAAGACGAAGAATCCCCAGGAGATGATCACGACGGTGATGCTGTACACAGTCATCATGTAGAAGATGCAGGACATGATGATGAGGAAGATGCCGGAGCAGACGACGGGCATGATCATGAAGATGATGATGCCGGCGGAGCAGACGACACTGGACCATCGATGGGCTGGGTGCAGGACCCTCATATTCAAGAGCTGCTTCTCAAGCAGACGGATAACACAAGAGCTGCCGCCCGAGAGAAAGCCAAGATGGATCAACTTGAGTTAGACGCGGTTACTCCATTGTATGAAGGATGCAGGCCCGAGGATACCCGCCTGAAAGTAACGCTCATGGCTCTGGAGATGAAGGTAAAACACAAAATGACCGACGCATGCTTCGACGAGAACATGTCATTCTGGCACGAACGTCTTCCCAAGGGGAACAAGTGCCCGACCAGTTTGGAGGAGGCGAAGAAAATCGTGTGTCCTCTGGATTTACCGCACGTGAAATACCATGTGTGCATGAACAATTGCATCATTTATCGGGACGAGCACGCGGAGTCTACCATATGTCCGGTGTGCGGCGTCACTCGATACAAGAAGAGGAAGAAAGCTCCTCGAAAAGTGGTGTGGTACTTTCCGATCACTCCTCGTCTGCAGCGGAATTTCGCGGACCCTAAGGTAGCAAAGCTCCTGCGTTGGCACGCGGATAGGGAGGAGAAGAAGCGAGAAGATGACGCAAATGATCCGAAGATAGATAAAAAGACAAGATGCTGAGTCACCCTAAGGATGCGAGCCAGTGGCAAGCGTTGAACTTCGAAGACCCAGAATTTGGGAACGATCCAAGGAACATCGTGCTGGGCGTGAGCACCGATGGAGTCAATCCGTTTGGCAGCCAGAGAAGCACACATAGCACCTGGCCTGTGTTTGTGTGGATGTACAACCTTCCCCCTGGTTGTGCATGAAGAGGAAGTACATTCACATGAGTATGCTAATTGAAGGACCGAAACAACCAGGGAACGACATCAATCTGTATCTGGGGCTGCTGAAAGAGGAGCTTGACACGCTGTGGAAAACGCCAGCCAATACGTGGGACGCTGCACAGAAAGAATATTTCCCTATGAGAGCCGCGCTGCTCACGACGATGCACGACTATCTCGGTTACGGATATGTCGCGGGGTAGGTGGTCCACGGATTTTCTGGATGCGTCAGGTGCATGGATGACACAATGTATCGCCAGCTAGATAGAGATCCCGGGTCTTCGAAAACCGTGTTCATGGGACATCGAAGGTGGCTTCGCGACGATGACCCGTGGAGAAAACGCAAGGATCTGTTCGATGGTGAAACCGAACCCCGAGGACGCCCGCGTACGAGGAGCAGCAAGGAAATAGACGAGCTGTTGAAAAATTGGAAAGACTGCCCACTGCCGGGAAAGAAGCAAAAGGCGCCAGAGCCGGGAAAGAAGCGAAAGGCGCCAGAGCCGCTGCTGAAGGTATGGAAAACGAGGTCTATTTTCTGGGACTTGCCGTACTGGAAGATCCACCGTGTGCCTCACAGCCTTGATGTCATGCATATCACGAAGAACGTGTGCGAGAGTCTGCTTGGTACCCTGCTCAACATGCCAGAGAGGACCAAAGATGGGCCGAAAGCAAGGGCAGACTTGAAATCAATGGGCATCAGGCAGGAGCTTCACGCTATATATGATGATCATGATGATGATGAGGCGAAGCAGGACACGGAAAGTCGTCGCAAAGGCAAGAAGGCCAAGAAGACCGGAAATGACTACCCTCCCGCGTGCTTCACTATAAGTCAGGAGGAGATTGAGCAGTTTTTCACCTGCCTCGTAGGAGTAAAACTTCCTTACGGTTACGCGGGGAAGATAAGCAGATACCTAGACCCAGCGAAGCTGAAGTTCAGCGGGATGAAGTCTCACGACTGTCACGTGCTGATGACGCAGATACTTCCAGTTGCAATCCGTGGGATCATGGACGCGCACGTCCGTGAAACCCTATTTGGCCTATGCAACTTTTTCGACGTCATCTCTCGGAAGTCTGTTGGCGTGAGGCAACTCAGAAGGCTACAGGAAGAGATCGTGGTGATACTATGCGAGCTTGAGATGTACTTCCCGCCCGCATTCTTCGACGTTATGGTGCATCTGCTGGTCCATATCGTGGACGATATCATCCAACTCGGGCCGACGTTCCTGCACAGCATGATGTCGTTCGAAAGGATGAATGGTGTCATCAAAGGATACGTTCGCAACATGTCACGTCCAGAGGGAAGCATAGCCAGAGGCTTTCTGACCGAAGAGTGCATCTCCTACTGCACGAATTATCTAGGCATCGAGAACCCCGTTGGTCTGCCCGTCAACAGGCACCTCGGCAGGCTCGCTGGATGGGGTCACCATGAGGGTCGTCGTGAAATGCATGTCGACTTCGAGGGTCGACTCGCCGACTTTGAAAGAGCAAACCTAGTCGCGCTACAACACATAGACGTGGTCGATCCTTGGGTGGTACAGCACAAAACCTTTATTAAGAAGACGTACAATGACCGAGGCCAACAGAGGACGGACGGAGATATACTCAAAGAGCACAACTCATGTTTCACGCGTTGGTTCAAGCAGAAGCTTCTGTCGTACCCTTTACATGAGGATTCTTCCGCGGAAGAACAACTCATATTCGCCTTGTCACAGGGCGCCAAGCACAACCTGATGACCTATGAGGCGTACGATATCAACGGCTACACATTCTACACCGAGGCCAAGGACATGAAGAGCGATGGTTATCAGAACTCCGGGGTAACGATGGAATCCTACACCGGTAACGACAAGGACAGATACTACGGAAGGATCGAGGAGATCTGGGAGCTGAGCTACGCTGGAGAGAAGGTCCCGATGTTCCGTGTCAGATGGGCCAAGAGCGTCCTAAAAGAAGACCGGTATTTCACCACCATGGTTATACCCGAAGCCAAATCCAAGACAGCGGGCGCAAACGTCACCGCGAAAAAGAGCCATGGGTACTGGCTTCCCAAGTGGACCAATGCTTCTTCATTACCGACCCGTCAAAGCCCAGTCGTGTTGTCGTGAGGAGAGGCAAAAGGAAGATCATCGGAATGGATGGAGTAGCCAATGAGCAAGACTTCGACAAGTACGACGACCCGAGGATCGAACATGACGACGATGATGAAGTAGCAGCATACACCACAAGAAGAAGCAGGACCACCCTACCTAAAGGACGTCCGTTCCACAGAAGAACTCCATTTGCGAAAAAGAAGGGCAAGAAGATTGTGAACAGATAGCTAGCTAAGATCGATTGTATTTAAATCGTAGCCTTCATTTCTCGATTGTATTTCATGGGCACTTTTTGAACTATCATGAATATTTTTAAATTTCATGGACACTCGATCTCGATCCCCCTCCATCTCGATCGCTATCCCACCTCGCCAGATCCAGTCCCCCTCGCCGCCGAGCACCCCCTGGTCCACCGGCCGCCGCCGCCGACCCCCCGCACCCTCGATTCTCCTACTCAACCGCCGCCGCCGACCCCCCCGCACCCTCGA
Source organism: Triticum urartu (assembly GCF_056163025.1). Taxonomy (NCBI): domain Eukaryota; kingdom Viridiplantae; phylum Streptophyta; class Magnoliopsida; order Poales; family Poaceae; genus Triticum; species Triticum urartu. Next base: position 716,539,078 of record NC_141874.1, read on the forward strand.
TTCCCCTACTCAACCGCCGCCGCCGACCCCCCGCACCCCTCCCCTACTCAACCGCCGCCGCCGACCCCCCGCACCCCGCGCACCCTCCCCCGCTCCACCGGCATTACTGTTTGATGATATTTTAAAAAAAAATATTATTGTCTTATAAAAAAAATATTACTGTTATGTTTTAAACAAGTTTGAACATATTTAAACACAAATAAGTATCAAACGGCATTTTAAATGCATAAAAAAATTGTGGAGCTTGGGAATCGAACACAGGACCTCCTGGTGTGAGAACTGGCTGCTGACCAGTCGAGCTAGTAGAGGGAACTTGGTGTGGATCAGGTCAGGTGGAAGATAACCTGTTGGCTCGAGCAGAAATCAAAAAAAAATACTAATGGCGCACCACGGTGAGGTGCGCCATTAGTATGGATGTACTTATGGCGCACCGAGGGGTGGTGCGCCATTAGTATTGTGCCCGATCCCCCCTTCCCTCTCCCCCTTCGCCCGATCCCCCCTTCCCTCTCCCCCTCGCCAGTTCCCTCTCCCTCGTCCCTCCTCCACCGCGCCGCCGCCGCCGCTGCCCTCTCCCTCTAGCCTCTCTCCCTCCCTCGCCAGATCCACCTCTCGCCCAAACCTAACCCGACGCCGTCCGCCCGCGCCCGCTCCACCGCCGCCGCCCTGCCTCGCCCTCTCCGCCCTTTCCTCGCCCTCGCCCTCTCCCTCCCTCGCCCTCTCCTCGCCTTCCCTCTCCCCGCCTTCCCTCGCCCTCGCCCTCTCCCTCCCTCGCCCTCTCCTCTCCCCCAGAGCCCAGAAAGCCTCGCCGCCGTCGCACCGTCCCGGACAACCACCTCTGCACATCGGTCGCCAGCCGCGGGGAGACACCAGCGCTTCTTCTCGCTCGGGACGCCGCTGCTCGTCAAGGTAATCCTCGATTTGCTCTTCTCTTCCCTTCCCTTCCATTCCCTTCCCTTTGATTTTCTCATGCGCTTTGGCTTCCTTTGCTCACGCAGGTGCACGCGTCAGACGCCACCAACCTTTGATTTGCTGGCCGTGGCACAAGCAGCTCTGCCTGCACATCTGGTTTGGTCTCTTAGACTAGGTATAATCCCATCCCCCTCTCCTCTGCCCTGCTCTTTCTCTGCCTGTGTTGTTTAGGGATGGAATGCATGCCCAACTATGCGACTGCTTAATTTGTCTAGCCATTATTCTAGCTGATTAGATTGGTTCTTTAGCTGTCCCCATGTAATTACTCAGCCCGATCAAATTGCCTGGAACTCGTTGGCGAAAACCATTAGTAATTCATGTACTTCATGTTTGACAGTTTGAGTACTTCTTGTTGAAGGTTGCTGGTACTTCATGTTTGAGCAGTGAACATGACAGGTTAATTTCAGATATGACACTGTTTGGACATTAATTTGAGTAGATGAACATTTTGTGGTTCTGCTAGGACTTGCTCCAGATTTTTTAACCCTAGGATTTCTTTTCTTTTAGTTCTTTTCTTACAGAAAATTTACTGAAAATTCAGAAATTTAGGACTTGCACGCATAGATGGCAGCCAACCGAAGAGGCAACGGAAGGACCGGCGCCCGACCGTGCTCCGCACCCTCAAGGAGGAAGTTACTGAAGTGGACTCCGATGGGAATCCAACGGCGCCCGAACGAATAGTCAAGGGGTACTCGCTTCAGCTCGGGTGCATTCTCCGGAGCACCGTCTCGATCAACACCGAGAACCTGAGGCATCCTGACCGAGGGAATTTGCGCAACCTCCTCTTCACGAAGCTGCACGAACGATACAAGTTCCCCGCTGAATTTGAAAACACAAGCCTCAAAGGGAATAAAGTGAACAATGCTGCCCTCACGAAGATGAGCAAGGCCCTGTATACTTGGAAAAGCAATGTGAAGAGAATGATCGAGAAAGGTGAGAGTTATGAGAAGATCAAGGAGAAAAATCCTTCGATCACCGAAGATGACTACAACGACTTCAAGATCAATTGCTCGAGCACCGCAAACTCCGAATCAAGTAAGTGGGGGAAAGAAATGCGGGAGCTGAACTTAGGGGAACACACTCGGTCCCGGCGGTTACAGAGTGGCGGAGCCTATATGGGACAAGGAGGAGGCGGACCGTGTCGAGCAAGGCCTACCGCCCCTCTTCGATAAATACGGTGACAAGCAGACCAGGAACTTTGTCAGGGCCCGGTACAAGAAGGACCCGAAAACAAAGGAGCTTACCACGGATCCGAAGACCAGGGCGCTTGAGCTTGTTCTGGTAAGGAATACACCCCCGCGTAATTAGCTCCATATGGTTGCATTCTAATTAATGAAGCCAAATTTCTAAATGGTTCACATTCCTTCCGCAGGCGACTGAAAGCAGTAGCGCGGGGTCGACTAAGAGCAACCCTTGGGACACCACTCTAAATAGGGCGTTGAATGTAATGAAGAACAAGGATAAGCTCAGTAAGCCGACGTCAGCTGGTCGTGTGGCCGGCAAAGGCTTGTCGACAAAATGGTCGTCATACTATAACACTGGTGGGCGAAAGGAGAAAAAGACCAGCTCGGAAAGCCAGGCGCGCGAGGTTCAAGAACTCAGGGCACAGGTGGCGCGGATTCCGGAGATTGTCCAAGAGCAAGTGCAACAACAACTCGGAGCGACGATCACCGCCATTGTGCCTACCTTGATCCAGGGGATTAGTGCGTGGATTGCGGGCGGCCAACAGGGGCCGCCCCGGATTCCTAGCTTCACGGCCAGCAACTCACAGAACGCGATGGCGGGGCCATTGGTGTCTCCGGCGGAGGCGGCATTGGTGTCTCCGACACCGGCACATGAGCTTAATGCACCCAGGTGTACGCCGGCCGGCACCTCTGCAGCAAGCGGCCCCTCCGTCAACTGCACGCCCGCCGTTGGCGGTGCCTCGACATTAGCCGAGCTCGACGCCATCATCACGGTAACTAATTAAGCCTCTCTCGGCCGAGGACTTCATCTCCTTGCCTTTGACTGGGCATCCCTAACGCCCTACATGTTTTCGCAGGGCGCCGCCGACGTTCCGTGCACTCTCCTGCACTTCGTGAACAACGAGTTGGTCGATGTCGCCAAGGGCAAAATCGTTCAACCGGGCAACCCCTTGTTCCACAGTACCCAGATGCCACCCAACTTGTTTAGGGTTCAACTGGTTCGGGTGCTGCCAGGCTGCGACGAGTTGTTACCTCCGATTCGACCCGTCGGGGCCGACGATGATGACGTGATGACCCTCAGCGCCTGCCTGAGCTGGCCCCTGCTTTGGCCGAAGAGCCAGATTGTTTGGGGGCGGGGGACACCACCCCAAAGACAACACCGCCAGTCGTGCCGGCGCCAAGTCGGCCCCATGGCAAGACCGCCGCAACGGTGCCGGACATCCCTATGCCACTGGATCCAAACATGCATATGGCACAGGATCAGAACGACGACGACGACGACGATACATTTGCCAACGTCGATCAGTACTTTGCCGATCATGGGTACGGTGGCGACTTCATGGGGCCTCCTTCTCAAGAACCCAACCCAACAAAAGACGTGCGCGATCTAGCTGGTACCGCGGAGAAGCCAAGTTGCAACAGGCGTCGTCTGCAGTTCAGCTCTCAGGAGACGCCTTCAGCTGCCGACTTCACCGAGCCTCAGATAGGCGAGGTGCGAAATATGATCAGCCCCAACACACTCAAGAAGGCGGTCTATGAGCAGAACTCGGTCCCATTACAGGAGAAGAAGAAGGCACGCAAAAGAAAGACTAACAAGGGTGCGGGCCAGCCGGCACCGAGTACGATCCGTGCTCAGGACGGGCCACCTTCACCTGAGGATATCTCGAGGAGGGTGCATGTGGCGGGTAGGCCGATGCTACCGAGAAATATGCTCGATGCTGCAACCGGTGCTATGCGGAGTCTGCATGACAGTGTTCTTTCTTTGGAGAAGCGGCGTCTCGGAGAGAAGGATGTGGCATACCCGGTTTTCGCGGCCAAGGTGCCAGAGGGCAAGGGCTTTGTGGATAACTCCATCGGGGGTACGATCGTCCTGCGGTTTGATGACATCCACGCTATGTTGAACCTTCATCCGCTGCACTACACCTTCGTTCGGCTATTTTCGCTGAGTATGGAGATGCGGATCATTCGCGACAAGACCCCGGACATCGTGATAGTCGACCCCTTCTACATGCGTGCCAAGATCTTGGGCAACGCTGGGGACCGGCAAGTCGCGAGTTCTTACCTCGAAGGCGTCATTCTGGCAAACCAAGATAAGGATAACTTCCTCGTACCTTACTTTCCCGAGTAAGTCCTCCCCTCAACCGCCCCGTAACATATGAATTCTTAGATTTCGATCATTTTTCTTTTAACATTCCGTGTTTTCTGCAGTGACACACATTGCACGCTCATCCTCCTAAGCCCCAAATATTCCATGGCCACGTATTTCGACCCGGACCGTCAGTCGAACGTAGACTACACAAATGTCAAGAAGGTTCTTGATGATGTTCTCCCCGGCTACGTCAAATCTGGAGGCACCTTCACCAGGCCTATTCGTAAGTACGGCAAGCACGTGTTCTCCCACAATACGACGTTCTGCTGCGTCAAGCAGCCGCCTGGCGGTCAGAAGGGTGCCTACTACGCCATCCATCACATGCGGGCGATCGTACGGGACCATCGTCAACTTCTGCTACCGAGTAGACTCAAAGATTGGGCCGCGAGCGTGTCGGCAATCCAGGACGCGGACATCAGACAAGAATTCTTTCGCATCCAGTCGGAGTTTGCGGAAATCATCCATCAAGATGTCCTTCGTACCTCGGGGCAGTTCTACCTCAGAAATCAACCGTCCAACAGTGACATCGACACAATCCTACAAATGTAGGCTGACAACGCCCGTTCTTTCATGACTCCCACGATAGACGGTGGCTTCATCCACGCTCCGGTCCCTTGAGTCGAGTCGAAAGCAGTGATGCTGTGTCTAGTTCTGAAACATCGATTGGCTCATGTTGTAATTAAACTTTAATGAACTTGTAGTATGTCTCTTTGGTTTCGAGAGTCGTTCAACTTAGATGTAATCGATGCTATTAATGTCTTGTTTTTCTCTTCCGATCGTTCTGTTGCATACTTATATATTGCTTATGTATTGTCTGTGAATTGGTACTAACGTTTTGTTTGGCTACTGCATAGCGATGCCGTGGTATGTCGTGTACAAGGGTAAGGTTTCCAGAGTCTACGACGACTGGGAGGAGTGTCGGAGACAGGTTCACCAATTCAGCGGTAACAGTTACAAAGGGTACGCCACTAGGGCCGAGGCCGAATCTAGATACACCCGCTATCTAGCGGGAGAGGGGAGGGAGCGTTGGAGGAACCGGATGAAGACGAGTTTCATCGTGATGATGCTCATCGTGATGACTGCAGCTCTCTTCTATGTGATGGTAGTTTAGATGATCGATATCGACTTGTAATGTGAAGACAAACTCGCGGTCTCGAGACTTGTAATATAATGTTCTATCTTTGTTCGGTCTTTTCAATTCGGAGACTAATATGATGAATTGTATTCGGAGACTAAAATGATGAATTGTATTCAGAGACTAATCTTCTATTGTATTCGATGAATCTGTTGTTGATGTGTGTTGTCTATATTTTGTCCAATTATACATTTTGTAACCTGTGCAAAAAATAGAAAAATAAAAAATAAAAAACCTAATATTCATACTAATGGCGCATCACATCATAGTGCACCATTAGTATGCCAAAGGATACTAATGGCGCATCATTAAACAGTGCGCCATTAGTATGCCGAAGTTACTAATGGCGCATCCTGTTGTTGTGCGCCATTAGTATGCCTCCCAGGTGCTTTGGCATACTAATGGCGCACTGTTGTATATACTAATGGCGCATCTGGGGTGCGCCATTAGTAAAATATACTAATGGCGTGGCACTAATGGCGCACCACTAATGCGCCATTAATGGCCAAATTAGGTGCGCCATTAGTAGGCCTTTTCCTAGTAGTGGGGGGGGGCGTCCACCTGGCTGCCGCCTCCTCTCTTCCACTAGGTCCCATGAAGTCCCATTAACCCCCCCCCCCCCCCCGGGGTTCCGGTAACCCCCCCTCCCCCCCCCCCCCCCCGGTACTCCGAAAAATGCCCGAACCTGTCCGAAACCATTCCGGTGTCCAAACATGACCTTCTAATATGTCAATCTTCATGTCTCGACCATTTCGAGACTCCTCATCATGTCCGTGATCTCATCCGGGACTCCGAAAAAACTTCGGTTCATCAAAACAGGAAACTCATAATATAAATCGTCATCGAACGTTAAGCGTGCGGACCCTGCGGGTTCGAGAACTATGTAGACATGACCGAGACACATCTCCGGTCAATAACCAATAGCGGAACCTGGATGCTCATATTGACTCCTACATATTCTACAAAGATCTTTATCGGTCAAACCGCATAACAACATACATTGTTCCCTTTGTCATCGGTATGTTACTTGCCCGAGATTCGATCGTCGGTATCATCATACCTAGTTCAATCTCGTCACCGTGAAGTCTCTTTACTCGTTCCGTAATGCATCATCCCGTGACTAACTCATTAGTCACTTTGCTTGCAAGGCTCATAGTGATGTGCATTACCGAGAGGGCCCAGAGATACCTCTCCGATACACTGAGTGACAAATCCTAATCTCGATCTATGCCAGCTCAACAAACACCATCGGAGACACCTGTTGAGCATCTTAATAATCACCCAGTTACGTTGTGACGTTTGGTAGCACACAAGGTGTTCCTCCGGTATTCGGGAATTGCATAATCTCATAGTCATAGGAACATGTATAAGTCATGAAGAAAGCAATAGCAATAAACTAAACGATCATAGTGCTAAGCTAACGGATGGGTCTTGTCCATCACATCATTCTCTAATGATGCGATCCCGTTCATCAAATGACAACACATGTCTATGGCTAGAAAACTTAACCATCTTTGATAAACGAGCTAGTCAAGTAGAGGCATACTAGGGACACTCTGTCTGTCTATTTATTCACACATGTACTAAGTTTCCGATTAATACAATTCTAGCATGAATAATAAAAATTTATCATGATATAAGGAAATATAAATAATAAATTTATTATTGCCTCTAGGGCATATTTCCTTCAAAAACATCCGCGCGCTATGGATGGGGGAGCTGCCACCCAACCTGGTGCATCAAATGTCCACCCCTTGTCCAATGGTGAGAGGATGGAGATGAGAGGGAGGAGGAAAAGTGGGCTTGTGGTGAGGGTCCATGTTTTTTATAGTGTGTCTGGACTCCACCAAACCACTTCTACATTTTGGGTCCGATTTATGATATTTTGGGTATTTGTCCGCGTTCACGGACACTTGATGTAACCCCATTTGGATGAACAAAAGTGTCCTAATTGTCTGGTCCAGACATTTAGAAGCGATTTGATGTAACTAACGACATCTGCAACTTTGACCCCCAAACAGGACACTGTATCCGTCCGCGCACTGGTGGGGACCAGTCCACGGACACTAATGCGGGAGCCAGCCGTCCAATTGTGAGTTGCATATGTCCGTAGACATTTCGAACAACATTTACTGAAAATAAACAAATTTGATGCAAATTTAAACAAGGCAACGAATTTCATTCAAACTTGGATAATTTTTCAAACTTGGTGTAGTGTGCCCGCGCCTCGCCCATGGTGATGCCGGCATGGGCCGGCGAGGACGGTGGCGCCGGCTCATCATCGGCCACCTCTTCTATTGGCTCGTCCGCAATACTGACTTCCGGAGAGCTTGTCCGTTTGTCAGCTTGCCAGCCGGCCCCAATGACGGCGATCTCCTTCTTTTGTTCGTCCGAGAGGCTCTCCCACAAAGATTTGGAGCTCAAAACCATGGCGGGTGTGGTGCCGAGAGAAGATAGGGAGCAGAGGAGGTTAGATGCGGCTGTTGTCAGGTTTGGCGTTTAAATAGCAGGTGGATGTTAGGCCAAGCGGCGAGGTGGTTAATTGTGGCCGACAAACGAACAGACGGGTGGCGTTCGCATGCGGGTGCCGGAGGTTCCTCGGCAACTGTACATGTTTAATGGAGAGAGGTAGATGGACGGGTGTCGTTCGAATGGAGAGAGTAGGCGCGTGCACCGGAAGCGGCATGGGCGACATTCTCGGCCGGTCTGCCGCTTCAATGTCAGCTCTAAGTGAGAGGTTACGTCCGCTCTTGGCCGGCATGAATGCCGCGCTGACTGCTTCGGATGAGAAAGGACGCGGGCGAGGGAGAGGGCTTTGGGTGGGTCAGGGTTGCAGGACGTGTACGTGGCAGCTGTCCGGACCGGCTAGTAGACATATACATGACCATGTTGGCTGGCAAAGTACGTCCAGACCGGATGAGGGCGGTTAAATGGTCCGCGTTGGAGATGCCCTTAGACTACAAACTTGGAGATGGTCCGCGTTGGAACATGACATAGATTTAGAGTTCAACTTTCTGAATGATCTTTTCTTAGAAAACAAGTTTATTTCTCTTTAGTGTTCTGAAATATAAGGAGGCATGTCAAGTTCTGAAATGGCATTCCTGCTAAATGCTGATGATCCTTCATGTGCTTGTCGACTAACAAGATTGTATTCGTGCCCAATAGGTGTAGCGGTGTGCGCGTGCACACGGCACTTCGTCTACAATTCAGAGTCTCTTGAGGTACAAGATGTTAACCTGAAGGAAAAACAGATGCATCTCCTCTGTTGTTTTTCTTTTCTTTTCTTTGCAGGTTCCTATGTTGTTTGTTACTAACTGATACTTCCCCGGTTCACAAATATAAGATGTTTTGGATGTTATAAACTGAGATTAGTGAACAAACGCACTAAAGCGTGTCTATATATAGATCTGATTTAAAAAAAAAGAGTTAGAACATCTTATATTTGTGAACGGAGGGAGTAAAATTATCATCTGCTTGTTCTGAGGTTGGTAGTTGTTCTCACGTGTCAACTGCCATTGTGTGCCTGGTCCACCCTAAAAATTTAATGTGCCTAATCCCTTAATCACAATGCACTTGATTACTTACGTACATGGCTAGACACAGCTAACTAGTTCCAGCAGTCATGTTCTGAAGTCTTTGTGCTTGTTAGTGTTGCTGAATAAGTAAATGTTATCTGATAACCCGTTCTTTTCCCCTTTGTAACGTTTTTCTTTCGAATTTATCATTGTTAGATGTAGTCTGCGTCTGGGTTCACAAAGTTTCTGTCAGTTTGTGAAGCGAGGGATGTTCACTTCTGAAGCAAATGGTGGCACAATCTGGTTGCCTGTAGCCTAAACCAGAGTTTTATTATTTTCAGATAGTTTCACTAGTGTTGTAGCCTGAATAACTTGCTATCGTGTTCGCCTGTAGCCTGCAGTTTTTGAACTAGAAATATATGTGCATTTTCTTCATCCACAAAAAAATGCATTTTATTGAGAGAAATATATATGCATTTCTTATGTGCGATCCTGCTTATACCCTAATACCCATGTAACTTTCAGTGGGCTGCTGGCTAATACCAACCAAACAGTTGGGACAGAGTGGGCCGTGGTGGGACGCCCAAGTATATTGACCAGCACATGGGCTCACTTGGAGGCACACAGGCCAGGCTGGGCTAAATCCAAGGTCACACACAATAGGAAATGCCACCATAAAAAAATTTGTAAGATACCACAAAATTGGCCCGTCTCAATATTCACACGTATGTGAGTCTGACTGTCTATGCATATGTATGGTTGATGAACCAACAAACCACCCCATAGAAGAAGAAAAACAGAGGAAGGAAAAAAAAAGGGCCTTCTTAACTCTTCAATTCAATAAATCGAATACAGCAGACTTAGGGCGGGCGGGCGGGCGGGCTTGTTGCTTCTGTATACATAAGATGGTGACTACCAATAGCGCCCCTCCTCAAAGCTTCGCTTAATTCGCAAGAGAAATCTCAAAGGGATTAACCCCGCAGCAGTTTGGCTATGAAAGGGACCAACGCACGATGATCTGGTGTTGGCGTGTCATCGTTTCAGTCAGGATGATGCTTCGGACAGGCTGGGCTTTGCTAGAGGAGGAGCGGGGGCGGCTTGTCGGAATAAGATTAGCGAGTCATCGGGGGTATTTGGTACAGTAATTACAGTGTTCGTTGTTGGTGGTGCCGTCAATCATCATCGCCTGCAAGAGAGTCATGCGTTAATACTTGCATGTTCATTCCCTTCAGGCAGCAACTGAACTATCTCGATCATGGAAACTAGAAGAAAATCTATATATATCCGACGAATTAGTGCTTACTGGCTTGTGGATCGACATGGACAAAGAAACTGGCAGCAACTATTAGATAACACAGAACCAGCATAAGTCCTTTCAGATAGTTTGCAATGCCATCCTGCATAAAAAAAGAAAGAGAAACAAATAAGCACATGATACTGAAGCTTTACCAAGATGGATGTCTGTAGCACCGTAATACATCAGCGCAAAGGGTAAACTAGAAATATGTCCTCAAGGAGTACAAAACACCTTACAAGCCCACCATGCATGTTTATGTTTAACCAAAAGACTCTTGGTAACCGCTTAAGAACTTACCTGTAGCATAAATGCCACGACAAGCACTGTTATGAAGAGAGTTGCTGTCTCAAATAGTTGGAAATTCAAGTCCATCTTTTGCCCCATCATCCAACCAACGACAACACAAAATGGAATCTGCATTAACAGAGAACACATGTCAAGTTTCAAAAATAAGAAATCAGGCATGATGCGCAGACAAATAGAGAAAGTGGAGGAATAGCAGCAATCTACAAACGACACAGACCAGTAGAACATTTAACTCCCTAATAAACAAAAAATGACCAGAACTGTACTTGGCTGAACAAGTGCTAACATTCACACAGTACACAGATATCACAATGGGATATTAAGTTCAAAAGCATTACCACAAACATTGATATCTGCGTTGATGATCCAATTGCAACACCTATTGTTATGTCCTATAGCAGCGTAAAGCAAATGCAAAAACAGTTAGGAGGATGCTGAAGGAGGAAAAACACCAACAGTAACCACATATACAAACACTTACGAGCTTATCTTTCATCGCAAACATTATTGCGCTAGCATGTTCTGCTGCATTGCCCACGATAGGAAGCAAAATAACACTGATAAAAGCCACTGGTAGGTGCAATGAATCAGATGCTCCCTGGCAGCAATAGAGCAAAACAATGGTCAATTACATCCTTGCAGAGTATACAGTTAACCTGTAAGATTGACACTATATTGGTACTCTCTCCGTTCCAATTGATAAGACATGCACGCTTTCAAGATTTAACTTTCACCATCAATTAGACCAATAATGTACGAGTCATGTGACTTAAAAATTGAAGATGCACATTTTCCCTGACACACTGAGTGCACATTATCAACAAAACGGATTTTCTTAAGTCATCAACTAGGTTAGCTTTAATTAACTTCAATTATAACATATGAAGAAAACTGATAATTTTGTTGTCTTTTTCTACTGGGGAGAAAGAAAATACCTCAATGGCATTAACCAGGTACTCAGAAAGGACAGAAATCCATATCGTTAACACTGCAAGCCACGCAATAGCCTCCCACATGCTAATCTCTACCTCTTCATCTTCCTCGGTGGCATCCTCATTAGGCACTTCTTCCTGCAATTTCATAATATTGGTGCAACCTTCAGCAAATGATGAGCATGGTTTGCAGCTATATTTTGAAGTGATCTTCTTTAAGGAAATTTATTAGTTTATCATATGGCGTTCCAAATTGAGAGCACCAATATAGTTTGTCATCAGCAAGGATACGCCTATGGCATATATTATCAGAGCGATGGTCATGTCATCAGCAAGAAGTAAACAATTGAGGTACCACACTTACACTGCCAATTTGACTGTAACTGCTATTCCGTGCACTTAGTTGAAAATAAAGATAGCTTGCATATGCCACGAGCATAATACAACTACTGAATCTTGAAAGAGCAAGCTCAGAAGCTCCTTGCTGTATTTCTGATTTTGTGAAATGAAGGACAGCAGGAAACATCAGCCCCATAACAGCCATCAACAGTAAACCTGAGTTAACAACAGCAGTTGCCTGTTGTAAAGAAAATCGTGAGTTCACTATCAGAGATTTCCCTTGGAAAACTAAAATCAACCACACAAACATCACCTTGCTGAAGACTTGGTCTTTGTTGCGATGAATAATACCACCAGCAAAGAAAGCACAACCAACCACCAATAGCATATTTGATAATATAGAACCCAATAGCGATTGCTGAACTACTCGGATCATCCCATTTTTCAAAGCATATATTGCTATTATCATCTCAGTTGCATTCCCAAACGTGGCATTCAGAAGGCCTCCAACTGCAATTTGGAGAAAAATAAGATATTGTACTTATTTCAAAAACTATAATTTCCAGTAAGTTATTAACCAGAGTGATAAAAGTGACATACGTGTTGGACCAGTGTATACCGCGAGCTGCCTGGAGAACAGGAAATGATGTCAGATTTTAACAAAGTCAGGAAACTAAGTAGAGAGTCTGGTAACTCACTCAGTTGCATAACCCAGACGCTCAGCTAACGGTGTTATTCCTAGCATGCTGAAAAGAAAAATCACTCCCTGCAGGTTTGATGAAATATAAACAATGTCAGCATTCACTGATCATCTGTACTTAAACCTGCCGTTGAACTACTGAACAAACGATATGTTCCTGAAGATCAGTGAGTAAGATCATCAGCTCTTGCCAAAGATCTCCAGGTGGTGTCGATATACAATTATTAGTTGGAGTGAAAAAGCCTACAACTAGTGATATATATAAATTAACGCGCCGTATTAGAGATCAATCTCCATGAACAACACACTTACATGCCAATCCGTAGTGTAGTACAGAACGATCGTCGCAGGCCCAAAGGGCATCAGCAGGTTGAGCTTGGAGGTGAATATGACGGTCCTGATGCTCTGCAATACTCTCTTCACGGTGGTGTGCAAGCTCCAGGATGGGATCATGGTCGACCGCAGCACGCCGTTGGGCACATCCAGGCCGTTTGCCTTGAAAGCCCCCATCTCGATCTGATGATTCTCCATCATCTGCATCCACAAAAAAGGGTGTTATTCGTGAGCAAACAATGCTGCTAAAAGAAGCAACTTCCCCAAAGCCAGGTGCGAACTCAATTCCTATTCCGCGTCAAAGCGGCGGACATGACGTGGGATACGGGGGTTCACCGATTTTGTTTGGAAAAATCAAGCTGCGCCCGCAGCGGGGCACCAGGTCAAGTTTCCGAGCAGAAAAAAAAAATCCTTAGTCAACTCAGATCGATCTTGCGAGCTGGAGAGGAAGAATAACCCGACTGAACTATGATCGGATTAGCAGGGCACGACGCGGCAATCAGATCGGCGGCAACTGGCTGGACTGGGGGGAAAGAACTATTCGGATCTCGATTGCTCGGTGGCAGGGCAAACCGAGGAATCAATCCCCAAGGGACTCCCGGAACAACCCGTTGAATCAAGCTGGCTGTTTTCCCTTACCTACGGAGGAGGAAGAACCCAATCCAGGCCTGTCCAGCAGCACTGTGCCCGGCCGGCCGGCTGGCTACTGAGTAGCTGTCGGCGCCGAATCGCGAGGAAGAAGAAGCGGGCTCGGGGAGAGATCAGAGGCGAGAAATCCGCGGGAGCAGGAGGAGCATTGGGCTGCCGGAGCCGGGGAAATCTCGGGATCCTGGTGCGGTTAGCCTGGCACTAAGCGAGCACGGAGGAGGGGAGTAGCGGGTAATTGTGCTCCGAGGAGGACGCACGACGGCACGGCACGGCACGGGGGGAAGCCCACTAAGGCACTAACCCAGCACCACGACGAATACTAAATTCGAAACCAGCACCACCGCCACTACTACTACTTGCGTCGACCGAAATCCGAGGGGATATCGCTCGACAAACATCACCTGAATCTGACACCGCCAGCACCACCGCCAACAACTAACCTGGGCGACGACCGGCGGGGGAGTCGGGAGGATCAGCAACAGCAGGCGGCCGCTAGCGCCCTGGGGAGCATCGCTCGCTCGCTGCCGGCGGCCCAAGAAGGCTCGGGGGAGGGGGAGGAGGAGGTCAAAGCCAGTCGTGGTGGGAACGGAACGGGTCCTCGCCGGCCGCCGAGGGGGACGGGAGGTCGGCTCGGCTCGGCTCGAGGGGGCACGGAATTTTGCAGGTTCGGAGTGGGTAGGCGCTCGCTCGCTCGCTCGCTGCTCGCAATCACAAGGGCCGCGCCGCACCGGGAAATTCGGCCGGCTTCCGTCCCGCTTTCGTCGCGTCCTTCCTCCCGTGGCAGACGGGGCACGCACGCACGTTCGGTTCGGGGTGGGGGGACGTCTCCTCCATGTGACTCTAGACCGACTTGGTGTTGGTGTTGGTGCCGGCTCGTGCTTGCGGCGTCAAGTCGTGCCCCCCTTTAGTGGTTGTTTGGATACCAATAATAAAACCTGAGATTTAGGAAAACAAGTTTTAGGAGTGTTTTTAGGAAAACCTGTTTTAAGGGAGAATTTTCGTTACCAGGAGTTTCTGGAATAACTCGTTTGGGTGAGAAAACGTTAAAACAAGTTTTGGTAAAAGCGTGTTTGGATTAGTTAGTACTATGTAGACGCCGCTTACTTTCTCCTGTGTCTCTCTGAACTCAAGTCGCCTCCGCTTCTTTCCCAAATCGCCGCCGCAGCTTACCGTCTATGTTCCTCGAGGAGCTTGACCTAGCCCAAGCTCCCCACGCCATCAACGGCTCCGGTGACCGCCGCCACGGCAACAAAGCCGTACGGTTGCGCGGCTGCCGCTTCCCGTTCCACTCTCCTCACACCGTCAACGGCCCCGGCTCCGGCGACCGACGCCACCACGGCGATGCCGTATGGTTCCGCGGCGTGCAGTGCAGACGTGGGGCGTCCCATCTGTTCTTCGCGGCGGAGGCCTACCGGCGGGGAAGAAGGGCACGTTGTCGCGGTGGATGACTCGCGACTATGGTTGATGGCGGAGGACAAAATCCGCCCCCATCTTCTAGACCCTTCACTACCGAGGCATCCAGGGAGTCTAGAGCGTGCTCGACGCAGCCCGAACTACTTCCAGTGGATGAGTATGAGCTGCCCTCTTCGTGGCATGCTGGATCTGGAACTATGGTGACAGACTCTTCATTCAGATAATGTGAGGTAAGCTTCTCTCTAGCTCAGTAATTTTATATTCTCAAGGTCCATACCGAACTTGCTGTATGATGTGTGAATGGACAAGAAAATGATTTTAGCATTGAAACATTGAATGTAAAGCTTGTGAATCTACAAATGAATGAAAAATCTGTCGATAGTTATCCAATGTACCTATAAATAAAAATGATAACAACTATTTTAGTGCTTAATTAATCATCTTCATCTTCTTCTTCCTGAGTGGCATGCTGTTGGAGATTACTCCACAACTGTCGAGCGATGCTTGCACGTACTCTTTCACCGGCAACTCGATCATCTTCTTGTAAGTTTGCTTGCCCTCGAACTTCTTGGTCACCGGTGTCAACATCTCCTTGTGTTCCCTCTTGTTCATAAAGCTCAAACAACTCATCATTCCTATCAACCTTCCTTATGAAGTTATGGATGATGCAACAAGCCATAACAATTTGGACCTGTTTTTTGTAAGGATAAGGGATTCCTCCATTCCTTGTTAATATTGGAAATCGAGCTTTTAGAACGCCAAAAGTACGTTCTACAACATTCCGTAGTAGTTGTGTGTGACGATGATTGAACAAATCTTTCTCACTACTATATCGACGTTTAGTTCCACGAAAAGAACCAATGTGATAGTGATCTCCACGATAGGGGGCAATAAATCTTGGAGTATTTGCATAGCCCGAGTCCACGAGATAAAACTTACCTGCATGTAAAGTTTGATATCACTCTCAAATTTCCTATTATATCATTACATGTTTGATACAATGAGACAAACTTTACTTGCATGTAAATTCATGTATTTTTTATTTTTACCTTCTGGGACAACAAACCCACCATCAGTAACAGCCCACCTTAATACGGCTTGATCCGATGCGGAACCTTCCCATCCAGCAGCCACATATGAAAATGTCATGTCAAATGACACTACTGCCATTACATTTTGAGAGGGATAACCATGCCTATTTCTGTAAGGAGTTTGTTTATCAAGCTTGATTTTTGCATTAATATGTGTCCCATCAATTGCTCCCATACAGTTCTGTTGAGAGAAATTTAGAATTAGAATTGGAGATTTGAACTTTGCTGCAAGTAATATCCGAAAGGAACATGTTCTTGAGATAGAATATATACCTTGAAGTATGGGTAAAACCTTGAGTCGCCCAATATTTCGTTGGGAACTTCATTGGGCGGATCTGTTATGTAAACATCACATAAGCCATTAATGGCTTTTAATACTCTCTTGAAATGCCGACTTATTGTTTCTCCTGAATGTTGAAATCTATTCTGGATAACACGGTTCCTAACATTGTGACCAATTGTATGTAGAAATATGACTAGTTGTTCATTGACGTCCATCCGTTTTGTATCCGTAAGTAAATTCCTCTCGCACAATGCATCTCGCAATAAGTAGAAGGTGTGCTTATCAACACGAAGTTGTTCATAAAATCTAACTGGATGTCCTTCCAACCACTCTCTAGTCTTTTGCGCACCAGTTAATTTAGAGGTATTACGTGGTGTTTTGAATAGCCTTCCGAATAGCACATGTTGCAAAAGTGACATTGCAGAAAAGTCATTAATAATCATTTGCCCAGAATCAGAATAGTCTCCATCTGCCATATCTTCCATGGTTTCCCTGCAAAATTTCATGTAGCAACTTCGGTTAACTGTCGGAATTTCTACAATGTTATTGTTCTAGAGCTGATAAATTTTCTGCTAAATGGTAGGACAAGAATCATTGAATGAGTGATAGGAGAACATTGAATGATTTCGGTGACAAATTTTACTCGCTAGGTTGATGATAAAACATGGAGATATGTACTGACGCAAAGAGCAACATTGCATCATTGCTGTTTAAACCAATGAACCAAAAGGAAAGGTATGCCATCAACTTCCCTCACTTATATCTTAAGCTTATGTATTTGTAGAACACACACACACACACAAAAATATAAATCCAAGTTCTGAAGAGGGATTTATATATGAGACCATATATAACTAGTAGCACGAACCAAATAAATATATAAATTTGCATATTGATTATTTGAACACAAACTTACAGAAGGAATTTATGGAAATTGCAAATACAACCTAATCAGAAAACTAAACAGTACGCTACAACAGGTAAAAAACTACGCATTTTCAACCCAGAGAGACCGAGTCTCTTCATCCATCTCAATGAAAATAGCCCTTTTATCAACATGTTCAAATGCTTGTGCAGCTTTCAATTTTTTGTTTGGTTCAACATCAGGCATGCTATTTAATATCTGCATACATGCTTTCACTGAGTAAGCTTCTGTTTGCTGTGCTGCATTTTTCTTTGATTCAGCAATGATCAGTGATGCATCTGCGAGGCGATCAATTGCATTAATAGCATCATCAGCTGTTCGCTTTTGCCCTTTTGAAGTGTTTTGCGACCCACTTGCATTGCCCTTCTTATTTTTCTCGACCTTAGTGGTGTTAGGCTTCTTAGGACAAGCAACAGGGGAATCATTTGTTCCATCAGATTCAACTTCTACTATCTCATTCAGATCAATTTCAATTTGTTCTTTGCTGGTTCCACCTTTCCCTTTGCTAGATATAGCACCAACTCCTGATGCGGTAGAGCTAGCACAAATGTCCTGAAGGTCTATCCAACTAGGCCACACTTTGTCTCGGTATTCTTGAATATTCTTGTCCTTCTGCAGTTTGTTAGTTTATTTTAAGTCCATTTTTCAACTGTATGATATAGCAATATTTCAAAATTAATGTGTTTCAACTTACCGATATGAGATCCGCCCAACTTTCTTCTGAAGCTTTGATCATTTTATCATCGTCATCCCAACCAAACCATGTGTGCTTTAGAAGTCTGTCCATGCTAGCATAACAACTCCTGTAGTACTTATGACGATTTTTTATTTGTTGCAACTCAAGTTTGTCTACCTTTGACTCATTGAACTGTTCTAGGATTTCACGCCATGCTTTCTTTTGTGTATCCTGTTCCTTCCTTACCTCCATTTTGAGTTTGATCTTTTAATATGTTGAGCAATATTTTGTCCTCTGAAGATTTTCATGTGTGGCGCTTTATGGGCTGCTTTTCGGTCTTTTCCTTCTTAATATTTTTGATTTGGTCATCCATATTTTCCTACATGTAAACAAAAACAATATAAACTACTACTAGTTAAATCACTTAGGCAGAAAAAAAGGATTTTTTATTACCTTTTGGCCCTACTTATCTGTACTAGTACTATTTACTGCCAATGGTCTTCCATTATGATGGAAGTAATTATGATCTACTAAAATCAGTAGAGTTGTGCTATACACACGACAAAATATGGACTATGTTTAAAATCCGGCCACACATGCGCGCATACATCGGGCACCGGCCGCTGGATTTCGATGCCGTGCATGCATCGGGCAGCAGGATCGTGCATGAAGCAATTTCTAAATCAGTATCAAGGGTATCGCATCATAAAAGAATTGTCAACTTTGTACTGAAATTACATGACTACGACTCAGGCTGAACTACGACTAGTGCATAGAGAAAGTTTGTCTATTCATCACTCGAGTAAAGACATGTTGGCAGAACTTTGCAATTTAAGTTCCATACTTGCACTTGTTTCCTCAGAACATGAACAATTTTGCTATAAGTTTGAGTATGTTCATCAGTTTCTGATTATGAATCTTACCTGTAGGCTCATGAAGATTGATTTCTTGCTGCAAACAAGTCGAGGAAGGTAGCTCTTGTTGTCCCAGCAGGGTCAGCAGCGTCTGATTGGAGATCTCAGCCTAGCGTCGATGGCCAGAAGATCGATGATCACAGCCGTTATCGGCGGCCAGCCATGGAAGAAGCACGTACCTAGATCCTGTTTATTGATGTTTGTGATGCCGGCATCCCTGTATATATATAGAAGCTTGGAAAAAAGGGCGCGTGCTAGTTGCGCGGGAAGGCACAGTTGGCGCCAACAAGTTTGTTGAGGAAGACGTGGAGGAAAAAAATGTCTGTTTTATGTAACCAGGTTTCTATAAAAACGAGTATTAGTCGTTTTTCACTAGACGCACTTTCCTGGCTTTGTGGAAACCGAATTCTGCTTATCCACGTTTTTATTGGGCCACCCAACCGTGGTTTTAGTTTGTTACACGGTTAGATCGGATTACGGGAAACCAGCTCTGATAAAACAGTGTATCCAAACAAGACCAAAATGTTGGAAATTTCCTTGGCCGTCTGGATCTCGGCATGGGATTTTTCCTTTGCGGTGAAGTTAGGAGGAAAGGTCTTAACAACATTTTTCCTGAAATGTGGCCAGCTGGCTGGTTATGGGCTCGTTAGGAAAGTATTGATGGACCGAGTAGCATGTCATGTTGCAAAGGAGTTGCTTGAGTGATGATTCTCAGAAAAAGAAAAAAGGGAGTAGTTTGAGGAAGAGTCTCTGCGTCTTTGACAATCGGGTTTTTTTCACTGTGCCTGCGTTGTGGAAAGGATTCATATGTGAAATAAGAACCCTAATAACTTAATAATGCAGCTGCGGTATTTGGCAGCGTCCTGCGCACCCTGCACGACCGTTCGATCTTGATGGGCGGCTTGATGGGCGAGACAATGGGACGCGCGGTTTTGAGGCACAAGTGGCAGACAGGGGCGGGGGTGGGTTAGTGGTGAGGCCATGTACAGTGGTTTCAGGGCAAACCGCCACCCACCTTCGCCGCTTTTAGAGTTTGATGGATCGAGTAGCATGTCATGTTGCAAAGGAGTTGTTTGAGTGATGATTCTCAAAAAAAGAGAAGAGTGGTTTGAGGAAGAGTTTCCGCGTCTGGTTTTTTCATGACACCTGCGTTGCTGCAGGGATTCGTATGAAATAAGAACCTAGTTACTTAATAATGCAGTTGTGCTCTTTGGCAGCATCCGGTGCACCCTACACAAGCCGCCCAATCTTGTGGACGGCTCCGCAGGGGAGGCAATGGGACGCATGGTTTTGAGGCACACGTAGCGGATAGGGGCTGGGTTAGTGGTGGGGCCATGTATAGTAATTTTAGGGGGAACCGCTGCCCACCTGCACCGCTTTCAGTGTTTGGATTTTTGGGAGTCATCTCGCTGCGGTTCTCTCTCTCGCATCCCCTCCATTTCTCTCAACGATGGCGAGTGGGATCGACGATTTTGGCGGTGATTCGCTGTCGTGGAGAGGTCGTCCACGCGCACCTCCCTTGTAGCTTTTGATTTTGACTGTTTTTGTCGGGGTTTTGTAGCGCTAGGGTTTACGACGATGTGGTGGTGGATCATGGTTGTGGGAAGTACAGGTGGGCATGGGAATCGAACAGAGGTGACCCGCGCGGCACCCTCAAGGGGGTGGAGGAGCGGCTTGATTGAGTAGTTGGAAGGGGGAAGAGGGGCAGTGGCATCGCCAGGGAAGCACGCATGCACACCGTGTCTAGGATTCGTTCACAGCGCATGCTCGGGGGCCATGGTGTTTGTGGTGGAGAGAGGTGTGACCTGAGAGGGGATGCGTTTTGGGGGGCTTGAAGAGGAAGGTCGGCGGTATGGTGACGCCGATGGAACAGGTGCATGGCCACGGTGGTGGGAGGGGGGAGGGGGTGGGGTGACGCTGGCGTTGAGTAGGCTGGAGTGGAGAGGGACACGGGGAGGTTCAATGTGTTAGAGTTTCTCAAATACCAGTAGGAGGTGCTTAGGATACAAGAACGAGTTGCTCAAAATATGAGTAGGGGTCGCGTGTAGTATGTAGTAACTCACATGGCCATTAAACAATATTTGTAGCAGTAATTTTAAATAGTATTTTGTAGACAACTAATTAGCAATGACACACAACTTAGCAATCATGTGAGGCTACCGGTAAAAAAATTAGGCAACAGATGAGAAGACCTAGCTTTTTTATCAAAATCAGGCAACTAAGAGCACACATATCATGATCTGCTCTGATGTGCATTGATCAGATCTATCTATGTTTTACTCATGAATTCATATGAATTATTTACTTCGTAATTTATATGCATACATGCTCTCTGATTTGTTAGTCTAGCACTCGCCATATGTAGATGAATACTCTCCAAGAGGGAGTTGTATATGTTAGACTATGTTCAACCTTGCAAGTAAGCTACAATAGTGATAGAAAAAGCCCGTATTATGTTCTTATCATTATGGATAAAAAGATAGTTCTATGGTTGTCCCAGTGATGAGTCGGGGGTGAGGACAATATCTTAATGTAATACTCTGTTTTACTTAATACTTTGTTTTGCATGCTGGACAACGGTCTTCGGGTGGAGTATTAACTAGTTGCTGTTAGATTAACATACTATAGATGTGCAGACGATGCCTATATGTAACTATGCCATGTAGAACCATATAATGATAAAAATTGTAATTTAATCGATACCAAACTATAATTGGTTCACCATGTCATGCTATCTTTTATGGAGGGATACCACTAGTGAAATTATGGGTCCACTCATCCCTATCACTTTCGCCTCAATCAATGCACTCTAATTATTGCTTTATACGTATCCTGAACTTTTATTTCTGCAATAATCACTTTCAAGTAACTAGTAAGGCTAGCGAGACTGATAATCTTATTGCTTTCATTGGGGACCAAGACCGGGATTGTAATTGTGTGCATGTACTTATAATTGGTTGTTGCTCAAGCTCTACCTGGTTCCTGAAAGAGAGGAAACATTATATCATATGATTTTTCATATTCATATTGATCTTTTACCTTCCATACAAGTGATTATATTTTTACGTTGTTGCTATTTGAAGAGATGCCACTAGTGAAATTATGAACCACCAATATAATTTTCCACATAGAAACAACCACCACTTTACTTTTACATGCACTTTTGTGAATTAATTATTTCAAAAATATAAAGCACCTCCAACCAAACAATACACTCGTAACTTATTGTAACTAGCAAAATTAGTGAGATCGACAATCTGACTAGAATTGTTGGGGACACAAGTAAGTTTCTAATTGTGTTGAAGTGGTGATAATTAGACTTGGAAGTGTTGATTCCACGGGTTGATACCTTGGTTTCGAGGGAAATTTACCGCTTGTTGCAAACCATTGCACTTGGCGCCCAACTACTATTGCCAATCTCTACTGTCTTGGTCAACCACCTATTTCACCCACCAACATTTCGCTCCCCACCTATTTCACCCACCAACATTTCGCTCCCCACGTTAGAGGGGAACAAAGATGTAAGGTCTCCTATTTCACCCACCAACATTTCGCTCCCCACCTTTGCTCAACCTCCACTATGTATTTCCTCTCCTCCTCCCCTCTATTTTGATGTTTTTCCTCCCGCATCTGATTTTTCCATTGGTTTTCATCGAAAACCACGCACGTCTTCCTAGTTTACCAAATGAAATCATGTCATCTTTGGTAAATCAATACGTGTTGATTCATTTTTTGAAGGAAGCACCAATTCAAATGACAACTAAGTCTATTTTTTGTATGTAATCGGGATGATTGCATACAAAAAATTTATGGCCATGTTATGGCTAGTTATCTGGTACTCCCTTTGTACTTAAGTCGCTCGGAGGGCTTTCCAACCAGGTGAAAAAGGAGGGAAAATGACTAGGTTACCCGTGGTTGAATCCCACAAATCCCTGAGTCATCTCTGTAGGATCAGAGAAGATAGTTCTAGAGGGGGTGAATAGACTCTTAACAAACCAAAGATCCAGTTTTCAGTTCTCTTGAAGTTTAGGCAGATTTTGGCACTAGCTAAGATAATACCAAGGCTTTCTACACATGCATATCTAGAGATAGAGCAACGGAAATAATAAAGCATGCAATGCGCGGAGAGTACGGGGTGGAGATGGAAATTCAAATGCAGTGAAGACACGATGATTTTTGGCATGGTTCCGATAGGTGGTGCTATCATACGTCCACGTTGATGGATACTTCAACCCACGGATGGTAATGGTTGCGCGAGTCCACGGAGGGCTCCACCCACGAAGGGTCCGCGAAGAAGCAACCTTGTCTATTCCACCATGGCTTACGTCCACGAAGGACTAGTCTCACTCGGGCAGATCTTCACGAAGTAGGCGATCGCCTTGCCCTTACAAACTCCTTGGTTCAACTCCACATGATCTTGAAGGCCCCCAAGTGACACCTAACCAATCTAGAAGACACCACTCTCCAAAAGGTAATAGACGTTGTGTTCGTGATGAACTCCTTGCTCTTGCGCTTCAAATGATATTCTCCTCAACACTCAATATCTTTCTCACAGATTTGGCTTGGGTACGAGAAGGATTGGAGTGGAAAGCAACTTAAAGAAGCTAGAAATCAAGGTTTAAATGCTTGGATTGGAATCTCTTGATCTCAACGCATGTGTAGGTGGTTCTCTCTCAGAAAACGAATGGTGAAAGTAGTGTTTCGTTCTGATGGCTCTCTTAGAGCGTAGGTGGTGGTGGAGGGGTATAAATAGTATTCACCCAAAATCCAAGTGTTACACACTTTTGACTCAAATCGGTGAGACCAAACATAAACTCGGTGAGACCGATCTGTGTAAAAGATATGAACATTGAGCTTTTCGGTGGGACCAAAGTGGAACAACTCGGTAGAACCGAAGTGCAATGGATAGGGCAAAACTTCGTTTCGGAATTTCCTATTGTTTCAACTTTTTGATTCCAAAGTGAAACAATGTCATTACTAAAACTTGGTCAGGCCATATCGGTGGGGCCGAGATCAGTTTTGGTCAAACCGAATTGCTAGGGTTTGGCTGTGCCAATGTGTGGGTTCATCGCAGTGGGTCTGGAGTAGATGATAACGGTGAGGACCGAGATGGGTATTTAGGGTTTGGATAGATGTGATTGAGAAAGTGACTGGGGATTTTTGGAGCAATATCACTAAGCATTTGAGCAACAACCTCATCATCAATACCTCACCCCATGTTAATAGTACTGGCTTTCCTAAGGGACTAATGTGATCTTAGATCACTAAACCAAAAATGTAGAGTCCTGAAGCTTTGCCAATTCTTACCCTTAGCATTTTGAAGGGGTCCACATCCTCATGTCCTTGCCATGCCACTGTTGAACTTATCTGAAATATACTAGATAAAGTGTTAGTCCAACAACATGTATGTGGACATTGATTACCAAAACCACCAAGGGAGCAAATGTGCTTTTAGTCTCCCCCTTTTTGGTAATTGATGACAACGTACATCAAAGTTTCAATTAAGAATACAGGAAATAGTACATTAAAGCTTTGAAGAAACATGTAACACTCATATGCCCCCCTACAAGTGTGCAAGCATGTAAGTGCACAACAGGAAGGAATGAGTGATGAGTTACATGTATCTTGGCCATATGCATCAGAGCAACAAGATGAAAGATATACCTTCATTGTTGGAAATATGCCCTAGAGGCAATAATAAAATGGTTATTATTGTATTTCCTTGTTCATGATAATTGTCTATTGTTCATGCTATAATTGTATTAATTGGAAACCGTAATACATGTGTGAATACATAGACCACAACATGTCCCTAGTAAGCCTCTAGTTGACTAGCTCGTTGATCAATAGATGGTTATGGTTTCCTGACCATGGACATTGGATGTCATTGATAACGGGATCACATCATTAGGAGAATGATGTGATGGACAAGACCCAATCCTAAGTATAGCACAAGATCGTGTAGTTCGTTTGCTAAGAGCTTTTCTAATGTCAAGTATCATTTCCTTAGACCATGAGATTGTGCAACTCCCGGATACCGTAGGAATGCTTTGGGTGTACCAAACGTCACAACGTAACTGGGTGGCTATAAAGGTGCACTACAGGTATCTCCGAAAGTGTCTGTTGGGTTGGCACGAATCGAGACTGGGATTTGTCACTCCGTATGACGGAGAGGTATCTCTGGGCCCACTCAGTAATGCATCATCATAATGAGCTCAATGTGACTAATGAGTTAGCCACGGGATCATGCGTTACGGAACGAGTAAAGAGACTTGCCAGTAACGAGATTGAACGAGGTATTGGGATACCGACGATCGAATCTCGGACAAGTAACATACCAGTGGACAAAGGGAATTGTATGCGGGATTGATTGAATCCCCGACATCGTGGTTCATCCGATGAGATCATCGTGGAACATGTGGGAGCCAACATGGGTATCCAGATCCCGTTGTTGGTTATTGGCCGGAGAACGTCTCGGTCATGTCTACATGGTTCCCAAACCCGTAGGGTCTACACACTTAAGGTTCGGTGATGCTAGAGTTGTTATGGGAAATAGTATGTGGTTACCGAAGGTTGCTTGGAGTCCCGGATGAGATCCCGGACGTGATGAGGAACTCCGGAGTAGTCCGGAGGTGAAGATCAATATATTGGACGAAGGGTATTGGAGTCTGGAATTGTTTTGGGAGTACCGGGTGACGACCAGCGTGACCGAAAGGTGTTTCGGAGGCCCTGGCAAGCGTTGGGGGGCCTTATGGGCCAAGGGGAGGGGGCACACCAGCCCACTAAGGGGCTGTGCACCCCTCCCAACCCCTCTCACGTAACCTGGAGAGGTGGGGGTGCCTCCCCTGGGGCAGCCTCCCCTCCCGGCTTGGGGGGCAAGTTTCCTAGGGGTGGGGGCGCCCAAACCCATCTAGGGTTTCCCCTGTGGCCGCCGCCCCTCCCCTACGGAACCCTAGGGCGCCTCCTCCACCCCCTTCCCCCTAAATATAGTGAGGGAGAGAGAGGGCAACCGCACCCCTTGCCTGGCGCAGCCCTCTCCTCCTCCAACTCCTCATCCTCCTCCGTAGTGCTTAGCGAAGCTCTGCCGGAGAACCACGAGCTCCATCGCCACCACGCCGTCATGCTGCTGGAGTTCTCCCCCAACTTCTCCTCTCCCCTTGCTGGATCAAGAAGGAGGATACATCCCCATCCTGTACGTGTGTTGAACGCGGAGGCGTCGTCCGTTCGGCGCTAGATCGGATCTTCCGCGATTTGAATCGCCGCGAGTACAACTCCATCAACCGCGTTCTTGTAACGCTTCCGCTTAGCGATCTTCAAGGGTATGAAGATGCACTCCCTCTCTCTCGTTGCTAGCATGTCCTAGATTAATCTTGGTGACACGTAGGAAAATTTTGAATTATTGCTACGTTCCCCAACATTCATGTCCATGATTCTTTCTTGCAAACAATATGTGCAACAAGCAAGAGATCATCATGCACATGAGTGTGATGCATATACTCACCTTGAGGTTCTTGAATTGGTCCTTGAAGAAATAAGCTTGAGAAAACAAGGTTAGATAACACAATATAATTTCAACAAGAAGGAGCCACAAGATCCACAAGATTACAAAGATTTGGATAACATGTATGAGATAAGTATCACTGGGTGAGTACTTCTTTTGGGTGTAGACATGTCTCCCCTAGACTTGAACTTCCTCTCTCCCTGAATATAATATTGGATAATGGAATTAGGTAGGGTGAGACAAAATCAGAGAAGAACTGGACTCAAAGCAAACTTAGCTTATCAAGATGAGATATTATCAATCTGAATTATCAACATGTTTCTCCCCCATTAGAAACATGCATGTTCTCTCCTCTTTTGTATAATGCATCTTTCTTCTTTAGAAGTAAGCTTTGATGTGCATATCTCTCCCCCTTTGACATCAATTTCAAAGAAGGGTTGGCTTCAAGGTTATGAGTCAAGTGGGTGTGGTCCTACACTGGTACAGCGAGGTGCTATACAAACATTTTTAACCCCTTTCCGCGACGGTGTTTTGAACCATCGCCAAGTGAGTGACTGCGATAGGTGGCTCCTTCTCACACGACCCAGAAACCGTCGAGGATAGGGAGCCTTGATGCATCGGTTGTCCCTATAAAACTGTTTCTGATATCTCAAATATCCCAAACGCTTCATCCTTGCTACTCGTTTGTGCTCGCATTGCCATCGCAGTCGGAGTTCTGTGGTTTTACCTAAAACTAGACGCAGTCCAGGCACATTCCAGGCACGTATCGAACTGGCTCTACATTTATGATGCCTGGCACATCACAAACAGTTCATGATTATAAACCATGTATGATAGGTCGACAATCACACACATTTAGTTTCCCCGCACCGTTTGTGATATTGTCTGACACCACACACGCTTTGCAAACAGCAAATGTGTGCATGGTTACACACGTTTCCTCTTCGTGAACTGTGTCGGATTATGATGTATATCACACACGCTATGCTTTATAGACTGTGTGTGCCGTAATGACCTGCAGACCGCAATTTCACCCAAATTTAATTGCTGCTATTTAAAATTGTACCTAATTTGAATTTGAAAGTAGGCTATAGCTTTATTCATATCCATCAGGTTCAAACAACCAACGCATTATTCTATTCACAGGTACATATGTTCAAGAACTACATAAGCACCAAATAAAGAATGATGAACCAGGGTTCTATACTTGTACTATTACAGATGGTAAAGAAAGAGGCGAGAGATATTCTGGTTGCTGGACAAGGTGAAGCGGAATGGCCCTAATGTGCTCTCCTGGATGCAGAAGGCACGCAAGACTCTAGTCCAACCCCTTGTGATGGCCGGCCGCCAATCATGTAGTTTGAGAGGTAATCTTGAGTAAACTGCTTCAGGATTCACTGCAAAGGAAAAAGATTCAGACATTGTCATCTAACACAACTCATTACGGGCAGTAAAAAGAAGGCTACAGAGTTCTTACTTACCATCCTGCAGTTCACTGTTGTCTTGCATAAAGTGTAAACAAATAGTTCGATTGACATCTTTTGACCCATTTTAATAACAATCTTTATCAGTTTCCTCACTTGATGCTGGTTCATGAATATCTCATTGCCCCATACGCAGAAAGGGTCGAAGTGTGGATCTTTGGCAATGACATATGTATCTAAAAGCACCAAGTTAATATTAGAAGCTAAACAACAATTGCAAAATGATGTAGTACAACACTCCCTCCATCCCATTCTATAAGATCTTATTACATGTATATCTAGACATCATCAGCACATTAAGGTAACTGTCGGTGTCAAAACCGGCGGATCTCGGGTAGGGGGTCCCGAACTGTGCGTCAAGGCCGGATGGTAACAGGAGACAAGGGACACGATGTTTTTACCCAGGTTCGGGCCCTCTCGATGGAGGTAATACCCTACTCCTGCTTGATTAATATTGATGATATGGGTAGTACAAGAGTAGATCTACCACGAGATCAAGGAGGCTAAACCCTAGAAGCTAGCCTATGGTATGATTGTTGTGTATGGAGTTGATTGTCCTACGGACTACAACCCTCCGGTTTATATAGACACCGGATAGGGTTAGGGTTACACAGAGTCGGTTACAAAGGTAGGAGATCTTGAATATCCGCATCGCCAAGCTTGCCTTCCACGCCAAGGAAAGTCCCATCCGGACATGGGACGAAGTCTTCAATCTTGTATCTTCATAGTCCAGGAGTCCGGCGAAGGTATAGTACGGCTACCCGAACACCCCCTAATCCAGGACTCCCTCAGTAGCCCCCGAACCAGGCTTCAATGACGACGAGTCCGATGCGCAGATTGTCTTCGGCATTGCAAGGCGGGTTCTTCTCCAAATTCTGTGTACCTGTACGAATAATGTTCGATTTTTGTAATGTAGTGCTCCTCGGCTTCCACGCCCAATAATGGCTGTCTTCCACGTGTCAAACGAATGCGAAAAGCCTGGGGTGTTTTTACATCAACACCCCTAGCCGTATAAATGAGCCGCCTATTTAATGGGATGAGGATTTAGATCCAAACCGCATCTTCTCCTCTCCGCAAGTTATCATTAGAGCGCTCCCAGCAAAGGTCCATTCCAACATGGCCAGCCATCGCAGCTCCTCCCCTCGCCCCTCCGGTCCTAAACCCGGGGACTGGGAGAGTTGCACCATCCCGCATAGCGAGTTAGTGTCGCTTCAGGCCAAGGGATTTCTCCCTCAGGCATACATGGTCCCAGTCCGAGCCGGTCTCGCCACCTATAATGGTGGAAAGCAAGCGGAGAGCGCCCCCAATCCTTCCAAAGGAGAGCGGGTGTGCCTCGTTCCTTATCTAATAAGGGGACTGGGATTTCCAATTCATCCATTCCTCCGCGGTCTTCTGGAGTTCTACGGCCTCCAGCTGCACAATCTCATGCCCGCCTCCGTATTACATATTGCGGGCTTCGTCGCCCTTTGCGAGCTATTCTTAGGCATCGAGGCTCATTTCGCGTTGTGGAAGAGGTTATTCTGCCTGGTACCCCGTTCTCAAGAGGGTCTATATATCAAGTGGGCGGAGCCGAAGTATGGCGCATCGCCGGGACCGGATACCTATCCGGAACCCCAAAGAAGGCGTCCGAGGACTGGCCTTCGGAATGGTTTTACATAGATGATGTTCCGCTGCCGGACCCTATCCGGGTCGGTCTCCCTGAGTTCCACAATGCTCCATTGAAGAAACGCTTGAGCTGGCGTCCGTGAAGCTCTCAGAGAGAAAGTGACAGGGACGTCCTTTACCTGATGGGTCGGATAAGACTGTTGGCTCATTCCGGACTAACCATGATTGGAGTCATGGCCGCATGCATTATGCGGGGGGTGCAGCCGCTTCAATATAGAGGCCACCCCATGTGGGATTTCAACAGGGAGGATGACGCCACGCGTTATGGTCGTAAGGGGCCGGCCTTAGCCGCCGCCCTAATAAAGATTTTGTCCTCTTTGTACAAGGGAGAAAAGGAGGAGTTCCTCCGCGCCAACCCGCGGGCCGGATTCACTATGTATGAACCTCCAAGTTGGGTAAGTGAACAATTGCTCTTGCCCGTTTGTTTTATACTCCCACGGTTAGATACGTAGTCTAACGACTTCAATGCAGGAACTGCGACAGGAAGTGAAAGATATAAGCAGCCGCCCTCCACAGCCCGAGGACCTAGAACGGTCCCTCGATCCGGACTCCGAAGAGGATCCAGACATATCGGTGGAGCTTATCGACGGGGTGTTCCATCAGCTAAGCAAGAACAACACCTTGGTAGCCATTACGGCTGATTACCCCGGGTTAATCCCGGCCTCCCAGGTGACAGAAACCGGAGTTTTTATTCCCTTGAGAGAGACTCCATTCTTACGTATTCCGGCGTTTCTAATAACAACCGTGTTTTGCAGGGGAGATTTCCGAGGCGGGAGGCCGAACCTGCGGCGGCTAGCCAACGAGGGGCCGCAGGGCCCCGTGGGGCAAAAAGGAATGTAGTCCGGACCGAGATGCCGGCGCAAAGGTATCGCGCACCCTCTGTTTCCCTGGTATTATTCTGTCAGGGCATATTAACGTTCGTGCTCTCTTCAGAAGGAAGAGGCCTCGCCGGACTATATCCGGAGAGGTTGCCAATCGCGCCTCCACCAGCCAGGCTCCAACGATTGGCCGGGAAGCGGAGGCGAGCACAAGGCTCACACTGGACGCTCCTCCGACAGAGGATGCGGACAGGCTGTCTGCCACAAATTCTGAAGTGGAGAGTGCCATGAACCACAGGCGTCGCCGGACAATTTTACGCGATGCTTGTTTCTCCCAAGAGGCTTTAGATGCCTTTAATTCGGGAGATGCGTACCTCTGTGCCGCTCAAGATGGTTTAGCCAGAGCTACGGAGCAGTATGTAGAAGACATACGGGTAAGAAAATTTTGGTCAAATATATATATGTACGAGTAGCCCCCGAGACTTGAAACAGTTAAAGTAACTGATTTAAGGATCATTTAATACGCAAGTTCTTACAGAGAAGAATACCGTACTGTCCCAGGAGCTG
The DNA here is from genome assembly GCF_056163025.1 of Triticum urartu. Classification (NCBI taxonomy): domain Eukaryota; kingdom Viridiplantae; phylum Streptophyta; class Magnoliopsida; order Poales; family Poaceae; genus Triticum; species Triticum urartu. The sequence goes on from NC_141874.1 coordinate 716,569,922, forward strand.
GAAAGGTGCAAGGCCCAACTAGAGGCCGCACTAGCCGCAGCAGGGGATCCCAAAGAGACCCCCTCAGGTAAGATACGCTTCGAAAGAATAGAATTGTGCGGTTTGGGTCCAAATCTGACAAATCATATTGCAGATGTCGCCGGACTTGATCCGGAAAAGTAACAACTCTTACGCCGGCTAAAGGCCGGTGAGAGTACGTTGACAAAGGTGAGGCGAGAGAAGAATGATCTTCAGGATGCCAACACCAAGCTGGACGTTGAACTTAAAGATGTTCGTGGCCAGCTGTTGGACTCCACGAAGGAGAATCAGCGGCTTCGATGCGGCATATTTAGTAAGTGCTTGAACGAACTTTGAAAAAGGAGTTCGGCGAGGAAGTCGACTAACAGAGTAATGTCTGTAGGTATGCTCACAGGTCATCCTGCAGAGGAAATGCCCGGTTCTACGGGTGACCTGCTTCCCGAACTCCTGCAACTGCACGAGCGAGTTCGGTAGGCGATGCGAGGTGTTGCCCAAGCCTTATGGCCTGTCCACTCCATGCCCGAGGGCCTTGGAGAGCTTGTGGAGAAGCTGAAGGGAGCTCGGCGGTGCTTCCGGTTGTGGAAGATATCGGCCTGCCGACAAGGCGCTAGGGAGGCCTGGGCCATGGTGAAGACCCGTTTTACGAAGTCTGACCCAAACCATATGGCCGAGGTCGGACCAGTGGGGCCTGACGGGAAGGAGATCCCTGTAAGCTTAGTATACGGCCAAGTAGAATTGGCCGCAAAGTATTCCCAGCAGGACTGTAAATTAGACAGCCTGTTAGATGGTATAGAGGAGGAATACAATCAGTCAGAATGACTATGTAATTTTTAATTGACATGTGTAATGCCTTCTAGCCGGATTGTAGATCGTTTGTCGTTGCCAACCTTTCCACTTCAACCTCGGGACCTGACGGTCCGGAGTGTGTCCAAATACCATAGCGGTTATATAAGAACCGGGGTATGCATGGAGACCAGGCGTAGGGGTCATTAGTGCTTTATCAGACAAGTGCCCAACTAGTTATGTTATATTACATGGTTAGTAAGAAACATCTTCCAGAGAGAATAGTTCCGTTAGGGGTTCCTTTCGCTGGGGAGGCATGCCCTAAAGTGCATGTCCGGACTACGTAAAAAGACGCAGGAAAAGCATCTGGGGGCGCATAAAATTAGTAAAAAGATCATCTTTTATTTCACCGACCGAATATTCCCTTAAGAACGCTAGCTTTCGGCTTCACCCAGTCTGAGGTACACATCTGGCTGACCCGACAGTAACAATCGCAGAGGTGCTCCCTTTACCGCCTAGCCGAACAATCGGGAACGTAGGGGTAAGCACAGGAGCCAGGCAACCCAGCTTGGCCAAAACTTAAGTCATATCGATGCATATAATGGTGAAGAAAAAGGTACATGCGGAAGCGTGACGCATGTGTTGGGCGTGAAGCCCGTATAAATAAGCTTCTATTAAAGAAGCCCCCAGGTTTAATGAGCGCGAGTGGCGCGTCACTTGATGAGCCTTTACGGGCTATAAAAGAAAAGAAGGGAAGGGGAGAAATGTAAGACAGAAAATGTAAAAAATGGACAGAGGAAGGAGACGAACACAGAGTCCGGCGCTAGTCATAGAATCTTCGTAGACGGGCTGCGTTCCATGGGTTCGGCTCGAGTCGGTTATCCGATGCATCTCGTAGGCGGTACGCCCCACCGGTCAGGACTTGGTCAATTATGAAGGGACCTTCCCACTTGGGCTTGAGTTTGTCCTTTTTCTTGTCCGGCAAGCGTAGAACTAGCTCGCCAACATTGCAATTTTTGGCCCGTACTTCTCTGCTTTGATATCTTCGAGCCTGCTGTTGATAGAATGCGGAACGGGCTTTTGCCACGTCGCGCTCCTCCTCCAAAGCGTCCAAACTGTCCTGCCGATCGAGCTCGGTTTCTCTCTCTTCGTACATGCGCACTCGAGGTGAGTCATGAATTATGTCGCAGGGCAGAACTGCCTCTGCGCCGTACACCATGAAGAATGGTGTGTATCCGGTGGTGCGATTTGGCGTGGTCCGCAGCCCCCAGAGTACGGAGTCGAGCTCCTCTACCCAGTGCGTATTAGATTCCTTAAGGGACCGCACTAATCTGGGTTTGATGCCGCTCATAATAAGACCATTTGCGCGCTCAACCTGACCGTTAGTTTGTGGGTGATAGACGGAAGCATAATCGAGCTTGATGCCCCTGTTTTTACACCAGAGTTTTACCTCATAGGCCATAAAGTTCGTGCCGTTATCAGTGATGATGCTGTGGGGGACGCCGTAACGGTGTACGACCCTAGATATGAAGTCTATCACCGGTCCGGATTCGGCCGTCTTAACAGGCTTGGCTTCTATCCATGTGTGGAACTTGTCCACCATGACCAGTAGGTATTTTTTCTTATGGGTCCCACCTTTAAGGGGTCCGACCATGTCAAGCCCCCAGACCACAAAAGGCCAGGTAATGGGGATAGTTTGGAGTGCGGTGGGTGGCATATGGCTTTGGTTGGCAAAAAGTTGGCAACCAACGCATCGTTGGACTAAGTCCTGAGCGTCTGCCCGGGCCGTCGGCCAATAAAAGCCTGTACGGAAAGCCTTGCTAAGAAGGGACCGAGCAGCGGCGTGATGACCACCAAGTCCGGCGTGAATTTCGGCCAGAAGGTTCCTCCCTTCCTCTTCGGAGATGCACCTTTGAAGGACTCCGGTAGTGCTTTTCTTGTAAAGCTCTCCCTCATGGACTTTATAGGCTTTAGATCGCCGCACTATGCAGTGTGCCTCATTTTGGTCCTCTGGGAGTTCCTGCCTAGTAAGGTAGGTTAGGAATGGTTCTGTCCACGGGGCGATGACCGCCATTATTGCGTGGGCTGAAGGTGTAATTTTGGTGGCAGAGCCTCCAATTATGTCAGATTGTTCGGCGTCGAGTGGTGCGGTTGGTTCCGGACTGTTGTCTGCGGGTTCCCCCTCCCAAGCTACGGATGGCTTGAACAGTCTTTCCAAGAAGATGTTGGGGGGGACCGCATCGCGTTTTGCGCCGATGCGTGCCAGGACATCCGCCGCCTGATTATTTTCCCGGGCTATGTGGTGAAATTCGAGCCCTTCGAACCGAGCTGACATTTTCAAGACGGCATTGCGGTAAGCTGCCATTTTTGGATCCTTGGCATCGAAGTCGCCATTTATTTGGGATATCGCGAGGTTCGAGTCCCCGCGTACCTCTAGGCGTTGAATGCCCATGGATACTGCCATCCGGAGACCATGTAGAAGGGCGTCATATTCGGCTGCATTGTTGGAGTCCGTGTACATAATTTGAAGTACATATTGGACCGTGTCTCCTGTGGGGGATGTCAAAACGACGCTAGCCCCCAGTCCGGCCAACATTTTGGAGCCGTCGAAATGCATGATCCAGTTTGAGTATGTGCCGTACTCTTTAGGGAGTTCGGCCTCCGTCCATTCTGCAACGAAGTCGGCCAAAACTTGCGATTTGATAGCTCGCCGTGGCTTATAGGTTATATCGAACGGGAGGAGCTCAATGGCCCATTTTGCAATCCGGCCCGTTGCATCGCGGTTGTTGATAATGTCGTTGAGTGGTACTTCCGAGGCTACTGTTATCGAACACTCTTGAAAGTAGTGTCGTAGCTTCCGGGATGCCATGAATACCGCGTATGCAATCTTTTGATAATGCGGGTACCGTGATTTGCATGGAGTGAGGACAGTGGACACGTAGTAGACCGGCCTTTGAAGGGGGAATTTGTGTCCGTCCGTTTCCCGCTCGACGATGAGCACTGCGCTGACAACTTGATGTGTTGCCGCAATGTACAATAGCATTGGTTCGCCGGTGTTCGGCGTGGCCAGGACTGGGTTTGTTGCCAATATGGCCTTTATTTCGTCGAGTCCGGCCGTGGCAGCATCCGTCCACTCGAAGTGTTCGGTGCGCCGAAGGAGGCGATAAAGGGGGAGCGCCTTTTCTCCCAGGCGAGAGATGAAGAGGCTTAGAGCCGCCACGCACCCGGTTAATTTTTGTATTTGTTTGAGGTCTTTTGGGATATCCAGTTGTGACAAAGCTTGAATTTTGGCCGGATTTGCTTCAATTCCTCTACCGGATACAATGAAGCCCAAGAGCTTTCCGGCTGGGACGCCGAAAACGCATTTTTCCGGGTTGAGCTTGATGTCGTATTTTCGGAGGTTATCGAATGTAAGCCTCAAGTCGTCTACTAGAGATTCGACATGTCTTGATTTGACGACCACATCATCCACGTACGCCTCTACTGTTTTGCCGATCTGGTTTGCCAGACATGTTTGGATCATGCGCTAATATGTTGCGCCGGCGTTTTTCAGCCCGAACGGCATTGTGTTGAAGCAGAATGGGCCGTATGGTGTGATGAATGCCGTTGCGGCCTGGTCTGATTTTGCCATCTTGATTTGATGGTAACCGGAGTATGCGTCGAGGAAACACAACGAATCGTGTCCTGCTGTGGCATCGATAATTTGATCGATACGGGGGAGGGGGAAGGGATCCTTAGGGCAAGCCTTGTTAAGGTCTTTAAAATCGACACACAGGCGCCAGGATTTATCCTTCTTTGGTACCATCACCATGTTTGCTAGCCAGTCCGGATGTTTTATGTCTCTAATGAATCCGACCTCCAATAACTTGGCTAGCTCCTCCCCCATAGCCTGTCTCTTCGGTTCGGAGAAACGCCGAAGGGCTTGTTTGACAGGTTTGAATCCTTTCAGGATATTCAAGCTGTGTTCGGCCAGCCTGCGTGGGATTCCTGGCATGTCTGAAGGGTGCCAGGCGAAAATGTCCCAGTTCTCCCGTAGGAACTCTCGCAGTGCGGCGTCTACATCAGGGTTCAGTCGTGCCCCGATGGAGGCTGTTTTATTGGGGTCCGTTGGATGGACCTGGAATTTTACTATTTCGTCCGCTGGCTTGAAGGATGTGGACTTGGATCTCTTATCGAGTATCACATCATCCCTATTAACCGTGGAGCGCAGCGCAGTCAGTTCCTCAGCCGCTAAGGCTTTGGATAGTGCCTCAAGGGCCAATGCGGCCGTCTTGTTTTCGGCGCGGAGTGCTATGTCCGGATCACTAGCGAGAGTGATAATTCCGTTCGGCCCGGGCATCTTGAGTTTCATGTACCCGTAATGGGGTATTGCTTGGAAGATTGCAAATGCCTCCCGCCCTAATATAACGTGGTATCCGCTATTGAACGGGGCCACATGGAACGTGACCTCTTCAGACCTGTAATTATCCGGCGTGCCGAACACCACATCTAGTGTGATTTTTCCTGTGCAGCACGCTTCCCGACTGGGGATTATTCCTCTAAAGGTTGTGCTGCTTCGCTCGATGCGGTTCCAGTCTATTTCCATTTTTTGGAGGGTTTCCTCGTAAATGAGGTTCAATCCGCTGCCTCCATCCATGAGTACCTTGGTGAGGCGAAAGCCGTCCACTATTGGGCTGAGGACCAGTGCGGCTGGTGCTCGGGCTGTTCGGAATTTAGGTACATCGCTTGCATTGAAGGTAATAGCTTTGTCGCTCCATGGGTTTATCGTTGCTACTTGATAGACTTCGGCAAGGTTGCGGAGTGTTCTTTTTCGCATATTGTTTGACGCGAAAGTCTCGAAGACTGTGAGAACGGTACTGGTGTCCTCGCGGTGGCTTTCTGCAGCCTCCGAAATTAAGAGGTCCTCGCCAATTTTGGCCACCTGTCGGAGTATCCAACATGCTCTAAGGCTGTGAGTTGGTGTGGCGTCCTCTGTACTGTGGATTTTATAGGGTCCATCAAGCCACCTTTCCAGTACGGTTCCATGCCCTATAGAGGGTTTTGGCTTTTTGATATTTAACCCGGGTGTCTTTCTATGATGCACCCTCTTAGTTCGGATGGGATTGTTGTTCAAGGCCGGATTATCCCAAAATTTTGTTTCGGTTTTCCAGGCGCTTTCCACCGCACAGTACTTTTGTACTATGGACGCCAAGTCAGCGAAGCGTGTAATATCACGACGACTTATGGCGTTAAGTATTCCCTCGTCCGTGCAATTACTGCAAAAGATTGAAATTGCGTCTCCCGCACGGCAATCCTTTATCTTGTTCATAACCAGGAGGAATCTGGCCCAGTAATGATGTACTGCTTCCTCGGGCTTTTGCCTGATTTGGGAAAGATCGCTTATGTTCGGGCGGGCGGGGGGCGTTGAATCTGAAGCCTCACCCAATCTAAGATTCGGAGGCCGAAGAGCTTCCGAACTCTGAAGTTCGGAGCCTTGGATGTTGTCTAATGAATCTAGCCCGTTGCCTGATTCTAAGCTCAGGTCTTGAGTTACATCCTCCCCTCCGCGGGTATCCGGCTTGGAGGGATCGGGAATTCGGACGTAACTAGTCCTTAAAATAGATGAAGGGTCACCGCACTGCGCCTCTACCACGGCAACGTGGTGGGTGACCTAGGGAGAGTTAATTTCTCTTAGATCGAGTTTAAGCCCAACCTGGTCGTAATCCGTAGCGATCCCCAGGGCGGCGATGCGATCCACGAGCTCGTTTATGGAAGAGAGCTCCATCGGATCTAGCTGCTCGACAAGTTCCAAGCTGACGTGAAGGTTGCTTTCGATGACCCGAGAGGTCACCATCGACGCAACGGCCGAATAGGCGGTCATGAGAAAACCACCTAGCCGGAGGGTTTGGCCGACAGCCAAGGCTCCCTTAGTAACGGCGCCGTCTTTAAAGACGGGAAGAGGCATCCTTCCTGATTGCGATGACACAGAGGAACTCTCAATGAAAGCACCAATGTCGGTGTCAAAACCGGCGGATCTCGGGTAGGGGGTCCCGAACTGTGCGTCAAGGCCGGATGGTAACAGGAGACAAGGGACACGATGTTTTTACCCAGGTTCGGGCCCTCTCGATGGAGGTAATACCCTACTCCTGCTTGATTAATATTGATGATATGAGTAGTACAAGAGTAGATCTACCACGAGATCAAGGAGGCTAAACCCTAGAAGCTAGCCTATGGTATGATTGTTGTGTATGGAGTTGATTGTCCTACGGACTACAACCCTCCGGTTTATATAGACACCGGATAGGGTTAGGGTTACACAGAGTCGGTTAAAAGGTAGGAGATCTTGAATATCCGCATCGCCAAGCTTGCCTTCCACGCTAAGGAAAGTCCCATCCGGACACGGGACGAAGTCTTCAATCTTGTATCTTCATAGTCCAGGAGTCCGGCGAAGGTATAGTCCGGCTACCCGAACACCCCCTAATCCAGGACTCCCTCAGTAACACTCTTCCTTGTTGCTATGTTAAGACATCATCGGCAATTTTTGGCCGTTTCTAGTCGATCCCCTAAACTTAACGTTATAAACTTCAATTTGATCAAGTTCAAAGCTGGTTCAACCAAAAGTAGCATGCATTCAAACATAAACATAGATAGTTTTGCATGACCAAACATAAAATATAAATTTAAACTAAACTAAACTACTTTCGGTCGAAGTGGAGGTCGAGCCAATCCTTCCTCATCAGGTATGGTGTGCCGTGAGCCGGGTCCGGGCCGGTGCCGTCGTCGGGGTCATTGGGGAAGACACTCCTCCACTCGTCGATGTCGATCTACTCGTCCTCGCCGCCCACCTCGATACCCTCCGCGCTCCCGTCCTCGCCGCCTTCGACCTCGTCATCAGAGGAGAGCACGATAACCTTGCCGCCCTCCGCACCGGCAAAGATCACCCGCTCTGCCTCCACGAGCTCCGGGTGCTGCCAGCGGAGCTCTTGCATGTAGGCCTCGTCGGCGGCCTCAGCCTCAAGGCACTCCCACGCCTCACGGTCCTCCCGCGCCATAGCCGAGCTCACCACCCTGGCTCCGGTGGAACAAGGTTGACCGGACGTGTGCCGAAGGGGAAATTGTGCCTAGCCGCCGCGCCGTGGTAGCGGACCTGCCAGCAGTCGTACTCCATGGCCGCGAGCTCGGCCGTGTGGAAGCTACCGAGGCACCGGCAGGGGTGGGTCTCCCGATCCGTAATCTCGGCGACCCATGTCCCCCATCGCCGCTGCCGGACCCCCAGGTAGGACCTCGTCGGCGGCCAGGCCCGAGGGAGGACGGGGAAGTCCTCGAACCGGCATAGGGGCACGGCGGCGGGCGGATCGGGCGACTAGTGACGGCGGATCAATAAAGAACACGCAGAGGACGACTGTACTTTATTTGATATGGTGCAATCTATGATGTCTCTTACCAATTTACCACTATCGTTTTGGTTTTATGCATTAGAGACAACTGCATTCACATTAAATAGGGCACCTTCTAAATCCGTTGAGATGACACCATATGAACTGTGGTTTGGCAAGAAATCGAAGCTATCGTTTCTTAAAGTTTGGGGTTACGACACTTATGTCAAAAGGCTTCAGCCTGATAAGCTCGAACCCAATAAATCGGAGAAGAGCGTCTTCATAGGATAGCCTAAGGAAACAATAGGGTACACCTTCTACCACAGATCAAAGGCAAGATCTTTGTTGCCAAGAATGGAACCTTTCAAGAGAAGGAGTTTCTCTCAAAAGAAGTGAGTGGGAGTAAAGTAGAACTTGATGAGGTAATTGTACCTTCTCTCAATTTGGAAAGTAGCACATCCGAGAAATCCGCTCCCGTGATGCCTACACCAACTGGAGAGGAACTTAATGATGATGATCATGAAACTTCAGATCAATTTACTACTGGACCTCGTAGGTCGAACAGAGCATGTTCCGCACCAGAGTGGTACGGTAATCCTGTCCTGGAAGTCATGTTACTAGACTATGGCGAACCTATGAATTATGAAGAAGCTATGATGAGCCTAGATTCCTACAAATGGCTTGAGCCATGAAATCAGAGATAGGATCCATGTATGAGAACAAAGTATGGACTTTGGTGGACTTGTCCGATGATCGGCAAGCCATAGAGAATAAATGGATCTTCACGAAAAGTACTGACGTTGATGGTAATGTTACTGTCTACAAAGCTTGACTTGTCGCAAAAGGTTTTCGACAAGTTCAAGGGGTTGACTACGATGAGACCTTCTCACCCGTAGCGATGCTTAAGTCCGTCCGTATCATGTTATCAATTGCCGCATCTTATTGTTATGAAATCTAGCAAACGGACGTCAAAACTTCATTCCTCAATGAATTTCTTAAAGAAGAGTTGTATATGATGAAACGAGAAGGTTTTGTCGATCCTAAAGGTGCTAACAAAGTGTGCAATCTCCAGCGATCCATCTATGGACTGGTGCAAGCATCTCAGAGTTGGAATATACGCTTTGATGAGGTGATCAAAGCATATGGTTTTATACAGACTTTCGGTGAAGCTTGTATTTACAAGAAAGTGAGTGAGAGCTCTGTAGCATTTCTGATATTATATGTAGATGACATATTGTTGATTGAAATGATATAGAATTTCTGGATAGCATAAAAGGATACTTGAATAAGAGTTTTTCAATGAAAGACCTCGGTGAAGCTGCTTATATATTGGGCATCAAGATCTATAGTGATAGATCAAGACGCTTAATAGGACTTTCACAAAGCACATACCTTGACAAAGTTTTGAAGAAGTTCAAAATGGATCAGTCAAAGAAAGGGTTCTTGCCTATGTTACAAGGTGTGAAGTTGAGTCAGACTCAAAGCCCGACCACTGTAGAAGATAGAGAGAAAATGAAAGTCATTCCCTATGCCTCAGCCATAGGATCTATCATGTATGCTTTGTTGTGTACCAGTCCTGATGTGCGCCTTGCCATAAGTCTGGCAGGGAGGTACCAAAGTAATCCCGGAGTGGATCACTTGACAGCGGTGCAAGAACATCCGGAAGTACCTGAAAAGGACCAAGGATTTGTTTCTTGTTTATGGAGGTGACAAAGAGCTCGTTGTAAATGGTTATGTTGATGCTAGCTTTGACACTGATCCGGATGACTCTAAATCACAAACCGGATACGTATTTATATTGAACGATGGAGCTGTCAGTTGGTGCAGTTCCAAGCAGAGCGTCGTGGCGGGATCTACATGTGCAGCGGAGTACATAGCTCCTTCGGAAGCAGCAAATGAAGGAGTCTCGATGAAGGAGTTCATATCCGATCTAGGTGTAATACCTAGTGCATCGGGTCCAATGAAAATCTTTTGTGACACCACTGGAGCAATTGCCTTGGCGAGGGAATCCAGGTTTCACAAGAGAACCAAACACATCAAGAGACGCTTCAACTCCATTCGTGAACAAGTCAAGGATGGAGACTTAAAAATTTGCAAGATACATATGGATCTGAATGTGGCAGGCCCGTTGACTAAGCCTCTTCCGCGAGCAAAACATGTTCAGCACCAAGACTCCATGGATGTTAGATTCATTACAATGTAATCTAGATTATTGACTCTAGTGCAAGTGGGAGACTGAAGGAAATATGCCCTAGAGGCAATAATAAAGTTGTTATTTTATATTTCCTTATTCATGATAAAAGTTTATTATTCATGCTAGAATTGTATTGATCGGAAACCTTGATATATGTGTGAATACATAAACAAACACCGTGTCCCTAGTGAGCCTCTACTAGACTAGCTCGTTGATCAAAGATGGTTAAGGTTTCCTAACCATGGACATGAGTTGTCATTTGATAACGGGATCACATCATTAGGGGAATGATGTGATGGACAAGACCCATCCGTTAGCTTAGCATAATGATCGTTCAGGTTTATTGCTATTGCTTTCTTCATGTCAAATACATATTCCTTTGACTATGAGATTATGCAACTCCCGGATACCAGAGGAATGACTTGTGTGCTATTAAACGTCACAACATAACTGGGTGATTATAAAGATTCTCTACAGGTATCTCCAAAGGTGTTTGTTGAGTTGGCATAGATCGAGATTAGGATTTGTCACTCCGAGTATCGGAGAGGTATATCTGGGCCCTCTTGGTAATTCACATCATAAGCTTGCAAGCAAACGAATAACGAGTTAGTCACCAGGTGATGTATTATAGAACAAGTAAAGAGACTTGCCGGTAACGAGATTGAACTAGGTATGAAGATACCGACGATCGAATCTCAGGCAACTAACATACCGATGGACAAAGGGAATTACGTATGTTGTCATAACGGTTCGACCGATAAAGATCTTCGTAGAATATGTAGGAGCCAATATGGGCATCCAGATTCCACTAGTGGTTATTGACCGGAGAGGTGTCTCGGTCATGTCTACATAGTTCTTGAACCCGTAGGGTCCGCACGCTTAACGTTCGATGACAATATAGTATTATATGAGTTATGTGATTTGGTGACCGAATGTTGTTTGGAGTCCTGGATGAGATCGCGGACATGACGAGGAGTCTCAAAATGGTTGATAGGTAAAGATTGATATATAGGACGATGGTATTCGGACATCGGAAGTGTTTCGGGGGGTACCGGGTACTTATCGGGTCACCGGAAGGGGTTCCGGGCACCCCCGGCAAAAGATATGGGCCTTATGGGCCAAGAGGGGAAACACACCAGGAACAAGGGGCTGGTACGCCCCCATATGGGCCGGCCTAGGAGGAGAAGGAAAGAGGGGAAGGGAAAGGAAAGAGTGGAATAGGATTCCCCCTTCTTTCCCTTCCCGCCCCTCTTTCCTTCCCCCTCCAAAAAATATGGCGGGGGGGGGGGGGGGGGAGGGGGGGGGGGCGGCCAAGGGCAAGAGCCCAAGTAGGATTCGGACCTACTTGGGGAGCCCCTTGGCCTCTCCCCTCTCCCTCCCACCTATATATATGAGGAGGGGGCGCCTAGCACACCCCAGACAATTGCCTAGCCGTGTGCGGCGCCCCCTCGACCGTTTATAACCCCGGTCATATTTTCGTAGTGCTTAGGCGAAGCCCTGCGGCGATCACTTCACCATCACCGTCACCACGCCCTCGTGCTGACGGAACTCATCAGTACCTTGATGTCTTGCTGGATCAAGAAGGCGAGGGACATCACCGAGCTGAACCTGTGTAGAACGCGGAGGTGTCGTGCGTTCGGTACTTGATTGGTTGAAGCGCGAAGAAGTTCAACTACATCAGCCGCGTTGTGAAACACTTCCGCTTACGGTCTATGAGGGTACGTAGACACACTCTCGCCTCATTGCTATGCATCTCCATGGATAGATCATTGCATGTGCGTAGATTTTTTTTGTTTTCCATGCAACGATTCCCAACATAAAATGCCGGGGCTACTGAAAATTTGAATCAAGGGATTGAAGCAGAGCGGGAGTAATAGACATCGCACACGGTCCGCACATACAAATCGTGTGCTATCAAACATTCTAGACGGTAGATATTTTCGAGATTACGAGGCGGTAGATATTTTCGAGAGTGGGAGGCAAGCCTCGGGGAGCCCAATCTACTGTGCTGATGTGAGTGACTGCAGGGGCACGGGCGTGGCACACGGGTAGTCCGACCGAACCGTGTCTGTTGCGTACCCAATTGCAGACGGTTTATGCATCCAACTCATGTGCTATTTATAAATTTGGCAAAAAGAATAACGTGGGAAAGGGTCAGAACACGAACACACTTGCATGTGGACCAAATATATGTATGAAAAGGGTGGTCTGATGTTCGAATACCTAATGCACAACTTTGATGTGGCACCTGTCGCCCAAAAGCGCAGTATTGCTAGTCAGCCACCCCCTACGAACCCCACTTTGTGTCGGTCGTAAGGGAATCCTAGCTACGAATGCATGCCCCCAAATAGCTAGGTCTGAAATTTCACCCTACCATAACACAAAACCTATAGGAGTCCATCATATATATGGTTAAACTTCCCCTTTCGCTTCCCGACAAAGGTGGATTGTGTGCCGACCCACAAATGTGTGCTTGTGGCGCGAGATGGGTGAGACCACATATGAACCACCTGCGGGTGGCCCTACTATATGTATGAAAAGGGTGTGGTGTGATATTTAACTACCATTCACAACTTTGATGTGGCACGTGTGCCTCGCAAATTAACCAGACTTCCCCGACCCCACGGAGGTTGCATTTAGTGTGAAGTAGCCGCCCCCTCACACACACACGACGGTGGAAGGGCATGTCACCAAGACATACTGTAACATGGATCAAGCAGAATCCAACTTGGTCGTACAACCTCTCCCGCTTGTTGTTGGTCAAAGTGATGGACGTCCACACGGCCCGCAAAATGGGCTAGCTTGTCACCGATAACCTCGCGAGGGAGTACTGTATGAAGACAAACCCACTCTGTGCATGTGGCCCAAGTATGTATATGGAAGTGGTGTGTGTGGTGTTTGAATACCCAATGCGCAAATTTGATGTGGCACCATGCTTTGGAACCGTAAAATCCCCACACTGAGCGAGGGTTCACGATGCGCGCTCAAACTTAATTAGGCTTGGAATGACCGGCCTACTATACGGTAACTCGAAGCAAAGAAGAAGAATCCACCCTGGTAACCTTTCTCGTCGTTGGTCAAAATGATGGACGTCCACGCGGGCCCATGAATATATATAGGCTTGCCGCCCATAACCAAGTGAGTGAGATTGTGTCCAAAGACAACCATTGCATGCTTATGACACTTTTATGATGATAATTGTGACAAAAACCGTTATCATCATAGATGTGGTGGGCTCCTACTTCTATGACAAAAAATCATGACAGAAAATGGGCTTTTCGTCCTGGGCGGGCCGGAGACGCAGCTGCATGACATTCTTTGGGCCGTCCATGACAGAAAAAACCGTGGTATAAGGTGGGCGAGGAAAATATCGGGGAGTTCCCGGTTACGGTGGGTGGTCAGGGCCGAGCGTTGCATGGAGGTTTGCGCATTTCTCTCGTACATGTACGCGCGTGTGTGCGAGGCGTTGCGCTCTAACTAAACCCGGAGCAAGGCGTTGGGTTCTAACTGAACCCGAGTGATTGCACTAGCTACGTTACTGAACCCCGATCGATCCCTTGCTGTTAACTGAACCTGAGTGATTCCTTCGCTACTGCTGCTAACTGAAGCCGATCGAAGCTGCCTCTTGATGAACAGTTCCTGGTGGGGGTTGGATGAATAGGACCTAGTGGTAGTAGAGGCCGTTGCCACTGCATGAACAGGACCCCGATCGAGGAGGCGTGGGGGTGGATGAACAGTAACCAGTGGAGGGACCCCGTACGTGGGGGTTGGTTGAACAGGACCACATGGAGGGGCTGGTTGAACAGGACCCCGTGAAGGGCTGGTTGAACAGTAGCCGGAGGAGGCTGGATGAACAGGACCCCGGATGAACAGTAGCGAGTGGAGGCTGGATGAACAGGACCTCATGGATGAACAGTAGCTGGCGGAGGCTGGAGGAAGTCGACGGTGGATGGACAGTAGCAGGTGGAGGCTGGAGGAAGTCGGCGGTGGATGAACAGTAGCCCGTGGAGTCCCGTTTTGCGGTACGCCACACCCCTCCCGATGAACAGGACCCCGTTTCGTCCGTAGGCGGTCGAAGAGAAGTCCGTTTCCTCCGTTTTGCGGTACGCCACACCCCTTCCGATCAACAGGACCCTGTTTCGACCGTACTCGGTGGAACACAAGTCTGTTTCCTCCGTTTTGCGGTATGCCAGACTCTTCCCGATGAACAGGACCCCGTTTCGACCGTACGCGGTCGAACAGAAGGCATGTTTCCTCCGTTCTACGGTACGCCAGACCTCGTTTCGGCTGTTTCGTCCAAGCCAGTTGGCTCTCGAAGAACACGACGTATTCCATTGCCTCCTGATGAACACGACGCATTCCGTTGCCTCCCCATGAACAAGACGACGCAGTTTCTCCGTTCCGACCCAGCCGTTTGGCTTCCGATGAATAGGACGCCATTCCTGCCATCCGTGGCCTCTCCATGTACACAAGCCCTGGCTGTACGTATGCACGAGTACGCATTCGAGACCCCGCCCGTATGTACGTACGTGGCCATAATTTTTGTCATCTGGTTGTACGTACGTGTACACGATGTTGACTGGACTGCCTGAACTGCTACCGCTCCTTACTCGGCCACAGTTCATCGTGGCAAACAGACCGATCAACCGGTATGTACACAGACAATGCTACGTACACTTTGACCGGGTGGGTCCCAGCTGTCAGGGAGGATAAGGACGCACTTCCTTGCGTGCGAAGATATAGCTGGTGGGTCCCAGCTGTCAGGGGGAAGAATCATTTTTGTCCCGTAATAAGGACGCACTTCCTTGCATGCGAAGATTTAGCTAGTCGGTCCCAGCTGTCAAGGGGAGAAAACATTATTTTTAGTGTAAAAAGGATGCAGTTGCATGCATGCATCCATGGGCGTGGTGCGTCCCCACTGTCAGCCTGTCCACGTACAGTCATCTTCCGATGACTCTCATTTGTTGACCATGTTGACCACACCCCGCACCAAGCCGGTGGACGACGGCGAGGCCCCAGACTGGAACGCCCTGGAGATGGGGAAGACGCGGCAGTGGAGTCGCAGACAGAGAGGAGTGGGAAACTTGATTGGTTCGGGTGCAGGGTGGGCCTACACTCGGCAGAGAATAACAGGAGGTGCAGAGGAGTGGAGGGATGGCCTGGCCGTCGGCGGGGTAGCGTTTCGCTGCGACGCACGTAAAACAGCGCCGCTGGACGCCGGAGGCTGGAGTAGGCGGTCCTGGCAGCGCTGGGGAAGAAGACGGGAGATTGAAGAAGAATGCCGGCCGTTGGATGTAAATCTAACGCCTTGCTTAGGCTTCGACCTTTGTATTTTTATTTTTTGCGAAAGTGCTTAGGCTTCGACCTACTGGCCCACATGTCAGCCAGTCCATTTGGTCTTTTAGTCCATTGGTGGGCTGGGTGAAACAATGATGTAGCATCTATGCAGCCCGTTTATATATTATGGTATTTAAAGCCCATTTGCATTTTTCTCGAAATCCGCGAACTTGCTGGGCTGGGTGAAAATATCATGTTGGGCTGGACGGAGAAATGTTATTAAAATATAAACACATGATTGCACGTCTATTACTGCATTGGTCGGTAAATTTTTTGTAAGCTTATGTACGCAATCACTAGGAGTTAATTTGCCAAGTTATATATAAACAATTATTATTATTATTTTGTAAGAACTTTCAATTTACGAAATAAAATATCATTTTAATTTGATGAGTTAATAGGACGTGGGGTATTATTATTTTTTAGGCTAGACGTGGGACAATTGAGTTGGTTCTAGGGAAAAGTACTGGGAAAAAACTCAGATTACATCGAAAAAGAAAGTGGGATAAAATTCAGATATAGGATTAATGAAAACGAAAAATAAAGGAAGTGGGAATGTCTATAAAATGGTTGGACGACCGACAGGTTTAACGGAACCTAATGTTGTTTCTATTATATATATATGTAATAAAATAAGATATATATATATATATATATTACTATTATAGAAGGGAAAACATAGGTTCAGTTTTGCATTCTTATAGAAAAATAGAACTGAGCTGTGTGTCGTCTTGAAAAAACAAACATAACTTGGGCTGCTGATGTTATAGACAAGCTAGGCTGGGAGGCCCAGAGGCCGCTTGATACCCGCTGGATCCAAAAAAAGTTGAAACATGTCATGGGTTGCCCTTGTTAAACAACAAAACCTAGGCCATGGACCTGGTGGGCCCGGGACTGTCAGCCTCTCGACGAACAGCCGTCTCCTGATTCCTCTTTGTTTTGCTGACCATGTTGGGAATGACAGACGGCGGTGCCGCGGCGAGAGCACCAAGGCGGAGGACGACGTCGAGACCTCGGACCGAACGAACCGGAGCCGGGGAAGACGCAGGCGGAGAGGAGTACGAGGGTTGACTTGTTCAGGTGCAAGGTGGGCCGGTGGAGCTGCCGCCGCCGGACAATGTGTGGGAGTAGAGGGATGGCCTGGCCAATGGCATAGGCTATGATGGGTCACCGAGGCGTGCGCGGCAGCGCCGCCAGCCACTGTATAGGAAGAGGACGAAAGATTGAACAAAATAAAGAAATACAAATAGATAGGTGGTTGGTCCCATATGTCTGTGTACGAGACCTGGTGGGTCCACCTGAGAAGAGGAATATGTTGGGAGGAAGGAGATTCAAAGCACGGCAACCGAGTGAACTAGTTACATACATAAGCAAATAGCCACACGAAAAAGCAAATAGGTTAATGGGTTCTTAGAAGAAATATTTCTGGCAAAATAGATAATTACGACACATAGGCTAATGCATGAAATACTCAGATGATAAAGGTGCTTAAACAGATAAAGTACAACACCTAGACCTTCCTGGCACGCTTGATCATGACGCTGCGGCTGTCCGTGTACTCATCGGTTACGGGAAGCAGACATGCCCTCATGTCCACGATCCTCCTGTACATGTCGTAGCATGCATATGCGTCCTTGGCCACGTAGGTTATGTAGGCTAGATTCAGAGGTACCTCCCACGTGTTTAGGTCCTTGGTATCGTTGTCTTCTTTCATGTTGGCGTAGCAGGGGTCGATGATGGTCTCGGCGAGGTCAACCACGGAGTCATTCTCCTGTCCGTTGCCGATGATCTTGTATTGCTTCTGGATGTCGACAAGCTTGTTGCACCAGATGGCCGAATCGTCGCGTTCTTCCTTCTCTCCACCATAGCGAAGGTGCAGTCGGCGCTGCCGACGAAACGGGTGAATGCTCCAGAACCTCTGATGGCCCTACAGCAGTGGTATACGAGAACCTCGTCCCACACGCATACCTGGGCAACGGCGATCCGCTGGTCCCTGTCAGGAGACGAATGGATGGGCACAAGGTCTAGTCCTGCGACCTTGTGCTTTCTCATCCTATAGGTACTGCTTGAACTCGGCGAGGCAGAGCTTCACCGAGTCCAGATCGTTGGTGTACATAACATTCATATTGGTGCAGCCATGGGACTGAACGGCGAACTCAAAGGTGAACTCCTTGCTGAAGTCCATATCCAGCAGGCTCACCCCTCGGATTGCCATTGGAGTCTCTTCAAGTGAAAGAGTGGGTAGGCGGCGGCAGCAATTCGTTTTTCAGCTCTTGGGGAACTAGATTCAACAGTAATGTGAGTGTGTACAGGCGACAACAGTTACTACCCCTCCCTCGCCTGCTGCACACCCGGCAGAACATGCACCCTCGGGGCATTCAAATGCCTCCATTAAGAAACCTATTCCGGCCACACGTCGGTTCACGAGTGGGTCTGTATTGGTATTGTAATAACAAGTGTTAGTGGTCACTTTACTTAATTTTAATTAGCGTTAATAGAAATTTATTCTTAAAACAAGCAATGCATTGGCTCGTTCTATCAGTGCCACAGGATCAACATGCACAATAATTAGAATTATTATTCTCAGGACGCACACGATCAACACATTTGTCGCACTTTCACACAGATAATACTACCAAGTTTGAACTGTTTGTTATGGTTGTTGTCCTCTGCATCATCATGTCGTGTTTCCCAGATTGCAAGATTCAGAACCAACAAATAAGATTCAAATAATAAGTACAACAAAGATGCCTACACATCTCATTGATTCCCAGCTTGCAAGATTCAAAACCAACAAATAAGATTCAAATAATAAGTACAACAAAGATGCCTACACATCTCATTGATTCCCAGCTTGCAAGATTCAGAACCAACCCATTAGAGCCTTTTGATAAAGTGAATATCGGGATTAAATCCATCTTGTCTAGCCGTGTCATACAACCCAAGAACTTGGCGAATGCTCTTGACCATCACAACATCTGTAGTTGAGTATTCCTGTTTGTACAACACAGATAATAAAGAGCATGATTACTATAATAGTGGCACTAGTGGAAGTCAACCTGCTGCTCCACTCGATGATTCAATTCATGCCACTTTTTCTGCAGTTCACCTGAAATGAAGCAAAGATTGCATCATTCAACTAGCAAGAAGTACTTGCTCTCATGAGCTGGTAGGTTCTTCTTTAGTAGTTGCACAAAAATTGAGCAACATTAAGGTTGGCTGTCCTGCTCATGTAAGGTTCAACTATACTTTGCTTATCTTTTTGTGCAGTTCCACTAAAATAAAGTGCCATTGTGGTGACAGTGACGACTCGTCTTGCAAAGGCTAATAAAATATTGCACGAGATTACCAGCAAAATTTGATGGAGATTTTGGAAACTCCAATCACCATTTTGTGCAGTTCCACCAAAATTGAGAGATGCTGCCCACGTGACATTTTAGTTGAACTGCACAAGACACTCATTCCAAAAAAAGTGTTTTGTGCAGTTCACCAAAAGGTCACAATTGCAACAAGGTGAAATGGATATCCCTATCTGCACAAAAAGATAGAAAGTAAATAGTTGCTGGTCAATAAGAAGATACGAAACATACACGAAATGAAAAGAAGCATCTTAATTATGTTCATGGCAGTCATGCAAGGACAGTAGAAATTTTGAAACGTCAGCAATGCTTCATGTTACCAGAAGCATTACGATTGATACGTCTCCAACGTATCCATAATTTATGAAGTATTCATGCTATTATACTATCCTTCTAGGATGTTTTATATGCATTTATATGATATTTTATATGATTTTTGGGACTAACCTATTAACCTAGAGCCCAGTGCCAGTTTCTGTTTTCTCCTTGTTTTAGAGTATCGCAAAAAAGGAAAACTAAACAGAGTCCAATTGACGTGCCACTTGACGGAGATCATTTTTGGACCAGAAGAAGCCCACGGAGTACCAAAAGCAGGCCAGAAGAGTCCCGGGCTGCCCACGAGGGTGGGGGCGCGCCCACCCCCCTAGGGCGCGCCCCCTGCCTCGTGGATAGCCCGGAGACCCCCCTGACGTGAAATCAACGCAAAACTCTTCTATATATACCCAAACTTCCAGAAAGAAACCTAGATCGGAAGTTCCGCCGCCGCAAGCCTCTGTAGCCACGAGAAGTCAATCTAGGCCCTCTCCGGCACCCTGCCGGAGGGGGCCATCATCATCGGTGGCCGTGGAGGAGTATCCCGGAGGGGCCATCATCACCATGAAGGCCAAGGACCAGAAGGTGGAGGCCATGGAGGAGGAAGCACAAGGGGGAGAACCTCTCCTCCTCTCTTCCGGTGGCGCCAGAGTGCCATCGGGAGGGGAATCATCGCCACGGTGATCGTCTTCATCAACATCACCATCATCATCACCATCCTCATCTCTTTTACGCAGTCCACTCTCCCGCACCCCGCTGTAATCCCTACTTGAACATGGTGCTTTATGCCACATATTATGATCCAATGATGTGTTGCCATCCTATGATGTTTTGAGTAGATATCTTTTGTCTTTGGGTTGATTGATGATCTAGATTGGTGTGAGTTGTATGTTTTACTTTGGTGCTGTCCTATGGTGCCCTCCGTGTCGCGCAAGCGTGAGGGATTCCCACTGTAGGGTGTTGCAATACGTTCATGATTCGCTTATAGTGGGTTGGTGAGTGACTGAAACACAAACCCGAGTAAGAGGGATTGTTGCGTGTGGGAATAAAGAGGACTTGATGCTTTAATGCTATGGTTGGGTTTTACCTTAATGATCTTTAGTAGTTGCGGATGCTTGCTAGAGTTCCAATCATAAGTGCATATGATCCAAGTAGAGAAAGTATGTTAGCTTATGCCTCTCCCTCATATGAAACTGCAATAGTGATTACCGGTCTTGTTAACAATTGCCTAGGACAATTCCGCACACCGATCCATCATTATTCCACACTCGCTATTTATATTATTTAGTAATATATTCTAACTTTATGATAACAGCACCTACTTTTATATTTTAGCTCTCCGATATCATACAAAGTTATCCTCTTCATACCCACAACATAGTTTTATTTCTCGTTGCTAGTTGGAAGCAAACGTTCGGTGCACGTAGAGTCGTATCAGTGGCAGATAGGGCTTGAGAGAATATTGACCTTACCTTTAGCTCCTTGTGGGTTCGACACTCCATACTTATCACTTCCACCTTTGGAAATTGCTACGATGATTCCCTGCACTTTGTCACAGCCCGAGAAATCTTCTTGTAATTAGTGGCATTGCATCCATGCATCAATTTCAATTTCTTTTAATTTTGAAATGGGGGCTGATAAACCCTAGCAGCAAATGAAACTCAACTAGGGTCCAAATAAAAATCATTTCACTGAACCCAAAATGCCCCTCTAAAATGTTCATCATCTTTGGATTGGTTTTGAACCTCTGCCAAAAATATTGCACATTTTTCTAGGTCAATTGGGGGTCACTGAATTAAATCATACATTATTTGCATTTGAGAATTTAAATCCTATAAAATATTTTAAATGCTCAAATAATCACAAACTGAAATGTTTACTGTTGGAAATATTCCAAACAGTGACATGGAGCAGTTTCATGATTTTTGGTAATGCCCTGGCATTTTTAATAAAGCCCTAAAGTTTACAGAATAAAACATTAATAAAACAGAAACTAGAGAGAGAGAGAAAGGCCAGAGGCCACTTACCTGGCTGGCCCGGCCCATCTGGCCTGTGCCAGTCATCACCTACCTCTGCCAGTAGGCAGAGGAGGGATAGCACATGGCGCGTGCGCGGGCGCCACGCCACCAGGCTGCCTGCCTGCGTCGCCTGGCCACCACGACGCCTCGCGTCTTCTCCCCAGCGCCGCCTCGACCCCCTGGAAACCACTCTCCCCCCCTTCGCTCTCTCCCTCGTCCTCTCCCGCTATGGCCGACGCGCCCGTAAGCCACCACCGCCGTAGTTGACGGCACCGCCTTCCCCACCGACCCCTCGCTGGGCCTTCGAGCTCCGCCTCGACGTCTTCGACCTCCTCGATGAGCCACACGCCGCCGGACGCGCTCCACTGCCTCCACCGAGCTCCTCCTCACCGTTCAGTCGCCGGAGATCCCCCTCGTCACCGCGCTCAGCTCCGGCCACCTCCGAGCCCGAGCGCTCTGCTCCACCGGCGACGCCGCCGTCGTGGCCACAGCCACGCGGGCTCGAAACCGAGCACCTCACCGCGTTTGCTACACTCCCAGGAGGCCGTAGCCCCTCTCCACGCCCCTGTTGTGCATCCCAGCGCCGAACCCGAGCACGCCCGAGCTCCGGCCGCCGCGGCCGAGCTCCCCGCTGTCGCCTCCGGCCGCCCCAGGCCCGGCTGGCGCCACCGTCCGACGCGCGCTGGTCTGGGCTCTCGAACGAGCTCAACCACGCTGTGAACGGGGCCCTAGAGCCCGTTCCCACGGCCCTCTGCCGCGTCTGGTCATCGCCGGCGGCTAAACGCCGGTGTTTTAGCCCTGGTTGACCAGGGGTTTGACCTCCCCTGACGTGTGGGCCCAGGCGCCTATTTAATTAGTGTTAGGTTTAGTTAGTGTTAATTAACTTAGCTAATCAGATGAGCCACTGACATGCGGGCCCGCCTTGCTAATTAACCTAGGATTAGGACTAACAAAAAATTAGTTAGTCTAATGGCACTGACACGCGGGACCCACTGGTCAGTTTGACCTGGGCTGCCCCGTTGACTCGCTTACGTCATGCTGACGTAGTGCTGATGCAGTAATGCATTTTCTGGAATTAGTTTATTTCTAAATAATTAGAAAATCCAGAAAATTGCCTAAACTTCTAAAAATCATAGTAACTCAACCGTAACTCCAAATGAAATAATTTATATATGAAAAATGATCAGAAAAATCTAATCTATCCATCTGTACCATTTTCATGCATGACAAACTAAGTTATACCTGCTGTATAACTGAAAACATGTCAATGGCATTTAAATAACCACATGTGGAGTTTGAATTTGAACCTTGGGTTCAAACCAACTTCATTTAATCTGGTTTCTAGCTGCATTAGCTCAAACACAAGCATATTGCCATGTCATGATCATGCATCATATTGTGCATTGCATTGATCATGTGTTCTTTCTCTGTTGCCGGTGTTTGTCCCCTCTCGATAGACGTATTTCGACGATGTGATCGATGACACCGATGAAGAACTATACTATCTTCAGAAGTGCCAGGCAAGCAAAACCCCCTTGTTCATTTCGATACAATCCCACTCTCTCGCTCCTGCTCTCTTTTACTGCATTAGGACAACAACGATTCATGTGTTACTTGCTGCGGTAGTTGAACCCCTTATCCTCTGCATGACCTGTCATTGCCACAGTAAATAGATGAAACCCACTAGCATGAGTAGGAGTTGTTTGAGCCCTGATGTGCCTACTCATTCATGTTTGTTGTCATGCCTGCTATTGCTTAGAGTTGAGTCGGGTCTGATTCATCGGGAATGAATTGGAATGGTGTTGAACATGTCCTACTGTTGGGAGCTAAGTGTGTGAACACGATTTGGTAAAGGTAGCGGTGAGAGGCCATGTAGGAGTACATGGTGGGTTGTCTCATTGAAGCCGTCCTCAGGAACTGAGTTCTGTGTTTGTGATCCATGAAACAGTTACTACCACACATTGGAATCCTTAATTGACTCTCTCGGCTTCTTAATCACCCTTGTCCTCTGTCCAGGAGTTGCAAGTAGTTTCTGGTGTTTGTAGTATGCTGGGGGCCGCACGCAGCGCTGACCGTAGGGGTGGGCTGTGTTGCGGTAGGCACGTGGCACGGTGTACCGGGCGCCCGTTTGGTGTCTCGGGAACCCTGCTCACATCGTTCGGGGCCGTATGTGGAAACCTCGGCCGGACTCCCTGTGGATGGAACCTGAATAGGCGATAAACCTGGACTAGAGACTTGAGTGTTTAGGTAGGCCGTGGCCGACACCCTCGCCGGGCTTCCGCTTGAAGGTTGCCGAGTACATGTCGTGTAAACGGCGATAAGTGGTGAGAGCGTGTGTGAAGAAGTACACCCTTGCAGGGTTAACATCATCTATTCGAATAGCCGTGTCCGCGGTAAAGGACTTCTGGGTTGCCTATAACAGTTTATAGACAAGTGAAAGTGGATACTCTAAAATGCGCAAGATAAGCGTGAGTGCTATGGATGGCGTTCTCGTAGGAAGACGGGAGCGGATCCATAGTGGTGTATTGGTATGGTGAATATGTGGACTCGTGTGCGCCACCTCAAAGAGAGTTACTTGCAGTCGTAGTTCAGGATAGCCACCGAGTCAAAGCTGGCTTGCTGCAGTTAAACTCCACTACCCCCTTTGTTGATACCGATGCATATGTAGTTAGTTCTGATGTAAGTCTTGCTGGGTATATTTGTACTCACATTTGCCTATTTTATGTTTTTGCAGAGAGATGTCAGTCTCGCTAGTAGTTCCGTGTGGACTTCGACGTTTAGCTTGTTACCTCAGCTACGATCTTGTGCCCTCGGCAGGATCTGGTAGATAGTCAGGCTTCTCAGCCTTTTTCATTTGTAGATGTTTGTACCCAGACATGTTAAGCTTCCGCATGTGCTTTGACTTGTATGCTCTGAATGTTGGGTCATGAGACCCATGTTTGTAATATCTCGCTCTTCGGAGCCTAATGAATAAATACTTTGAGTCGTAGAGTTATGTTGTGATGCCATGTTGTATTTACACATATCGAGCATATTGTGTGTATGATTGAAATGCTTGGTATGTGTGGGATCCGACAATCTAGTTGTTTATCCTTGGCAGCCTCTCTTATGGGGAAATGTAGTCTAGTGCTTCCATGAGCCATAGTAGTCCGCTACAGCCCGGTTCACCGTAGTCCTGCTAGCCTAGCACTACTGCTCAGGACACTTGACTGGCCGGCATGTGTTTCACTTCGTTCCTGTGTCTGTCCCTTCGGGGAAATGTCACGCGATGCCATCCGGAGTCCTGCCTAGCCTGCTACAGCCCGGATTACCGGAGTCCTGTTAGCCCAGTGCTACAGCCCGGATTCACACGCTGTTGACCGACATGCTCGAAGTTGATTCATGTATGCCTGTCCCCATGGGTTAGTGCCGCTTTGGGTTCACGACTAGCCATGTCGGCCCGGGTTCTTTGTCATATGGATGCTAGCGACACTATCATATACGTGAGCCAAAAGGCGCAAACGGTCCCGGGCCAGGTAAGGTGGCACCCGTGGGAATACCGTGCGTGAGGCCGCAAAGTGATATGATGTGTGACTTAGGATCGGGGTCCTGACACACTTGGGGATTATCAACGATCAACAATGACATTCGTCAAATATGGGATTACTTTAATGGTGGCATTGCTTGTTTACCAGATACAGTAAATCAACAGCAACTTAAGAGTTAGTTTAGGGGCATGGGACCGTGGGGACACCAGGACACTCAGCAGGGTAAAGAAGCAACTTACTTATCATACTGGGGAAAACAGCAGGAGTACCATTTGTAACATAGTTTAATTGCATCATATCACTGGAGGCATTAGATTAACAATAACACTGGTTAGACATGTCCTTAAGGTAACAGTGTGATCGCTTAATTTTACATACGCCCTTACATTAACAACAGCAAAAAGTTGGTATAAGGACATGCGACAGTGGATGCATCAGCACAATGTACCTACAAGGAGGCATAAAGTGGTGATGCCGCTGTTTGTTCATGCTCTGTGAGGGCAGCAAATCTAATCATGGAGACCTTTTACTATGTGAGGGCAGCAAATCTAATCCTGGAGACCTTTTACTATGTGAGGGCAGCAAATCTAATCCTGGAGACCTTTTACTATGTGAGGGCAACAAATCTAATCCTGGACATACTCTATTGACTTGTCCACCAGCCGCCACTTTCTATCCTTTTTTCAACCAATAATAGACCTGTTCCTTATGCAGTTTGTACTGCATTTTCCCATTATTTCCCTTTTCAACCAAGAGACCGGTTGGGTATCTAGTCTCTACTACTTCCCCCCTGTTATTTCCTCTTTGAATCAAGTCCTAGATTCATGCTATGACTCTCCCCCCTTTCTTCATTGTTTGAACCAAGTCCTAGATTCGAATGCATGAAGTAGCTTTACCTCTAATAATACTAAAAATTTAGGTGGCTTTGGAAGAGCTGATGGAAGTAGAAAAAGATGCACATGCAGACACGTGGGGAGCTAGGGCAATAGAGCAAGGCCGCTTTCGAAGAACTTATACCTGAGGGTCACCGGGAAGTCGGCGGCGACAGGTCGGATCTGCGCACAATACGGCAGGGAGGAAGAAGGGTCGGAGGACCTCCCGAGCCGGTGCTGTGTCAGAGAGAACGACACGGGCAGAGGATCGGGCCCCACCGGCAGCTGTGGGTTTCCTTCCTCGCCGGCGATGACCGCGTGAACGATGCACCTAGTCCTCTACACACACCGGTCGAAGGGATCCGACCGGATCTGTGACCAGCGGTGAGCAGAGAGAAAATGTCGCTACCGCTGTCTTGTTTAGATCTGGAGAGGATGAGAGAATGAAGAGAGCAACCCTAATAAAGCAAGCGCTCAGGCCCCTGCCTACATATATAGTGGAGTGATTATATTTTTCTCTCCACAACAAGCGTTTCAATTTGTGTACGTGGCATTAAAGAAAAGAAACTATATATTTAACTTGACTAACTATACGACTCCTACTTGTACTAGTAGTTGTATTGTTCATTTGTGCTCCCCGGCCCTCCATTCATTGAACAACCCCACGGGTGAATAAACATACAGTACTGGTATTTATATAGAACGAACAAGCTCGAACTATTTTCGCGTAGTTAAAAGTTGAGGGCGGGGCTTTTCCCGGGCAGTACGCGCGGCAGTTTTCACGTAGGCGGTTTGACAGAGAGAAGAGGAGGGTGAGGGAGTAGCAGATTCAACTTACTTACTACTGGAAAGGTCGGGTTGTGCGATTTGACGACGCGTTACTACTAGAAAGACTTGTGATATGACTACTCACTATAGTCATGAATTACTGGCGCTACGACCGGGGTGATGCCCCCCTTCCGTTCCCCACTCTAATCTGGTGCATGATACGTCAACCCGGATGCTGGCTCTCCCACATGCCTGTGAAGTACGTAAGAAGGAGCAAAGTATCATGCGGTATATATAGTGTATATAATAGTACTACTACTCACGTCGGAGGAGTGCGAACCAAGGCAGCCCAGTGAACCAGCAGGCGATAGGCCATACTCCTCTTTGTTTGGATCCCTGAGTGAACCAGCAGTGCGAACCACGGCAGCCCAGTGAACCAGCAGTAGAAAACAATGTGGTGATATGGCCATAAAAACAATGTGCTACAGTCTAGTCTGTAGCATGTACGGTACTACTCCTCTTTGTTTGGATCCCTGAGTTAGAGCTAGTCTGGGTTGAAAAGCCTCAAAGTATCCAAATAGGAGGGGTTAGTTTGAGCTAGTTTGCTCTAACCCAGCTAAAAAAACTAGCCCGGTGGAGGGGTTCTAATTGGGTTAGTTCTCCTCGGGCCCATTAAAAGAGAACTAAAAAAATCTCCCCCGCCCGCACCAGATCGCTCCCTCTGACCCCCCCTCGCACGACTCCTCTCTGTTCCCCATCGCGCCGCCCGCCCAAGCGCCTCTCCGCCGCTCGCCCTCTCCCTGCTCTGGCCGCCCTCTCCCTCCGGCCTCCGACACCCTCCTCCGGCCACCCTCTCCCTCCGGCCTCCGAAGCTCGCGCCGCTCCCCCTTCGCCGGGCGTTTTTCTCCCTCTGTCATGCGCGGCGGCGGCGCATCTACCAGGGAGGTCGCGAGAGGGGGTGAGTTTGTTCGTTTCTGCTCTATCTCATAGCCATATCATTGATCTTGCTCGCTCTAGCGCTAATTCTGAATTGGAAAAGTAGATCCTGATTAAACTTGGTACCGATTTGTGGTGCATGCATGGAATTGTTTGATGCTGCTTGAGGAGGTAATAAATCCTTCTAGAGGCCCAAAGATTCAGTTCACCTTTCTAGGTATTTTAGTTTTAGGCTTGCATTATTTCTAGAGGCCCAAAGATTCAGTTCACCTTTCTAGGTATTTCAGTTTCAGGCTTTGCATTATTTCTAGAGGCCCAAAGATTCGGTTCGCAGTCATCGGCAAGCGGCCCTGCTACCCATGCCGGTCTCGACCTCAACTCGCAAGTGCCGGCGTCGGAGGGGTTCTCGGGGCTTGCGCTCTATAGAGCCTTCCTCCAGAGCGACGATGACGAGCTCCTCCCTGGGCGCGTGAGGGGCTCCGGGCTCCCTCCCTATCGTGAATGACTTCCGTGATGAGTTAGCTCATGCTTTGTTTCATGGAGTGTAATTTTTTTGTGAAGCTTGATTGACGACTTGCATGTTTAAGTGGGATATCTCATTTGTATGGACAAAAAAGAATTATCATGTTTTGCATGCTTGATTTGAAAAGATGGTTCGTTTATGTCAATTGTGAGCGGGAGGAGGCCACACAAGAGCCGGCCACACCAAATCCAGCAGGAAATAGGGTCAAAAGTAGTCAAATGACTGAGAAAGAGCATTTATTGTCAATCTAACCCTGCCATCCAAACACCTCTTTGGTTAGGGTTACTTCAGGTTTAGTTCATGGTTAGAATCTAACTCTAACCTCTAACTGAGTTAGAGTTCTCCTCATCTCGGTTCATCGCCATCATACCCATTCCAGTGTTTTTAGTATCCTGCGAATCAAAGAGGCCCTTAGACTGGTTTAGGTCCAGTCGTTTTTTATAAACGTGTTATGTCCAAAATTTAATAAACGCGCTCCGGTTTCTACAAAAATAATCCGGTTTAATGTAGTAATTCATTTATTTATGTATTCTTCTGTGGGGGGTTTGCATGTAATTCGTGAGGTCTGAAATGTAAAGTACCCTGGCATGGTTGCATATGCTCCGATTCGTGCATGCACTATGACCCAGATGCTCTCTGTCCCACATGTCTGCGAAAGGGAGCACGTCGAAATAGCCTAGGAGTACATATAGGAGGATAAATGCGTGAAAAAAATATGTACTATGAAGCATAGCTGCAGTTCAAAAAGGAGATCTAAAGTGATGAGAGGTATAGGTCGCACGCACCCAACTAGTGGTACTAGACGTACGACTACTTTTTCCCTAAAAAAAGAGGTACTAGTGCTCAGTACTCCTATTCTATCAACACGAGTCTCATCTAAACAGCGTCCGTGCTACAGCTAGCTCTTCTCCCTCGTTTCTCTCTTCTAATTCTAAACTCAGCCGACGCGCGGTGGGCGGGGTGGGGATTTGCCGATGGTCGGTTTGCTCAACTACGGCCCCACCTCACAGTGAAATGTTACGACTGGAATAAAAATGCCATATACTACTAATAAAACATTAAGGCCACGAGGCGATGCAGTGCTGGTTACAGGAGGTAAGAAGAAAGATGCATCCATCAACGACGTCCACCTCCTCGACTCAGGGCGCCGGCCCACCGAACGACAGCTAAGTAGCAGCGGCTTTCGTGGCCCGGTCGACGTGCTTCTGAACAATGGCATCCAAAGATTCCAGCCGCTGGAAGAAGGCCAACATCTTTCTATCCTCACTGGCCTTGTAGTGGCCTATGTAGACGATTTCCTCGTAGACGTGGATGTGCAGGTCGACAGTTTCTTGCATGGAGAGGCGCTGTGTGGCGAGCACGGCCTCAAGGTGCACATTCTTCGTCGCGATCTCCGGCACCTGCAAGGCCACCAGGGCTAGAAAGAGTTCATCACCATGGAGGCCGATGAGGGTGGCAGACAATGAGGAGCCTGGGCGTGCGGGATGGAGCAGTACGGCAAGGTCGTCCGCGCGCTTCTTGATGGTGGTGAACTTGCGGATGGAGTGGACCATCATGTCGTCCATGCGAGAGGAAAAGCCGGCATTGGCGAGGGCTACGACGCCGGCGGTCGCCAGCACCGTCTGGAAAAGCTGCGCGGCGCGGGGCCGTAGGCCGGCGTCTTGGATGATCTGGCACAGCCGGCTGCCGCTCGCGTCCATCGCCTCCATAGGTGCTTGTGGCTTCTGGTCACTTGGTCTTGGATTGGAGTGAGCAGTGTTGCACAGAGACTAGGAGTAGATGGATTGGAGTGGTGGGGCGCCTCTATATGAGAGTCCAAACTTTGTTTCATTCACATCGTGCTGGCTCTATTCTGCTTCTCCAATTAATTCCCTCTGCATGCTAATTGAGGATGCATCATCGACCGTTCAACGTCTCGGGAACCGCTACCCTCTCCCTCCTTGGCATTCAAGCCGTATCAATGTAAATGCGGGTCAAGAAGAGACTAGTCTACAATGTGCACCGCGACCGTGTGGGGGTGCGACACGAACGACACAGGCATGTTGTACTTGTTCCACTTTCTCGTTTTGAACTTGTGACTTGTAGTAACGCTCAGTTTTGAATATACTTTATAAGTTTTGAGTAGGTTGGGTCGCTGAAGTCAAAATTAGACACAAAACATGATGGTGATGGACCCGTCTACTGCCATACTGGTTTACTGCTCCCTGTCGTAATCTGTGCCAAATTTTGACCATAAATTTGACTAACAAAAGGTTCATGCATGTCACCAAAATTATATCATTGAAAAATATGTTCAAATACAAATCAAATGATATAATTTTTGTTGACATGCACTAACATTTTGTCAGTTAAATCTTTGGTCAAAATTTAGCACAAATTAGAAAAGGTACTAATAAGCGAGGACCTAGGTAGTACACCAGGTCGAAGACAGTGGTGCTACATATAATTAATGCCAAATAAGAGCAAGGGATCACACATGTCATTTATGACTAGAATAAAAATGTCATACACTAATAAAACATTAAGGCCACAAGTTGATGCAGTGCTGGTAACATGAGGCAAGAAGAAAGATGCATCCATCGACGACGTCCACCTCCTCGACTCAGGGCGCCAGCCCACCGTATGGTGGCTAAATAGCAGCAGCTTTCGTGGCCAGGTCGACGTGCTTCTGAACAATGGCGTCCAAAGATTCCAGCCATTGGAAGAAGGCCAATGTCTTTTTGTCCTCGCTGGCCTTGTAGTGGCCTATGTAGACGATTTCCTCGTAGATGTGGATGTGCAGATCGACAGTTTCTTGCATGGCGAGGCACTGCGCGGCGAGCGCGGCCTCGAGGTGCACATTCTTCGTCGCGACCTCCGGCGGCTGCAGGGCCACCAGTGCTTCAAAGAGTTCGTCACCTTGGAGGCCGATGAGGGTGGCAGGCAACGATGAGCCTGGGTGCGCGGGCTGGACCAGTACGGCAAGGTCGTCCGCGTGCTTCTTGATGGCGGAAAACCTGCGGATGGAGTCGACCATCATCTGGCACATGCGAGAGGAGAAGCCGGCGTCGATGAGGGCTATGACACTGGCGGTCGCCGGCACCGTCTGGAAACGCTGCGCGGTGCAGGGCCACAGGTCGGCGTCTTGGACGACCTGGCACAACCGACTGCCGCACGCGTCCATCGACGCCATGGGTGCTTGTGGCTTCTGGTCACTTGGTCTTGGTCTTGGATTGGAGTGGGCAGTGTTGCGCAGAGACTAGGAGTAGATGGATTGGAGTGGCGGGGCGCCTTTATATGAGAGTCCAAACTGCGTTGCATTTACATCGTGCTGGCTCCATTCTGCTTCTCCAATTACTTACTCCTACCTCTGCATGCTAATTGAATGCGGAGGCATCATTGACGGTTTAATGTTTCGGGAACCGCTACCCTCTGCGTCATTGGCATTTAAGCCGTATCAACATAAATGCGTGTCAAAAAGAGACTAGTCAGTAGTAGTATACTCAATATTGTGCACCACAACCAACGCGGAGAGGAAAACGAGAGAACTACGTATTTATTTACAATGTAGATTCACTCATTTTGCTCCATATGTACTCATTTAGGGTGTAGTCACTTGTTGAAATCTCTAGAAAGGCAAATACTCCTTTTCGGCTTACAGGGCTATACTAGCAAGTACTAGTACAATAGTGGGCTTATAGCCTGCTTACATAGCAATTTTGTCTCATGCAAGAGCTTGGTTATATGCGTGCTCTAAGGCTCCGCACCACGCCCCACCCCTACACAAAGACTGCCACGCGAGCGTTCGCAACTGCCACGTTCGGGTTGCGCTTGGCTCTTCGCCTCTTCGAGAAGACGAACAATGATGTTACTACTTCTACAGTATCGAATCAACTGTTGCAGGTCCGTCCACCGCGTGCAGGAGGGGTAGCTTGTTGTAGTAAGCAAAAGCCTGTCCTCGTCTGCGAGCCACCGCGTGCATGGGCGAGGGAGAAGGCGTGTAGTAGTAAAATCAAGCTTCTCCTCATTGTACGAGTTGATGCGACACATCATAGCACTGGCCCCACATGCTTGCCTCTAAACTTGGTTAAAAGACCCGCAGTGTAAAATATATTTGCTGCAAACTCTAACATTTACCCCACCACAAATTAAAATATATATTCCTGTCTTTACCAGATGAGCGTGCAAACTACAATCACCAGGATGACAGGTAGGGCCAGAGGATTATTTTAATCAAAGAATGCTTCGGGACGGCCTCATAGCATGGAGCCGACCCCAACGATTTTAAGCTTAGAGGCACGGTACACGCTATCCTAGACTACTCTACACATGAAATTGCCACACGAGCGTCCGGGTTGCGCTTGGCTCTTTGCCTCTTCGGGAAGTCGAACAATGATGGTACTACTGTAGTGGAGTACTACAGTATGTTTCTGGCCATCTGACACCGAATGAACTGCTGCATATCCACCGCATGCGGGAGGGAGAGCGTGTAGCGAAAGCTTCTCCTAGTCCTGCGAGCCACCACGCTCATGGGCGAGGGAGGGACACAGCTTCATTGACTTACTGCACCTGCCTTTGGGTGTATGACAGGTGGGCCCAACAGGTTGCTGGATCACCTGTCATACAGCCAAAGGCAGGTGCCGTTAAGGCACCGGATCTTAGTCCGTGAGGGAGAGGGCGTTGTAATCAAACTTCTCGTTGTTGTACGAGTTGACGCGACACATCAAAGCAGTGCACTCGGTATATTTCAATAATTTGCGTTT
Source organism: Triticum urartu (assembly GCF_056163025.1). Lineage (NCBI taxonomy): Eukaryota > Viridiplantae > Streptophyta > Magnoliopsida > Poales > Poaceae > Triticum > Triticum urartu. The sequence goes on from NC_141874.1 coordinate 716,602,666, forward strand.
ATCGATGCATTAATTACAACGCATGCATGCATGCCGTGACTTTCCTTTTGATACTTGCATGTGTTGATTTAATGCACCTTGAAGTAGTACTAGCAAGATGCCCGTGCATTGCACAGAACATCAAGATGCATTTTTTTTACAAAACACCTGTTGTGATTGACCCATGCAGGAGTAATCCCATGTGTAAAAACTAATGATATCTCAAGAATTTTATCAGAAAAATGGTATCTCGAGAATTTCATCGAAAAAATGATATCTCGAGAAAGATGAGAGATAAGGTGAGGAGGAGTGGGGCGTGGTGGTGACTGGTGGTCGGACTGGGCGGAGGCATGGGGATGGACGGCGCCGGCAGTCGGCAGCGGCCACCATGCTAGATTGTTCTAGAGACTTCCTTTTTTAATTGCTCAGCAATGAGGTTGTGGGAGATAAGGATGAACGAGGCAAGGCATTATCTGTAAATGTGGAGAGAGGTGCGGGTATCTTTTGTAAAATTGTCATAGTTTGCTTTCTATCCATCAGATGTAGATCGGACAATCCATATTACAAGATGGCAGGCACACCATCATCACCAACTTGGTTTTTTATAAGAGTAGAGATGAATATGTGACGGTAAAGCTTTGTAATGCCCCGGCCCTAAAACGAGAGATGGTTGTGCAAGAGGAGGGCGAGATCATGCCGACGAAACAGGACCCGATGATGGAGCTCTCTATGGTCTCGATGGACCTCACCTTGCTCCACTACCCCTTGTGCCTCCACCCCTTGAAGCCTCCAGCGTATGAGGTTCGAATACACCTCGTCCGTTCGCCTGATCGAGCAAGGTGCAGGTTTCTTGATTGATGTGCTGTTCGATTGATTTGTGCAGTGCAAGGGAGGGCACCTGGCCTGCGCGGACTGTCGCTGCGAGCGCCCAGGGAACCAGCGGCAGTGCCAGAAGTGCGAGTGCAATGGTGGCTTCGACGTGCGGAACACGGCGGTGGACACCGTCCTCTCCTCGGTGAGGGTGGGGTGCTCGCACGAAGGTTGTGGGCTCTACGTCACTTACCACAAGCTCGCCGATCACCAGAGCGTGTGTCCGCTCGCGCCCTGCAAATGCCTCATGCCCGTCTGCGGCTACGAAGGCCCGCCGTCGGCGCTCTCCCACCACATCAGGACCGTGCATCCGATGCCCGTGCACAGGATCCAGTATGGCAAGGTCTTCCAACTGCAAGTACCACTGTCGGAGCCACGACTCTTGCTGTTCGCAGAGGAGGACGATCGCGCATTTTTCTTGGTCGACGGCGTGCTCGACATCTGCGCGCCTATCACCGTGTCGGTCGTCTGCATCAGAGCGGGGGCGTCCCCATGCTACCTCTAGAGCACTGCGTTGGATTTCCCCGAAGAGGAGAGGATGATGCAGCAAAGTAGCGTAAGTATTTCCCTCATTTTTTGAGAACCAAGGTATCAATCCAGTAGGAGGCCACGCGCAAGTCCCTCGTACCTACACAAAATGAATAGCTCAACGCAACCAACGCGATTAGGGGTTGTCAATCCCTTCACGGCCACTTACGAGAGTGAGATCTGATAGAGATGAGAGATAATATTTTTGGTATTTTTGATATAAAGATTCAAGGTAAAATAAAAGGCAAAAGTAAAAGAAAAGCAATAATAAAGTGATTGGAGATTGATATGATGAGAATAGACCCGGGGGCCATAGATTTCACTAGTGGCTTCTCTCAAGAGCATAAGTATTTCTACGGTGGGTGAACAAATTACTGTTGAGCAATTGACAGAATTGAGAATAGTTATGAGAATATCTGGGTATGATCATGTATATAGGCATCACGTCCGAGACAAGTAGACCGAATCCTGCCTGCATCTACTACTATTACTCCACTCATCGACCGCTATCCAGCATGCATCTAGAGTATTAAGTTAATGAAAACAGAGTAACGCCTTAAGCAAGATGACATGATGTAGAGGGATAAATTCATGCAATATGATATAAACCCCATCTTGTTATCCTCGATGGCAACAATACAATACGTGCCTTGCTGCCCCTGCTGTCACTGGGAAAGGACGCCGCAAGATTGAACCCAAAGCTAAGCACTTCTCCCATTGCAAGAAGAACCAATCTAGTAGGCCAAACCAAACTGATAATTCGAAGAGACTTGCAAAGATAACCAATCATACATAAAAGAATTCAGAGAAGATTCAAATATTGTTCATAGATAAACTTGATCATAAACCCACAATTCATCGGTCTCAACAAACACACCGCAAAAAGAAGATTACATCGAATAGATCTCCACGAGAGAGGGGGAGAACATTGTATTGAGATCCAAAAAGAGAGAAGAAGCCATCTAGCTACTAACTGTGGACCCGAAGGTCTCAAGTAAACTACTCACACTTCATCGGAGGGGCTATGGTGATGATGTAGAAGCCCTCCGTGGTGGATTCCCCTTCCGGCGGAGCTCCGGAATAGGCCCCAAGATGGGATCTCGTGGATACAGAAGGTTGTGGCGGTGGAATTAGGTTTTTGGCTCCGTATCTGATCGTTTGGGGGTACGTAGGTATATATAGGAGGAAGGAGTACGTCGGTGGAGCTTCGAGGGGCCCACGAGGTAGGGGGCGCGCCCTAGGGGGGGCGCGCCCTCCACCCTCGTGACCGCCTCATGGCTTTCTTGACGGAGGGTCCAAGTCTCCTGGATCTTATCTGATGAGCAAATCACGTTCCCGAAGGTTTCATTCCGTTTGGACTCTGTTTGATATTCCGTTTCTTCGAAACACTGAAATAGGCAAAAAACAGCAATTCTGGGCTGGGCCTCCGGTTAATAGGTTAGTCCCAAAAATAATATAAAAGTGGAAAATAAAGCCCAATATGGTCCAAAACAGTAGATAATGTAGCATGGAGCAATCAAAAATTATAGATACGTTGGAGACGTATCAGGCATCCCCAAGCTTAATTCCTGCTCGTCCTCGAGTAGGTAAATGATAAAAAGAGAAGTTTTGATGTGGAGTGCTACTTGGAATAATTTCAATGTAAATCTTTTTAATTGTGGTATGAATATTCAGATTCGAAATATTCAAGACAAAAGTTCATATTGACATAAAAATAATAATACTTCAAGCATACTAACAAAGCAATTATGTCTTCTCAAAATAACATGGCCAAAGAAAGTTATCCCTACAAAGTCATATAGTCTGGCTATGCTCTATCTTCACCACACAAAGTACTTAAATCATGCACAACCTCGATGAAAAGCCAAGAAATTGTTTCATACTTTTGACATTTTCAAAACTTTTTCAATCTTCACGCAATACATGAGCGTGAGCCATGGATATAGCACTATATGTGGAATGGAATGGTGGTTGTGGAGAAGACAAAAGAAGGGGAAGATAGTCTCACATCAACTAGGCGTATCGACGGGCTATGGAGATGCTCATTAATAGATATCAATGTGAGTGAGTAGGGATTGCCATGCAACGGATGCACTAGAGATATAAGTATATGAAAGCTCATCAAAAGAAACTAAGTGGGTGTGCATCCAACTCGCTTGCTCACGAAGACCTAGGGATATTTGAGGAAGCCCATCATTGGAATATACAAGCCAAGTTCTATAATGAAAAATTCCCACTAGTATATGAAAGTGACAAAATGAGAGACTCTCTATCATGAAGATCATGGTGCTACTTTGAAGCACAAGTGTGGTAAAAGGATAGTAACATTGTCCCTTCTCTCTTTTTCTCTCATTTTTTTATTTGGGCCTTTCTCTTTTTTTATGGCCTCTTTTTTTTTCTTCCTTTTTTTCTCTTTTTTTTTTAATTTTTCGTCCGGAGTCTCATCCCGACTTGTGGGGGAATCATAGTCTCCATCATCCTTTCCTCACTTGGGACAATGCTCTAAAAATGATGATCATCACACTTTTTATTTTTCTTACAACTCAACAATTACAACTCAATAATTAGAACAAAATATGACTCTATATGAGTGCCTCCGGCGGTGTACCGAGATATGCAATGAATCAAGAGTGACATGTATGAAAGAATTATGAATGGTGGCTTTTCCACAAATACGATGTCAACTACATGATCATGCTAGCAATATGACAATGATGGAGCGTGTCATAATAAACGGAACGGTGGAAAGTTGCATGGCAATATATCTCGGAATGGCTATGGAAATGCCATGATAGGTAGGTATGGTGGCTGTTTTAAGGAAGGTATATGGTGGGTGTATGATACCGGCGAAAGGTGCGCGGTATTAGAGAGGCTAGCAATGGTGGAAGGAAGGAAAAGTGCATATAATCCATGGACTCAACATTAGTCATAAAGAACTCATATACTTATTGCAAAAATCTAGAAGTTATCAAAGCAAAGTATTACGCACATGCTCCTAGGGGGATAGATTGGTAGGAAAATACCATCGCTCGTCCCCGACTTCCACTCATAAGGAAGACAATCAATAAATAAATCATGCTCCGACTTCATCACATAACGGTTCACCATACGTGCATGCTACGGGAATCACAAACTTTAACACAAGTATTTCTCAAATTCACAACTACTCAACTAGCATGACTCTAATATCACCATCTTCATATCTCAAAACAATTATCAAGCATCAAACTTTTCTTAGTATTCAACGCACTCAAAAAAAGTTATACAAATCTTGAATACCAAGCATATTATTATTAAGCAAATTACCATGCTATTTAAGACTCTCAAAATAATCCAAGTGAAGCATGAGAGATCAATAGTTTCTTTAAAAAAATCCACCACCGTCCTCTAAAAGATATAAGTGAATCACTAGAGCAAAAACTATAAAGCTCAAAAGATATAAGCGAAGCACATAGAGCAAAACTATAAAGCTCAAAAGATATAAATGAAGCACTTAGAGTATTCTAACAAATTCCAATTCATGTATGGCTCTCTCAAAAGGTGTGTACAGCAAGGATGATTGTGGTAAACTTAAAAGCAATGACTCAAATCATACAAGACGCTCCAAGCAAAACACATATCATGTGGTGAATAAAAATATAGCTCCAAGTAAAATTACCGATGGAAGTAGACGAAAGAGGGGATGTCTTCCGGGGCATCCCCAAGCTTTGACTTTTTAGTGTCCTTGGATTATCTTGGGGGTGCCATGGGCATCCCCAAGCTTAGGCTCTTGCCACTCCTTGTTCCATAATCCATCAAAAGATTTCACCCAAAACTTGAAAACTTCACAACACAAAACTCAACAGAAATCTCGTGAGCTCCGTTAGCGAAAGAAAACAAAAGACCACTTCAAGGTACTGTAATGAACTCATTCTTTATTTATATTGGTGTTAAACCTACTGTATTCCAACTTCTCTATGGATTATAAACTATTTTACTAGCCATAGATTCATCAAAATAAGCAAACAACACACAAAAACAGAATCTGCCAAAAAACAGAACAGTCTGTAGTAATCTTTAACTAACGCAAAATTCTGGAACTCCAAAAATTCATAAAAAATAGGACGATATAGTAAATTTGTTTATTGATCAGAATCAATTGGAATCACTATTTTATCACGTTCTGGTGAATTTTAATAATTGTTTCCGTGAACCGAAAGTTTCAGGAAATTACAGCAAGATCAAATAACTGTCATCCAAGAAGATCCTATAGGTTTAACTTGGCACAAACACTAATTAAAAGATAAAACCACATCTAAACAAAAGGTAGATGGATTATTTATTCCTAAACAGAAACAAAAGCAAAAAAGTAAAAATAAAATTGGGTTGCCTCCCAACAAGCGCTATCGTTTAACGCCCCTAGCTAGGCATAAAAGCAAGGATAGATCTAGGTATTGCCATCTTTGGTAGGCAATTCTTCAATGAGGCATCTACCTTCCTTAGAAATTTATTTATTTTTAGTAATAATCAAATTTTTAGGCACAAGATCAAAATATTCATTCAAAGCAAAAGGTTCCTTAATGATAGCAAAAAGATTGGGATGAATACTTATAGATTTAAGATACGCAGTTTCTTTACTAGAGGATTCACCCTTATTTTTAGGAACATACATAAGCTTGGCATTTTTAGTAGGAGGAGTTGGAGTGTTCTTTACGGAAGAAAAAGCGGTTCCCAAGTTTGTAATGATACCTTCAAGTTTATCGATTCTAGTGGAATCTTGATTTATTCTTTCATTAACTATGGGTTCCTTTTCCTTAATATTTTTCAAAGTTACTCCTACCTTAGATCCATATTGGGTAATTTGATTGTGGATCTTTTTATCTAAATTTTCAATTAACTCAGCGGTATCAACTTTATTTTCAATAATTTCAAGTCTTTGCATTACATGCTCCAAAGTTAACATAGTTCCATTAACCAAAAGAGGTGGTGAGCCAAATAAATCTATCATAGCATTATAAGAATCAAAAGTATGGCTACCCAAGAAATTCCCTCCGGTAATGGTATCAAGGATATATCTATACCAAGGACTGGCACCTACATAAAAATTGCGGAGAAGAACTGAAGTAGATTGCTTCCTGGTAGATCTATTTTGAGCATTGCAAATTCTATACCAAGTGTATTTTAGATTCTCTGCCTCCCTTTGCTTAAAATTTAGAACTTCATTCTCGGGAGACAATGAAGAAGATATAAGACTAGCCATGACGACAAGGCAAGCGAGAAAAAGGCAAACGGAAAAGAGAGGGCGAATAAGACGGCAAGGGTGAAGTGGGGGAGAGGAAAACGAGAGGCAAATGGCAAATAATGTAATGCGGGAGATAAGGGATTGTGATGGGTACTTGGTATGTTCACTTTTGCGTAGACTCCCCGGCAACGGCGCTAGAAATTCTTCTTGCTACCTCTTGAGCACTGCGTTGGATTTCCCCGAGGAGGAGAGGATGATGCAGCAAAGTAGCGTAAGTATTTCCCTCAGTTTTCGAGAACCAAGGTATCAATCCATTAGGAGGCCACGCGCGAGTCCCTCGTACCTACACAAAACGAATAGCTCAACACAACCAACGCGATTAGGGGTTGCCAATCCCTTCACGGTCACTTACGAGAGTGAGATCTGATAGAGATGATAGATAATATTTTCGGTATTTTTGATATAAAGATGCAAGGTAAAATAAAAGGCAAAAGTAAAAGCAAAGCAATAATAAAGTGATTGGAGATTGATATGATGAGAATAGACCCGGGGGCCATAGATTTCACTAGTGGCTTCTCTCAAGAGCATAAGTATTTCTACGGTGGGTGAACAAATTACTGTTGAGCAATTGACAGAATTGAGCATAGTTATGAGAATATCTAGGTATGATCATGTATATAGGCATCACGTCCGAGACAAGTAGACCGACTCCTGCCTGCATCTACTACTATTACTCCACTCATCGACCGTTATCCAGCATGCATCTAGAGTATTAAGTTAATGAAAACAGAGTAACGCCTTAAGCAAGATGACATGATGTAGAGGGATAAATTCATGCAATATGATATAAACCCCATCTTGTTATCCTCGATGGCAACAATACAATACGTGCCTTGCTGCCCCTGCTGTCACTGGGAAAGGACACTGCAAGATTGAACCCAAAGCTAAGCACTTCTCCCATTGCAAGAAGAACCAATCTAGTAGGCCAAACCAAACTGATAATTTAAAGAGACTTGCAAAGATAACCAATCATACATAAAAGAATTCAGAGAAGATTCAAATATTGTTCATAGATAAACTTGATCATAAACCCACAATTCATCGGTCTCAACAAACACACCGCAAAAAGAAGATTACATCGAATAGATCTCCACGAGAGAGGGGGAGAACATTGTATTGAGATCCAAAAAGAGAGAAGAAGCCATCTAGCTACTAACTATGGACCCGAAGGTCTGAAGTAAACTACTCACACTTCATCGGAGGGGCTATGGTGATGATGTAGAAGCCCTCCGTGGTGGATTCCCTTCCGGCGGAGCTCTGGAACAGGCCCCAAGATGGGATCTCGTGGATACAGAAGGTTGCGGTGGTGGAATTAGGTTTTTGGCTCCATATTTGATCGTTTGGGGGTACGTAGGTATATATAGGAGGAAGGAGTACGTCGGTGGAGCTTCGAGGGGACCACGAGACAGGGTGGCGCCCTCCACCCTCGTGACCGCCTCATGGCTTTCTTGACAGAGGGTCCAAGTCTCCTGGATCTTATCTGATGAGCAAATCACGTTCCCGAAGGTTTCATTCCGTTTGGACTCCGTTTGATATTCCGTTTCTTCGAAACACTGAAATAGGCAAAAACAGCAATTCTGGGCTGGGCCTCCGGTTAATAGGTTAGTCCCAAAAATAATATAAAAGTGGAAAATAAAGCCCAATATGGTCCAAAACAGTAGATAATGTAGCATGGAGCAATAAAAAATTATGGATACATTCGAGACGTATCACCCCACTGCCGCACTACGTGGTCAAGCTGTGGGCGAACGGCCCGCCGGGGGAGCCCAAAGGCAGGACCGACACCGTCAAGGTGGAAATGGAGGTGACAAGCAGCAAGGATCCCGACGACGTCGCCATGTAGGAGCTGACCTTCTTCACAGTTTCTCCCAAGCTACTGGCCGGGGTTGGGTTGTCGAGGACGGTGTCCCTCCACATTTAGATTAACAAGCTCACATCCTAAATGATTCTAAAGTGCCTTCTATTTATCATAGTAATATGCTAATATAGGGGTTAGCTCGGTCTACTTTAGCTTAAGAGATGGTGGGTTTTGTTGGCGATGCAGCAATTACTTCGACATCAGATCAGCAGTTAAAGTAATTTCCAACAGTCGAATGGATATTTTGTGTCTGTTGGATATAAAGATTCTTTGGGTAAGAAGTATAACTGCTTATATGCTTGTTTGTTCAGGAAGTGTTGCATACTTGTGCGAGTTGACGCGACACATCAAAGTAGTACTACTACTAGTAGTACTCCCTCCGATCCTAATTTCTCTGCGCATAAGTCGAGGCGCAGATACTAGGAGGGCCTGGTTGTGTCTATACTTGGACAACTCACCCAACTGCGCACCAGGCAGACGAAGCTCGTGTCGTGTTGGTGCCGTGTGCAGCCCGCACATTAACCAAAACCTTGCGCCTCCAGCTTAGCATCCGCATTTCAAACTTCTCAATATCAAGGCCAAGGAGCAACGGTGTAACGCCCCGAGACCGATGTGCCAGGTGTCGTTCAGTTATTCGCCGTTGTTGCCTTGTCATTGCTTGCGTGTCATGCATTGCATATCATGTCATCATGCGCATTTCATTTGCATACGTGTTCGTCTCATGCATCCGAGCATTTTTCCCGTTGTCCGTTTTGCATTCCGGTGCTTCGTTCTCCTCCGGTGTCCCTTTCTACCTTCTTCTTATGTGTGGGGATTAAACATTTCCGGATTGGACCAAGACTTGCCAAGCGGCCTTGGTTTACTACCAGTAGACCGCCTGTCAACTTTCGTATCATTTGGACTTCGTTTGATACTCCAACGGTTAACTGAGGGACCGAGAAGGCCTCGTGTGTGTTGCAGCCCAACACCCTTCCAATTTGGCCCAAAACCCACCTAACTCTGCTCCATCATCTTGGTTGTTCGATCATGATCGCGTGTCCGAAAACCGCACCTCATTTGGACTCTCCTAGCTCCCTCTACCTATAAATAGGTGTCTCCCTCCGAAATTTCCGCGCAGATCAAACCCTAGATCCAACTCCCTCCGCGCCGCCGGACGTTTCTTCCCGCACCGGACATGTCCGCTGCCTCCGCCACCTCACTCCGCCCAATAGGGTCGCGCCACGTCACCCAACCGTCGCCGCCAGCCTATCCCGAGCCGCCACCTCACCTCCCCTGCGCCCACTTCGCCGCCATCCTCCCGGGGCCCAGATCCAGCCTGCCCCGGGGCCGAACCGGGCCATCCCCGAGCGCCTCATCCGCCGTTCGCCGCGCCCGAACCAGGAGCCCTGCTCCTGCAGACGGTCGAGGGGAGGAGCCCCTCAATCCGCGCCCCCAGCACCGGCGCATCCTCGCCGCCCGTCTCCGGCGACCGCGCCACGCCGGAGCATGCTGCGCCGCCATGTGACTTCGCCACCAACCAGGCCTGGCTCCCCCGTGCACTGCTCCTTCCTCTCTTCCTCGACCGGATCCGGAGGGGCCATTCCCAGAGCCGTCCGCCGCGTCCTCCCCTGCATCCATTCCCGGCGGCCGCGCCCGCCGACGTCGCCGGAGAAGCCGCTGCCTGCCTGCCTCTCCGATCCAGGCGGGATCGGGAGGAGAGCGACGACCTTCCGCGTGGGCCTTGACCTCCCAGGCCCAGATCGCGTCGACCTCGTTTGGCCTCCTCCTCCTTCGTGGGCCGGCCCAGCTCCAGCCGGCCCAACGTAGCCCCCTGCCGGCCTCATCTCTCCACCGATCGGGCCGAAGCCCATGGGTGAGCCGCCCCAGTGCCCACCTGTTTTTTTCCGGCTGTTGGGCTTGCCTCAGATTCGGCCCATATCGTTTCTTTTCCAGATCTGGACGTTTTATCTAATTTCCAGGAGATTACAGTTTTGCAGAATAACCCCTAAGCTCGTTGCATATTGTAACTCTCAAACCGTGCATCACATGTAAATGATTTATGTATGAAACTTGCTTAAAATTATGTGTAGATTAATAATATGTCATTTTCATCCATGTTTAAAATATTTAAAATGATGTTTGCAATTATTTTGCTCTATGTCATGTTAAAATGCTTTAATTCATAACTAAATAACCGTAACTCCGATTTTAATAATCTTTATATGTAAATGGGGTAGAAAAATGCCTAGTTTAACATGGTGGCCTCACTTTGCATGTTTATCAACTCTAAAACATGGTTTAGGGCAGAACAGTACCAAATCCTTAAATTGCACATGGGGATTTTTCCGAACTTGTTGTTCGTTGTTTCCGGCCTCATTTAAACTTGCCTAGATTAGATAGTTTCATCATGTTTCACCTCTTGCCATGCTAAAAACATTTAATATTGTTGGGTACATAAACGGATCAAACTAAATAACTTATCGTGATGTTTCGTCAATATGCAACTCGTTGCATATTGAGCTCCACTTAATTTGTAGGATTGCTTGTGCATTTTGCCATGCCATGCATACTTAAACCGGACATGCATCATACTTGATTGTGCATCATGCCATGATTATGTGGTGGTTGTTTACTATGTTGTTTGCTCTTTTCCGGTGTTGCTTCTTCGGGTTGGTTCCGATACGTTGCATTGTGAGGATCCGTTCGACTACATCCGTTTATCTTCTTCATGGACTCGTTCTTCTTCCTTGCGGGATTTCAGGCAAGATGATCATACCCTCAAAATCACTTCTATCTTTGCTTGCTAGATGCTCGCTCTTTTGCTATGCCTATGCTGCGATACCTACCACTTGCTTGTCATGCCTCCCATATTGTTGAACCAAGCCTCTAACCCACCTTGTCCTAGCAAACCGTTGATTGGCTATGTTACCGCTTTGCTCAGCCCCTCTTATAGCGTTGCTAGTTGCAGGTGAAGATTGGAGATGCCGTTCCTTGTTGGAACCTTTATTTACTTGTTGGGATATCACAATATATCTTATTTAATTAATGCATCTATATACTTGGTAAAGGGTGGAAGGCTCGGCCTTATGCCTGGTGTTTTGTTCCACTCTTGCCGCCCTAGTTTCCGTCATATCGGTGTTATGTTCCCGGATTTTGCGTTCCTCACGCGGTTGGGCTATAATGGGAACCCCTTGACAGTTCGCCTTAAGTAAAGCTCTTCCAGCAATGCCCAACATTGGTTTTACCATTTGCCACCTAGCCTTTTCTTTTCCCTTGGGAGTCGCGCTCCTAAGGGTCATCATTATTTACCCCCCCGGGCCAGTGCTCCTCTGAGTGTTGGTCCAACTTGTCAGCCGCCGGTGGCCACCAGGGGCAACTCTGGGCTGGCCTACCGGAAGTTTGGACGATCCGGTGTGCCCTGAGAAAGAGATATGTGCAGCTCCTATCGGGATTTGTCGGCACATTCGGGCGGTGTTGCTGGTTTAGTTTTACCCTGTCGAAATGTCTTGTTGTACCGGGATACCAAGTCTGATCGGAACGTCTCGGGTGGAGGTCTATTCCTTCGTTGACCTTGAGAGCTTGTCATGGGCTAAGTTGGGACACCCTGCAGGGATTTGAACTTTCGAAAGCCGTGCCCGCGGTTATGGGCAGATGGGAATTTGTTAACGTCCGGTTGTAGAAAACCTGAACTTGACCTTAATTAAACTGAATCAACCGTGTGTGTAACCGTGATGGCCTCTTTCCGGCGGAGTCCGGGAAGTGAACACGGTTGTTGGAGTTATGCTTGACGTAGGTTGTTATAGGATCACTTCTTGATCATACTTTTACCGACCATGCTTTGCCTTCTCTTCTCGCTCTCATTTGCGTATGTTAGCCACCATATATGCTAGTCGCTTGCTGCAGCTCCACCCTCATACCTTTACCTTACCCATAAGCTTAAATAGTCTTGATCGCGAGGGTGCGAGATTGCTGAGTCCCCGTGGCTCACAGATACTTCCAAAACCAGCTTGCAGGTGCCGATGAGTCCGTGTAGATGACGCAACCAAGCTCAGGAGGAGCTCGACGAAGATCTTTCCTTTGTGTTGTTTCGATTCTAGTTGATCAGTAGTGGAGCCCAGTTGGGGTCGATCGGGGACCTTTGTCGCATTTGGGGTTCTTCTTTTATTTTGGTTCCGTAGTCGGAACATGAGTGTATTTGATTGATGTAATGTTTATTCATGTAATTGTGTGAAGTGGCAATTGTAAGCCAACTATGTATCTCTTTCCCTTATGTATTACATGGGTTGTGTGAAGATTACCTCACTTGCGACATATGCCTTCAATGCGATTATGTCTCTAAGTCGTGCCTCGACACGTGGGAGCTATAGTCGCATCGAGGGTGTTACAAGTCGGTATCAGAGCCTTCCCCGACCTTAGGAGCCCCCACTGTTTGATCGTTTTTAGCGGCCGAGTTGTGTCTATAAAAATGTTTTGAGTCTTCTAGGAATTATATATCGGAGAGTTTAGGAATTCTTTTTACTCCCCAGTCCCTTCATCGCTCTGGTAAGGCTTCCTGACGTAGAGTTTTGACTCTTCTCTTCTCAAATTTTCACTTAAATTTTTTTAGGATCACGCGGGTATCTTGGAATCGTTCCGATGGTTTTATGATGAGAACATTGTCTTGGTGCCTCCTGTCAGGGGTTTTGTGGAAGTGTCCCGGGGAGTTGAGCTCTGAGGTGTTGTCGTCATAATTTTATCGTTGCAATTCTGGAATACCTGAGTTTAGTACGCCGACATCAAAAATCTCTTTTATGCAGTTCGTTGGTGAGATAACCTCGACGCCACCCAGTACTGGGGCGGGAGTTCGGGAGTATCGCCATAACTTGTATAACGGATGCTTTTCGAAGGTTGAGGTAGATGATTTTCGAAGGTTTCTTGGTTATGTGTTGAAGGATGGATACAGCTGGATGTAGGATTTGCTAGTTTTGGGTGAGATATTATGCTTCCCCTGTATCCCCAACACCTGATTGCATAACCGGAAAATTTCAGGAGTTTCATAGGTGGGAATTCAAGTAGCTCTTAGTATATCTTTCCGACAGATGTATGATATGAAATTGGGGTTCGACGTCTAGTGGTCCGCCTATTCACGGTCGGTTTAACAGTGGTCTCGTTGTGTCTTAAAGAGTCCTTGGCTATGCCGACTCGGGGACGCTTCGTATGTCATGTGCACTGCCTTGTACATGATGGTGCTATACGATCGAGCCCGTGTAGGCCCCACCACGAAAACTTCGGACAAAATCTCTATCATATGTTTGTTCTGGCTTATTTTGCAAGCCAATCCTTGTTTTGTTTTGAGTTGTGGTATTCGAGTTGCTTCGAAGTCAAGTGTTGATTCCATACCTTTTTGAAACGGTGTTCTCATACTTCGATGTGAATACTAATCCTTCTCGATCATCGAGATTGTGCTGTCAATCCTTTTTAACCGGTGTGCTTCTCTTCAAGTGGATCCGTTCATTTTTCAACATCCGCAAGATTCAATCTCAGTTTTCTCAACGGTGTTCATTTCTTCCGTCTCCAAGTTGCCTTTGTTTTTCCCACCCTCCCTCCCTTTGTTTTCTTCAAGGACTCAGATTTCTTAATCAAGTACCATCTTATTGGTGTGAAGTCTCTCCATTCTTTTCCTTCTTGTTCTTATTCGGTGATTCTCATGAAGATACTAATGGAGCTTCTAGTTCATCATTATTCTTTCTCTTTCTTCTCCGGGGGAACAAATTCAAGCTTTGTTGATCATACCCTTCTCTCTTTTCAAATGCCTTCTCATACCGGTGCACCTCATAATCATTCACCTCTCGATATTCAATTGTTCTGGAGTGCTGAAGATATCTCAAAGATTCGTGTATCCACTCTTCTTTCATTCAAGCTATTTCGAGGATGTTATATCATTCGAGCCTTTTTATTCAACTGGTGCATTCTCTCTTTTAAATCCTTCAACGGTGTTTCTTTTGAGTGGGCCCTAACCCACAGGTCTTTTCCCAGGATCTTACCTGACTCTTCTTATTTTCCCGGAGCTACCCTCAAATTCATCTTAAAGTTGACGTAAGAATGATTTATCATCAGTCACATATATTTCTCCAAGATCTTTCAAATTCTTTTCATTGTTGGCTCAACCTCTTCGTTTGATTCTTCCGGAGTACCTAAATAATTCATGGCGGTGTTTCTCGTCGTAATTCTCAGATATTGAAGACCGAAGAAGAGTTTCTCTTTAATCTTGCTCCATTCTCTTCAAGATTCATGGTGCTATCTTGTTGCCATCCTCTCATAATTATTTTCGATTGTGAGAATTCTTTTCAACCATCCGGAGTAATTCAAAGTATTTTCAGTTTGATTATCCGGAGCCCATCATCGAAGATTTATTCATTCTCAGTTTGCAGTTATCATTCTCCGATCTTACCAGTGCCTCGTTCAAGTGATCTTTAATCGGCTCGTGCTCTCTTCGTTCTCATGTATCTAGATTGTCTCATGTATCTTCGTTCATTTCACTATTCTTCCCGGTGTTTCTTTGTCTTCACTTAATTCATTTTCAATTCGTACGGTGGTTCGTTCAAGATTTTTTCTTCTTTCTTATCATATCAATTCATTTGTTGTTCCAATCCTACCGGTGGTTCGTTGAAGACCTTCTCAAGTTTTGTTATATCTCTTTTAATCCTTTTTACGAGAATAAGTGATATGCCAAATCCGTTGATTGTCATCAATTTAAATTGTTGAAGGATACGCATGACATAATTCTTATTCTTGTTTCATCCAAATGATTAATTCCTTATTTCGGAGGTGCATCATATCACATTCTTGGTTCGAGATGCTTTATCTTTTCTTCCCAAGAGTTCCAAGCTTTTGCAATTAGATCTCCACGGAGGTCCATCTAAAGCACTGCAAGGATTCTCCTTGTGTTTTCAATTTATCTTTCTTTTCATTCCTTTTATTTAACGGAGTTCTTCATGGAGGCTCTACATGATGGTTCATCAAGGATTTAATTCCTTCTCCAAATTTTTCATTGAGATTCTCTTCTAAGAAGTTCTAGTTTTCTTCTTCTTGCTATCCGGAGTGCAATTCTTTCTTCCATATTATTGGAGGTGGTATTATGTCATTTTGATAATTTGAGTTCATGTTTCATGATTCACAAGTTATCAAGAATGAGGTAGTTTAAATCCATCAATCTCGTCATTGGAGTTATCTTGGGTTATATTTCACCTAAAGCTTTCCTTTAAGGATTGTCGCTCTCATGGTGTTTATCAATGATCCAATTTCTTCATTTATCCTTTCCGGTGCGATATACTTTCTCGTCTCTTTGTTCATATCAATACAATTCTTTTCCCGTGAGTGGCAAACTGGTCTGGCCATGCCGCGGAAGCAGCAGAGATGTCCCGCCGCGCCGCGAATGCAGCAGAGATGTCCCGCCGTGTCGCGGCGGCCTGGGAAAATGTCTCGCGGGCAGGAGACGACTTTTACAGGCGCATGCATGCGATCGTCCATAGCCAGATAGATCAGATCTCCGGCTGGGCGAGGTTGCAGGACGACATCAAAGCCTCGTTTGAACAGGCTACCGGCGTCATCCGACAATTAAGGGATGGCAATGAGAGGCTTCGGGCCGAGCGCGACCTAAAAGTGCTAGTTATCGACTAGAGGGGGGGTGAATAGGTGATTCTTATGAAAGTCTTCAAAACATGGAAGTTTCAAAGACAAACGATAGAAATGATTCTATTGATATGCAGCGGAAGGTAAACTACAATAAGCAAGCCATAGTCAAGTATGCAATGAATTGAAAGCACGGAGACTAATAGCAGCTAGGTAGCAAGGATCAAGATGGAAGATGGTATGAAGCCAAACAACAATCGTAGTCACACAGTGAAGTCAAACAGGTAAAGCAAACAGGCAATGACTTCAAGAAGACAAACTTTAAGTAAAGAGAGGGAGAGGATAGAACCAGTCGCTTGTTGAGGACACAGGATTTGTTGGACCAGTTCCAGTTGCTATGACAATTGTACGTCTGGTTAGGGAGGCTGAGATTCAACTCAGTAGACCACGTCTTCACCTTATTCCCCTTGAGCTAAGGACACACAGTCCTCGCCCAATTACTCTGGTAAGTCTTCAAGGTAGACTTCCAAACCTTCACAGACTTCGTTCACCGGCGATCCACAATGACTCTTGGATGCTCAGAACGCGACGCCTAACCGGCTGGAGGATTCACAGTCCTCAGGTGTAACAAGTCTTCAGGTCACGCGGACAGAAAGACTTCAGTGATGCCTAACACTCTTTGGCTCTGGGTATTTGGGCTTTGTCCTCGCAAGGATTTCTATCTCTCAAATGCTTCAGAGGTGGGTTGCTCTCAAACGACAAAAGCCGTGCACTAACTCTGAGCAGCCAACCAATTTATGGTGTAGGGGGTGGGCTATTTATAGCCACTAGGCAACCCAACCTGATATGTCCGAAATGACCCTGGGTCACTAAGGAACTGACACGTGTTCCAACGGTCAGATTTCAAACACACACGCAACTTTACTTGGGCTACAAGCAAAGCTGACTCATCTAGCTCTGGATAAGATTTGCCCTCATTGTCTTCGACCGAAGACATACGATTTGGTTGAGCATCACTTCAGTCACTCTGACTTTGTTCACTGGGACCCCACTTAACAGTACGATGGTTCCTATGACTCAACAAAGAAGAAAAGGAAACAACGAAACAACTAAGTCTTCGCGCTCCACAATCTTCACGCAATGTCTTCTCTTGTCATAGACTTCAATGTGAATATCTTCATATACCACCATTGTCGTCAATGTCTTCATATATTTTTAGGGGTCATCTCCGGTAGGTAAACCGAATCAATGAGGGACTACTACCTGTGTTATCCTGCAATTCTCACAAACACATTAGTCCCTCAACCAGGTTTGTTGTCAATACTCCAAAACCAACTAGGGGTGGCACTAGATGCACTTGCAATCTCCCCCTTCTTGGTGATTGGTGACAAACTGGTTGAAGTTTTCAACGGGGATAAAGTATGTGAAATTGTAACGATTTAGGTATTGTCTTCATAAGTAGCAAAAGGCTCCCCCTGAAGATGTGCATGTAAATAATTTGCTTTTGGAATGCAAATGCACATGGCAGGTTGTATTTGTGGAGATCCTCTTCAACTTATGAAGACAATTCATCATGCATGATTTGATATAACGAAGATAATGACATGCATAATGAAAATGGACGTCTGCAAAATTACTAAGTGGGGAATTTAACATCGCACATGCGGAATTTATCATCGCATCACAGAATAGTAGAAAATGTAGCAGACGACCATCAAGTTTTAAGTGTTACAACTTGAAAGTGCTAGTTATCGACTTGAGGGGGGGTGAATAGGCGATTTTTATGAAAGTCTTTACAACATGGAAGTTTCAAAGACAAATAATAGAAATGGTCCTATTAGTATGCAGCGGAAGACAAACTACACTAGGCAAGCCATAGTCAAGATTCAATCAAGTGAGAGTACGAAGACAAATAGCAGCTAGGTAGTGAGGATCAGGATGGAAGATGGTATGAAGCCAAACAACAATAGTAGTCAAGCAATGAAGTCAAACAGGTACGACAAACATGCAATGACTTCACGAAGACAAACTCTAAGTAAAGAGAGGGAGAGGATAGAACCAGTCACTTGTTGAGGACACAGGATTTGTTGGACCAATTCCAGTTGCTGTGACAACTGTACGTCTGGTTAGGGAGGCTAAGATTCAACTCAGAAGACCGCGTCTTCACCTTATTCCTCTTGAGCTAAGGACACCCAGTCCTCGCCCAATTACTCTGGTAAGTCTTCAAGGTAGACTTCCAAACCTTCACAGACTTCGTTCACCGGCGATCCACAATGACTCTTTGATGCTCAGAACGCGACGCCTAACCGGCTGGAGGATTCACAGTCCTCAAGTGTAACAAGTCTTCAGGTCACGCAGACAGAAATACTTCAGTGATGCCTAACACTCTTTGGCTCTGGGTGTTTGGGCTTTGTCCTCGCAAAGATTTCTCTCTCTCAAAGGCTTCGGAGGTGGGTTTCTCTCAAACGACAAAAGCCGTGCACTAACTCTAAGCAGCCACCAATTTATGGTGTAGGGGGTGGGCTATTTATAGCCACTAGGCAACCCGACCTGATATGTCCGAAATGACCCTGGGTCACTAAGGAACTGACACGTGTTCCAACGGTCAGATTTCAAACACACACGACAGCTTTACTTGGGCTACAAGCAAAGCTGACTCATCCAGCTCTGGATAAGATTTGCTCTCATTGTCTTCGCTCGAAGACATAGGATTTGGGTTGAGCATCACTTCAGTCACTCTGACTTTGTTCACTTGGACCCCACTTAACAGTATGGTGGTTCCTATGACTCAACAAAGAAGAAAAGGAAACAACGAAACGACTCAGTCTTCGCGCTCCATAGTCT
The DNA here is from genome assembly GCF_056163025.1 of Triticum urartu. Lineage (NCBI taxonomy): Eukaryota > Viridiplantae > Streptophyta > Magnoliopsida > Poales > Poaceae > Triticum > Triticum urartu. Next base: position 716,621,616 of record NC_141874.1, read on the forward strand.
TCACTCAATGTCTTCTCATGTCATAGTCTTCAATATGAATATCTTCTCATACCACCATTGTCGTCAATGTCTTCATACATTTTTAGGGCTCATCTCCAGTAGGTAAACCGAATCAGTGAGGGACTACTACCTGTGTTATCCTGCAATTCTCACAAACACATTAGTCCCTCAACCAAATTTGTCGTCAATACTCCAAAACCAACTAGGGGTGGCACTAGATGCACTTACAATCTCCTCCTTTTTGGTGATTGATGACAAACTGGTTGAAGTTTTCAATGGGGATAACGTATGTGAAATGTAAAGGATTTAGGAATTGTCTTCATAAGTGGAAAAGGCTCCCCCTGAAGATGTGCATATAAGTAATTTGCTTTTGGAATGCAAATGCACATGGCAGGTTGTACTTGTGGAGATCCTCTTCAACTTATGAAGATAATTCATCATGCATGATATGATATAACTAAGAAAATGACATGCATAATGAGAAATGGACGTCTGCAGAATGATCTAAGTGCGGAAGTTATCATCGCACATGCGGAATTTATCATCGCATCAGAAAATAGCAAATAAGTAGCAGACGACCATCGAGTTTAAGTGTTACAACTCGGAGAACCAAATGTATCAAAAAAAATGAGAGTTGTAAACACTAGGCAACATATAAAGCAACCGCCCATAAGAACCCGCTTGAAGACTATCAAACTCATATGCTTCTCCCCCTTTTGTCAGTAAGGACCAAAAAGGTTTGAAGACATAAAGCATCTACTCGTTCCCATGAGGAGTAGGTGAAGCAGTAGGGTTCTCGTTGTTGTTTGGCGGTGCAGACGAACTTGCAGCAGTGTCGATTCGTGCTGAAGTTGGTGAAGTAGCATCGTCTTCATCATCGATGACACGGGTATTCACTGTTGCACCAGAGGAGGAGAACTCAGAGTCTTCAAGAGATGGAGTGCGTCGCAGCACAGTTCTTCTCGGAGGTGTTGTGTCAAACTTGAAACGTTCAGAGAAGCCATCCTGTTGAAGATCATCTTCAGAACACATAAGCGTCAGCCCTTTCCATGTACGCCGACTGGTTTCATGGGCAACAAAGGTATTTTTGGTGGCAAGGTTGCGAATCCTGTTGACATCCACCAAGAGGCTTTTCATTTGGCGCTTCAGCCAGTCATGATGCTTATCCTGTTTCTGATGAAGGGCAACCAGAAGCTCTCCGTCATTGAGAACACGAGATCGCTTCTTAGGCCGTTGTGCATGGTGCTTTCAGTGGCTTCAGTGAGGGCACGATGAGGTGCACGTGTAGTACCAGCCAGAGGATAAACACGGGTGACTACTTGAATTCCTTCAATGTTTTGAGAGAAGCTTTGATTCTCAGCATTTTGAAGACTTAAGGGCTCCTTGGCAGGATCTGAATAGATGGCTTCAACTGACATATCAACCTCAGGCAGAAAAATCAGATGATTGCGAGCAGAGGGTTGATAGTTGACAGCAGAGTGAAGTTTGATCAGACGCATAATCCATGGGGCGTAAAACTTCAAGCCAAAAAGATCAGATTCTGACGCTGCAAGTTGGCGGATAAAGAAGTCTTGTGCATTGAAGCTTTTGCCATGAAGAATATGGAAAACCAAAGTCTTCATTGCACCTTCCAGCTTTGCATGACGAGAATGTCCTTTGATGGGCCAGAGAGTTCGCCTTATGATGTGATAGATAGTACGTGGCAGATACTCAAGGTCTTCAACAAAGAACACCTTAGGATATTCCGCATCAGGAGACAAAGGCTTCATCATGCTAAGCATCTGGCTCATGTTGGGCTCAGGCTTGTGAAAGATGCTTTCCAAGGCAGCACTATGAAGCTGACAACCAGGTTCATAGAGATCTCTTGGAGTGGGCAGGCCAGTAAGCTCAATGATAGCAAAGGCTTTGGCTTCATGATGGACATTGCCTGTCATCCACTCAAGGACCCAAGTCTTCGGATCCCTGTTGTAGCCACGAATATGAAGAGTGGCATAGAATTGGAGCAGTAATTCTTCATTCTAGTGCTCCTTATCAGTGACGAACTATAGCAAGCCAGACTCTCTGAAGCAATCCAGAGCTTCTTCCAAACAGGGCAGACTAGCTATGGCTTCAGTGTCAAGACGCATATGTGGGAAAATGCGACTTTGATTGTACAGAATGCATGAGTAATAACTGCGCTGCTGGTAGCTCCAGAACCGATCAGAAGATATTCTTGCCTTGGAGTAGGGGTTCTTGGCGCTATTGAAGAAGGTGTTGTGTGCTTTGAAGCCATTGATATTGAATGATCCGGGGGCAGATGCAGTGCCTGGAAACCTAGGTAGCCTTGGCATTGGCTTCTGAACCTGAGGCCTGCGCTTGACGTGATAGTCAAATTGGGGACCAGCAGCAGGTGGAGGAACCATAAGAGGCCACTTGACAGTGATAAGCTGGCCATAGTTGAATGCTTGCTCGATAGTGTGTGGCCTTGGTGGCAGAACAGGAGCAGTGTTATCAACAGAGGCGTCAGGCTGCACATCTGTTACAGGTGCGTCATTGGCTTCATTAGCTTCTGGCACAGTGTTTGGTGCAGGCTCCACATTTGCTTCAGCCATGACTACGTCATTGGCTTCATTGGTGTTAGTGGTGGCAGCCTCAAGATTCTCAACCTCCACTTGATGAGCTGGAGGGTAGGGCACTGACACGTTCACTTCAGGAACAGCTTCTTCAGAGATTGGGGGAGTAGGGACTCGATCTTCTTCTTGTTTTTCATCGGCTGATGCAGCCGGATTGTCTTCAGCACCTTTGGCTTCAGACTCGGATACATTCACAGTCGGAGTGGCTTCTAGGAACACTTGTCGTGCAACAGATTGGTGGGGCACTTCTCCTTCTGGAACGCTCGAAAGAGGGACTTGAGGCCTTGGTCCTTTGCGAAGCCTGCGTAATCCTGGCGACGCCTGTGGAGATGGAGTTGGTTGGGCCTCAATGTCATCATCTTCTTCTTGCACAAGTGGGGTAGCTTATTGTTGTTGGTGAGTACTTGGGGTGTCTTGTTGTTGTGGGTGATCAGCCCATGATGCATCCTGAGCAATTGGCGTCAGAGGACGACCAATGCTGATGAGTTCGCTATTCGTGAGAACAGGCGATGATTCCAAGTTGTGCTCGATCTGAGGAAGAACTACATCATCTTCAACATTGTCATGGTGGCCAATGTCTTCAGCAGCGGTGGGGTCAACTGCTGGAATGTCTTCAGCTCACTAGTAGAAAAGGGGGCTTTGGTCCAGGCCGGGTAACCCCATTAGTCCCGGTTCAGTCCAGAACTGGGACCAATGGGGGCATTGGTCCCGGTTCGTGAGCCCAGGGGGCCGGCCGGGCCGCGTGGGCCATTGGTCCCGGTTCATCTAGACCTTTTGGTCCCGGTTGGTGGGATGAACCGGGACCAATGGGCCTCGCTCCTGGCCCACAACCATTGGTCCCGGTTCGTGCCACAAACTGGGACTAAAGATTAGACCTTTAGTCCCGGTTTGAGGCACGAACCGGGACTAATGGGGATGAGACCTTTAGTCCCGGTTCGTGCCACGAACCGGTACTAAAGGTCCCATTTTCAAACTATACCCCCCCCCCCCCCCGTGGATCGCCTTTTCAGTTTTAAAAAAAATAAAAGAAAATGATGGAAATGTCAAAAAAATAAAAGAAAATAAGTTTCCCATGTGATATGTGGTCTAGTTGTTGGGAAAATTTGCAAATGTGAATTTTGACTTTATTTGCAAAATCTCTCTGAAATTTGTAAAAATGGGCATAACTTTTGCATACTAACTCGGATGAAAAAGTTTTTTATCTAAAAAATCATCTACTTGAAAAGTTACATCCAAATTTAACCGGGGGAACCCCGTTAAACATTTTCAAAATCCTCAAAAACCTAATATAAAAAAAGTTACGGGGCTTTTAAGATCTAGAGTGAAAAAAATCGAAAAAAATTCAAACAGTGGGCAAACTGTGGTCAAACAATGGTCAAACTAATTATTCTAGAATATTAGTGTTACTAAATAATTATTTCAGTTATTTCAATTTTGGTCAAATCTGGTCAAACTATGGTCAAACTGTGGTCAAACAATGGTCAAACTAATTATTCAAGAAATATGAGTGTTACTAAATAATTATTGTTTTTTAAAACAATAGTTTCAAAATAAAACTATGAAATGTGTCACTTCATGCTCAAGCAAAATTCCTGAAGGTTAATAGGATTGACATCTTAGTATTGTCAGGAAAACAACAAGTGCAGACTTGGAACGAGGGAGAATAGAACCCGGAAGTTAAGCGTGCTCAGGCTGGGGGAGTGGGAGGATGGGTGACCGTTCGGGAAGTTAGATGATTTGGAATGATGAGGGGTGATTAGAGGATAAATTGAGAAGTGATGAGGGGTGGTGATTACTGACTAGAGGTTAAAATAATTCAGAAATTTGAAAATAAAAAAAATTCAAAAAAATTTCAAAAAAAATCATAAAATTTCCTTTAGTCCCGGTTGCTGTTACCAACCGGAACTAAAGGTGGAGCTCCACGTGGCCGCGCCCTTTAGTCCTGGTTCTGGATTGAACCGGGACTAAAGGGAGAGGCAGTAGTACCGACATTTTAGTCCCGGTTTCAGAACCGGGACTAAAGGCCCTTATGAACCGGGACTAAAGGCCCTTTTTCTACTAGTGGCTTCAGGAGTCTCTGTGGAAGCAGGCTCATGAACTATCATCCGTCGTTCTTGATGCGAAGAGTCAGGACGAGCAACTGAGATAGGTTCAACAACTAGGGGCTCTGTGGGAGCAGCCCGATCCTTCTTGGTTTTGCGCTTCTTCTTGGAGGGAGCGACATCTGAGGCTTCAGGATTTTTCCTCTTTCTGGCTTCAGCCTCGGCAGTCCTCGTCTTCTTCAGTTCTGAAGCGGTTGACCTGACCTTTGTCTTCGAGCCAGTCATGCTGCTTGGGAAGACTATGCGAGGTTCTTCCTGCCTTGAAGGAGCAGATTGGTCAGTTGATGGCTTCTTCTTCTTTGCAGCCATTCTGGGGTCGATGCTAGGACGACCAAGAGCCTTGTGCTTTTCAGCCTCATTGTAGGCTTGCACACACTTGTCAGCCAGACTCTTCATGCGCTCACGAGAACCTTTAGCTTCTTCACGCTTCTTGAGAAAGGCTTCTTTGAGCTCGTGCAGCATAACCTTGAAGTTCTCGACATCTTGCATGCTGAGCTTTGCCATGTGCTTCTTGAACTGAGCTTTCTCATAGTCAATTTTGTGCTTCAGTTCAACTATGCGCTGAGCTAGAGCTAGCTCAGAAGCAATGGCACCATTGAAAGAGACGCTGAGACCAATGGGAAGTTGCAGATCTTCAAAGCTGAGGTTGGGAGTGTCAAACCACTCATCAATGAAGTTATGGATGATTGCCACATCAAAGAGAGGCAAATCATTGAAGATTTCTGCTTCTTCCTTGCTCTTGATCAGTTGCTCAAGAGCATCATCTGCAAGGTCTTCATCACTAGAAAAATCAATGTGTTCATCTCGCAGAATGGCAGCAGGGGTCAAGGTCTGATCAGTATTCTTGACGTTTTTGATTTTCTTCTCCATTTTCTTGGAGATACGTGATAGATCTTTATACTGCACACTGTCTTCAGGAGGTGCAGTAGCCAGTGGCTTCGCACGTGAAGCTTTTGGAGGAGCAGCTGACCTTGAAGCTTTAGCCTTTTTTTGCTTCTGCGGCTTTGGAGTAGGAGCAGGGGCTTCATCCGTGTCAGCTTCATCATCAGAATGATCCACTTTGGCACCTTGAACAGAGATGTGGGTGATGAGGCCATCAAGGTTGTAGAAGGGTCCAATGACATTGGGTTCTGCATCATGTTTGCCGTCAGCACGAGGAGCAGAGGGACCAGGGTTGAAGTCTAATCCCAATGACTTCTTGTTTTCCTTGGCCGATGCCTTTGCGTGCTGGAAGTTGCGCTTGAAGAGATTATCGTCACGACACCAGAGCAGTGATGAAGGGTCGGCATTATCAGGCTGTGGTCCACGGACCATACAGGGATAGAAACCCTGGGCAATAGCTTCAGCTCTGTTCTTGGGTGGAAGGCTTCGAAAGAGAATATCACCCCAAGGACTCTTGATAGCATTCTTCTCAGCGCATTCCTGGGTCACGAACTTGTATTTAAACCACAGTTCGGCCCAATATCTTCGAATCCATTGGATTCGGGTCTTGCGCTGATTGTAATCCTCTTCTGGATCTGTCTTGTAAAGCTCTGAGAGGTCATCAGGCATATCTCTTGATGTTCCCCCACGACGTTGTCTGCCACCCTTCCTTACTGATTTCTCTGCAGCCATGAACTTCAAACTGAATGGCTTCAACACGTTCAAAGGCTTCAAAGGCTTTCGCTTGCTGGACAAACAGGAACTGGCTTCGGGAGAGTTAATGTGATGCTGTAAGAATTCTGCAAACGAATGCAGACTATGAGATCCAAGGGATTCTCCCACGGACATGTACGTGTGACAGCATTAGAGATGCGAGGGAAGGGGAAGAGGTCATATGCATTCTCAGAAGATTTTGAAGATAAATCAGTTTGAAGACATTGACCTCATGATGCGAAGACATTCACTTATATGTTGAGAGTTGGTTCCAGATTTGTACGAATCCGCGAATAGGTACAAGTGAGGAATCTAACTAGATGTGAAGCTTAAGTGAATATACTAGGCAGTATGAGATGCAGACAGGATAGATCTAACATTGTATAGGCAGAAACCTATTTTGGTAAACAGGATGAATCTTTGAGGATCAAAAAGACGGTAAAAATAGAGTTGTATTTACCACGCGAAGAACTGCTAGATGGGAAGAGTAGGAGACCGAGCAGTTCAATCCACCGTGCCCTAACATGGCGACGGAGGACACCTACGGCGGCGGCGGAGAGGACGATGTCCGCGGCCGGCGTGAGGACGACGGCGGAGAAGTCGCGGCAGCTAAGCGCTTCATTGCAGGCGTCGTCGAGAGCTAGCGGTGGTGCTAGGGTTTTGACGAGGTGGAGAGGTGGAAGAAGGTTTTCTTAACCGCAGGGGACATGTATTTATAAGGAAGTGTGCGGCACAGCGCAATTCCGCAGGTGCCCCTGGCGGTTCACATTTGAGGAACACGTGGCAAGCATGCAACATACTTGGAGTTGTCCCACGTTCCCACGCCCGCCAGGTTTGTCGGATGGTCGTTCCGGCTTCTCCGGATTTCAAGCATTAAGGATGAATCATTTAAAACAGACTTAACATTTGTCTCTGTATCTTCTGCTGACAAGGACGCAGAGAAGACATTCGACAGTTTCAATAGAATGCATATGATTTGGACGGATAGAGTTTGAGATAGGAAGCATAGAGAGATTAGGGTCCGATCACATTCACTTAGTTCAAAAGATTCAACAAGGAAGACATAGCTATAAGTGGATGCTGTAGAGGACAGAAAACTAGTATATATCAGAAAACAATCAAATCAACATAGTGAAGATAATCATGAAGACAAGTTGAGATTGAAGATAAACCAAATGTGAAGACATATCAAATGTAACGCCATGAGTGAAACACTTCAAACGGAAAATTTTGGTGGTGGCGTTACCCACCGTATAGGAAGTATTAGACCCAGACACGGCGCACAATTATCGTGGCGCTCCGAAGTCAAATTCGACATTAACGTATTCACACTTAGAATGTAAGTCTTCATTGATTGAAGACATACTTTACTTCGTGTGTTGCACATCTAAGTCATCAACATGCATAAGTGTTAGGATGTGTGCCTGATCACAGGACATTTGAAGATTCCAAGATATTTAGCTCACACCGTAACTTGCAAAACCTTTTCTCATCCAAGGGATTTGTGAAGATATCTGCCAGTTTCTCTTCAGTGTTGACATGAATGATATCAATATCTTTCTTCATGAGATGATCTCTGAGAAAGTGATGACGAATTTCAATGTGCTTTGTCTTCGAGTGTTGGACTGGGTTGTTGGCAATCTTGATGGCGCTTTCGTTGTCACAGAAGAGAGGTACTTGTTTCAGATTGATGCCATAGTCCTTGAGAGTTTGCTTCATCCATAGAAGCTGAGCGCAGCAAGATCCAGCAGCAATGTATTCAGATTCAGCAGTGGAGAGTGATACACAGTTCTGCTTCTTTGAAGACCAACAGACAAGTGATCGTCCTAGAAAGTGACATGTGCCTGATGTAGACTTGCGATCCACCTTGTCACCAGCATAATCAGCATCCGAGAATCCAACCAGATCAAATTTTGAGCCCTTTGGATACCATAATCCTAGTGTTGGGGTGTAAGCCAAATATCGAAGAATTCGCTTCACAGCTAAGTGATGCGATTCCTTTGGTGCCGCTTGGAATCGAGCACACATGCAAACACTAAGCATAATATCTGGCCTAGATGCACATAGGTAAAGTAAAGAACCAATCATGGAGCGGTATACATTTTGATCGAACTCTTTACCATTGTCGTCGGGACCGAGATGGTGTTTGGCTGGCATTGGCGTCGTGTAGCCTTTGCAATCTTGCATCCCAAACTTCTTCAGGCAATCTTTGAGGTATTTTTCTTGAGATATGAAGATGCCATTCCTTTGCTGAAGAATTTGAAGACCAAGGAAGAACTTCAGCTCACCCATCATGGACATCTGATATTGCTCTTGCATCATGTATCCAAACTCATCACTGTATTTCTAATTGGTGCAGCCGAAGATAATATCGTCCACATAGATTTGGCACACAAACAGTTCACCATCATATGTTTTCCTGAAGAGTGTGGGATCGAAGGATCCAGGTTTGAAGCCTTTGCTCTTCAAGAAGTCTTTGATCGTATCATACCAAGCGCGAGGAGCTTGTTTGAGGCCATACAATGCTTTGTTTAGCTTGTACACCATATCAGGATGTTTTGGATCTTCAAAGCCAGGAGGTTGTGCGACGTATACTTCTTCTTCAATCTTGCCGTTAAGAAATGCACTCTTCACATCCATTTGATATAGCAAGATGTTGTGATGGTTAGCCTAGGCTAGCAGTATGCGAATAGCTTCAAGCCTAGCCACAGGAGCAAATGTTTCATCGAAGTCAATCCCTTCAACTTGAATATATCCTTGAGCGACGAGACATGCTTTGTTTCTGACGACTTGACCATGCTCATCTTGCTTGTTTCGATATATCCATTTTGTGCCTATAATGTTATGCTTGCGAGGGTCAGGACGCTTGACAAGTTCCCAAACATTGTTCAGTTTGAACTGTTGAAGCTCTTCTTGCATAGCTTGAATCCATTCAGGTTCCATAAAGGCTTCAGCAACTTTCTTGGGTTCTGTTATTGACACAAAGGCAAAGTGCCCACAGAAATTTGCTAACTGTGTTGCTCTTGAGCGAGTAAGTGGACCAAGTGCATTGATGCTATCAATTATCTTCTCAATTTGTACTTCATTTGCAACACGAGGATGAACTGGACGAAGATTTTTCTCATGCTGATCATCATCAACATTGGGAGGATTGTCTTCAGGCTGAGCATTGTCTTCAGGTTGGTTAGGTGCAGAAATGATAAGTTCCTCTTCAGGCTGTGCTTCAGAAGGCATGATTTCACCAGTTCCCATTAGCTTGATAGATTCGCTAGGTGGAGCTTAGTCTAGTGTACTTGGGAGGAGCTCTCTTTGTGAACCATTGGTTTCATCAAACCGCATGTCCACAGTTTCGACGATTTTGTAGAGATAGAGTGTCGGTGTCAAAACCGGCGGATCTCGGGTAGGGGGTCCCGAACTGTGCGTCTAGGCCGAATGGTAACAGGAGACAAGGGACACGATGTTTTTACCCAGGTTTGGGCCCTCTCGATGGAGGTAAAACCCTACTCCTGCTTGATTAATATTGATGATATGGGTAGTACAAGAGTAGATCTACCACGAGATCAAGGAGGCTAAACCCTAGAAGCTAGCCTATGGTATGATTGTTGTATGATGGAGTCATCCTACGGACTAGAACCCTCCGGTTTATATAGACCCCGGATAGGGTTAGGGTTACACAGAGTCGGTTACAATGGTAGGAGATCTTGAATATCCGCATCGCCAAGCTTGCCTTCCACGCCAAGGAAAGTCCCATCCGGACACGGGACGAAGTCTTCAATCTTGTATCTTCATAGTCCAGGAGTCCGGCTGAAGGTATTGTTCGGCTATCCGAACACCCCCTAATCCAGGACTCCCTCAGTAGCCCCCGAACCAGGCTTCAATGACGACGAGTCCGGTGTGCAGATTGTCTTCGGCATTGCAAGGCGGGTTCTTCTCCAAATTCTGTGTACCTGTAGGAATAATGTCCGATTTTTGTAATGTAGTGCTCCTTGGCTTCCGCGCCCAATAATGGCCGTCTTCCACGTGTCAAACGAATGCGAAAAGCCGAGGCGTTTTTACATCCACACCCCTAGCCGCATAAATGAGCCGCCTATTTAACGGGATGGGGATTCAGATCCAAACCACACCTTCTCCTCTCCGCGAGTAATCATCAGAGCGCCTCCAGCAAAGGTCCATTCCAATATGGCCAGCCGTCGCAGCTCCTCCTCTCGCCCTTCCAGTCCTAAACCCGGAGACTGGGAGAGTTGCTCCATCCCGCACAGCGAGTTAGTGTCGCGTCAGGCCAAGGGATTTCTCCCTCAGGCTTATATGGTCCCGGTCCGAGCCAGACTCGCCACCTACAATGGCGGAAAACAAGCGGAGAGCACCCGCAATCCCTCTAAAGGAGAGCGGGTGTGCCTCGTCCCTTATCTAATAAGGGGACTGGGATTTCCAATTCATCCATTTCTCCGTGGGCTTCTGGAGTTCTACGGCCTCTAGCTGCACAATCTCACGCCCGCCTCTATATTACATATCGCGGGCTTCATTGCCCTTTGCGAGCTATTCATGGGTGTCGAGGCTCATTTCGCACTGTGGAAGAGGATATTCTGCCTGGTGCCCCGTTCTCAAGAGGGGTCTATATATCAAGTGGGCGGAGCCGAAGTGTGGCGCATCGCCGGGACCGGATACCTATCCGGAACCCCAAAGAAGGCGTCCGAGGACTGGCCTTCGGAATGGTTTTATATAGATGATGTCCCGCTACCGGACCCTATCCGGGTCGGTCTCCCTGGGTTCAACAGTGCTCCATTAAGGAAACGCTTGAGCTGGCGTCCGCGGAGCTCTCAGAGAGAAAGCGACAGAGACGTCCTTTACCTGATGGGCCGGATAAGACTATTGGCTCATTCCGGACTAACCATGATTGGAGTCATGGCCGCATGCGTTATGCGGGGGGTGCAGCCACTTCAATATAGGGGCCACCCCATGTGGGATTTTAACGGGGAGGATGACGCCACCCGTTACGGTCGTAAGGGGCCAGCCTCAGCTGCCGCTCTAGTAAAGATCTTATCCTCTTTGTACAAGGGAGAAGAGGAGGAATTCCTCCGCGTCAACCCGTAGGGCGGATTTACTATGTACAACCCTCCAAGTTGGGTAAGTGGACAATTGTGCTTGCCCGTTCGCTTTATATTCCCATGATTAAACATGTAGTCTAACGACTTCAACGCAGGAACTGCGTCAGGAGGTAAAGGATATAAACAGCCGTCCTCCACAGCCCGAGGATCCAGAACGGTTCCTCGATCCGGACTCCGAAGAGGATCCGGACATATCGGTGGAGCTTATTGACGGGGTGTTCCATCAGCTAAGCAAGGACAATACTTTGGTAGCCATTACGGCCGATTACCCAGGGTTAATCCCGGCCTCCCAGGTGACAGAGACCGGAGCCTCATCCCCTTGAGAAGGATTCCATTCTCACGTATTTCAGTTTTTCTGATGACAACCATGTTTTGCAGGGGAGATTTCCGAGGCGGGAGGCCGAACCTGCGGCAGCTAGCCAACGAGGGGCCGCAGGGCCCCGTGGGGTAAAAAGGAATGTGGTCCGGACTGAGATGTCGGCGCAAAGGTATAGCGTACCCACTTTTTCTCTGGTGTTATTCCTTCAGGGCAGATTAACGTTCGTGCCATCTTCAGGACGAAGAGACCTCGCCGGACTACATCCGGAGAGGTTGCCAATCGCGCCTCCACCATCCAGGCTCCAACGCCTGGCCCGGAAGCGGAGGCGAGCACAAGGCGCGCACCAGGCGCTCCTTCGACAGAGGATGCGGACAGGCTGTCTGCCACAAATTCTGAGGTGGAGAGTGCCATGAACCACAGGCGTCGCCGGACAGCACTTCGCGACGCTTGTTTCTCCCAAGAGGCCTTAGATGCCTTCAATTCGGGAGATGCGTACCTCTGTGCCGCTCAAAATGGTTTAGCCAGAGCCACGGAGCAGTATGTAAAAGACATATGGGTAAGAAAATTTTGGCCAAATATATATATACCAGTAGCCCCCGAGACTTGAAACAGTTAGAGTAACTGATTTAAGGATCATTTGTTATGCAGGTTCTTACAGAGAAGAATACCGTACTGTCCCAGGAGCTGGAAGAGTGCAAAGCCCAACTGGAGGCCGCACTAGCCGCGGCAGGGGAGCCCAAAGAGACCCCCTCTGGTAAGATACACTTCGAAAGATTAGTATTTTGCGGCGTGGGTGCAAATCTGACAAATCATATTGCAGATGGCGCCGGACTCGATCCGGAGAGGCAACAACTCTTACGCCGGCTAAAGGCCGGTGAGAGTATGCTGACAAAGGTGAGGCAGGAGAAGAATAATCTTCAGGATGCCTACACCAAGTTGGACGTTGAACTAAAAGATGTTCGTGGCCAGCTGTCGGACTCCACTAAGGAGAATCAGCGGCTTTGACGCGGCATATTTAGTAAGTGCTTAAACGAACTTTGATAAAAAAGAGTTCGGCGAGGAAGTCAACTAACAGAGTAATGTCTGTAGATATGCTAACAGGTTGTCCTGCAGAGGAGATGCCCGGTTCTACGGTGACCTTCTTCCCGATCTCTTGCAACTGCACAAGCGAGTTCGGCAGGCGATGCGAGGCGTTGCCCAAGCCTTATGGCCTTCCCACTCCATGCCCGAGGGCCTTGGAGAGCTTGCGGAGCAGCTTAAGGGAGCTCGCCGGCGCTTCCGGTTGTGGAAGATATCGGCCTGCCGACAAGGCGCTAGGGAGGCCTGGGCGATGGTGAAGACCCGGTTTACGAAGTCTGACCCAAACCCTTCGAGTGAAGCCATTGGAAATCTCATACAGTTCAGTCAATTTCTTCAATGACAGAGACGAAGCTCTTCTGGTCTCTGAGGAATTTGTTCTGACTGAGGAGTTAGGAATTCGCCAGTGCGGATTGCCTACAAGTGAGGAACATGATAGCCCTGAGGGGAATTTGAGCCTCAAATTTCCGACCGTTGTTGTGCTACGCGCCAGCTGTCCCAAAATATCTACCCAGCTGTCCCAAATTGCCTACAAGTAATGGCTGCTCCCTAGGCTATAAATAGCCGCCCCCTACAACCACTAGCCGGTTGGTTGCTCCGAGAGAAACTGACACTTGTCATTTGAGAGCATCCCATCCTCTGAGGACTTTGAGCGAAAATCATCAAGTGAGGAAAACCCAAACCCAAACACCCACAAACCCAAAGTGATTGAGCATCACTGAAGAGATTGATCCTGCGTGGATCCGACGCTTGTTACCTTTGAAGACTGTGCATCTTCCAGACGGTTAGACGTCATGGTCTAGAGCATCCAAGAGGAAATTGTGGATCGCCGAGTGACCGAGTTTGTGAAGGTTTGGAAGTAACCTGAAGTCTTACCACGAGTGATTGGGAGAGGTCTGTGTGACCTTAGCTCAAGGACAATACGATGATGACTGTGTGTCCGGGGCCGTGTGTCCTCAGGTTTAAATACCTAGCCGCTCCAACCAGACGTACAACTGTCACAACAGTTGGAACTGGTCTACCAAATCATTGTCTTCACCAAGCCAACTGGTTCTATTTCCTCAAGTCTTTCATTTCCTCATTATTGTGTTGTGTGCTTGTTCATATCTGTTTGAAGACTTTGACTGAATACTTTCTCAATTTCCTCAGTTCAATTTCTTCAGTCTGTTTGTCTTCATCCTGCTTTATCCTGTGTTTACGCTTTCTGTACTATGTGCTTGCTTTCATTTCATCACGATGACCATGCTTCTGTTCTGTTATGTTAGCATCTGAGTACTTATTCCGTTGCAAGTAGTTCTTCGCTTAGGAATTTCCTCACCCTGAAATTCCTTAGTGAAGAATTCGTAAAAATCGCCTATTCACCCCCCTCTAGTCGATATAACGCACTTTCACAACTTCACTCTTGACTCGCAACTGGCCTCATGATTTGTAGTTATCCCAGATGTATGTCCATCCTCAACTCGCAACTCATCTCGTAGTTGCCCAGTTGCAAGCCCATCCTTTGTCACACAAATAGGCTTGTGCTTTCTTTCAACACACAACTTGCCCTGACCCCTAGTTCCATGTCCAAACCCAACATGTAAACCCATCTGACTCAGTTGCATGTCGAAGCCAAACATGCAACTAATGCCTGACATAATTGCATGTCCACTCTCGCCATGCAACTCGTTCCCAACCTAGTACCCCTATATAGTTGTATTTTTTTTTTGCAAATACATGTTCGCTTTTGTAATACACATCGTATAATTTTTTGTATATATGGGAAACATTTTTTTACCACAAATTGAACATTTTTTAAATACATGATGAATATTTTTTCGAACACAAGCCCGAGCACTTTTTGTAATACATGCCAAACATTTTTCAATTTCCCACTAATCATTTTTCTAAATGGTATGAAACTTTTCAAAAAAATTATACGAACATTTTATTTACATTGCATAATTTTTTCCTAGAAAATGACATGTCTTGTTTAAATACGTGAAGTTTCTTTTAAAAAATTATCACGAACATTTACTTGCATGTTACGGTTTTGGTCCATTGTATATTATTACTTTTGAAACATCACAAAACATTATTTTGAAATGCATGAACATTTTTAAATGGTGCAAATTATATTTTTATTGAAACTTGATTATTAAAATAAAAATAAAAATAAATACATTCGTGTTTTCCAGAAAAGGTGTTCGGGGATTTTTGAAAATTGTCCATGTTCTCAAATTTTGTTCAAGAAGAAATTGTTCACAATACCAAATTTTGTTCTTTCAATTTTTTTGCATATAAATTAGGATTGAGATGATTTATATATGAAAATCGATTGCCTCGACGAGACGAAGACAATCCATATTGACCGCTCCTTCATCCGAGGTCGTCTTGAAGGCTTAATCGACCGAAAAGCACTTGGAACACTAAATTTGCCACTCGGAGTATAATTTCGGTCCCTAAGATAAGGTCGGATGATGATAAGCGAAACATCAAAATTGTTCCACTCGGCGACGTGAAATTTTTCATGCTGAAAACCCTTTTACTCGAGGTCATCTTATTTGCCTTATAGGTCGTGCCAAAATCTGATGTCAACAATCGACACTGGTCGGCGAATCAATTGTCGAGGAGAATAGGACAGAGAGAGTTTATCTTGTGTGTTCAATCACAACTTCACAAGGCCTTCCAACCAGACGTAGTCTTTTTGCAGAAGGGCAAACTGGTCTACTAAATCCTTTGTTGCTATCGAGCATCACTGCTATACCTGGCCATACCTCGGGCCGGGCCTAACCAAGCCCGACACAAAAAACCCAGGCCCGGCTGTCGGGCCTGTTTTCTGGGCTCGAGCCCGGCCCAAACACGTAAAAGCCTGTCGGGCTTCGGGCCGGCCCGTCCCGTCCTTTAGGAAAACGTGAAAACGATGGGCACGGGCCTGGCCCGGGAGTGGCATCGGGTCAGACCGGGTCGGGCTTTTTCGGGCCGGGCTGCCCATGGCCAGGACTAATCACTGCTGACCTCTATGCTCATTTTACTTTTGGATAATCTGTCGTGAGTTATGTTCCATGTGATAAGCATCAAAATGCCGAACGCTCGCAGAGAACCAGTGAAGCTAGCTATCAGTTGAGCCGACCCGTTTAAACTTGTATGCTCGTTTTGGTTTTGGTTCCTGAACTGTTTCGTTTATGCTTGTTTTATTTTATTTGGTTTTCCCATTTTTCTTCTTCATTTTTCACTGTTTTGCTTCTCTTTTAAAAAATAATAATTTTATTTATTTAATTTACTTTTAAAGTTTAATTTTCCTTTTTAGAAATATTGTAATATTTTAAATATTTTTTTTGGAATTTCAACATATGCTGTTGTTTTTAATTTGTTCAGAAAATTTACAAAATCCAAAAAATTCTCGCGTTTACAAATTTAGTTTGTAGTATCAAAAACTGTTATTGTTTTTTATTTTTTGTTCAGAATTTTCAAAGAAAGTTCATAGATTCAAAATCAGTTTGGGATTTTGAAAAATGTTTGAGCTTTTATTTTATTTTTCCAGAAAATATGAAAATGGCTCGCGTTTGAAAAACATTATTTTTTTATAAAAAATATTTTTTGCGTTTTGATTTTTTTTTTAAATCGGGCCTAGTGTTGTTGTTTAGTTGTTAATGCCTTTTTTTGTGAGAGGTAGTTGTTAATGCCTGTAACAAAAATATTCATGCCTGTAAATATTTGCTTTTTTAGGGCAAAGCCAAGTTTTATATATTCAACAAAAACCACATATTGTGGGATACAAGAAGTGTCGTGCGATTGGCCTAAAGAAAATATTTGCTGAGGAAATCCTCCTTGTGGGTGGGTCGGTCTCGGAGCTGGAATCGGAGGCCTTGTCCACAGCCCAGCCCGATATATTTATTTATAGGTCCACGGCGAATCGATCGTTCGCTCGCTCGCTCGGGGTGGGGAGAAAGAAGTCGGCGGCGGCGGCGGCGGCGCAGGGGGGAGAAAAAAAGATGGCGGCGGAGGAGGGGGCGACGAAGACGTTCCTAGTCCAGAGCGAGGACGGCATGAATTTCGTGGTGTCGGACCTGGAGGCGAGCCAATCCTGGGTCATCGATGGCGACACCGTCTGCTACGACGGCAAGCCCATCCGCGTCGACGTCGGCGGCAAAACACTCACCAAGGTTTTCCAGTACTGCAAGAAGCACGCCTACTCCGACGGCTACGATGTCAGCGCTTGGGACGCCAAGTTCATCGCCAAGTTCATCGGCGACCCGGGCCTCGAGACACTATACGATCTCATCCTGGTAAGCTTCAGCAATTAAATTTGTTGTTGATTCTGTCTGTCACACAAAATCCAATTATCTACTCCCTCCGGTCCCATCTCAGCGACACTTATTTTGGTACGGAGGGAAGTATATTACCCTTTTATATATCTGAGAAATTCTATCTCGATTCCCCACAAATTGAAAGTGCTGTTGCTTGAGTAATTTGTTTGTTAATTTTTTTACCAAAATTGCCCAGTCGGGGCCAAAGTTCAGGGAGACGCTAGGCCTAAATTGTGCGTACATTGCGGGCAGAACATGGGTTGTGAAGTAGTAGTTCTCAGCCACAAAAACATAAGAATACCAAATCTCCCCCCCCCCCCCCCCCCCCCCCCCGTTCATTGAACTGCAGCTACATTGAACATATAAATCAAGCTACGCAACCCGCTGATCTAGCGACATCGCTGGTTCAGATTCATCCAGCTCGCTCGTTGTGCCTCGCTGGCCGACGCCAGCGTCCTTTTAATCACCGTGGTCAACATCTGATCGCTCGTTTTCCTGTACGCCGCGTGACCAGCCTACAGCTGCTGACGGATGGGCCAGGCTTACGCGCGGGCTAGCGTTGCCAGCGTTGCAGCGGGACGGGCTGTACACACTAGCTAGGGAGCATGACCAGCAGCCACAATGCACAGCAGCAGCAAAAGACCATGACTGTTACCAACAGCAGCAAGCCAAGAGGCAAGAAGAGGACAAGGGCGGCAGAGAGCTAAAACGAGCCTAGGTTTTGGTATGTCCCGCCCTGACCGTTGATCCCATTTTCTCGCTGTTCCCCAGCCGAATCGCGCTTCACCTAGAAAGGCACTCTGCCTAGGTGTGCATCACGCGTTTCTGAGTGCACATGGTTAATAGCAATGTTTTTAAGGCGGTAAGGTGAGGCAAGGCGCTGGGGGGCGCCTAAGCGCTAAGGTGTAAGGCAAGGCATCGGCGATGACTTTGAGAGTTCTAAGCAGCATAATCTGCCGGAGAGTAGGGAGAGAAGCTGGTTGCTGCTGCCTGCTGTCCTAGAGAGGAGGAGGATCTGCCGGAGAGGAGGGGTGAAGCTGTAGGAGAGGAGCGGGAGGAGGATCTGCCAGAGAGGAGGGGTGAAGCTGTAGGAGAGGAGTGGGAGGAGGATCTGCCAGGAGAGGAGGGGGAGGGGGAGGTGCCGGAGAGGAGGAGGAGGGAGAAGCTCAGCTCCAGCCGCCAAAGGTAGGGATGGGGGAAAACTGGAACTAGTTCGATTTGTCTCTCCCCCTGCTCGTAACTGTTGGCACCAAGAACTCTGGTTCCCGTTCTTTTCTTCACGCCCAGAATCTGTTTCCCGCCTGAAGTCCCAGCCCTGCCTGAGGCGTCCTGATTTGCCTAAGGCGGGCAGAATGGTGCCTAGGCGGACGCCTTACGCATATGCATAAGGCAAGGCCGATGCCCTGTGACCTGGGAGCACCCTGACGCCTAAGCGACACATTAGGGACGGCTTAAAAACAATGATTAATAGCGCCTTTTTGAACTTCGGTAGGGGCCTTCCATATTGTTTTCGCAAAAAATACCGGTGGAGCTATTGTTTGGGTACAAACGTTCTTACACATAAATCTATTTCTCCTTCATCAGTAAATAAAAAGAACCAACATTACATGTTATTAGATTATTATGTGTGTTGTGTTTCATACGTATGAGTGAGTTTATGATTGTCTAGCCAAGCCTAATATCCCTAGTTCGCAAATGACGCACAAAGAGTCTGTGAATGTATTCTCGGAAAAGCAATTTTCTGCTGACTGCCCTACATAAGCAGTGTTTTGCGCCTTTATTGTTTCCTCTATCTTCTCCAATGACAATCAGCAACTGTGTGCATGCACCATATTTTTTTTCTTCACGTCTTTAAGCACTGTATTACTATTAACAGGCTTCCAACGAACTTAAAATCGAAGGACTGCTTGCACTGACCTGTCAGACTCTCGGCAATAAGATTAAGGGCAAGTCGCCACATGAGATCTGTGATATACTAAACATCAGGGGTGTCTTCACTCCGCAATTACATGAAGAGCATTCAAGTGGATCTTGTGCTAGCCACACGGTATGTCCCTTTATGATGTCTTTTCACTCTTCAGATGCAATACCACTTGATGATGTCTTCATTTTGACACCAACAACAAAACTGTACCATTATCTAGTCTTATTATTCCTTGGTGGCTTGGATGCAAAATCTTACCATCATGTACTCTTTGGTGTTTGTGAGCAGGCTTTGGCAGCTATGGGAATCATTGCAAATTGGTGGAACCTAGAGCTAAAATTGGTAGATAAGGCCTTACAGGCTCTCCACATAGTTCGTTGCCAGGAGTTCACCGGATACGAGCCCAAGATCAATGGTTTAGTACGTCATCGATTCAACGACTTCAACCTAGCCTTCTTTGACTTGGATAAAGAGAGTGAGTATTTTGATGATTATTCGTTCCATTACGTACTTTTTCTTTAAGGTCTTTATTGGATGCAAACACTGTATGCTGGCTTTGATTTGTGATCGTGGCCTTTATCCACAGCTAGCTTTTCCCGTGGCCCACCGCTTAACAACAAAACGCCAACGCGTGAGTCGGTCGTGAGATCATGTGTCAATGTCGTTTCCTTGAAGGTAAGGGAATCAGATGTTGGCTTTCCGGTCGACATATTTGGCACCGTTGTTGCAAGGGACTCTGTGGACTACAGATGTGTCTATCTGTTTCGGCGTGAAAGGGACGATCCCCAACACATCAGCTCGCCAGTATGCGTCTTTATTCCGTACTCGTGTTTGACTCTTGGTGGTGTCCAACGCGAAATTTCCAACTTATTTTTTTTTGCAGGATGATATGTTATCTTTGACAGATCCGTGTCGAGGGCTTGTCCCGGGAAGCAGTGTTTATTTTGAGATCGATTTAAAGATCAAGTGTGATGGTTGTGCGGACAAAGACTTTAGCAAAGGCATGGTAGAATTCGATTCGGTCCATCTTTGTGAAGGCAAGGTGACCATGACTCTTGGGCTAGGTAGTTGGCTGAGTTGGGTGGAGTTGTTATGTGCACAGGTCTACTGGCCTGTGGAAGCCACAATTGAAATAAATGTTTTGAAGGGGCCGTGCAATATCTCAAAGGTAGCTGCTTCGACTCCTGGAAACTTCAAGGATCATATCATTCTATACGAAGCAGCGGGTGGCCCGACGGTAATCGGTGACGGTGGCTCTGTTCCGTTGAATCGTCGTGTTGTTGCTGTCACACGGGAGCAGAAGCTGGCGCTCTTTATTGTGGGTGGCGATGCACTTGAACACCTTGCCCTCACTCTAGGTCATTCCCAAGAAATGGTCAATCGGAGGATGTGCTGTGCTGAAGTGGAGGTGAAAGTTGCCTGGACAGCTGTCCCTATAAGGAAGAGATCTAATATGATTAAGGTTGTGGCAAACCAGCGGCTATTGCTGTGATAAAAGTTGCTGTTTTTTCTGACGGTATCCAAAATGTAAGGTGTTATTTCGACTAGACAAACAGCTATTGAATTAATATGTATGTGGTTTATGTGATATATATGAAACTGAAGTGTGGTACCAATTTGAGCCTGTTTTTGTGGTTAAATTTACTTCGTAGATGTAATTCAATCACGACACTCGCACTGGATCTCAAAATCAACACATTGGTTCCTCAGAAACACATATTTTGATCATGAGAGAATCTAGAGCATATTTTGGGGTGGAATTTTCCTGTAGTTAAAACTTTAAAACGTTTTTGTGTAATCTAGAGCAACCGGTGAACATCTGTCCCAAATTGTGCTATCTGAGTGGGGGAATGGAGAGGGGCTATTGCTGTGATAACTCGATTTTTCTAGATGTGGAGGAAAACTCAATTTTCTGAAATAGCATGAAAGTAGTACCAGCATAGCATGCAATGCTAGTGCTTTTTAGAAAGGAAAAAGGAAAACTCAACTCCAGTTGTAATTGCTCCTCTCCCAGTAATAACCCATTATCCAACTTGATAAGAATAAAATTACAAGCACTAATTAGTTAGCACTCAAATTTGCTTCACAGCAGATTTCCCATGTCAAGTCTTAAATTACAAGTAGGATTATGATCCAGCTTACACACCAACATCCATCATGCTAGTGTAAGAGCATCACATTTCCAACAACATCCATCTTGTATTTGTTGCTCTTTGGAACCGCAGTCCACACGACTTGCACCTGCACCTGACCCCATCCCATCTTGTAAACACGGCCCTGATACGAAGGCCTCAGAGTGATGAAAGCGTCCTCGCCTTCCTCGGTAAGACCGTCGACATAGCTGCATTCGTCGGTAAGACTGACAAGGCTGACCACCACCTTCTTATCCACTGGGACAGCCACCACATGGCGTGCCAAGGCCACAGGGCCGCCAGCAGCACGGCCTGAATCACCACTGCTATACAGAATAATACGCTGCCTGTAGTTCCCTTCAGCCCAAGCTGATACTTGCCCGAGATTGCAGGCCCCCTTCAATATAGTGATTGCAATTGTAGCCTCCACGGGTCTCACAACGTTTTCACATTCAACTTCAACACGGCTCAGGCAGCTGGATAGACCCACCTTGATGGTCTTCTTGTCCACAGGGAGGCGGGCCTTACTGAGATATATCATGCCTTTGCTGAAATCCTTGGTTGCGCCTCCATGTCACCGGATCTTCAAGTTGGTCTCAAAGTAAACTTCATTTGCCAACACGATCCCTCGAGGTGGGTCTGTCAAAATCAACGTATCATCCTGCGCAAGCAAAATCATGTCAAAATAGGTAAAATAAACTTAAAACGATGTACACATTTACGTTTAGTATATATAGGTAAAATGTTTGGGGCACCTAGGTGCCTGGGCACCTAGGCCCAAACATGGCAAGCCATTTTTATTAGTGCATGACGTGCAATCAATGAAATAGTAGTTCCCCATTTTTCATTTGCATGCACTAGTACACTCAACGGTCAATGATTACTTTCCAAAAATATATTATGCTGATTTCCTAGCAATAATCCTTTTCCAAATATTATGTTGACCTATTATACCTAATAAAAATATACACATAAGCAGGCTATTATATCTAATGAAAATATACGGGCTTAAGCAAGAACCAATCTCACCTACGCATCAAAACCACAATGATAGTTTGTCAATTTGACTCCGTTTTAACCTTCGCAAGGACCGGGCGTAGCCATACTTGGTTCAACTAAAGTTGGAGAAACAGTCACCCGCAAGTCACCTTTGTGCAAAGCACGTCAGGGAAACCGGTCTCGCGTAAGCGTACGCGTAATGTCGGTCCGAGCCGCTTCATCCAACAATACCGCCGAACCAAAGTATGACATGCTGGTAGGCAGTATGACTTATATCGCCCACAACTCACTTGTGTTCTACTCGTGCATATAACATCAAACCATAAAACCTAGGCTCGGATGCCACTGTTGGGGAACGTAGTAATTTCAAAAATTTCCTACGCACACGCAAGATCATGGTGATGCATAGCAACGAGGGGAGAGTATGATCTACGTACCCTTGTAGATCGCAACGGAAGCGTTGACACAACGTAGAGGAAGTAGTCGTGCGTCTTCTTCCCGATCCGACCGATCCAAGTACCGTTACTCCGGCATCTCCGAGTTCTTAGCACACGTACAGCTCGATGACGATCCCTGGGCTCCGATCCAGCAAAGCTTCGGGGAGGAGTTCCGTCAGCACGACGGCGTGGTGACGATCTTGATGTATTACCGACGCAGGGCTTCGCCTAAGCACTACAACGATATTATAGAGGTGGAATATGGTGGCAGGGGGCACCGCACACGGCTACGGAACGATCTCAAGGATCAACTTGTATGTCTATGGGGTGCCCCCTGCCCCTGTATATAAAGGATGGAGGAGGAGGAGGCCGGCCAAGGCCATTGGTGCGGCCAGGATGGGAGTCCTACTAGGACTCCAAGTCCTAGTAGGAGTCCATCAAGAGGGGAGGAAGGGAGAAGGAAGTGGAGGAGTAGGAAAGGTGGCCGGCCCCCTTTTCCCTAGTCCAATTCGGACTAGAGGGGAGGGGGGGCGCAGTAGCCTTTTTCCTCTTCCCACTAAAGCCCATCAAGGCCCATTACTTCTCCCGTAACTACCCGGTACTCCGAAAAATACCCGAATCACTCAGAACCTTTCCGATGTCCGAATATAGTCGTCCAATATATCGATCTTTACGTCTCGACCATTTCGAGACTCCTCGTCATGTCCCCGATCTCATCCGGGACTCCGAACTCCTTCGGTACATCAAAACTCATAAACTCATAATATAACTGTCATCGAAACCTTAAGCGTGCGGACCCTACGGTTCGAGAACAATGTAGACATGACCGAGACACGTCTCCGGTCAATAACCAATAGCGGGACCTGGATGCCCATATTGGCTCCTACATATTCTACGAAGATCTTTATCGGTCAGACCGCATAACAACATACGTTGTTCCCTTTGTCATCGGTATGTTACTTGCCCGAGATTCGATCGTCGGTATCCAATACCTAGTTCAATCTCGTTACCGGCAAGTCTCTTTACTCGTTCCGTAATACATCATCTCGCAACTAACTCATTAGTTGCAATGCTTGCAAGGCTTATGTGATGTGCATTACCGAGAGGGCCCAGAGATACCTCTCCGACAATCGGAGTGACAAATCCTAATCTCGAAATACGCCAACCCAACATCTACCTTTGGAGACACCTGTAATGCTCCTTTATAATCACCCAGTTACGTTGTGACGTTTGGTAGCACCCAAAGTGTTCCTCCGGCAAACGGGAGTTGCATAATCTCATAGTCATAGGAACATGTATAAGTCATGAAGGAAGCAATAGCAACATACTCAACGATCGGGTGCTAAGCTAAATGGAATGGGTCATGTCAATCAGATCATTCAACTAATGATGTGACCTCATTAATCAAATAACAACTCTTTGTCTATGGTTAGGAAACATAACCATCTTTGATTAATGAGCTAGTCAAGTAGAGGCATACTAGTGACACTCTGTTTGTCTATGTATTCACACATGTATTATGTTTCCGGTTAATACAATTCTAGCATGAATAATAAACATTTATCATGAAATAAGGAAATAAATAATAACTTTATTATTGCCTCTAGGGCATATTTCCTTCAGTCTCCCACTTGCACTAGAGTCAATAATCTAGTTCACATCGCCATGTGATTTAACAGCAATAGTTCACATCACCATGTGATTAACACCCATAGTTCACATCGATATGTGATCAACACCCAAAGGGTTTACTAGAGTCAGTAATCTAGTTCACATCGCTATGTGATTAACACCCAAAGAGTACTAAGGTGTGATCATGTTTTTGCTTGTGAGATAATTTTAGTCAACGGGTCTGTCATATTCAGATCCGTAAGTATTTTGCGAATTTCTATGTCAACAATGCTCTGCACGGAGCTACTCTAGCTAAATGCTCCCACTTTCAATATGTATCCAGATTGAGACTCAGAATCATCTGGATCAGTGTCAAAAACTTGCATCGACGTAACCCTTTACGACGAACCTTTTTGTCACGTCCATAATCGAGAAACATATCCTTATTTCACTAAGGATAATTCTGACCGCTGTCCAGTGATCTACTCCTAGATCACTATTGTACTCCCTTGCCAAATCAGTGCAGGGTATACAATAGATCTGGTACACAGCATGACATACTTTATAGAACCTATGGCCAAGGCATAGGGAATGACTTTCATTCTTTTTCTATCTTCTGCCGTGGTCGGGCTTTGAGTCTTACTCAACTTCACACCTTGTAATACAGGCAAGAACTCTTTCTTTGACTGTTCCATTTTGAACTACTTCAAAATCTTGTCAAGGTATGTACTCATTAAAAAAAACTTATCAAGTGTCTTGATCTATCTCTATAGATCTTGATACTCAATATGTAAGCAGCTTCACCGAGGTCTTTATTTAAAAAACTCCTTTCAAACACTCCTTTTATGCTTTACAGAATAATTCTACATTATTTCCGATCAACAATATGTCATTCACATATACTTATCAGAAATGCTGTAGTGCTCCCACTCACTTTCTCGTAAATACAGGCTTCACCGCAAGTCTGTATAAAACTATACGCTTTGATCAACTCATCAAAGCGTATATTCCAACTCCGAGATGCTTGCACCAGTCCACAGATGGATCGCTGGAGTTTGCACATTTTGTTAGCACATTTCGGATTGACAAAACCTTCTGGTTGTATCGTATACAACTCTTCTTTAGTAAATCCATTAAGGAATGCAGTTTTGTTTATCCATTTGCCAGATTTCATAAAACGCGGCAATTGCTAACATGATTCGGACAGACTTAAGCATAGATACGAGTGAGAAACTCTCATCGTAGTCAACACCTTGAACTTGTCGAAAACCTTTTTGCGACAATTCTAGCTTTGTAGATAGTAACACTACTATCAGCGTCCGTCTTCCTCTTGAAGATCCATTTATTCTTAATTGCTTGCCGATCATCGGGCAAGTCAACCAAAGTCCATACTTTGTTCTCATACATGGATCCCATCTCAGATTTCATGGCTTCAAGCCACTTTGCGGAATCTGGGCTCACCATCGCTTCTTCATAGTTCGTAGGTTCATCATGATCTAGTAGCATGACTTCCAGAACAGGATTACTGTACCACTCTGGTGGGGATCTTACTCTGGTTGATCTACGAGGTTCAGTAGTATCTTGATCTGAAGTTTCATGATCATTATCATTAGCTTCCTCACTAACTGGTGTAGGTGTCACTGAAACAGTTTTCTGTGATGTACTACTTTCCAGTAAGGGAGCAGGTACTGTTACCTCGTCAAGTTCTACTTTCTTCCCACTCACTTCTTTCGAGAGAAACTCCTTCTCTAGAAAAACTCCGAATTTAGCAACAAAAGTCTTGCCTTCGGATTTGTGATAGAAGGTGTACCCAACAGTCTCCTTTGGGTATCCTATGAAGACATATTTCTCCGATTTGGGTTCGAGCTTATCATGTTGAAACTTTTTCACATAAGCATCGCAGTCCCAAACTTTAAGAAACGACAGCTTAGGTTTCTTGCCAAACCATAGTTCATACGGTGTCATCTCAACGGATTTAGATGGTGCCCTATTCAACGTGAATGCAGCTGTCTCTAATGCATAAACCCAAAACGATAGTGGTAGATCGGTAAGAGACATCATAGATCGCACCATATCTAATAAAGTATGGCTATGACGTTCGGACACACCATTACATTGTGGTGTTCCAGGTGGCATGAGTAGTGAAACTATTTCACATTGTTTTTAACTGAAGGCCAAACTCGTAACTCAAATACTCTTCTCTACGATCAGATCGTAGAAACTTTATTTTCTTATTACGATGTTTTTTCACTTCACTCTGAAATTTTTTGAACTTTTCAAATGTTTCAGACTTGTGTTTCATCAAGTAGATATACTCATATCTGCTCAAATCATCTGTGAAGATCACAAAATAATGATACCTGTCGCGAGCCTCAATATTCATCGGACCGCATACATCAGTATGTATGATTTCCAACAAATCCGTTGCTCGCTCCTATTGTTCCGAAGAACAGAGTCTTAGTCATCTTGCCCATGAGGCATGGTTCGCAAGCATCAACTGATTCATAATCAAGTGATTCCAAAAGCCCATCAGCATGGAGTTTCTTCATGCGCTTTATACCAATATGACCTAAACGGCAGTGCTACAAATAAGTTGCACTTATCATTATTAACTTTGCATCTTTTGGTTTCAATATTATGATTATGTGTATCACTACGATTGAGATCCAACGAACTATTTTCATTGAGTGTATGACCATATAAGGTTTTATTCATGTAAACAGAACAACAATTTATTCTCTTACTTAAATGAATAACCGTATTACAATAAACATGATCAAATCATATTCTTGCTCAACGCAAACACCAAATAACACTTATTTAGGTTCAACACTAATCCCGAAATTATAGGGAGTGTGCGATGATGATCATATCAATCTTGGAACCACTTCCAACACACATCGTCACTTCACCCTTAACTAGTCTCTGTTTATTTTGCAACTCCCGTTTCGAGTTACTAATCTTAGCAACTGAACTAGTATCAAATACTGAGGGTTTGCTATAAACACTAGTAAAGTACACATCAATAACATGTATATCAAATATACTCATGTTCACTTTGCCATCCTTCTTATCCGCCAATCACTTGGGGTAGATCCGCTTCCAGTGACCAGTTCCTTTGCAGTAGAAGCACTTAGTCTCAGGCTTAGGACCAGACTTGGGCTTCTTCACTTGAGCAGCAACTTGCTTGCTGTTCTTCTTGAAGTTCCCCTTCTTCCCTCTGCCCTTTTCTTGAAACTAGTGATCTTGTCAATCATCAACACTTGATGTTTTTCTTGATTTCTACCTTCGTTGATTTCAGCATCACGAAGAGCTTGGGAGTTGTTTTCGTCATCCCTTGCATACTATAGTTCATCACGAAGTTCTACTAACTTGGTGATGGTGACTAGAGAATTCTGTCAATCACTATCTTATCTAGAAGATTAACTCCCACTTGATTCAAGTGATTGTAGTACCCAGACAATCTGAGCACGTGCTCACTAGTTGAGCGATTCTCCTCCATCTTTTAGCTATAGAACTTGTTGGAGACTTCATATCTCTCAACTCGGGTATTTGCTTGAAATATTAACTTCAACTCCTGGAACATCTCATATGTTCCATGACGTTCAAAACGTCTTTGAAGTCCCGATTCTAAGCCATTAAGCATGGTGCACTAAACTATCAAGTAGTCATCATATTGAGCTAGCCAAACGTTCATAATGTCTGCATCTGCTCCTGCAATAGGTCCGTCACCTAGCGGTGCATCAAGGACATAATTCTTTTGTGCAGCAATGAGGATAAACCTCAGATCACGGATCCAATCCGCAACTTTGCTACTAACAGCTTTCAACACAATTTTCTCTAGGAACATATCAAAATAAACATATGAAAGCAACAACGCGAGCTATTGATCTACACCATAGATATGCTAATACTACCAGGACTAAGTTCATGATAAATTAAAGTTCAATTAATCATATTACTTAAGAACTCCCACTTAGATAGACATCCCTCTGATCCTCTAAGTGATCACGTGATCCAAATCAACTAAACCATGTCCGATCATCACGTGAGATGGAGCAGTTTCATTGGTGAACATCACTATGTTGATCGTATCTACTATATGATTCATGCTCGACCTTTCGGTCTCCGTGTTCCGAGGCCATATCTGTATATGCTTGGCTCGTCAAGTATAACCTGAGTATTCCGCGTGTGCAACTGTTTTGCACCCGTTGTATTTGAACGTAGAGCCTATCACACCCGATCATCACGTGGTGTCTCAGCACGAAGAACTTTCGCAACGGTGCATACTCAGGGAGAACACTTCTTGATAATTAGTGAGAGATCATCTTATAATGCTACCGTCAATCAAAGCAAGATAAGATGCATAAAAAGATAAACATCACATGCAATCAATATAAGTGATATGATATGGCCATCATCATCTTGTGCTTGTGATCTCCATCTCCGAAGTACCGTCATGATTTCTATCGTCACCGGCATGACACCATGATCTCCATCATCTTGATCTATATCAATGTGTCGTCACATGGTCGTCTCGCCAACTATTGCTCTTGCAACTATTGCTATCGCATAGTGATAAAGTAAAGCAATTATTTGGCGCTTGCATCTTATGCAATAAAGAGACAACCATAAGGCTTTTGCCAGTTGCCGATAACTTTAACAAAACATGATCATCTCATACAACAACTTATATCTCATCACGTTTTGACCATATCACATCACAACATGCCCTGCAAAAACAAGTTAGACGTCCTCTACTTTGTTGTTGCAAGTTTTACGTGGCTGCTACGGGCTTAAGCAAGAACCAATCTCACCTACGCATCAAAACCACAATGATATTTTGTCAATTTGACTCCGTTTTAACCTTCGCAAGCACCGGGCGTAGCCATACTTGGTTCAACTAAAGTTGGAGAAACAGTCACCCGCAAGTCACCTTTGTGCAAAGCACGTCAGGGAAACCGGTCTCGCGTAAGCGTACGCGTAATGTCGGTCCGAGCCGCTTCATCCAACAATACCGCCGAACCAAAGTATGACATGCTGGTAGGCAGTATGACTTATATCGCCCACAACTCACTTGTGTTCTACTCGTGCATATAACATCAAACCATAAAACCTAGGCTCGGATGCCACTGTTGGGGAACGTAGTAATTTCAAAAATTTCCTACGCACACGCAAGATCATGGTGATGCATAGCAACGAGGGGAGAGTATGATCTACGTACCCTTGTAGATCGCAACGGAAGCGTTGACACAACGTAGAGGAAGTAGTCGTGCGTCTTCTTCCCGATCCGACCGATCCAAGTACCGTTACTCCGGCATCTCCGAGTTCTTAGCACACGTACAGCTCGATGACGATCCCTGGGCTCCGATCCAGCAAAGCTTCGGGGAGGAGTTCCGTCAGCACGACGGCGTGGTGACGATCTTGATGTATTACCGACGCAGGGCTTCGCCTAAGCACTACAATGATATTATAGAGGTGGAATATGGTGGCAGGGGGCACCGCACACGGCTACGGAACGATCTCAAGGATCAACTTGTATGTCTATGGGGTGCCCCCTGCCCCTGTATATAAAGGATGGAGGAGGAGGAGGCCGGCCAAGGCCATTGGTGTGGCCAGGATGGGAGTCCTACTAGGACTCCAAGTCCTAGTAGGAGTCCATCAAGAGGGGAGGAAGGGAGAAGGAAGTGGAGGAGTAGGAAAGGTGGCCGGCCCCCTTTTCCCTAGTCCAATTCGGACTAGAGGGGAGGGGGGCGCAGCAGCCTTTTTCCTCTTCCCACTAAAGCCCATCAAGGCCCATTACTTCTCCCGTAACTACCCGGTACTCCGAAAAATAACCGAATCACTCGGAACCTTTCCGATGTCCGAATATAGTCGTCCAATATATCGATCTTTACGTCTCGACCATTTCGAGACTCCTCGTCATGTCCCCGATCTCATCCGGGACTCCGAACTCCTTCGGTACATCAAAACTCATAAACTCATAATATAACTGTCATCGAAACCTTAAGCGTGCGGACCCTACGGTTCGAGAACAATGTAGACATGACCGAGACACGTCTCCGGTCAATAACCAATAGCGGGACCTGGATGCCCATATTGGCTCCTACATATTCTACGAAGATCTTTATCGGTCAGACCGCATAACAACATACGTTGTTCCCTTTGTCATCGGTATGTTACTTGCCCGAGATTCGATCGTCGGTATCCAATACCTAGTTCAATCTCGTTACCGGCAAGCTCTCTTTACTCATTCCATAATACATCATCTCACAACTAACTCATTAGTTGCAATGCTTGCAAGGCTTATGTGATGTGCATTACCGAGAGGGCCCAGAGATACCTCTCCGACAATCGGAGTGACAAATCCTAATCTCGAAATACGCCAACCCAACATCTACCTTTGGAGACACCTGTAATGCTCCTTTATAATCACCCAGTTACGTTGTGACGTTTGGTAGCACCCAAAGTGTTCCTCCGGCAAACGGGAGTTGCATAATCTCATAGTCATAGGAACATGTATAAGTCATGAAGGAAGCAATAGCAACATACTCAACGATTGGGTGCTAAGCTAAATGGAATGGGTCATGTCAATCAGATCATTCAACTAATGATGTGACCTCGTTAATCAAATAACAACTCTTTGTCTATGGTTAGGAAACATAACCATCTTTGATTAATGAGCTAGTCAAGTAGAGGCATACTAGTGACACTCTGTTTGTCTATGTATTCACACATGTATTATGTTTCCAGTTAATACAATTCTAGCATGAATAATAAACATTTATCATGAAATATGGAAATAAATAATAACTTTATTATTGCCTCTACGGCATATTTCCTTCAGTTTACCTACTCTAAATTGTGCCTAT
This sequence comes from Triticum urartu, assembly GCF_056163025.1. Classification (NCBI taxonomy): domain Eukaryota; kingdom Viridiplantae; phylum Streptophyta; class Magnoliopsida; order Poales; family Poaceae; genus Triticum; species Triticum urartu. The sequence continues at coordinate 716,652,730 of NC_141874.1, forward strand.
ACTATATGGAAATTTCTTGAGGAACGATTTCCCGATTATTCCTTGAAAAATTTGGATGAAATTCTCCATAAATCTATTGCCATGAGTAAAATGAACTCTAGTGATCCTAGTTTTGGTGATTGTCTATTTGAGCTTACTAATCTCATGCATGCTAGAGGAAATGTTGGAATCATTAGTGATATTATATCCGAAGCTATAAGAATTCATAAAAGTGACCACTTTGATGATCATTTATCTAATGAATCACTCTTTCTAGGAAATGATGAGTCACAAGATCATGTTGAACATGGATACTACGATGAGAATGATGATAGTGACTTCGATCTTGATGATGCAATGAGACACTTTGGTCTTATGGCAAATCTTCGAGGATATGTGTCAGGAGGAAAGGAATGGGTTCTCGATAGTGGATGTACTGATCATATGACCGGAGACGAAGAGATGTTCCATGAGCTTGCTGAAAATGATGGCCCTCGAAAGTATGTCACCTTTGGTGATAATTCAAAGGGTAAGGTGGTTGGCCTTGGTAAGGTGGCCATCTCACACGATAGCTCCATTCAAAATGTCATGCTCGTTGAATCCCTTGGCTACAACTTACTTTTAGTATCTAGACTTGCTGATTTCGGATTGAATGTCCTATTTACTGAGGTAGATTGCCAAGTGTTTCGTCGAGATAATCATAAAATGGTCTTTACCGGTATACGTAGAGGTGACCTTTACATTGTCGATTTTTCTAAAAAGGCACAACCTAAAACTTGCTTTATTGCTAAATCCTCAAAAGGTTGGTTGTGGCATAGATGACTAGGTCATGTTGGCATGAGAAACCTTGACAAGCTTATTAAAGGAAATCATATCCTTGGAGTTAACGATGTCATATTTGATAAGGATAGACTTTGCAGTGCTTGTCAAGCAGGTAAACAGGTTGGAGGAAGGCATCCCGTGAAGAACATCATGACCACAAGGAGGCCACTCGAGCTACTTCATATGGATCTTTTTGGTCCCAATGCCTACAAGAGTCTCGGTGGAAATTCGTTTGGTCTAGTTATAGTTGATGATTTTTCAAGATTTACATGGGTGTTCTTTCTTGATGATAAATCGCAGGTCCAAAAGATCTTCAAAAACTTCGCCCAAAATCAGTTTGACGTGAAGATCAAGAAGGTTCAGAGTGACAACGGAACGGAGTTCAAGAACGCAAATGTGGACACCTTTCTTGATGAAGAAGGAATTTCACATGAGTTCTCGGCTACGTACACACCTCAACAAAATGGAGTTGTTGAGAGGAAGAACCGGACGCTCATCGAAATGGCAAGAACGATGCTTGATGAGTACAAGACGCCGAAGCACTTTTGGGCAGAAGCGGTTGAGACAGCTTGTCATGCAACAAATCGCTTGTATCTTCACAAGCTACTCGGCAAGACGGCATACGAGCTCCTCACCGGTAATAAACCCCAAGTTGGATACTTTCGAGTATTCGGCTCAAAGTGCTACATTCTAGATAAGCATCGTCGTTCAAAGTTTGCTCCTAAATCTCATGAAGGTTTCCTACTTGGTTATGGCTCAAACTCTCACACTTACCGTGTCTACAACAATTTCACCCGAAAGGTTGAAGAAACGTTAGATGTGAAGTTTGATGAATCTAATGGCTCGCAAGTAGAGCAATTGCCAATTGATGTAGGAGACAAAGACCCTTCGGAAGCAATCCAAGACTTGTCTATTGGCAAAATTCGTCCAACGGAGGTGAAGGAGAGTACCTCGTCCGTCCAAGTGGAAGCTTCTACTTCACGACAAGGTGAACCAAGAATCGACACGGAGGCATCCACAAGTAGGACACACCAAGATGAAGAAAACGAGGAAATGCATCAAGACGAACATCAACAACCTCCTACTCCACCACGACAAGAGAACGACAACACCAACAATGAAGAAGGCCAAGAAGAAGGACAAGATGAAGAAGATGTTCAACGAAGACCCAAGCAAAATCTTTCACGGTTCGAGCAAGAATTGCCAAAGATCATCCCGTCGAGCAAATCTACAATGATATCCAAACCGGGAGAATTACTCGCTCAAAAACTCGTTTAGCTAACTTTTGTGAAAACTATTCATTCATCTCTAGCATTGAACCTATGAAGGTCGAAGAAGCATTGGAAGATCCGGATTGGATAAACGCTATGCATGAAGAGCTACACAACTTTGAGAGAAACCAAGTTTGGACATTGGTTGAGAAGCCCGACAACAACCACAACATCATTGGTACCAAATGGGTGTTTCGCAATAAGCAAGATGAAGATGGACAAGTGGTTCGCAACGAAGCACGTCTCGTCGCCCAAGGATACACACAAGTTGAAGGTATGGACTATGGTGAGACATATGCTCCCGTTGCTAGACTTGAGTCTATTCGCATCTTACTTGCCTATGTTAATCACCATAATATCACCTTGTACCAAATGGACATTAAAAGTGCCTTTCTAAATGGTGAAATAGAGGAGGAGGTTTATGTCAAACAACCTCCCGGCTTTGTCAATCCTAAGAAACCTAATCATGTTTACAAACTTCACAAAGCCCTTTATGGTCTTAAACAAGCTCCTAGAGCATGGTATAAATGCCTGACCAAGTTCCTTATTGCAAGTGGTTTTGAAATTGGAAAAATTGATTCCACACTTTTTACTAAAAGGGTTAACGGAGAACTATTTGTATGCCAAATTTATGTTTATGATATCATATTTGGTTCTACTAACCCTCTTTTTAGTGAAAAGTTTGGAAAGCTTATGTTGAAGAAGTTTGAGATGTCTATGATGAGTGAACTCAAATTCTTTCTCGGTTTGCAAATCAAGCAAACTAAGGAAGGTACATTTATCTCTCAAACGAAGTACACCAAAGACTTATTCAAGAAGTTCAATATGCAAGAATGCAAAGGTATGTCTACACCCATGCCTACTAGTGGACATAATGATTTGACCAAAGATGGTGAAATGGTTGATCAAAAGGTTTATCGCTCTATGATTGGTTCATTGTTATACCTATGTGCCTCACGTCCCGACATTATGCTAAGTGTGTGCATGTGTGCACGATATCAAGCTGCTCCTAAAGAATGTCATCTCAAGGCCGTGAAAAGGATAGTGAGATACTTAATCCATACACCAAATTTTGGCATTTGGTATCCTAAGAGGTCCTCTTTCGATCTTGTTGGGTATTCCGACTCGGATTATGCCGGAGACAAGGTTGATAGAAAGTCCACTTCGGGTACGTGTCAATTTCTTGGTAGATCTCTTGTGTCTTGGTCCTCCAAGAAACAAAACTCGGTATCCTTATCCACCGCCGAAGCGGAATACATTGCCGCTGGTTCATGTTGTGCTCAATTACTTTGGATGACCCAAACTCTTAAAGATTATGGAGTCTATGTGAAACATGTTCCATTGCTTTGTGACAATGAAAGTGCTATCAAAATTGGTCATAATCATGTACAACATTCTCGAACTAAGCATATTGAAGTTCGTCATCATTTCATTCGAGATCATGTTGCTAAGGGTGACATTGATCTTAAGCATGTTCGTACCGATAAGCAATTAGCGGATATATTCACTAAACCACTTGATGAGAAAGTATTTTGCAGGTTGAGAGGAGAATTGAACATCATTGATGTTTCGAACTTGGAGTAGAAACTCCATTGGATACATGCAAGACATGAGCTTATGACTAATCCTTGATATATCTCTTATGATGACTATCTTATGTCTTGGATATATTTGTACCTTGCATGTTATCTAACCCATGTAGGTACTTGGATGAATCTAATTATATGAGATTGCAACTCACTCACATCTTGAGCAATCCCTACATCACCAAGTCTCTACACAACGGTGGTTGAAGACAAGGAAGCACGAAACCACTCAAACATATCCTTTGACAAATTCTGTGTTGAGCTTCATGATTGTCATTTTTGGATATAAAAGTGCTTTTCCTTGCAAGAACTAACCCATGTAGGTAGATGAACTCAAAATTCCAAGTGGTGCTCCCAACTCTTGATGAGCTACATCAACCTTGAGCACCCACACAAGTTCCACTACATGAGCAAGACCCACACCACCACCCAAGGTATGATATTCCATCTTAGAGAAGCTTTACTCAAAGTCATGAGTCAAAGCAACTCAACAAGATGAGAATACATCAAGATGCTTAAACGAAAAATAGTAACCCCATTTTGAGCTTAAACGATGAGTATGACCTATGATCAAGTGTTCTCACTTGACTCCTAAGTCAATATACTCTAACATAGGTGACTATGTCACCGCCCAATTCTAGATGAAGTTCTCTTGTGCTCTTTTCTTTGTGTATTATTGCATTTGTCTCTTGCATATTTATTTCCTTTTTAAAAAAAACTTCATCTAGAACTTACATTCTTTTTTATTCTTGCTCTGCATATTTCTGCATCAAATTCCTTGCAAATCTTTCAGTTAATTCATTGCAAATCTTTGTGAGATCTTATTTGATTAGTGAGCTGAGGTGACAAGTATTTTCTCTGTGATGAACTTGATTTCACCGAATTGTAATTTTCGGTCCAACCGAATCCCTTCGGTACCACCGAAACATGACACTCGGTGCCACCGATTTCTCAACATGAAAAACAGTTTGCCACTTATTCTATATTTCTTCTGATCCAGCTCCACTCGATGAATCTTATCCTTTACAAGCATCACAGTTCTATCCATTGCTTTGTGCTGAATCTCAAGGACCAAACCTATTCGACAGATTCCAGAAAAACCTTCTTGGAAATTGATGTCAAAGGGGGAGAGAGAGATCACATCAAAGCTTATCATCAGAAAGAAAGTTTTAAGGGGGAGAAAGAGATCTCCAGGGGGAGAGAACACTCAAGGATCCCAGATGCTTGATGGTCAAGAGGAGAGATGCCACATGTCTTTTTGGGGGAAAGACATGTTCATATGTGCTCATTTGCATTATGTTCTATTCATTCACATATTTCAGCTCTGATTTTCTGTTCCCTATCTTCTCCCAATATCCCATGTCAAATTCAGGGGGAGCAAGACATCTAAGGGAAAGAAATCATTCAAATTCATTGCATATCTTTACTCTTGGGGACATGTCTAATCTAATGTGGTACCTTGTACTCACTTTCTACATGTCATCCCAGTCTTGGTATTCTTGTGGTTTTCCTTGGTTTGCTCTGGCTAGTGGATGTACCTGTGTTATCTAACCTTGTTTATGCAGGTTCATTCCATCCTAAGCCAACTCAAGACTACAAGGTAAGTATATGCATCAGAATCATGAGTATGAGGAATTCTTGCTTTTGTACATACTGTTTGCAAGAAGGACTCATAAGCATGAAGGTATTTCTCTTAATAATCTTTTGCTCTGATGCATATAACCAAGATACATGTAACACATTGCCTACTCTATCATGATTATGCTCTCACATGGTTCTACATTTTATATTTACATGATTGCATACATGTAGGGGGAGCCTATGTTTGTTACATGTTCTTCCAAAGCATTACTTGCTATTCTTTGTATCTTAATCTAAAGCTTTGATGTATGTTGCCATCAATTACCAAAAAGGGGGAGATTGAAAGCACAAGTGCTCCCCAGGTGGTTTTGGTAATTAATGTCAACATATCTCTTGTTGGACTAACACTTTTATCTAGTATGTTTCAGATAAGTTCAACAATGGAGTGGCATGGACTAAAGGTTGTGGGAACTCCTTCAAGATGCTAAGGACAAAGGATTGGCTAAAGCTTCAAGCTCAAGACTCTTCATTTTACATTTTAGTGATCCAAGACCACATTGAGTCCATAGGAAAAGCCAATACTATCAAGGAGGGATGAGGTGTTGCTTAATGAGCCTTTTGCTCCATGTGCTTAATGATATGCTTCAAAACCCTCAGCTACTTTCCCACTTCCACATATGACCTAAACCCAAAGTCAAACTCGGACCTACCGGTTCTTTCTATCCGGCGCCACCGAGTTTCATATGTCATAAGCCACTGCCAAACCCTAGCAAATCGGTTCTACCGATAGGGATCTCGGTCTCACCGAGATGGGATTGTAATCTCACTGTGTATGTCCATTACCAAAATCGGTCTCACCGAGTTTAGGCAATCGGTACTACTGAGATTACAATGCAAACTCTCTGGTTAACTCATTACCAAAATCGGTCTAACCAAGTTTTGTAATCGGTCCCACCGAGTTTGCCTGACCAACTCTCTGGTTAGCCAATTACCAAATCGGTCTCACCGAGTTTGTGTAATCAGTCTCACCGAGATTACGTTATGCCCAAACCCTAACCATATCGGTCCTACCGAGTTGCATGTCAGTCCCACCGAAAATCTCTAACGGTCACTAGGTTTACTGTTTCGGTCTGACCAAGTTTGTCGATTCGGTCCCACCGAGATTGGTAAATTGTGTGTAACGGTTGGATTTTAAGTGGAGGCTATATATACCCATCCACCTCCTCTTCATTCGTTGAGAGAGCCATCAGAACACATCTACACTTCCAACCCATATGTTCTGAGAGAGAACTTCCTACCCTTGTGTTGAGGCCAAGATATTCCATTCCTACCATATGAATCTTGATCTCTAGCCTTCCCCAAGTTGCTTTCCACTCAAATCTTCTTTCCACCAAATCCAAATCCTGTGAGAGAGAGTTGAGTGTTGGGGAGACTATCATTTGAAGCACAAGAGCAAGGAGTTCATCATCAACACACCATTTGTTACTTCTTGGAGAGTGGTGTCTCCTAGATTGGCTAGGTGTCACTTGGGAGCCTCCGACAAGATTGTGGAGTTGAACCAAGGAGTTTGTAAGGGCAAGGAGATCGCCTACTTCGTGAAGATCTACCGCTAGTGAGGCAAGTCCTTTGTGGGTGATGGCCATGATGGGATAGACAAGGTTGCTTCTTCGTGGACCCTTCGTGGGTGGAGCCCTCCGTGGACTCGCGCAACCGTTACCCTTCGTGGGTTGAAGTCTCCATCAACGTGGATGTAGGATAGCACCACCTATCCGAATCACGGGAAAAACATCCGTGTCTCCAATTGCGTTTGAATTCTCCAAACCCTTCCCCTTACATTCTTGCAAGTTGCATGCTTTACATTCCGCTGCTCATATACTCTTTGCATGCTTGCTTGATATGTATTGTGCATGTTGAAATTGTGCCTAAAGCTCCACTCAAACCAAAAAGCTTAAAAATTGCAACTTTAGCACTAAGTGTCTAATCACCCCCCCCCTCTAGACACACCTACTTCTAGATCCTACAGTATCCTTCCCTGATTCTTTTTCTCTTTGATTCCTCGTACGTGGAGGCTTTAAGGTAAGAATCCCCTCTCACCCATTGTTTGTTTGTTTGTTTTTCTCAATTTTGGACTCCTTTGCTGATGTAGCTAAATCCGACGATCTCGAGGTAGAGGATCCCGAGCTTAGCATCTAGAAACCCTGTCTTCCATTCTTACCTCCCTCCTCTTCTTAATTAAATGAAAATAAAAACAAGTCTTTCCTTTCCGAATCACTTTTACTAAAAAAACAAGTCTTTCTTTGATGCGTACATGTCGATGCTAATTTTGTTGTTCTCATTTTTGTCGACTGGCGGGTCACCCATCTGGTCTGTACGTCGATCCGCCCCCGCTGTTTTTGTCTTTGTTTTTCTCACCAAAACCTAAAAGAACCCTAGGGGGTATCCTTCCCTGATTCTTTTTCTCTTTGATTCCTCGTACGTGGAGGCTTTAAGGTAAGAATCTCCTCTCACCCATTGTTTGTTTGTTAGTTTTTCTCGATTTTGGACTCCTTTGCTGATGTAGCTAAATCCGACGATCTCGAGGTAGAGGATCCCGAGCTTAGCGTCTAGAAACCCCTTCTTCCATTCTTACCTCCCTCCTCTTCTTAATTAAATGAAAATAAAAACAAGTCTTTCCTTTCCGATCACTTTTACTAAAAAAACAAGTCTTTCTTTGATGCGTACATGTCGATGCTAATTCTGTTGTTCTTCGTTTTGTCGACTGGCCGGTCACCCATTTGGTCCGTACGTCGATCCGCCCCCGCTGCTTTGTCTTTGTTTTTCTCACCAAAACCTAAAAGAACCCTAGGGGGTATCCTTCCCTGATTCTTTTTCTCTTTGATTCCTCGTACGTGGAGGCTTTAAGGTAAGAATCTCCTCCCACCCATTGTTTGTTTGTTTGTTTGTTTGTTTGTTTCTTTGTTTATTTGTTTTTCTCGATTTTGGGCTCCTTTGCTGATGTAGCTCAATCCGACGATCTCGAGGTAGAGGATCCCGAGCTTAGCCTCTAGAAACCCCTTCTTCCATTCTTACCTCCCTCCTCTTCTTAATTAAATGAAAATAAATTTTCTTTCCTTTTTAAATCACTTTTGCTAAAAAAAACAAGTCTTTTTTTGTTGCGTCCATGTCGATGCTAATTCTGTTGTTCTCAGTTTTTTCGACTGGCGGGTCACCCACCTGGTCCGTACGTTGATCTACCGCCGCTGTTTTTCTCTTTGTTCTTCCCACCAAACCTAAAAGAACCCTAGGGGGTATCCTTGCCTGATTCTTTTACGCTTTGATTCCTCGTACGTGGAGGCCTTAAGGTACGAATCTCCTCTCACCCATGGTTTATTTGTTTGTTTTTCTCGATTTTGGACTCCTTTGCTGATTAGCTAAATCCGATGATCTCGAGGTAGAGGATCCCGAGCTTAGCCTCTAGAAACCCCTTCTTCCATTCTTACCTCCCTCCTCTTCTTAATTAAATGAAAATAAAAATTATTTCCTCTTTGAATCACTTTTACTAAAAAAAACAAGTCTTTTTTTTGCTGCGTGCATGTCGATGCTAATTCTGTTGTTCTCAGTTTTATCGACTGGCAGGTCACCCATCTGGTCCTTAGTTGTTCCGCCCCCGTTGTTTTTGTCTTTGTTTTTCTCACAAAACCTAAAAAAACCCTAGGGGGTTTCCTTCCCTAATTCTTTTTCGCTTTGGTTCCTCGTACGTGGAGGCTTTAAGGTAAGAATCTCCTCTCACCCATTGTTTGTTTGTTTGTTTTTCTCGATTTTGGGATCCTTTGCTGATGTAGCTAAATCCGACGATCTCGAGGTAGAGGATCCCGAGCTTAGCCTCTAGAAATCCCTTCTTCCATTCTTACCTCCCTCCTCTTCTTAATTAAATCAAAATAAAAATTCTTTCCTCTTTGAATCACTTTTACTAAAAAAACAAGTCTTTTTTTTGCTGCGTGCATGTCGATACTAATTCTGTTGTTCTCAGTTTTGTCGACTGGCAGGTCACCCATCTGGTCCGTACGTCGATCCGCCCCCACTGTATTTGTCTTTGGTTCCTCGTATGTGGAGGCTTTAAGGTAAGAATCTCCTCTCACCCATTGTTTGTTTGTTTGTTTGTTTTTCTCGATTTTGGGATCCTTTGCTGATGTAGCTAAATCCGACGATCTCGAGGTAGAGGACACCTCCGGTTCGTGGTCCGGCTACCCGAACACCTCCGGTTTAAATATCGCAGGAGTCTAACGAAAAAGAGTCAATATGCGTATGTAGGCTTCGCTGCTATCCACCGCCGCACTGACTGTGGAGGTGGGTGTCCTGAAACAGGACCTTGAGCGGACCGGGGAAGAGCTTGGCCTTGCCAAACGGCAGCTCGGGGAGAAAGAAGGTAAGAAATACCTTGCAGAAAAAGTGCCTATAAAAAGACGTGATTGCAAAAAATAACAGGATTGTACTGCTTATTGTAGGGGCCACGACTGAGGTGGCGACCCTCAAGCAGGCGCTGTCTGAGGCCGAAAAGAAAACGGCCACGGAGCGCACCGAGCGAGAGAGACTTGGGGCTCAGGTCGGCGAGGTGCAGCAAGAGCTTCAGGCTCTCATGAAAAAACATGAGAGTTTGGAGCTTGAGTCAAAGACGCAAGCATCCGAGCTCGCGGCGGCCCTTGAGACTGCCAAGGCCGAAGCCCAAAAGGCCCTCCAAGAGTTGGAGGAGATGAAGTAGATAGCAGCGGGTAAGGCATTCTTTATGCAAAGCAGAAATATAAAAGTAAACTACTTGTTACTTACCCGAATCCGGAGCTCTCCAGGGGCTTTCGCAGATCTTCCCCGCAGCGTATCCGACGCCGCTGCATTCTACCGAGCTGAAGAGGGAAGCTCGACGGAGAAGGTGTTCTGGTCTCAGTATGCTGAGGCCAGACACCCTGTGCCCTTGAGCGATCAGCTGAAACAGCTGGTCGAGCTCCACAAGGCGGCCGAACAGGCCATGAAGGGCTTCATAGTTTGGCTGTGGCCCGGAGAGGCCCTGCCTGGGAGCTACTTCGGGCTGGTGCGGCGGCTGGTGGAGGCCTGTCCAAGGCTCGAGGTCATCAAGCGCTCCGTCTGCATCGAAGGTGCCCGTCGGGCCCTTGCCCATGCAAAGGTGCACTGGGATAAGCTAGACGGTGAGAAGCTTGTGAAGGACGGGCCGCCGCCGGGGAAAGAGCATCGCAAGCCCGAGAACTACTATAAGGATGTTCTTGCGGGTGCCCGCCTTGTGGCGGATGAATGCACCAAGGATGTAATTTTTGAATGAACTCGCTCGTGTTTATCCTGTGCGCTGAAAACTTGTTCATATGCGCTAAGCAATGCTTGTTGAATTTAAAATATTACTTTCTGTGCGGCCGTTTATCAAAAAATTGAGAGATGGCCAGTCGTCGGCTTCTGCCCCCATGCCACTAGTGCTGGGGTGTTCGGGATAAACCTGAGCGCTCTTTTTCCCATAGTTGGGTCCTTCGAGGGAGGCGCTCAGCACAACGAACCAGGCAATCGGACTATAATGCTTGAACACTCTCACTTAGCCATAGAACTCTATAATTTTAAATTTCGGCGAAGCCCCTAGTTCGGAAGACCGAGTTCGGGGCGCTATCCACGCCTTGGCCGGACAAAGCCGGCTCCTCGCTCGAAGCGGCATAAGTCTTTAGGGACTCGAAAAACCTCTCGAACAGCGACCGGTCTCTCGCCTCATCATGACAGTCAGTTTTAGCTTTCTCCACTGAGGTGCTTAACCCAGCTCAACCGGGGCACAATCGCAGTGGTTCTCCTAATGCTACCTTAGCCGATATAGCGGAACGTAAGGCACCAAAACATAGGAGCCGGGCAAACCCAACTATTGACCCAAATCATGATTCGGAGCCGATGCATATGGTGCTATAAGTTCGAGGTGCCGCATTTGTGAAAGTGTACGGATTTCTCACACCATAATGAGGGGTACTGAAACCCCTGGCGTGTTTGCCGTACCATGGTGTACGGGTGCAACATGTCATTTAATAAACATATATATGAAAAGAGGATAATGCAAAAAATAGACAAAAAGCTATGCATTGTTTATAAAGAGGCTGTTTATCAAAGCCGAACGATACAAGTAGTGCGATAAGCAAAAGATATTGGACTATTTAACATGTCCTGGCCAGGGGCAGGCCGCGGAATTGTATTCAAAACAGGTATACTGCTCGTAACAGAGACCACCTGGGAGTTCCATAATGCGGCATGGCTTGTCTGCCTCCCTGGATCTTGCATCGTTTGTGCGGCAGTCGAATTGCCGAACAGGTCGTCCGAAGTATGGAGTCCTGAAAGTAAGAAAAAATTAAAAAAAAGGATTCGACGGCGCCTAGTACGTTTTAGGCCGTATTTTGGGCTTGCCGTTATTGTGCCCCTTCCCCTGCGCCCATGGTATTTCAAGAGCTAACGAATCCGGAATAATTCCAAAATTTAACAGGGCACTCATATAGTTCTATGTGGGGTTACCGGGTACATATCGGGTCACCGGAAAAGGTTCCGGGCACCCAGGGCAACTATATGGGCCTAATGGGCCAAGAGGGGGACAGACCAGCCCCTAAGGGGCTGGTGCACCCCCATATAGCCGAAATAGGAGGAGAAGGAAAGAGGGGAAGAGAGAAGGAAGGGGAGGGATTCGGCCTCCCCTTCCTTTCTTCCTCCCTCCTCCTTCCTTCCCCCTCCGGAACTTATGAAAAAGGGGGGCGAATTGGGGAGGCGCCCAAGTAGGATTCCTCCTACTTGGGGCACCCCCTTGGCTGCCTCTTTTCCCCTCCAACCTATATATATATGTGGGGGGGGGGGGGGGGGGTGTTCTCCGTAAAGAAAATCAGGGGGAGGCTGCGTATATCGTTTCGCACACAAAGGTGACACGTTCCCTCTCGGAACCACGAGGCGTGTTGAGAGAATCTCCGATTTTGCAAGAAGCTTATACCAAAATTTGTCCCAATTCTGTCAAAAATCTATATCTATACCTAATAATAAAGGACGGAAACTTTCATAGTTCTTTATAAGTCAGCTCTTAATATCCGTTGATTTTATGTTAACCTTAAGAATAGATGGCTGAGATTTAGAAGTACTAAAAGAAAACGATTCGCATTGACGATGCTTTCTTGGTTGTGTCGTACCGTCTCTCGATCGTTCTTTCCATCCGTCGTGTCTTTCTTCGTTTGGCCCACTTCATCCTTGGAAAAAAACAGTAACTGACCTTTGCACAGTTGAGCGAGCCGGGAGAAAAAATAGCTCCATAGATAATTGCCATGCACACGTGATCTTAGGAGAAAAATTATATGCCACATGATCTATTTCCTAGCCAGCAAGCGCTGATCCTCAACAGCGATCATGTGAAGATGTCTGCCAGGATCCTTGACGTTGTAGGGCGCTCGGGTGACACACCATAACGCCGCAACTGGGGAACGGCGGTGACATGGCCGCCTCGCCCGGCCGCACCTCACCGACTCAAGGTGCGCGCAGCACACCGGGCACGACGAGTGTGCGCGCAGCCAGGTATTGATGCAGCTGGATGAAGTGTATGCACGCCGGCAGCACGCACACCACGCCATCGTCTTCCAGCTCCTGCGTGCACACCACGCACTCCAACAGCGTCGCCCTCCCCTTGCTGCCGCTCCTCCTCTTAGCACTGTTGCTCCTGCAGGCGCCCCAGCTGCCCTGAGGTGAGGGCCGACGATGTCGGCGCCGCTCGCGCTCTATACGTGAAGATGGGTAGTGCAGTATGTCCTCCAACAGTCCAATCTCAGCACGAGGTGGGTTGCGGGAGGCTGGCTGTGGCCGGTGCCGTGGAGCTCGCCCTCGCCCCACTCGGGCAAGAGCGGCCGGCCGTAGCGGACGGCCAAGTACAGTAAGACGCCGAGGATAGTGATGATGATGTACAACAGCGTCAGGTTGGAGTTGGTCGTACCGGACGCGTCCGTAGATGTCGTCAAAACTGTCAAGCGATGCCGCCGGGGACGACATGGATGCGGCCAAAACCACAGACCCCGACCACTTTACATAGATAGATTTCTAGGACAGGGATGTTGTGAATCAATCACTGAATAATTACAAGTGTGTTCTCCTAATCTCCTTCCGTGGACCATTTTTGTTTGGCGCCTCTGCACTCCGCCACGGCTGCGTACATCGTACTGTCTGTCCTCCATTGCTTCGCCGCTCTGCCACTGCGGCCGCTTGCTCGATTTCCACTGCCGTCCGTCTGGTAGTCGCAGTGCTAGCTAGGGTTCGCGGCGTCTCACATGTGTCGCTCGCTGGGTTTTGCTGGCTGCTACATCGGTTCATGCTTGGTGCTCGATGGGGCCCAATAGCTGGTTACATGGCCCATTTAGATAACCAACTCGCCCTTTGATTTCTTCAGCTTTTTTTGCATCGAACGTTAGCTAGCCAGCCAGGGCAAATCATGAACGGATACATGTAGAAGCAAATTCTTCTAAAAAGAACATGTAGGAGCAAATTAAGCATTAGCGGACCCGACGCGTCAATCAGCCGACCTCCTATATGGAGACGATGAGATCATGAGGTTGGAGAGAAGGTTAGCAACGCGACGGCCATCGTTGGCCTGGATTTTTTTTATTTTTTATTTTGTGAAAAAGGATGATAGACCTATTACAAAGATCCGTCAGAAGTACAAAGAACATTAAACATAATAAAAATTAGTCCGGAAAGAAATTGCTTTGATAGTGGTGCTAAACACATGTCCTCTTTTACATAGGATCCCATGTTATATACAAAGAGACCCGGTTTCATAAGATCTTTTTCTGTTCCATGGCAACGATGTCATGGACGACAACCTCCCCTGGGACAACCGGTCCAGCTGCAATCCGAAAGCAAATATAACAAGTTGCGCGCTCAAGCACAACCTAAGTAAGCAAGATCATGCTAAGAAGGTAAAAAGGGAGAGAGGAGATTTAGAATGCAATTTACTCTGTGAATGCATTATCCATCCATGACAAATACACTCCATAGAGCACTACATCAGCGGCTGAGGTAAATTGGTCATTTGTGAATATAAAATACATTATATATTTAAATTAATCAATTCTTTATAAACTGACAATGAATGTTTCATTTATAAACAGTTCTCTTTGAATATAGCTTATCTTCTTTTTCTTATGTTGATCTATTTCTAAAGGGATGAACATGTTTCAAAGAAAAAGATACTATAATCGACACCAACACAAATCAACGTCTTTGAGGTCAATAGCTCAATTTTTTTAAAATTGAAGTGTAGCCCTTCATACATTGATTTTGTATGTTTAAGGCTATCGGCAAATACATTAGATGACTAATGCTTTGACGAATGCCTCGGTGACACACACACATGGAGCGTATTTTAGTGAAGCAGCCAAATATATTCTTGGAGCCATTAGGCTAGGGGAATAATTTTTATTTCCCCGTTGCAACGCACGGGCCTTTTGCCTAGTTATACATATGAAAGCAAGGTTTAGATTATCCAAACATCTCGCTACCTAGACCAATGTACTGTGATTTGAATCCAACATAAAATGGATACACATATTTGAATTGGAGATCGTATGGTACATGTAGTTCATAGTAAAATATGATTACTGCTATATGCATGTTTTTTGTTATCAAGATAATATTTAAATGATGGTATAACTTGACAACAATCATATTCAAATAAGGAAAATCGATTCAAATTTAGTCCATATGGTAGACGACAATATATATGTTCATAGGGTGGAGTAAAATGTTCATATATGATGGAAGATCAAAATGTAGGACTACATCCATTATAAACCGCAAGGTCACCTAACGATATATTCGAATTCAACATAACGTGGATTCAAAAATTGAAATTCGAGATCCTAGCATTTGTAATCATATAAAAAGGGACATGGCTCTTTCTTGTGGTGGGAATTGATTTGTTTTTTTGTTGTTGTTGAGGGAAGTGCGAATTGATTTGGTACTGTACAGGGTAATCTTTTTCTCCCGATTTTTTTTTACATTTTTCTTGTAGTTTTTTCAATAGCATTTATAGCAATATAGTAAAAGGGGACATGACTATCTTGTGTCTTGTATGAATTGTTTTTTTGTACACGTTAAGTTTGTTCTGCCGAACATGGAATCCGCGCCTTGTTATCCCGAAATTTTCAAGCTCGAATATCTTTTGTCTCATCTGCTGTGAAACTCCCGCCTCTTCAACCCTCACTGCGCCTTCTTATCTGAAATTTCAACGCGCGCGAAAAATCCCTCCTCATCCGAAATCGGTCCCGCAGCCCAGACACGTGAAATCCCCCTTCTACCCCTCAGCCGGAAATGTCGGCTCGATGTCGTGTGCTCAAAACCGGTGGGGTTACGCTGGTAACTTATCCTACATTTCGGACAAGTGAGTCCCTAAGCCATGGCTCCCCCTACCTTCCCCTTCGTCCCCCCCATTCGTACACCGAGGCCGCCAAAACCCGTGAAACCCAGCGCTCCTCCGTCGGCCTCCTGACCGCCGCCCAGCCGGAGACTCTTCCCCGACGACGTCGTCTACTGGAACAGCTCGCCGTCCCTCATCCATCGCACTGGATGAGGATCCATCGTCGATCTCGTCGTCTTGCCGGATCAGCCGCCCCGTCCTCCACCTCCAAGGAGTTGCCCCGATGTTCGCCTCGTCTATCGCGCCACCTCCATTCCCGCACCGCCGTCTTGACCTGCCCCACCGGAACCGCAACACCCTCACCAATTCCTCCGATGAAGCCGAGGCCTACTCGGCGCCACCAAGGAGGTTCTGCACTCACCGCTGCATTTTATCTTTTATTCGATCTCGCGGGGCTGCCGGTGCTCGATACCAAGCAGCCATGGCGGGTTTCCACCAACGGCGCCGTCGCAAGCCACTTCATCCATGACGTCTCTCCCCCATGTCGTTGCTTCCGCGGTGGAGACTTCCACACTGGCACTAGCTGCAGCTGCCCCGGCTCTCGGCTCGCACTGGTGCTGCTCTGGCACTTGCTCGTGTTGCGGCTCTGTTCTTGCTGTCGGTCGCGCTGCTGCACTGCTCTTGCTTTCGTTCGTGCTGCTGCTCTGCTCTGCTATTGCTGTCGGTCGCGCTGCTGCTCCGCTCTTGCTCTCGTTCGTGCTGCTGCTCTGCTCTTGCTCTCGCTCGCCCTACTGCTGCTGCTGCACGACCTCCGGCGGCTACAGGAGTTGCTGCTTTAGCACTCACTCGCGATGCTGCTGCACGACTTGCTCTCTGCTAGTCTGTTCCCTGCTCGAGCGGCTGCTGATTTAGATCACTGCTTCTCTGCTACTAGTGCTCGAACGCCCTAAACATCTATCGCAATGCTCTGCTACTAGTTCAATCAGTTTCGATAGTAAAATTCAGTTTCGACTATAAAGTTCAGTTTCTTTAGTTAATTTCAAAGTGAACAGTATTTACAGCAACTATCAGAGCGGCCGTGGCGCGGCTGATGCGTTTTACATCTAGCACTTTTTGGTGATGTATTTTACATCATCTATTGCAGATGATATTTGAGTCCCACTGCAGATTAATGATGTTTGTCTTGTTCTGCTTCAGCCTCACCGCCGTACACTTCACCGGAGCTGCTCCAACAACGGAACCGTCCATCACAGCGGAGCAGTACCCTTGGCGCCGTTTCCAGAGGCCTCAGATCTTCTTCCCCGCCTCCGACAGTCACACCAGCATCACCATCCTCCATGTCCAACCCAATGATGCTGAGGTCGACAAGGCTATGCCAAGGAGGTTGTACACTCGTCGCATCACTTTATTACTCTGCATTCATGTCGATCCCTCAGAGATCCTTTGCTATGGAAATACTATGGTACTACTATTCATGCATTTGGTTAGAAGGAGTGGAGCAAAGCAAGACTGGAGGATTTTTTTTCCTTTGGTGTCTATTTCAAAGAAAAAACGTAGGAATTTTAATATCCACTTGGACGTCCTTTTCAAATTAATATGCACGAAGAATAGGACTAATTGCATTATTGGCATAATAAGATTCTTATTTTTTCATTTTCACATGGTTTGACTTTTATTTGACCATGATTCTCCATTCCTGTATTCTTCCAATTCATGTGAACCAAACACCCAGGTTGACAGAAATACTATGTTTGCAAATGCTCTGTTTTGCACGTGCATTCCTATCCTATTACTGTGTTTTCCCTGTCCCTGCGTTTATAGAATCCTCTGATTCTAAGGAGACCTTACAGATTTACTTCATTTTCAGATAGGCGTCAAAGAAAACTCTGTGTGTTATGTCCTGCTCCTGTCGTGCCGTCATCCACCCCACCTGAGGTGCACCATCGACGGAAGCATTCACTGCAGCAAAGATTCCCCCTGCAGACTTTCTTTAGCAGCCTCAGACCATCTTCCCCGTTGCCGGCAGCCACGCCAACTACATTACCATCATCGACTGAGTAGATGAACCTGAGGACTACACAGTTCTGGAAGAGAGGTCGCACTCTTTCGTGTTTGCTTACGTTATACATCAGTTATTATTACCTGCTACTTTATCGTTCAAACTTGAGTTTTAAAATGCGTGTGGGGCACATATCGAGGCAACAACAAATAGTATCTGTCTACTATCTGGTTCATCTGGGGTCTTCTATGTGGTTCGTGTTGGGTGGGCAACAAACAGTAGATGATCCATTGTCTATCTTTTTAAACTGAAACTATAATCTACCTGCTATCATTAGTTTTGGATCTATCCACTCGTTTGCTACCATCAGTCTTGATTTCTGCATGCACCCCTTAGGCCTTACATAATCTAACTATTTTTTATTATGCATGTCAGTTATTGTACACAATCATACTGAACATGTAGAGAAAAAGAGAAGACCGTTGCGTGGGAATATAATGTCATGCAGACGCCGCTCCATGGTGGGCGAAGTGCCCCCCCTCCCGCCATTCCAGATTGTATTCCAGAGGAAGATAACTGTTCAGATGGGGATTCAGAGGGAGCCGACCACTCCTATTTACCACCTGAGGTGTTTGCTCTAACCTGACATGCTGATGTTGGTCATATCATGCATATGGCGCCTCGCATTGCTTACATTATACATCTTATATGTCATCAGCTTAGTTTATATTTGCTTTGTGTGAATGCCACCTGTTTGGTTTCTATATCATACTCCCACCGTTCGTAAATATTTGTCTTTTTAGAGATTTCAACAAAGTGACTACATATGGAGCAAAATGAGTGAATCTACACTCTAAAATATGTCTATATACATCCATATGTGGTAGTCCATTTGAAATCTCTAAAAAGACAAATATTTAGGAATGGAGGGAGTATATGGGAATTATGCAATGCCATCTTCTTTAGCCAGGCATCATATACGTAAATCAGGCAATGCCATCCAGTTTAGCCAGTCATCGTATATGTCAATTGTATCGTGCCATATTTTTCTTCATAATGTATTCCATTTGTTAACAATGTTTATACATTCATCTACTCTTCCTGTGCATCAGCCATTTGAGTCAGTCATGGGAAAATCTGGAGTGAAAACAAGGTCTTCTGAGCAGTCAGTGCTACCTGTCGATGCAGATTTCTTGCTGGTTACAGATAGCTC
The DNA here is from genome assembly GCF_056163025.1 of Triticum urartu. Classification (NCBI taxonomy): domain Eukaryota; kingdom Viridiplantae; phylum Streptophyta; class Magnoliopsida; order Poales; family Poaceae; genus Triticum; species Triticum urartu. The sequence goes on from NC_141874.1 coordinate 716,671,565, forward strand.
CTCAGAGGAGGATTCCGAGACAGATGACCAATCGTATCCCCCCCCCCCCCCGCCCCCGAGGTGCATGCACTAACTTGGCAGGGTTATATTGCTCATATCATGCATATGGTGTCTTGCATTGCCATGCCATCTGCTTAGATTAGACATGCTTTGTGTGAATGCCTCCTGTTTGCTTTCTATATCAGATATGTGAATTATGCAATGCCATGTTTTCCAGCCAGTTATCATATATGTGAATTATGCACCGCCATGTAGCCAGGCATCATATATGTGAATTATCTCATGCCATCTTTTTTTCATTACGTATTCCATTTGTCGACAATCTGTGTATATTGAACTACTCTTCATGTGTATCAGCCATTTGAGCCGGTTATGGAAAAATCAGGAGTGAAAATAAGGTCTTCAGAGCAGGAAATGGTACCTATTGAAGCATATATCTCGATGGTTACAGGTAGCTCCTCAGAAGAGGATTCAGAGATAGATGACCAGTCCTATATCCCACCTGAGGTGTATGCTCTAAGTTGCAATGTTTGTATTTCTCATATCATACATATGGTGTCTTGCATTGCTTAGTTTAGACATCATATGCACAATATTGAATTCCATCTGCTTAGTTTAGAGATCATACATGCGAGTGCCATCTGCTTAGTATATGAATCAACTATGTCAATTATATCATGCCATCCTGTATACTTGGACAACATGTATGTGAATTATTTCATCTCAACCTATTTTAGAAAGACATAATATAGTTTTGTCATGTCATCCTGTTTAGATACTCATCACACGTTGAATTATGCCATTATATCCTGTTAAGTTATCCATCATATATCTGTAACTGTGTCATGCTATCATGTTTAGTTAGGCATCATATATGTGAAATTGTGTCATGCTGTCCTGTTTGGTTAGACAACATATATGTGAATTACCACATCTGTCTATCATACAATGTCTGTACATTCAATTTCTTTTCTTGTTTATCAGCCATTTGAATTGGAGGGGGTGATGGCAGTATCTAAGGGAGCAAAAACCCGTTCTTCACAAAATACGATGCTACCCATCGATGCAGATAGAACCATGGTTGTACTGGCCCACGAACTAGCCCCACCACACATAATCGAGACTCTTCCAGATTGCACACTTACACTGTTGGACAGAGAACCAGCTACAACCCATCTAACCCCAACCCCAGCGGATAGTAACCCACTTCTAGTTGACACAGCACCATGTCCACCACAGAGTACCCCCACACGAGAAGTTTGTAAAGCAACTGCAGTGCCCAAAGCACGAAGACCACCACAGCGATCCCAAACTCCACGTTTAAAGCAGAAGGGCAACTGTTCTCACGTCAGATTCCGTAGCTATATATGGTCCATACTCCTTTGTTGTTGCATCACTGTATTTACTCATAGCAACTACTTCCAAATTTAAAGGATCCAATTGAAACTCTAATGGCGCAACATGTATGTTTTAAACCTATTTCTTTAACTGGATTGTTGTTCTAACTTCTTGCTCTATGTTGATTTCAGTTTTAGTTGTATAAACAGTTATGTTCTCATCTGATGCACATTACAAGTGTTGCCAATGTTGTGTAGTTTCTCACACTTATATTCTGCCTATGTTGCTGTGTCTTAAAAATATATGAGTTGAATTGTGTCTCTATCTTGATTTGGCAACATAAACTAGAATGATATGGACAATACAGTGACCGTAGTACATAGATATATGTTTTTTTCATGATGTTATCCTGTCCACCTTACTACCGAACCGGTTTACCAAAATGAGTTTCATATACTACATGCTAAACCTGTGATGTGTTTGCTTGTTTCTCTTGTAGTATGCGAACAGAATATTGGAGAAGAGCACCCCACTATGCAATGATAGAGAAAGTAATGCAGATAAGGTTCAAGATAGTGAGACAACCCTGTTAGTCTCCAAGAAAGGTGATAAAAACGATCTTGTAGACAGTGAGAAAACCCCACAGTCCTGCGTTGATGTAGTGTTCGAGTTACTAGCCAGTACCGCTGGCACAAGCTCTTCGAACTCGCTGCCTGAATCACTTCGGCTTCTTCAGTCTCAGCTACAAGCTGAAAGGCATCAGTCAGCTGTGCTGCGGCAAGAAGCCGAAGGACTGAGGAAGTCCCTGCAGAATTCAGATGCATACTTTCTTGTGCAACAGCAAGCGTTGGAGGATTTAAGCGCTAAACAAGAGAAAGTTAATAAGCTTGCTAAGCATCTTGCCAGCATTATGGGTACCCAGGATATTGTTTCTTGAGCTCTTCTGAAGTGGTTTCAGTTCTAGATTTGTTTTGCTACGGCGTTTATTTGCACTGGTCGCCAATGTTGACAACCAGTGTATGTGATATGCTGCTTTGTTCCCTATATTTGCACTGATGGCGAACTTTGATGCCCAGTGGATGTAATATATGTAATAGTCATGATAGCCTGGCGTAATTTGCTTGCTTATTTATTTCCTTGTTGTCTTGTTTATTTGTTTGCTTGTAGTCAGTGCAGTTCTTTTTCTGCGGTTTGCTAGTGGCCGCAATAACCTATTTTTTAAAACTAGGCCACAATAACCATGGGCTACATATTTACTGTAGTGACCCTGGGCCTCCTACAGGCCGTAGAAACAATGCACCTTCTACGAGACATAGAAACAATGGGCCTCTTATGGGGAGTAGCATCAATGGGCCTTCTACGGGTCGTATGATCGATTGGCCAAACATGGGCCAATAACGGACCACATTATGGGTCGTAAACGGGCTAGAGTTGGAATCATCCGTTCATGGGCCAACCATAATGGCCCGTCATTAATCGCCGTATTTGATGACGCTATGAAAACGGCCCAACGGATTAATGGGCCACAAACGGGACGACTGTAACCATGGTCTGAATTTGGCCCACAAGCAGAAAAGGCCAGTAACAGGCCGTAAGTAACCGAATGCTGGAAATGAGCCCAAGAATAAATAGGCCCTGAGAAGGCCGAAAGATAACATGGGCTTGAAACGGCCCGATGGAATAATGGGCCATTAATGGGTATAAAGCGATATATCGTTCATTACGGGCCAGTTTCACCATGAGCCGTTAATGGGCCAAGAGTTACAAAGTACCTTATATGGGCCGAAAGACGTCATGGGCCATACATGGGTTGAAAGTTACAACGGGCTAGAATCATATTGGACGGCCCAGATGATGCTACTGGGCCTAATTCGGATAGGCCGTAACGGGCCCTGGGTTAGCGGGCTGTAAATGGGCTAAGCGCGAACAGGCCGTTAACAGGCTTTCCGGGGGCCGGCCCGCTATCTTTTGACCAAGTCAAACGGGCCGGCCTTTTCACAGGAATGGGCCTCTTTTGGGCCGTGCCACTTGTGGATGTATCATTGGCGTCTTCTATCCAATGAGTGGATGACATTTGTCCCAACGGTGAGCCGACACGTGTTTCTTCCCGCCAATGATGATTTTACACGTGGAAAATCGCCATTGGTCCGGGATGTTAACGGGTTATCGGATCCAAACCGGAACCCAATAGCTTAACAGCGACCCGTTACGGTGGATGCCACATGTCGGTCACCCTTGACGAAAGCACTTCTATGAGGCATGATTTATCGTCATGGAAGTGGACACTTCCATGATGATAATTTTGGTAATGTCATGGAACACTTCTACGATAGCACAGGTATGACTATCTTGATTCTGTCATAAAATCATCATGGATGTACATGCATGACAGAAAACGTGACCTTCTGTGACAAACACGTATCATCACGGAAGTGTATTTTTTTGTAGTGCAAGCAGGCCGACAGATGGAAGCATCACCGATAACCGTGCGAGTGAGTGCCATAGGACAACAACCATCGCTTGCATGTGTGCCAGAACATATATATGGTGAGGTGTGTGGTTGTGATGTTTTGAATACCTAATGCACAACTTTGATGTGGCATTTGCCTCAAAAACCGCAAAGTCCCCACACATAGTGAGGTTCGTGTGACTGAAGGAAATATGCTCTAGAGGCAATAATAATGTTTTTATTTTATATTTCCTTATTCCTCATAAAGGTTTATTATTCATGCTACAATTGTATTGATCGGAAACCTAAATACATGTGTGAATGCATAAACAAATACCGTGCCCCTAGTAAGCCTCTACTAGACTAGCCCATTGATTAAAGATGGTTAAGGTTTCCTAACCATAGGCATGTGTTGTCATTTGATAACAGGATCACATCATTAGGAGAATGATTTGATAGACAAGACCCATCCGTTAGCTTAGCATAATGATCGTTCAGTTTTGTTGCTATTGCTTTCTTCATGTCAAATACATATTCCTTCGACTATGAGATTATGCAACTCCTGGATACCGGAAGAATACCTTGTGTGCTATCAAACGTCACAACATAACTGGGTGATCATAAAGATGCTCTACAGGTATCTCTGAAGGTGTTTGTTGAGTTGGCATCGATCGAGATTAGGATTTGTCACTCCGAGTATCGGAGAGGTATCTCTGGGCCCTCTCGGTAATACACATCATAAACTTGCAAGCAAATGACTAAGGAGTTGGTCACGAGGTGATGAATTACGGAACGAGTAAAGAGACTTGCCGGTAACGAGATTGAACTAGGTATAGAGATACAGACGATCGAATCTCGGGCAAGTAACATACCGATGGACAAAGGGAATTACATATGTTGTCATAACGGTTCGACCAATAAAGATCTTCGTAGAATATGTAGGAGCCAATATGGGCATCCAGGTTCCGCTATTGGTTATTGATTGGAGAGGTGTCTTGGTCATCTCTACATAGTTCTCCAACCCGTAGGGTCCGCACGCTTAACGTTCGTTGATGATATATTGTTATATGAGTTATATGTTTTGGTGACCGAGTGTTGTTCGGAGTCCCGGATGAGATCACGGAGATGACGAGGAGTCTCGAAATGGTCGAGAGGTAAAAATTGATGTATAGGACGATGGTATTTGGACACTAGAAGTGTTTCGGGACGTACCGGGAAGGAACCGGGTCACCGGAAGGGGTTCCGGGCACCCCCCCCCCCCCCGGCAAGTTATGGGCCTTATGGGCCAAAGGAGGGGATAGACCAGCCCACAAGGGGGCTGGTGTGCCCCCTACCTTGTTTGGCCAGCCCTAGGGAAGGAAAAGGGGGAGGGCTAGCCCCTCTCGTCTTTCCCTCTCATGAGAGAAAGGAAAGGGGGGCCGGTGCGCCACCCCCCCATGCCTTTCCCCGCACTCCAAATAACGAAAGGGAGGGCACGGCTTGGGAGGGACCCCTAGTAGGATTCCTCCTACTTGGGCGCCTCCTTTGGGTGCTCATCCCTCCCTCCCACCTATATATATGTGGGAGGGGGCGCCTAGCACATAACTGATCAATTGTTAGCCTTGTGTGGCGCCCCCCTCCATCGTTTACACCCCCAGTCATACTTTCGTAGTGCTTAGGCGAAGCCCTGCGAAGATCACTTCACGATCATTGTCACCACGTGTTCGTGCTGACGGAACTCATCTACTACCTCGACATCTTGCTGGATTAAGAAGGCGAGGGGTGTCACCGAGCTGAACGTGTGCAGAATGCGGAGGTGCCATGCGTTCGGTACTTGATCGGTTGGAGCGCGAAGAAGTTCGACCACATCAACCGTGTTGTGAAATGCTTCCGCTTACGGTCTACAAGGGTACATAGACACACTCTCCCCCTCGTTGCTATGCATCTCCATGGATAGATCATTGTGTGTGCGTAGAATTTTTTGTTTTCCATGAAACGTTTACCAACAGTGGCATCCAAGCCAGGTCTATGCGTAGATGATATGCACGAGTAGAACACAAAGAGTTGTGGGCAGTGATAGTCATACTGCTTACCACCAACGTCTTATTTTGATTCGGCGGTATTGTGGGATGAAGCGGCCTAGACCAACCTTACATGTCCATGCACATGAGACCGATTCCACCGGCTGACATCCGACTAGTTTTGCATAAAGGTGGCTGGTGGGTGTCTGTTTCTCCTACTTTAGTTGAATCGAATTTGACTACGGCCGGTCCTTGAAGAAGGTTAAAACAGCAAACTTGACGAATCACCGTTGTGGTTTTTGCCGTAGGTAAGAATGGTTCTTGCTAGAAACCCGTAGCAGCCATGTAAAACTTGCAACAACAATGTAGAGGACGTCTAACTCGTTTTTGCAGGGTATGTTGTGATGTGATATGGTCAAGACATGATGTGATATACGTTATTGTATGAGATGATCATGTTTTGTAAGATATCAGGCAACCAGCAGGAGCCTTATGGTTGTCTCTTTATTGTATGAAATGAAAACGCCATGTAATAGTTGGTGAGATGACCACGACGCAACGATGGAGATCAAGGTGTCGAGCCGGTGACGATGGAGATCATGACGATGCTTTGGAGATGGAGATCAAAAGAACAAGATGATGATGGCCATATCATGTCACATATTTTGATTGCATGTGATGTTTATCTTATATGCATCTTATTTTTCTTAGAACGACAGTAGCAATATAAGATGACCCCTTCACTAAATTTCAAGGTAAGTGTTCTCCCTGAGTATGCACCATTGCTACGGTTCGTCGTTTCGAGACACCACGTGATGATCGGGTGTGATAGACTCTACGTTCACATACAACGGGTGTAAGACAATTTTACACATGCAGAATACTTGGGTTAAACTTGACGAGCCTAGCATGTACAGACATGGCCTCGGAACACTGGAGACCAAAAGGTCGAACGTGAATCATATAGTAGATATGATTAACATAGAGATGTTCACCATTGATGACTACCCCATCTCACGTGATGATCCGACATGGGTTTGTTTATTTGGATCACGTATCACTTAGATAACTTGAGGGATGTTAATTTAAGTGGGAGTTCACTAGTAATTTGATTAATTGAACTTAAATTTATCATGAACTTAGTCTTAATAGTTTTTGCATATCTATGTTGTAGATCAATAGCTCGCTATATAGCTCCCCTATTTTTGATATGTTCCTAGAGAAAACTAAGTTGAAAAATGATAGTAGCAATAATGCGGACTGGGTCCATGATCTGAGGATTATCCTCATTGCTGCATAGAAAAATTATGTCATTGATGCACCGCTAGGTGACAGACCTATTGCAGGAGCAGATGCAGACGTTATGAACATTTGGCAAGCTCGATATGATGACTACTTAATAGTTTAGTGCGCCATGCTTTACGGCTTAGAACCGGGACTTCAAAAGCGTTTTGAACGCCACGGAGCATATGAGATGTTCCAAGAGCTAAAATTGGTATTTCATACTCATGCCCATGTCGGGAGGTATGAGACCCTGACAAGTACTTTGCCTACAAGGAGGAGAATAGCTCAGCCAGTGAGCATGTGCTCAGAATGTCTGACTACTACAATCGCTTAAATCAAGTGGGAGTTAATCTTCCAGATAAGATAGTGATTGATAGATTTCTCTAGTCACTATCACCAAGCTACTAGAACTTCGTGATGAACTATAATATGCAAGGGATGACGAAAACGATTCCCGAGCTCTTCGCGATGCTAAAATCGACGAAGGTAGAAATCGAGAAAGAGCATCAAGGTGTTGATGGTTAACAAAACCACTAGTTTCAAGAAAAAAGGTAAGGGAAAGAAAGGGAACTTCAACATGAATGGCAAGCAAGTTGCCACTCCCGGGAAGAAACCCAAAGCTGGACCCAAGCCTGAAACTGAGTGCTTCTACTGCAAAGGGAATGGTCACTGGAAGCGGAACTACCCCAAGTATTTGGCGGATAAGAAGGATGGCAAAGTGAACAAATGTATATTTAATATACATGTTATTGATGTTTACTTTACTAGTGTTCGTAGTAACCCCTGGGTATTTGATACCGGTTCAGTTGCTAGATTAGTAACTCGAAACAGGAGTTGCAGAATAAATAGAGACTAACTCAGGGCGAGGTGACGATGTGTGTTGGAAGTGATTCCAAGGTTGATATGATCACCATCGCACGCTCCCTCCACCTTCGGGATTAGTGTTGAACCTAAATAAATGTTATTTGGTGTTTGTGTTGAGCATGAATATGATTAGATCATGTTTATTGCAATACGGTTATTCTTTTAAATTAGAGAATACTCGTTGTTTAGTTTACATGAATAAAACCTTCTATGGTCATACAGCTAATGTGAATGGTTTATTGAATCTCGATCATAGTGATACACATATTCATAATTGATGCCAAAATATGCAAAGTTGATCATGATAGTGCAACATACTTGTGGCACTCTGTTTAGGTCATATTGGTGTAAAGCGGATGAAGAAACTCCATGCGGATGGACTTTTGGAATCACTTGACTATGAATCATTTGATACTTGCGAACCATGCCTCATCGGCGAGATGACTAAAACTCCGTTATCCGGAACAATGGATTGAGCTAATCACTTATTGGAAACAATACATACCAATGTATGCAGTCCGATGAGTGTTGAAGCACGCGGCAGTGTCGGTGGGAAACGACACCTATTGGATCACAAGAATCCCTACTGCGGTTGCGGGGCGCGGGGTTGAGAGAAGAGCGGGTCTAACAGAGAAGCACGCGGTTCGTTTATCCAGGTTCGGGCCGCGAGGATGCTAAAACCCTACTCCTGCTTTGGTGGTTGTATTCTGTGTTCTTGAGCTAGCTACGGAGTGTAACGAGCTCCAAAAAGCTGAATCCTTCTCCTGGTCGCCTCGGGCCTCCTTTTATAGGAAAAAGGGGCTGCCACAGTGGCACACGGGAGGTGGAAAGGTCTACAGTGGCAAGAGGTTATCCCTCGTATTACAGGACAAGGTGCATTTAATGCACTGCTTAGGTGTCCTCTTACTTTATCGGGGACGAGGGCGAGGCCCGTCCCGTCCGTCGCCGCTCCTCTAGGCTTCGACACGCACCCTGGCCAGCGGTGCATGCGGTGCCATGTAGGCAGGCAGGCAGCTGAGGTGGCGTGGTGGTGGAACCTCCACGAAGGGTTGCATGTAGCCACGCAGGTGCCTGCCCAGCTGGTTGGGTTGGCAGCTACATGCGAACGGCGATGGAGACTTGGTTGGTGCGGGCTCGATGGTGGCCCTTCTCATCTTCACTTGATCTTGACTATTCTTTGTCTTCACAAAGATCTGCATGCCACCACAAAGGTGCCTCCCGAGCCCTGTCCCAACACATGTGTTGAGTGTTGGTGGGCTCGAGGGTGGCTCGCTCGGCTAGCGTGGGCGAGCTGCCCCGGCAAGGGTCTTGCCGGGGCCGCTGGGGCCGCCCCGGCAAGGATCCTTGCCGGGGAAACCTGCTTCGCCCATCTGATCTTCGTGGCCTTGGTCCTTGTCGTCGCTTTGCTTTGTCTTGGGCTTCGGTCTTACCTCGGCTCACCTCCTCCGCTCTGCTTGGTGTGGCCGTGGGCGTGGCTCCGACTGCCCGTGCACAGGTAAAGGGGTACAAAAATGTGCACCTAGTTTTGTACATCAACAGGAGCCCCCGGGCCTGGGCCACACATAAGCGCGACACGTTGTTGGGTCAGGCCCAAAACGGTGCGCGGGCAGGCGGGGCGGTTTTTACTGCGGTAAGATTTTTCACGCGTTGCGCTTCCCACGACCCGCGCGCGCAGGCCGGCGTGGAGGGGCGTGCGTGACGTGGGCGGCATGCGTGGGGCGGTTTTCGCAAGCATGTGTCACATCGCAGTAAAGAGGCGGCTCGCGCCTTCCCCGTAAAGGGAGGGAGGCGGGGAGGTGCGGCTCATTTACTGAATGGGGCCGAGGTGCGGTCTTCAAGGCGTCCACTCCCCACGATCACGGGGTGGGGAGAGGTCGCCTCACTTGTCCCCTCGGTTCTGCACGTTTTCCATGCGTCTTCCATGCACTCGGGGTGGCAAACGGTGGAGGCGGGAAACCGGGCCGTCGCTGGTTGGGACAGCGGGTCGGTCCCGGTTCCCTGCGCCTCCCGTATCTTGATTGGCCGAGCGGGGCGGCCGAGCCCCAACCCTGTTCCTTTATAAAGAGCGGGAAGGGGGGATGGCATCCCGCATTCTTCCATCTTCTCCCTCCTTCTGCTTCTGCTCCTTCCTTCCATTCGTCATGGAGAAAGAGAATCCCGGTCCTTCGACGGTGGCGGCACGGGTCGCCGTTCGATAACGCGTCCCTCCTCCTCCTGCGCCCGCGGTGCCAGAGCCGGCCGCGAGGGGAAGGGGGAGGGGGCGAGGCCGTGGGCAAGGCCGGGGCAGAGGCCGCAGCGCTCGGGGAAGAGGAGGACAGGGTGGCGCGCCGACCTCGCCCCCGCCAGTAGATCCTCCTCCAATGGAGGGCCACGCTGGGGGCCCCTATGAATTCTTTGTCAGGCTGCGCCGGCCGCCGTGCCGTCGCCTTCGCCTCCCGACTCCATTTGCGCGGGAGATGGAGCTGGATCCGCTGCAATCATTGCGGCTGCATATGAGGGGTTGCGGGAACAGCGGTACATGGGCCGATGTCGAGTTCCCCGCCCCTCACGTCATGTATCTTCACCGAGGGTGGAAGACCTTCACTCGCCTCCACATCTTGACGGATGGGCTCACTCTCCATTTCAAACTAATGGAGGGTGGCCTCCTATCCGTCAAGATCTTCGGGACTCGCGTAAGGTGTTGCGTGGAGAGCTCTTCTGATGACGAAGATCCTTCCTCGAGCGAGAGTGGCGAGGAGGACAGTGGCAGCAACGACGAGGCCAGTGGGCGGCAGGATGACGGGTCCGACTAGGCGTCGGGCGCCGCTCCGAGCGGCACCGGCGACCCCATCATCCGCGTCGCCGGCTCCTTGAACTTCTCGGGGTCGTCTCCTCGGGCGGCTGGTGTTGAGAGGCTGCGGAAGAGGAACAGGGCGGGCGGCAAGGCCGTCAAGTCGAGTACGCGGGCACCGACGCCTTCGTCGCGTACTGACGTCCGGCCGCCTTGTCTTCGAGGTCTGCTTCCAGCGCCGCCATCACCATCCAGCCCTTGGTCGGCCACCAAGATGTTCTCTTGGTGTCTTCTGCCACTCGTAGCTCGCCTAGGCGCCCCTTTTGCCCTTTTCGCCTCCTTGACCTACCTCCTAAGGAGAGGGACAAGAAAGGGATTACGGGCATCTTATCTCTTTTTAGTCTTGTAAGCCTTCGGGCCTTTGTTAACTTTAGAACTTGTAATTCCCTTGTTCATGTTTTTCATTTCGTATGAACTGTACCTGTACGAGATGTTTTTTTAATGAAAAAGGGATGTTTGCCGGGATTTTCGTTCGTAGGTAAAACCCACGACAAGGAGTAAATCCTTGTTACCTTTAAGATAAACATTTTCTCGCCCGGCAACAGGCCTTGCTGTCCCCCCACTTCGCTCGACCTATCTCACGCGCTTGGCGGAGGCAGGGATGAGGTGGGCTTAGGCTCCTCGTTTCATTTCCTTGCTGCCGCGACTACGACCAAACTCGGTCCCAGGAAACGAGTCCTGGGGTCCGGAGTGAGGGGAGCACGGTAGCCTAAGGATAAAACGAGGTTTCACATACCTCAGTCCATAACGAAACGCATGATAAGGGATAAAGAACTTATCTGAATCTGCAGCCCTGGGCAACCTTGGCTTGCCACGGGTGGATCTTTGCTCTTGTAGCCCCCGGCAATACTGGCTTGCCGGGGCCCGGGCGTCGGTCTGTCCCCCTTCTTCCAAAGCAGCTCGGCAAGGATATTCATGTGTCCTGTGAACCAAAGAAGACAGAGAAGAACAGAAAGACGCGCACTCGACCTCTAAGCTAGGGGTTAGCCGCCGCTAAGCACTATCAACCCTAACCAAGGACGAGACCCGACCTAGCATGCATGCTATAACTTGGGGCGCCAGCGCTTCATTTATTCTCGCTCAGGGTCTGCGCCTGGCTTTGTACAAAGGGTCACATGCCTTGCGGCAAAGCTCGTACAAATGGTGGCTTGCCGGGAGGCCCGGCAAGCTGCGCCTTATGGGTAAAACCTGCGAAGACGCTCGATGTTCCAGGAGATACTCACTGGTACAGCATCCTCAGTCTCTAGGCGGACTGCGCCAGGCCTGGTGACTCGTATTACCTGATAAGGGCCTTCCCACTTCGGCGTCAAGTTGTTGGAATTCTTGGCCGACTAAACGCGCCGAAGAACAAGGTCGCCTTCCTCAAAGCTTCGGGCATGAAACTTGCGGCTATGGTAGCGGCGCAAGGCTTGCTGGTAGCGTGCCGCTCTCACAGCCGCCCGAAGACGATCTTCCTCAAGGAGCGTCGCGTCATCTTGGCGCAACGACTCTTGCTCAAGCTCGTCATAAGCGAGCACTCGAGGTGACCCGTATATGAGTTCCGTGGGGAGAACTGCTTCTGCCCCGTATATCAGGGCAAAAGGTGTCTGGCCGATGGCTCGATTTGGCGTCGTCCTGATTGACCAAAGAACCGCCGGCAGTTCATCAATCCAGCGCCTTCCGCTCTTGTGCAGCTTGTCAAAAGTATTTGTCCTCAGGCCTCGCAACACTTCAACATTTGCCCTCTCCGCTTGGCCGTTGCTCTGTGGGTGTGCCATGGAAGAAAAACAGACCCTGCTGCCGAGGTCTTGAATGTATTGCATGAAGGTGTGGCTTGTGAACTATGTGCCGTTGTCGGTGATAACTCTGTTTGGCACACCAAAACGGCAGACCAGTCCTTTGAAAAACTTCACAGCTGATTGAGCAGTCACCTTTCTCACTGCTTCCACCTCTGGCCACTTTGTGAACTTGTCGATTGCAACGTACAAGTACTCAAAGCCCCCGACAACACGGTGGAAGGGGCCCAGTATATCGAGCCCCCAGACCGAGAATGGCTAGGAGAGAGGGATTGTTTGAAGGGCTTGAGCTGGTTGATGAAGCTTCTTTGAATGGAACTGGCACGCTTCACACTTGGTGACTAGCGTCGTCGCATCCTGGAGGGTGGTGGGCCAGAAGAAACCTTGCCGGAACGCCTTCCTGGCAAGGGCCCTTGACCCTATGTGGGAGCCACATATGCCTCCATGTATCTCTGCCAACAGCACCAGTCCTTCCTCCCGAGGGATGCACTTGAGTTTAACACCGTTCGGCCTTCTCCGGTACAGAACGTCATCGACGAACTGGTACAGGGCGGACCGATGGGCTACTTTCTCCGCTTCTTCCTGCTCCTTAGGAAGCTCCCCTGTCTGGAGGAATTGGACGGTATGCTGCGCCCATGCCGGAGCCCGAGCCTCGACGGCAAGGACTAAAGGCGTCTCTTCCGCCATGGGAGCGACTGTCTCTACAGCCAGGGCCTGATGCCCCGCTGGAGTCAATTGCTCTTGGGCAGGCTCAGCGTCCCTGGTAGTACCCTTGCCGGCGGCCCCGAGAGGCTCGGTAGGAAAGTACTTGCCGGGACCTGATTTTCTCCGCTTGCTCTACCCTGCTGATGGATCGACGGATGGTTGAGTTAACCGGAGCAAAAAGGTACCTGGTTCCACAGGTAGCTTGAATGCGGCACGCTTTGACAGGTAATCGGCGACGTCGTTCTTCGCTCGGGGGACGTGCTCCGCCTGGATACCGTCAAAGCGTTCCTCCAGTTTCCTCACCTCATCTACGTATGCTTCCATAAGTTGGCTCTGATAATCTTTGTTGACTTGCTTGACAACGAGCTGCAAATCACCCCTGACGATGAGCTTCTTGACCCTGAGGTCTGCCACGATCCTGAGGCCGGCAAGCAATCCCTCGTACTCGGCAGTGTTGTTGGTGGACATCTCCCTGGGGAAGTGCATTTGGATCACGTACTTAAGGTGTTCTCCGGTGGGTGCGACGAGCAGCACACCGGCACCGGCGCCTTGCAGCGAGAAGGCTCCATCAAAGTACATGACCCAGTTGCAGTCTGCCTCCTTGCTGGGGAGAGTCGTCTCCTGGATTTCTTCGTCAGGCATCGAGGTCCATTCTGCAATGAACTCTGCCAGGACTCTGCTCTGAATTGTCGCGGTACTCTCAAACTTTAAGCCGAAGCTCGACAGCTCCAAGGCCCATTCCACAATCCTTCCGGTTGCGTCTGGGTTGTGCAGTATCCGTTGCAACGGGAGGCGGGTGACGACAGTGATCTCATGGGCCTGGAAGTAGTGACGCAGCTTCCTCGAGGCCATAAGGAGGCCGAAGAGAAATTTTTGCACACCGGAATACCTTGACCTAGCCCCCTGCAAGAGGGAGCTGACAAAGTAAACAGGGTGCTGCATCATCTTCTTCTTGGGCACCACTTCACTCGACCGCACGGGCATCGCCTTGGTGGCACCAGATTCCGCCGGGGGCCGCGCCTCGTCGGCACCGGGCCCTGCCGGGGGAATCTTCGGCTCGCCCTCCGCTGGTCCTACCGCCATTGCTGCCTCCTCGTCGACCTCCCTTTGTGCCACTAGTGCGGCACTGACCACTTGATTCGTCGCCGACAGATACAGCAGCAACGGCTCTTGTGGTTTAGGCGCAACCAGTATTGGCATGGAGCAAAGGTATTTCTTCAGGTCCTGCAGCGCGGCCTCGGCTTCTGGGGTCCACTCCATTGGGCCCACCTTTTTCAAGATTTTGAAAAAGGGAAGGGCGCGCTCGGCGGACTTGGAGATGAACCGGCTCATGGCGGCAACGCAGCCGGTGAGCCGACGCACATCCTTGATCCGTTTGGGCGCCTCGGTCTGCTCAATGGCCTTGATCTTGTCTGGGTTTGCCTCGATCCCGCGCTGTGACATGAAGAACCCGAGAAGCTTGCTGGACGGGACGCCAAAGACGCACTTCTCAGGGTTCAACTTGAGGTTGATCTTGCGCAGGTTGGCAAACGTCTCTTCTAGTTCTTGCACAAGAGTCGGCCCGTCCTTGGTTTTGACCACTATGTCATCCATGTAGGCTTCCATATTTCTATGGAGCTGAGGTTCAAAACCAATTTGGACCACTCTTGCAAACGTTGAGCCAGCACTCTTCAACCCAAAAGGCATCCGTAAAAAGCAATACGTACCACATGGGGTGATGAATGATGTCTTCTATTCATCTTCTCTTGTCATGAAGATTTGGTGGTAGCCTGAGTAGGCATCAAAGAATGATAACAGATCACACCCGGCCGCGGAGTCAATAATCTGGTCGATGCGCGGCAATGGGAAGGGGTCTTTAGGACAAGCCTTATTGATATCTGTGTAATCAATACACAGCCTCCATTCCCATTCGCCTTGCGCACCACTACCGGATTGGCCAACCACGTCGGATGGATCACCCCTCTCACCAAACCTGCCGCTTCTAGCTTCCTGATCTCCTCTGTGATGAACTCCTGCCTCTCTAGAGCCTGCTTTCTGACCTTCTGCTTGACGGGCTGCGCGTGGGGGCAGACAGCTAGGTGGTGCTCAATCACCTCCCTGGGAACACCGAGGATGTCGGACGCTTGCCATGCAAACACGTCAACATTTGCCCGCAGGAAGGAGACGAGCTCGCCTTCCTATTTGCTGTCGAGGGCGGAGCCTATAGTGAAGGCCCCTCCCTTGCCGTCTTCCGCGACGGGCACCTTCTTGGTCTGCGGCGGCTCGGCTCTGGATCTCTTGCTCTTGTCGGCAGAGCTCTCTCGCACGTCCTCAATGGTAGCACAACACTCTGAGGAGGTGCGCTTTCCGGAGTGGGTGCGAGAGGTCTTGCCGGGCTCCTTCTTTCCCCCCGGGCCTTCGGCGGCAGGAGCAGGTGCCTTGATGGCAGCTGCTGCAACTGCTTCCCGATAGAGTTGGTCGGCGCAGATCACCGCGTCCTTCTTGTCGGAGGGGACGGAGATGATGGTCAATGGCCCGGGCATCTTCAGCATGTTGTAGGCGTAGTGTGACACCGCCATGAACTTGGCCAATGCCGGGCGGCCGAGGATCCCGTTGTAGGGCAAGGGGATCTCGGCTACGTCGAAGATGATCTTCTCCGTTCTATAGTTCAATTCTCCTCCAAAGGTCACGGGCAGCGTGACCTTTCCCTTTGGCTGGCTCCTCCCCGGATTGACCCCTTGGAACGTGCCTGTTTCCTCGAGGTCTCCGTCAGGGATTTGCAACCTTTTGATCACGACAGGCGAGATCAGGTGCAGGCCGGCCCCGCCGTCAACCAACATCTTGTTCACCCTGAGGTTGTGTATTGTTGGCGAAACCAACAACGGCAAACACCCGACCGTGGTAGTGCGATCAGGGTGGTCCTCGGTGTAAAAAATGAGGGGCGTGCTGGACCATTTTAGGGGCTTCTGGGCGTCGAATGACGGCTCCGTTGTCGTGACCTCTCGCGCCCACTGCTTGAGCTGGTGGCGATAGGTATGCAGCGAGGCGCCGCCATCGACGCACATGGCCTCCGTAGCCTTCTGGAACCCTTGCTCATCGTACTCGTCGTCCTCGTCGTGATCGTCGTCTTCTTGTTTCTTGTCGCGGCCCCGGGCGGGCCTCTCTTGTTGATTGTCCTTGCCGGGGCGGCCTCCTTGGCCGCCACGCTTCTTGCCGGACCCCTCATCACCATCTTGGTCCTTCTCCTTGTCCCGCCTTTCGTACTCAGCCTTTTGCTTCTCAGCAAGCAGCTCGACTTGTTGGCACTTCTGGAGATCGTGGCCCTTGGTGCAGTGGATCTTGCAGTATTGCTTGCCGAAGCTTCCTGGCTTGTCGGTGGCCGCCAAGGCCCGGCAGGTGGTGCACCCGGCAATATCCTTGCCGGGGGTGTCTGCCTTGACCTTCTTGCCGGCACCGGTGTCGTCAGATCCCTCAACGGCAAGCACAGCCTTGATTTTGCGTTTCTTGTTGCGACGCCGGCCCTTCTTCGTTGGGGAGGTGGTGTCCTCATCGGTAGAGTCGGTTTCCGTGTCGGGGTCTTCGCCGAGGTACTTCCTTCCCTCTTCAGCTCGGGCGCACCTGTCGGCCAGAACGTAGAGCTCGGCCACATCCTTAACCTTGGTCATCGCCAGCTCCTCGCGCAACTTGCGGTTGCGCATGTTCTGATGGAACGCGCTAATCACAGCGGTGGGA
This sequence comes from Triticum urartu, assembly GCF_056163025.1. Classification (NCBI taxonomy): domain Eukaryota; kingdom Viridiplantae; phylum Streptophyta; class Magnoliopsida; order Poales; family Poaceae; genus Triticum; species Triticum urartu. The sequence continues at coordinate 716,688,521 of NC_141874.1, forward strand.
TGAACGTCGGGGATATTGTACTACACCCGGCTGAATCTCTGGATGTACTTGCGCAGGGTCTCCTCTTCTTTCTGGGGAATGATATGCAGATCACTGGCCTGGCCATGAGCTTGGTGGCCTCCTGTGAAGGCGCCAACGAACTCATGGCACAGATCTGACCAGGAAGAGATGGAGTCCGCCGGCAAATGCATCAACCAAGACATTACATTGGGTTTGAGCGCCAGCGGGAAGTAGTTGGCAAGCACCTTGTCGTCGCGAGCCACAGCGGCCTGCATCGCGATGGTGTAGATGCTGAGGAACTCAGACGGATGGGTCTTGACGGTGTACTTCTCGTCGACGTCGGGCTTGAAAGTGCGATGGGACAGCCACTGGAACTGCCTCAGCTCACGGGTAAAAGCCGGGCAGCCCACCTCGTAAGGTAGGCCGCCGGGCTCCCCCAGTGCCGGGTGGTCCGTAGCATGTCCCGCCCGCTTGTCCGACTGGCGGCGCGTTTCGCGTCGGCGCTCGACGGTGGTTCGAGCGTCTTCGTGAGCTTGCTCCCGAAGAACCTGGCGCTGGTCGCGGAGGGTCCGTGGGTCGGACGACGCTATGGAGATGTTATCACCAGCATCGGCGCAACGGGCCGACGCCCGCGGCGGCTGGCGAGGAGGAGGAGAGTGCACCGTGGCTGCAGCTCCCCCAGTCCTCCCAGTGCCAGTATGTGGTGGTTCAGTGGAGCACCGAGCCAAGGGCCCCGCCGGTCACGGATCATCTTTGTTCGCGACGGTGACGAGGCTCCGGATAGTGGCCCTCCACTCATCGAGCTTCTCCGCAGCAGGAGGGAAGTCGAGGAGCAGCAGCGCGTGCCAAGGCTTCCACTGGCGTGGGTGGCGGTGACAGCTGAGTGGATCGCGGCGTGCTTCGACTTCTAACCATGTTAGAAGGAGCTCCGTCACGACCCAGCGGCTGCGTGCCATTTTCACCAGCGCTTCGGCGAGCGTGTTGAACTCCTTCGTCTTGCCGATGACGCACAGGGCTCTTCCCACGGCGGTGCCGAGGGTCACCAACGTGGTGACACTGCTCGGCGCGCACACCATGGGAAGAACGCGCGGTGGTCGCCGGTGTATGCATCCTGGAGGTCGCCGCGCCGCCCGGAGTCGGTGCAACGACACCCCCGGAGGGCCACGGGCCGCCTGCGGGGGCCCCAGCTCCGTCCTTTGGTCCGATGGCGTGCAGCCGGTCGTCTGGTGCACGAACGACACCGCTCGCCAGGCTTCGACTGGCTGGGTGGTGCTGGTGCTCGCGAGCTGCGGCCCGAGTCCTGTCCGCGACCAGTCCGCTGCTCGTCCGCACCGGCACGGGCTGTTCGGCCCCCAACGAGCCGATCGTCGTGGCCGTCTTCTTCTTAGGGGCCATGGCGACGAAGAATCGCTATGCTAACTACCAGACCAGATTCTCACGAACGCGCCCCCTACCTGGCGCGCCAAAGATGTCGGTGGGAAACGACACCTATGGGATCACAAGAATCCCTACTGCGGTTGCGGGGCGCGGGGTTGAGAGAAGAGCGGGTCTAACAGAGAAGCACGCGGTTCGTTTATCCAGGTTCGGGCCGCGAGGATGCGTAAAACCCTACTCCTGCTTTGGTGGTTGCATTATGTGTTCTTGAGCTAGCTACGGAGTGTAACGAGCTCCAAAAAGCCGAATCCTTCTCCTGGTCGCCTCGGGCCTCCTTTTATAGGAAAAAGGGGCTGCCATAGTGGCACACAGGAGGTGGAAAGGTCTATAGTGGCATGAGGTTATCCCTCGTATTACAGGACAAGGTGCATTTAATGCACTGCTTAGGTGTCCTCTTACTTTATCGGGGACGGGGCGAGGCCTGTCCCGTCTGTCGCCGCTCCTCCAAGCTTCGACACGCGCCCTGGCCAGCGGTGCATGTGGTGCCATGTAGGCAGGCAGGCAGCTGAGGTGGCGCGGTGGTGGAACCTCCACGAAGGGTTGCATGTAGCCACGCAGGTGCCTGCCCAGCTGGTTGGGTCGGCAGCTACATGTGAACGGCGGTGGAGACTTGGTTAGTGCGGGCTCGATGGTGGCCCTGCTAGCGTGCTTGGCGAGGGCCTTGCCGGGTGGCCCAGCAAGGGTCTTGCCGTGGTGCGTAGGCGTCCCCGGCAAGGATCTTGCCAGGGGTCTTGTGGGTTCCTTCGGCGAGGATGGCTGCCTTCTCATCTTCACTTGATCTTGACTATTCTTTGTCTTCACAAAGATCTGCATGCCACCACAGAGGTGCCTCCCGAGCCCTGTCCCAACACATGTGTTGAGTGTTGGTGGGCTCGAGGGTGGCTCGCTCGGCTGGCGTGGGCGAGCTACCCCGGCAAGGGTCTTGCCGGCGCCGCTGGGGCCGCCCCGGCAAGGATCCTTGCCGGGGAAACCTGCTTCGCCCATCTGATCTTCGTGGCCTTGGTCCTTGTCGTCGCTTTGCTTTGTCTTGGGCTTCGGTCTTACCTCGGCTCACCTCCTCCTCTCTGCTTGATGTGGCCGTGAACGTGGCTCCGACTGCCCGTGCACAGGTAAAGGGGTACAAAAATGTGCCCCTAGTTTTGTACACCGACAGGCAGATATCGTTATTTTTTGACCTTCACAGATGATTTGAGTAGATATGGGTATATCTACTTGAAGAAACACAGGTCTGAAATATTTGAAAAGTTCAAAGAATTTCAGAGTGGAGTGGAGAATCATCGTAACAAGAAAATAAAGTTTCTACGATCTAATCACGGAGGTGAATATTTGATTTATGAGTTTGGCCTTCATTTAAAACAATGTGGAATTGTTTCACAACTCACGCCACCTGGAACACCACAGCGTAATGGTGTGTCTGAACGTCGTAACCGTACTTTATTATATATGGTGCGTTCTATGATGTCTCTTACCGATTTACCACTACCGTTTTGGGGTTATGCATTAGACATAGCTGCATTCACGTTAAATAGGGCACCATCTAAATCCGTTGAGACGACATCGTATGAACTGTGGTTTGGCAAGATACCTAAGATGTCGTTTCTTAAAGTTCGGGGATGCGATGCTTATGTCAAAAGGCTTCAGCCAGATAAGCTCGAACCCAAATCGGATAAGTGCGTCTTCATTGGATACCATAAAGAAACTATTGGGTACACCTTCTACCACAGATCCGAAGGCAAGATCTTTGTTGCTAAGTTTGGGTCCTTTCTAGAGAATGAGTTTCTCTCAAAGAAGTGAGTGGGAGGAAAGTAGAACTTGATGAGGTAAATGTACCTTCTCTCGAATTGGAAAGTAGCTCATCACAGAAAACTGTTCCCGTGATGCCTACACCAACTAGAGAGGAAGCTAATAATGATGATCATGAAACTTCAGATCAAGTTACTACTGAACGTCGTAGGTCAACCAGAGCACGATCTGCACCAGAGTGGTACGGTAATCCTGTTCTGGAAGTCATGTTACTAGACCAAGGCGAACCTACGAACTATGAAGAAGCTACATATGATGAGCCCAGATTCCGACAGATGGCTTGAGGCCATGAAATCTGAGATAGGGTCCATGTATGAGAACAAAGTATGGACTTTGGTGGACTTGCCCGATGATCGGCAAGCCATAGAGAATAAATGGATCTTCAAGAAGAAGACAGGCGCTGATGGTAATGTCACCATCTACAAAGCTCGAATTGTTGCGAAAGGTTTTCGACAAGTTCAAAGAGTTGACTACGATGAGACCTTCTCACCCGCAGTGATGCTTAAGTCAGTCTGAATCATGTTAGCAATTGCCGCATTTTATAATTATGAAATATGGCAAATGGATGTCAAAACTGCATTCCTTAATGATTTCTTAAAGAAGAGTTGTATATGATGCAACCATAAGGTTTTGTCGATCCTAAAGGTGCTAACAAATTGTGCAAGCTCCAGCGATCCATCTATGGACTGGTGCAAGCATCTCGGAGTTGGAATATACGCTTTGATGAGGTGATCAAAGCATATGGTTTTATACAGACTTTCGGTGAAGCCTGTATTTACAAGAAAGTGAGTGGGAGCTCTGTAGCATTTTTGATATTATATGTGGATGACATATTGTTGATTGGAAATGATATAGAATTTCTGGATAGCATAGAAGGATACTTGAATAAGAATTTTTCAATGAAAGACCTCAGTAAAGCTACTTATGTATTGGGCATCAAGACCTATAGAGATAGATCGAGATGCTTAATAGGACTTTCACAAAGCACATACCTTGAAAAAGTTTTGAAGAAGTTCAAAATGGATCAGTCAAAGAAAGGGTTCTTGCCTGTGTTGCAAGGTGTGAATTTGAGTAAGACTCAAAGCCCGACTACGGCAAAAGATAGCGAGAGAATGAAAGTCATTCCCTATGCCTCAGCCATAGGTTCTATAAAGTAGGCCATGCTATGTAACAGGCCTATTGTGTACCTTGCCATGAGTTTGGCAAGGGGGTACAATAGTGATCCGGGAGTAGATCACTAGACAGTGGTCAAAATTATCCTTAGTTACCTAAGAGGACTAAGTAAATATTTCTCGATTATGGAGGTGATAAAGAGTTCCTCGTAAAGGATTACGTCGATGCAAGCTTTGACACCGATTTGGTTGACTTTGAGTCTCAATCTGGATACGTATTGAAAGTGGGAGCAATTAGTACAGTAGCTCCATGGAGAACATTGTAGACATAGAAATTTGCAAAATACATACGGATCTGAATGTGGCAGACCCGTTGACTAAACCTCTCTCACAATCAAAACATTATCACACATTGGTACTCTTTGGGTGTTAATCACATGGCGATGTGAACTAGATTATTGACTCTAGTAAACTCTTTGGGTGTTAGCCACATGGCGATGTGAACTATGGATGTTGATCACATGGTGATGTGAACTAGATTATGGACTCTAGTGCAAGTGGGAGACTGAAGAAAATATGCCCTAGAGGCAATAATAAAGTTGTTATTTTATATTTCCTTATCCATGATAAAGGTTATTATTCATGCTAGAATTGTATTGATCGGAAACCTAAATACATGTGTGAATACATAAACAAATACCGTGTCCCTAGTAAGCCTCTACTAGACTAGCTCGTTGATCAAAGATGGTTAAGGTTTCCTAGCCATAGGCATGTGTTGTCATTTGGTAACGGGATCACATCATTAGGAGAATGATGTGATGGACAAGACCCGTCCGTTAGCTTAGCATAATGATCATTCGATTTTATTGTTATTGCTTTCTTCATGTCAAATACATATTCCTTTGACTATGAGATTATGCAACTCCCGGATACCGGAGGAATACCTTGTGTGCTATCAAACGTCACAACGTAACTGGGTGATCATAAAGATGCTCTACAGGTATCTCCGAAGGTGTTTGTCGAGTTGGCATAGATCGAGATTAGGATTTGTCACTCCGAGTATCAGAGAGATATCTCTGGGCCCTCCCGGTAATACACATCATAAGCTTGCAAGCAAATGACTAAGGAGTTGGTCACGAGGTGATGTATTACGTAACGAGTAAAGAGACTTGGCGGTAATGAGATTGAACTAGGTATAGACATACCGATGATCGAATCTCGGGCAAGTAACATACCGATGGACAAAGGGAATTACGTATGTTGTCATAACGGTTCGACCGATAAAGATCTTCGTAGAATATGTAGGAGCCAATATGGGCATCCAGGTTCCTCTATTGGTTATTGACCGGAGAGGTGTCTCGGTCATGTCTACATAGTTCTCAAACCCGTAGGGTCCGCACGCTTAACGTTCATTGATGATATAGTGTTATATGAGTTATATGTTTTGGTGACCGAGTGTTGTTCGAAGTCCCGGATGAGATCACGGACATGACGAGGAGTCTCGAAATGGTCGAGAGGTAAATATTATATATAGGATGATGGTATTTGTACACCGGAGTGTTTCGGGACGTAGCGGGAAGGAATCGGGTCACCGAAAGGGGTTCCGGGCACCCCCCCGGCAAGTTATGGGCCTTATGGGCCAAAGGAGGGGACAGACCAGCCCACAAGGGGGCTGGTGCGGCCCCTCCCTTGTTTGGCCAGCCCTAGGGAAGGAAAAGGGGGAGGGCTAGCCCTCCTGCCTTTCCCTCTCATGGGAGAAAGGAAAGGGGGGGCGCCACCCTCCCCTGCCTTTCCCCGCACTCCAAATAAGGAAAGGGGGCACGGCTTGGGAGGGACCCCAAGTAGGATTCCTACTACTTGGGCGCCTCCTTTGGCTGCTCCTCCCTCCCTCCAACCTATATATATGTGGGAGGGGGCACCTAGCACATAACAGAACAATTGTTAGCCGTGTGCGGCGCCCCCTCCACCGTTTACACCCCCGGTCATATTTTTGTAGTGCTTAGGCGAAGCCCTGGAAAGATCACTTCACCATCACCGTCACCACGCCATCGTGCTGACAAACTCATCTACTACCTCGACATCTTGCTGGATCAAGAAGGCGAGGGGCGTCACCGAGCTAAACGTGTGCAGAAAGCGGAGGTGCCATGCGTTCGGTACTTGATCGGTTGGAGCACGAAGAAGTTCGACTAAATCAACCGCATTGCGAAACGCTTCCGCTTACGGTCTACAAGGGTACGTAGACACACTCTCCCCCTCGTTGCTATGCATCTCCATGGATAGACCATTGCGTGTGCGTAATTTTTTTTGCATGCAATGTTTCCCAACAGTGACACCTGGTATATATATGCTGGTCACCCCCTTTCGACACGTACTATAAACCTAGTAACACAGCTGTTGACACCAGATTTTGGCATGGTCAAAAACATAATTAAGATGGCCTCAAATGGAAAAGTGCTCAAAGTGGGGAAGTTCTGTATCATCAAAAGGAGAAACTTTGATATTTGGGCCATAGCCATCCGGTCTCATCTCTAAGGCCGAAGTTGTGTTCAAAGTATTGAGATTTACTATCCAGAACACTATTCGGCTGATTACTCCCCCAAGCTGGCATCATATGAGAAAAGGTTCTACACGAATTGTCTTCGTCTCGTCGAAACGGTCGATTTTGATATAATCATCTCAATCGGAGTTCGATGGCTGCGATGGCTGCGTAGGGGAGATCGTAACACACAATATTTCAACAAGTTTGTGTCAGGTAGAAAGAGAAGAAATCTGATAAAGAAATTGAGAAATAATAACAATGAATGGGTGGAGGGGAATGATAACCTCAACCACCTAATTTCTGAGTACTTTGGTAACTTGTTTACTTCGGATGCTATTGAGTGTGACCAAGATCTTTTGCAGACAGTAAAACCTCGCATGAAAACAAATATGAACAGGTTTCTCATGGCGCCATACTCTCGGGAGGACATCGGAAAGCTCTATTCTAGATCGGTGATTTGAAGGCGCCGGGGCCGGATGGGCTTCATGCAGTGTTCTTTAAGAGGTTTTGGCATATCCTTGGGGAGGAGTTAACACATGAGGTTTTGGCAGCGATTAATAATAGGAAAATACCGGATGGATGGAATCAAACTAATGTTGTTCTAATACCAAAAGTTGAAAGTCCAGAGGTAATTACTCAGTATAGGCCTATTAGCTTATGCAATGTGATCTATAAGATAATATCCAAAATGCTAGCTAATAGGCTCAAGAAAATTCTACCAAAGGTTATCTCGCCAACACAGAGTGTGTTTGTTCCAGGGAGATCAATAACAGATAATGTGTTGGTAGCCTATGACTGTTTCCATGTGATAAAGAAGAAGACTCACGGCTCAGATGGGTACTGTGCAGTGAAGTTGGATATGGTCAAAGCATATGATCGTGTGGAGTGGAGCTTTTTGGAGAAGATGATGTTAAAACTTGGTTTTCATCCACTTTGGGTGGAGCTGATTATAGAATGTGTGTCATCAGTAAGCTATAGAGTTTGTTTTAATGGCACTGAAACAGATGAATTCCCACCCACGAGGGGGCTCAGACAGGGGGACCCCTTGTCCCCATATCTCTTTTTGTTATGTTCAGAAGGTTTATCCAGCTATTTGGCTCATGAGGAAGAAATTGGAGGGCTAGATGGGGTCTGTGTTTGCAGAAACGCCCCATCAATTTCCCATCTTGTTTTTGCAGACGACTACTTGATCATCATGAGATCAAATATTCAAAATGCAAATACCCTGAAAAGAGTGCTGGACTCTTACTGTGCTAGCTCGGGACAGCTTGTAAGTACTCCAAAATCAAGCATATTTTTTAGTCCTAATACAAATGTCAATATCAGGGAAGATGTGTGTAGGACACTTGATATTTTAACAGAGGCATTGTCAGACAAATATCTTGGTCTTCCAACTATTGTGGGTGTCGACAGAAATGACTGTTTTCAGCACATAGTTGACAGAATTTGCCAAAAATTAAAAGGTTGGAAGGAGAAGGTACTATTAGTACAAGGAAAAGAAATCTTGATAAAAGCAGTAGCTCAAGCAATCTCCTCATATGCCTTGTCTGTCTTTAAACTGCCTAAGGGGATCTGCAAACTGATATCTGATGAGATTGCAGGGTTTTGGTGGGGAGATAGTGAAGAGAAAAAGAAAATGCATTGGTTTGCATGATGGAAAATGTGCATCCCGAAGAAGAATGGAGGATTGGGGTCTAGAGACTTTCACAGTTTTAATCTTGCTTTATTAGCAAAACAGCATTGGCGACTTCTCCAGAATCCAGACTCTTTGTGTGCAAGAGTTCTTAGTGCAAAGTACTATCCAGATGGAAAAATTCTTAATGCGGGTCCAAAGAAAGGATCATCCTTCACGTGGCAGAGTATTGTTTCGGGAATTCAAACTTTTAAAAGGGGACATATCTGGAGAGTGGGAACTAGCTCGCATATTGACATCTGGGATGATCCGTGGATTCCAACAAGTGAAAACCGAAAGGTTATTACACCATGAGGACAAGCTATGGTAGATAAAGTTGAGGACTTGATTGATCCGATCTCTGGTCAGTGGGATGAGGACATATTACGATCTGTTCTATCACCAGTAGATGTCCACAGAATCTTGCAAATACCCCTTCGGGTTGAGGTGATGGACGATTTTGTTGCGTGGCAGCACACTCAGTCGGACACGTTCTCTGCCAGGTCGGCATACCATGTCGAGTTTGATCATCAATTTGGGCACAATTGGAACCAACGTGGTGGACCGGGTGGTTTTCAGGACTGCGACTCATGGAGGAAAGTATGGGAACTCAGCTTGTGAGGGAAGATTAAACACTTTGTGTGGAAAGTGCTACGTGGGGTTCTGCCGTGCCTAGGAACACTAGCAGGGAGGCATGTCCTAGCAAACCCTCAATGCCCTAGCTGCAGAATTGGTTACAAAGACTCGCAGCATTGTTTGTTTACATGCAAGCGAGCTTTGGATGTTTGGTCGAATCTAGGGCTAAGAGAAGACATACAACGGGCAGTCATGGAGGATCGGTCGGGAGCGATAACCATGGATATTCTCATGAGACGCCATGAACTAGTTGGGGAGATTCCCATGGCGGAATTAGTGGCAGTGGCGAGTTGGTATATTTGGTGGCAACGGCGACAGTTTGTGAAGGGGGAGATTATTAGGCCACCAGAGTGCACTGCAATGTCTATCAGAGTACGAGCAAAAAAATTTGTGCGAGCAGCCAACCCTAACCGACCGCATCAGCACCGAGATCACATGTGGAAGAAACCAGAGAGAGGGAGGGTAAATATTAACGTTGATGCATCTTTCTGTGTGGAAAATATGAAGGGAGCTACCGGAGCAGTTTGCAAAGATGACCGGGGTGAGTTCATAGGTGCAGCATCATGGTTCGTATCGCATGTGCAAAGTGCGGAAACAGCTGAAATCGTAGCGATCAGGAATGGGCTGTACCTTGCAGCTAAACTTGGGTGTAACTCGGTGATAATTGAGTCCGACAGTCTGAATGCTATTGAAGCCTATAACCAGGATGATTACCTGGGTCCGGATGTAGCAGTTGTAGCAGAAGGTAAAACAATTGGAGAAGATCTAGCAAAATTTGATGTGGCTCACTGCTTCCGGGAGGCTAATGGTGTTGCTGATAGTATTGCAAAACATTCAGTTTGTAATAGCTCAAATGAGTATTGGGAAGGCCCCATACCTAAATTATGTCTCACTTCATTGTACACGATCTTGCTATTATATGAGAAATAAAGGTATTGCCCGTCAAAAAAAACGGGACTAAAGGATGCAATGCCCTTTAGTCCCGGTTCATGTCTCAAACCGGGACTAAAGGTCCCATTTTCAAACTCTACCCCCCCCCCCCCCCCCCCGTGGATCGCCTTTTCAATTTTGTAAAAAATGAGAAAAACTTCAAAAATTAAAATCCTTCGAGATGTAGTTATGTTACTACATCTACTAGTTAGGAAAATTTAAAAACTTAAATTTGGACATGTTTTGCAAAAAGTGTAGGGAAAATGTAAAACGGCTATAACTTTTGCATAAGATGTCACAAAAAAATGTATAATATATCAAAATGTTTAGCACGAAAATCCACATCCAATTTTGACCACCTACGGCCTGTTTGCAAATTTTTAGAATCCTCAAATTCCAAAAGGTAAAAAAGATATGCTCAAATTTTAGTTTTTTTTAATTTTGGTTAAATCTGGTTAAACTATGGTCAAACTACTTATTCAAGAAGTATTAGTGTTACTACATAATTATTCAAGAATATTAGTGTTACTAAATAATTATTTTAATTTTTTTGAACTTTGGTCAAATCTGGTCAAACTGTGATCAAACTATGGTCAAACTACTTACTCAAGAAATATTAGTGTTACTAAACAATTATTGTTTTTAGAATAATAGTTTCAAACTCAAACAGTGAAACGTGTGACTTCATACTCAAGCTAAACTCCTGAGGGTTAATAGGATTGACATCTTACTATTGTCCGAAAAACAACAATTGCAGACTTGGAAATCAGAGAGAATAGAACCCGGAAGTTAACCGTGCTCAGGCTGCAGTAGTGAGAGGATGGGTGACCGGCCGGGAAGTTAGATGATTTGGAATGATGAGAGGTGATTAGAGATTAGAGGTTAAATAGAGCAGTGATGAGGGGTGATTAGAGATTAAATTGTAAAATAATTCAAAAAATTTAAAATCGGAAAAAAAATTCAAAAAAAATTCAAAAAATTTCCTTTAGTCCCGGTTGGTGAGCACCAGGCAGCGGCCACGTGGAGGGCCTTTAGTCCCGGTTCGTATAAGAACCGAGACTAAAGGGGGGCTTTAGTAACGACCCTTTAGTCACGGTTCGAGAACCGGGACTAAAGGCCCTTATGAACCGGGACTAATGGCCCTTTTTCTACTAGTGGGGGTCCCTCCCAGGCGTGTGGGGTTTCGGGTCTACAAAAGCACCCGCCGGATTGCCTGCATATCACGCTTCCGGCCGGGTCTCCTTCGACGTGAGCTGCGGTGCATCACCCCGGCGTCGAGGGTACACGGTGACGTGTTCGTGTGCGAACACACTTTTTGGCGACTCCGCTGGGGAAGAAGCTTTGAACGGTCTTCGGCCCGTTCTTGCTACGAAGAGATCATCATCAACTTGTTGCAATCTATAAAGGTAATATGAATACCAAATTCCCCTTTGTAGATGCAAATAATCCATATGTTGTTGCTGGATCGCCTAAGGAGCATAATGTATCGGCTAGCCCTAGTTTTATCAATCATGCATCTAATTATGTGCAAGGGCCGATGCAAAGCAATCTTCATGCTTCAAATTCTTATGATTTTAGCAATGTACAACATATGTATCCAAACTCTCATGCATCGGCAACCCCACAAATCCATATGCCGATGAACAACTTGATGGGTTTGGTTAATCAATTTGAAACACCTCATGTTAAAATTTCCAATAGCATACAAGAAAGTGTTTCACCTTTTTATTCATCGGCAACTAATTTGTAATATGTGAATCCAACCTTGCCGATGGATGGGAGAATTGGCCATGCTACTACTAGCTATTCAGCCAGTTACTCTCAACCATCATATGCTACACCTCATGTTAGTAATTTTTCAGCACCGTATGCAACTATAGATGTTCATAATTCGGCCCCGCATCTTCATGGTCATAGCCGAATAAGTGAAAATTTTACAGGAACACATGTGCCGTCATCAAATGCTGTAGCATATAATGCATACTCTATGCAATTCAAGAATTTTGGCAGCACTCACGAATCATTGCCGAAAGAATCTGAAAGTATTGCAGAGCAATCCCTTTCAGAAGCGGTTGTGGCTGCATTAAAAAAGAGCTTGGCACAAAACAAGAGAATTAGTGCTCTTTGCCTTGAACAATATGAAAAGGGGTTGTTTCCTGATTATGCTGCAATAAAGGCTAGAGTTTTGCAGGAAGATGAAACTTCATCAATTGATAGTATTGTTGAGAGAGCATATGGTTATACAGAAGTGCATACACCTCCACCTAGTACCGCAACATATTATACACCCGCTACACAAATGCAAAATTTTGGCAACACTAACAATTCATTGCCGAAAGATCCTAAAAGCATTGGGGGGGGCAAACTGATCTAGAGCGGGCTGAAATTGAGAGGGGAGTTAAAGCTTTGCGCGATAGGGTGCAAGTACTTCGCCAAGAGAGAATTTATAGGGAATTGGCTTAAAGAAAAGAAGCCTTGACAATTGATATAACCAGTGAAAAGAATGATGATTCGGAAACTAAAAGTGCTTCGGTTAAAAAAGCCGAATCAAGTAGTGGTTAAAAAAGCCGAATCAAGTAGTATATATTCTGGATCCATCAAATCCAAAGAGGCAAAAATTGTTGAGAAAGGGCATGGAAAGTATAGCAAGACAGCCATACTTGATTTTTCTGAAGTTAATGGAACCTACTTCTTGCCCTATGAGTTTCGTACCATAGAAATTGACGAGCTTCAAGAACAAGAACAAGTAGCCGAAGAAAGTTTGGTGGACAAAGATCTTCAAACTAATGATGCACGAAATCAAGAAAAATATGATGACAAGGCGTTGGGGAGCTATCCGAAGGCGGAGCAAGATATTCTTCAAGTCACACCACCATCATGCTCTCCCAACATATTTGAAGAGGTATGTCTAGCAATTAATTTACCTATTTTCAGATTTAGTCATGACTTAGTTGTTGATGCATATATTAGAAAAATCTTCATAAGAAATATTGAGAGACCAATGAAGAAGGGTAATTTATTTGTTAGTAATCAGATTGTCACAAAGCATATCGGTCAACACATTGCGCCATTCAGAAAGACCGATGGCGAAAAATTATAGCAGCCAAGGCTTTCCCCATTGCTCTATCTAAAGCTCATATCTAATTAGGTAGCTTTGCTTATTTCTTACTTGGCTTACACTTGGTCTCAACTGAGACATGTATGTTCTAACTATTTTCGTTTCAGAAATTTAAAGCCAAGGTTAAAATATTCTGAGCAAACTGATGCCAGTATAGTTTCTTATCCAAAGACATCGGAGATAGAGTGCAAAACATAATGCATAGCAGAATGGGGTGATGCAAAATCTGAACCATTCATTTGCTTAACTCCAAAGCCGTTCTCACAGCAAGATCGACTAGAGAATAAAAAGTTTACCTTCAATTCAAGCATGTGTGATCAAATATTTGATTTGTTGTTGAGAAATAGTTATATTAAAATTCTTGATCACCATGTTGAGCCATCTGTCCAGGGACGAATGTATTGTAAGTTGCATGATTTGTCCAAGCATAATTTTGAGGATTGCAACATGTTTCGTCAAATAGTTAAATCGGCCATTGATAAAGGACGATTGAAATTTGTTTAGACACCAAGAGATGACCAGTCTATTCTGATTGGTCCCGATGGCAGAAAGTTTTTGCATTGGCTGCTTCAAGCGATCCATTTAAAGAGAAGGTAAAAGCTGCATGTGACGGGATCAAGCTTTCAAGTAAAGAAGTTGTTGAAGAGCATAATGAACATAATCTTGAGGGCGATAATTCCATCGAAGCTACAATGAAGACGCCAAGGACTGGGGGGGCAACAAGCAAATCCAGTGATCGATGAAAGCAAAACTAAAGAAAACAAAGGCCGAAATAAGCGCAAGTGTAAGAGATCAAAAATCACCTTCGCTGAACTATTGGATAAATATCAAAAGAAGAGTGAAGAGAAGAATGCTTATCGGCCAAGTCATGCAAAGAAACCAAGATCACGCCCAAGGCGCAAATATGAGGATCGGTATTGGCAAAGTGAGCATTTTAATGCAACATATTCATGTCCTTATTTTGGGCCACCAATGCCAATGCCGTGGATGCCCCCCTATGCTCATATAGATCCATATCCATCATGGGATAGGTATGATACAAGTGCACATTCTCCATCTTATTTTAGACCATCTCACCAATATCATGCAGCTCCGAGAAGATCAACATTTGAACAATCACATGTTAAAGACCGTTTCAATCATAACGAATCGGTCCAGAGCTCAAGGAAGAAGAAAGAGGTGGTCAAGCAAGTTTACCGTATTAAAAGAGATGGTCGTAAGAGTGCAACTTCAGATTTGATCTCAAATGAAAAAGAGCCAATTAAAGTGTTGACATTGGCTACTAAAGGCAATGAGACAAAGCAACCAATTATCGAGAGTCAAAGTGCCAAATTTGAAGAAAAGAAGTTGAGAGTGCACAAGGTAAAACAAGAATTGCCATTGCTTCAAACAAAATCACAGCCGGGGTGCCCACTCAGCTTATCGTATTGGCGAAAGAAGGAATTACAAAAACTTAGTGCACAAGAGCTGAAAAAGAAGAACATGGCATGGGTCCCCAAGAGGAGCAGTCAAAATAAAAATGATGTGCAACCTTCTATTGCAACAAGTGTTACAAAAGTGAAGAAAGAGAAGGATGGAAGCCAAAAACAATTGAGCCAAAGGTTTGCATCACCCCATCAAAATTTTCGGTTAGCACATCATCCATATTCTTCAACCATACCATTGATGCCTTTGCCATGGAATTCATCATCGGGTATGATCAATTACCCTCCCTGGATTTATTTTTATCCATGGAAGCGACATAATTTTCTGCATCATGAGAAGGTATTACCAAATCTCTATACATTTTATTAGCTACATTTTTTCTTGCTAATCCAAAGGACCGAAATATTTGATTGCTATTTCATTTTTTTTATTTCGGCTATACATGATTTGGTGAATGAATTCTACATGGACCTTATGTTAATGGCCGATATTTATCTATCGCCCTAAGAATATGTCAAAGCATGGCTGATGTAGTATCCTAACATCGTCCTTAGTTCAATTGGGGGCAAAAACGAGGTACATGTTCATTGATATTGCCCTTGTCTTTCTAGTACTATGGAGATTATTTTCGATGGTTAAATTTGTAGCAATGGCCAAGGTGTTGGTGTTGTTTATTTATCTCCATATGGAGCTATTTTGTGAAGCCTCATGCCGCTTAAAATATTTTTGCACAATGATCAAAGCCGAATATGCATTGTTATTCGGATTGGAGCTTTGCCTTGCTATAGGTGCTATACATATTGAGGCTTCCGGTGATTCGTTATTAGTAGTGCAACAAATATCCAAGGGTTATCAATGTTTTGACGAATCACTTATAGTTTATCTTTTGGTATGTCTAGATGCAATATTTACCTTGGGTTGCTTTAAAATTGTTCATATATCTAGACATGACAATTCGAAAGAGTTGGCACAGCAAGCTCCGGTTACTATGTTAACCATGGTGTATTGCATTTCTATAAATAGCCGATGCTAGGTCTTGTCAACATAGGTAAGGCCGAACCGAAGCCCACCGCTTCGGCCACTAATGAAACTTTTATGCAGGCGAAGTAAGGATTGGAGGAAATTCATTCTTGATTATCTGCAAAATCCTAGCGAAAGGGTGAACAATATGGTTCGGAGGATGGTTTTGATCTATGGAACCTTATCACTGGATTGTTATAGAAGCTGAGAAGTTTTTCACCCAAGTTTGCATCAAGAGGTTCAAACAAGCAATGGCCGATATATACTTATCGTCCTAAGAACATGCAAAATGGCCGATGGAGTATTGACATCGTCCTTAGAACAAGCTATATGCGAGTTATTTTTCGGCACACAAGCTTTGCCCAAAAACAGGGGGGCATGTGTTGACACCAGATTTTGGCATGGTCAAAAACATAATTAAGATGGCCTCAAATGGAGAAGTGCTCAAAGTGGGGAAGTTCCGTATCATCAAAAGGAGAAACTTTGATATTTGGGCCATAGCCATCCGGTCTCGTCTCTAAGGCCGAAGTTGTGTTCAAAGTATTGAGATTTACTATCCAGAACACTATTCGGCTGATTACTCCCTCAAGATGGCCTCATATGAGAAAAGGTTCTACACGAATTGTCTTCGTCTCGTCGAAACGGTCGATTTTGATATAATCATCTCAATCGGAGTTCGTATGTAAAAGTTACAGCCAAAATAATATGCTGCAGAATTATAGCCCGGAAGTTTCAGGCAACTTCCGGGGAGGTTCCGGGCTAAACCGAAAGTTTGCACGCGGTGCGCCCCGAAACTGGAATTTTAACATTATTTACAGATTTGTGGGGCCGATTTCGACATCAAGATGACCTCGGATGAAAAAGTGATCAACTAAGGAATTTTTCTTCATTGCGAGATCTACAACTTTGCTTTTGGGACCATCACGATCCGAAGCCATATGCGACCTACAAGAGCGGTGCAAGAGGGCTACTTGATGTAATTTTAGCCCGGAAGTTCCGGCCCTCGTAGTCCGAGTTAGGTTAACTTCTGATGTTTTGGACGGGATTTGAGTCCTTTTCTTGTACGGAAAGTCCAGCCGCCTCATATATATATATATATATATATATATATATATATATATATATATATATATAAAGAGGTGACGGCCGATTGAACAACACACAATCGAACAAATCAATCTACTACTTTTTTGTGTTCATCTACTTTTTATCCCTCTCCCTTGTTCTTCTTCTTCCTCGTTCTTTGTCCGTTCTTCTAGGGGCGGCGATCCACGAGGCCCTAGGGGCTATCAGGTCGACCTAGGGCAGCCCATAGCCGCCAAGCACCCTGACGGGGTCCCTCCCGGGCGTGTGGGGTTTCGGGTCTACAAAAGCACCCGCCGGATTGCCTGCGTATCGCGCTTCCGGCCGGGTCTCCTTCGACGTGAGCTGCGGTGCATCACCCCCGGCGTCGAGGGTACACGGTGACGTGTTCGTGTGCGAACAACAGCCCTAAAAGAATTAATCCTCCTTGTTCGTCAAACGTACCTCTCTCACGTTGGGTCAAAGTGATGGACGACAAACTCGCAGGCCCACAGAAAGCGAAGCGTACATCGCACGCGAGTGAGCATCCTATATAGGACTACGTACCACCGTCTGTATGTGGCCCAAAGAGGTGTTTGTGTGATGTTTGAATACGCAATACACAACTTTGATGTGGTACCACATATATAGGAAACCAAAAAGTCCCCACGAGAGCGAGGTTCATGATGCATGGTATGTGCTATATGTACGCCCCCATTCGACGCGTGGTATATATATACTTCTACTGTATAGCACAAAAAAAGAATCATTCATGTGGCTCGCGTGTGCCGTGTATCTCATTGGAGGCGCCGTTGAGGGTTCCCTCTTCACCCCCGTCCCAGATCCCGGATGAAAACCCAAAACCAGTCTCGGGTTGGCCGACGGAGGCGCCTTGCGCGTCGTGCCCTCCTTGGAGGTGCCGTCTGGGGTCTCTGGTTCTTCGGGAGAGCGGCGAGGTGGTTGGTGAGCGTTTGGCGGCTGCGAGTCCAAGTTGCGATTTTTTTCTTTGGAGGGTGTCAGATCCAGCAAGTGTCCGTCTTTCCCGGTGAATGGCTTCCTCGGCTTCATAGGCGTGGCTGTATCCCGGAGGTTCTATGCCGGCGAGCCGGGACAGAAGGGGATAGGGTTCCCTTTCCAGCGATAGCCTCATGCCGAGCGCCACAGAAGTCTGGGACTTCTTCTGCGAACATTGGACCGGGACCTGGTGCTCCCCTGCTTCGCCTCTGGGCCTCTGCAACTTTCTTCTTCGTCGACCTCCCGATGGCTATCCTTTTGCTCTTGGTTGTTCAGGGGAGGTGGCAGTGCAGTTGAGGTGTCTGCCGGCGGCGTGGCGAGGGTAGTGCGACTTGTCTGCGATGGGGATACGATTGGCGTTCGCTCTAGTTCTCGGGTGAGCGCCAACGATCCGATGGTGCGGCGCCTTCGAGCCTAGGCGAGAGGAAATAGTTCCTCTTCGGTGTTGGCAGCGAGCTGTTCTTTGTCCCTAGTCCCTGGGTTCAGGTTGTTAACGACTTTCTCTGGCTACCGGCTAATCATTGATGCTTCTCTGTTTTCCTGTCTCTGCTGCCGATGTGCAGCGGGCTTCGACATTACTAGCAGGGCTCTTCTAGTTTTTTTGTTTGTGTTGTAGTGTGTGTTGCGTTGTTAGCTGTTCACACAACTTTATTATATCTTTCGATCGCTTTTGCTTGATGGCCTTGTGTAGGTCGATCCTTTTCTAAACGAACAGATCTCATACGTCCGTGCTCCTGCCCTAGCTCAAAATTTCCCCCGTTGAGAAAACAGCGAGCAAAAACCATCGAAAATCAAGTGCCTGAAAACCCAAGGCCCCACCCACAGTGACACGCCACCCACCCCGGAAAATCCCCCACCGGTCCATCGCATCACATCACCGAGCTCACCACCGCCGGCAGCCCACCCACCAGGTTGACCCACACAAAACCCCAGCTCGAGCACCCGTAACCATGGCCCTCCTCGCCACGACCCCACTCCTCGCGCCGCTCGCCCTCTCCCCGGCCCCGATCTCCGCCTCCCAGAGCTCCCTCCTCTTCCTGCGCGCCCCAGCCCCCGCCCTCCTCTCGCTCCGCTCCGCCTCCCCCGGCGCCCGCCTCCTCGCGGCCGTCGCGTCCAAGGAGCCCGAGCTCGGCGGCGGCGGATCGGGAGGCGGAGACGGTGCGGGATCTGGGGGCGGAGGCGGCGGGGGAAGCAACCCGCAGGGAGGCGGGGACGAGGGGGAGGAGGAGAAGATGGGGGAGGGGCTCTCCATGTCGCAGAAGCTCACCCTCGCCTACGCCGCGCTCGTCGGAGGTAGTGCCACTTCCATTCTTCCTAGTGATACATTGCAGATGCGTTGGGTTTGAGTAGAGGGTAGTATTTATATGCGAATTTCGACTGTTCTTTATCAGTATAGCAATTATTGTCCGTGTGATCCTGCTGATACTGAAGTCTGATTCAAGAGTAGAAGGTCAAATGGCAGAATGGACTGTGTCATCCTGGCATTTTTACCTGATGGCTAGTGGATTGTCCCCTGTTTGTTAAACCATTCTTATTTCTTGGCTGCATTTTAGGCAAGATTACACCTTTTATGTACTTGCTAATCAAGGGAATGTAGTAGTCTTTAGTCTGTAGTTGCTTTTGGGTTGTATATCAGGGGTGTAAGTCTGTTCTGTTATCAGTTGATAATGGAACCCTGTCCAGTTTTGAATCGCATGAAAAAAAAAATCAGGGGTGTAAGTGATGATGCTCCCAGTATTGTGTAAGACTCCATTTTCTTAATGAAAATGGGGGCCCAAGATGCCCCTCTTATTATAAATAAATAAATAATAATAATCAAGGTAATGGAATTATTTGACGAAACAGTGATTAAGATTGGCATGCCAAACGTAGAAACCAGTAAGCAGGCTCGTCAACACTCGCTTGATTACTCTGTTCCTCCTTTAATCATAGCAACAACAAAACTTGGATTTGGTCAGCAAATTTGCAAAGATAGAAATTGGGTTCCTTTATATGTGTCATAGGATGCTCTTCTGGCTTTATAGTATGGAGTATGGACTGTCAGGTGCCCTCACTTAAAGGCTTAAGAACAAAGCACAGTGTAGGCTATCACGAGCATCCAGATCCACATCAGAAAGAAGTGGTTGGCTTTATTCAACAGAAGGGTATTTCTTATTCATAATAACAGAGCTGTGTCTGATATCTTTGGCATTTAGATTTTTTTTTTCTGGAGACAGTTATATTGGCAGCTTGGGCTGTACTTTGCCACAATTGTTTGAGCGCCTAACTCTCCCTTTATGGTGTTGTTTGTTATAGACCCTGCTCTGGGAATGTGTGTGCATATCGGAGTCAAATTCCTTTGCAAGTGGTTGTTCATTACTCAGTTGGGTTATTGTGGCATTTGAACTCCTGACTACTACATCACCCCCCTCCCCCCTTTTGTTTATCTTTTTTGTCCTTGATAGTTAAGCTAAATTGACAGATGTGATGGTACAACAGTTAAAATTGACTTGGCGATTGCATAAACTAGTAGGCAGGCTCATCAGCACTCTTGGTTACTCAACTTCTCCTTTTAACAGAGCGAAAAATAGAACTGGGCTGTGCTTAGCAAATTGCATGTATATAAATGTATGCCTTTCTGTGTGTCTCGGAATGCTTTTCTTGTCCATAGTGCTAATTGCTTACTTCCTTAGTTAAATGCTTACAAATAAGCACGGTGTAGGATATCTCTCCTAAGAAGTAGGATATCATGAACACCCAGATACCAGAAAAGATGGAAGTGGTTGGCTTTACACAACACACGGGTATTTTTTTGAATAACAGAGCTGTAGTGTTATTGCCTTCTTAGTATCTGATACCTTTGTTATGTCTGTTGAACTAGCATAGGGCTAAATACCCCTGACATTATTTTAGCTCCATCAACCATCTTATGAAACTATGAGGTTCTGCAACCTTTTACAGCGTTATAACTGAAAGTACACTGATATACGCTGAAAATATTGACTGTTCTTGGGAAGTTGCAACATTTACGACAACTGATCATTGTGCCACTAACTTTTGCAGCTGGTGGCGTAATGGGTTACATGAAGAGCGGAAGCCAGAAGTCATTGGCTGCAGGAGGCATATCAGCCCTGGTGCTGTTCTTCGTTCACACTCAACTACCAGTGAGACCCGTCTTTGCGTCAGCGATCGGGTTAGGTATGTGATATGTAGTATTCCTTCATCGGCCATGTTTTGTGTGGTCCTTTGTCATCCTTGCTTGGAAATTGCATCGACCTAGATTCTTCTCCTGACGGCTGATGCCCTAATGTTTTCTTGGCTTTGCGTCATAGGTATATCGGCTGCACTGCTGTCAGTCATGGGGTCTCGCTTCAAGAAGTCCGGAAAGATATTCCCAGCCGGCGTCGTGTCCCTCCTTTCCTTGGTCATGGTCGGAGGCTACGCCCATGGGATTATGCGTAGCTCGCATGCGTGATGCAGTCAGTGCGGTTACCATATGCACTTCCGGACTTAGACTTGCGAGTTCTTTTTCTTTTTTGTGTGTTTCGAAGCAGTTGTCTGCATATCTTCTGTGTTTTCGGACCTTTGGTGACTGACTGACTGTCGTGTTACATTGTCGTTGAACTTGAAGTTGATGTTCTAGTGAACTAAGTGAAGTATGTACGGGCGGATGGTGGAAATCAATAATTTTGAGAAGATCATGTGTGAATGGTGATCTTATAGCAGAAGTTTCTATGACCGTGTTGCACTTATTTTTTCTTTGCTCCACGATTAGTTCATGAAGTGTGAAACAAGCTACGTCAGCACATGTTTAATCGGATCCAAGTAGCTTTCACTGACAGTACGTAGTTTTTTTAGTAGAGATCAAAGTGTTGAAATTAATTATGTAATTAAGGGAAATCTCCCCTTGCTTTTTTTAGTAGAGATCAAAGTGTTGAAATTAATTATGTAATTAAGGGAAATCTCCCCTTGCCCAATGGCCTGTGTCCTCTGCAACCGACGCATCTCTCTGGAACCGACGCCTTCTCTGGATCGTCGTGTCTCTCCAGGAGATATATAAGCGTCCAGTAACCATCGTCAATAGCAATCGATCATTATGATTCCGAACACAAAGGAGCCTCCAGGCCCCCATTTTCAGTTAAGAAAATAGAGCATGTTTACAAGACGCAACAGCAGCCATGCACCCCCAAGACTACGTGGGTTCAGTACTCGCCGTTACACTGACGAAAGTTGCCTCCGTGAACAAAATCGGTTCGCTGCTGCACAAGCGCAACATCAGAAAATTCAGTTTGCTTCTACCACGTTCCAGGAACATCAAAAAATTCAGTTTACATACTGTTTATGCAGGGAGCCGGAAGAGGGAGACCCGAAACCAAGACAGGAAGGCGCGACCAGATGAGAGGCCGCCTCTCAGATTGCACTGAAAACCGACCAACATCCTCAACAAACCACACAAAAACACAACATTTCCAAACCAACCGGGAACATTCGAAACAGAGACGACACAGATGATATCATTTATCGACTACGATAACAATGTATCAGTCAGACAGGCACGACAGCCACGATTTACATCGACACATTCATCATAGCAGTACGGTTCCGCAGACTAAACCGAGTTCAGATACAGAGTAAACTACACAATGACAACAGAACAATGACAATAGAGGTTCTCGTCGGATCATTATTATCGTCACGAACGATGATGATTCTACGGTGTAACATCACATCAGCTAACACACGCCCCTTTCCTTCCAAACATCAGGGGCAGGGCCGTCTTTCTTCTTTCAGGGTTACTGGGCCTTGCCCTCCACGACCGCTTCCATCCCAGAAGATGCTCCCATGCCTTCGGATGGCTTCCCGGCGCCGTAAGGAGCTTTGCTCACCACCCTGCATCATAGGATCATTCCATAGTCAGTTCGAGCCAGCACAAGGAAGGACAAGTGAAACTGATTACAGCTACAGATGCAGGAGGATAAAAAAAGGTTGGCCATTGCAATCGAGAACGGCGTTACTTTTTCATATGAAACATGACAAGAGCAAGCAGGGATGGAGATGCTATCTTTAGCCGTTTCGACTACCCACACAAAAGCTAGCTTAAAGGCGATCGGTCGTCCTGAGAATTAATGGCTGTGACCAAAACTAACTAAAAGTATAGTTCAGTATTTCTCCTGAAGAGTGGTGAAAGTCTTGATGGGGAAGCTTGTTAGGGCCCTAATGTTCTTTAGTTTCACAGCTGTTTCTGTGGTTTGTCATTTGTAAGGTGATGACCCCAGACTGGCTTCGGTGCACTGCGCTAATACCAAGGGGCTTTAAGGAGAACTATTTTTTTTTCCATAACTCGTGTCAATATTCAATAATCATATAATCCCAATCAACCAGCTGATATGTTATATCACTTGTTATGGAATGATGCTCTAATGTGACCTGACTATAAACAAATCATACTACATGTTTATTACTGTAGTTATTACCAACCGAAACTACACAAAATGTTTGGTCTCTTGCAAGTACATTTTAACAGAATCATGCAGATTTTTTATCACGAGTCATGGAGCACTTTTTTCGCATACATCAAACTTCTTCTCCTAGAACATTCAGGTTGAAAATAGAACGGTTATCATAATTTGGATTGATCATGAACGGGGCACAGAAGTACAAGACTTGGTTTTGAAGACTTGGCCTCATACAAATGCGTTTCTAAATGCTGTGGTACACCATACACAGCATGTGGAAACACAAAACAACAAATGTAAGGGGGTCATAATACTCATAATACGCTCCAGAAGAACGTAGACTGCTACTTGTACTCTTCATTCATGCTAACCTGTCACGGCGCTTCTCCAGGAAGCGCTGAAGGGAGTGTCTCCTGGCGATGGGAAGATCTGCAAAGCAGGTAACATTATTTTTTACAATTTTAGATCATACAAAGACTGATTAGAACGAACACCCCACTTTTAGGTTTCAGAATAAAGATCTAGCGGCTTTACCAGCCTGAAGCTTGCAAATCGAGCCCGGATCCGCAACAGCCTGAGGTTGTCCATTTGCTACAGAAGTGCTCTGGAGTGAGAGCGACCGCGTAAGCATGGCTTGGATCGCATTGGTCGCAGACATCGCTGGAGGCTTAACAGCAGCAGTGCCATTGCTTTTTGAGGCCGCAGCAGCTGCTGCTGCAATGAGCATGATTGCTTGAGCCTATTGATGCCAATGTCACAGGTTAGCATAGAGTTTCGACAATTAAACCAAGAAAATGATAGATGCAAGAAGCATAAATACTACCTTCTCTGGTGGCACTGAGTCATACACACATACTGACCCACCATAAAAAATGGTAAGCTGTCCCGGATTTGCTGGAGGGCTCGACATTGGCAACATTCCAGACCTAATAATTAAACAGCATAAGTAGTTAGAATATGCAATGAAAGAATAATATGAAATCACATAAATACACAAATGTATTGGAAAGTTGGCAGACACAGCACACATGGCACTCGAGCAACCGCATATACAAAAGTAAAAGGGCATTTAAGGGCAAAGTGCTATATGAAATCAGAGGTCAGGTTGGCTCACTGATGCATAATGTTAGGTTACATATAGTATTTACTAAACCCCTGAGGGCACATTGCTATCTTTTTAGTTGGAGGAATTAAAGGCAAAGATCAAATGTTGAAACGGCATTAGTATGCACTTCATCTGCAACCAGCCATCTATTTCCAGACCAGAAGTGATTGTTCTACACTCTGTTTAATGGGTCCTTATGCACTGAAGGCTCAACAGGTAAATCCAAAACAAAATTCTAGATAGTATAATATATGGGTTACACTAACTACACACAAAATTTCAGGTTCAAAATCATTCTATGTTCATAGCAACAAAATGAGAAAATTCTTACAATTTTTACAACAACAACAACAACAACAAAGTTTTCAGTCCCAAACAAGTTGGGGTAGGCAGCAGTTGAAACCCATAAGATATGGAAACCAAGTCATGGTTATGGCACGTGGATAGCTAACTAACTTCCACACACACTTGTCCATGACATAGAATTGTGCACTCACCATAGAGTGAAACTCTTCAAATTTTATACATAGATAGAAGTTTTGAAGTACGTTTAGAATTGTTTTCAAAAATATTGTGGTAACCGTTAGCTAGAGTGCATGTTAGTTGCATCATAAGCCTTTGTGCAAGCAATACACCTCCCCTACTTGGTAACAGAAAACAAAATAGATCTTAGGAAGAGTTCCACGTGGCGACTAAATGACTTGTCGCTTAGTCACGACTTGTATGATACCCCGGTCATGGGCCTACATCAGAATAGTCAGTTATTTACATTGTAAAACTTTTAAGTTAAAATTAATAACATCAACTACTTTGCAGGTTCCAACAATTCTGAGTCTAACAACTTCTATAATGCATGATGTGATATCAGACAACAGCAGACTATGACTCTAATTGTGGTCCACTCTGAATTATTCAAGGCGTGGTGGACGGGTATGTGCCGCCTAGCGTCCAGTAACTTGTCTGACTAGTTCAAAGTCAGTCCAGGGTGGATGGACTGGACCCACGTAACTTCTGTTCCATCCTAATTAAGCACTGGACCTAGCAAATTATATGTGGTGGACTTAATTGTTGTCTGCAACCGTTGTCTAAAATTAACAGATCCTAAACATCCTGCACCCATTAGACCTATATATAAATTCAGAAAAAAGCAGGAAAATTGATTCCAAGTGGCACATTTTTAGTGTCACATTTTATTTTAACTCCAATACAGGATCCATCGTTTCACAGCAGCCTAGCACATCGCCAATTAACTGAATGTAAACCAACGAGAAATAGACAGTAGTAGCCAAACCTTACAGGAAAACATTCTACGATAGTAGGGACAGAACAAATTAACGTGGCATGAATATGGTGAACAGCCGAACAATGCAAAGCACTGCAGCCGACAAATATGCCGAAAAGCCCCGAAGGTCAGAAGGAACACTATCAGGGTTAGCAAAGCGTTCCGTTTGCACGCTTGCAACACATGATGGTAGGCACAAGGGGCCTTAACATGTCAGCCGATGTCCCAAAGGCTAGTAGTTCAACGTTGTGAATACCTGGTCAGAGACCATGTCGTTGGTCCCCCGGCTTCACAATTGGTCATGAAGCAAACTGGTGGAAAAGTTTGTTAGTTTTTCCGTTTGTTCTTTTTGGCAGTTGATGAATCCTTGGTAGGGCTTTGCATGTTTATGGAAGTTATCTGGGCACCGAACTCAGCTTTAATCAGATCTACTCTTTCACCCATGTT
Source organism: Triticum urartu (assembly GCF_056163025.1). Taxonomy (NCBI): domain Eukaryota; kingdom Viridiplantae; phylum Streptophyta; class Magnoliopsida; order Poales; family Poaceae; genus Triticum; species Triticum urartu. The sequence continues at coordinate 716,714,555 of NC_141874.1, forward strand.
TCTCAAAAAGGATAGCTCGGTGTACATCACAAAGAAGAATGTATAAGCGGCCTAAAGAGTTCTTCATGTGGACCTAACTCAGCGGCTGAATTAAAAACTTATCGTAACGGTTTCAAGAAATTGTAGAACAAGAAACTGAACCGGTGAGGGGGGAAAGGCAGCCTGGATCTGTGCCCATCTTGGGCAAAGTTCTTCCGCAGCCGTAGCTTACTCAGTTAGCTTGATAAGAAAAGATTTGCCGAAATGTTTATCATCAACAGCAAAACAAGTTGTAATTTTTCTTGCCATTAAAATTAAATCAACCATGACCATGAAGGATGAGGGCCCGTAACGCCAGATTTCCAGCAACCCAAACGCCCTCGCAGCATCCGGATAAGAACACGGCCCCCCAAAATTCCCCCTAACTGAAGATTTCTTAGCAGCAGGCAAAGGTTCAGGAAACTGAAGCTGGGAGGATTTGGACCGCAGGGAGAGAGACAGGAACAACACTTGAACAGCAACGAGAAAGAACACAACACAACACGCATTCCAGAATCCGCACCGACACCTAGCCGAGAACCGACGGAACCGACGGCAAGGGCCTCTCTCACGATAACGCTGGACCTCGAGGTGCCAATTGCGAAAGCGCGTGATGAAGAACAGGGGAAAGCGGGGGAGGAACACGAGTCAAGAGCAAGAACAACACCCGCGCACGCACACAAGCAATCCGGCAGAATCACACCGACGGACGCGGAATCCTCGACGGAATCCGCCGTGGTTTCTTCATAGAGCGGGGAGAAGGGGGACGGAGGAGGCTGGCTACCTGCCGTTGGCGAGCGGGGGTCTGCCGGTGAGCCCTTGGCCTTGCTGCTGGGTCTCCTGCTCCTTCCTCTCGGCTTCCTTGCGCTGGGCCTCCCCCTGCTGCTCCGCCTTAATAGTGGCTGCGCTCCTCTCCAGCAGATCCATCTCCGCCTCGGGTCTCAACCAACTGCTCCTCCCTCCCTCCCTCTCTCTCGCTGAAAGGGACCTGGGAATGAGAATTGGAGGAAGCGGGAGGGGGTCGGGGATAAAGATGGACCGGCGGAGGAGTGGGTGTGTGTACAGCAAACGCGCATGTGAATGTCGTGACTGGGCTGGCCATAATAATATAGGGGCCCCCGATATCTTTACGCATTCAATTTTTATATGGTACTGTCTTTATAATACTCTGCCACTTGGCAGCGCCTCACTGGAGGAGATGCTGATAAAGGTCAAGTGATACAGTGGTAATGAATGTTTTTGTAGTACAAAAGATAACCTGCCATGGATTGGCAGGGAGAGTAAATGAATAAATATGTGCCATCTCAAAAAAGATAATGAATATGTGTCCTATTTTTGGCAGCAGTAATCAGCTAGGCAGTAATTTGACGTTTGTTCGAGGGGGTTTCGGGTTCGGTTTTATGGTTGTCCGGTTTGTTGTGACCCCCGACGAAACGGTAACTTCAAGTATTTTCCGAGTATTTATAATAAGAGAAGACTAAGGCCCCGTTCCACCGTTCGGATCCTCCCCACTCCACAACTGTAGCTCCTCGAGCAGAGGGAGCGGCGGCGCAATTGCAGGGAGTGGCTCGAACCGAGCTTCTCGCGTGGAGCGGAGTTTCGTGACCGGAGAGGTTTCGAACGGGCACCAAGTCAGCACGCCATGAGCTTCGGGCGGGCGCGTGAGTTCTGAGCGCAAAACGACAAACGCTACTTCTTGCATATGGTTCTTATACATGCCTCGTTTGCCCGCGCGTTTGCTTGGCCCGGCATCGGGCCAATTTCTCTCGCTCGGACCTCTTTGGCGCCTTGTTGCAACGTCTCTTGTTTTTTTTACCATTATATTGTCGTTTGTTATTAGCCATAATATAACAGAATCACCCACACCGTACACCTCGTAGCGAGTTGATGAGTCTACCGCTTCCCCTTTGTTTGGAAGAAGCTGCGAGAGGTCAACACACTGTCAGATATGTGTTGTTGAAGCCTGGCCGCCAACTCCTCCATCACGCTTCCCTCACATATACCGACACGCCAAGCTAGAGATCAAAGGTACCCGGGGGAGACGACAAGACCATTAAAAATGTGAAGACTAAAAGCTTTGAGATGACCTGACCCATGCGATTTATCAAACACAACCGCAACATTGACCTTATAATTCCAATTGAGCAACATTTTGAAATAATTTCAATCCATGGCACGGGTTCATTTATATGCGTCCAAGTAAAATCCTTTCATCTACATGCATCAGATTAAAACCCAATACGTTGTCAAGTTAACATTAGCAAAAAATAATCCAAACCAGATTTATGTACAACGCAATATGCAAATGTCGACCATGACATAAGTAGATACACCCACACTTGCCACTTGTGAAATATTCCAAGCTTTAATCTCAAAAATAAATAAATATTCCAAGCTTAGCAATTTTCCGGTTGGCAGCCGTAAAAAGCTGTGATTACATTTTTAATGTATAAAAGTTACTAGTAGCTGTTTGTTACTTCCTCCATTTCAAATTATGAGATGTTCTATCTTTTTAAATCAGATATACATAGACGCATTTTAGTGTGTTGCTTCATTCATTTGAAAAAAAAATCTTATAATTTGAAACGGTGGTAGTAGGCTTTACATCTGATCCGAGTTTTCCCCGCACTTAGAGCATCTCCAACAGGTGCCAAAAAGAGCTCCGCGCACTAAAAATTCAATTATTTTTTTGGCACCCAACAGCTCCAGCAGATGCTATAGCGCTAAAAAGTTTTGGGCGCGCGTTGAAAAATGCTATCGCGCGCAGCATATTTTGGAATCCGGATTGGGTGCGCTTCACAATTTGCACTGTCTGCTTTTTGAACGCGCGTCTTTGGGCATCTGCTAAAACAATATTGGTCCCGACGCACTAAAAATACTACAGTGTCACATTATAACTTTTATTGGGCACAAGATTTTTGTGCGACAGTTGGAGATGCTCTTATTACAACCACTATGTGGCTTGACTTGAGGTGGTTCCTTCCTTGAACCAAAGTCCGTCTTATATTTGACCGAGTCGGTGAGTGACATGACTCCCGACAAGGCACCACCGCATCAACGTCGCCGTGTCCTCCTCCGAAAACGTGCAAAAGAAAATGCCACGTATCGACGACGTGCGTGCTTGACCTGGCGTGCACTCCGGCGAGGCGTGCCGGGTTCCCGTGACCAGAAACGGACGGCGAAAGGCGGCCGTTCCATTGCCCAAGTCGAGCGAGCAGAGCCGGTTCCGGCCAGACCATGGGATGGCCACACGCCCGTAGCCTCTCCGGTTTCTTCTCTCCGAGCGGCACCGGCTCCGGCGTGCCCTCTCGATCCAGAAAACTCAGGCGACGCAGGCCGCCATGGCCGGTGGATGTCTGCCCATGCTCAACAAAGGACAAACCCTCCCGGAAACACCGCACCACGTGCTCCGGTGGAGCAAACTTTAGGCGAGATGAATGAGAGACATCAGGCGTGGCGCCGTCGGTCGGCACCGGAACATGCCGGACCGTGCCGGGAGCCGAAGATGGCCGCGCAAGGCACGGAGGACGCCGAAAGGCCGCGCATGGCGTATCCTCGATCCGGATCCGTCCAGGGAATTTCGATCGGGAAATCTCCCGTCGGGCAACCACCGCCCCCGCCTCGGCGGTTTCCGGTGGTCTTCGCCTGTCCGCGCCTGCTAATTAAGAAATGCACTGTGCTGGTGGCTGGACGGACGAACGAACGCGGCAACCACCATGATCGATCGGCCTGGCTGGCCAGACAGAGGGACAGATCGAGCTTTGTTCCCAAGAAATCTTGATGAAATGGTGCTACAGGACAGGCTAGAGTGGTGCTGGACAGGCCTGTGTCATCACGTATTGCCATAGCTAGGTGCTGACTCCGAGTGACTCGTACACAGGACGGGCAGGTCGACGGCCACAAGTTCTCCGCGCATTGATCGCGCGCAGTGGGGGACACACAGTAGATTAGGAGAAAATTGCACATCTCGTTCTCAAAAGTCTCTGCCGCACTACGATTTAAGAGTAATACTACACGTACAAACAAGTTACAAGCTTTATATGTTTAGCATTATTGACGATTTAGTCCTGCAACTCAAGAAACACTCTAATAAAGTATGATTCTTGTAGTACATGAGAATACATAGCACTCTATGGTCTTTTTGTGTAACACTCTACGGTCCTCCGCTCTGCTGTCATTGTGTGGCACTGCTCTGCTGCCATTGTGTGGCGCTGCTCTGCTGCGTATAGTCCCCTCGCATTTTCTGGAAACAACCCGCACTTTCCGGTCCACGCGCCTTGCCACCCGATCCACGCGGCCCCACTTGTGATCCTCCCGCGCCGAGTAGTCAAATCGACAGCATTACTCAGTAGGCCAGACGCCTCTAGTCCACCACTTCGAGCCATCCGCCGCCAACGCCATCACTCCAGTCGCTCCGTCTCTTCCTCGTATCTCTCTCCCTTCACGCCCTCGCCCAAATTCCTAACCCTTCTCACCCTCGCAGATCGATCGGCAGCCGTCACCTTCCGATCTCCAATGGAGGTCACTCCTCCGCTGGCGCAACTCCACTTTCATGTGCCTGTCGGCGATGCGGAGCTGCTCTCCCGGATGTGCGAGATATGCTCCAGGTTCGCTGACCTGGTGATGCTCCACGAGGATGCGGTCGACATTGCCGATTGTCTCACTGATGATGAGAAGGCCAGCATGCGCCCGAATCGCTCTCTTCTGGTGGAGTACCTGTACTGGGCGATGATGGAGGCCGAGAGCGACGATCCGGTCCAGATTTACCAGTGGAGGGCATACAAATCAAGCCACGTGGATGGCGCGACTCATGGCGTCGGGCAGGGCGCAGGTCAATCAGCTGGCCAGGGCGCGGGCGAGGGCGGCCACTCTTCGAGGATTGCATGATACACCGACATGCCGTAGTGGTATAACCAATTTCAATTTTTGTATTAGGAATTAGTAAGCATGCATGAGTACATTATATTCTGTTATCACACACATTTAGAAAAAAAATTAGTTCAAATTATATAGTTATGTTACACACATTTCAAAAAATGAGTTCAAATTATATTGTTATGTCACACGCATTTTAAAAAATAGTTTCAATTATATTCTGTTTTCACACACATTTAGAAAAAAAAAACTAGTTCAAATTATATTGTTATGTTACACACATTTAAAAAATAGTTTCAATTATATTATGTTATCACACACATTTAGAAAAAAAAGTTCAAATTATATGGTTATGCTACACACATCCAAAAAGAATAGTTCAAATTATATAGTTATGCTACAAACATTCATAAAAAAAAATATCTCTACTTCTAGTGAAGCAGTTGGTAGCCTCGTACGGTTTATTTTCATCTCACCACTTTCAACCGTTTTATTTTGCTGGGTTTTTTTCGTCCCCTCCCCCACCTCACCGGTTTAGTTTCGCATCACCCTCACGCACAACGAAAAAAATCAGAACTTTCCATACTGAGTACTGACGCAAGTGAAAGAATCAATCACGATCAATTTCTAATGTTCAAATCTAAATTAATTATCATAAATCGCTCAATCACATTAATTAGTTAGGAAACAAATAATTGATTTTAAGAAATCTCATTATTAAAGCATTTATGTACCTACTTAATTTGTAAGGAAATATTATCTCATTATTCTCTACTCCTAATAATGTCTCAGTACGTATATCGTTTCATTCGCTCGTTCCGTCCCCTCTCCATCTCATTTTTTTTTCATAGATTTTTTTTCGTCCCCTCCCCCCACTTCATCGGTTTATTTTCGCGTCACCCTCTCACACAACGAAAGAAATTTGAACAGATCAGAACTTTTCATACTGACGCAAGTTATTTAGTAATGTAGAATCAATCACAAATAATCTCTAAAGATCAAATCTAAATTAATTAATCTGACCTTAAATCGCTCAATCACATTAATTAGAAAACAAATATTTGATTTTCACAAAAATCGCTCAATCACATTAACCTTACCTTAACTCGCGGATGGTAATCAATCTCCAAACAAAGGAAACAATACATCGAGGGAGCAGTAAATAAACTCCTTTTCTTATGACATGTATATGATCTTTCTCTTCCCTCTCCGTTGTCGAGCGTTCTTGATTCTCGAGGCCGATACTTGGGCTGCGTCACTGGGTCGTGAGGACGTCGAGGCCGGGTGCCGTGGCACCGCGTTGGCCGCGGCCGGTGAAGAGGGCGAAGAAGGGTGGCTTCCCTGGTCCTGGCCGTGGCCGTGGCCCTGGAAGTTGGTGCGGTGGAAGCGGCACTTGAAGGACCCGGCGTGGGTGGCCGGCGCGCAGACGCACTTGGTAGCCTCGTACGGTTTATTTTCGTCCCACTTCTCATGGTTTTTTTGGTACTCCTCCCACCTTCGTTGGGTTTTTTCGTAGATTTTTTTCGTCCCCTCCCCCCAATTCATCGGTTTATTTTCGCGTCACCCTCTCACACAACGAAAGAAATCTAAACAGATCAGAACTTTCGATACTGACGCAAGTTACTTAGTAATGTAGAATCAATCACGAACAATCTCTAAAGATCAAATCTAAATTAATTAACCTTACCTTAAATCACTCAATCACATTAATTAAAAAACAAATATTTGATTTTCAAAAAAACACTCAATCACATTAACCTTACCTTAACTCACGGATGGTAATCAACCTCCAAACAAAGGAAACAATACATCGAGGAAGTAGTAAATAAACTCCCTTTCTTATGACATGTATATGATCTTTCCCTTCACTCTCCGTTGTCGAGCGTTCTTGATTCTCGAGGCCGATGCTTGGGCTGCGTCACTGGGTTGCGAGGACGTCGAGGCTGGGTGCCGCGGCACAACGTTGGTCGCGGCCGGTGAAGGGGGCGAAGAAGGGCGGCTTCCTTGGTCCTGGCCGTGGCTGTGGCCCTGGGAGTTGGTGCGGTGGAAGCGGCACTTGAAGGACCCGGCGTGGGTGGCCGGCGTGCAGACGCACTTGGAAGCGGGCCCGTGGGCCGCGCCGGACGGCGCCAACGCAGACCCGGGCCACCTCCTCCGCGTATTCTTGGAGTTGTGGCTGGCCGATTTACATGAAATTAATTCCCTCAGTTGTGGTGGCAAATATAATACACATAATTCATATTGTTATGCACTAGCGTGTGTGTGTGTGAAATAGATGGGTTATGCTCCCGTATCCAATAAGATGGATATGTGTGTGTTAGGCCAACTCCACCGCACGACCCCAAACGGACGTCCGCTTTGTCCGGATTTCGTCCGTTTGAGGTGGGATTTGGGGTCGTGTCCGGGCGTGCCCTGGGATGCGGTGGTCGTGCGCCCAGCGTGCGGCCGCATCCGTTTGCCCCATTCTGTCCGTGTCTATTTAAAAAACTAAAAGAACGTTTCAAATGCCAAGCCCTAGTTCAGGCCAGTGGCCTACACGTCCATCGACGCCATCAGCCAGCGGCCGGCAACACAGCCAGCCTCCAAAATGAATAGTCGTCCTCGCCGGCAACGCAGCCAGCGGCCGGAAACACAGCCGGCCGCCAAAATGAATGTTTTCTCGTCGGCACACAGCCAGCGGCCCAGCGGGCGGGCGACACCCATGCCAGCCTCCAAAAAGAACGGCCACGGCCGATCGGACGACCTAGTTCAGGCCTTCGGCTTCGAGCATCTCCTTCTGCTTGGCCTCGAACAAGGCCCTCGTCTTGTCGCTCATCTTCGACAAGTCCACGCTCATGATCGCAAGGGCCACCTCCTTCGCTTTGGTGGCGGCGTTCGTGGCCTCGATGTCGAGCTGCCTTTGCCGGGCCGCCTCCTTTATGTCGATCTTCCTCCTCTTGGCCGCCTCCTCCATCTCAAGCTTATTTGTTTGAAGGTCTAGGTATTGCTTCATTTGCTCCTCCTTGCTTTGCCGCTTCTTCTCGTCCCTCACATCCTTTTGGGACATCATGCCATGCAAAGTGTCATGCAATGCCATGGATGAGGCATCACGTATGTCATCAACCTTGGAGTTGGTCTTGCCCCTCGGCCTCTTCAAGGCCTCGCCATCTCCACCTCTGGCGTACTTGGCCGCCTTTAGTCCTCTCTTCCTTTGTAGTTCACGGTATTGGTCCTTGAACTTAGGGCAATTGTTGATGATCGTCCAACAATGCGTAAGAGTGAATGGCTTGTCATTGTGCCGGGCCTTGAATGCCTCCAAAGATTGAAATGCCTAAATCACATGATCAACAACAAGTGAACATGCAAACATATACACGGCCGAAGTGTCATGGCCGTAGCAAGGAAAGGGCTAGGAAGAGAAGAGCATACCATGTCCCCAATGCCGAGACCACTCACGGGCCGTGCTTCAACGCTCTCAAATGCGGCGCAATACTTGTTGCACTCTTGTTGGATGAACAACCATCTCTTTTGAATCGAGCCGATGACACGGTTGCTTGTAAATTGGTAGGGCTCAAACATCTTCCTTTCATGGAATGTTTTGTGGACTCTCGTCCAAAAAACAATGCCCTTTTGTTGCGCGCTGGTTATCGGATCTTGGCTAATCTCCATCCAAGCTTGGCAAATCAACTTGTCCTCATCTTCTGTGTATGAACCCGTGCGAATGCTCTTCCTCTTCTTTTGTGCTTCCGCTCTTTGGGTGAGCTCGTCGATGAATAATGGCTCGCCACTAATATCAGCGTCATTGCCTTCTTCTTCATCACCGTCACCTTTGACATATATGTCGTCGTCTTCATGCCACGAGTCACCATGGTCGTAGTCAGCACGGTCGTCGGCCTCTTCATCGGGCATGTACTGGGCGCGGCCATCCTGACTTTGGGTCTCCTCGGGGTCGTAGGCACGGCCATGCCCACCCTCGAAGATCACGTCCTTCATGTACTGGTTGTAGAAGGGGTCGTCGACAGTTGGCGTTGATGTTGGCATTCTGTCAAACAAGACGTGGGGGGGCCGACATGGTACCCGTGAACGGTGCCCGTGCTTGCTTTCTTTGCATCTCGACGGACGCCCGGCCGCCGCTACTGGACCCAGGCGTGACGTTGAGGTCGATGACGGCCGCGGGACGTGGTGTGGACGGCGCGAACAAGCCCACGTTCGGCGACCTCGAGAAACGGGTCTGGCCGTCGTGCCTTGGCGGAGGAAAGCCGGACGACATGGGCGCGGTCCGCGACGTCGGCGAATGGCAGTACGGAGGCCGGGCGACCGACGAGCCTGTGCTCGCGGGCCGGCGGCCGCTGCAGGGAACCCGGCCGGACGGCCCATGCCAAGCATGAGGATGACGTGCGCTTTGTTGAGGAGGTCCTCCTTCTCGTCGGCAGAGGCCTTGCGCCGCGCGGCCTCCAGCTCCTCGCGCTGGGTGGCGAACTTGGCCGCGGCGGCATTGACTTTGACGACCGCTCTCCGTTCGCTCCTCTTCGCCGATTCCGCGTCCAACTTGGCGATCTCCTCCGGCGTGCACTCCGACCGCGGCTTCCTTGGCGCCTTCTTCTTCACCTTTGCGGGCGGGTCGACGGCCAGGCCGCCGGAACTCGGCAAGGCGTCGGCCATGGACGGGGGAGAGAGGGCCCGGCGGGAGGGACGTGGGAGGGTTTGGGGAAAATGGCGCCAAATGGGCGTGGGGGGTGGTTTCTCCCATCGACAGGCGGGCCAGGGGAGGACAAGCGCGCGCGTCCCGCCCGTCCGCGCGCTGTCCGTTTCACCCCAAAACTGGCGCAAACTTGGGCCGGGGATGGGTCGAAAGCGGACACAAAGCGGACAAAAGTCCGTTTACGCCCGCGCGCTGGCCGTCTCGTTTGTCCCTTTACCCCAAACGGACGGGGTGGATAGAATAGGGTCGCGCGGTGGAGTTGGCCTTAGAAAGAGAGGAAGGGAGAGGGCAGAGAGAGTGAGGAAGAAAGTGTGTGTGAGGATTTGATGGTGAGAAAAGATCGTCAATGTCACTTGATATGTATACGAATATTAATATTAAACTCTTAAAGTTAATGTGGTCTCGTTGTAAGGTACGGGTGTTCTTCTGATTGTACTAGTGGCCGGACGAACGCGGGCGCGGCAACCTCCATGATCGGCCTGGCTGGCCAGACAGCGGACAGATCGAGCTTTATTCCGAAGAAACCATGATGAAAATCGTGCTACAGGACAGGATATAGTGGTACTGGACAGGCTTGTATTGCCATACACACGACGGGCAGGTCGACGGCGGGGAGCTCTCCGCCATTGATCGCACGCGGTGGGGGACACACAGTAGATTAGAGACATGGTGTACGAGCCTGTTTGGTTCATGACTAATTTTGCCACAATTAATTTTAGATAAAGTGTAGCTGTTATAAAAAGTGTGGCTAACAAAATGGCCATTACAAGTGTGGCAAGATTTGATAAAAAATTAAGCCTATAACTTATGGGCCATATAACTAGAAAAGTGTGGCAAGCCACAAATGTGGCAATAAACTAAACACACGCCTAAGATGTTTTGACATGACTAAGATTAAATATGGCAACCTTAGACTGAGAACCAAACAGCCCCTACATATGGCCATGTGGGCAGACATCGCCTCCTGGTTTCGTGGACGGTGCGACAATCGTCCATGGTCCTAGGTGTTGACTGTGGATCGAAAAGCTAAGTTAGTGCCTAACCATGGTGAGCTAAGCTTGATTCTATATAATCAACAGTGCCTCCAATGAAGATTTAGGTGCTCAAGGAGACCCCTTTGGCCCGATTTACCCAGTAATTATTTATGATCATTGATATTCTTTTACAACTTCCCAAATTGTAGAGCAAGATAGTACGTACAACTCTACTCAACTGGCTATTGATTGGGCGGGCGGGTTAATGTCAGCCTTGTGTTTCTGGTGATTAGCTAGCCGGTTATTTGTTTTTGAGTAATGGATATTTACATCATTTTTTTGCGAGAAAATTTTCGATCTATTTATTTTCAAATATGGCAATACAACGAATATCAGAAATAATAGAAATTACAACAGATCCGTAGACCACCCAGCGATGACTACAAGCACTGAAACGAGCCGAAGGCGCGCCGCCGTCATCGCCCCTTCATCGGAGTCGGGCACAACTTGTTGTAGTAGACAGTCGGGACGTCGTCGTGCTAAGGCCCCGTAGGACCAGCGCACAAGAACAGCAGCCGCCGCAGATGAAGAATATCGTAGATAGATATTTACACCATTTTTATGCTTGCATAGTTTATTGGAATTTTTAGGCAAATTGGTATAACTTTAAAGATTCTTACCAAACATTTAATGGACTAAATTTACCAAACGTTCTTACAACTAAAATTGAAATAATTTTTTTAGGATCAAAATTGAAAATTGAAATAAATAGGAGGGCTCAGAGACAAAGCGGGAGAGAGAGATGGTAGAGCGAGTATGCGTACAACGAAATGCGAATGTCAACGTCGTGCCAAGCTAACAAAATAAAACAAGTCCCATATCTTTATGCATTTAATTTGTATTTGACACTTGGCCGTACCTTACTTTAAAATAGGTGCTAATTAACATGTGCAAATATCAACGTTGTCATGGCTTGGGAGGTCAAATCAATATATGTCATGTTTTTCACCAATTATACAAAGTAACCAATCATTCGATGTTTGATTAAACTCCCAAGTTAACGTTTTGCATCCCACCCAAGTTATACAGGGAGTTGGCTTGACTTGGTTTTACTTGAATCAAGTCCATCTTATCTATCCTGATAAGTACCGAACGTCAAACATGAGCACATGGCAACTTCAAATGTTGTTTTTTTTTTCTAAAAAAAACTTTCGATCTATTCGTCTTTAATCATAGCAGTACAACGAACACCAGATATAATAATAATTACATCCAGATCCATGGACCACGTAGCGATGACTATAAGTATTGACCCGAGTCGAAGGTGCGCCGCTGTCGTCATCGCCCTTCCCTCGTCGGAGCCAGGAAAAATTTGTTGTAGTAGACAGTCATGATATCATCATGCTAAGGCCCCATAGGACCAGCATGGCAGAACAACAACCGTCGCACATGAAGAGTAGTGTAGATCGAAAGAAACCAACGTGAAGACACACAAACGTAGAAGAAGTACGACCAGATCCGAGCAAATCCACCAAGAACTGATGCGCCAAAGACAAACCTTCATGTGCCCACCGACGATTCTAGACACACCACAAGGACGGGGGCTATGCGGGGAGAAGCTTATTCCATCTTTAGAGAGGCGTCGCCGTCTCATCTTCCCGACCAGGACAAAAATCCTAACAAAACTCTAAGGAACATCTAGAAACGGAGCCCTCCTGCTGTCAATGGTCGGGATCCACCGCGCCGCCATGGCCCAAAGACCACCGGAGACGAGGCAAACTAGCGGCGGCGCCGACGAGAGGCAGAGGAACCCCACTTCCGACGACAAGTAAGTTTAGTGATACAAGAAAAACAACTTTAGTTGCCATGCATGACAACTTTCACTTTCAGTTTTTTTCAAAAGAAACTTACATGCGTCACTCAAATTGCCATTCTTGCGTGACTAAAATTGCCATCAAAAAATTTGAGGACCGGTATGGCACGCACCTCATGTATGTCACTTAGAGCATCTACAACCACATATGGCAAATCCGGACCCTCAAATGCCCGTAGACGCGCTCGGGCGCGTCCGCAGGCAGTGACCGGGCACATCTCAAATTTCGTTTATTTCATCCGGACATCTCATACTCGATTTTTATATCCATACAAAGACATGTAAAAGGAAATAGAACCTGCATACTACGTCTACCATAGCTACTCCTCGTCGGAGATCACCACGATCTCCGCGCCCGGCTCCGGCAGCATGGGCGGCAGCTGCAGCTCCGGCCTCTATCTCCGCATCGATCTCGTTGAAGAGTGCGTCGATCTCCGCCTGCTGCCACCGGAAGAACGCCCGGTTGGCCTCCACATAGGCCTCATCCTAGATGAACTCCAGGATGGCCTGCTGCTTGGCCATCTCGGGCGAAGGTAAACTACGCCTCCGCCTGCCCCAAGTTGAAGGCCGACACCTGCTGGTTCGGCTCCTCCACCTCCTCCACCTGCATCGGAGCCATCTCCTCCTCCTCCTCCTTTTCCCCTGGCTGCTCCTCCGGCTCCGGCGAGTCCAGAGGAAGCTCGACAGCGATGCGGGCGGCACGCGCGGCTTCCCTCGCCCGAATCTGCTGTTGGATTTCGTAGCGGCGCTCCAGCGTCAGCATGGCATAGTATGCGATCTTGCTCTAGACCATGGCGGAGTACCGGAGCGTGGACAGAATGCCGGAGCGGGAGAGGGAGGAGGTGGATGGGCTCGGACTGGCAGAGCAGAGAGGAGGGAGGGGGTTGGGTTCGGGTTGCGAGACACCGACCGGCTTAAATAGCCGGATTTTGTCTTGGGCGGCGAGCCGGAGCGGCCAGGCGGCGTTCCCACCGCGGTGACGTGGCGAGCGTGCCCAGGCGCGCCCGGACGCCTCATACCCGCGCCATATTTGAGCTAAATATGGGGGTGTCGGTCAGCCCGGGCCGTTTGAGAGACCTGCCTGGGTCAAAAAATGATGACCGGGCAGTGACCAGTCGGCCCGTCCAAACGTATGAGACGGGTTTAAGAGATTTGGTTGTAGATTCTCTTAATGGTTGTAGCGCACTCCAGGGAGACGTGCCATCACTAGTAGAAAAGGGGGCAAAGGTTCAGGCCGGGTCAGCCCATGAGTCCCGGTTCAGTCCAGAACCGAGACCAATGGGGGCATTGGACCCGGTTCGTGAGCACAGGGGGCCGGCTGGGCCACGTGGGCCATTGGTCCCGGTTCGTATGGACCTTTTGGTCCCGGTTGGTGGGACGAACCGGGACCAATGGGCCTCGCTCCTGGCCCACCACCATTGGTCCCGGTTGGTGGCTTGAACTAGGACCAAAGGCTCTCCTTCAGTCTCGGTTCATGCCACCAACCGGGACCAATGAGGTGCCTATATATACCCCCTCGCGTAAGAGCAGAGCACACTGCTCTGTTTTTTCTGGCCGAGGGGGAGAGGGCTTGGTGGTGCTCTAGCGCACCTCCTATGCACACAAGGTGTTCGATGGAATGCCCGAGCCACACTACTTAAGCTTTCTCCTCTCCAAGCTCGACCTCCAAACTCCATTTTCCTCAATATTTGTCTAGGTTTAGCGATCCGTCACGCCCCGTCCCTGTCTTCACCGCTGTCGATCACCCGCGCCGAGCTCATCGCCGGCACCACCGTGGTGAGCCTCTTGTTCTTATCTTCTTTCTGAAAGGAAAAAATATTCTTACTTGTATGTTTACATAGATACTAGTATTTTTTTTACTTTTATTATTGCATCTTATATAGTGCGATGGTTTTGGTATCCGCCTCCGTCGGCCCTCGTCCTGTCTATGATTCGGATGTGGTATATATATTATCTTTATAACTATTGGTTCATTTATTGTTTATGAAAATTATGCCGACCAACGTGACATAGATTTTATTTATGTAGGATGTATGTGAATCGGAAATTCCAACCGACCCTATTGTCGAGAGGTTAAATTTAGTTGAAGAAGAAAACAATTTGTTGAAGGAAAAAATAAAAAAAATTGAGGAGGAGAAGATGATATTGGAGTTGCATGTTGCGGATGTCGTCGATGATCACAAGATCAAGATGGATGCAATGCGCTTGAAGATTAGAAAGATTAGAAAATACGCCATCCATACCGAGGCTTGGTATCATTATGCCGTTGGATCAATTGTTACCTTGGTTGTGATTATGATCGCATTTGTTTTCGCATTGAAATGTTTTACATAGTTTCAATGTATGGTTTAAATTAATTAGATGCTCTGGAGAGCTATATGTTGTTAGATGAGAACTATGTATGCACTTTGGTTTTAATGTGATGATGAACTTCTATTAATTTGGACACTTAATTATATATAATGCACGCAGATGAACCGGCAATGGATGTACGGTGACAGACACACCTCCGAGTACATTAAGGGCGTGCATGAGTTTCTCGATGCGGCTGAGGCAAACAAGCAGAATGGTTTTATGTGTTGTCCATGCACTGAATGTGGGAATACGAAGTCTTACTCTAACCGGAAAATCCTTCACTCCCACCTGCTTTACAAGGGTTTCATGTCACACTATAATGTTTGGACGAGGCACGGAGAAATAGGGGTTATGATGGAAGACGACGAAGAAGAAGAGTACGATGACAACTATGTGCCCCCTGAATACGGTGATGCTGCAACGGGGGGAGCTGGTGAAGATCAAGAGGAACCAGACGATGTGCCCAATGATGCTGCAACGGGTGAAACTGCTGAAGATCAAGAGGCCAGACGATGTGCCCGATGATGATGATCTCCGCCGGGTCATTGTCGATGCAAAGACGCAATGCGAAAGTCAAAAGGAGAAGCTGAAGTTCGATCGCATGTTAGAGGATCACAAAAAAGGGTTGTATCCCAATTGCGAAGATGGCAACACAAAGCTCGGTACCGTACTAGAATTGCTGCAGTGGAAGGCAGAGAATGCTGTGGCTGACAAAGGATTTGAGAAGCTACTGGAAATATTGAAGAAGAAGCTTCCAAAGGATAACGAATTGTCCGACAGTACATACGCAGCAAAGAAGTTCGTATGCCCTCTAGGATTGGAGGTGGAGAAGATACATGCATGCCCTAATGACTGCATCCTCTACCGCGGTGCATACAAGGATCTGAACGCATGCCCGGTATACGGTGCATTGCGGTATAAGATCAGACGAGATGACCCTGGTGATGTTGAAGGCGAGCCCCCCAGGAAGAGGGTTCCTGCGAAGGTGATGTGGTTTGCTCCTATAATACCACGGTTGAAACGTCTGTTCAGAAACGAAGAGCATGCCAAGTTGATATGATGACATAGTGAGGACGGTAAGAAAGACGGAAAGTTGAGAGCACCCGCTGACGGGTCGCAGTGGAGAAAAATCAAGAGAAAATACTGGGATGAGTTTGTAAAGGACCCAAGGAACGTATGGTTTGCTTTAAGCGCGGATGGCATTAATCCTTTCGGGGAGCAGAGCAGCAATCACAACACCTGGCCCGTGACTCTATGTATGTATAACCTTCCTCCTTGGATGTGCATGAAGCGGAAGTTCATTATGATGCCAGTTCTCATCCAAGGCCCTAAGCAACCCGGCAACGACATTGATGTGTACCTAAGGCCATTAGTTGAAGAACTTTTACAGGTGTGAAATGGAAACGGTGTACGTACGTGGGATGAGCACAGATAGGAGGAATTTAACCTAAAAGCGTTACTGTTCGTGACAATCAACGATTGGCCCGCTCTCAGTAACCTTTCAGGACAGACAAACAAAGGATACCACACATGCACGCACTATTTAGATGACACTGAAAGTATATACCTGGACAAATGCAGGAAGAATGTGTACCTGGGCCATCATCGATTTCTTCCGACCAACCATCAATGTCGAAAGAAAGACAAGCATTTCAAAGGCGAGGCAGATCACCGGAAAAAGCCCGCCATGCATACCGGTGATCACGTACTTGCTATGGTCAATGATTTACACGTAATATTTGGAAAGGGTCCCGGCGGACTAGCTAATCCGAATGACGCTGTGGGACATGCACCCATGTGGAAGAAGAAATCTATATTTTGGGACCTACCCTACTGGAAAGACCTAGAGGTCCGCTCTTTAATCGATGTGATGCACGTCACGAAGAACCTTTGCGTGAACCTGCTAGGCTTCTTGGGCGTGTATGGGAAGACAAAAGATACACCTGAGGCACGGGAGGACCTGCAACGTTTGCACGAAAAAGACGGCGTGCCTCCGAAGCAGTATAAAAGGTCCTGCCAGCTACGCTCTTACGAAAGAAGAGAAAGAAGTCTTCTTTGAATGCATGCTCAGTATGAAGGTCACGACTGGCTTCTCGTCGAATATAAATGGAATAATAAATATGCCAGAGAAAAAGTTTCAGAACCTAAAGTCTCATGACTGCCACGTGATTATGACGCAACTGCTTCCGGTTGCATTGAGGGGCTTCTACCGGAAAACGTCCGATTAGCCATTGTGAAGCTATGTGCATTCCTCAATGCAATCTCTCAGAAGGTGATCGATCCAGAAATCGTACCAAGGCTAAGGAGTGATGTGGCGCAATGTCTTGTCAGTTTCGAGCTGGTGTTCCCACCATCCTTCTTCAATATCATGACGCACGTCCTAGTTCATCTAGTCGACGAGATTATCATTCTGGGGCCCGTATTTCTACACAATATGTTCCCCTTTGAGATGTTCATGGGAGTCCTAAAGAAATATGTCCGTAACCGCGCTAGGCCAGAAGGAAGCATCTCCATGGGCCATCAAACAGAGGATGTTATCGGGTTTTGTGTTGACTTCATTCCTGGCCTTAAGAAGATAGGTTTCCCTAAATCGCGGTATGAGGGGAGACTGACTGGAAAAGGCACTCTTGGAAGTGACTCAATAATATGCAGGGACGAATATTCTTGGTCTCAAGCACACTACACAATTCTACAGAACTCTACCTTGGTGACCCCGTATGTCGATGAATACAAGAACAGTCTGCGCTCCAAACACCCGGAGCAGTGCGACGACTGGATTACATGTGAACACATCAGGACTTTCAGCAGTTGGTTGAAAACACGTCTCAGAGGTGACAACACTGTTTGTGATGAGCTGTACTTATTGTCTAGGGGACCATCTTTGACTGTATTGACTTACAAAGGATACGAGATAAATGGGAATACATTTTACACGATCGCCTAAGATCAAAAGAGCACCAACCAAAACAGCGGTGTCCGCTTTGATGCAGCAACCGAGAGCGGAAAGGACACATATTATGGTTACATAGTGAACATATGGGAACTTGACTACGGACATGATTTTAAGGTCCCTTTATTTAAGTGCAAATGGGTCAATCTGTCAGGAGGCGGTGTACAGGTAGACCCACAGTACGGAATGACAACAGTGGATCTGAAAAATCTTGGGTACACTGACGAACCGTTCGTCCTAACCAATGATGTGGCACAGGTTATCTATGTGAAGAACATGTCTATCAAATCGAGAAAAAGAAAAGATAAGGAAGCAAATACATCATACGATGAGCCAAAACGCCACATAGTTCTTTCAGGAAAAAGGGACATCCTGGGAGTGGAGGGCAAGACAGACATGTCTGAAGACTATGAAAAGTTTCATGAAATTCCTCCCTTCAATGTCAAGGCTGACCCAAGCATCCTGATAAACGATGAATATTATCCATGGTTATGGCGCAATAAGGAAATGACACAAGCGAAGAAAAAGTGAAGACTTTCTCCCACAACTATTATGGTGATACCATGCCAACTTTGTAACACACGAGTATGCTATGCCAACTTTTTCTGAGTTCATTTGAAAACTATGAATTTAGGTCGAGTTTTTTCTATAGGTGCATCTATGTTCTTTTTTTAATAAAATTAATCACAAACTTATGATACACACAAATTTCAAAGAATTCAAATTTTAATTATTCAAATTTGAAAACTAATGGCACTAATAGAAAGTTTATAATTTTTTTAAAACTAATGGCACTAACAGAAAGTTTATAATTTTGCTGACCTAAAAGCAAAAAGAAATAAAAAATAAAGCAAAAAACAAAATAAAATAAATAATGCAGAAAACAAAACAAAAAATCTAGAAAAAAAATAAAAATATCAACAATAAGTATTTTGAAATAAAATAAAATAAATAAAGCAACAAAGAAAACAAAAAAACTAAAAAAGTGTTTTCAAATTTGAAAACTAATGGCACTAACAGAAAGTTTATAATTTTTCTAAAACTAAAAGCAAAAAGAATTAAAAATAAAGAGAAAAACAAAAAAGATAATGCAAAAAACAAAACAAAATAACTGGAAAAAAATAGCAACAATAAGTATTTTGTTGTAAGTAGAAACAAAATAAAATAAATAAAGCAACAAAGAAAAAACAAAAAAAGTGTTTTCAAATTTGAAAACTAATGGCACTAACAGAAAGTTCATAATTTTTCTAAAACTAAAAGCAAAAAAGAATTGAAAAATAAAGCAAAAAACAAAAGAAAATAAATAATGTAGAAAACAAAACAAAAAAATCGTAAAAAAATAGCAACAATAAGTATTTTGTTGTAAGTAGAAATAAAATAAAATAAATAAAGCAACAAAGAAAAAAAGTGCCAACTACTGGGCCCCCACGGCCTGAATACGACGAAAAACCCTACCGTGGGCCAGAATTCAGGCCCGCAGTAGGCCCACAGGCACACAGCGCAGGGTTAGGCCCGAAAGCCTGCATTTGAGAGGAGCTCGAGAGGGAAGGCGCAGTAGCGCTTATAAACCACTCTCGAGCTCTCTCAGCTAGCGAGGTGAGACTAAAGTTTTGACGCGGGGCAGCACAAGGCCTTTGGTCCCGGTTGGTGCCAGCAAGCGGGACTAAAGGGGGCATTGGTCCCGGTTCGTGGCACAAACCGGGACCAATGCCCCCCTTTAGTCCCGGTTGGTGCCACCAACCGGGACCAAAGGCCGCCGCTTCCCGCCCTTTGGGCTGCTGAAAAGAGGCCTTTGGTCCCGGTTGGTGGCACCAACCGGGACTAAAGGGGCATTGGTCCCGGTTTGAGCCACGAACCAGGACCAATGCCTTTGCTATATAAGCAACACTTGGGAAATTTTCAGATTTCCCTCGCCAGTTGCCTCCTCGACGCCGCCAGGCTGCCCCGACACCGCCCGCCGCCCCCGTCGTCGTCGTCGCCCGCGCCCGTCGTCGCCGTCGCCCGCACCCTCGCCGACCGTCGCCCGCGCCCGTCGTCGCCGTCGCCCGCGCCCTCGTCGCCGTCGCCCGCGCCCTCGCCGACCGTCGCCCGCGCCCGTCATCGCCATCGCCCGCGCCCTCGCCCGCGCCCTCGCCCGCGCCCTCGCCGGCCGTCCCCTGCCCCGACGCGTCGCCGCCTCTGTGAGCACCGCGCGTCTGCCGCCCCCGCCGCCGCCGTGCATTTTTTTAATTATACATGCTTTTTACATGTTTTTAGATTTTCATATATATATATATATATGTATGTATGTATTTTTTAGATATATGTTTTTTATGTATGTTCATATATGGTTTTTGATGTATGTTCATATATGTATATATGTATGTATTTTTTCAATTGTAATGATGTTTTAAAAATACATATATGCAAAAGTTAGATTTTTAATTAGAAAAGTTTTATCTATATATGTTCTCTGATTTAGTACATTTTAGGTTAGTTTCATTTTAAAAAAAGTTTTATATATTTAGGAAGAAGGAATAGAAGGAAGAAGAAGGAAGAAAAGGTTTTATATATGAGAGGGTCGAGAGGGGGTCGACGGTCGCCGAGGGGTCGAGGGTCGAGAGGGGGTCTAGGGTCGCCGAGGGGTCGAGGATCGTCGAACATGAGAGGAAGAAGAGGATAAAAAAAGAAGAGGAAGAAGAAAAAAAGAGGAGAAGAAAGAATAGAGGAGAACGAGGGTCGTCGAGGGTCGCCGAACATGAGAGGAAGAAGAGGATAAAAAAAAGAAGAGGAAGAAGAAAAAAAGAGGAGAAGAAAGAATTGAGGAGTCGAGGGTCGTCGAGGGGTCGAGGGTTGAGAGGGGTTCTTCTCCTCTCTTTTTTCTTCTTCTTCCTCTTTTTTATCGGGAACGAGGGTCGCCGAGGGGTCGAGGGTCGAGAGGGGGTCGAGAGTCGAGAGGGGGTCTAGGGTCGCCGAGGGGTAGAGGGTCGTCGAACATGAGAGGAAGAAGAGGATAAAAAAAGAAGAGGAAGAAGAAAAAAAGAGAAGAAAGAAAGAGGAAGAAGAAACCCTAAATAGCAAGTATCGTCGGTGTGAGATACATGTGGCCATCGGTGTCGGACACTACATCCACGTCCCACAAGTGACGCGGGCTTTGACGCCCACGTCACTTGTGGGACGTGGATGTAGTGTCCGACACCGACGGCCACATGTATCTCACACCCATGATACTTGCTATTTAGGATTTCCTCTACCGCTCGGCGACCCTCGTTCCCGATAAAAAAAAGAGGAAGAAAAAAAAAAGAGGAGAAGTATCGTGGGTGTGAGATACATGTGGCCGTCGGTGTCGGACACTACATCCACGTCTTACAAGTGACGCGACACCCACGTCACTTGTGGGACGTGGATGTAGTGTCCGACACCGACGGCCACATGTATCTCACAGCCACGATACTTGTTATTTAGGGTTTCCTCTACCGCTCGGCGACCCTCGACGACCCTCGTTCCCGATAAAAAAAGAGGAAGAAGAAAAAAAAAAGAGGAGAAGAAAGAATAGAGGAGTTCTACTCCTCTATTCTTTCTTCTCCTCTTTTTTTCATCTTCCTCTTCTTTTTTTATCCTTGAAGCGTTGTCAAGGACACCCCAAACCCTAGAGAAGCAGCGTCGAGGCCACCCCAAACCCTAGAGAAGCAGTGTCGAGGCCACTAATTAATATTAGTTCTACGTTTGCCACTAATATATCCATATGTCATGTTTGAATAATAATTGCCATGTTGTAAATATTTGTAGAAACTATGGACACCGCCCGAGGCGAAGTACAAGAAGAGTTGTTGGGCGACATAATCGCACGAGGAAGTGATGCCGTCTGCTCGTTGTTTCTCAACGACAGCGATGGTCTGGAAGCAGCTGGCTATGATTATGATGGCTCCGGTGACCTAATGCCGGTGCAAGAAGGAGACCGTGAGGACGGCTCCGGTGACCCAATGCCGGTGCAAGAAGGAGACCGTGATGACGTCTCCGGTGACCGAACCGAGTCCGGCCAGGTATATATATTAGTTAAGCTTGTGCTGACTAGCTAATTGATGCATTCATTGTTTTGGTATGTACACATATTAATTAAGTCTTTGTTCTTTTTTCTAGCCCTCTGGATCGAGCACAACTTCGGTAAAGAGACGAGGTCCGAAGAGAAAGTTGAGCTCGGATGAAAAGTTTGAGATCATAGCAATCGCGCCCGACGGCCAACCGATTGAACCCATCCGGACAAAGAGCGCATTTGTTGCTCAGTGCGGGGTTCTGGTTAGGGACAAGATCCCGATCAGCATCCAGCAATGGTTAAAGCCGGCTACAGAAGAACCCGGGATGTCTTATGTCAATGATATGTAGAAAAATGATCTTTGGACTGAGCTGAAGTCAAATTTCACCCTGCCACCAGAGGATGATCCGGAGAAGCCAGTTAAAGAGCAATTAATCAAGTCTTTTGCTCTTAAGAGGATGGTAGAACTATTCAGGAGGTGAAAGAAAGAGCTGAATAAGTTTGTCGAAAATAAAGAGACACCAGAATTCAAGAGCAGATATGAGAAGATCAGAGATCACTGGCCCACATTTGTGGCCCACAAGACATCGAAAAAGAGTAAGAAGATGTCGGCGACAAACAAGCAAAATGCTGTGAAGAAGAAGCATCACCATCGCACGGGGTCAGGTGGCTACCTCGCAGCCCGGCCTAAGTGGGCCAAGACTGAGAATGATGTGGTTGATAAAGGGATCGAACCAGAGACAATTAACTGGCCAGGCCGTTGCCGGACTTGGTTCTTTGGGGCTGGCGGAACCTTGGACCCTGTATCAGGGAAGTGCATTTGGACGGACGAGCAAATGAAAATACCAGTCAAGAGGCTTATGCACTATATCGAAGCAGCGCAGCAAGGGACGTTCGTTCCAGACCAGAGAACGACGAGCTCACAATGGCCCTCGGAAATCTTGAGCACCCTAGATGGACACGAGGCATGCGAGGCTCCATTCCGTGGAAGGCTTGGTTTCCGGAAGCAGGCGGTTACAAATGCCACGAGAGGAGGAAGAAAGTGGAGCAGACCCAACTGCAGGCGCTGCACGCTAGGGTACAAGCGATAGAGGAACGAGAAGCAAATCGCAGCAAACGAACTGCCGAAACTTCCCCCGAAGCTACCCCGCCATCTCAGCGGAGAAGCAGCGTGGCTTCCACCGAGCTGCTTCAGCCGGAGCATGTCTTGACGGCTCCTGCCAGCTATCGCGTGGATGCTATCACGGAGTCTCGAAATTACCACCTTATGACGCAATGGATTAATATGAAGGTCAAGGCGGCTGTTGGCTCTGTTTTTCCTACTAAACCCGGCGCAACTTTTCACTGCCGTCCGATTCCAGAAGGATATGCTAGGGTGATGGTCGATGAAATAACGGAGGGATTTGAGGACCTCCAGCTTGACCCCCCTACCGGTGAAGGGGAAACTCGGCTGGGTTCTGCTCTGAAGACTCCATGCTTACGGCGGAAGGAGCTCATCAACCTTCCGAACTGGACGCCTCCGCCTCCTCCTCCTCCGGCAAGTCAGGGCACTCCGCCTCCTCCACCGCCTCCTCCTCCGACGAGTGGCGATCAGGGCACTCGGCCGGCTCCTTCTCCGGTGCGTGGCAGCACTCCGCCTCCTTCTCCGCCTGCGTCGGCGCAGTCGAGCAACCAGCCTCCTCCTTCTCCGCCTCGTCAGCAAGGATGGAAGAGACCCGCCGCCGCTCCGGCTGCTCCGGCGCGTCGTAGTCCTTCTCCTCCGCCTCGTAAGAAAGTAAAGAAGACAGTCGCTCCGTCTGCTCTGCCGGCGTCTAGCAGTACAGCCAAAGGCGGGAGGACATACAGATTCGGTCCTTCTCTGAAGACTCCAGAGAAGTTACCATACGAGAGGACCCCGGAGGAGAACGCCGAGATCGCGTGAGAAGAAGTGAGGAACTTCTTTGAAGGGGTGAAAGCAAAGAAACATCCACCTCCGGAGGAGAAGGTAGATCCGGTGAAAGCGAAGCGCACTCTGGCTGCCCTGACAAAACCACCCAAGTCTCCACCGAAAGGCAACTATGAGCGCATTATTGGAAAGGCATTTGTCGAAGCGGAGCGGTCGGGAAGTACTGTCAGTGATCAAAGGCTGAAAGAACGACGAGCTGGGAAATAAATTGCCCAGCTCGGCGAACAAGCGAAGCAAACGTGCCCCCCGCTCAAGGTGCCTAGCGACATCGTCGCTAATGATCCGAGGATGGTGCCCGGTTATAGCAATCTTGGAGATTACCTGCCTGACGATGTACATTATGATTTCATGGAGGTGCAGATACAAAGATACGAGTACGGGAAGCCTCTCATCAAAGATGAAAGATTTCTAACAACGATGATGCGAAGATTGCATGATTGGTACTTGAAAATCTGCAGAGAGTCTGGGGGAGGAGTACTTTGTATGTGAGAGTTAAAAAGGAGCATGACCTCGTTGGAATTGAACTGTTGCCTGTTCCATTTGAGGAGTTATTTCAATTTTTCAATCAATTGGCCCTCGATAGAGCAACGGTCACCTGCTACTATCTGTAAGTAGTACTACTTCTGTCATTAAGTCTCTCTATATAGCTCAACCTTTTCATTACATGTATTTATAATTATCCTCACTATATTATGCAGATTGAAGATCGTCGAATTGAAGAAAAGACAAATCGGTGATATTGGGTTCATTAACACAAATCTCATAGATGCAAGTTAGGTTAAATTTCATGCCGCAGATACCGAGGCCAACTTGCTACGATCGTTGGTAATAAATGAAAACAAAGATATAATACTCTTTCCTTACAATTTCAAGTGAGTGTTACTGTCTTGTGCATATTCGGTTTCCCTTATATATTAGTCAAGGTTATAGTAATGTAATTGATGAGTTATGCATGCGTGTGCAGTTTTCACTATATTCTCCTAGAGATTAAGCTTGAGCAGGGACTAGTAACCGTCTTAGACTCGAGACGAAAAGATCTCCAGGACTATGCGGACATGACTCAAATGCTCGAGAAGTAAATTAAATCGATCATTATCCACCATATCAGCAACTTTATTCATTTCCTGATATATCAAGTAATTGTTTTCTTTGTGTGGCAGGGTTTGAAGAAAATTCACCAAAAAAGCTCTGGGACTGCCGAAGAAGCTGCAATTTAGACACCCGAAAGTAAGTACTATAGTAGCATGTTCCGCGCATCTCCTAGTGATTCAAGCGCTAATTTCATCAATACCATTTGGCATTCTTGCTTATCAGTTCGATTGACCTCTATTTTTGTAAAGTGGTTGTGGCAGGAACAAGGGAATGATTTCTGTGGATACTACGTTTGCGAGTTCATCCGCCACACGACCTGTGAGCGGGGCTACTCTGACGAACAATATGAAGTGCGTAAATAACAACATTCACAATTTTATTTTATTACAATCATTTGTGTTGAGTTTCATTCATTCATATATATATGTATTGACCCCCTTCTTCAAATTAGATGTTTCGGAAGCGGGATGAACTCTTAGCACCAGCTCGCATGCAAGCAATTCAAGAGGAATTGGCAGCATTCTTTCTTGACCACGTGATCGCTGAAGACGGAGAATATTATGTGGACCATGCGTCCGTATGTTAGGAGATTATATTTGTAAGAGATAATTATTGTATATATGTAGCCGGTAGTGTCGGATAGATATACGAGAACTTGTTGTTCGACCAATCTCTTGGAGAAGGAGAGGTGGTCGATATCACTTCTCTGTGTATGCATATATGTTCATGACGATCTTCTGTTTCCTTCATTTGTTTACTAGCTAGCTAGCGTGTCTATTCCTCTCTATACGTATGTATAGTATGTAGCGTCGACCAAGCACGGACATAAGAGAGGACACTTCTTTTTATTAATTATAGGTAGCTAACACAATATATGAAACACCTAAATTAACCCCCCAAAACCCCCAACCCCCCTCCCCTTAAAAAAACAAAAAAACTAGGCACAGAAATGCTGATGCGTGGATGACTATTGGTCCCGAATGATGCCTCCAACCGAGACCAAATGACTTCCTGCCTGGGCTCCGCGCACAGGCCACGTGGAGGCTCATTAGTCCCGGTTCTGGATTGAACCGGGACTAAACGGACAGGGCATTAGTACCGATCCTTTAGTCCCGGTTCAGGAATCGAGACAAAAGACCTTTATGAACCGAAACAATAGGCCCGTTTTTTACTAGTACATGTTTCCGCCGTGACTCGAATAGAAGGCGAAAGTCACCCCCGTTCGATTACCCCGATGGGAGCGAGTAGAGGCCGTTTTGGGCAGACCATCAGACGATCACATGTACGCGCACGGAACCATTCCATTTCATTTTCGCGTACAAGAGCACCCAGTGGAGCACACGACAGTGCCCCGTGCTTAACCAGTTCCGGCACGGGTTATGGCCCTCCCCATCTGGACAACTCGGGCAACGGTGGGTGGCCAAACGAAGAAAACTGCAAGGCCGTTTTCATCGGCCAACACAAAAGTCGCCATGACCCAAGGTACTGCACTCATTATGAACCACGTGCTCCGGTAGAACAGCCTTCGGGTGGCGTGCATGGAGATGGGAGATACGGTGTGGGTGCCAAAATAAGCCCAGCCGCACCGAGTCCTTTTCTTTTTAGTAGAATAAATTGTACCGAGATGTGAAGATCATGCATGGCACGCAAGATGCCGAAAGATCACAACGCGCCTCCTCTTCTGTCCAGAGAACACGATCGCCGGATCTTCCGTCGGGCAACCACCGCCCTCGCCCATGGGCCATGGCCAGTCGTGCTTTCGTGTCTACGTACGTGGCATGCAGGTCGGCGGGTCGAACGACCCGTGATCGATCGTGGAACAGCTAGGGATTATCGACCAGCTGCGTGTCGAGAGCTAACTGGCAAGTCGCGTTTGCTTGTGCTTTTGGCTTTAAAGTGCTCGTCAAGAGAGCTTTTCACCCGTGGGTGTCTGTCTGTACAGCTCTTTTCTTTTTCTGTTGCTGTGTGCCGGCTGATTTTGATGCAAGTCCAAAGTTGAACTCTGGCCGGCTGCGCCTCCTTTGTGCGATGCTACTAGTTCATTAAGAACTGTTGTCTAAAAAGATGATGAAGATAGAGTGTCACGTGATGTACTCTAGTTACATTCCGTTCGTGAAGCATAACCTTTAGCACCCCGCGATCTGTGAGTGGGACCCACCTGTCTGCTCCTAGTTGATAGGAGTATTTCAATCGCAGTCTCGGTCCACAGTCATGAAGATAGTACTACTATGTATTTTATTTCCTTGAGCTAAAAAGCTGACGCCGTGCGTCCTGTGAGTTCGAAGCACATGCCGCTCACTTGTTCTGCACTGTCTTCATTTCATAATGTGGTGCTATAGATTTTTTAAGAAATCAAAATTTGTAAATTTTGACCAAGTTTTCAGAGAAATACATATACATCTAGAACACAAATGCATATCCTTAGATATATCAGAAGATATATTTTCATATTGTATATATTTTGCATTGTAGATATAAATAGTTCTCTCCATAAACTTGGTCAAAGTTCGTAAAGTTTGACTTTACTGAAAACCTATACGCACTACGTTATGGAACGGAGGGAGTATCGGCTTGGTCAGCTTCGGTCAGTGGAGATTGGACGCACGGCAGTAAAATGAAAAGACTACTAATTTTGACCATAAATTTAGTCAACATGGGTGACTGCAGTGGGAGCATGACAGATACCCTTAAATTCATATTTGAAAAAAGTTTTCAAAGGTATAATTTTTCAAGAAAATGATGTATGTATTACTGGTCCAATTTATGATTAAAATTGAATCTTGAAAAGCATGGACACACTGCATTATGAAATGGAGTGGGTACCACTGGGCGTGGTGTCCGCCATGGCGAGTGGGCACATCGGTGCTGGTTGCGGGGCCCGTCAATGCTGGTGTGCCGTCTGGAGAGATACAACGATGACGTCAGAGGAGGAGCATGCGTACACAAAGAAAGTAGGAGAAGGGACGAAATGGAAGAAAATAGGACCGAGATGATGGATTTAGTGGGACGGGGGTGTCAGAGTTCTACGTGGCGGCTGTCCGGACTCTCACAACCCACCCCTGCTTCCAGTTTGTGAGAAAACGTGTATCCGGATTGCTAGTCGGACCGATATAGGTCCGCGTTGGATGACACAACACATCAGGCAGCACGGTCCAAATATATGCGACCGGCTTGAGGATGTGTCTTGGAGATGCCCTAATCTAAGAGCATCTGCAGCCACGTACCTCTAATTCGACCCCTCAAACGCTCACGGACGCGTCCGTCCAATGACCGGCGTGTCTGCTTTGAGACCCTATTTGTCCATCCCCGCGACCACAATCCTCATTTTCTTCTTCATATGTCCGGTCACTTGCATGTGATTGATGAAGATGAATAGAGATAAAGAAAAAAATGAATAAAGATAGAGAAAAGATGGCCCGGGGTGGGGCCGCGTCCTATGTGGATTTACCGGGCGCCGCGAGCCCTCATATCCTCCCCATATTTGAGATGGATATAAGGGTTTGCGGACAACCCGAATATGTAGAGAATATATGAGGTGTTCGGTTGAGTTAAATTTTTGCTACCTTTTGCTTCTCTCTCATGTTCGGTAAATAGTCCCCGCGTCCGCCCCATCAATTTAAGGAGTCCGATTATAAATACTCTAACCATGAAGAACAGCGGTGAAGTGCGCCTTAGACTAGCCACAACGGTAGTAACTTCAGCAGTAATATCGAGTCCAACTCAGCAAATTTGCTTATGTGGCAATGAGTTAATGAGAAGAGAGGTAGTTGCAGTAACTTAGCTAGTTACTGTAACACCACATGTCCCAATGCAATATGAGTCTATAACCTAATAAATGAATCTTTGCATATTACCACTGAGGGAGTCCCGGATTAGGGGGTGTTCGGGTAGCCGGACTATACCTCCAGCCGGACTCCAGGACTATGAAGATATAAGATTGAAGACTTCGTCCCGTGTCCGGATGGGACTTTCCTTGGCGTGGAAGGCAAGCTTGGCGATGCGGATATTCAAGATCTCCTACCATTGTAACCGACTTTGTGTAACCCTAACCCTCTCCGGTGTCTATATAAACCAGAGGGTTTTAGTCCGTAGGACAACTTCATCATACAACAATCATACCATAGGCTAGCTTCTAGGGTTTAGCCTCCTTGATCTCGTGGTAGATCTACTCTTGTACTACCTATATCATCAATATTAATCAAGCAGGACGTAGGGTTTTACCTCCATCAAGAGGGCCCGAACCTGGGTAAAACATCGTGTTCCTTGCCTCCTGTTACCATCCGGCCTAGACGCACAGTTCGGGACCCCCTACCCGAGATCCGCCGGTTTTGACACCGACATTGGTGCTTTCATTGAGAGTTCCTCTGTGTCGTCGCTTTTAGGCCCGATGGCTCTTTCGATCATCAACAACGATGCAGTCCAGGGTGAGACTTTTCTCTTCGGACAGATCTTCATCTTCGGCGGCTTCGCACTGCGGGCCAATTCGCTTGGCCACCTTGAGCAGATCGAAAGCTACGCCCCTGGCCATCAGGTCAGGTTTGGAAGCCTAAACTACACGGCTGACATCCGCGGGGACTTGATCTTCGATGGATTCGAGCCACAGCCAAGCGCGCCGCACTGTCTCGATGGGCATGATATAGCTCTGCCGCCGAACAGCGCCTTGGAGGCCGCACACACATCGGTTCCGATCATTGATTCGGAGCCTACTGCACTGATCGAGGATCAGCGGTTGGACGCTGCCTCAGGGGCTGCGATCTCAGAGGCGATCGAGCCAAACTCCAGCCCCGCACTCCGCATGGCCCGTGACTCCGAGGAGCCGGATTCCTCTCCGAACTCCGAGCCCCTGGCGCCCCTGCCGATCGAATCTGATTGGGCGCCGATAATGGAGTTCACTGCCGCGGACATCTTTCAGCACTCGCCCTTCGGCGACATCCTGAATTCTCTAAAGTCTCTCTCTTTATCAGGAGAGCCCTGGCCGGACTACGGTCAGCAAGGTTGGGATACGGACGATGAGGAAATTCAAAATCCACCCACCACCCACTTCGTAGCCACTGTCGACGACTTAACCGACATGCTTGACTTCGACTCTGAAGACATCGACAGCATGGACGACGATGCAGGAGACGAACAAGAACCAACACCTGTAGGGCGCTGGAAGGCCACCTCGTCATATGACATATATATGGTGGACACTCCAAAGGATGGAGATGGCGATGGAACAGCAGAGGACGATACCTCTAAGAAACAGCCCAAGCGCCGGCGTCAGCGGCGCCGCTCTAAATCCCGCCAAAGCAAAAACGGTGATTCCGGCACGGGAGATAATACTACTCCGGATAGCGCCGAAGAACACCCCCTCCAGCAAGATTCAGCACAGGAGGACAGAGAAGCCAGCCCTCACGAGAGGGCGGCGGACCAAGAGGTTGAGGACGATAATTATACGCCTCCCTCCGAAGACGAGGCAAGCCTCGATGACGATGAGTTCGTCGTGCCAGAGGATCTCGCCGAACAAGAGCATTTTAAATGCAGGCTTATGGCCACGGCAAGCAGCCTCAAGAAAAAGCAGCAACAGCTTAGAGCTGATCAGGATTTGCTAGCTGACAGATGGACTGAAATTCTTGCGGCCGAAGAGTATGAACTCGAACGCCCCTCCAAAAGTTACCCAAAGCACAGGTTGCTACCCTGACTAGAGGAGGAAGCACCTACATCACCAGCGCATGACATGGCCGACCGGCCACCCCGTGTCCGCGACAGAGAGGCCTCTTGGCCCTCCACTCAAGCCATGCCCCGACGCCGCGTCAAGCATACTAAGGCACGGGAAAATGCGCCCGACCTGCGCGACATGCTGGAGGACAAGGCAAGGCAAACAAGATTGATATACGGATCGCGCAGGCGCCCCACGGCACGTGACGGTGATCGTCACTCCGGATGCAATAAATTCGGCCGGGCCGAACTCAACAGACAAAGCTCCTTCGAGCTGCGTCGTGATATAGCCCAATACAGAGGCGCCGCACACCCACTATGCTTCACAGATGAAGTAATGGATCATAAAATCCCCGAGGGCTTCAAACCCGTAAACATCGAATCGTACGATGGCACAACAGATCCTGCGGTATGGATCGAGGATTATCTCCGTCATATCCACATGGCCCGCGGTGATGATCTACACGCCATCAAATACCTCCCACTCAAACTTAAGGGACCGGTCCGGCATTGGCTTAACAACTTGCCAGCAGACTCAATCGGTTCTTGGGAGGACCTGGAAGCCGTATTCCTTGATAACTTCCAGGGCACTTATGTGCGACCACCGGACGCCGATGACCTAAGCCACATAATTCAGCAGCCAGAGGAATCGGCCAGGCAATTCTGGACACGGTTCCTAACAAAGAAAAACCAGATAGTCAACTGTCCGGACGCAGAGGCGTTAGCGGCCTTCAAGCATAATATCTGTGACGAGTGGCTTGCCCGGCACCTGGGACAGGAAAAGCCGAAATCTATGGCAGCCCTCACGACACTCATGACCCGCTTTTGTGCGGGAGAAGACAGCTGGCTAGATCGCAGCAAAAATTTAACCAAGAACCTTGGTAATTCGAATACCAAGGACAAAAGCGACAGGTCGCGTCGGAACAAACAAAAGCGTCGCGTTAACAGCGACAGCAACGAGGATACGGCAGTTAATGCCGGATTCCGAGGCTACAAATCCGGTCAACAGAAAAGGCCATTCAAAAGAAATACTCAGGGCCCGTCCAGTTTGGACCGAATACTTGACCGCTTGTGCTAGATACATGGCACCCCCGAAAAGCCAGCCAACCACACCAACAGGGATTGTTGGGTGTTTAAGCAGGCAGGCAAGTTAAGAGCCGAA
Source organism: Triticum urartu (assembly GCF_056163025.1). NCBI lineage: Eukaryota > Viridiplantae > Streptophyta > Magnoliopsida > Poales > Poaceae > Triticum > Triticum urartu. The sequence goes on from NC_141874.1 coordinate 716,746,192, forward strand.
AACAAAGACAAGGGGCTGCATAGCGACAACGAGGAGGAGCCCAGGCCGCCGAACAACAGTGGACAGAAGGGATTTCCCCCGCAAGTGTGGACGGTGAACATGATATACGCAACCCACATCCCCAAGAGGGAGCGGAAGCGTGCGTTACGGGACGTATATGCGATGGAGCCAGTCGCCCCAAAGTTCAACCCATGGTCCTCCTGCCCGATCACCTTTGATCGAAGGGACCACCCCACTAGCATCCGTCACGGTGGCTTCACCGCATTGATTCTAGACCCAATCATTGAAGGATTTCATCTCACAATAGTCCTCATGGACGGCGGCAGCAGCCTGAACCTGCTTTACCAGGATACAGTGCGAAAAATGGGCATAGATCCCTCGAGGATCAAGCCCACCAAAACAACCTTTAAAGGCGTCATACCAGGTGTAGAAGCCAACTGTACAGGCTCAGTCACACTGGAAGTGGTCTTCGGATCTCCAGATAACTTCCGAAGCGAGGAGTTAATCTTCGACATAGTCCCGTTCCGTAGTGGCTATCACGCACTGCTCGGGCGAACCGCATTCGCAAAATTCAACGTGGTACCGCACTATGCATACCTCAAGCTCAAGATGCCAGGCCCTAGAGGAGTAATCACGGTCAATGGGAACATTGAACGCTCCCTCCGAACGGAGGAGCACACGGCAGCGCTCGCAGCAGAAATACAAAGCAGCCTCTCTAGGCAGTTCTCCAGTTCGGCCTTCAAAAAGCCAGATACTGTCAAGCGCGCCCGGAGTACCCTACAACAAGACCGCCTGGCACGTTCTGAGCTAGCGTAGCAATGCGGCCCCAACCCTAGCCCTCGCGATATAGCGAAACCAGTGCTTCACGTACATAACTACGCTCTTGAAATACCATGGGCACAGGGGAAGGGGCACTATCACGGCATTCCCGAAATACGGCTTAAACCGCACCAGGGGCTGCCGGATTCCTTTTTTTTTTTTCCTTTTTTCTCTTACTCTCAGGACTCCATACTTCGGATGACCCATTCGGCAATTCAACTGCCGCACAAACGATGCAAGATCCAGGAAAGCAGACAAGCCACGCTGCATTGTGGAACTCCCAGGGGCTTCAGTACCCATCAATATGGCGTGAGAAGTCCGTACACTTTCACAAGTGCGGCACCCCGAACTTATAGCACTATATGCATCGGCTCCGAATCATGATTTGGGTCAATAGTTGGGTTTGCCCGGCTCCTATGTTTTGGTGCCTTACGTTCCGCTATATCGGCTAAGGTAGCACTAGGAGAACTACTGCGATTGTGCCCCAGTTAAGCTGGGCTGAGCACCTCAGTAGAGAAAGCTAAAATTGACTGTCATGATGAGGCGAGAGACCGGTCGCTGTTCGAGAGGTTTTTCGAGTCCTTAAAGACTTATGCCGCTTCGAGCGAGGAACCGGCTTTGTCCGGCCAAGGCGTGGATAGCGCCCCGAACTCGGTCTTCCGAATACTAGGGACTTCGCCGAAATTTAAAATTATAGAGTTCTATGGCTAAGTGAGAGTGTTCAAGCATTATAGTCCGATTGCCTTGTCCGTTGTGCTGAGAGCCTCCCTCGACGGACCCAATCATAGGAAAAAGAGCACTCAGGTTTATCCCGAACACCCCAGCACTAGTGGCATGGGGGCAGAAGCCGACGACTGGCCATCTCTCAATTTTTTGATAAACGGCCGCATAGAAAGTAATATTTTAAATTCAACAAGCATTGCTTAGCGCATATGAACAAGTTTTCAGCGCACAGGATAACACGAGCGAGTTCATTCAAAAATTACATCCTTGGTACATTCATCCGCCATAAGGCGGGCACCAGCCAGAACATCCTTGTAATAGTTCTCGGGCTTGCGATGCTCCTTCCCCGGCGGCGGCCCATCCCTCACAAGCTTCTCACCGTCCAGCTTACCCAAGTGCACCTTTGCACGGGCAAGGGCCCTACGGGCACCTTCGATGCAGACGGAGCGCTTGATGACCTCGAGCCTTGGACAAGCCTCCACCAGCTGCCGCACCAATCCGAAGTAGCTCCCAGGCAGGGCCTCTCCAGGCCACAGCTGAACTATGAAGCCCTTCAGGGCTTGTTCGGCCGCCTTGTGGAGCTCAACCAGCTGCTTCAGCTGGTCGCTCAAGGGCATAGGGTGTCCGGCCTCAGCGTACTAAGACCAGAACACCTTCTCCGTCGAGCTGCCTTCCTCGGCTCGGTAGAATGCGGCGACATCGGATACACTGCGGGGAAGATCTGCGAATGCCCCTGGAGAGCTCCGGATTCGGGTAAGTAACAAGTAGTTTACTTTTATATGTCTGCTTTGCATAGAGAATGCCTTACCCGCCACTATCTTTTTCACCGCATCCAATTCCTAGAGGGCCTTCTGGGCTTCGGCCTTGGCAGATTCGGCGGTTTTAAGGGCCGCAGCAAGCTCGGACGCCCGCGTCTTCGAGTCGAGCTCCAAACTCTCATGTTTTTTCATGAGAGCCTGAAGCTCTTGCTGCACCCCGCTGACATGCGCCTCAAATTTCTCCTGCTCGGTGCGCTCCGTGGCCGCTTTCTTCTCGGCCTCGGACAGCGCCTGCTTGAGGGTCGCCACCTCAGTTGCGGCCCCTACAATAAGCAGTGTACTCCTGTCATTTTTTACAATTGCGTCTTCTTATAGGCATTTTTTCTATAAGGTATCTTTTACCTTCTTTCTCCTCGAGCTGCCGTTTCGCAAGGCCGAGCTCTTGCTCGGTCCGCTCGAGGCCCTGCTTCAGGGCACCCACCTCCGCAGTCAGTGCGGCGGTGGCCAGCAGCGAAGCGTGCATACGTATATTGACTCCTTTTTAGTTAGACTCCTGCGATATTTAATAGATCCTCTATTCGGCTTCTTTTCGAATGCCAAATAGAGCATCAGGGGCTACTGTCTATGCGGTAATATTTTTATATATTTCTTACTTATCTCGAAGCCTGTTAGAAGGTTAGCACAAGCTTCAGTCAGTCCGCTTTTGGTGGACCGAACCTTCTGGACCACCGTACTCATGATGGTACGGTGCTCCTCGTCGATGGAGACGCCCTTAAGCACCTCCAGCAGATTGTCCGGCGCCTCCGGTTGGACGGAGGACGCCGGCTCAATAGGCTTGCTCCTCTTGGCAGGAGTTCGCCTGCCGCGGTCCGGAACCGTTGATGATTCCAGCGTGGTGTCTAGCTTAAAGCCGGACTTGGAGCCCTGGGGGGTCTTGTCCCCTTTACTCCTGGAGTCCGGGAGGTCGCCTCGCGGTTCCTCCTGGACCACCTCCTCTTGCCCCGGAGCTTGTCGCGACGCCACTTCGGCGTCATCCGCAGCACAGGGGGAGGCAGCGGGCGGAACTGAATTCACGTCCGAGGAATCTAGGGAGCCGCTCGACTCGTCGAGCCTGTCCTTGGGCGGGCTGCATGATTATATTCGACGTTAGGGAAAGCTGCGCAACAAAAGGAATATCATGAGTTACTCTGGTATCTGAACACTTACGATTTTGTCGGACGCTTGGCCCTGTCCGGCCACTCCTCTTCGTCCTCGTCGGCGTCGGGGGCGTAGTCTGGCGGAGGGGTTTTTCTCTTCTTGGACCCTTCGGCCTCCCCTACTGGGGGGGCCTTCCTCTTCTCCCCCCCCCCCCCGCTGGAGGGGGAGAGGTCTCTTCTTCCTCCTCCTTGTCTTCACGGGAGGAGTGCGTCTCGGACTCGCCGGAGACGAGTCCGACACCGCCATATGCCGGGAACTCTTTCGAGTCCACGTGGCCTTCTTTTTCTTGGCCTTCTTCTCCGGCACCACATAAGGTGCCGGAACCAGCAGCTTCACTAGGAGAGCAGGGGCTGGGTATTCGGGCAAGGGAACCGGACATTTAATTAGTCCGGACTTCGCCTGCCAATCCTGTCAAAGGTGAGGGATTTTAGATCCCGCATAGACTCAAACTATGAAGAAACTTAACATCCTGTAAAAGATGAAAATATTTTATCTTGCCAGCAGGACGCTGCGAGCTGAATCCGCGGTCTTCGGAGGCGGATGTGGGAGCCTCGGCGCCTTTGGTTAGCCCCTTCCAGACATCTTCGTACGTCGTGTCGAAGAGCCTGCTCAGAGTTCGGTGCTGCGCCGGGTTGAACTCCCACATATTGAAGTCCCGTTCTTGACACGGATGGATCCGGCGGACGAGCATGACCTGGACTACATTGACAAGCTTGAGCTGCTTGTTCACCAGGGACTGGATGCATTTTTGCAGTCCGGTCACCTCTTCTTCGTCGCCCCATGACAAGCCCGTCTCCTTCCAGGACGTGAGCCGCGTAGGGGGTCCGGATAGGAATTCAGGGGCTGCGATCCACTTTGGATCGCGTGGCTCGGTGATGTAAAACCACCCTGACTGCCATCCCTTCAAGGTCTCCACAAAGGAGCCCTCGAGCCATAGGACGTTGGCTATTTTGCCCGCCATGGCACCTCCGCACTCCGCCTGGTTGCCGCGCACCACCTTTGGCTTGACGTTGAAGGTCTTGAGCCAGAGGCCGAAATGGGGGTGGATGCAGAGGAAAGCGTCGCACACGACGATAAACGCCGAGATATTAAGGATGAAGTTCGGGGCCAGATCGTGGAAATCTAGGCCATAGTAGAACATGAGCCCGCGGACGAATGGATGGAGAGGAAAACCCAGTCCGCGGAGAAAATGGGGAAGAAATATTACCCTCTCATGGGGCCTTGGGGTGGGGAGAAGCTACCCCTCCTCAGGAAGCCGGTGCGCGATGTCTTTGGACAGATATCCGGCCTTCCTTAACTTTTTGACATGGCCCTCCGTGATGGAGGAGACCATCCACTTGCCTCCCGCTCCGGACATTGTTGGAGAAGGTTGAGGTAGGAAGTGCGGGCTTGGGCGCTGGAGCTCGGGTGCGCAGAAGATGGATAGGCAAAGGAGGAAGAAGGCGTAGGTAAAAAGGTGGGTCCTTATCCCCTTATATGGACGGATGCGACTGTGCGTCCCCACCAGCCTAGTAAAACTCGCTTGCCTCCCAAGCGCCGTGGTAAATGGCGTGGTTGGGTTACCCACGTCCGTATTGATGAGAATCCCGTAAATGGGGGACACGATCTCTGCTTTGACAAGACGTGCCAAGGAAACCGCCTCGCAAAATACGCTGAGGTGGAAAAGTGAAAACGATTCGAATAAAGGCTTGGCTGTAGTGTGATGTCACGCTGCGGAATACGTCGACAGATTAGATTTGTGTTCATATTGTTCTCTCTGTGGCAATACGTGGAAACTTATTTTGCAGAGCCGGACCCTACTCTTGGTGTTTACAAACTCTTATGAAGAATTTGGAGGAGGAACCCGCCTTGCAATGCCGAAGACAATCTACGCGCCGGACTCGTCGTCATTGAAGCCTGGTTCAGGGGCTACTGAGGGAGTCGTGGATTAGAGGGTGTTCGGGTAGCCGGACTATACCTTCAGCCGGACTCCAGGACTATGAAGATATAAGATTAAAGACTTCGTCTCGTGTCTAGATGGGACTTTCCTTGGCGTGGAAGGCAAGCTTGGCGATGCGGATATTCAAGATCTCCTACCATTGTAACCGACTTTGTGTAACTCTAACCCTCTCCGGTGTCTATATAAACCGAAGGGTTTTAGTCCGTAGAACAACTTCATCATACAACAATCATACCATAGGCTAACGTCTAGGGTTTAGCCTCCTTGATCTCGTGGTAGATCTATTCTTGTACTACCCATATCATCAATATTAATCAAGCAGGACGTAGGGTTTTACCTCCATCAAGAGGACCCGAACCTGGGTAAAACATCGTGTTCCTTGCCTCCTGTTACCATCTGGCCTAGACGCACAGTTCGGGACCCTCTATCCGAGATCCGCCGGTTTTGACACCGACAACCACACTTAAGTTATTATTCACTATAAAAATAATAACATAGTTTAAGGATACGTGTATATTACTTTTCATTGTGGCTAGTCTATGCCTCTTATTGGGTAGAAGGCGAAAGGCACCCGTTGGATTATCCAGATGGAGCGAGCAGAGGCCGTTCTGGACAGACCATGAGACGGTCACACGTATGCGCACATAAACTTTCCATTTGGTTTTCGATCCGTGCGGCACCCAGTGGAGCGCACGACAGCGACCCGTGCTTAACCAGTTCCGGCATGACAACTCTCACAACAGTGAGTGGCCAGGCGTGACAAACCGCAAGGCCGTTTTCGTATATGATACAGTATGAAGCACGTGTTCCGATAGAAGAGACTTCGGGCGGCGTGCATGGAGATGGGAGATATATGGGGTGGGTACCAAAATAAGCCAAATCGTACCAAGCCTTTTTTTTTCATTTTTTTGATTGAGAATCAATCGCACCGAGATTTGAAGATCACCATGCATGTCACATACGGTGTCGAAAGACCACGACGTGTCTTCACTGTCCAGAAAGCCCGATCGCCAAATCTTCCGTCGGGCAACTACCACCTTCGCCCATTGCCAGCGTGTTTTCGTCTGTACGTACTACGTGACAGGCAGGTGGGAGCGATCTGGCGGCAACACAAAAGTCCCAGATCATACGCACCATGATGAAGGAAGGGTATAGATAGCGGTGAGCACGTACGCACTCGTCGTCTTGGTGTAGCCGCTTAAAAGTGTGGTACAGGACGGCCGATGGTGTCCGGGCGCACGCATTGATCGCAGCAGGGGACAGACAGCGCTAGTAGATAGATAGATAGATAGATAGATGATGTGTGGCCAGGTGAGCAGAGCAGGCATCGTCGCTTCATGGTTTCGTGGACGGCTGGCGTGGTCGTCGTGGACGGTTCGGCGGAATCCATGCAGCATGCATGCACGAGTAAATTGCATAAAACCATCATTTTAAAAATTAGGTTTACAAAAAACACTAGAATACAGCTTCGCTGCAGAAAGCACCACGTCTTGCATAATCCTTTTGCAAAAACCACAGATCGGCGGATCGGGCCGCGTTAAGTGAGTTTATGACAGGTGGGGCCCGTTTTCTGCTTATGTGGCAAAACACTTTAGGCTTAATGCGAAAAAGTCCCCCAGATTCCTCTCCCTGCTTCCCAGGCCCATCCCGATCCCAACCGCTGTCGCCCCTCCCGACCACGACCACCGTCGCCCCTCCCGACCCCGACCACCACCCGTCTCGACCCCGGACGAGGCAGAGGCCCGTCTTCTCCGTTGCTGCATCGAGGGCAAGGCAGAGGACGCTGCTCGTGGCCCGTCCCTCCCCCTCCTCCCTCCCCCGCCGCCGCCTGGAGCGGTCTTCCGCCATGCGCCATCGTCGAAGCTGGCGAGGATCCCCCGCCCCTTCCTCCACCGGGCGCCGTCGTCGTGCCCCCAACCGGATCGGGGCACATCAGCCCTCACTGTCCCCGCCCCACAGCGGATCCGGCGGGAATGCCCTGACCAGCTCGGTGTGGTGAGCGCGTGGGGCTACAACGGGATGAGGATGACTAGAGCAGCAGGGGCAGCCTGCCGTTCCTTGACACTCCGGCGACCGCGACGATGGCCAACACATAAGGGAGCACGACGGGAGCGGCGTCCTCGAGCCACCGCCAGAACGCCTCCATGGCCAGGACGAGCTCGTGGGCCTTGCTTGCGGCCGTGGCAATGCACTGGACGAGCGGCCAAAAGCCGGCGACAGCTTTTTGTACCCACCGCCGGCGACGACAGATCGAGGCTGATGCCGACGACGGCGTTCTGCACGCGCCGCCAATCTGCTGCAGAACGAGAAGCGGGGGCGAATTGCGTTTTTATTTTTGATTTAGGGGTATCTATGTAAAATTCTAGGGTCTAGTTTGTAATTTCAGATTAAAACCCATCTGGCAGAAAAAAGTTCCGCCACGTAGGCAAAAAACAGGCCCCATCTGTCATAAACTCACTTAACAGAACCAAATCCGCTGATCAATGGTTTTTGCAAAAGAATTACACAAGACGTGGTGCTTTCTGCAGCAAATCTGTCTCGTGTTTTTCGCAAACCTGGCCCTCAAAGTGATGGTTTTATGTAATTTACTCTGCATGCACCGACCACTTCCGTGAAACAACACACACATGCAAGTCGTGTTTGCTTATGCATTGGCTTTAGGGCCAGTTCTTTTACTAGCTTTTTTGGGTTTTCAGAATAAGCTGCCCCCTACCCAGCTTATTCTACAAGCCCAACCAAAATTTTCTTTTTAAAAGCCTACTAGTCAAGTCTTAACTACTAGGCTTCTAAAAATATAAGTTTGGTTTAGCTTTTAGAATAAGCTAGGTAGGAAACAGCTTATTGCAGTTTATTCTGAAAGCCATCAAAAGAACTGGCCCTTAACACACTTGTTACAGAGCTTTTCACCCGTGGGTACGCTGATGGCATTGCCTTTTTTCTCTCTCTCTTGCTATGTGCTGGCCGATCGATGCACAAGTCAAAAGTTGAACTCACCGGCCCGGCTGCATCCTCTTGGTGCGATGCTAACGTGATCTGTATTCTACTTACATTCCGTACGTGAAGTATAACCTTTAGCACCGCGATCTGTGAGTGAGACCCACCTGTCTTCAATCTTAGTCCCGGCCTATAGTCATGAAGATAGAACTATGTAGTACTCGCTCCGTAAACTAATATAAGAGCGTTTAGAACACTACTTTAGTGATCTAAACGTTTTTATATTAGTTTACAGAGGAGTAGTATTTTTGAATTCTTGAGCTAAAAAGTCTCATCCGTGCGTCCTGTGAGTTTGAAGCACGTGCCACTCACTTGTTTTGTATCAGCTTTGTCAGCTTCTTCGGTCAGTGGAGGTTGGACGCACGGCAGTAAAATGAAAATAATACTAATAATCTTAAGCTGTCCTTCGAGCCAATTTTGCCATTCAGCGGCTTTTACTTTCGTCCATTAGTTAAATCATACTGCACACCAAAGTGAGAGCTGGATTAGTGGGCTAAAGGTACATATAATCACCTCACCTCGAGTGAGTGCGTGTACCACACTCAATAGTATGATATATACTCGAGGGCATCTACAAGACAAAACAAATAGCTAGCTACTAAAGTCCGACAATGATGCTACGTATTGTATTCATTTTACTTCTCTCACTTCAACGCCTATATATGCTAGTAGAACGAAATTATTATTGTCTATGCGCCGAGCTCAATTGCTTCCCACGTGAACTCTTGTCTATGCGCGATGATGCTCCGCCCTGATTTGTTTTTAATATGAGCATGAGCATCAAGGACAAGTAAACTATCTAGTGCCATATATTTTGAACGACGACTGTGTATTATCTATATCTATTGTCCTTCGTATAATTGGGGATACAAACTTTTTCCTCCATTTTGGCCGTTCTAGGTCAAAAGATTCCATGGAGTGGTTAGCTAGCTAGTTGGGGACATTGGACATCATTTGGCCACGGTGCTGCCGTCCACGCCGAGAACTGTTTGTCTGATTAAAGCAGACATCGGATTGGTTAAAATCCTTAATCAAGCCTGGCTGGCATGGTCATGGCGCACGCGGCCATATGTGTCGATCTAGATGTAGAAGTAATCAAAAGCGCATGCCGAACTCCAGCCGATAGAATATCTTGTCGAGCTTCCGGAGCACCAAGCTAGCTAGCTGTCGTTGCTTGCGAAAAGGGAAATGGAAAATGGGACAAGATTCCCCTCTGAAATATGGGACAAGAAATGTGGTTTCTGGTTTCCTGGAAATTTTATTGGTACATTGCGGCAAAAAGAAAAAGGCATTTACATGGCCACACATGTACTCCTGAACTTACCCTTTTCCTCCGGAAAAAAACAATCGGTGACCATCATGGATAACGACCATTGTGCAGTGCAGCGCGAGATTCCGTCGCCCAAATCTCAAACCTCATCGCCTAGTACGTGGCCACGTGATCTTATTTGCAGCCTGCTGCTACTTACTCCTAGTTTACTCCCGTCAGAGTCGCACGGACATACAGTAGTTAATTATCAGAGGACCAGAGGCATTGGTGAACTGTTTTAAACAGGGCGGTTGATGAATGTACGGGGGCATGGCGGGCGTACATGTCGCTGCTCCAAGATGCCCATCAAGTTGTGCCGTGTTTCAGGCTCAGAGTGGCCCATCACACCCGACAACAATACAAGCAACCGACGTGGAAGCCCCTCTCCCCATGCCAGCCCGGGCCCTCCCTGACTCAAATTCCTCTCTTGCGTGCGGCCATTTTGATGCGGAACTTGATCCACTTTGTGGCGCCATCTCTGCACATGCACTTGCTGGCTAGGCTAGAGCTAATTAACGGTAGGTTTCATCTTCCACGCGCTTCTCCTTCAGCTCTCTGCCTCCGTTTCTAATCTGTAGTTAGTTGGCATTATCTTAGCAAGGGAGAAATGAGGATAGCGTTAGGGCATCTTCAACGCTGATCCACAAATTTGCTCCTGCATCCATAGATAAGCGATCTGCCGCGTGTCGAGAACTAATAATGGCGGGACGGTATGGTCAGAAAGCCCCAGACGCTACTTTATCCCTCGCTGATGGAACAGGGAGCACGTAGAATTGCTGCGAATAACCGTCGACGCATCGACAACGAGTATCTTTGATGCGCGTGAATGATGCGACGCACTTGGTAATTCTGTACCACAGGGAAACACCACATGCAAGTCGGACGTGTTTTGCTTGTGTTTGGCTAAGCAATTGGCTTGATGACACTCGTCGATGAGCTTTTACCTGTGAGCATTGTCTTTTGCCTCTTGCTGTGTGCTGGCTGAATGATGCACAAGTCAAAAGTTTAACTCCTCGTCCGGCTGCATCTTCTTGATGCGATGCTAACATTTCATTAAGAATTGATTGCCTAAAAGGTAGATAAAGTGCCAGGTGATCTATTCTAGTTCAGTACATGAACCGGGACCAATGGGGTATAGGTCGGGGGAAGGGGGGGGGGCATTGGTCCCGGTTCGTCTGAGACAATTGGTCCCGTTTTCAGACACAAACCGGAACGGATGGACCTTGCTCCTGGCCCACCACCTTTAGTCTTGGTTGGTGTCTGAAATCGGGACCAAAGGTGTTTTTTTACCCAAACAGAACTATAATATTCTATAATAGCAAAAGGAATCAACTAAAAAACTTTAATAAAACTCTAATAGAAAAAAAAATCAACTAATAAGAATCAATAAAAAATAAAATTTATGCAACTTAAATTAGATAAAATTTATGCAACTAAAAATAATCATCTGTAGTTTATTGAAACTAAAATTATATAAAACTTTTTTATAGTAAAGTTAATCACAAACTAATGATTCACACAAATTTCAAAGAATTCAAATTTAAACTATTCAAATTTGAAAACTAATGGTACTAAGAGAAAGTTTATAATTTTTCTGACCTAAAAGCAAAAAGAATTAAAAAACAAAGCAAAAAACAAAAGAAAATAAATAATTAAAAACAAAACAAAAATACTGATTTTTAAAAAAAATGCCGCCTATTGGGCCACCACGGCCTGAATACGACTAGAAACCCAACCTTCCTGTTGGGCCACGATTCAGGCCCGCAGAAGGCCCAGCAGGCCCACAGGCAGATACAGAGTGGTTATGCGCGTAAACCTGCTTTGAAGTGGAGCTCGTAGGCTCAGGCGCACCGCGCCTTATAAAACAGGTGCGACACTCTCTCAACTAGCGAGGTGGGACTAAACTCCCACCACGCCGCTGTGCAGGGCCATTGGTCCCAGTTCCTGGCACCAGCCGGGACCAATGCCCCCCTTTGGTCCCGATTGGTGGGACCAACCAGGACCAATGCGCCCTTTTAGTCAAAGGTCTCTTTTTCCCGCCCTTTGGGCTGCGGAAAAGAGGTCTTTCGTCCCGATTGATGTTACGAACCGGGACCAAAGGGGTACATTCTTTCTGGTTCGTGCCAAGAACCGGGACTAAAGCTTCATTTATATAAGGACCACTTGTGAAAAATTTGGTTTTCATCTTGCAGTTTACCCCCGACGACGTGCGCGCCTCCTCGACGCCGCCAGGCTGCCAGACGCCGTCGCCCCTGCCCCGGAGCCCACGCCGACGCCGTCGGCCGCCCGCGTCGTCGCCGTCGCCCATGCCGTCGCCGTCCGCCGCCCACTCCGTCGCCGTCGCCCATGCCCCTGCCCCCGTGCGTGTTGGGGAACGTAGTAATTTCAAAAATTTCCTGCGCACACGCAAGATCATGGTGATGCATAGCAACGAGAGGGGAGAGTGTTGTCCACGTACCCTCGTAGACCGAAAGCGGAAGCGTTAGCACAACGCGGTTGATGTAGTCGTACGTCTTCACGGCCCGACCGATCAAGCACCGAAACTACGGCACCTCCGAGTTCTAGCACACGTTCAGCTCGATGACGATCCCCGAACTCCGATCCAGCAGAATATCGGGGAAGAGTTCCGTCAGCACGACGGCGTGGTGACGATCTTGATGTTCTACTGTCGCAGGGCTTCACCTAAGCACCACTACAATATTATCGAGAACTATGGTGGAGAGGGGCACCGCACACGGCTAAGAGATCAATGATCAACTGTTGTCCCTATGGGGTGCCCCCTGCCCCCGTATATAAAGGAGCAAGGGAGGAAGGCGGCCGGCCTAGGAGGAGGGCAGAAAAGGGGGGGAGTCCTACTCCTGCCGGGAGTAGGACTCCTCCTTCCCTTGTTGGAGTAGGAGAGAAGGAAAGAGGGGGAGAGGGACAAGGAAAAGTGGGCTGCACCCCTTGTCCAATTCGGACCAGAGGGGGGGCGCGCGCCTCCTTCCTTTTGGCCTCTCTCCTCTATTCCCGCATGGCCCAACAAGGCCCATATACTCCCCGGCGAATTCCCGTAACTCTCCGGTACTCCGAAAAATAATCGAATCACTCGGAACCTTTCCGATGTCCGAATATAGTCGTCCAATATATCGATCTTTACATCTCGACCATTTCGAGACTCTTGGTGATGTCCACGATCTCATCCGGGACTCCGAACTCCTTCGGTACATCAAAACTCATAAACTCATATTATAACTGTCATCGAAACCTTAAGCGTGCGGACCCTACGGGTTCGAGAACAATGTAGACATGACCGAGACACGTCTCCGGTCAATAACCAATAGCGGAACCTGGATGCTCATATTGGCTCCCACATATTCTACGAAGATCTTTATCGGTCAGACCGCATAACAACATACGTTGTTCCCTTTGTCATCGGTATGTTACTTGCCCGAGATTCGATCCTCGGTATCTCAATACCTAGTTCAATCTCGTTACCGGCAAGTCTCTTTACTCGTTCCGTAATACATCATCCTGCAACTAACTCATTAGTTGCAATGCTTGCAAGGCTTAAGTGATGTGCATTACCGAGAGGGCCCAGAGATACCTCTCCGACAATCGGAGTGACTAATCCTAATCTCGAAACACGCCAACCCAACAAGTACCTTCGGAGACACCTGTAGAGCACCTTTATAATCACCCAGTTACGTTGTGACGTTTGGTAGCACACAAAGTGTTCCTCCGGTAAACGGGAGTTGCATAATCTCATAGTTATAGGAACATGTATAAGTCATGAAGAAAGCAATAGCAACAAACTAAACGATCAAGTGCTATGCTAACGGAATGGGTCAAGTCAATCACATCATTCTCCTAATGATGTGATCCCGTTAATCAAATGACAACTCATGTCTATGGTTAGAAAACATAACCATCTTTGATCAACGAGCTAGTCAAGTAGAGGCATACTAGTGACACTCTGTTTGTCTATGTATTCACACATGTATTATGTTTCCGGTTAATACAATTCTAGCATGAATAATAAACATTTATCATGATATAAGGAAATAAATAATAACTTTATTATTGCCTCTAGGGCATATTTCCTTCAGTCTCCCACTTGCACTAGAGTCAATAATCTAGTTCACATTGCCATGTGATTTAATACCAATAGTTCACATCACCATGTGATTAACACCCATAGTTCACATCGACATGTGACCAACACCCAAAGGGTTTACTAGAGTCAATAATCTAGTTCACATCGCTATGTGATTAACACCGAAAGAGTACTGAGGTGTGATCATGTTTTGCTTGTGAGAGAAGTTTAGTCAACGGGTCTGCCACATTCAAATCCATAAGTATTTTGCAAATTTCTATGTCAACAATGCTCTGCACAGAGCTACTCTAGCTAATTGCTCCCACTTTCAATATGTATCCAGATTGAGATTTAGAGTCATCTGGATCAGTGTCAAAATTTGCATAGACGTAACCCTTTACGACGAACCTTTTCTCATTTCCATAATCGAGAAACATATCCTTATTCCACTAAGGATAATTTTTGACCAATGTCCAGTGATCTACTCCTAGATCACTATTGTACTCCTTTGCCAAACTCAGGGCAGGGTATACAATAGGTCTGGTACACAACATGTCATACTTTATAGAACCTATGGCTGAGGCATAGGGAATGACTTTCATTCTCTCTCTATCTTCTGCCGTGGTCGGGTTTTGAGTCTTACTCAACTTCACACCTTGTAACACAGGTAAGAACTCCTTCTTTGACTGTTCCATTTTGAACTACTTCAAAATCTTGTCAAGGTATGTACTAATTGAAAAACTTATCAAGCGTCTTGATCTATCTCTATAGATCTTGATGCTCAATATGTAAGCAGCTTCACCGAGGTCTTTCTTTGAAAAAACTCCTTTCAAACATTCCTTTATGCTTTGCAGAATAATTCTACATCATCTCCGATCAACAATATGTCATACATATACTTATCAGAAATACTGTAGTGCTCCCACTCACTTTCTTATAAATACAGGCTTCACCGCAAGTCTGTATAAAAATATATGCTTCGATCAACTTATCGAAGCGTACATTCCAACTCCGAGATGCTTGCACCAGTCCATAGATGGATCGCTGGAGCTTGCATATTTTGTTAGTACCTTTAGGATTTGACAAAACCTTCTGGTTGCATCATATACAACTTTTCTTTAATAAATACATTAAGGAATGCATTTTTGTTTATCCATTTGCAAGATTTCATAAAATGCGGCAATTGGTAACATGATTCGGACAGACTTAAGCATAGATACGAGTGAGAAACTCTCACCGTAGTCAACACCTTGAACTTGTCGAAAACCTTTTTGCGACAATTCTAGCTTTGTAGATAGTAACACTACTATCAGCGTCCGTCTTCCTCTTGAAGATCCATCTCAATGGCTCGCCGATCATTGGGCAAGTCAATCAAAGTCCATACTTTGTTCTCATACATGGATCTCATCTCAGATTTCATGGCCTCAAGCCATTTCACGGAATCTGGGCTCATCATCGCTTCCTCATAGTTTGTAGGCTCGTCATGGTCAAGTAACATGACCTCTAGAACAGGATTACCGTACCACTCTGGTGTGGATATCACTCTGTTTTACCTACGAGGTTCGGTAGTAACTTGATCTGAAGTTACATGATCATCATCATTAGCTTCCTCACTAATTGGTGTAGTAGTCACAGGAATAGATTTCTGTGATGAACTACTTTCCAATAAGGGAGCAGGTACAGTTACCTCATCAAGTTCTACTTTCCTCTCACTCACTTCTTTCGAGAGAAACTCCTTCTCTAGAAAGGATCCATTCTCAGCAACGGATATCTTGCCTTCGGATCTGTGATAGAAGGTGTACCCAACATTTTCTTTTGGGTATCCTATGAAAACACACTTCTCCGATTTGGGTTTAAGCTTATCAGGTTGAAATTTTTTCACATAAGCATTGCAACCTCAAACTTTAAGAAACGATAGTTTAGGTTTCTTGCCAAACCATAGTTCATATGGTGTCGTCTCAACGGATTTAGATGGTGCCCTATTTAACGTGAATGTAGCTGTCTCTAATGCATAACCCCAAAATGATAGCGGTAAATCAGTAAGAGACGTCATAGATCGCACCATATCTAATAAAGTACGGTTACGATGTTCGGACACACCATTACACTGTGGTGTTCCAGGTGGTGTGAGTAGTGAAACTATTTCACATTATTTTAACTGAAGGCCAAACTCGTAACTCAAATATTTTACTTCTGCGATCATATCTTAGAAACTTTTATTTTTGTTACGATGATTCTCCACTTCACTCTGAAATTCTTTGAACTTTTCAAATCACTACTAGGAAAAGGGCTAAAAATGAAATTGACACTAATGGCGCACCAGAGAAGTGGTGCGCCACTACTATTTACTAATGGCGCACCACGTGAAGATACACCATTAGTGTGTAAGACACTAATGGCGCACCAGGCACAAGGTGCGCCACTAGTAACAAAATGTTTTTTTTTCATTTTTTCAAACATACTAATGGCGCATCCGGGCAAAGTGCGTCATTAGTAGTTAGAACTACTAATGGCGCACCAAACGTTGAGTGCGCCACTACTGTATTCTCTTTTTTACTTTTTTGCAAAACTACTAACGGCGCATCGTCGCATAGTGCGCCATTAGTAGTTCAAACTAGTAATGGCGCATTGTGCCACGGTGCGCGATTAGTATAAAAATTATTTTTAATACTTTTTTGCAAAACTACTAATGACGCATGTATGTGTGGTGCACCCTCCCCCGCTCCACCGCCGTCGACGAGCACCCCCTGCACCCTCCCCCACTCCACCGTCGCCAACGAGCACCCCCCGCACCCGCCCCCGCTCCACGGCCGCCGACGAGCACCCCCGCACCCGCCCCCGCTCCACCGCCGCCGACGAGCACCCCCCGCACCCTCCCCCGCTCCACCGCCGCCGACGAGCACCCCCCCGCACCCTCCCCCGCTCCACCGCCGCCGACGAGCCACCGCATATATGTTACTCCCAAAAGCATATAAAGTTTGTCAAATTTTGAGCTATGGATATTTAGTTATGATTTAAACAAGTTTGAACATATTTAAACACAATGTCACACCCTAGTTAGTTCAAGCATTAGAGTGTGCATCATGTTTAAATTCCTCTTAAATTTGAAATGGGGAAGGTAGAAACACCAACACCCCCCTGGAAACAACTAGGGTTTACTAAAATTATTTTCAATGAACCTGAAATGCCCTTCTAAAAAGTTCACCCTCTTTGTCTTGGGTTAGAACCCCTGGCAAAATTGGTGCACATTTTTCTAGGTCAATAGAAGGTCATTGAATTAACTCATAAGTATTTGATTTTGGGCATTTAAATGCTATAAAATAACTTAAATGCTCAAATAATTCTGGAAATAAGTGTCTGCTGTTAGAAATATTCTAAACAGAGCCCACAATTATTTTCAGGATTTTTGGAAACGTTTTAGTATTTTTAATAAAGCCCAACACTTGCAGTTAAATAGAAAAAGAAAAACAAATCAAAAAAAGAGAGAGAGAGGGAAGCCCACGTGGGCCTTACCTGCGCTGGCCCAGCCCACCTGGCTCGGCCCAGCCGACTGCCCTTGCCAGTCGTCCTCCTCCTCCCGCCAGGTGGACGAGGAGCGCGTGGCCGGCGCCCGCGGCCACACGCCGGCCACCTCCTGCTTCTGCCGACGCCCTGGAGACGTCCAGGGGTGCCACGCTGACCCCCACGTCCCCCTCTCTTCCTCTCTCACTCTCCCCCTCGTCTCCCTCACCCTCTCCCGCGATGGCCGAGCGCGATCCTCGCCGCCGTTCGCCGTAGTTGCCACCAGAGCCACCCCCTCGCCTCCCTGACGTGCCCGTTAGCTCCGCGCTGCCGTCCTCGACCTCTCCGTCGACCCGCGCAAGCTCGGAAGACCCCAAGACGACGTGGTGACCTTCTTCCTCGTCTACGGCCGCCGGATGCCGTCGTTCGATTCGCCGGCCTCAAGTCCTCCCCGAGCTCACTAGCCTGCTCCGCGAGTTCCCTGTGAGCCCCTCGTTCCTCCGCCCCTCTCCCCGCGCTCGTCCGCGTCCTCCAACCCCCTCTGCCATCGAGGCCGAGAGCTCGGCTCCGCCGGCCATGTCGCCGCCGTGGCCACAGGCGTGTAAGCTCGAATCCGAGCACGCCTTCGTCTTCCACGCGCTCCCAGGAGCCTAACGCACCACTCCCCGCGCCTCGCCGTGCCCCATAGCGTCGGGTTCATCCACGCCCGAACTCCGACGACCGCCAAGGTCGTCGCCGGCGTCGTTTCCGGCCTATCCGAGCCCCACTTCCTCCACCAAACGATGTGGCTCTCCGAGTCACATAGCTGCTCTCCGCTGTCGTTTTGGTCGCCGAAAACGCAAACCCGAGCCCCTCCGCCGCGTCTGACGTCGCCGGCGTCAAGCCGCCGGCGAGTTTGACTCAGTTTAACCTCTGTGTGGGCCCAGGTAGACCCCCCTGAGTCTATGACAGGTGGGGCCGGTCTGCTAATTAGTTTAGGATTAGTTCTAACTAAATTTAATTAGTTCAGTCACTGACATGTGGGCCCAGGCCCCACTGACAGTTAATTAGTGTTAAACTAATCCTGTTAACTAGTTGTGTCACTGACAGAGAGGGCCCACCAGTCAGGTTTGACCTGGCCGACCCAGTTGACCGCTGACGTCACGCCTATGTCATGCTGATGCATTAATTCAATTTCTGGATTTATTCTTTAATAGGAAATTCCAGAAAATAGTCAAAACTTCTAAAAATCATAGAAAATCAACCATAGCTCCAAATGCAAAGATTTATATATGAAAAATGATCAGAAAAATTCAATCTATCCATCTGTAATGGTTTCATGCATGACAAAACAACTTTACCTTGCTGTTTAAGAAGAATAAGGTAATGCACTAATAAGGCCATGTTTAATGAGCTAATATTTGAATCTTTGATTCAAATGAGTTCATCCCCTTCTGTTTTATCTTGCATTAGGCCAAGACACTTTCATCTTGCCATGTCATAGCATGCATCATATTGTTGCATATTGCCATGTGTTGATTATGCTCGGTGTGCCTTTCGTGGTAGGTTCTGCCTCCGAGGATAACCCCGAGTATCCGTCTGAAGGGCAGTATCCCACTACCACTCCATCAGGCAAGCAACCCATTGATCATTCCGATACAAACCCATGTTCTCGCTTCTGCTCTTGTTTACTACATTAAGACAACGCGATTCAAACTGCTGTGTGCTACGGTAGTTGAACCCTTATCCTCTGCATGACCTGTCATTGCCACAGTAACTAGATGAAACCCACTAGCATGTGTAGGAGTTGATTGAGCCATGTATGTGATTCCTACCTTGCTATGCCTGCTATGCTTAGAGTTGTGTCAGGTCTGGTTCATCTGGGTGATGGGCTAGAGTGAAATGCTTATGTCGGTAATGTGAGGGATGTGTTGAACATGTTTTGGTAAGGTATCGATGAGAGGCCATGTAGGAGTACATGGTGGGTTGTTTCATTGGGACCGTTCATAAGAACTGAGATCTGTACGTGTGATTTAAGATGCAGTTACTACCATACATTGGGCCCGAAACCAATGGACCCTCTCGGCTTCTTAATCACCGTAGTACTCTGTCCAGGAGTTGCAAATAGTTTTTGGTGTTTGTAGGTTATGTGTTGGCGGCCGTGCGTAGCGCTGACCCTAGGGGTGGGCTATGTTGCGGTAGATACATCGTGGCACGGTGTACCGAGTCACCCGTTTGGTGTCTCGGGAACCCTGTTCACATCGTTCGGGGCCGTATGTGGAAACCTCGGCCGGACTCCCTGCAGATGGAACCTGGATAGGCGATAAACCTGGACTAGAGACTTAAGTGTTTAGGTAGGCCGTGGCCGACACCCTTGCTGGGCTTCCGCTTGAAGGTTGCTGAGTACATGTCGTGTAAACGGCGGTAAGTGGTGAAAGCGTGTATGAAGAAGTACACCCCTGCAGGGTATAAAACTATTCGAATAGCCGCGTCCGCGGTAAAGGACTACTTGGTTGCCTATACAGTTCATAGACAAGTTAATGGATACTACTAAAAGACTCAAGATAAGTGTGAGTACCGAGGATGGCCCTCTCGTAGGATGACGAGGGAGGATCCACGGTGGAGTATTGTGTTGGTGAGTAGTGGACTCGTGTGCGAAAACTATTTTACTAGTGAAGTTCCGTAGGATAGCTTAGCCAAGAGTCAAAGCTGGCTTGCTGCAATAACCCCACCACCTTCTTGAGAATGAGCATGTATATTAGGTTCTGATGTAAGACTTGCTGAGTACCTTTGTACTCATGTTTGCTTAATTACTGTTTTCAGACGACAACGCCGCCCCCTCCGATGGGTTCTACGTAGACCTTGACGTCGACGAGTGACTAGCCACCCAGGTGGTGAACCTGGCCATGGAGGGCCCTATGTAGATAGACAGGCTTCGAGAAGTCTTCTTTCTTTCTAGTGTCTGTACTCAGACTAGTTGCTTCCGCTTGTGCTTGTATGATTGTATGACTTGAGTGTCGGGTCATGTGACCCCTATCTGTATGAACATGTTATGTATGGCTCTCTGGAGCCTTTAAATAAAGTACTTGAGTTGTAGAGTTTTTGTTGTGATGCCATGTTGTATGTACTCATATCGGGCATATTATGTGTATGATTGAAATGCTTGGTATGAGTGGGATCCGACAATCTAGTTGTTTATCCTTGGTAGCCTTTCTTATGGGGAAATGTAGTCTAGTGTTCCTCGAGCCATAGTAGTCCGCTACAGCCCGGTTCACCGGAGTCCTGCTAGCCCAGCACTACTGCTCAGGACACTTGACTGGCCGGCATGTGTTTCACTTCGTTCCTATGTCTGTCCCTTCGGGGAAATGTCACGCGGTGATATCCGGAGTCCTGCCTAGCCTGCTACAGCCCGGGTTCCCCGGAGTCCTGTTAGCCCAGTGCTACAGCCCGGAATCACTCGCTGATGACCGACATGCTCGATGTGATTCATGTATGCCTGTCTCCATAGGTCTGTGCCGCTTTGGGTTCACGACTAGCCATGTCGGCCCGGGTTCTCTGTCATATGGATGCCAGCGACACTATCATATACGTGAGCCAAAAGACGCAAACGGTCCCGGGCCATGGTAAGGCGACACCAGTGGGATACCGTGCGTGAGGCCGCAAAGTGATATGAAGTGTTACCGGCTAGATCGATGTGACTTGGAATCGGGGTCCTGACAGCGTTGGCATCAGAGCCGGACTGCCTGTAGGTTCGTTGAGCCAAACTGGTCGATGTCGAGTTTAGAAATGCTTTAGTTATATGTAGGGGAATTGATTGTGGGAGGGAACGTAAGGCTCTTTTACTCCTTTACCCTATGCCTCTGATCTGAGTCATTCTCTTCTCATTCAACGTGGGTTAAGGACTAGGCTCTCTTCTTTTATCAGGTTCACGTGTTACTAATCCGTAGTAGCTTATAGGATTGTTGATACAAGCCTAGTTCAGTTTGTACTATTTAGTATATTGCTAATTGGATCAGAACCTTGATATGATGTTGTTGAGTGGTATTGCAGACTATTGTGGATGTCTCAAATCTTCTTCTGAGCATTTACAGCTGTTATGCTGTCCAATTTTCCCTAGAAATTCTAATGTCTTTGCATTGTGGTTGTGCTTTCAGATGGCCAACCGTGTTGAAAACCAAGTGGTTCGCCTGACCCGGTGCCTCGACGTGCCCGGTCATACTGCTATGTTAGTCCGGGTAATGATCGAGACGGGTTACCGTTGGTATCCCGAATACACCGTCGAAGAGCAATTCCGAGACTTTAATCAAAGCCAATATTTCTGCACCGTCAGGATATTTCCCTCTTATCCTAGATCTACCGAGCCCCTTCACTGTTCCTATGGACTCGGGGTTACTGTTGAGATGGCTGTGCAGGATGCTGCCTATTCCATGATGACCATCATGCGAGTCCGGACTGGCCTGCTTCGGAACACCGACTTCCGTTACATGCCAGCTTCACTTCCGGGAGCACAAGGGTATCTTCAGGCTATCTATGCTGACTCCACTCAGGAGGACTCATTAACTCGTACCACTGCTGAGATGCTCGAAGATAAGGACCGAGAGAATCGGGCCTTGAGGCTGGAGCTTTTCAATACCCGTGCTGATCATTGGGCCACATTGACTCGGTTTGCACCTGCGGTGCAAGATGGATGTATGGATACAAGGGATCTGTATCCTGTGAGATCTGCTCTGCCAGACATGGTGGATTGGCGTGATGTGGGAGGCATCACCCCACCCCGTGGTCCCCGCAGGCCACCGTTTGTTGGTCCAAGACCTCATCCTAGCCCTATGGTCCACAGGCTCCTCAGGACCGTCTGTTCCCGGATGATCACGTTGAACTTCCAGGATATGGAGGTGACTTCTATGAGGACTACTACGGAGCTGTCTGAGTTAGTAGTAGTATCACTAGTATTGTAGTAGTTGTATCTCCACTGTCCTGTGTGACTTGTGGAATATGACTTTGTGTGTAATCAATTCCGGAGGTGTAGACAAATAATGTATAGGAGCTTGGAATGCCTCCGATGAGATGTAACGTCCTTCATCATAGTTGTACTGTAGCCTGGGCTTGTACTAAACTATGTATGATGTGTATGACCGTTGGTATATATATGGCAGTTTTATATTACCATGACATACGGATGAACATCTCCGCATTCCGTGTTATCCATTACATTTTGCACTTCCTTGCTAAGTTTGAGCCATCATTGTCTAAACCGTTGTCTTGTTTTCTCCTAGGATGGTCAACACCCGCAGCAACCCTGCTGCCTCGGAGCAGGGGGAAGCCAGTGCAGCTAGGGGTGAAAATCTGCCTCACCCGCCTTCTCTGGCCGAAGTGATGCTGGAGGCGGAAAGAAACAAGCGTGAGACTAACCGCCTACTAGAGCGGATTGAGCAGAACACTGCACGCTATCAGCGAAATGACTTGGTGTCAATCAATGACTTTATCAAGTTGTACCCACCAAAGTTTAACCATTCCGTCGAGCCCCTCGACGCGGATAACTGGCTTCGCAGCATCACCCACAAGGTACGGTCTGCCAACGTAGCCGAAGCCGACAAGGTTACTTATGCTGCCTATCACCTCGAAGGCCCTGCTAGCCTTTGGTGGGAAAACTTCGAAGCTATGCGCCCGGTCGGCCAAATCACTACTTAGGCTGAATTCAGTGAGGCTTTCCGTGAGCATCACATTCCGGAAGGTCTCATGGATTGCAAGAGGGAGGAGTTCTGCAACTTCACCCAAGGAAGACTGACTGTGGATGCTTATAGTCGTGAATTTGGGAATCTGGCATGTTATGCCCCTGAAGAGGTATCTACTGACGCTAAGAAGCAGGCAAGGTTCCGCAAGGGACTTAGCCCTGAGCTTCGCCGCGATCTTCGTCTGCACGAGTGCACCTCCTTTCAGAAGTTGGTCAATAAAGCCATCAGTGCTGAGACAGGCCAGACTGATTATGACGCTTCACGCAAGCACTCCCGTGATTTTGGCTCTTCATCCGGCTCTGGAGCTCAGAAGCGTCGGGTGTGGATCCCAAGCATGGCACTGCCACCCAGGTTCATCCCGAGGCCATCCTTTGAGGCGCCTCATCCCAACCAGCAATTTGCACCGCCCAAGCCCTATGGTGGCCCCGCTGCTAATGCTGCTCCACGCCCCAATGTGGTGACATGCTTCAAGTGTGGAGAGCCGGGTCAATATAGCCGAGAGTGTCCCCAGAACAACAACCCCAATCAAACTGGAAAGTCCGTTGGCCGTGGTAAGCCCGCGGGAAAGACATTCTACGCCAAGCCGTCCACCACTGCACGTGGCCATGTCAACTATGTTTCAGCCGAGGAGGCTCATGAGGATCCTAACGTCGTCCTTGGTACGCTCCTTGTTAACTGCCATCCGGCATCTGTTCTTTTCGATACTGGAGCATCTCATTCATTCATATCCGAGAACTATGCTCGATTGCATAACACGACATTCTGTGACATGCCCACTTCCATGGTAATTCAAACTCCAGGTTCCAAATGGCAAACTTCTAGAGTAAGCCATGGGAACGAAATTCTTGTCAATAGACTTGTCTTCCTTGCATCCTTAATAGCTCTCAAGTCCTCGGACATAAACATCATCTTGGGTATGGACTGGATGTCAGCTCATTATGCTAAGATTGATTGTGCCATTAGAACCGTTCAACTTACTCACCCATCGGGCAAGACAGTCAATGTCTTAACTCGAGTGGCCAAGCGCCAGCTTTACTCCCTAAATGCCAACCCCCTTCCAGACCTTGAGGATGTTCCGGTAGTCCGAGACTTTCCGGATGTCTTTCCAGAAGAACTGCCAGGTGTTCCACCTGATAGGGATGTCGAGTTTGTGATAGACCTTGTTCCAGGAACCATTCCAATTTCTAGAAGACCCTACAAGATGTCACCTTTAGAACTAGCCGAGCTTAAGAACCAACTCGATGAGTCCTTGAAAAAGGGTTTCATCCGTCCTAGTTCCTCTCCTTGGGCTTGCCCCATCCTCTTCGTTAAGAAGAAGGATGGAACGGATCGAATGGTTGTGGATTATCGATCTGTCAACTTGGTCACCATCAAGAACAAATACCCACTTCCCAGGATCAACGATCTGTATGATTAGCTCGCTGGATCCTCAGTCTTTTCCAAGATGGATTTGAGGTTGGGCTACCATCAAATCAAAATCAGAAATGGGGACATTCCCAAAACGGCCTTTGTTACTCGTTATGGCCAATATGAGTACACTGTTATGTCCTTCGGTTTAACCAATGCCCGAGCTACCTTCTCTCGGTTAATGAACTCGATCTTCATGGAGTACTTGGATAAATTCGTCGTAGTATACCTCGATGACATACTCATCTACTCCAAGAATGAAGAGGAACATGCCGAACATCTAAGGCTGGTATTGATGAAACTTCGAGAGCATCGCCTTTACGCCAAATTCTCCAAGTGTGAATTTTGGTTGCCAGAAGTGACCTATCTAGGCCATGTAATCTCTGGCAAGGGTATTGCTGTCAATCCCGAGCGAGTTCAAGCCGTCCTTGATTGGACTCCACCTGAGACGGTCAAGCAAGTTCGGAGCTTCCTTGGCTTAGCGAGCTATTGCCGCTGCTTCGTCGAGAATTTCTCCAAGGTTGCTAAACCTCTAACTGAACTCCTCAAGAAAGATAAAAAGTTCGAGTGGACTCCACAGTGCGAGTTCAGCTTTCAGGAACTGAAAAGACGCCTGACATCTGCTCCCGTACTGGTACCACCAGATTTCTCCAAGAACTTTATTATCTATTGTGACGCCTCGCGACAAGGACTAGGTTGCATACTCATGCAGGATCGTCAGGTAATCGCCTATGCTTCACGGCAATTACACCCACATGAGGAAAATTATCCCACACATGATCTAGAGCTTGCAGCTGTAGTCCATGCACTTAAAACCTGGCGACATTACCTTCTCGGTAATCGTTGCGAGATCTTCACCGATCACCAAAGTTTGAAATATATCTTCACCCAACCAGATTTGAATCTCAGGCAAAGACGTTGGGTCGAGTTGATCTCGGATTATGACTTAGGAATAGCTTACACCCCGGGCAAAGCCAATGTCATGGCTGATGTGCTAAGCCGTAAGTCCTATTGTAACAACCTGATGTTACAACAAAGTCAACCACTTCTCCATGAGGAATTTCGTAAGCTTAATCTTCACATTGTTCCTCGAGGATTCCTATCCACCCTGGTGGCGAAACCTACCCTTACAGATCAGATCATCAAGGCACAGAAGGTAGATCCGGGAATCTCCCGTATTAAGAGAAACATTAAGAAAGGAGTCGCGAATTGTTTCTCCATTGATGATCAAGGTGTCGTATACTTTGGAAATCGCCTAGTGGTTCCAAAGGCATGAAATCTGAGGTGGCTGATCCTTAAGGAAGCTCATGAATCCCCTCTCACCATTCATCCCGGTAGTACTAAAATGTATCAAGACCTACGCCAGAGGTTTTGGTGAACTAGGATGAAGAGAGAAATCGCTTAATACATCGCTAATTGCGATGTTTGTCGTCGTGTTAAAGCAGAGCATCAACGGCCTGCTGGCACCCTTCAACCTTTGGCTATTCCTGAATGGAAATGGGATAAAATCAATATGGATTTCATCACTGGGTTTCCCAGGACCAAGAGAGGGAATAATGCCATCTTCATCGTGATCGACCGACTTTCCAAAGTAGCCCACTTTCTACTTGTTCGTGAGAGTATCACCGCTAGCCAGCTAGCCGATTTATACATCTCCCGGATAGTGTCTCTTCATGGTGTCCCATTGGAAATTAACTCAGACCGTGGGAGCCTCTTCACCTCTCGATTTTGGGAAAGTTTCCAAAATGCTATGGGAACTCGTCTCTCCTTTAGCACCGCCTTCCATCCTCAATCAAGTGGTCAAGTAGAACGAGTTAATCAAATTCTGGAAGATATGCTCCGAGCCTCTGTCAACTCATTCGGAATGGGTTGGGAGAATTGCCTTCCATTCGCGGAGTTTGCTTATAACAATAGTTATCAAGCCAGCTTGGGCAAGGCTCCTTTCGAAGTTCTCTATGGACGAAAATGTCGAACGCCTCTTAACTGGTCAGAAACCGGGGAAAGACAACTCTTTGGCCCGGATATGATTCAGGAAGCAGAAGAGCAGGTTCGCGTTATTCGTGAGAAATTGAAAACAGCCCAATATCATCAAAAGAGTCAATATGATCGTAAACATAAGCCTATGACTTATGAAGTCGGCGAGAAGGCCTACCTTCGGGTTACCCCGTTAAAGGGAACCCATCGTTTCGGTATCAAAGGCAAATTGGCTCCTCGTTACATTGGACCCTTTCGCATTCTTGCCAAACGAAGAGAAGTTGCCTACCAATTGGAACTACCTCCGCATCTTTCCAGAGTTCACGATGTCTTCCACGTTTCACAACTCAGGCGTTGCTTCGCGGATCCTATCCGTGGAGTGGACCACGAAACGCTTGATCTACAAGATAACCTCTCCTATCGGGAATATCCCGTTCGTATCCTTGATCAAGCCGAGTGTACCACCCGACGTCATAATATCAAGTTTCTTAAGGTTCAATGGTCACACCATTCCGAGAAAGAAGCCACTTGGGAAAGGGAGGATCGTCTTCGACTCGAGCACCCCACCTTCTTCCCGGAGGATCCTAAATCTCGGGACGAGATTCTTTTGAGTGGGGGTGAGTTGTCACACCCTAGTTAGTTCAAGCATTAGAGTGTGCATCATGTTTACATTCCTCTTAAATTTGAAATGGGGAAGGCAGAAACCCCAACACCCCATAGAAACAACTAGGGTTTACTAAAATTATTTTCAATGAACCTGAAATGCCCTTCTAAAAAGTTCACCTTCTTTGTCTTGGGTTAGAACCCCTGGCAAAATTGGTGCACATTTTTCTAGGTCAATAGAAGGTCATTGAATTAACTCATAAGTATTTGATTTTGGGCATTTAAATGCTATAAAATAATTTAAATGCTCAAATAATTCTGGAAATAAGTGTTTGCTGTTAGAAATATTCTAAACAGAGCCCACAATTATTTTCAGGATTTTTGGAAACGTTTTAGTATTTTTAATAAAGCCCAACAGTTGCAGTTAAATAGAAAAAGAAAAACAAATCAAAAAGAGAGAGAGAGAGAGGGAAGCCCACCTGGGCCTTACCTACGCTGGCCCAGCCCACCTGGCTCGGCCCAGCCGACTGGCCTTGCCAGTCGTCCTCCTCCCACCAGGAGGATGAGGAGCGCGTGGCCGGCGCCCGCGACCACACGCCGGCCACCTCCTGCTTCTGCCGACGCCCTGGAGACGTCCAGGGGTGCCACGCTGACCCCCACGTCCCCCTCTCTTCCTCTCTCACTCTCCCCCTCGTCTCCCTCACCCTCTCCCGCGATGGCTGAGCGCGATCCTCGCCGCCATTCGCCGTAGTTGCCACTAGAGCCACCCCCTCGCCTCCCTGACGTGCCCGTTAGCTTCGCGCTGCCGTCCTCGACCTCTCCGTCGACCCGCGCAAGCTCGGACGACCCCAAGACGACGTGGTGACCTTCTTCCCCGTCTACGGCCGCCGGATGCCGTCGTTCGATTCGCCGGCCTCAAGTCCTCCCCGAGCTCACTAGCCTGCTCCGCGAGTTCCTTGTGAGCCCCTCGTTCCTCCGCCCCTCTCCCCGCGCTCGTCCGCGTCCTCCAACCCCCTCTGCCATCAAGGCCGAGAGCTCGGCTCCGCCGGCCATGTCGCCGCCGTGGCCACAGGCGCGTAAGCTCGAATCCGAGCACGCCTTCGTCTTCACGCACTCCCAGGAGCCTAACACACCACTCCCCGCGCCTCGCCGTTCCCTGTAGCGTCGGGTTCATCCACGCCCGAACTCCGGCGACCGCCAAGGTCATCGCCGGTGTCGTTTCCGGCCTCCCCGAGCCCCACTTCCTCCACCAAACGATGCGGCTCGCTCTCCGCATCACGTAGTTGCTCTCCGCTGTCGTTTTGGTCGCCGAAAACGCAAACCCGAGGCCCTCCGCCGCGTCTGACGTCGCCGGCATCAAGCCGCCGGCGAGTTTGACTCAGTTTGACCCTTGTGTGGGCCCAGGTAGACCCCCCTGAGTCTATGACAGGTGGGGCCGGTCTGCCAATTAGTTTAGGATTAGTTCTAACTAAATTTAATTAGTTCAGTCACTGACATGTGGGCCCAGGCCCCACTGACAGCTAATTAGTGTTAATCTAATCCTGTTAACTAGTTGTGTCACTGACAGAGAGGGCCCACCAGTCAGGTTTGACCTGGCTGACCCAGTTGACCGCTGACGTCACGCCTATGTCATGTTGACGCATTAATTCAATTTCTGGATTTATTCTTTAATAGGAAATTCCAGAAAATAGTCAAAACTTCTAAAAATCATAGAAAATCAACCATAGCTCCAAATGCAAAGATTTATATATGAAAAATGATCAGAAAAATTCAATCTATCCATCTATAATGGTTTCATGCATGACAAAACAAGTTTACCTTGCTTTTTAAGCAGAATAATGTAATGCACTAATAAGGCCATGTTTAATGAGCTAATATTTGAATCTTTGATTCAAATGAGTTCATCCCCTTCTGTTTTGTCTTTCATTAGGCCAAGACACTTTCATCTTGCCATGTCATAGCATGCCTCATATTGTTTCATATTGCCATGTGTTGATTATGCTCGGTGTGTTTTTCGTGGTAGGTTCTGCCTCCGAGGATAACCCCGAGTATCCGTATGAAGGGCAGTATCCCACTACCACTCCATCAGGCAAGCAACCCATTGATCATTCCGATACAAACCCATGTTCTCGCTTCTACTCTTGTTTACTGCATTAAGACAACGCGATTCAAACTGTTGTGTGCTACGGTAGTTGAACCCTTATCCTCTCCATTACCTGTCATTGCCACAGTAACTAGATGAAACCCACTAGCATGTGTAGGAGTTGATTGAGCCATGTATGTGATTCCTACCTTGCTATGCCTGCTATGCTTAGAGTTGTGTCAGGTCTGGTTCATCTGGGTGATGGGCTAGAGTGAAATGCTTATGTCGGTAATGTGAGGGATGTGTTGAACATGTTTTGGTAAAGGTATCGATGAGAGGCCATGTAGGAGTACATGGTGGGTTGTTTCATTGGGACCGTTCATAAGAACTGAGATCTGTATGTGTGATTTAAGATGCAGTTACTACCGTACATTGGGCCCGAAACCAATGGACCCTCTCGGCTTCTTAATCACCCTAGTACTCTGTCCAGGAGTTGCAAATAGTTTCTGGTGTTTGTAGGTTATGTGTTGGCGGCCGTGCGTAGCGCTGACCCTAGGGGTGGGCTATGTTGCGGTAGATACACCGTGGCACGGTGTACCGAGTCACCCGTTTGGTGTCTCGGGAACCCTGTTCACATCGTTTGGGGCCATATATGGAAACCTCGGCCGGACTCCCTGTGGATGGAACCTGGATAGGCGATAAACCTGGACTAGAGACTTAAGTGTTTAGGTAGGCCGTGGCCGACACCCTCGCCGGGCTTCCGCTTGAAGGTTGCCGAGTACATGTCGTGTAAACGGCGGTAAGTGGTGAAAGCGTGTATGAAGAAGTACACCCCTGCAGGGTATAAAACTATTCGAATAGCCGCGTCCGCGGTAAAGGACTACTTGGTTGCCTATATAGTTCATAGACAAGTTAATGGATACTACTAAAAGACTCAAGATAAGTGTGAGTACCGAGGATGGCCCTCTCGTAGGATGACGAGGGAGGATCCACGGTGGAGTATTGTGTTGGTGGGTAGTGGACTCGTGTGCGAAAACTATTTTACTAGTGAAGTTCCGTAGGATAGCTTAGCCAAGAGTCAAAGCTGGCTTGCTGCAATAACCCCACCACCTTCTTGAGAATGAGCATGTATATTAGGTTCTGATGTAAGACTTGCTGAGTACCTTTGTACTCATGTTTGCTTAATTACTGTTTTCAGACGACAACGCCGCCCCCTCCGATGGGTTCTACGTAGACCTTGACGTCGACGAGTGACTAGCCACCCAGGTGGTGAACCTGGCCATGGAGGGCCCTATGTAGATAGACAGGCTTCGAGAAGTCTTCTTTCTTTCTAGTGTCTGTACTCAGACTAGTTGCTTCCGCTTGTGCTTGTATGATTGTATGACTTGAGTGTCGGGTCATGTGACCCCTATCTGTATGAACATGTTATGTACTCTCTGGAGCCTTTAAATAAAGTACTTGAGTTGTAGAGTTTTGTTGTGATGCCATGTTGTATGTACTCATATCGGGCATATTATGTGTATGATTGAAATGCTTGGTATGAGTGGGATCCGACAATCTAGTTGTTTATCCTTGGCAGCCTTTCTTATGGGGAAATGTAGTCTAGTGTTCCTCGAGCCATAGTAGTCCGCTACAGCCCGGTTCACCGGAGTCCTGCTAGCCCAGCACTACTGCTCAGGACACTTGACTGGCCGGCATGTGTTTCACTTCGTTCCTATGTCTGTCCCTTCAGGGAAATGTCACGCGGTGATATCCGGAGTCCTGCCTAGCCTGCTACAGCCCGGGTTCCCCGGAGTCCTGTTAGCCCAGTGCTACAGCCCAGAATCACTCGCTGATGACCGACATGCTCGATGTGATTCATGTATGCCTGTCTCCATAGGTCTGTGCCGCTTTGGGTTCACGACTAGCCATGTCGGCCCGGGTTCTCTGTCATATGGATGCCAGCGACACTATCATATACGTGAGCCAAAAGACGCAAACGGTCCCGGGCCATGGTAAGGCGACACCAGTGGGATACCGTGCGTGAGGCCGCAAAGTGATATGAAGTGTTACCGGCTAGATCGATGTGACTTGGAATCGGGGTCCTGACAGCGTTGGCATCAGAGCCGGACTGCCTGTAGGTTCGTTGAGCCAAACTGGTCGATGTCGAGTTTAGAAATGCTTTAGTTATATGTAGGGGAATTGATTGTGGGAGGGAACGTAAGGCTCTTTTACTCCTTTACCCTATGCCTCTGATCTGAGTCATTCTCTTCTCATTCAACGTGGGTTAAGGACTAGGCTCTCTTCTTTTATCAGGTTCACGTGTTACTAATCCGTAGTAGCTTATAGGATTGTTGATACAAGCCTAGTTCAGTTTGTACTATTTTAGTATGTTGCTAATTGGATCAGAACCTTAATATGATGTTGTTGAGTGGTATTGCAGACTATTGTGGATGTCTCAAATCTTTTTCTGAGCATTTACAGCTTTATGCTGTCCAATTTTCCCTAGAAATTCTAATGTCTTTGCATTGTGGTTGTGCTTTCAGATGGCCAACCGTGTTCAAAACCAAGTGGTTCACCTGACCCGGTGCCTCGACGTGCCCGGTCATACTGCTATGTTAGTCCGGGTAATGATCGAGACGGGTTACCGTTGGTATCCCGAATACACCGTCGAAGAGCAATTCCGAGACTTTAATCAAAGCCAATATTTCTGCACCGTCAGGATATTTCCCTCTTATCCTAGATCTACCGAGCCCCTTCACTGTTCCTATGGACTCGGGGTTACTGTTGAGATGGCTGTGCAGGATGCTGCCTATTCCATGATGACCATCATGCGAGTCCGGACTGGCCTGCTTCGGAACACCGACTTCCGTTACATGCCAGCTTCACTTCCGGGAGCACAAGGGTATCTTCAGGCTATCTATGCTGACTCCACTCAGGAGGACTCATTAACTCGTACCACTGCTGAGATGCTCGAAGATAAGGACCGAGAGAATCGGGCCTTGAGGCTGGAGCTTTTCAATACCCGTGCTGATCATTGGGCCACATTGACTCGGTTTGCACCTGCGGTGCAAGATGGATGTATGGATACAAGGGATCTGTATCCTGTGAGATCTGCTCTGCCAGACATGGTGGATTGGCGTGATGTGGGAGGCATCACCCCACCCCGTGGTCCCCGCAGGCCACCGTTTGTTGGTCCAAGACCTCATCCTAGCCCTATGGTCCACAGGCTCCTCAGGACCGTCTGTTCCCGGATGATCACGTTGAACTTCCAGGATATGGAGGTGACTTCTATGAGGACTACTACGGAGCTGTCTGAGTTAGTAGTAGTATCACTAGTATTGTAGTAGTTGTATCTCCACTGTCCTGTGTGACTTGTGGAATATGACTTTGTGTGTAATCAATTCCGGAGGTGTAGACAAATAATGTATAGGAGCTTGGAATGCCTCCGATGAGATGTAACGTCCTTCATCATAGTTGTACTGTAGCCTGGGCTTGTACTAAACTATGTATGATGTGTATGACCGTTGGTATATATATGGCAGTTTTATATTACCATGACATATGGATGAACATCTCCGCATTCCGTGTTATCCATTACATTCTGCACTTCCTTGCTAAGTTTGAGCCATCATTGTCTAAACCGTTGTCTTGTTTTCTCCTAGGATGGTCAACACCCGCAGCAACCCTGCTGTCTCGAGCAGGGGGAAGCCAGTGCAGCTAGGGGTGAAAATCTGCCTCACCCGCCTTCTCTGGCCGAAGTGATGCTGGAGGCGGAAAGAAACAAGCGTGAGACTAACCGCCTGCTAGAGCAGATTGAGCAGAACACTGGACGCCATCAGCGAAATGACTTGGTGTCAATCAATGACTTTATCAAGTTGTACCCACCAAAGTTTAACCATTCCGTTGAGCCCCTCGACGCGGATGACTGGCTTCGCAGCATCACCCACAAGCTACGGTCTGCCAACGTAGCCGAAGCCGACAAGGTTACTTATGCTGCCTATCACCTCGAAGGCCCTGCTAGCCTTTGGTGGGAAAACTTCGAAGCTATGCGCCCGGTCGGCCAAATCACTACTTGGGCTGAATTCGGTGAGGCTTTCCGTGAGCATCACATTCCGGAAGGTCTCATGGATCGCAAGAGGGAGGAGTTCTGCAACTTCACCCAAGGAAGACGGATTGTGGATGCTTATAGTCATGAATTTGGGAATCTGGCACGTTATGCCCCTGAAGAGGTATCTACTGACGCTAAGAAGTAGGCAAGGTTCCGCAAGGGACTTAGCCCCGAGCTTCGCCGCGATCTTCGTCCGCACGAGTGCACCTCCTTTCAGAAGTTGGTCAATAAAGCCATCAGTGCTGAGACAGGCCAGACTGATTATGATGCTTCACGCAAGCACTCCCGTGATTTTGGCTCTTTATCCGGCTCTGGAGCTCAGAAGCGCCGGGTGTGGATCCCAAGCATGGCACTGCCACCCAGGTTCATCCCGAGGCCATCCTTTGAGGCGCCTCGTCCCAACCAGCAATTTGCACCGCCCAAGCCCTATGGTGGCCCCGCTGCTAATGCTGCTCCACGCCCCAATGTGGTGACATGCTTCAAGTGTGGAGAGCCGGGTCACTATAGCCGAGAGTGTCCCCAGAACAACAACCCCAATCAAACTGGAAAGTCCGTTGGCCGTGGTAAGCCCGCGGGAAAGACATTCTACCGTGGGAAAGACATTCTATCTTCTGCCATGGTCGGGCTTTGAGTCTTACTCAACTTCACACCTTGTAACACAGGTAAGAAACTTTTTCTTTGACTGTTCCATTTTGAACTACTTCAAAATCTTGTCAAGGTATGTACTCATTGAAAAAACTTATCAAGCGTCTTGATCTATCTCTATAGATCTTGATACTCAATATGTAAGCAACTTCACCGAGGTCTTTCTTTGAAAAACTCCTTTCAAACACTCCTTTATGCTTTGCAGAATAATTCTACATTATTTCCGATCAACAATATGTCATTCACATATACTTATCAGAAATGTTGTAGTGCTCCCACTCACTTTCTTGTAAATACAGGCTTCACCGCAAGTCTGTATAAAACTATATGCTTTGATCAACTTATCAAAGCGTATATTCCAACTCCGAGATGCTTGCACCAGTCCATAAATGGATCGCTGGAGCATGCATCTTTTGTTAGCACCTTTAGGATTGACAAAACCATCTTGTTGGATCACATACAACTCTTCTTTAATAAATCCATTAAGGAATGCAATTTTGTTTATCCATTTGCCAGATTTCATAAAATGCGGCACTTGCTAACATGATTCGGACAGACTTAAGCATAGATACGAGTGAGAAACTCTCATCATAGTCAACACCTTGAACTTGTCGAAAACCTTTTGCGACAATTCTAGCTTTGTAGATAGTAACACTACTATCAGCATCTGTCTTCCTCTTGAAGATCCATTTACTTTCAATTGCTTGCCGATCATCGGGCAAGTCAACCAAAGTCCATACTTTGTTTTCATACATGGATCCCATCTCAGATTTCATGGCTTCAAGCCATTTTGCGGAATCTGGGCTCACCATCGCTTCTTCATAGTTCGTAGGTTCATCATGATCTAGTAGCATGATTTTTACAACAGGATTACCGTACCACTCTGGTGCGGATCTCACTCTGGTTTACCTACGAGGTTCGGTAGTAACTTGATCTGAAGTTACATGATCATCATCATTAGCTTCCTCACTAATTGGTGTAGTAGTCACAAGAACAGAATTCTGTGATGAACTACTTTCCAATAAGGGAGCAGGTATAGTTACCTCAACAAGTTCTACTTTCCTCCCACTCACTTCTTTCGAGAGAAACTCCTTCTCTAGAAATGATCCATTCTTAGCAACGAATGTCTTGCCTTCGGATCTGTGATAGAAGGTGTACCCAATAGTCTCCTTTGGGTATCCTATGAAGACATATTTTTCCGATATGGGTTTGAGCTTATCAGGATGAAACTTTTTCATATAAGCATCACAACCCCAAACTTTAAGAAACGACAACTTTGGTTTCTTGCCAAACCATAGTTCAGATTGTGTCGTCTCAACGGACTTAGATGGTGCCCCTTTTGAACGTGAATGCAGCTGTCTTTAATGCATAACCCCAAAAACGATAGTGGTAAATCGGTAAGAAACATCATAGATTGCACTATATCCAATAAAGTACAGTTATGACGTTCGGACACACCATTATGCTGTGGTGTTCCAGGTGGCGTGAGTAGTGAAACTATTTCACATTGTTTTAACTGAAGGCCAAACTCGTAACTCAAATATTTTACCTCTGCGATCATATCGTAGAAACTTTTATTTTCTTGTTATGATGATTCTCCACTTCACTCTGAAATTCTTTGAACTTTTCAAATATTTCAGACTTGTGTTTCATTAAGTAGATATACTCATATCAGCTCAAATCATCTGTGAAGATCAGAAAATAACGATACTTGCCGTGAGCCTTAACACTCATCGGACCGCATACATCAGTATGTATTATTTCCAATAAGTCAGTTGTTCGCTCCATTATTCCGGAGAACGGAGTCTTAGTCATCTTGCCCATGAGGCATGGTTGGCAAGCATCAACTGATTCATAATCAAGTGATTCCAAAAGCCCATCAGCATGGAATTTCTTCATGCGCTTTACACCAATATGACCTAAACGGCACTGCCACAAATAAGTTGCACTATCATTATTAACTTTGCATCTTTTGGTTTCAATATTATGATTATGTGTATCACTACGATCGAGATCCAACGAACTATTTTCATTGGGTGTGTAACCATATAAGGTTTTATTCATGTAAACAGAACAACAATTTATTATCTTACTTAAATGAATAACCGTATTACAATAAACATGATCAAATCATATTCATGCTCAACGCAAACACCAAATAACACTTATTTAGGTTCAACACTAATCCCGAAATTATAGGGAGAGTGCGATGATGATCATATCAATCTTGGAACTACTTCCAACACACATCGTCACTTCACCCTTAACTAGTCTTGTTTATTCTGCAACTCATGTTTCGAGTTACTACTCTTAGCAACTGATCCAGTATCAAATGCTGAGGGGTTGCTATAAACACTAGTAAAGTACACATCAATAACATGTATATCAAATATACTTTTGTTCACTTTGCCATCCTTCTTATCCGCCAAATACTTGGGGCAGTTCTGCTTCCGGTGACCAGTCCCTTTGCAGTAGAAGCACTTAGTCTCAGGCTTAGGATTAGACTTGGGCTTCTTCACTTGAGTAGCAACTTGCTTGTCGTTCTTCTTGAAGTTCCCCTTCTTCCCTTTTCCCTTTTTCTTGAAACTAGTGGTCTTGTCAACCATCAACACTTGATGTTTTTCTTGATTTCTACCTTCGTTGATTTCAGCATCACGAAGAGCTTGGGAGTTGTTTCCGTTATCCCTTGCATATTATAGTTCATCACGAAGTTCTACTAACTTGGTGATGGTGACTAGAGAATTCTGTCAATCACTATCTTATCTGGAAGATTAACTCCCACTTGATTCAAGCGATTGTAGTACCCAGACAATCTGAGCACATGCTCACTAGTTGAGTGATTCTCCTCCATCTTTTAGCTATAGAACTTGTTGGAGACTTCATATCTCTCAACTCGGGTATTTTCTTGAAATATTAACTTCAACTCCTGGAACATCTCATATGGTCCATGACGTTCAAAACGTCTTTGAAGTCCTGATTTTAAGCCATTAAGCATGGTGCACTAAACTATCAAGTAGTCATCATATTGAGCTAGCCAAACGTTCATAACGTCTGCATCTGCTCCTGCAATAGGTCTGTCACCTAGCGGTGCATCAAGGACATAATTCTTCTGTGCAGCAATGAGGATAAACCTCAGATTACGGATCCAATCCGCATCATTGCTACTAACATCTTTCAACACAATTTTCTCTAGGAACATATCAAAATAAACACAGGGAAGCAACAACGCGAGCTATTGAT
Organism: Triticum urartu; assembly: GCF_056163025.1. Taxonomy (NCBI): domain Eukaryota; kingdom Viridiplantae; phylum Streptophyta; class Magnoliopsida; order Poales; family Poaceae; genus Triticum; species Triticum urartu. The sequence continues at coordinate 716,783,260 of NC_141874.1, forward strand.
CTACAACATAATTTGCAAAATACTACCAGGACTAAGTTCATGATAAATTTAAGTTCAATTAACCATATTAATTAAGAACTCCCACTTAGATAGACATCCCTCTAGTCCTCTAAGTGATCACGTGATCCAAATCAACTAAACCATGTCCGATCAGCATGTGAGATGGAGCAGTTTCATTGGTGAACATCACTATGTTGATCATATCTACTATATGATTCACGCTCGACCTTTCCGTCTCCGTGTTCCGAGGCCATATCTGTATATGCTTGGCTCGTCAAGTATAACCTGAGTATTCCGCGTGTGCAACTGTTTTGCACCCGTTGTATTTGAACGTAGAGCCTATCACACCTGATCATCACGTGGTGTCTCAGCACAAAGAACTTTTGCAACGGTGCATACTCAGGGAGAACACTTCTTGATAATTAGTGAGAGATCATCTTAAAATGCTACCGTCAAACTAAGCAAAAAATAAGATGTATAAAAGATAAACATCATATGAAATCAAAATATGTGACATGATATGGCCATCATCATCTTGCTTCTTTGATCTCCATCTCCAAAGTACTGTCATGATCTATATCGTCACCGGCATGACACCATGATCTCCATCATCTTGATCTATATCAATGTGTCGTCACGTGGTCGTCTCGCCAACAATTGCTCTTGCGACTATTGCTATCGCATAGCGATAAAGTAAAGCAATTATTGGACGCTTGCATCTTATGCAATAGAGATACAACCATAAGGATTTTGCCAGTTGCTGATAACTTCAACAAAACATGATCATCTCATACAACAACTTATATCTCATCACGTCTTGACCATATCACATCACAACATGCCCTGCAAAAACAAGTTAGACGTCCTCTACTTTGTTGTTGCAAGTTTTACGTGGCTACTACGGGCTTAGCAAGAACCATTCTTACCTACGCATCAAAAACCACAATGATAGTTTGTCAAGTTGGTGCTGTTTTAACCTTCGCAAGGACCGGGCGTAGCCACACTTGGTTCAACTAAAGTTGGAGAAACTGACACCCGCCAGCCACCTGTGTGCAAAGCACGGCGGTAGAACCAGTCTCGCGTAGGCGTACGCGTAAAGTCGGTCTGGGCCGCTTCATCCAACAATACCACCGAACCAAAGTATGACATGCTGGTAAGCAGTATGACTTATATCGCCCACAACTCACTTGTGTTCTACTCGTGCATATAACATCAAACCATAAAAACCTAGGCTCGGATGCCACTGTTGGGGAACGTAGTAATTTCAAAAAAATTCCTACGCACACGCAAGATCATGGTGATGCATAGCAACGAGATGGGAGAGTGTTGTCTACGTACCCTCGTAGACCGAAGCGGAAGCGTTGATGCAACGTAGAGGAAGTAGTCGTACGTCTTCCCGGTCCAACCGATCCAAGCACCGTTACTCCGGTACCTCCGAGTTCTTGGCACACGTTCAGCTCGATGATGCTCCCCGGGTTCCGATCCAGCAAAGCTTCAGGAAGGAGTTCCGTCAGCACGACGGCGTGGTGACGATCTTGATGTTCAACCGTCGCAGGGCTTCGCCTAAGCACTGCTACAATATGACCGAGGTGGAATATGGTGGAGGGGGGCACCGCACACGGCTAAGGAACGATCACGAAGATCAACTTGTGTGTCCATGGGGTGCCCCCTGCCCCCGTATATAAAGGAGTGGAGGAGGGAAGGGCCGGCCCTCTCTATGGCGCGCCCTAGGGGAGTCCTACTCCCACCGGGAGTAGGATTCCCCCTTTCCTAGTCCAACTAGGAGTCCTTCCATGTAGTAGGAGTAGGAGACAAGGAAGGGGAAGGGAGAAGGGAAGGAGGAGGGGGCGCAGCCCCTCCCCCTAGTCCAATTCGGACTAGGCCTTGGGGGGCGCGCGGCCTGCCCTAGGCAGCCCCTCTCTCTTTCCCGTATGGCCCAATAAGGCCCAATACTTCTCCCCCCGTATTCCCGTAACTCCCCGGTACTCCGAAAAATACCCGAATTACTCGGAACCTTTCCGATGTCCGAATATAGTCGTCCAATATATTGATCTTTATGTCTTGACCATTTCGAGACTCCTCGTCATGTCCCCGATCTCATCCGGGACTCCGAACTCCTTCGGTACATCAAAACTCATAAACTCATATTATAACTGTCATCGAAACCTTAAGCGTGCGGACCCTACGGGTTCGAGAACAATGTAGACATGACCGAGACACATCTCCGGTCAATAACCAATAGCGGAACCTGGATGCTCATATTGGCTCCCACATATTCTACGAAGATCTTTATCGGTCAGACCGCATAACAACATACGTTGTTCCCTTTGTCATCGGTATGTTACTTGCCCGAGATTCGATCCTCGGTATCTCAATACCTAGTTCAATCTCGTTACCGGCAAGTCTCTTTACTCGTTCCGTAATACATCATCCTGCAACTAACTCATTAGTTGCAATGCTTGCAAGGCTTAAGTGATGTGCATTACCGAGAGGGCCCAGAGATACCTCTCCGACAATCGGAGTGACTAATCCTAATCTCGAAACACGCCAACCCAACAAGTACCTTCGGAGACACCTGTAGAGCACCTTTATAATCACCCAGTTACGTTGTGACGTTTGGTAGCACACAAAGTGTTCCTCCGGTAAACGGGAGTTGCATAATCTCATAGTTATAGGAACATGTATAAGTCATGAAGAAAGCAATAGCAACAAACTAAACGATCAAGTGCTATGCTAACGGAATGGGTCAAGTCAATCACATCATTCTCCTAATGATGTGATCCCGTTAATCAAATGACAACTCATGTCTATGATCATCCCGCAACTAACTCATTTGTTGCAATGCTTGCAAGGCTTAAGTGATGTGCATTACCGAGAGGGCCCAGAGATACCTCTCCGACATTCGGAGTGACAAATCCTAATCTCGAAATACGCCAACCCAACATGTACATTTGGAGACACCTGTAGAGCTCCTTTATAATCACCCAATTACGTTGTGACGTTTGGTAGCACACAAAGTGTTCCTCCGGCAAACGGGAGTTGCATAATCTCATAGTCATAGGAACATGTATAAGTCATGAAGAAGCAATAGCAACATACTAAACGATCGGGTGCTAAGCTAATGGAATGGGTCATGCCAATAAGATCATTCAACTAATGATGTGATCCCGTTAATCAAATAACAACTCTTTGTCCATGGTTAGGAAACATAACCATCTTTGATTAACGAGCTACTCAAGTAGAGGCATACTAGTGACACTCTGTTTGTCTATGTATTCACACATGTATTATGTTTCCGGTTAATACAATTCTAGAATGAATAATAAACATTTATCATGATATAAGGAAATAAATAATAACTTTATTATTGCCTCTAGGGCATATTTCCTTCACCTCTGCCTCTCTTCTCCTCTCTTCCTCCTCTCCTCCCTCCCGGCCATGCCCTCTTCTTCTCTCTTTTGCTAGGTTTAGGTCAAATCCCTCTCGAATTTAGGTCAAATTAGGTTCAAAAAATTGTGGGAGTAGTGCCTAGCAAACATGAATAATTAGTACTCCATGTGCATTGGAGTACTTGGTACCTGCAAGATTTGGACACACTGAAAAAAAGCACTGGACACACTGAAGAAAATTTTTGTGTCCAGTAAGTTTAGAGAAAATTTTGTGCTAATGGTGTGCTGGTAGAACGCGCAATTTTTGTTAGTTCGTTGCCATGTCATGATAGGACATTCAGTTGTTTCTGTTGTTCACAATGCTCTGAATTTGTGTGCCAAAGAGAGTTTTCTCTGAATTTGTTGTTCACAATGCTCTAATGGTTTGTCAGTGAATGGTGGTGCAATGGTGGCCTCTGTTTCAAATATTTCAGCAATTACTTGACCATAAATAAAAAAGAAGATTTGGGGATGGTAACTCCTGTGTGGTTTCTATTAAATTTAAAATAGTGAGGGTGTCATTTTCATCCATTCATCTCTTTCTCTAGCTTTTCTAAAAATTATGTTTACAATATTGCTGCATTTTCTAGAACAGCCACCACACTATAATATTTCATAAGATGATGATATAGTTAAGAATATTACTTAAGGTATGCTTCTGAATATTGTTGTCCACAATGTCTTCTCGCCAAACGCTTATCCATTTAGGAGCCATGGTCATAAGCAGTCTGCTTGAGGGTGGTCTTCCACAACATATGGAATTTATCCATCTAATGTAGTCAATAGATGTTGCCAAGTGATTGTGTCATGGTTTTGGTTCTGTTTTTAAAAAGGAAAGCCAGTTGTTCAGGCTTCAAGAAAATATTTTCTCAGAATATTACTGCTAAGCCCAAGCTTGTTAATCATGTAACTTGAGAAAATTATTGGAGTAGATCAAATTCAGCCATTATAATGTTTGATGCCTGCATCAACACTTCTCTGTACTGCATGCGGTTGTTATAGTTGAGGGTCAAAAGTAGAGGTTAGCTTTAACATGATTCGCTAGTGCTTTCATCACTTGTGTGGTGATTGTCTTGGTCCTTTTAATTTTTGCCATGGCATTCTTTAGGTGCTGATGTGTCTGAGGGCATGAACCATGATCAGGTTGAGTTCAGATTTCATTAGATTAGATGGATTATCAGAACTTGACGTGGTTTTCCACTTAGCTATCTGAATTGAGAAAAAACATAGCTTTTGCTGTCTCTGAGGCAAAACTTGCTACTCCATATACAACTAATACTACTACTAGACAAGATACTACTCCATATACTACTAATACTACTATATTTCATTTCAAAGTTCAAAATGCTGGTACTGAGATTTTCATTTCCAATGAGTGAATTTTTTCCTAGCAGTAAAAAAAACTTAGCAACTTCTCTGATGTTATAAAGTTGTTCTTATATGGGTGAAACTTCACTTGTTTTTAGGCTAGTGTAGGGTGTTGCTTCTTCTGTATGGGCCAACTATGTCACAAATAAATTGTTCCTTATTCTGTATTTGACAAGTAATGACTTGCAAAGATGATGATCAACTTGCTAGTTTGCTGGGTTTTGTCCCCGAGAGGCCCTTGAGTTTGCCGGAATGTCGATTAACTTCCGTTCCGGCAAATTCGGGTACTCCATATGTCCTATTTTCAGCAAAGGTCATGCTGAAATTTTCCGTGAATTTTAGCATGACTTTGCTAAAAAATAGGACATATGGGGTACTTGCGACTAATGTTGATTATCTTCTGCTCAAAATTTATGCTGCTATAATGTTGTAAGGGTACTAATTGGTCTCTTCTGCTGCTTATCAGAGATGGGGGGAAGCAGCCACCGCCTCTCTGCCTCACCGGAGTACGAGTTGGATGCTTTCGAGTTCTTCACTATCATACTTTCTTCTTCAGTATCAGCCACGAGGCAGGTATATAAAACGAGAGATCTCCCCTTCACCCATCTCATTATGATAACTCTGTTGTTTGCTACATCACTCCTTGTCCCAAATTGCAGAGGCTGCCTGACGCTTTTATGAAGATGCTGGGTGAAGATCCGCCAGATAATGTGAAGCTCCGACAGGCCGGCGGGGGGGTTCGCAGGCTATGGGACGTGGAGTTGGTGATCGAGGAGGGCCACATGTACCTGTGCTATGGCTGGGAGAAGTTCTACAGTGCCTACGACATGCGGACCAGGTACTTTCTTCTCTTGAGGTACGACGATGACGCCACAATGCTCATCGTGAAGGTTTTCAACAAGACTATGTGTCGCATGCGTTACGCTGAAGACGAAGATGCCAGTGCATTCTGCCTCTTCTTATTCCTCCATATTTGGCTTTGTCTCACATCGATTGTTAACGGTCATTGTTGCATTTGGATAGGCAATGGGAGCAGCAGCAGCGACACTGGCCACAGCCAAAGCAGCAGCGATTATGGCTGTAGCAAAAGCAACAGCAATTCTGGCCTTAGCGAAAGCAGCAGCGATTCTCGCAGCAGCGAAGACAACAAGAAGGATGATCCGGACTGGAGTGGGGGAGAAGAGGAGCAGAGTGGGGATGAGGAGCTGCAGGATGACGATGGGCATCAGGCTGAGGATGACCTAGCGCTGGTGGTGGCTGACCAAGGGCAAGAGATGTTGGTGGCTGACCAGGTGCAAGAGATGGTGGTGGCTGACCATGGGCAAGAGATGGTGGTGGCTGACCATGGGCAAGAGATGGTGGTGGCTGACCATGGGCAAGAGATGGTGGTGGCTGAGGGTGGCCTCACGATGGTAGTGGTGCCTGACAATTACCACGCACCGGTGGTGGCGCCGGCGATCTCACAGCTGGGCGACATGACCACGCCAATTGTGGTAGAAGACTACATCCCACAGCTGCCTCCACTGCCTCCACCGCCTCGCCGCTCTTGGCGCATCAGGCTGAGGAAGGAGAAGGAGAAGAACAATGAGAACTGAACTATGTCAGGTATGTCAGATCTCCAAAATGATATATATATATATACTTAGTTACCTATTTATCTCTAATATGCTTAGTTTCCTATAGGTTAGCTCCAAAATTACTTATGTTAGCACAAAATGATTAAGTTTACATAATAAGCTTATAGTCTTCTTCTTATTCTTCTTCTTATCCAAAATGACATATGTTAGCTTCATTTTACCTAAGTTTGCTCTAATATGCTAACTTAGAGCTTATATGCTTATTTTCCTATAGGTTAGCTCCAAAATTACTTATGTTAGCACAAAATGATCAAGTTTACATAATAAGCTTATAGTCTTCTTCTTATTCTTCTTCTTATCCAAAATGACATAGGTTAGCTTCATTTTACCTAAGTTTGCTCTAATATGCTAACTTAGAGCTTATATGCTTAGTTTCCTATAGGTTAGCTCCAAAATTACTTATGTTAGCACAAAATGATCAAGTTTACATAATAAGCTTATAGTCTTCTTCTTATTCTTCTTCTTATCCAAAATGACATAGATTAGCTTGATTTTACTTAAGTTGGCTCTAATATGCTAACTTAGAGCTTATATGCTTAGTTTCCTATAGGTTAGCTCCAAAATTACTTATGTTAGCACAAAATGATCAATTTTACATAATAAGCTTATAGTCTTCTTCTTATTCTTCTTATTCTTCTTCTTATTCTTCTTCTAGTCTTCTTCTTCTTCTTCTCTTCTTCTTCTTCTTCTTCTTCTTCTTCTTCTAACTTCTTGTTTATCATTTTGCAGATTTGATTTAATTCACGGAAGCTTGCATGGATGGAGTGCTTCTTTTCCATTTGTGTTTTTATTTTGTATCAATGTGAAACTTTTGTGAATTGATGGATAACGGTGTTGAATGAACATTGTGAAACTTTTGTAATATGTAACGATGGAACTATGTGTTGGCTATGTATGTATATATGATGAAACTTGTGTGTTGGATATGATCTGGTGGACGCAGGTAACATCGTTACATATGGCCCCCTGTATGTAAGCTAAGCAGATCTGTGTTGTATGTTATCTCTAATATTTTTTAACCTGTGAAAATATCAGAAATGAAAAAAATTCCCTAATATTCATACTAGTGGCGCACCACACAAGACACTATTGGCGCACTGTTATAATCACACTAATGGCGCATCACCCAACAGTGCGCCATTAGTATGCCAAAGCACATGGTTAAATATGGCCCCCTGGGAGGCATACTAATGGCGCATGGTGTTCTATACTAATGGCACACTGCTCGGTGCGCCATTAGTATACCAGATACTAATGGCGCACCGGTGGTGCGCCATTAGTAAGAAATACTAGTGGCGTGATACTAATGGCGCACCAGCAGTGCGCCATTAGTGGGCAAAACTGGTGCGCCATTACTAGCCCTTTTCCTAGTAGTGAATGTTTCAGACTTGAGTTTCATCAAGTAGATATACTCATATCTGCTCAAATCATCTGTGAAGATCAGAAAATAATGATACCTGCCGCGAGCCTCAATATTCATCGGACCACATACATCAGTATGTATGATTTCCAACAAATCTGTTGCTCGCTCCATTGTTCCGGAGAACGGAGTCTTAGTCATCTTGCCCATGAGGCATGGTTCGCAAGCATCAACTGATTCATAATCAAGTGATTCCAAAAGCCCATAAGCATGGATTTTCTTCATGCGCTTTACACCAATATGACCTAACTGGCAGTGCCACAAATAAGTTGCACTATCATTATTAACTTTGCATCTTTTGGCTTCAATATTATAAAAATGTGTATCACCATGATCGAGATCCAACAAACCATTTTCATTGGGTGTATCACCATAGAAGGTTTTATTCATGTAAACAGAACAACAATTTATTCTCTTACTTAAATGAATAACCGTATTGCAATAAACATGATCAAATCATATTCATGCTCAACGCAAACATCAAATAACACTTATTTAGGTTCAACACTAATCCCGAAAGTATAGGGAGTGTGCGATGATGATCATATCAATCTTGGAACCACTTCCAACACACATCGTCACTTCACCCTTAACTAGTCTCTGTTCATTCCGCAACTCCCGTTTCGAGTTACTACTCTTAGCAACTGAACCAGTATCAAATACCGAGGGGTTGCTACGAACACTAGTAAAATACACACCAATAATCTGTATATCAAATATACCTTTGTTCACTTTGCCATCCTTCTTATCCGCCAAATACTTGGGGCAGTTCCGCTTCCAGTGACCAGTCCCTTTGCAGTAGAAGCACTTAGTCTCAGGCTTAGGACCAGACTTGGGCTGCTTCACTTGAGCAGCAACTTGCTTGCCGTTCTTCTTGAAGTTCCCTTTCTTTCCCTTTGCCCTTTTCTTGAAACTAGTGGTCTTGTTAATCATCAACACTTGATGCTCTTTCTTGATTTCTACCTTCATCGATTTCATCATCATGAAAAGCTCGGGAATCGTTTTCATCATCCCTTGCATACTATAGTTCATCACGAAGTTCTACTAACTTGGTGATGTTGACTAGAGAATTCTGTCAATCAGTATTTTATCTGGAAGATTAACTCCCACTTGATTCAAGCGATTGTAGTACCCAGACAATCTGAACACATGCTCACTGCTTGAGCTATTCTCCTCCATCTTTTAGCTATAGAACTTGTTGGAGACTTCATATCTCTCAACTCGGGTATTTGCTTGAAATATTAACTTCAACTCCTGGAACATCTCATATGGTCCATGACGTTCAAAACGTCTTTGAAGTCCCGATTCTAAGCCGTTAAGCATGGTGCACTAAACTATCAAGTAGTCATCATATTGAGCTAGCCAAACATTCATAACGTCTACATCTGCTCCTGCAATAGGTCTGTCACCTAGCGGTGCATCAAGGACATAATTCCTCTGTGCAGCAATGAGGATAATCCTCAGATCACGGATCCAGTCCGCATCATTGCTACTAACATTTTTCAACTTAGTTTTCTCTAGGAACATGTAAAAATTAAATGGGGAGCAACATCGCGAGCTATTGATCTACAACATAGATATGCTAATACTATCAGGACTAAGTTCATGATAAATTAAAGTTCAATTAATCATATTACTTAAGAACTCTCACTTAGATAGACAACCCTCTAATCATCTAAGTGATCGCGTGATCAAAATCAACTAAACCATAACCGATCATCACGTGAAATGGAATAACTTTCAATGGTGAACATCATTATGTTGATCATATCTACTATATGATTCACGCTCGACCTTTCGGTCTCAGTGTTCCGAGGCCATATCTACATATGCTAGGCTCGTCAAGTTTAACCTGAGTATTCTGCGTGTGCAAAACTGGCTTGCACCCGTTGTAGATGGACGTAGAGCTTATCACACCCGATCATCACGTGGTGTCTGGGCACGACGAACTTTGGCAATGGTGCATACTCAGGGAGAACACTTTTATCTTGAAATTTAGTGAGAGATCATCTTATAATGCTACCTTCAAACAAATCAAGATAAGATGCATAAAAGATAAACATCACATGCAATCAATATAAGTGATATGATATGGCCATCATCATCTTGTGCTTGTGATCTCCATCTCCGGAGCACCGTCATGATCACCATCGTCACCGCGCGACACCTTGATCACCATCGTAGCATCGTTGTCGTCTCACCAATCTTATGCTTCCACGACTATCGCTACCGCTTAGTGATAAAGTAAAGCACTATTGCGCAATTGCATTGCATACAATAAAGCGACAACCATATGGCTCCTGCCAGTTGCCGATAACTCGGTTACAAAACATGATCATCTCATACAATAAAATGTAGCATCATGTCTTGACCATATGACATCACAACATGCCCTGCAAAAACAAGTTAGACGTCCTCTACTTTGTTGTTGCAAGTTTTACGTGGCTGCTACGGGCTGAGCAAGAACCGTTCTTACCTACGCATCAAAACCACAACGATAGTTTGTCAAGTTGGTGCTGTTTTAACCTTTGCAAGGACCGGGCATAGCCACACTCGATTCAACTAAAGTTGGAGAAACTGACACCCGCCAGCCACCTGTGTGCAAAGCAAGTTGGTAGAACCAGTCTCGCGTAAGCGTACGCGTAATGTCGGTCCGGGCCGCTTCATCCCAACAATACCGCCGAACCAAAGTGTGACATGCTGGTAAGCAGCATGACTTATATCGCCCACAACTCACTTGTGTTCTACTCGTGCACAACATCAACGCATAAAACCTAGGCTCGGATGCCACCGTTGGGGAACGTAGTAATTTCAAAAATTTCCTACGCACACGCAAGATCATGGTGATGCATAGCAACGAGAGGGGATAGTGTTGTCCACGTACCCTCGTAGACCGAAAGAGGAAGCGTTAGCACAACGTGGTTGATGTAGTCGTACGTCTTCACGGCCCGACCGATCAAGCACCAAAACTACGGCAGCTCCGAGTTCTAGCACACGTTCAGCTCGATGATGATCCCCGGACTCCGATCCAGCAGAATGTCGGGGAAGAGTTCCGTCAGCACGACGGCGTGGTGACGATCTTGATGTTCTACTGTCGCAGGGCTTCGCCTAAACACCACTACAATATTATTGAGGACTATGGTGGAGAGGGGCACCGCACACGGCTAAGAGATCAATGATCAACTGTTGTCCCTATGGGGTGCCCCTGCCCCCGTATATAAAGGAGCAAGGGAGGGAGGCGGCCGGCCTAGGAGGAGGGCGCGCTAAGGGGGGAGTCCTACTCCCACCGGGAGTAGGACTCCTCCTTCCCTAGTTGGAGTAGGAGAGAAGGAAAGAGGGGGAGAGGAACAAGGAAAAGTGGGCTGCACCCCTTGTCCAATTTAGACCACAGGGGGGGCGCGCGCCTCCTTCCTTTTGGCCTCTCTCCTCTATTCCCGTATGGCCCAATAAGGCCCATATACTCCCCGGCGAATTCCCGTAACTCTCCGGTACTCCGAAAAATAACAGAATCACTCGGAACCTTTCCGATGTCCGAATATAGTCGTCCAATATATCGATCTTTACGTCTCGACCATTTATAGACTCCTCGTCATGTCCCCGATCTCATCCGGGACTCTGAACTCCTTCAGTACATCAAAACTCATAAACTCATAATATAACTGCCATCGAAACCTTAAGCATGTGGACCCTACGGGTTCGAGAACAATGTAGACATGACCGAGACACGTCTCCGGTCAATAAACAATAGCGGAACCTGGATGCTCATATTGGCTCCCACATATTCTACGAAGATCTTTATCGGTCAGACCGCATAACAACATACATTGTTCCCTTTGTCATCGGTATGTTACTTGCCCGAGATTCGATCCTCGGTATCTCAATACCTAGTTCAATCTCGTTACCGGCAAGTCTCTTTACTCGTTCCGTAATACATCATCCTGCAACTAACTCATTAGTTGCAATGCTTGCAAGGCTTAAGTGATGTGCATTACCGAGAGGGCCCAGAGATACCTCTCCGACAATCAGAGTGACAAATCCTAATCTCGAAATACGCCAACCCAACAAGTACCTTCGGAGACACCTGTAGAGCACCTTTATAATCACCCAGTTACATTGTGACATTTGGTAGCACACAAAGTGTTCCTCCGGTAAACGGGAGTTGCATAATCTCATAGTTATAGGAACATGTATAAGTCATGAAGAAAGCAATAGCAACAAACTAAACGATCAAGTGCTATGCTAACGGAATGGGTCAAGTCAATCACATCATTCTCCTAATGATGTGATCCCGTTAATCAAATGACAACTCATGTCTATGGTTAGGAAACATAACCATCTTTGATCAACGAGCTAGTCAAGTAGAGACATACTAGTGACACTCTGTTTGTCTATGTATTCACACATGTATTGTGTTTCCGGTTAATACAATTCTAGCATGAATAATAAACATTTATCATGGTATAAGGAAATAAATAATAACTTTATTATTGCCTCTAGGGCATATTTCCTTCAGCGCGCCCCCACACGCCGTCACTGTCGCCCGCCCCCGCCGACGCCCTAGCCGCCCCTGCCGTCGCCCTCGCCGGTCGGCCCCGCTGTGAGCCGCCGCCGCCCCGGCTCTCTTTTTTAATTTTTTTTCCATAAAGAGAGCATCATGAAGAATATAACTAGCACATTTAAGTCTAACGCACTTCCTATGCATAGGGATTTTGTGAGCAAACAACTTAGGGGAACAATAATCAATTTGCATCGGAAGGTAAAACAAGGATAACTTCAAGATTTTCAACATATAGAGAGGAAACTTGATATTATTGAAACTCCGACAAGCATATATTCCTCCCTCATAATAATTTTCAGTAGCATCATGAATGAATTCAACAATATAATCATCACATAAATCATTCTTTTCATGATCTACAAGCATAGAAATTTTATTACTCTTCACATAAGCAAATCTATTCTCATCAATAGTAGTGGGAGCAAATTCAACGAAAGAACTATCATGTGAGGCATAATCCAATTGAAAGTTAAAATCACGATGACAAGTTTCATGGATATCATTATTCTTTATGGAATACATGTCATCACAATAATCATCATAGATAGGAGGCATGCTTTCATCATAATAAATTTGCACATCAAAACTTGGGGGACCAAAAATATCATCTTCATCAAACATAGCATCCCCAAGCTTGTGGCTTTGCATATCATTAGCATCATGGATATTCAAAGAATTCATACTAACAACATTGCAACCATGTTCATCATTCAAAGATTTAGTGTCAAACATTTTATAAACTTCTTCTTCTAGCACTTGAGCATAATCTTTTTTGCCATCATTTTCATGGAAGACATTAAAAAGATGAAGCATATGAGGCAACCTTAATTCCATTTTTATAGTTTTATTTTATAGACTGATATAGTGATAAAACAAGAAACTAAAAGATTCTATTGCAAGATCTAAAGATATACCTTCAGGCGCTAACCTCCCCGGCAATGGCGCCAAAAAAGAGCTTGATGTCTACTACACAACCTTCTTATTGTAGATGTTGTTGGGCCTCCAAGTGCAGAGGTTTGTAGGGCAGTAGCAAATTTTCCTCAAGTGGATGAACTAAGGTTTACCAATTCGTGGGAGGCGTAGGATGAAGATGGACTCTCTCAAGTAACCCTGCAATCAAATAACAAACAGTCTCTTGTGTCCCCAACACACTCAATACAATCGTGAATTGTATAGGTGCAGTAGTTCGGAGAAGAGATGGTGATACAAGTGCAATATGGATGGTAGATATAGGTTTTTGTAATTAGAAAATATAAAAACAGCAAAGTAGCAAGTGGTAAAAGTGAGCGTAAACGGTATTGCAATGCTAGGAAACAAGGCCTAGGGTTCATACTTTCACTAGTGTAAGTTCTCTCAACAATAATAACATAATTGGATCATATAACTATCCCTCAACATGCAACAAAGAGTCACTCCAAAGTCACTAATAGCGGAGAACAAAAGAAGAGATTGTTGTAGGGTAAGAAACCACCTCAAAGTTATTCTTTCTGATCGGTCTATTGAATACTCCATAGTAAAATAACACGAAGCTATTCTTTCCGGTCGATCTATCCTAGAGTTCGTACTAGAATAACACCTTAAGACACAAATCAACCAAAACCCTAATGTCACCTAGATACTCCAATGTCACCTCAAGTATCCGTGGGTATGATTATACGATATGCATCACACAATATCAGATTCATCTATTCAACCAACACAAAGAACCTCAAAGAGTGCCCCAAAGTTTCTACCGGAGAATCACGACGAAAACGTGTGCCAACCCCTATGCATAGGTTCCCAATGTCATGAAACCCGCAAGTTGACCACCTTAACATACATCAGGTGGATCAATAGAATACCCCATTGTCACCACGGGTATCCCACGCAAGACATACATCAAGTGTTATCAAATACTTAAAGACTCAATCCGATAAGATAACTTCAAAGGGAAAACTCAATCCATTACAAGAGAGTAGAGGGGGAGAAACATCACAAGATCCAACTAGAATAGCAAAGCTCGCGATACATCAAGATCATGCCAAATCAAGAACATGAGAGAGAGAGATCAAACACATAGCTACTGGTACAAACCCTCAGCCCCGAGGGTGAACTACTCCCTCCTTGTCATGGAGAGCGCCGGGATGATGAAGACGGCCACTAGAGAGGGATTCCCCCCTCCGGCAGGGTGTTAGAATGGGTCTAGATTGGTTTTCGGTGGCTAAGGCTTGCGGCAGTGGAACTCCTGATCTAGGTTTCTTTCTGGAAGCTTGGGTATATATAAGAGGTGTTGGAGTCGGGAATAAGTCGGGGGGGGGGGGGGGGGTCCCCGAGGCGGGCACGAGGTAGGGGGCGCGCCCAGGGGGTAGGGCGTGCCCCCCACCCTCGTGGGTGCCTCGGGACTCTTCTGGCGCATCTCCGATACTCCGTGGGCTTCTTCTGGTCCAAAAATAATCTCCGTGAAATTTCAGGTCAATTGGACTTCGTTTGGTTTTCCTGTTCTGCGATACTCGAAAACAAGAGAAACAACAGAAACTGGCACTGGGCTCTAGGTTAATAGGTTAGTCCCAAAAATCATATAAAATAGCATATAAATGCATATAAAACATCCAAGGTTGATAATATAATAGCATGGAACAATCAAAAATTATAGATACGTTGGAGACGTATCAGGAGCCAGCCTGCCGTTGATCCGAATAGGGTTTGGTGGCGGTCGCGTGGGCCAGTGACGGTGCCGAAGCTTTCGGACACCGCGGAGGTGGTACGTCTGAAGAAAATATGCCCTAGAGGCAATAATAATGTTATTATTTTATTTCCTTATATCATGATAAATGTTTATCATTCATGCTAGAATTGTATTATCCGAAAACATAATACTTGTGTGAATACATAGACAAACTAAACGTCACTAGTATGCCTCTACTTGACTAGCTCGTTAATCAAAGATGGTTATGTTTCCTAACCATAGACATGTGTTGTCATTTGATTAACGGGATCACATTATTAAGAGAATGATGTGATTGACATGACCCATTCCATTAGCTTAGCACCCGATCGTTTAGTATATTGCTATTGCTTTCTTCATGACTTATACATGTTCCTATGACTATGAGATTATGCAACTCCCGTTTGCCGAAGGAACACTTCGTGTGCTACCAAACGTCACAACCTAACTGGGTGATTATAAAGGAGCTCTACAGGTGTCTCCAAAGGTAAATGTTGGGTTGTCATATTTCAAGATTAGGATTTGTCACTCCGATTGTCGGAGAGGTATCTCTGGGCCCTCTCGGTAATACACATCACATAAGCCTTGCAAGCATTGCAACTAATAAGTTAGTTGCGAGACGATGTATTACGAAACGAGTAAAGAGATTTGCCGGTAATGAGATTGAACTAGGTATTGAGATACCGACGATCGAATCTCGGGCAAGTAACATACCGATGACAAAGGGAACAACGTATGTTGTTATGCGGTCTGACCGATAAAGATCTTCATAGAATATGTGGGAGCCAATATGAGCATCCAGGTTCCGCTATTGGTTATTGACCGGAGACGTGTCTCGGTCATGTCTACATTATTCTCGAACCCGTAGGGTCCGCACGCTTAAGGTTTCGATGACAGTTATATTATGAGTTTATGAGTTTTGATGTAGCGAAGTTAGTTCGGAGTCCCGGATGTGATCACGGACATGACGAGGAGTCTCGAAATGGTCGAGACATAAAGATTGATATATTGGACGGCTATATTCGGACACCGGAAGTGTTCCGGGTGATTATGGAGAAAACCGGAGTGCCGGAGGGTTACCGGAACCCCCCCGGGAGAAGTAATGGACCTTATGGGCCCTAGTGGAGAGAGAGAGGGGCGACCAGGGTGGGCCGCGCGCCCCCTCCCCCTCTGGTCTGAATTGGACTAGGAGAGGGGGGGCGGCGCCCCCCTTTCCTTCTCCCTCTCCCCCTTCCTTTCCCCCTCCTAGTAGGAGTAGGAAAGAGGGGAGTCCTACTCCTAATAGAAGGAGGACTCCTCCTTGGCGCGCCCTAGGGCCGGCCGGCCTCCTCCCCTTGCTCGTTTATATACGGGGGCAGGGGGCACCCCTAGACACACAAGTTGATCCACGTGATCGTTTTCTTAGCCGTGTGCGGTGCCCCCTTCCACCATACTCCTCGATAATATTGTAGCAGTGCTTAGGAGAAGCCCTGCGACGGCAGAACATCAAGATCGTCACCACGCCGTCGTGCTGACGGAACTCTTCCCCGACACTTTGCTGGATCGGAGTCCGGGGATCGTCATCGAGCTGAACGTGTGCTAAAACTCGGAGGTGCCGTAGTTTCGGTGCTTGATCGGTCGGGCCGTGAAGACGTACGACTACATCAACCGCATTGTCATAACGCTTCCGCTGTCGGTCTACGAGGGTACGTAGATCACACTCTCCCCTCTCGTTGCTATGCATCACCATGATCTTGCTTGTGCATAGGAAAATTTTGAAATTACTACGTTCCCCAACAGTGGCATCCGAGCCTAGGTTTTATGCGTTGATGTTGTGCACGAGTAGAACACAAGTGAGTTGTGAGCGATATAAGTCATACTGCTTACCAGCATGTCATACTTTGGTTCGGCAGTATTGTTGGATGAAGCGGCCCGGACCGACATTACGCGTACGCTTACGCGAGACTGGTTCTACCGACGTGCTTTGCACACAGGTGGCTGGCGGGTGTCAGTTTCTCCAACTTTAGTTGAACCGAGTGTGGCTACGCCCGGTCCTTGCGAAGGTTAAAACAACACCAACTTGACAAACTATCGTTGTGGTTTTGATGCGTAGGCAAGATTGGTTCTTGCTTAAGCCCGTAGCAGCCACGTAAAACTTGCAACAACAAAGTAGAAGACGTCTAACATGTTTTTGCAGGGCATGTTGTGATGTGATATGGTCAAGACATGATGCTAAATTTTATTGTATGAGATGATCATGTTTTGTAACCGAGTTATCGGCAACTGGCCGGAGCCATATGGTTGTCGCTTTATTGTATGTAGTGCAATTGCGCTGTAATGCTTTACTTTATCACTAAGCGGTAGCGATAGTCGTGGAAGCATAAGATTGGCGAGACGACAACGATGCTACGATGGAGATCAAGGTGTCGCGCCGGTGACGATGGTGATCATGACGGTGCTTCGGAGATGGAGATCACAAGCACAAGATGATGATGGCCATATCATATCACTTATATTGATTGCATGTGATGTTTATCTTTTATGCATCTTATCTTGCTTTGATTGATGGTAGCATTTTAAGATGATCTCTCACTAATTATCAAGAAGTGTTCTCCATGAGTATGCACCGTTGCGAAAGTTCTTCGTGCTGAGACACCACGTGATGATTGGGTGTGATAGGCTCTACGTTCAAATACAACGGGTGCAAAACAGTTGCACACGCGGAATACTCAGGTTAAACTTGACGAGCCTAGCATATAATAGATATGGCCTCGGAACACGGAGACCGAAAGGTCGAGCATGAATCATATAGTAGATATGATCAACATATTGATGTTCACCATTGATACTACTCCATCTCACGTGATGATCGGACATGGTTTAGTTGATTTGGATCACGTGATCACTTAGAGGATTAGAGGAATGTCTATCTAAGTGGGAGTTCTTAAGTAATATGATTAATTGAACTTTAATTTATCATGAAATTAGTCCTGGTAGTATTAGCATATCTATGTTGTAGATCAATAGCTCGCGTTGTTGCTTTCATATATTTATTTTGATATGTTCCTAGAGAAAATTGTGTTGAAAGATGTTAGTAGCAATGATGCGGATTGGATCCGTGATCTGAGGTCTATCCTCATTGCTGCACAGAGGAATTATGTCCTTGATGCACCGCTAGGTGACAGACCTATTGCAGGAGCAGATGTAGACGTTAAGAACATTTGGCTAGCTCAATATGATGACTACTTGATAGTTTAGTGCACCATGCCTAACGGCTTAGAATCGGGACTTCAAAGACGTTTTGAACGTCATGGACCATATGAGATGTTCCAGGAGTTGAAGTTAATATTTCAAGCAAATACCCGAGTTGAGAGATATGAAGTCTCCAACAAGTTCTATAGCTAAAAGATGGAGGAGAATCGCTCAACCAGTGAGCATGTGCTCAGATTGTCTGGGTACTACAATTGCTTGAATCAAGTGGGAGTTAATCTTCCAGATAAAATATTGATTGACAGAATTCTCTAGTCACCATCACCAAGTTAGTAGAACTTCGTGATGAACTATGATACGCAAGGGATAACGGAAATGATTCCCAAGCTCTTCGTAATGCTGAAATTGACGAAAGGTAGAAATCGAGAAAAAACATCAAGTGTTGATGGTAGACAAGACCACTAGTTTCAAGAAAAGGGCAGAGGGAAGAAGGGGAACTTCAAGAAGAACAACAAGCAAGTTGCTGCTCAAGTGAAGAAGCCCAAGTCTGGTCCTAAGCCTGAGACTAAGTGCTTCTACTACAAAGGGACTGGTCACTGGAAGCGGAACTACCCCAAGTGATTGGCGGATAAGAAGGATGGCAACGTGAACATAAGTATATTTGATATACATGTTATTGATGTGTACTTTACTAGTGTTTATTGCAACCCCTCAGTATTTGATACTAGTTCAGTTACTAAGATTAGTAACTCGAAACGGGAGTTGCAGAATAAACAGAGACTAGTTAAGGGTGAAGTGACGATGTGTGTTGGAAGTGGTTCCAAGATTGATATGATCATCATCGCACACTTCCTATACTTTCGGGATTAATGTTGAACCTAAATAAGTGTTATTTGGTGTTTGCGTTGAGCATGAATATGATTTGATCATGTTTATTGTAATACGGTTATTCATTTAAGTAAGAGAATAAATTGTTGTTCTGTTTACATGAATAAAACCTTATATGGTTACACACCCAATGAAAATAGTTCATTGGATCTCGATCGTAGTGATACACATATTCATAATATTGAAACCAAAAGATGCGAAGTTAATAATGATAGTGCAACTTATTTGTGGCACTGCCGTTTAGGTCATATTGGTGTAAAGCGCATGAAGAAACTCCATGCTGATGGGATTTTGGAATCACTTGATTATGAATCACTTGGTGCTTGCGAACCATGCCTTATGGGCAAGATGACTAAAGACTCCGTTCTCCGGAACAATGGAGCGAGCAACTGACTTATTGGAAATAATACATACTGATGTATGTGATTCGATGAGTGTTGAAGCTCGTGGCGGGTATCATTATTTTCTGACCTTCACATATGATTTGAGCAGATATGGGTATATCTACTTGATGAAACATAAGTCTGAAACATTTGAAAAGTTCAAAGAATTTCAGAGTGAAGTGGAAAATCATCGTAAAAAGAAAAATATGGTTTCTACGATCTGATCGCAGAGACAAATATTTGAGTTACGAGTTTGGTCTTTAATTAAAACTCTGTGGAATAGTTTCACAAATTCGAATGTCATAACCGTACTTTATTGAATATAGTGCAATCTATGATGTTTCTTACAGATTTACCAACATCATTTTGGGGTTATGCATTAGAGACAGCTGCATTCACGAAAAAAGAGGGCACCAACTAAGTCACCATATAAGTCCGTTGAGACGACACAATCTGAACTGTGGTTTGGCAAGAAACCAAAGTTGTCGTTTCTTAAAGTTTTGGGTTGTGATGCTTATATCAAAAAGTTTCATCCTGATAAGCTCAAACCCAAATCGGAGAAATATGTCTTCATAGGATACCCAGAGGAGACTGTTGGGTACTCCTTCTATCACAGATCCGAAGGCAAGTTATTCATTGCTGAGAATGGATCCTCTCTAGAGAAGGAGTTTCTGTCGTAAGAAGTGAGTGGGAGGAAAGTAGAACTTGATGAGGTAACTGTACCTGCTCCCTTATTGGAAAGTAGTTCATCACAGAAATCTGTTCCTGTGACTACTAGACTGATTAGTGAGGAAGCTAATGATGATGATCATGTAACTTCAGATCAAGTTACTACCGAACCTTGTAGGTAAACCAGAGTGAGATACACACCAGAGTGGTACGGTAATCTAGTTCTGGAAGTCATGTTACTTGACCATGACGAGCCTACGAACTATGAGGAAGCGATGATGAGCCAAGATTCCGTGAAATGGCTTGAGGCCATGAAATCTGAGATGAGATCCATGTATGAGAACAAAGTATGGACTTTGATTGACTTGCCCAATGATCAGCGAGCCATTGAGATTAAATGGATCTTCAAGAGGAAGACGGACGCTGATAGTAGTGTTACTATCTACAAAGCTAGAATTGTCGCAAAAATGTTTTCAAGTTCAAGGTGTTGACTACGATGAGAGTTTCTCACTCGTATCTATGCTTAAGTCTGTCCGAATCATGTTAGCAATTGGCGCATTTTATGAAATCCGGCAAATGGATAAACAAAACTACATTCCTTAATGGATTTATTAAAGAAGAGTTGTATATGATACAACCAGAAGGTTGTGTCATTCCTAAAGGTGCTAACAAAATGTGCAAGCTCCAGCGATCCATCTATGGACTGGTGCAAGCATCTCGGAGTTGGAATATGCGCTTTGATGAGATGATCAAAGCATATAGTTTTATACAGACTTGCGGTGAAGCCTGTATTTACAAGAAAGTGAGTGAGAGCACTACAGCATTTCTGATAAGTATATGTGAATGACATATTGTTGATCGGAAATAATGTAGAATTATTCTGCAAAGCATAAAGGAGTGTTTTGAAAGAAGTTTTTCAAAGAAAGACCTCGGTGAAGCTGCTTACATATTAAGCATCAAGATCTATAGAGATAGATCAAGACGCTTGATAAGTTTTTTCAATGAGTACATACCTTGACAATATTTTGAAATAGTTCAAAAAAATGGAACAGTCAAAGAAAGAGTTCCTGGCTGTGTTACAAGGTGTGAAATTGAGTAAGACTCAAAAGCCGACCACGACAGAAGATAGAAAGAGAATGAAAGTCATTCCCTATGCCTCAGTCATAGGTTCTATAAAGCATGCCATGCTGTGTAGCAGATCTATTGTATACCCTACACCGTGTTAAGCAAGGGAGTACAATAGTGATCTAAGAGTAGATCACTGGACAGCGGTCAATTATCCTTAGTGGAATAAGGAAATATTTCTCAATTATGGAGGTGACAAAAGGTTCGTCGTAAAAAGTTACGTCGATGCAAGTTTTAACACAGATCTGGATGACTCTAAGTCTCGATCTAGATACATATTGAAAGTGGGAGCAATTAGCTAGAGTAGCTCCATGCAGAGCATTGTAGACATAGAATTCGCAAAATACTTACGGATCTATATGTGACAGACCCGTTGACTAAAATTATCTCACAAGCAAAACATGATCACACCTTAGTACTCTTTGGGTGTTAATCACATAAACGATGTGAACTATATTAGTGACTCTAGTAAACCCTTTGGGTATAGGTCACATGACGATGTGAACTATGGGTGTTAATCACATGGTGATGTGAACTATTAGTGTTGAATCACATGGCGATGTGAACTACATTATTGACTCTAGTGCAAGTGGGAGACTAAAGGAAATATGCCCTAGAGGCAATAATAATGTTATTATTTTATTTCCTTATATCATGATAAATGTTTATTATTCATGCTACAATTGTATTATCCGGAAACATAATACTTGTGTGAATACATAGACAAACTAAACATCACTAGTATGCCTCTACTTGACTAGCTCGTTAATCAAAGATGGTTATGTTTCCTAACCATAGACATGTGTTCTCATTTGATTAATGGGATCACATTATTAAGAGAATGATGTGATTGACATGACCCATTCCATTAGCTTAGCACCCGATCGTTTAGTATATTGCTATTGCTTTCTTCATGACTTATACATGTTCCTATGACTATGAGATTATGCAACTCCCGTTTGCCGGAGGAACACTTTGTGTGCTACCAAACGTCACAACGTAACTGGGTGATTATAAAGGAGCTCTACAGGTGTCTCCAAAGGTAAATGTTGGGTTGGCATATCTCAAGATTAGGATTTGTCACTCCGATTGTCGGAGAGGTATCTCTGGGCCCTCTCGGTAATACACATCACATAAGCCTTGCAAGCATTGCAACTAATAAGTTAGTTGCGAGATGATGTATTACGAAACGAGTAAAGAGAATTGCCGGTAACGAGATTGAACTAGGTATTGAGATACCGACGATCGAATCTCGGGCAAGTAACATACCGATGACAAAGGGAACAACGTATGTTGTTATGCGGTCTGACCGATAAAGATCTTCGTAGAATATGTGGGAGCCAATATGAGCATCCAGGTTCCGCTATTGGTTATTGACCGGAGACGTGTCTTGATCATGTCTACATTGTTCTCGAACCCGTAGGGTCCGCACGCTTAAGGTTTCGATGGCAGTTATATTATGAGTTTATGAGTTTTGATGTACCGAAGTTAGTTCTGAGTCCCGGATATGATCACGGACATGACGAGGAGTCTCGAAATGGTCGAGACATAAAGATTGATATATTGGACGGCTATATTCGGACACCGGGAGTGTTCCGGGTGATTTCGGAGAAAACCAGAGTGCCGGAGGGTTACCGGAACCCCCCCGGGAGAAGTAATGGGCCTTATGGGCCCTAGTGGAGAGAGAGAGGGGCGGCCAGGGTAGGCCACGCGCCCCCTCCCCCTCTGGTCCGAATTGGACTAGGAGAGGGGGGGGGCGCCCCCCTTTCCTTCTTCCTCTCCCCCTTCCTTTCCCCCTCCTAGTAGGAGTAGGAAAGAGGGGAGTCCTACTCCTACTAGGAGGAGGACTCCTCCTCCTTGGCGCGCCCAAGGGCCGGCCGGCCTCCTCCCCTTGCTCCTTTATATACGGGGGCAGGGGGCACCCCTAGACACACAAGTTGATCCACGTGATCGTTTTCTTAGCCGTGTGCGGTGCCCCCTTCCACCATACTCCTCGATAATATTGTAGCAGTGCTTAGGCGAAGCCCTGTGACGGTAGAACATCAAGATCGTCGCCATGCCGTCGTGCTGACAGAACTCTTCCCGGACACTTTGCTGGATCGGAGTCCAGGGATCGTCATCGAGCTGAACGTGTGCTAAAACTCGGAGGTGCCGTAGTTTCGGTGCTTGATCGGTCGGGCCGTGAAGACGTACGACTACATCAACCGCGTTGTCATAACGCTTCCACTGTCGGTCTACGAGGGTACGTAGATCATACTCTCCCCACTCGTTGCTATGCATCACCATGATCTTGCGTGTGCGTAGGAAAATTTTGAAATTACTACGTTCCCCAACAACGTCACCGTGTCAGCGAGGAGGACGAGCATGTTTGTCGCTACATGGTTGCGTTGGAGGGCAGGTTCGACAATAGCTGGCAGGTTCTTCAGGGATCTCACTACAGCTATGATCCCGTTATGGTTCCTTCTCTTTGGGTGTCCGCCGCCCGCGTCGATACCCATCGGGCGCTACAGTTCTAGCTGTATTAGCGATGCTATATATATGATACTATTCGAGGTGTATTAGTGATAATATTCGACGATGTACGGACGCAAGAGATGATGTAGTTTTGCTTATTGAATGCAAGTTAATTTGAATACTAATTTATTTTACGATTTGGTTTTCCTTATTGAATGCTCAAATTGGAAAACTACTCCTACTTTGTATGCTAAAATTAAACACTCGATATGTCCTTTTTAGAAAGATAATTAAACGATATTTCGGGTTGACTTTAAGTCTGTCGAGGCTCCACCATATATGAGAGAGGACGAAGAAGCCCGACTGTTGTCGTGGGGGTCGTTTCTCCTTCTTCTCCGGCTGCTAGACCTTTGTTATGCACTAGAGGAAGAAGGAGTAACGACCATCACCGACGATCGCAAATGTCAGAGAGGAATCAGTGAGGGAGAGTCTCCACCATATAGACTCGGCAGACCGATAGTCAACCCGTGATGAATAATAATGATCTATTTTAATTTTTATAGTACATATATTGAATTGTACAAGTTTAATCTTTGAATTATGAACATAGGAAATGTCGTCATCGGACGACGAAATTCTCCCGGGAGAGTGCAGCTGGTGCAATGACGACCGAGGTCTGTGCGACAGGCCTCACCTGGACGAAGATCGGCGCTTCAGCATTAAGCTCCGGGAGACCTTCGATGTTGAAACGGTATGCAATGACGAAAAATGTTTTCTCGTAATTAAGCATGACTTCAACTATTTCAACGTGTAATTTTCATCTTTTACAATTCGAGTAGCTTATCCCATGCCATGCAAGACGCTATGTCTTGCAGAGGATGAATTTTGAAGACCATGAAAATTTTGAAACAAAGAAAATTCACCTAAGGACCCATCATGATGTGAATTTTGAAGTAAATCTGTATAATTCTGAGAGCGTAACCCATTTTGGTTGCAAAAATTGGGAAGCACTTTGCAAGATGTATGGTTTTTATGAGGGTATGCTTGTCACCATGGATCTCCGTGATCCTGACATCGACCAAGACAATATGGACATTTGGGTCCTTGTTGATACACTTTCAATTCTACCGCCATGTGAGTTTCTCAAACATAGTTATTAACTAATTTATATTGTTTATTTCAAAATATATAGTTGACAACTTATTTCCATTGAAAGCTTATTTTCTTTGTTCAAACAATGTGCGGAACATGGTAGACAGAAACTACTACACTGATGGCTCTGAGTTAACTTATCAGGAGAAAAATTATCTGGTCGAAGTTTGTACTGATCTTAAAAATTACAATATCTATTATAAAACTCCTCCATATTATGGTCAATACGTGTCACTAATGCATGTGTTGAACTACGGTAACATCCATGTAGATGCCATGGTAAGATTTTTTTACTATTACGACATCCGTACATCTTTTGCATAAATTGTTTTAAAACGTAACTACACTGCTAACTACAAAGTTATTACTATGTTTTTCAACAGAAAAACCCGAATGATTGTGTGCCTCATCTGATGTATCAGAATGGCCGCCTCGATGTTTTGGACATACGGCCAGGTCATGCTACGAATCTCATCTGTCCATATCGGATTTCTAAAAGAAGTGGAGACATGAAAATCACAGAATGGAGAAAATGTATGGACTGTCGTAAGGAAGTTCTTGGAAGCAAAAGGAAGCGAAGCGCAAGAATTGGAGATAGGATGATCTCCATTCTCCATAATGGAGAGTCAGGGCCTATATTGTTTTATGCTATTTTACTTTAAAGAGAGCATTTAGGTCCTACCTAATACTGATGATCATGTGCTAAGAACAATTAAGTTGGGTTGGTTCGATAACTATGAGGATGATAATCGTATGACTTGTTATTAATAACGAATAGAAGTTGTATGATGATGATTAGTAGGACTTGTTATTATGATGATGCATGATGCGAGCATGAAGAGTTTTTATATATCAGTGAGTGAAATGAACATGGATTATATTTAAGTGAAGGCAACATATGGTGCATGTCGAAAATATTACTAATCCAAACTTGATCAAGTTAGGATATTAGTATTACTTTCGACATGCATCACACATGTTGCCTCACTTCAATCTAAGCTATGTTTAGGCATAACAGATGACCCTTTTTCTATTAGTGACGATCTGTGAGCGACTGATCCGCCCGTCTGGTTATTTCAATCTACAGTCACGAAGATAGTACGTATTTCTTTTTGATCTAAAAAGTCTCATACAATGTGTCGTGTGAGTTTGAAGCATGTGCCAGTCACTTGTTTAATAGTACTACCAGTTTTATCAGCTTCGGTCAGTGGACACTGGACACACGGCAGTAAATGAAAACAATGATAATCTTAAACTGTCTTTCAAGCCAAGTTAGTGTTTCAGCGACTTTTACTTTCGTCCATCAGTTAAGATGTACAACAAAGTGAAAGCTAATGGTACTTCATATAATCACCTCACCTCGAGTAAGCGCGTGTACCACACTCAATATGATATATACTCTTTCTTTTCTTGGGGTGAAATATGATTTATACTCTCTCTTTTCTTGGGGTGAAATATGATTTATACTCAGGGCATCCACAAGACAAATTGCTACGGCTAAAGTCTGAAAATGATGCTACGTATTGTATTCATTTTACTTCTCTCACTCAACGCCTATATATATGGTAGTAGAAGGAAATTATATTATTATTGTCAATGCGCCGAACTCTATTGCTTTCCACGTGTTTATGGGCAATGATGCACCGCTCTGATTTGTTTTATGTGCATCAAGGACAAGTAAACTATCTAGTACACGTCAGGACGACTTATACTATCGTCCTTCCTAACCGGCGAAACAGACTTTTTCTCCATCTTGGCCCTTCTAGGTCAAAAGATTCCATGAAGTGGTTAAGGTAGCTCGCTAGGGACATGGAAATCACTAGCCAAACTACCACGGTACCGCCGTCCACCCCGAAAACTGTTTGTCTAATTAAAGCAGACAGCTGATTAGTTAAAATCCTTAATCGTGGCTGGTGTTTGATGCCTTAAAGCTGGCAAGGTCATAGCGCACGCGGCCTAATGAGTTGATGGAGATCTAGAAGTAATCAAATGCGCGTGCCGAAATGTAGCTGATAGAATATCTCATCGAGCCTCCGAAGCATCTAGCCAGCTACTACTAGCTAGATTTCGTTGTTTTTTTTTGAAAGAACCGGTGTATCACCGGCATTCATATATTAAGAGGAGAGAGGCGGGAAATATGATCATGATCAAGTGATCATGGTGGATTACAAGACTTTGGCTAGATTTCGTTGTTTGCAAAAGGAAAATGGGACAAGAAATGTGAGAAGATCTTCGTCTAAAATGCAGTACATCCATCTGGGTTTAGTAGTTCTTCTCTATTGTGTTCATATTTTCATCATGATTTTAACTGATAAAATAAAAAATATACGTAAAAAGCTGATTGGAAACTAGAATAAAATACAAATACAACAATATGTTTTTAGTGACACGTATTATTATTTTGAAGCCAAATATGTGGTCAAACTTTGACCTAATTCTTGCCAAAAGAAACTTTGACCCAAAATATAATGAGACTAATAAATCTAGATGGAGAAAGTATGGTACAAGGAAAATGCCTTTTTGTGTATATGACATTTAAAAATGACGGCGTATTTTTACATAAAACTAGCGAAAGTTAGGTAATTTCGGCAACTAATTGCCAACCAACCGTCGGTAGCCTGGTAGGGCGCCCTACGGGAAGAGGTAGCACGATACAAGCGGGCCCAGGTGAAAGCGACAGGGGGGCGACGGCCAAAACAGGCCAACCTTTTTTTCGATAAAAGGGGCCACATAGCTCCATTTTCAAAATGAAAATAGGAGTCTGGATACAACAAATTCAACACCCAACACATTTTTTTCTCGGACCTGATGCATCACCTCACCAAACTGAAGAACAACCTACATCCTAGACATATAACCACATCTATAGGATGCCAAGCCACCCACTACTAGGAGAGAAACAAACTTTTAACATCTATTACATTTTTGCACATCGGCCAGAATAGTAAAGCAAGTCTGCAATATGAATGCACTACAGAGCCGCCCGACTTCAGGTTGAGACAAAGCACAGTCTTTGAGCAGAAGGATTCCACCCATACGCTCTTCTGTAGATTTTGTTTGCTACCTGAGATAGCCTCTTGGAAACCTCCCTAAGCATTTTTTGCACTTCTTTTTTCTGCAGAATCACCCATGAATCCAATAGAGAACACAGGGTAAATATTACATTGATGGGGTTTGAAAGGAAAACACGTTGAAAACAGGATTTGTTCCTTGTTTTCCAAATTGTCCAGATCAAAGCAGCAGCGCCAATAGAAACCACAGCCCTATCCTTACCAGAATAGGTTGGTATCCAGTTTTGACAGAGATCGAAGAAAGATAAAGGTAATTTTGGGTTACCCAACAAACCACAAATCACATTCCATAAAAATCTAGCAAAAGAGCATGAAAAGAACAGATGATCAATGCTCTCAAGGACACCGTAAAACTTGCAAAAATTTAATCCTTTCCACCCTCACCTAGATAAGTTATCCTTGGTTAGGATCCTCCCTTTGATCACTAACCATATAAACGCTTTTACCTTTAGAGGCATTCTCAACCTCCAAAGCAGTTTAAAAGGAAAGGCAACCACTCTAGCTATAAGGTAGTGATAAAGCAATTTAACCAAGAAGGATCCAGATTTTGTTAAAAGCCATTTAACTTTGTCAGGCTCCTCTGACAGAGTAACCTGACTACACATATCGAGTAATTCATTCCATATCCTAAGAGTTTCTCCATAAAGACATCTCCTGAATCTAATACAATCAAAATCCTGGTTAAAGACTTTTGCAACAGTAACATGTTGACAGAAAGTTAAATTATACAAGCGAGGGAAAAATTGACAAAGTGGCTTTCTCCCCAGCCATGTGTCCTCCCAAAATCTCGTCTTACAACCATTACCTACCACCCTATGACAGCAAGAATAGAAGATATCCTTTATACTCAACAATCCATTCCAAAAGTGGGAATTACCCGAAGATGATTCACATTGAGCCAAAGATCTCCTCCTCAAATATTTGGCTCTAATCATCTCCTGCCAATCCCCTTCCTCATTCTCTAATCTCCATAACCACTTACATAAAAGGCAGATGTTTTTAATTTCCAAATTAGTAATTCCCAAACCTCCCTGATCTCTAGGTTGGCAGACGTCCAACCACTTGACTAAATGATACTTTCTCACTCCATCCCTCTCTTGCCAAACCATACGAGTACGGACAAAGTCCATTCCCTTACCTACACCTTTAGGTAGTTTAAAAAAGAAATTAAATGGCTAGGAATATTACTCATACAAGTCTTAGCGAGAGTAATCCTATCGCCCATTGAAAGCAAGCCCCCTTGCCAGGTAGCTGCTTTCTTCTCAATTTTCTCTTCAGCTGGTTTCCAATGCGCATTATGCAATTTTTTAAAATCTAAGGGAAGACCTAAATAAGTAAAGGGAAAGTCCCCCACCGCACAAGTGAAAATTTGAGCATATTCTTCTTGTTTCAAGAAAGCATCACCAAAGCAATGGATTTCACTTTTTAAAAAGTTAATTTTCAAAGCTGTCAAATGCTCAAACACGCATAGAATGACTTTAAGGTTTCTAGCCCCTTCTAAGTCATCTTCAAAGCAGAAAATCGTATCATCCGCGTATTGTAAAATGGTAAGACCACCCTCATACAATCTAGGCAAAACACCCTTAATAAACCCTTGTTCTTGTGCCCTTTGAACCAGGGTAGCAAGAACATCAGCAGCAAGATTAAACAATAGTGGGGAGAACGGGTCACCCTGCCTCAGTCCTTTCCTAGTAACAAAATAAGGGCCAATCAAGTCATTTAACGTTATAGCTACTTTACCATTATGAATAACCGCTTTCGTTCAATGAATAAATTTATCAGGAAACCCCTTCATTTTCAGCGTACTAAGCATAAAGTCCCAATTAATTTTGTCATAAGCTTTCTCGAAGTCAACCTTAAAAATAACAGCAGAGCATTTATACTTATGAAGTGAGTGAAGTGTCTCATGCAGAACAACGACATTATCTAAAATATACCGCCCTTTGATAAACGCAGATTGTACCTTAGAAACCGTCTTGTGAGCCGTAGCCATAGCTCTATTGTTCAAGACTTTGGTAAATAGTTTAAACGGGACATTGAGCATGCATATAGGTCTATACATTTGAATCCTATCCGCCCCTTGACCCTTAGCTAACAAAGTAACCGCCCCATAGTTTAGCCTAGAGATATCAATCACATCATCATAGAAGTCATGAAAGAGACTCAGCAGATCATTACAAATGAGGTGCCAAAAGGTTTGGAAGAATTCAATAGGCATACCATCGGGACCGGCAGCTCTATTATGCCTCATAGAAAAAACTGCCATTTTTATCTCATCCAATGTAAATTTACCAACCAACTTACTTTTGTCCTCATCAGAAAGCATATCTTCTAGAGGAATGTTTAAGGAAACCGGGAGTAAATCAACATGCCCAAAGAGCTTTTTATAAAAATTGGTCGCATATTTAAGGAGCTGCTCATCCCCTTGGATGATCCCCTTAATATCTTTCCTGGATGAATCTAATTTTTTTACTTCTACGCTTCCTACCGCTAGCTTTAATCATGAAGTACTTTGTGTTACCATCACCCTCCTTAATATCTTTCTCTTTAGACCTCTGGTACCACTTAATCTCCTCTCCCCTAAGGATCATATTCAAATCAGTTTGCAACTGATTTCTCAAAACATAGTCAGCTTCTGAAACTCCAGAGAGCTAACCTCACCATACGCACGTATGAGTTTCCTGTGTGTGTCTGCAAATTTTATTTTATCTCCGAAACGGAGCTACGATGCGACGACATGCTGTCCCTGTACCTCCTCTCGTTTCTCTGTCCCTGTGTTCTCGCAGAGAAACCCTGCGCTCTCTGCATAATTTTCCCATGGCTATTCTTTTCAGATTACTATATGGCTATTCGCAGACTGCTGGTGGTTTGCACCCGTCAGAGTCGCGCAGAAACAGAGTTAATACTAATCAGCAAAGAACCAAAGGCATGGACTGGTGAACTGTTTTAAACAGGGTGGGTGATGGTGATGAATGTACATGTACTCTACATGTCACTGCTCCAAGAACCAAGATGCTCATCCAGCCCTGCCGTGTTACAGACTCAGAGTGGTCCATCACATCAAAACCGCAAGCAACCGACGCGGAATCCCCTTCCCCACACCACCAGCCCGGTCCCTCCCGAGCTCAAGCTCTGTTCCTCTCTCGCGCGCGGCCATTTTGGTTCACTTTGCGGCGCGATCTCTACTATGCAATGCACGTGCACTCGCTAGGCTTCAACCAACGCGCACCAGCTTCGTCTTCCTCGCGCATCCCTGGGGGTTTGTTTCTTCTAATCAGCAGTTAATTTGTACTCGTGGCGAGACCCGAGAGAAAGAAGCGGCGAGGAGAAATGGGCGGTCCGTCGTAAGCTGGCGCATGCATGCAGCTCCCGTCCTGACAGATTTGGGCTCTGCAACCGCCGCGTCCACGTTTCGCAAGCGTTTTGCTCGTGCTCATCACTGTGGGCTTTAATTGCTCGCTGCAGGCTACGGCTGGAGCTGGATGCGGATGTATCTGTACGCTACAGCTCATCACTGTGGGCTGTGCGCCTGTGCCGTAGTATGCAGCGGCGCATCCAAGGGGCAGGCTTGGATGGGCTCAAGCCTGCCCTCCAAAATCGAACAATTTTTTTTTACTACTACTCATCACAGCAGCCCAGCCCAGAAAACACAGGCCCATCTACTCAGCAGTCAGCCCAGCCCCTGTAAACGCTGGTGTCGAGCAACCAATTCGAGCGTGCTGCAACACATCTCGACGCCTTACCCAGCCACAGCTCCGCCGCACCGCACCGCAACCCTAGCCGCCGCCGGAGCACGCCGCGACGCCGTCGACGGAGAGCACGCCGTGACGCCGTCCACGGAGTTCACGCCCACGAAGAGCAGCACGGTACGCCGCGACGCCGTCGACGGAGCACACAGCCAGGGCGCCACCGACGCCGCCGGAGCCAGCCGTTGGGACCTCACCGGCCGTTCGTGGAGCCCACCGGCCATCCGCAGAGCCCTGCGTCAAGGGATCGACTGCTCGGGGCGCTGGCTCATCAGGTCCAGTTAAGAGGTTATTTTTCTCCTACCCAACGCTGCTCATACTATTGTTTTTTGCAGAAATTCAATAGCATAGTTGGCCTGGGCTTCTAGTCATAATCTGTGAGTTATTTCTATGTTTTTTGTAGAAATGAAAAGAAAGACTTTGAACAATTGGTTTGCAAGCACTTCAAACACCCCCCGTGGCAACTTCATCTGTTGAGCGAATTTTTTCAGCTATGAAGATCATCAAAACAGATTTGCGCAATAAGATCTCGGATGATTGGCTCAATGACTTAATGGTGTGCTATTGTGAGAAAAGGATATTCAAAAGTATTCATGATGATCAGATCATGATACAATTCCAGAAAAAGAGTGATGGGAAAGCTCACCTGCCTCGTGAGTATAATGTGATTGCTTAAGAGGTATATCTCATTTCTTTTCTAGTTCTAGTACTCAACTTTGTATACAACTGTTTTGTCGCAATAAACTAGCTACTTTTGGACAGATGGCATGGCGCTTGGGATCTGAAGCATATAATCTATATAGTTCTACAGTAGCATTGGTTAGAAGCAAAACCGGCATCATTGGTTTCGTCTTCCTTTTTGTTGCTTCTGTAGTACTTTATCTATTGCTGTGTGAATTGTATGCTTTGGAATCGAAAGTTTGTGGTATGACCAAATATGTTACTACTTACTAGTATTGCTGTTGTAAAATATCATGTCGTTTCAGGCTCATATTTGGCACGTGTTGGCTGTTTAAATTGACCATACCAATTTTTACCTCAAAATTTGACTACTTGGAAAAAATCTGAGAAAACTCCTGTAAATACTTCATGTGACTACTATAAATCTGGGAAAGTTTGAGCATCTTTGGACAAAGGGATTGATATATTAACTTTGAGCCCCCCCTCCATTTCCTTTCTGGATTCGCCTACTATGCAGTAGTACCTCCGAAAACTTTATAATATGTGCTTGGAAACGAAAGGAACCGTATACCTGCAAACGTACTAGAGACTACAGCAACTCGCGGAGCTTTATTTCGGCCTGTCACTCGCGATTCACAGTAGAAGCAGGGAGCCAGCGCAACGTGTCGTCTATTTGGTCATCCCGTACCACGACCTTTAGGATTAAGAAACGTAGAAATCGACCATTCGCTGCACCCCGCCCATGGCAAAGGGCCAAAGGCAAAGCCAAAGCCAAAGCCGGTCGAACTCCTGTGGACTGTGGGCCGTCGATGGGCGCGGCACGCCTCCCTCCCGTCCCGTGCCCGACCGTAGACGAAGCCGCCGGAGCTGGACGAAGGCGTCCGGTCGTTGTGTGTTGTGTCCACAACGAATCATGACCAGACCAAACGTGAGGGAACTCCGGCCCGTGAAGACGAGTTGTGTCGCACGCGCGCGCGCTCCATCGTTGACCCGGACCCCCACCGGCACCCAGGCCCGCCCGACACGGAGCGTCTTCGTGGGGAGCGCATGTGTTGTTGCCTTGTTGCTCGCTCCCGAGTCCTGGCCTAGCTAGGAGCACGTACGTACCCTAGGTTAGGTAATCTCCGCCGTACCGTGGAGTCTTTGGCTGCACGGGGAAATCGTGGCCACAGTGAGGGCGCGCGCCAAGACCGGATTTGCCGGACTGCCCGTGGTCGGATTTCACCACCAAGTACCAACCAATCTTCTTGTCCTAGCTGCCACAGTATTTCTTTGATTTGAAGAGGATGGTTTACCACTCGTGCGCCCGGGCAAGGTCGATTTCAAATGCTAAGTTGGTGTGCGTGATTCTGATCGATGTTGTATCGCTTGATTAGAGCATGTACAACCGATCGTCTTAAACCAACCTCAAATGCCCGGGCAGACGGTCTGGTCAATAACCGGTCAAAAAAGAAAATGACCCAGGCAGGCTCCTCACACCGGCCCTAAACAACTAGATACCCCTCATATCCCAAGGTTGTTTGAAGTGCGGTCAATGTTTTGCCTCCGATTGCCATGGAAGAGGACCACCATGCCTTTACTCTTTGGATGTCAAACCAATTATCAATGAGCAGCTCAGCCGGAGAGAGCAAAAATGTAAGCATTGCCCAAATAGGAATGGAACAAGACCGAGCAAAATTCTAAGCATGGCCCAAATACGGGGGGGGGGGGGGGGGGGGGAGGTAACCAAACATGAGGTGTGTGGCTCTGTGGCCATTCTTGACCATGGAAATGACCGTGCGCACAAAATTCACTTATCACGATTTGCCGAATGAAGTATTTAAGCTACGGTGGTGCTAGGTATTTCAGATTGGCATTTTCATGACCATTCTGTTTACTCTTATAAATTGAGCATTATATGACAAACACTGACGAGTATGAACTTGATGTATTGAGCTCTCAAAATATGGTATCCGGACCATTTTCATTTATATGCACATCTTTACAAAGATCCCGAAGGAAGAAAAATTCCATAAGATGTCCCACCTTTCACCCGTTGCCAGTGGTTCGATCCATCAATCGAGAGAGCAATATACCTCCAAATGATATATATCACGCTTTGCGAGCATTATCGCGTCGATCACCTACCTGCATGTCAACCGGGCAGGTCCACTAAGCGGAAGCGTTCCTAGCGGTTTTAGGAAGCTGAAGCTTCCATGTGGTTTTTGAAAGCATCCGGATGGTTTTTTCTTTGCCTGTTTTTTTTTGCTTCTTGGCGTTTTCTTTTCTTTTTTGCTATAAACTTTCCTCTTCCTTTTCTTTTGTAAATTCACCAATATATTTTTTTTGCATTTTTGAACTTTTATAAAATTCAAGAACATTTCCTTTAGTTTGAATGCACTCGCATTATTTAAAATTTTTGAACCCTTCTCAAATTCTCAAACATACTGTTAAAATTTCTGAACACTTTCAAAATCCACGAACACTAATGAATCGGTGAACATTTTTTATAATACATGAATATTTTCTACTTCATGAACATTTTTAATTCCATGAACATCTTTTGAATTTGTGAAGTTTTTTAAAATTCCACAAACAATTTTTGAATTCATGAATCTATTTTCAATACGTGAGCATTTTCCTTAAATTCGTGAACATTTAGTAAAATCCATGAACTTCTCTGAATTCTCGAATATTATATGAATTTTGAACTTTATTTCAAATCCGCTAATATTTTTTAAATTCAGATACATTTATTTCAAATTCATGTGCATTAAGTGAACATTTTTTTAATATTCAGGCATTTTTGAACTGCAAGTGTTTTTCATATCCATGAAAAGTTTTCTAAATCCGTGCTTTTTTTAAATCATCAATTTTATTTAATTAAAATGAAACCACTTGAAATAAAAAATATGAAGTGATAAAAATGATTTGAAAGTAATTCACTGTACGGTCGCTAGGGGGGAGACTCACCTCCATCATGGAACGGGAAGATGGTTCCCCCCACCTCTCCTCTGGCGGCCTCTAAGGCGATCCATGGCTTCTCCAGCAAGATGCTTGTAATCTTAAAGGATCTTTTCCGCGGCAAGAGTGTTCGAGTCTTGTTGATTTATATAAGGGTCTGGCGCGTGCCATCTTGGAAAGGCTCGTTTATTATGAAAGGACATTTGGAATGGGGATATTATTATGAAAGCTTTTCCTGAACTTCACTCATTTTCTTATGAAGATAACATGTGCATTACGCAGGCTAAACACTCCATTATGATTACAACATGTTCCAAATGCCTCTATCTGTTGAGGCCCAGCAGCAATTCCATCGGATGCCTATACTTCTGGATAATGCGAGCTCACATACTGAACATGACAAATGGAAATTCTTATGGGGCCATGAATGTTTTAGTACCAAGAAGGTATATACTGCACTGATTGGAAATAATACTCCGCCTGCCCCTTTTAAATGGATCTGGAAATCTTGTTATCTCCCTATAAACACATGTTTTTCAGCTGACTTTTTTTAGGCAAGTTTTTGAGCTGACTGATGTTAAATAAATGATTCGACGCTCATGCTGTGCTGGCCGGGCTGGCAGGCCCGAGCACGACGCGGCCCGTGCCGTGCTGGCCCGATCCGGCCCAAGTCTCAGTACTACCCACCACCCTCCGAATCAGATCATCATCACTCTCGAACTCTGCCGTAGTGTAGCACAGCACACTCCCGCGGTCCCACCAGCTCAACTCAAGTCGGTAGATCCGTCCAGCCGCCAGCGCCCCCACGCCATTCTCCGCCGACGAGAGCTCCGCCGCAGATTTGCTCCCCCGGATCTGCTGCCGAGATGGTACTTTTCTTCCTTCCCCCAACTCTCCCCGAGCGCCCCGCGCGTTCTTGGATAAGCCAAACACGCCGCGTCTCTTCAGCTTTAGCAGAGCATCCGGTGCGCGTCGATTTTCTTTTGGCGAGATTAGTGTAGCATAGCTATGGTGGTCAAATGCGGTATGGTTGGCCAGTAGAAATGTTGAACACGACTGGCTTGCAGGTCCTATCTGTAACTGAATTTGCTATGTGGACGGCAGCTGGTCAGTATTCACCAATCATGCAATTTGGGAGCAAGATTTGGTGAAGTTTTCTCCGGTTTGCCTGGAGGATTATGTTTTCCGCCTCGCCCGGGTAGTTTCAGCTTAAAATGGCAGATAGTAGTTTGTAGCATAGAAATGAGAGATAATTTCACATGTTTGCTTTGTTTAGAGCTGCAAGTTAAAAGGCAGAGGAGAGTTCCTGAAGTCACAGCATATTTATCATGTAATTTGCTTCCCAAATGATGGCTATTAATGGTAGTGTTATGGTCCTTTTTAGGATAGAGAAGCCAAGAAAGAAGGTTTCAGGAAGTATCTTGAATCCAGCGGCGTGCTCGATACTCTCACGAAAGGTTTGGCGTTATGTGAAGTGCGTATATCTTTGTAAATTGCGGTCACGCACTGGCTAATTATGTCTACTTCTTATGATGTTGCAGCTCTTGTTGCGTTGTATGAGGAGAACGACAAGCCATCATCTGCAGTCGAGTGAGTTGAATTGAATTTTGGCATGTTTATTTTCTTGACCGATATAGTAAA
Organism: Triticum urartu; assembly: GCF_056163025.1. Classification (NCBI taxonomy): domain Eukaryota; kingdom Viridiplantae; phylum Streptophyta; class Magnoliopsida; order Poales; family Poaceae; genus Triticum; species Triticum urartu. The sequence goes on from NC_141874.1 coordinate 716,820,317, forward strand.
GGAGTGATTCTTGTAATTGAAGCCTGGTTGGGTAGCTCTTACTTTGCTTAAAATGACAGCAAAATAATGTGTGTGGGTCGATATTCATGCTAGGACTAAGCATGCTCATATATCTCAGGTTTGTTCAGCAGAAATTGGGTGGTCCATCGATTTCCGACTATGAAAAGCTCAAAGCCGAGAAGTTGGATTTGCAACTGAAGTATAATGAGCTTTTAGAGACTCACAAGGAAACAAGTAGACAGGTAAACATGCTATCATGTGTGCAAAATACTCCTAATGCCATCAAGGAGTACAGATTATGCAATGCCACTTTACCTATTTACATGGGAGTCTCAGCTTCTAATGCATATTTGGATATCATAAAGTTGTGAAATAGCTAGGTAACTATTCCACATAGCTAACATTAGGACAGCTGAATGGTGGGCTGGGCTGTGTGCGGTGTGGTGTGCTCTTGCCACTGGAATATCAGTATTCAGTACAAGCTGCTTTACTTGTTAAGTAGTTATTCACAAAGCTACAGAAAAATAAGTTCTGTTAGATTAAATAGTTTTTTTAGATCATCTAGATGGAAATAGTTGCCTTACCATTTCCAGTCGAAGCACAGTTTACATTTGAAGGATGAACTGCAGGAGATGGTCTTGTTAGAAATTGGACCCAACCATTAATATACATTTCTCTTTGCAGTTGGAGGAACTTAAGAATTTGAAGATCGACGCACCTTGGAACTAATGGAACCAACAGGTGTTGACATAGTAGGTGTCACCAAGCAAATATATATGCCTCTTCAGTTTGGATCACCAAGTCATGTAAAAAAGAAACATTTCTTGGCTAAACTTTGCCAACCATGTGATGTAATGCATTATACGCTCCTTAGTCCCTTTGAATGACGTGCGTGTTCCACTCAAGACCAGAAGTACCAACACCTTCATGGTCACAGCTGAACTTCAGCACTATGATTCTTACTGAAGAGTGGAATCAACTCCAAGTATAATATTTGATGTTGTAGAGCAGTGCTACTGTTTGTGTTGTAACATATTTTTTCTTCCATGTATAAATTACCTGGTCAATAGCTAAAATTGCCAGGTCAAGATGTTTATAACTTCCCATTTTTGGTTATGTACATAGTTTGAAAATTTTCCATGTGTAAAAATAGAAATGAGCCATGGCCTAAATAACATTTGCCATGAGTGACAAAAGCAATGAAGGGAGATTGTCAACATAATACAGTATATTAGGAGTATATAAGAAACAGAAAACGACAGTAAAAACAGAGAGGGTGCATTTTTGGTGAGGGCGTTGACAGCAACCACCTTTCTCTCTCATGTCTATAAAATCATCATCACCAATAGCCCCACAATTCCTAATATGCAGAAAATGATACACGAAAAAGCACGGAAAAATTACAGCCTACAGGAGTTGAATACATAAATAAATATCATTGTGTACCCTGGGGATTCTGCGCACCCTGGGTATCACCCCCATCGAGATGAAGGCCTACCACGACATGTTCGCAGCACCAATTCCACCGTCTCTGCTCAAGGCCATCGCTGCCCTGGTTGATCGTGAGATCCCAGCGTGCTTCGCCCCCTCGGCGCGCGATGCTGTGGCCTGCAAAAGCTAGGCCTGCCGGTCCGTCCATCGTCGATCCTTGTCCATGGATCACGGCCTTAAGATTGCGGTTTGGGATGTTCGCAGCCTTAATTCGCACGCTAGGCGCAGTGCCATGCGCTCGCTGCTGTGTACTACTGGCGCCTTCATTGTATGCCTACAAGAAACTAAGATGGCATTGGTCTACTCGCGACATCCTCGGGTCCGAATTTGAGGACTACACCTACCTCCTGGCCGACGGCATCATCCTCGCCTGGAAGAGTGGGGCTGTCACAATCTCGGACCCCTTGTTCACCCAGAACGCGCTCACAGCCAGGGTGTCCGCGGCCAATGGGACGCCGTGGTGGCTGACGACGGTCTACGGACCTCATGTTGATGCTGACAAAATCCTTTTCCTGCAGGAATTGCGTGACATACGTGCTGTGATTTCAATCGCATCTACCGAGCCGACGACAAAAACAATGGTGGTCTAAACCGCCGCATGATGGGTAGATTTCGCCCTGCCATCAATGACCTCGAATTGAAGGAGATATACCTCAACGGACGCTGCTTCACTTGGTCGAACGAGCAATCGCCGCCTACGCTGGTGCACCTCGACCGCGTTCTCTGCATATCCGATTGGGAAGACGCACACGGCGAGCGCCATCTTTGCTGCCTTGCTTCGGTCGTGTCAGACCACTGTTCGCTGCTGTTGGACTGCTCCCCCATGCCGACGGCCCACAAGCGCTTCCACTTCGACGATTATTGGTTGCGACTGGACGACTTCCATGACATCGTCGCTGTGGCTTGGGGCTCGGTGCACGACCACGATCCCTTTCAACAGCTGGTCAAACGCCTTCAAGCCATGGCCCACCGCCTCACGGGTTGCTGCGCCAAGTCCACGGGCAACATCCGGGACAAGCTTGCCATCTCCCGCGAGCTGATCTCCCACTTCGACAAGACCCTTGAGGATCGTGTGCTCTCGCCCCCGGAGGATTGGTTGCAAAAGCAGCTCAAGCTCGCCTACCTTGGCATGGCATCCATGGAGCGCACGATCGCCAGACAGCAAGCCCGCATATCGACCCTCAAAGACGGCGATGCCAGCACAAGCTTCTTCCACTAACAATGCTCTTACCGCCTGCGGAAGAACTGCGTGCATAGCCTCACCGCGGACGGGCATGTGCTCAGAGATCATGAGGATATGTCCCATGCGACATTCTCGCACTTCGACGACTTGCTGGGTACTGCCGTGGCCCGGGATCACACCCTGGACCTTTCCCAGGTCATCGCACCTGGCGACCTAGCATGCCTAGAAGTGCCTTTCAGCCTGGAGGAGATATGGGAGTCTGTCAAGCGCATGCCGACGCGCAAGGAGCCTAGGCCGGACGGCTTTACCATGGAATTCTTGCGCGCTTACTGGAGCGTCATTGGGCAGGACATCCTTGATGTTTTCGAGCTGCTCTACATGTTGCGCGGGTGCGGGTTCAGCAAGCTTAACCAAGCTCTGCCAACCTTGCTGCCCAAACGCGCAGACGCCCACAAGCTCGGCGATTACCGCCCTATTTTCTTGATTCACATTGTGGCCAAGATCTTTGCGAAGGTCCTATCGTTGCTCCTTGCTCCCAAGCTCGACACTGCTGTCAGCCGCAACCAGAACGTGTTCATCGTCGGATGTAGCCTCCACGACAACTTCATTCTACTCTGGCAATCTCTCAAGCTGCTGCATCAACTTGGCGCATCTAGAATCATGCTCAAGCTCGACCTCACGCGCGCCTTCAGCTCCATCTCCTGGCCCTTCCTCTTCGAGGTTCTGCGCCAGTATGGGCTTGGGGATCGCTTGAGGGAATGGTCGACCATCCTCCTGTCCACGGACAATACTCGTGTCATGCTCACTGGAGTCCCCAACCCCACGATCTGGCACCACCGCGGACTGCGCCAAGGTGACTCCACCTTCCCGCAGCTCTTCGTGCTTGCGGTGGACACGCTTGGTCGACTAATGCGCTGCGCCCTCCAGGCCGGCATCATGGAGCAGCTCCACCCCCGTCACGCCATCCCGACGATTTCTCCCTACGTTGATGACGTGATTCTCTTTTGCCACGCCACGACTAATAAGGTCTCCGTTGTCAAGGGCATCCTAGACGTGTTTGGCACGGCTTCTGGACTCCAGGTGAACTACACCAAGAGCTCCGCCATGGTCCTTCATGGCGACGATTCTAGTGCGCACCTGACTGTGCTGCTGGGGTGCCCCGCGGTGGACCTACTGGTCACCTACCTCGGCATCCCGCTCACTACTCGTCGTCCCTCCGCAGCCCAGCCGCAGCCTCTTGTCGACGCGATGGCTGGGCGTCTCCCAACCTGGAAGGCATGGTTGATGAACAAGGCCGGACGGCTGGCGCTTGCCAAGTCGGTGCTCCGTGCGATTCTGATACACCAGCTGCTCGCGCCCGCGCCCCCAAAGAAAACCCTGAAGCAACTCGAGAAGATTCAGCGTGGTTTCCTTTGGGCCGGTCGCGCAGACGCCCATGGCGGTCACTGTCACGTGAATTGGCGCCGGGTTTTCCGCCCGATCGAATATGGTGGCCTAGGTGTCCGCGTTCTCGAGCGCACTGGGCTCGCGCTCCGGCTTCGATGGCTCTGGCTTGCGCGCACGGACACTAATCACGCATGGCAGGGACTGGACCTGCAATTCACCCCGGAGGAGCGCGCGCTCTTCTACGCTTCCACGACCATGGCGATCGAGGACGGCACGACCACCCTCTTCTGGGAGGACCGCTGGCTCCGCGACCAGTCCGTCTGCGAGCTAGCGCCCATGCTCTATCAGTGCATCCCCAAGAATCGCTAGAAATCGAGAACGGTGGCGGAGGGCATCACCAGCAACAACTAGGCGCGCGACATTCACTACGCCCTTGGCTTCCACGAGATTGGGCAGTACATGAGGCTATTGCACTTCGTGCAGCATGCCGCGTTGTCCAACGAGCCAGACAAGCTTCTCTGGAGTTGGACGGCCAACGTCGTATACACCGCATAGTCCTGCTACCGGGCCACCTTCCAGGGATCGACGGTCTGCCACTCTTGGAAGCTCATATGGAAGAGCTGAGCGCTGCCGAAAGTGAAATTCTTCTATTGGATGGCAAACCAAGACCGACGCTGGACTGCGGAGCGACTCGCACGCCGCGGCCTGTAGCACCACCCGCGGTGCCTTCTATGCGACCAAGAACCGAAGACAATCCGGCATTTGCTGCTCACGTGCCCTTTCGCTAGGCAAACATGGCACGAGGTCCTCTCTTGGCTGCGCTTGCCGGCACCAGCGCTCGAGCACGACGCCTCGCTCATGGACTGGTGGCTTCGCGCGAAGGAATCCACACCGCCAGCGCTCCGCAAGGCGCTGAAATCCACTGCGCTTTTGGTGCCATGGATGATCTGGAAGCATAGGAATGCGTGTGTTCTTGACCATGTGAACCCATCACTCAATGAGCTCGTAGACAGGATCAAGGACGAGACCAGATGCTGGGCAAAGGCTGGGGCTCAAGGGCTCAAGGGCTCAGGGTCGTTTTGCCATCATCTTGGGATGTCCACTGAGCTGTGTAACATTTGCCTCCTAGGAGGATGTAACTTCCCTATCTTTCCAATGCAATGGAACACAAATGCCCTTTGCGTTTTCTCAAAAAATAAATGAAAAAATAAATCAGTTGAGGTAGATACACTTTTGTTTCTTTTATATTGTACGTACTTATTTACATCTCCAATTTTTCTGTAATTATATGAATGGGCGCTGCAATGCAGAGAGTTTACCATCAGCTGTCATAATAGAAAAAGGCTATGCTCGGACAAACATCAAGCCCATTGGACCCAGGAAATAAATCAGTCGACATACTGCTGCACTACTTCCCGACAACCTTATATCAGGACTCACCTATTGGATTATGGCCAGTATATCAATTAGTTCATGCAAATTTGTCTTTCATACTATTTTGTATCTCCATATACTTATTTACCAAAGATGTAGAGGCTTATAAACGAAAAAAGCTGGATTGCTAACTTGGTCCACATAATAATTACATCATCATTATCTCTTTCCAAGGAAGAGTAGAAAGGGAACAAGATCAAGGAGCATCAACCACCCACCTAACGACGGAGTAGCTCCTCTAGAATATTGGGGCGAATGATCTTGAGATGCTTAAAGCCACAGTCAGCGTGACTGCCTTCAAATTTTGAAAAGATTTGAGGAACCTGTAGCATACCTCCTTAAGCTTGTCACAATCATGCTGCTCAGCCAGTGCCAATGTAGTCGCCGCTGTACCTACATCCATGTAGTTGCACAGCATATTCGCGCAAATCAATTTGAGCCTCTCCAAATTGTATCTGTCTGCCGCCACAAACAGATGTTGAGCCATCTCCGTGATTTCACCTTCATCTATATTAGGCAGTGTGTCCGTGTAAATAAAGTGGAGCATCATCTTGAAAACCTTGGCTTCCATGTCATCAATCTGTATACACTTTGCATCATTCTCCATCATGGGGCCGAAGAGCTGCGCCATGAACATCGGCGACCGAGCAGCGAGCAGATGCTTATGGGCCACAAAGGCGAAAATGTTTTACGGAACCATGGTTCAGCCGAACCTACGCTCGACACCATTGGTTTCTAAACACTATTCATGAGGATTCATGCATCATTAATTAAAAAATGCAGTTGACATGCATGTCTATTCATGAGGATCCATACATGGTTGATTAAAAAATGCAGTTGACATGCATGTTACATATCCACATGTAATAGGATGTTAAATCGTATTGCATAAACCATAGGTTCGGCTGAACCATAGTCCTAAATTACGTCTCTCGCCACAAAGGTCTCCCCGCGGACCTCAAAGGTCACGTCCCCGGACTCCCCGGTCTCCAAAATACGGCCAAGTTGATGAGCCATGTCAGAAGGCGGCACGATCACAAATTCTTGTGTTGTGGGCTGCTTTCGGATGAGCTTGGTGACGCTGACATCGCATCTGACGCTGAAACAATCGTCTTTAAGATGCGCCGACTTTTCCAAATCGGCCCTTGTGATGAATCTGTGAGACGTGATTCCCTGCCCACGCGCACATCATATGGACGTCATGTATGGCGTCGTGTGATTTGGCACCGGTTCGCCCGCCTGGTCCAGCAGGCTAAACCTGCATCTCATCTTGATAGCTCGCTTAGCATCAACATCATCATCATCATCATCATCATCAGTATCATAACTATGGCCGACAACATCAGCGTGGTGAAGAAATAGAGAAAAAAGATATACAGTGGGTAGAATCTCTGTCGAAACCATCAAGGTAGTAAGAGCATCTCCAGCCGCGCCTCCAACAAGGTCCCCTAAGCGATTTTTCGATCGCCGGCACCAAAAAATCGGCCCAGTCGCGCCCCAAGGGCCCAATTTTCGCCGGCTCGGGCCGAAATTGGCGCCGGCGTGCCCAACCCGAACCCGGCACGCTGGGGGGCGCCGGGCGTATCGTTTTTGGCGCGAAAGAGCCGCGGGCCCTCCTTGCCAGCGACTCGTCTCGCTTCTCGCCGCTTCGTCGTCCTCATCGCCCCGTTTCCCGCGGCGAATTAATGCCAAAGCTGTCGCGCGCTGCCGCGCCGGTCAGCCTTCGCCATTGATGCCTCACGGGCGACGCAGTGAAGGCGTGACGACGCGCGTCCCCGCGCATGCCACGCGTAGACGAGGCTGCCACGCGTGCTCGCGCCGCCTCCGCCTATATAAGCCGACCCCAGCGCGCCGGTGGCACGCACAGAGTCTCCACGGCCGACGCGCCCTATCTCCCCTTCCTCCCTCTCCCCTCGCCGTCCCAGTTCGTAGAAATGGCCGAACGATTCCCAGGCGACGGCGCGGCGGTGAACGTGTTCGGCCGCCGCCGCCTTCACGAAAACGAAGCTCGGCTCCTCTACGAGGCTGAGTACCCGGTCCCGCCGGACATGCGAGTGCCCGGGGCGTGGAGAATCAGCGCCGGCGGGGTCCCGGTGCCACCACCGCCCACCGGGGCGGCGCGTCGTGCGGAGATCGCGCGTATTCGCGCCTCTCTGCCGCGGGCGGCGAGGGAGGGGCCGCGCTACGTCCCCGACAGCCCGGTCTAGGAGCCCTACTTCCGCCACCGTCACGCCGAGCAGCTCGAGGCCACCAACGGCGCCGTGCCCTCCGGCAGGCTCAACTCCGAGGGGCGGCGCCGATGGTGGGGCGTGCCCGGCCGCACGCTGGAGGCCGTCCTCGAGTACATCGAGGGTGGCAACACACCGAGGCTGGAGTACCCCTCCCCGCCGTCCTTCTCTCAACGCCGTGGGAGTTCGTGGACGCCGAGGCGCATGGACCCCGGGGCGTCCTCCTCCTCGTCCGGTCGGTCGACCGGCTCTCCCACCCTCCGCCCCGTCAAGCCGGAGCCCCAGGAGCCCAGGACACGCCTGTCAGCCGGCGCACCCGCAGCTCCGGTATCCGCATCGCCGACTCCACCCCCGCTTCCGGGCGCCTCGTCCTCGTCGCGCCCAAGCCGGAGCTCAGTCTCCCCCCGGAGTACGAGGAGATAGCCCGGCGCGGCTTCTCCGACGCGAACGCCCTGCGGTGGGCGCGCGACGACTACCTCCGGACGGAGATGACCCGGCAGACCCGGGCCCTAGAGGAGATCGCCGCCCGCAAGCGTGGGCGCGAGGACGGGCACGGCGTTGTGATCCTCGACAGCGACAACGACGAGGACGCCGCCGGACCGTCCAACCCGCCGCGCCAACCGGGGGAGGGTTGCAGCAGGGACGGCGGCCATGACGGAGGCGACGACGACGACGGCGGCGGCGACTACACGCGGTTCTACAACCTCCACGGCATGTAGAACTGCAAGGGCGGCGGGCGATGAGGAGCGGAGAGGCGAGCGAGACGGCGGGCGGGCCTAGCTAGTAGTGTTTTTCTTTTGTAAAATATTTTAAATATGTATGAGCGGGCATGTTTGTGCCGTGTTTGGTTGAATTTGGTTTGAAGTCGCCGAAATATGCATGAACTCGCCGTGTTTGCGCCGTTCAAAAAAATCCCGTGGGCGCCGTGACTGGGTGGCATCACGCCCCCAGCGCGCGTTTTGCGCCAGTGCTCTCCTAGGGGGCGATTTTTAGCACCTCTTGAGGGCCAACCACTAGAGATGCTCTAAGCGATGCTCCAGATATGCCCTCCAACGCGTAGGACGCCGGCCGGAATAGCCCTGTAGACGCCGATTCCAAGGGTATAAGAGTAAAGAGTATCCCTGAACTGTGAGCACATGAGACCCGGACATGCCTTGCGCAACAATGGTCGACGCTGTGCGCGGCGGTGTGTCGCCGACAGCCGCGGAAGAGCTCAACATGCTAGCTAGCTAGGGTCGTCGATCAGTCGATCGGCCCGATGGATCGAATCGAAATAGAATGTTGGATCTGAATATAGGAACTGACTAGCAAAAGGGCCCGTACGTTACATCGGGAAAAAAAATATTGTAATTTTCAATGACATGACCATATTTTGCTGCATCATCGAGATAGACTATCACTCTCAATTTTTTCCTGAAATCATGAACATTTTTTTGAACTCATGCACATATGTGAAATCGTGAACATTTTTCAAATTCATGAACACTTCTACAAATTTTTAAACATTTTCTTAAATTAAGAATATTTTTTGAATACGTGAACATTTTATACTATTTGCAAACATTTTTTAAAAGATGAACATTTTATTTTTTAATTTTTCTAGAGTATTACTACTCAAATTTCAACCATATATGCCACTCAAAATTCCCTTCTCCCAAAAATTTCACAGCTATTTAGTTGAACATTAGTTGTCTGTCAAGAGACAGTTGAAAAGATGATTTTATCCATGGCCATCAGGTGCATTGCCATCTGGTGTTCATGGCACACTATCTGAAATCTTCCTAGTCAAAGGATGCATGTAAACAAAAAACAAAAAAGAACCCACCCGACCCTGTCCTTCCCAAATCCTCCCGCCGTCACCGCCAACTGCTCATCGTGCCGCCGCCATCCCTCGCCGTCGAGACCCAGCACACTGCAACCGCAATCTGCACCAGCGCGCCGCCACCGTGGACTTCTCCAGCGTGCCGCCGTCACGGACTTCCCGGTCTCCAGCCCCAGGTCCTCGTCCTCCGACCTCCCAACCCCTGGCTACCCGTTGCCCTTCCTGGTACGCTGCCCCCACCCTCCCGCACCCTACATCCACTATCCCGCCGCCGGCCACGGATCCCTCCGGCGGGCCCCATCCCCGCCCCTCCGGCCTTCTTCCACAGACCCGGCGGCGTCCTTCTTCGACAGAGCCGGCCTTCTCCCCATCCCGCCACCCCGCTCGCCGCCCGAGCAGCAGTACGTCGCCGTCTGAGCCCCCGTGCACGGCCACTGCTTTCCCTGGCGTCGTGCCCCGCCCCAACCCGCCGTCCCCGACGACCGCCTCAAACTCACGGTCACCCTGCCCGAGCCCCATCGCCGCGTGCACCCTGCACCTCGCTGCCCCTTCTACTCGCGCCACCAATGTCCTTCCGCTGTTGCTGCCGTTAGTTGAGGAACTCCAAACATCGCTGGATCCAGGATAGCGCGAGCCCGTGGCGAGGAGTTGCTGCGTGTGCGTGATGCTCTGCTGCCTCCACCCTACATCATACCCAGCGGCCGTCGAGCTCGCCGTTCGGCCGTATCTTTGGTCTGGACACGGCCTGGACCTGGAGCATGGCCTGGAGCAATGGCGCCGCTGTCCGAGGCCCGCGGGTTCAATCCCTTCTCCTGCTGGCAATTGAACTGCAGTTCCCGGGGCAGTAGAACCGCCTGTGGGGCTCGCGTCCATTCTCTCGTGTGCTCTTGCTTGCTGCCTACATGCAAGATGACGAACAAATCCGCGCGCCATCGGGAGTCAGTCCACACTTATATATACATGTATTGGGCTTGTGTGTAAATCTTGTCATAATGATATCCGAAAATAAGGTTGAAATCTCTTTTCAAAAAATGTAAACATTTTTAATATGCTTTTTATATATTTTACAATCTTTTTTGGCTTCGAGCTCCAAATTTGTGTGACTTGGTTTGTCTTTCTCTTGCTTCAGTTTTTTGCTTACGAAAGACAGAGGCTTGCCGGAATTGCATTTTGCGAATGCTTTAGTGACCCTAGTTCCACACGTATATATTGATATATTCGTGATACGTATAGATTTGTTATTAGGCGATACTAAAGTACAATAAATTATTTTGCGGTATTAAATTATTTTAATGTCAGTTTTGAATATATTTTTCTTATTTTTGTCTCATTGTAGCCCGAGGTCCAAATTTATGAATGACTTGGCTCCAATTAACATTGTGGCTCTGCAGAATCGTTGTCGTGCAGCATCATTCAGCAGCTCCACACAGCCTCCGGCCACAGCCCACACACACGCTCGACTCCTTGTGTGGTTGGGCCTTTTTTTAGATTGGGCTTAGGTTTTTTAGATGGCCTGGCCGGTGTTCAGTTTTGATATATTGGCCAGTGTTCTGTTTCTTTAATAACCGGTGTTCAGTTCTGATACGTATACGTATTTGGCTACAGCTTGGTCGTTTGACTTGCCATGTCCGATTGAAGTAATGCACGTTCCGTTGTTTTTTAATTTATGTCTCCCTGCCGTTAGGTGCACATAGAAACGTGATAGGTTTTTTTTAGGATGAAACGTGATGGACTGTGGTTCTAAGTTTCCGATTCAGTACAGATAATTTGGCGTACGTGTCCGTTAGTCTGCTATAGTTTCTACTTTTCTATTTTAATTCTTTTTACCTTATATGCATATACACCCTCCGTCCGGGAAAAGTTGTCCACAGCGTAATGTAATGTCAATTTTTCAAAAACACCCTTATAACTTCAAATTTGTTACAAACAGGTCACCATATAGGTCGCGTCTTCTTCCTTCTTCCTCCGCCCGTCGCCGGCGCGCGTCGCCAGGGCCAGTCGTCAGCCCAAGACCTGCGCCGCCCAATTGCTTGCTCCGCCGCCGCACTGGACGTGCTCCTCCGCGACCCAGGACCCGCGCCGCCCTGCTTGCTCCGTTGCCGCACAGGACGTGCTCCTCCGCGGCCCAGGACCCGCGCCGCCCTGCTTGCTCCTCTGCCGCCAAGGACCTGCGCCGCCCTACTTGCTCCGTCACCGCACAAGACGTGCTCCTCCGCCGCCCAGGACCTGCGTCGACGATATCCCCTCCTTCCTCGCAGGGCCTGCGCCGCCGCCGGCCAGGACCCGCGCGCGCCTGGGTCTCGAGCGCCTGGACCACGAGCTCCCGCCGCGCCTGGACCACGAGCTCCCTCAAGCTCATCCTCAAGCTCTTTTGCGATCCTGGACCTCAAGCTGGAGCCCCTTCTGCTGCTTCTCGGCAACTTGCTGCTCCTCCCCTGCTCGTGCTGCCGCCCGGAGATCCCCTTCTCGTGTGCTGCCGCTTGAGGTCCCCTACTCGTGCTGCTGCTGGTGAGAACAAGTACAGGGTTCTGTAATTTGTTCATCTCCAGTGCCTTGCTTGCTTGCTCTGTTATTTAAAACATAACTGATCTATGTACATTGCTTGCTTGCTTGCTCTGTAATTTGAAAAAATTCAGTTAACATTGATGTTGATTTCTGATGGACCAATCTTTAGTACTGCCAAAAAAATGTTACAGAGGGGCAGAATCATTCATGGCAGTAAAAAATAAGTCATGGGCAGAATCATGAGATGATGAGAAAGGTTATAGAGGTCAGAATCATTGACAAAAGAAGGAAAAAATCATGTACTAAATTACAACAAATTCAGGCCAGATTTAGCCAAATTGGAAACATTATTTGGAATTCTTCTTCTTCTACTCTTGCTAGCAGTGAGCAGTGAGATGGGAAGACAGATTATCTTCTTAGTTGAAAGCATTTTATTCACATAGTCCTAAAATTTATAAGCTGAAAATACAAGCTTCTTCTACTAATTCTTTGAACTTTGATTAGTCCTAGTCTGAACATGTCACAACATTTCTGTCAAAATCTCAGACTTGACAATAAATCTCAGATTATTTAGGAACACACTATTAACTGAATTTACACTAAGATTTCTTGTTAACCTAATTTACACTAAGATTTCTCACTCCATTACATAATTCTGATTGTTAACTGAATTTACAGAATAATAGTTTCATTTGCATAATTACAGTGAAGTTTCAGTAACTACAGTAACTGAATTTATAGTAAGATTTCTCACTCCATTACTCTGCTATTAACTGTATTATTCTGCTGTTAACAATCAGAATTGACACTATATTATTCAGTCAAGTTGATGTTCAGATCCTGTCATTTTGTTCCAAAACCTGTCAATTTCTGTCAGGTTTTGATCTGTCAAGTTGATGTTCAGTCAAGTTGATGTCAAACTTGACACATAAATAAAATTTGACATCAATGAAATTTAGACAGTGAATACAGTTTGGACAGTACTCCACTATCATATTTTCAGTGAGTAAAATTCAGTTTTGACAAATTGAAGCCTACTCTATTCTACAGAAAATGTTGTAGAGGATGTTATTAACTTTTCTGATGTTGTAGAGGGAGTAATAGATATTCATAGTTCTATAACTACTGCCATGGTCTACTAACAGAAGATAATTTCAATATTCAAAATGTGTACCTGCACTAGTTGTCAACAAGAAATACAGTAAAAGTTGAGATGTACTCATGGCCCCTGCTTTTGTTTGCTTTTTAATTCCTGCCCTGGTCCCTGCAAAAAAGAGAGATGTAGTAGGACCTGTAGTTGCTTATGAACAAGGAGTACTTTTAATATCTACTTTTCTCTTTCTTGGTTTCTTTGCTTTTTGTCTAGGATTCTTCATGGTTTTCTTGTTATGATTATATGCTCACCATTCATCTTTTGTATACTCTTGTTATGAGATCGGATAGGAGCACACAACTATGGATTTGAATTTGATGCCGGAAGAGGAGGACGAAGCTCAAGAAGAAGAACAAGCTCAGCAGGGTGATGCTATTGATTTGAACTTGATGCAGGAAGATGAGGACGAAGCTCAACAAGAAGAACAAGCTCAACAGGGTGATGCTATTGATTTGAACTTGATGCCGGAAGAAGCTCAAGAGGCACAAGGAGATGCAGAATTGGAAGAAGCTCAAGAGGCACAAGGAGATGCAGAATTGGAAGAAGCTCAAGAGGCACAAGAAGATGCAGAATTGGAAGAAGCTGATGCACATGGCAATCCAAGAGGCAAGGACTTGACAGACAAGGAGAGACATGGTGTTTACTTTGCTCTGCGAGTAATCGAGCTTAGAGATGGACAGGTTCACGTGTATGACAAGGTGCTCATTGCGACGATGCTGAATGTTCACCCGCGAACAGTTACAAGAATATGGAATCTAGCCAAACGACAACTTGCGGCAGGCCAAGAAGTTGATGTTTCAAGCAAGAAGAACAAAAGTGGTAGGAAGAGAAAAGAACTAGATCTGTCGAGAACAGCCACAATCCCCTTGAACAAAAGAAGAACAATCCGGTCTCTAGCAAGGTGTTTAGGTGTGCCCCGATCAACCCTACATGACAGATTTCAATTGCAAGAGCTGAAAAGCATCACAAGCACCATCAAACCCACCCTCAAGCCACAGAACAAGATAGCGAGACTAAAATTCTGCCTATCCATGATGGATGAAAGATGGATATCAAGTCCTTGGCCCAGTTTCAAGCCAATGACAAATATGGTCCACATCGATGAGAAATGGTATGACATGACCCGAGTGAAGAGTAGCTACTACGTACTGCCTGGAGAAGAAGAACCAAACCGAACTGTGCACAATACTCATAGCATTGGGAAGGTAATGTTTCTAACAGCTGTAGCCAAACCTCGCTACAATGAAGATGGGGAGATGATATTTGATGGGAAACTTGGCATTTGGCCGTTCGTGGTACAGACCGAGGCACAACGAACAAGCCAGAATAGAGATAGGGGGACAATAGAGTTGAAGCCGGTCAAAGTTACTAGACCTGTGTGCAGAGATTACTTGATCAATAAAGTAATCCCTGCCATTCAAGACAAATGGCCGGACGGTGACGATGACACAACGATCTTTATTCAACAAGATAATGCAACACCGCATGTCCTCCCTAATGATGCTGGTTTTCTAGAAGCCGTGGCACAGACAGATCTGGATATTCGATTATTGCAACAACCACCAAACAGCCCTGAGCTCAATGTTCTGGATCTTTGTTTCCACTGCTCCCTCCAATCCCTAACCGACTGCAGAGCGCCTATGAATATACAGGAACTGGTACAGGGTGTAGAGGAGGAGTTTGAGAACTACGATCCCCATAAGCTGTTGAAAAGCTTTATGACGTTGCAAGCAGTCATGGTGGAAGTGATGAAAGATCAAGGAGGAAACAACTATAAGCTGCCGCATCTACACAAGGACCGTCTACAAAATGCTGGAGAGGAAATAACCGGTGACTGGCCTGCCAATCGGGTATAGTTTTGCTTGTCTGATCAGGCAAGGGAGTTAGGCCCTCGTCACCTACTCAAGAGAGCATGCACGACACATTTGCCCGAGCAATGATGTCCAAGCTCTCCCTGATAAGTGTTGATGCCGTCAAGATAACGTAACGGTCATATACGTGCTTTTCTTTCCCCTCTTGTAAGGTGACTAGGGCAAAGCCTTCCTCCCCTTGATCTCTGCCGATGAGCCCGTGGATTCGCCTCCCATCTACATGCCTCTCCGGCGGCCAGTGGCGGGGAGGGGAATCCTGGTACCTCAGCTTTGGCGCGGCTAGTAGATATGCAGTGTTTCCTTGCTGTCTGATCAAGGAAATCTGATGGAAAATATATAGGGTGGTTGGTATGAGTACAAAGATCAACATCGGGACATTGCAAAAGTTCTACCGCAATAAGCATTCATGCAGCCATGATAAATTTTTGCCTCGGTTTTTGGGAGGACTGAATACTGGTGATCAGAAACCTTGGGTGTGTTTGGATGGTGGCCAAAATCAACCCTACTAAAAAAATCATGACCAAAATTTTGGTCTATATTTGGATGGCAACCAACTTTTTGGCATGCCAATACTTCTTTTACCAATCTAGTTCACTTTTCTTGCCAATGTCGGCCAATTCGTGGGCAAGCAACTCCACCAAAATTTTGGCCAGCCAACTATATGCTAGGGTAAAGCTAGGCTAAAAGCAAACATACCTCTTGTCTTGGATAAAGAAGCCAGCTGGCTTAAGTGTTATGGAAAATACTACCATCTAGTTTTCAAAACAAATAGCAATTGCGAAGAATTAGGTGAGGCGGCTACCTGGTTTGAGCATCAGCCCAAACCAAAATAGTCTTCCATTCCTTGAACCCCTACACCCCAATACTTTTTGTAATGTAAAAGTAAGATGTAAAGAATGCCAATTGCAGTCATGAACTGTGTACTATAGCTGCAGGATAGTTCTAAGAAAGGACATGACATGCACCATTGGCACTTAGCAGACATGTTCATAGAAAACAAGTAGCAAGAAAAATAACAGATTGCCACATGGCTTTGGCATGAACAATTTGTGTGCAACTGCATTCATTCCAGAAAAAACATCTATATTAACAGAAAGGGAAATTTTGTCTATTTCATAATCATTGTTCAATTTGAAGCTCATAAAAATATGTCATGATCAGCTGTAACAACAATCTAAAGTGTCAAACAGGTATGCCAGCCCAATATCGCCTGTTGTAAACAGTAAACATGGGCAAACTTAACAAGACATCAACTCTTAACAACATGATACACTGACCATTTCATCACTCTGTGTTAACCATCGATATCGGTTCCCAATCTAGTAAGTTTCTATTCTTAGCCAATCCTGATACTGAAATGTGTTACCTGCATTGCGCAGCGATTTTCCCCTTTCCCATCTTTAGGTCGTTTCTCACCACAAGCACCTGCACCAGCAAGAACATCAGCCAAGTTATTTCCCATTCCCTCCCCCAAATGAAAATTACCAAAATCCGAGTAAAGGGAAGAAGTGTTGGCTAGAAAGAAACTCCAATACCATCTTGAAATCCTCTATTATCTTGGCGACGTTCTCGATCTCCAGGGGGGCGGCGGCGGTCTGGACCTGCGCCCTCTCGGCTTCCCTGGCGGAGTCGGACTTGGTCACCACGTTCCGGGACCAGAACAGCAGCCTGAGCCCGGTCCGCTTCCGCCCGGCGGCTCGCTTCGCCGGCCGGGCGCGGCCGGAATTTTCGTCATCATCTTCGTCCGAGTCGTCCTCGGAATCGTCGTCGCCGGAGTCGGGGGCGGCGGCGGCGTGGATGGGGAGGCGGGCGAGGGCGAGGAAGTAGCCGAGCGCGAAGCAGCCGGCGGCGCCCGCGATAGCGGTGGCCGCGCCAGGGAAGGAGACGGCCACGGGAAGAGATAGGACGGAGGCGGAGGCGCCCATCGGGGTCGCCGTCGCCGGTGGCGGCGGCGGCGGCGGCGGGGCGATGGGGCGAGGGGTAGGGGAGAGAGGAGTGGGAGGTGGTTTGGGTGTTACGACACCGTGGGGTTTGGGGATTGGTGGTTTTGGCGAGGTGAAGCTGACACGCGGGGCCCACGGTTCAGTGGGTGTGTCCTGCCCAGCGGCGTGGTTTTTTTTTTACAGGAAAAAAAAACAAAGCCGCTGGGCAGGACACACGGTTCAGTGGGTGTGTCCTGCCCAGCGACATGGTTTGGTGAACGCGCCGCATTGATCGATTGAAAATTTGTAATTAAGTGTTCGATGTTGTTTTTCTTTGGACAGCGAGCGTGCAACGCTGCTTGATTTTGCTTGTCAATTTTTGATAAGCTTAGAAAATGCCAAATGTTTTTGGCATCAGTCATGCTCTCAGCACTACATAATACTAGTTGGTTGTTTTTCACGTTAAGATGTGTATTGTCAGAGTCCTTATTTTTAGAAAAAGACATCGTCCGAGCCTAAGAAAAGGCTCAAACCTAGCCCGACTTACAATTACCAAAACCCCAGACAGAATTACAATGATCAACCACTTACAAGCATCAGAAAGAAATAAAAAAGAAACCATGGTCAAACAACCTCAGACGACAGATGCATGCTGCAAATAAGTTTGTGCACAGACCGAATACAACACAAGCAACTACCAAGATGAACCAAGGAAATGAACTTGATTCGTCGGGGTCTTCGTCCGCTAAAGCAGCTAGCACTAGACAAGCAGCACAAAACTTGTTGGGGGCTCCAATGTGAAAGGTGACGGCCCAAGTCCATTCCTGAATGATGAACAACATGGGCACATCGACATCCATTCAGATCAAAAGGATACCGCACCGTCGGAAGGAGAAGTGGTTCCCCCGAGAATCCGAATGGTCGTGTGGCAACCGGGAGCACCATAGGAGGGACACAACAAGCAGACCATAGTTAGCTCCATCAGAGGTCTGTCGTCGCTATTGCACGACCACGAAGGGGACCCGCACTTCAGAAAAGGAACACGAACCAAATTGACACGGCAAGAGAGCTCGACACCGTCACATTATCGACCCTGAAGAACGAAGCCGCATAATATAATGACAGGAGTAAACATACCTACTTACGGATCAAGGCCAAATAGCATGGAGACCCTCTCCAACAGGGGTGGATCAATACGATAGAATTAAATGTCATTATATTATTTATAGAAAACAAAAGGAAATATGTTTGGGTGAAACACAAAATGCCACGTGATTATAGATTATATAATCTATAGTTTTTTTTAATTTGTAGCAACACATGCCGCCGTTGAACTTGTATATATAGCTTAAATTCAACACATAGTTGTGTCTATTCATAATGACCCTTTGGTGGAGGCGCCGAAGATGTCGTTGCGGTCGTTTTTATCCGCCACACAGTGGGTTTTTTCATGCCAGAGTCTTTGGTTGGAGTTGCCGATGGGGTCTCCGCAATTTGTTCACTCTTCTTGTGACTTATGCCTTGTAATTTCCCCTTCACGTTTTCAACTCCAACGGTTTCCAATCCCTTATCTGGCAAAGTAGCTCCCTCCTCCCCCTTCTTATCCAAATCCATGTTTACGGCTAGAACACTTTGCAATTTCCTTTTACTATTATTAGCAAAGGCGGTAATCTCTTTATTTAACTTATTTAATTTTTGAATCTGACCGCTTAGTTTCACATTGTCATCCAGAACAGTTTTCATCTCCTTCTCTGTCTCCTTGGCTTGCTCCTCGGACATTTTATTCTTCTCCTCTGAACCCTCCAGCTTACGGTGTAAAACTATGTTTACACCTGCAACCTTTTCACAAAAATATTTCAGCTTCACTGCTTGGCCCTCTACTACCTGGAGCTGATCGTTCAGTTTCCTGTTCTCAGCCACAACACTCTCCATTTCACTTTCTGCCTCCTTTGCTCGGTCCTCGGCCTTTTTATTCTCATTCTCTAAAACCTCAATCTTATTGTGCAAATCCATGTTCACAGCTGCAACACTTCCTGAGAAGAAATCCAACTGTAAAACTCGGTCCTCGGCCTCCTTTTTATTAATTTCAGATTCCTGAAGCTGAGCATTCAGCTTCATGTTGTCAGCCACAGCACTTTCCATTTCTTTTTCTGCCTTCCTAGCACGTTCCTCAGCCTCCTTCTTATCTCTCTTTAACTCCTGTACCTGATCGTGTAGTTTCATGTTCTCAGACACAAAATTTTCCAAACTCCCTTTCCATTTCCTACCCAGATCCTCCATATCTTTCATTATCAGCAATGGTAGAGCTATACTGCTCTCATTGACCTGGTTCTGCGGTTCTACCTGCAAGAAATTTAATTAGCCGTAAAACAATCTGTTGGACTATCTACAAGTGCATTATGAACACATAGAAATAACGTACAATTTATTTATTTTTGAACCATGCACGAGGACTCTATGTGAATACTCCCTCCGTCTCATAATATAAGAACGTTTTCCAAGCTAACATAGTTTGAAAAACGTTCTTATATTATGGAACAGAGGGAGTAGATAGAAACATAAAGTCAGATTACAAGCGACCCAAGGAGAAACGAAAACAGGCTCTTTGAAGACTGCTAATCTAGCTACAACCAAAGTAGAAGAGCAGTTGCACAGCAGGGAAGAAGTAGCATGTCATTGGCTAGCACCTAAATGTTGAAAAACATGCTGATCTAACTACCTGCTTGTAACAACAGAGCATGCTGAAAAACCCGCCACTATCCAATACCCTGCTTGTTACTAACTGAAAAACCCGCCACTTATTCACAAACTAGAAGTTGCTACCAGGGACTTTATGTTCGCCACATGGGTGGCGTTTTAGACATAGTCTCTATTCTTCCTGGTTATTTTAGGCATTTGTGCCTATATTTGTTAACATTCTTATCACTATGAAACTACGAACAATCCTAAACTGTTGGATGTGCATCTATCCAAAAAGCCAAAGAGCGCGCATCTGGGTGAAGCTCTTGGTAACCTCACGCCAAAACCATGCTCTTGGATCATTAAAGAAAGGGAATTTTCACTAACCTGAATGTCATCTGCATTCCCCTTCTTGTTGTCGATGCGTGGATTATCTCTCCTCCAAATCCATGGTTTCTGTGGTTTATCTAACGACCAAAGCCCTCGTCGTGCCTTTTTCGCCTCTCTCTGCCACTGAACAAAACAATTGATTAAAATGTGAGTGAGAAACACATGCCATGTATAATTAAGGATGAGAAAATCACACATTATAGGCATTCGCTTTGGAGTTTTGACCATTGGTTAATAACAAACCGGCATCATATGCTAAGTTATGGGGTATCAAAAGTGCTTGTAAGAATTATGTTGAAGATGCTAGAATGATTTGAGGGGGGTGGGGGGGGTATCAAAAATGGATTGAGATCAGATATCTTACTTTTGCAAATTCAGGACGTTTGTCGCACATTTTGTAGTGCCAGGCAAAGCCCCCTTTCAGCATTTGTTCCTGAAGAATTTAGACACAAACATCACAGAACTGCAGGGGGAAAAGATGTACAAGCTAGATCATATTTTCTTTTTTTCGATAAAAGATCAGATCTTCTTTCTCACTTGGATAAAGACACCGTCACAGTAGATGTCACCAAGAGATCGTCCATATTTGTCTGGCCCATACACAAGAATCGAAACACGCTTCCCCCCAATAAGCCTCACCAATTCATCCTTTGACTCCATGCCATATTCCATATCCAGCTCCGGTGCATCAATCCCCCTATTGATTCACAGAAAGTAAATGCACTCTTCTCTTGAAGCCTATTGTAAAAGCCGATGGCACGACATATGATCATTAATTAATTCTCATAAGACAATATGTACTAGTTACTATAAACTTTGACAAAATAGATAAAAAGTACGAGTTGTGACTTGAGCCAAATAATGCCAGTCATCGGTAGAGACAAGACCCTAGGTTTGCCCTGGTGGTCAAATCTGGCAAGGACAATGTTTGTGCGGTGTTACTTTCATGAAGGCATTGCTGGTGAAGGCATTGTTGCTACCATCTTGGGGTGAAAATAGAGTATGTAGTCTTTGTTGACTGAGTCTGGCAGCGGCCAGGCAAGTCTCGATGGAGATGTTGCTTTATAAATAATATAAAACAACTTTTTATGTGTAGATACAGTCCTAAGGTCAAACACAAGTTAATCAGTAAATATAATGTACAAGTATGAGTTATTTTGGTCTTGATATTTGAACACTTTTGAAGATGAATTCAATATTATATGTTTCAAAATATTATGTTATAATTTCTTTATAATTCAAATTTGTATTAAATATCCTTAAATAAATTGTAGCTATAACACTAAAACTACCATTTAATTCTAGAAATAGTACTACGAAGTTTATTGTTTATTAAATATATGTTTCGGCATTTGAAAAGAAGAATGCATTTACATAATTAAAAAATATATTTTATGTACTAAAATTGAAACTCCCAATTACATGTCTACATTTGAAATTTGACAATCTATCAAACACATCTGCCAATTCAATAGACACAATCCTCACTAGTACAAACATGTACTCCCTCTGTAAAGAAACATAAGATCATTTAGATCATCTACTTTAGATCATTTAGATGATCTTATATTTCTTTACAGAGGGAGTACTTAACAAATCCCCTCAAGGATGAGACACTATCATAGATTGGGATGCTTCCAATATGAATCAGTGTGTCAGTGATAACATGTCAATAGTGACAACTTGCAAGTGTTACCTGCCTATGATGTGTTTGTTGGGAGCGACAGAAGAAAAAAAGCCAACCGACAGTGCTGGTGAATGGCTACAAATTTTGCATGGAATGTCCATTTGGGCTCCATGAGTACTCAAAATGACCATGTGGACAATGGAAATAGGACTAGCTCTATACAATATGCTAGATGTTGCCATTTACAAGGCTAGCTAGTTAGGTACATTGAACTTTAAAAACAATACCATCCATGTAAAGAATTAACAATATACATACTTCATTCTAATTTTGTATTTCGGTGGATCTCGGATGTTTGTATCACCTGCAATCCTGCTCACAGAAATACTGAATGAGACGAGAGAAAAATACTCCCTCCGTTTCTTTTTACTCCGCATATAAGATTTGGTCAAAGTCAAACTACACAAAGTTTGACCAAATTTATATAAAAAAATATGAATATCTACAATACTAAAACTATATAGTATGAAAATATGTTTCATGGTGCATCTGATAATATTGATTTCATATTGTGAATGTTTATACTTTTTAATATAAACTTAGTCAAACTCTACAAAGCTTGACTTTGACCAAACCTTATATGCGAACTAAAAAGAAACGGAGGGAGTATATCATGAAAGCTCGTGTTTCCGTTAACGTAATTGAATTTGAATTTGAATTTAAATCCAACTTTTGCTCAGTTCAGTGAGAGATTTAGATGTTTTCACAAATTCTCTAGATGCATAGTATATTCACATATGCAGCACAATTAAGCATTGTGATTTAATTAGTTTTAGTGAGACCAAATTCACTAAAAAAATATTGTTTACTCTTATCAACAAATATTTCACATGTGCATATTGAAGTAGCTAGTTTTCCAGCGAGGCAGGGAGAGGAAATTAAAGCTAGGTCATATATTTGAAGTGAGGGAGCAGGGACAGGAAACTAAATCTAGCTAGGTTGAGTTAATTTGCATATACCTCTCCTCATAAGCAGTGAAGCCATCGCCGTCTCCAATGCACTTTCGATTAACCTGTGCGCGTGTTTATCCATGCATGTAACAAATTAAGATCACTTTACTAGATGCTGGCGGTAACAAACTAAACTTAATCAGGGTTGTGAATGATGGATTATCGTATCTGACCCGTGACGTTTTGAGCACGGACTGCACACCCTCCGGCAGCGACTGTGGCGGCGGGCATGGATGAGGAGGATCACTGGGTTTTGGGATATTCTGTTCTGTTGCAGGCCCGAGGATATCTATCCTGCTGCTGGTGCCTCCA
Source organism: Triticum urartu (assembly GCF_056163025.1). Classification (NCBI taxonomy): domain Eukaryota; kingdom Viridiplantae; phylum Streptophyta; class Magnoliopsida; order Poales; family Poaceae; genus Triticum; species Triticum urartu. Next base: position 716,843,330 of record NC_141874.1, read on the forward strand.
TCTGTAGCAGTACTGTTTGTCTTGCAATTTTCCAACTGCAAGAGCATACACAAATTAGGCACAGGTGAATCACAAAATTTATTAAAAAAAACACTATACTAATTACATACTCCCTAATAATTTCCACGTTGATCAGAGAGAAAAAATTACAAGCCAGCCATCGTGAGGACTAATGTTTTATTTCAGGTTTTAGTCCTACTCCCCTAAAAAAAGGTTTCAGTCATATTGACTTTAAGTGGAATATGAGTGGTGACCGGCCCCTACCTACAACTTTTCAAGTTGCCTACCTCGAGCTTTTAGCAGGTTTTTGGTGAATTCAAGATTCATGTTGAGTGTAGGAAAATCATACAATTAAGATGGGAGCAGGCAAAGGTATTCTTGTGTGAAATTCGATGAAAGATCCTAAACCCAAACTCCTTCAAAAATCCACTCTAACCACCTAAAAATTTTCAGAAGCGTAGTACAGTCTAGTAATGATGCTCAACTTTTGACCACCTGAATTTCATCACAAAACCGACATAATCTCAGCGTTACAAATCAACAAATTTCTTGTATTGTCATCTTCAATGCAGATAATGAAAGAGTTGTTTCATCCAAAAGAAGTTTGACCAGGAATTGAAATAGGTGCAACAGCGATAAACTTCACACGCAAAAAAAATGCTGGCTTGCCGTGGCCGGAGCACAGGTATACGCACTAGGCAAGGAAGCACGTACCATGGAGGTTGCCTCGACGGCATGCCATCCGCCGAGTGGCTGCGGCTGGTCTTCCACAACGCCGGCCTGGAGCTCGAGAACGGAGACCACCTGTAGCTGCTGGTTGTCACCGCCGCCATGGTCATCTTTCTTGACGCCGGCCTGGTGTATGTTCCCCATGAGATCTAATATTAATCAGTGCTATGGGTAGCTCCGTCCTCTATGCTTCTGCTTTGTTTTGTTTCGGGAATCCCGGCTACCTTAAATCTGTGTGCTACTTGGTGGGCAGGTGAAACAGATCATATCGGAAGCAAGTGGTTGGGAGGTGGGGTTGATGTCTCTAATCTAAGAAAGTGGAAAGACTCCATTGCACCCAGCAAAAGCATGGTAGCATCTTCTGCTTTTTGATTGTTTTGCCTGTGGATATAGACATCATGTACTATATATGTACGGGAGGGTATATATATATTAGCCAATTCTTATCCTTCTTCTGTGTTGAGAACGGGTTTGTAAACCAAGGCCTTTTTGATTCGTGGAAACACTCACATGCATGTATACGATTAATTCGTCGAAACACTCGCATGTTTGGGCTTTCAAACATGAAAGAGAACAAAATTTTCTATGAACAATGATTTCATGGAGGTACGTCATTTCATTGCGACTCAATAATGTGAATGAAAGCCGATCGGATTCCTCGCCCCAATCAGATGGATTGCTCTCTTTTGTTCGTACCTTCTGTTGCTTCGTTAGTAAGCAAGCCATGCATGTTCTTTTGTCACGTCAGCTAATCTACAAACTGGACAAACATCTACCGACTGGTCTCAGATCATGTGATCAAATCTAACTTATGATCTCTCTCAAAAACAAGCAATCTAACTTATGATCAGACTCGTCTCTCCAGTCCAGACACACGTGCATCTCTCCAGCTCAAGGTGGAAACAAATATCCTTGATCATTTGGTTAGTTGCTTATTATTGTGCAGTGCCGCACAATTGGAAACCAAATACTGCATGGTGTCGTTTCTTCTCTCTTCCCAAACTCTTTCAGAACCGCCCTATTTTTAACGACATCCTGATTTACAGTTACTGCAAATAGACAACTCGTAACAAAAACATGCAAATAGTTAGTCACCGATGTGTGCTTAATACTCCCTCCGTTCCAAAATAGATGACCCAACTTTATACTAAGAGGGAGTATATTGCAAAGAATCCGGACCACGTTTTCGGAAGATGCAAACATAGCGTGCGGCTTCCCAGTCATTTTGCAGGAGTAAAATGCAGTAGCGGCTGCCCAATCCCTTCACAAAGATTGAAGCGCACAAATACAATGGAAAATAGAAACTAAGGAATGTTAGTGGTGAATCTTCCAAAGTAGATGGCATCATGTGCAACAAACTTTAGCCCTTAGCCTTATCTTTAAAAAGAATTTTTAATATTTCCATCATAGTGCTTAACTGCATTTCCTAGACCATCACCTCTGCGAATTGCGATACAATGTTCCCATAGGAATTTGTAAAAAGGTGCCCCTACTCTGTTGTGCGTGGCCATATGTGGCATCGATAATACTAAGGCTGGCCATAGTGGGGAGTAACTTAGACTAGTCACATGCATATGTTACTAGTCTATGTTACTACCTCTATAGTGCATAGTATCATAGATTAGTATCATAGATGATCTCATTTATTGTCATGCATGACACATAGTAGCACCACATTTATTATGTTACGGTATCTACCTATGTTACTATAACCATCTCTCTCTTCTTTAATTGACTGCCACATAAACATGTTTGCGAGTCCCAAGTACATGATACTATGTTACCCCCACTATGGCCATCCAAAAACAAAGGATACTGTGTTTAGCCACTTTTGAAGAAGCTCTCCTGGTTGGCAAGTAGATCCCCAGGTTGAGAAGTACTCTCTTTGTTCATAAATATAAGATGTTCTGACTTTTTACTGAATTAGATGTATATAGACATGTTTTAGTGTGTTTGTTCACTCATTTCAGTCCATATTAAAATATCCAAACATCTTATATTTGTGAACGGAGGGAGTGGTTCAAGAAACCATATTTTCTCTTCTCCTGCAAAATTAAGCATTATGGCAGAATTAATCCATCAGTAACGTTAGCCACACAAACTTAGTGGAGTTCTCTCTAGGTTAAATGTGTTTGTCTTGCCTCTTCATCACCATAACTCATAATAAGAGCACTAAGGAGTAAGGAACGACTGTCCAGGACAATGCTCTGACCATTGATAAGCAAAACTGATCTACGAGGAAGAAATCGCAGTGTGCCATGCATCTTGCTTGACGTCATTGAATTTGGAATCCCACCTAGCGCTCCATGTTCTGCGTGATCAAACCTTCCTTTCGCTCCCCGGCAGCACGTGCGCCACTGCGACACGACCGAAATTAAAAACAAAGATCAGAGGCAACCCAAACCGCTCTGGGCTTCAGGAATGTATGCAGGTGACACAATATGTGCGGTTGTTGAATCTATACATCTATTTTTTGACTGCATTGTTGCAGCGAAGACCGCATTGGCAAAATGCCCTCGTTCACATCCAAGGTCGTCGAGGTCGATGGGTTCTCCTGCCGGGTCAAGGGATAGTTTGAACGAACTTGCGGCTGCAACGTGCAGCTGCCAACATGGAGACCGTAGGGCCCATTGTACCATGTTCGCACTAGGGCTTCCGAGATGCTAGGGCCGGCCTTAGGATGTTACAAATCTTACTTTCTTGCCAAAAAAGAAAACAAATCTTACTTCCTTGTCTACTAGTGTTGAGTTTCCATATTTCCATGCTTCCTACATTCTTGCTTGTTGTACTGCATTCAACAAACAAGCATTCTTAGTTCTAATGCCTTGCTTCCATACAATTATTTTTCATCAGATAGCGAGTGCATTTGTTTATTTCATCTAATCCATTTTTTTCAGATTTGCTAACATATTACATTTCATATATATACTGCATATGCGTTGGTCTACCATCGCAGAAAATATTGAGATATGACAAAGCTTGTGTAACCAAAGCATTGAATGATAAGCAATGAATCTTTACTAATTTCTGTATGAAGCAAATTGAATGACACATCGGATGATAAGCAATGAAGCTCTATTATGTTTTGTGGAAAATATTGAGTATGAAGCACCGACGTGAAGAAGTGTTTCATTGACACTGAAAAATGTTTCCATTACAAAACATAAGTATGCGCCCATTGGTTGAAAAAATGTTTGCACCAATAACTTCAATGGAATGTGACAAATGTTGGGCTATGGAATAGAATCAATCATGGGGTAATTTTACCTCGCAAAAAAAATCATGGGGTAATTTGGCTGAATAATTGTTTACATCAATAGCTACATAAATTGTTTTCATCTCATGAAAAAATGTTTCCATTGCAATTCAAAAAAAGAAAGGAAAATGCTTCCATTGCCATATGTGTTACGGAATAGAAACAATCAGGAAGATTTTGGAGATTCGTCACCTACAGTAGAAGCATCATCTATGGGGGTTATACCTTAGAATTTAGTGGTTATGTTTCCTAAAAGATCAGATGTAGTGATTCTCACAAGTAATGCTTCCATCATCGTTGGTGCTTGAACCTGCTAACCTAGCGTGCTTTAAGAAAGCAATGCAACAAGGAAGCAACGTCTTAGGGAAAAAGAAACAGATGGAGAGAGATAATAACCTGAGCGTGGGTTACCGGAGCAGTTAGGAAGCATTCAATTAGCGGCTACAACTAATCTCACGCGGGCCTACAGTAGTAGATCCAACATACATCCTGCTTCTAATCCAAATATCCAATGGCTAATGACTAGTCTGATACTCCCTCCGTCCTATAATATAAGAGCATTTTTGACACTCGTCGAGTGTCAAAAATGCTCTTATATTATAGGTCAGTGTCAAAAATGCTCTTATATTATACTCCCTCCGTTCGGGAAAAATTGTCCACAGCGTAGTGTAATGTCAATTTTTCAAAAACACCCTTATAACTTCAAATTTGTTACAAACAGGTCACCATATAGGTCGCGTCTTCTTCCTTCTTCCTCCGCCCGTCGCCGGGGCGCGTCGCCAGGGCCAGTCGTCAGCCCAAGACATGCGCCGCCCAATTGCTTGCTCCGCCGCCGCACTGGACGTGCTCCTCCGCGACCCAGGACCCGCGCCGCCCTGCTTGCTCCGTTGTCGCACATGACGTGCTCCTCCGCGGCCCAGGACCCGCGCCGCCCTGCTTGCTCCTCCGCCGCCAAGGACCTGCGCCGCCCTGCTTGCTCCGTCACCGCACAAGACGTGCTCCTCCGCCGCCCAGGACCTGCGTCGACGATATCCCCTCCTTTCTCGCAGGGCCTGCGCCGCCGCCGGCCAAGACCCCCGCGCGCCTGGGTCTCGAGCGCCTGGACCACGAGCTCCCTCAAGCTCATCCTCAAGCTCTTTTGCGATCCTGGACCTCAAGCTGGAGCCCCTTCTGCTGCTTCTCGGCAACTTGCTGCTCCTCCCCTGCTCGTGCTGCCGCCCGGAGATCCCCTTCTCGTGTGCTGCCGCTTGAGGTCCCCTACTCGTGCTGCTGCTGGTGAGAACAAGTACAGGGTTCTGTAATTTGTTCATCTCCAGTGCCTTGCTTGCTTGCTCTGTAATTTAAAACATAACTGATCTATGTACATTGCTTGCTTGCTTGCTCTGTAATTTGAAAAAATTCAGTTAACATTGATGTTGATTTCTGATGGACCAATCTTTAGTACTGCCAAAAAAATGTTACAGAGGGGCAGAATCATTCATGGCAGTAAAAAATAAGTCATGGGCAGAATCATGAGATGATGAGAAAGGTTATAGAGGTCAGAATCATTGACAAAAGAAGGAAAAAATCATGTACTAAATTACAACAAATTCAGGCCAGATTTAGCCAAATTGGAAACATTATTTGGAATTCTTCTTCTTCTACTCTTGCTAGCAGTGAGCAGTGAGATGGGAAGACAGATTATCTTCTTAGTTGAAAGCATTTTATTCACATAGTCCTAAAATTTATAAGCTGAAAATACAAGCTTCTTCTACTAATTCTTTGAACTTTGATTAGTCCTAGTCTGAACATGTCACAACATTTCTGTCAAAATCTCAGACTTGACAATAAATCTCAGATTATTTAGGAACACACTATTAACTGAATTTACACTAAGATTTCTTGTTAACCTAATTTACACTAAGATTTCTCACTCCATTACATAATTCTGATTGTTAACTGAATTTACAGAATAATAGTTTCATTTGCATAATTACAGTGAAGTTTCAGTAACTACAGTAACTGAATTTATAGTAAGATTTCTCACTCCATTACTCTGCTATTAACTGTATTATTCTGCTGTTAACAATCAGAATTGACACTATATTATTCAGTCAAGTTGATGTTCAGATCCTGTCATTTTGTTCCAAAACCTGTCAATTTCTGTCAGGTTTTGATCTGTCAAGTTGATGTTCAGTCAAGTTGATGTCAAACTTGACACATAAATAAAATTTGACATCAATGAAATTTAGACAGTGAATACAGTTTGGACAGTACTCCACTATCATATTTTTAGTGAGTAAAATTCAGTTTTGACAAATTGAAGCCTACTCTATTCTACAGAAAATGTTGTAGAGGATGTTATTAACTTTTCTGATGTTGTAGAGGGAGTAATAGATATTCATAGTTCTATAACTACTGCCATGGTCTACTAACAGAAGATAATTTCAATATTCAAAATGTGTACCTGCACTAGTTGTCAACAAGAAATACAGTAAAAGTTGAGATGTACTCATGGCCCCTGCTTTTGTTTGCTTTTTAATTCCTGCCCTAGTCCCTGCAAAAAAGAGAGATGTAGTAGGACCTGTAGTTGCTTATGAACAAGGAGTACTTTTAATATCTACTTTTCTCTTTCTTGGTTTCTTTGCTTTTTGTCTAGGATTCTTCATGGTTTTCTTGTTATGATTATATGCTCACCATTCATCTTTTGTATACTCTTGTTATGAGATCGGATAGGAGCACACAACTATGGATTTGAATTTGATGCCGGAAGAGGAGGACGAAGCTCAAGAAGAAGAACAAGCTCAGCAGGGTGATGCTATTGATTTGAACTTGATGCAGGAAGATGAGGACGAAGCTCAACAAGAAGAACAAGCTCAACAGGGTGATGCTATTGATTTGAACTTGATGCCGGAAGAAGCTCAAGAGGCACAAGGAGATGCAGAATTGGAAGAAGCTCAAGAGGCACAAGGAGATGCAGAATTGGAAGAAGCTCAAGAGGCACAAGAAGATGCAGAATTGGAAGAAGCTGATGCACATGGCAATCCAAGAGGCAAGGACTTGACAGACAAGGAGAGACATGGTGTTTACTTTGCTCTGCGAGTAATCGAGCTTAGAGATGGACAGGTTCACGTGTATGACAAGGTGCTCATTGCGACGATGCTGAATGTTCACCCGCGAACAGTTACAAGAATATGGAATCTAGCCAAACGACAACTTGCGGCAGGCCAAGAAGTTGATGTTTCAAGCAAGAAGAACAAAAGTGGTAGGAAGAGAAAAGAACTAGATCTGTCGAGAACAGCCACAATCCCCTTGAACAAAAGAAGAACAATCCGGTCTCTAGCAAGGTGTTTAGGTGTGCCCCGATCAACCCTACATGACAGATTTCAATTGCAAGAGCTGAAAAGCATCACAAGCACCATCAAACCCACCCTCAAGCCACAGAACAAGATAGCGAGACTAAAGTTCTGCCTATCCATGATGGATGAAAGATGGATATCAAGTCCTTGGCCCAGTTTCAAGCCAATGACAAATATGGTCCACATCGACGAGAAATGGTATGACATGACCCGAGTGAAGAGTAGCTACTACGTACTGCCTGGAGAAGAAGAACCAAACCGAACTGTGCACAATACTCATAGCATTGGGAAGGTAATGTTTCTAACAGCTGTAGCCAAACCTCGCTACAATGAAGATGGGGAGATGATATTTGATGGGAAACTTGGCATTTGGCCGTTCGTGGTACAGACCGAGGCACAACGAACAAGCCAGAATAGAGATAGGGGGACAATAGAGTTGAAGCCGGTCAAAGTTACTAGACCTGTGTGCAGAGATTACTTGATCAATAAAGTAATCCCTGCCATTCAAGACAAATGGCCGGACGGTGACGATGACACAACGATCTTTATTCAACAAGATAATGCAACACCGCATGTCCTCCCTAATGATGCTGGTTTTCTAGAAGCCGTGGCACAGACAGATCTGGATATTCGATTATTGCAACAACCACCAAACAGCCCTGAGCTCAATGTTCTGAATCTTTGTTTCCACTGCTCCCTCCAATCCCTAACCGACTGCAGAGCGCCTATGAATATACAGGAACTGGTACAGGGTGTAGAGGAGGAGTTTGAGAACTACGATCCCCATAAGCTGTTGAAAAGCTTTATGACGTTGCAAGCAGTCATGGTGGAAGTGATGAAAGATCAAGGAGGAAACAACTATAAGCTGCCGCATCTACACAAGGACCGTCTACAAAATGCTGGAGAGGAAATAACCGCTGTATAGGAGTATGTGATGTGTCATGTGTCATGTGTATGTCTTGTGTCATGTGTATGGCTTTGTGTCATGTGTATGTCTTGTGTCATGTGTATGGCTTTGTGTCATGTGTATGTATTGTGTCATGTGTTCAATGAGAAAGGATAGGAAAAGAAAGGATAGAAGTATTTGGATTTATTTGAATAATAGAAGTATTTGGTTGATGCCAGCTTACTGGTATAGAAACAACATACTGATGTACCTGAACCCATGCAAGATATGCCAAACTTGCAAATAGGCAAAAACCTACTACACCTACATTGTACCCATGGGCATTTTTCAAAAATTGTGATGTTTTCAAACATCAGAAATTTATTTGCAATAGTAATTCTGATCCTTTAATTTTGTATGGGAGCTACAGCCAAGAGTAATTTGACGGAGTAAGAGAACTCAGTACACTGTGTACTCCAAATTTTCTACTCCTGTCAGTCCAACAACGCAAAGTTCAATTTTCCTTGCAAAATTCAGTTAACATGTTAACAAGATCAGTTAACCGCGCAACCAAGAAAAGGCTTGCCAAAAGAATAAGAAAATGCTACTGATACCCTGGACTTAGTAGACTAGTGAATACTCTTACCAATAAATCTCAGGTTCATCAAGAAAAATTCCTGGAAGTAGGATGATAAAATGTGTGGTTCTGAACTCGAAAATTATTCAGGTGTGGTTATGTCCCTTTTTTCAGTTATAGCAGAACTTGAATCTAGCAGTCTGAAGAATTTTGAAACAATGACAGAAGACTTGATTGCAGTCTGAAACAATGACTAAATTACTTGCCACATCATGAAACAAATGGCCTAGTGAGATTTGTCTACCAGGTTTTGCTAACTGAAGAAACAAGTGTGATCCTCGCAGTCTTAAGCAAATGTCAGAAGCAGCAAATTTCAGTAAAAAAATCAGTTTTGACACATAAATCATGGAGGGGAATTGAAGGAGGGAGGCTTAACCTGCCAAGAAGACGCCACCGCCATCGTCGAGCTCGCAGTACAGTATGTGCAGGGATGGTGGAGCTCGCAGTACAGAAGACGTCTCCGCCGACGTCGAGCTCGCCATCAAGCTTGCTGTCGTCGGGCTCGTCGGTTACGTCTCCTGCCGTCTGGCCTCGCAGCCACCATATCAGCCTTGCCGACGCCGGATCTGAAGCAGCCGGAGCAGAGCACGGCGGTCACTAGGGAAGCTAGGGGAGGAAGGCAAGCTGGAGCTGCGCGAGCAGGAGAGAGCCGCGGAGGAGGCAGTTACGGCGGCGGCAAGCTGTGGCGGTGGTGGAGTAGGGCAGCTGCGGCTTCTGTCGGAGGAGGTCGGAAAAATCGATGCTTCTCCTCGCCGGGGAAGCAATGCGGCGGAGGAGGAGGGGAGCAAGGAGGGGGAGCAGAGCAGGGATCTTCTTGCGCGGGGAATCTCCGGCGACGCCAGCAATAGCTTCTTGGGGAGCCGAGCAGAGGGCTCCGACAAGGGAGGAGACAAGCAGGGGAACCGGCGGGGAGAGGAGTGGAGGTGGGGGAGTGCGTCGTTTGTCGGGAATATGTTGGAAATATGCCCTAGAGGCAATAATAAAAGCATTATTATTATATTTCCTTGTTCATGATAATTGTCTTTATTCATGCTATAATTGTATTATCCGGAAATCGTAATACATGTGTGAATAATAGACACCAACATGTCCCTAGTAAGCCTCTAGTTGACTAGCTCGTTGATCAACAGATAGTCATGGTTTTCCTGACTATGGACATTGGATGTCATTGATAACGAGATCACATCATTAGGAGAATGATGTGATGGACAAGACCCAATCCTAAACATAGCACAAGATCGTATAGTTCGTTTGCTAGAGTTTTCCAATGTCAAGTATCTTTTCCTTAGACCATGAGATCGTGTAACTCCCGGATACCGTAGGAGTGCTTTGGGTGTGCCAAACGTCACAACGTAACTGGGTGACTATAAAGGTATACTACGGGTATCTCCGAAAGTGTCTGTTGGGTTGACACGGATCAAGACTGGGATTTGTCACTCCGTATGACGGAGAGGTATCACTGGGCCCACTCGGTAATGCATCATCATAATGAGCTCAAAGTAACCAAGTGTTTGGTCACGGGATCATGCATTACGGTACGAGTAAAGTGACTTGCTGGTAACGAGATTGAACGAGGTATTGGGATACCGATGATCGAATCTCGGGCAAGTAACATACCGATTGACAAAGGGAATTATATACGGGGTTGCTTGAATCCTCGACATCGTGGTTCGTCCGATGAGATTATCGAGGAGCATGTGGGAGCCAACATGGGTATCCAGATCCCGCTGTTGGTTATTGACCGGAGAGCGATCTCGGTCATGTCTACATGTCTCCCGAACCCGTAGGGTCTACACACTTAAGGTTCGGTGACGCTAGGGTTGTAGGGATATGTATATGCAGTAACCCGAATGTTGTTCGGAGTCCCGGATGAGATCCCGGACGTCACGAGGAGTTCCGGAATGGTCCGGAGGTAAAGAATTATATATAGGAAGTACTATTTCGGGCATCGGGACAAGTTTCGGGGTCACCGGTATTGTACTGGAACCACCGGAAGGGTCCCGGGGGTCCACCGGGTGGGGCCACCTGTCCCGGGGGGCCACATGGGCTGTAGGGGGTGCGCCTTGGCCTACATGGGCCAAGGGCACCAGCCCCAAGAGGCCCATGCGCCTAGGGTTTCAAGGGAGGAAGAGTCCTAAGAGGGGAAGGCACCTCCTAGGTGCCTTGGGGAGGAGGGATTCCTCCCCTTGGCCGCACCCCCCTAGGAGATTAGATCTCCTAGGGCCGGCGCCCCCCCCCTTGGCCCTCCTATATATAGTGGGGGAGATGGAGGACTTCTTACCCCGACCTTTGGTGCCTCCCTCTCCCTCTCCAACACCTCCTCCTCCTCCATAGCGTTTGGCGAAGCCCTGCCGGAGTACTGCAGCTCCATCACCACCACGCCGTCGTGCTGCTGCTGGAGCCATCTTCCTCAACCTCTCCTTCCCCTTTGCTGGATCAAGAAGAAGGAGACGTTACGCTGACCGTACGTGTGTTGAACGCGGAGGTGCCGTCCGTTCGGCGCTAGGTCTTCGGTGATTTGGATCACGTCGTGTACGACTTCCTCATCCCCGTTCTTTGAACGCTTCCGCGCGTGATCTACAAAGGTATGTAGATGCAATCCAATCACTCGTTGCTAGATGAACTCATAGATGGATCTTGATGAAACCGTAGGAAAATTTTTGTTTTCTGCAACGTTCCCCAACAGAATACACCGAGGAGGTTTTCGTAAAATTGCCACGAAGACAACTTTTCCGGACGGAGGGAGTACATGACAACTCAATGTGTTGGCACATATACATGTTAAATATGTGTTACGTAAAAACTATAAAATCTAAACTGTTAATGTTCTCATCAAACGGTGCAAATAATAATCGTAAAAACGTATTATGACATAAGAAGAAAGTGTATTGTATGGTGAATCCGACAAAGTCAATCCGTACTTTATTATTACTAGTACAAATGCCCGTGCGTTGCAACGGGAGAGAATACTGATGTGTACTCAGATTCAGTAAGAAAATTGCTTGTGCGAACGGGAATACATTGTTAATTTTTTGTCACGGCAGCGAAATGAGCAAGGAAGAAAACATGGAGGATTATGTTTGTTTTGACCTCGCCGCGTCCTGGTTGGCACTCTTCTTGCTCTATATCACGTACAACAACCTGACAACACCTGAGATCCTAATAATTTCAAATAACGATAATGACTTTTCAACCTCAATGAACATGTATATACCTAAGTTTAGGCGCAACAAGAATGTACCAAATTGAACGATGCAGGTCATACGTCATCTATAACAATAATCAATTTAAGTGCACCCATGCAAATTCCTTTATCAACCAGAGAAACCAGATAACAAAACTTATAAAAATAGGAAGATGCACATTATTATCTAATTCATTGAGAGGAATTGTATAGCATGGGACTACAGTATAGACACAAAATCAGAAAAAATAATAGAATACATTAGTGAACTGGCGTTTTGTGGTAGCGTAACTTCGGATAGAGGATGGGCCGGGCCGGCAAAATCCGGGGCCCTGTGTGAAATTCAAAATTGGGGCCCTATCTCACTAGAAAAAAATGAAGCAAATACCAATTGAAGATTATGCGTCAATGTTTGGCAATTAGACGAACCGTCTAACTCACCTAGTCTTGTGTCCCGTCCGATTGAACTGCTATGCTATGATCTTTAACTGAGGTGGCAAGCAGTGGCGGAAAGCAAACCCCCGGTCATATTTTTTCCGGCAACATAGATAAATTTTGGCAAGTTGTTACTACCCAAAAATACCTCATAACATTCCCAAAAAATACCCCATTCTAAAACATACAAAATAAAGCTCGGTTACTCAATAAATGTAGAGTTTGAACTCAATTGGTAATGATCCAAAAAGTAGATAAACATGGAAAATTGCAAATAGTAATAAAGGGATGAAAAGAGTACCAAATCAATTGTTTGCTTCATCCATAGCTTCCATAACCAGATCAATAGTAGAAGAAGAACCAATACCTTCAAGGCATCAGAAGTATAATTTCATAAGAAAATGCATAATCATCAGGTGAAATAATTACCATTGATATAAATTGAAATACTTACCATTCGGTTGATATAAAAACCATTTGCGAGACCTTTAAGGTTGTATGATTTCAGGTTAAAATGTATGCTTCTGTTCAAGCATTGTGATTTTAGAATCAGTTATATATTTATTAATATTCACTCTTCAAATATAAGTGCCAATATCCTAATTTTTCAGTGTCATTGTTGACTAGAAACCTACAGTTTACATATTTATTCAGCCTAATATGCATCTGCTGACCACAACACCATTGAATTAGCTCTGCATCTGCATGTACTGTAATGCCTTGGCTTTCCATCGTTCTTCTAATGGATCCAAATTGATCTATCTTCAAGCACTGAAGCACGCATCTCCTTGGGAATTTCCTTCGAAAATCAACTAGTTCCCATATCGTTGAAGATCATCTTCTGCACAAGGGAGCGTGAAGGCATAGGCAGGGGCCACCGCCGGCTTTGGCTGGGGCGGATGGAAGCACGACGGCAGCAGGGCGAAGCGGAGGTTGGGCTCATCGCATCAGTGGTGGAAGGCCGTGGGTCCGAGCGCACCGGCGCAGCACGGCCAGGGCATGGCTGATGGGTTGGGAGGGGGCGATCGGGGAGCGGGAAGACATCTCTGGCGGCTGGCGGCGGACTGGCAGGAGCAGGTCGCGTCGCCTCCCTCCAGTCCAGTGCGTTAGGTCATTCGATGTGTACCGCATGAGTAGGACGGCTTTGGCCTGGGCTGTATGTTGGGCTACTGAAGCCAGCGCCATCCACGCCCCCAGCTATACATAGTCATAGGCCTATACAAAAATTTGGGGCCCCCAAAATTTATGGACCCTGTGCGGGCCGCACAGTCTGCACAACTATGGGCCCGGCCCTGAGAGGATCTTTGAAGCTCGGCAAGGATCAACGGCAACGGCGGGGGATCGATCACTGGTGACTTAGAAATAGGCCCTATACCTTAAAAAATCATTTTGAAACCCATGAAAGATATTCCTGAACAAAAAAAACACTCATGAACGAAAATAAAATAAAATTTCGGGATAATGACAATTTTTTATTGTGAAACTACCAGATGGCATCTTACTAAAGGCCATGACCACGCGAGAAGTTCAAGTTTTAAGAATTACCTGAACTCTGGTTTGAGGATGAGAAATAACATGTTGTTTCGCATACTAAGTACAATAATTCTGTTGTGGTGAAATAATTCTCAAGTAAAAAAAGAACAATAATTCTGTTGTGGTGAAATTAATAATAAAGATATATTGTGCAATTGGGAGGAGATGACGAAGATAACAACACTTTGACATTGTACATTTTACAGTTTGACTAAGTAGGATACTCTTTGATTTTCCCACTATATATAGCCGAATTAATAATGAAAAAGGTTTACTTTCAGCCAAATGATTTCTTACTCCCTTAAACCGGCTCCTATGTGCAGCACATGTCCCATGAAAGGCCACCCACTACTCCAATAGCCTTGTCTCCTCGCGATCCCTCTTCTCCACTCGTTTTCTCTCTTTTTTCCCCTTTCTTTCTTGTTCGTAACTGCCACAGGAGAGGCCGTCAATACCATGGCAAGCACCACCAACCACCACAACTGGGAACTGAGAGCCACCGCCACCGTCGCCGCATGGATGCTACCCTGCCCCATGAGCCACCCTGCAGCTGCAAATCCCGCCATGCTCGTAGCTGCCATTGATTCAAGCTAGAGAGGATGACATCGTCGAGAACCACAACAGGACTGCGTCGCGGCATCCACTGGAGGCCGTGTGCTGTCGATAGTGGGCTCTGCATCGAAGCATCCATCAGCGCCGCCGTGTGTTGTCGTTGTTGCATCAGAGCATCCGTCATTGCCGTCGCACGTGGCGTCGCAGCATCCATCGGAGCCGCCGCGTGCTGTCGATAGCGGGCACTGCATCGAAGCATCTATTGGCGCCGCCATTTGTTGTCGTTCTTAAATCGGTGCATCCCCCATTGCCTTCACACGCGGCGTCGCAGCATCCGCCGGCGCGGATGCTGCCATGGAGCTCGCCATGCACGTTGCTGTAGTGGAGCATCGATGGGGCCGCTGGAGCTACAATGAAGCACCGCGACGCCGTTGAACGCTGCAATGAAGCGCAACCAGAGTTGCATTGAATCGTCGCCGGAGCTGCATTGAAGCACCACAGGTGCATTGAAGCTTCACCGGAGTTGCATTGAAGCGTCGCCGACGTCGTCGGTGCTGCCATGGGAGCTGGTGCGTGCTGCGAAGCATCCACGGACGGGGTGGGGGTGGCGCAGCTGCAAAGTCACATACATGGAGGCACCAGCGGCGAGGACATGGCCGGCGTCGCTCAGACTTTTCGTAGCATGAGTCCTACTGCGTGGCGAGAGATGGAACAGATAGTGTCTAGGTTCGTGTCTCGTCGAAGCTGTGCTCGTCGGGATTGCAACATCCACTGCTGTGTGCTTGCCGGCGACGGTGCCGCGGCCGAGGCATTGCTGTTGCAACCTCATTTTGTGCAGAAGGTCATGTGGTGTCATCACAGGGCACGTTGTGTGTAGACGCCTGAAAAGGAAAGGAAGACTGGAAATCATCCGGCTGATCGGTAGCAGCAGCCGTTAATAATAAAATAGTCTTTGCATGAAGCAGAACTATAAAACTCCTTAATACAATGGATTAGATAAATCATATATATTTACTATGCTCGCACTTACAAGACCTACACTGTAGAAAATTGCGTGCTGTTGGAAGCACCGAACATGGACATGCTTACCACTGCAGCCGGAAGATTAGTTCAGAGGAGCTGCCCTCAAGCAGTCCGGGCGATGCAAGAGAAAAAAAAATTGAAAACACAACGGATAGCGATTTGTTGGACGACATCACATCACATGCAAATATATCTATCTTTAGATGTCTGTTATCTGTTGCTTTCTTTTACATCTCTACCCGTTGATTCTCGCAGTCGTGTGTATATAAGTTAATGGAATTTGGTGTAAAAAAGCGATGTAGGATTATTAGTTAGATTGTGTATCCTAATATTTTGCATGAGCATGAGACAGCTTAGTTGGTAGCTCCTTTGTGGTTGGGACATGATGTCATGAGTTCAATTCCCGCATGAAGCAATTATTTTTTCTTGCCTACCCATGCCTGCCGGCCCATGAGTAATCCTGTGGCCAAATGATATACGTAAGGTGGGGCCTTTTCTGGATAGGCTGTTTCGTTCGCTTTTTTGATGCCGAACGATTTGAATAAAATTGACGCTTTAGTACCACCTCGCGTATATATTTTAAATTGAAACTAAAAGCGTAATTTCAGGAGAAGAAAGTGTATTGTGACGGTGAACCCACGGAGTCAATCCGTGCTTTATTATTAGGGATAGAGTAGGACATATGCCCGTGCGTTGCAAAGGGAGAAAAAAAGATGGGGCCTTTTCTGGACGGGCTGTTTCGTTCGCTTTCTCGATGCCGAACGATTTGAGTGAAATTGACGCTTTAGTACCACCTCGCGTATATGTTTTAAATTGAAACTAAAAGCGTAATTTCAGGAGAAGAAAGTGTATTGTGACGGTGAACCCACGGAGTCAATCCGTGCTTTATTATTAGGGATAGAGTAGGACATATGCCCGTGCGTTGCAACGGGAGAAAAAAGGTGGGGCCTTTTCTGGATGGGCTGTTTCGTTCGCTTTCTCGATGCCGAACGATTTGAATGAAATTGACGCTTTAGTACCACCTCGCGTATATGTTTTAAATTGAAACTAAAAGCGTAATTTCAGGAGAAGAAAGTGTATTGTGACGGTTAACCCACGGAGTCAATCCGTGCTTTATTATTAGGGATAGAGTAGGACATATGCCCGTGCGTTGCAACGGGAGAAAAAAAGGTGGGGCCTTTTCTGGATGGGCTGTTTCGTTCGCTTTCTCGATGCCGAACAATTTGAATGAAATTAACGCTTTAGTACCACCTCGCGTATATGTTTTAAATTGAAACTAAAAGCGTAATTTCAGGAGAAGAAAGTTCAGGAGAAGAAAGTGTATTGTGACGGTGAACCCACGGAGTTAATCCGTACTTTATTATTAGGGATAGAGTAGGACATATGCCCGTGCGTTGCAACGGGAGAAAAAAAGGTGGGTCCTTTTCTGGATGGGCTGTTTCGTTCGCTTTCTCGATGCCGAACAATTTGAATGAAATTGACGCTTTAGTACCACCTCGCGTATATGTTTTAAATTGAAACTAAAAGCGTAATTTCAGGAGAAGAAAGTGTATTGTGACGGTGAATTCACGGAGTCAATCCGTGCTTTATTATTAATTAGGGATAGACTAGGACATATGCCCGTGCGTCGCAACGGAAAAAAAATTGACATTGTGTGAGCAAAACTCATTCGCATTGTCCACATAAAAAAACTTGGTAGGTAGGTGCCCACCATCTTTTTTTCTCTCGAAACACTGACATTATCCATCCATCTGTCTGAAAAGTGAAAACATGAAATACTTCCTCCGTTTTTAAATATAAGTCATCTTAGATATTTCAATACGGACTACATACAAATATATGAACATACGAATATACATATAGATATATTTTAGAACGTAGATTCATTCATTTTACTTCGTATATAGTTCATATTTAAATTTTTAAGAAGACTTATATTTAAAAACGAAGGGGGTATATGTTTTAAAAAGATATGAATATGGTCATATTCTGCATGCAACGACCCAACCCCTGATGCCTATATGGAATTATGAATCATCACATGTAAAATAGAAGCTCAGAAAAATTTCTATGTATATTACACGATCCCGCAAAAAAAGAATCCACCATCTCACCACCATCACCAAAATCACCAAGCCTGGGGGGAGGAGTCCTCACAGACACCTACTCAGGCAAAGAAAACGGAACAAAAAAATCGCTCACTCTTCCCCTCGGCCACCCAGCCTGTGTGGACTCCAAATATGAAAATGGAGGGTGCCACAGGCATACACACACTCTTCATTTACTGCATGGCAACCGACATCGACACACACAGGAAATTAGCACCGTCGGCTAACGGCTCTATAACATCCCTTCATCCTTGTATGATCCATCTCGATCTACTCATCTTCTCTAGTTCGCCTCCTCACTTGTGTCACACCTCTCATGCCCCCCGCCCGGAGCCTCCCAGCGATGCGTCGTGATGGCTCATGCTGCCACCGCCGGCTCATGCGGCCTCCCTTGACGTCCTCCTCCTCCTTCTTCAGTCAAGGGACTCGTCACACCAATATTAGAACTCATTTCCTGATTTCATCAAAAGGTTAGGTAAGACAAATATCTGCTAGGCGATCGACACAGGGAGGAAAGACCAAAAGGAAAAAATCGAAGTATTCAGTTCAACCATCAATTCGCAAAATCACTATGCCAGTAATAAGTTTATTTTTACAAAAAAATATTTCTATTACTCAATGATTGTTACATCATTAACTAATAAAGGTACATGCTATTTAGGTGGATTATCCAACAAAATTCAAGGAGAAGTAAATTTGGTTTCCCTAGCAAGCTCATGGGCCGCAAGATTTGCTTCCCAAGAGAAATGTTCAACCTTCAAAAAAAATCTTGAACAACTCTGTGTGCATATGGTAGCAGTCCTCACGAATCAAGTTAGTACCTTGCATGAAGTCACTCTTCTTCGTCCAAAAAGTCATTGTCTTGACTGCTACTATCTGTGTTGGCCACAGCATCGGTTTGAACCTACATACTTTCACGTGGTTAGCCACAAAATGAAACATATGACCACATTATGTAAATAGATAAGTGTGTGTCAAAACTGAAAAATCAACTACACCTAGTTGACCAAGAATTAATCCACAAGATGCAATATATGTAACTAATTTAGGTATAGTAGTAAATCAATCCCATTTGATTCATTCTTTATTCGCTACTATGAAAGTACCGCAGACCCCTTGTAGACTACAAAATTTGTATTAGTAGTATACAACAGTAACATGTACACAAAAATTGACAACCTCCCAAGCCCTGAAGAGTCACTTCAGAACAACTTTTTCAAATAGCAATTTCTAGTATGCATTGAGTAGGATTATCTTAAGAAGTACTCCACCTCATGTCTTCTTCCTATAAGTCCCACAAAATGGCAACAAACAGGTAGATTCTTTAAAAGAGAGGATCTATAGGGCCATTGAGTGTAGCTTCAGGTCAGTTTTGAAACTGAACGTGGTTTGAGCAAATTTATCATCTTTTTAAATCTGCTTTAGCTTACCATTTGTAACGAATATAGTTCACCAGAATTTAACACTACACGGGAACTAAACTGAGCGAGAGTTTTTGTATCTAAAGCATACCTAATGCCGTGAGCTCTCGATTGTACTGCATTAAATGTAGAGTCACAAATGTCAGGCATAAACTGGTTGGTCTCTCATCAAGCAACAACTGATAAAACCAGGCTATTTGCAACTTGACAACATACAGGCAGAGTCACACAAACAGACTTCCGCTTGATATATATATATCACCTCGTCTCCAGAATAATCTATCAACTTCTGTTTCACCTGGATCGGATTGGCTTCAATTCAGATCGCATTGTTCTGGATAATCCCCACGAAATCAAATGAACAGTGGACCCTCGCCTACTCTTTGGCCATCAACACGGACAGCTTGGAACATCATGTACACTTGTTTTAGGTGCAGATCCGACATCAGATACACTTGTTTTTTTCATTCTGAATATCTAAATAGTAGTAAGAGTTGGATCTGAAAATTCCCAGTCTGTCATAGCATAACATCAAACAGGATGTGGGCGGAGTACTTTCGCCGATGCTAATCACCGCTCCTGCCTCAAACACCTGCACATGTGGCCAAAGAAGAATCGGAGAGATAAGATGACACAAAGCAGAGAGCATGAGGACAAGAGGAGGAGATGTGATATTCAGCCACAGCCACCCCGAGCCCCGTCAACAGGCGTACACCGCAGGCTCTGAGGCCGCCGCCCCGCGCCACATCAACTTGGTCGGGAGGAGCAGGACCAGGACGTCCGCACGTCCCCTTTGAGCCGGTGGCCAATCCGGCATAGTCTGTAGCCCCTGAACCGAAGCAGAGTGGCCGCACACGTGCCGATTCGTCGTGGCCGCCGATGCCGCTCGCCGGACCCCAAAGGAGGAGGCGTGTGGGCGGACGGTCGGGCGAGACGTGGCCGCCCGCATGCGGCGCATCATGAGGAGTATGCGGTCTGTGGCGCCGTGGTGGTGGGTAGAGCGCGCCGGAGAGGGAGAGGAGGAAGACGGTAGCACGCCGGCGCCGGTGAAATCGAGGAGAGGAGGATGGGGGCGTGGCGGCGGGGCAGAGGGAACCCTCGTCTTCTCGTGCGCGATAGCGATGTCAACGACGGGACTGCATATGAGACTTTTTTTCACTTATTATTATGGTCGGCCTATAGTGGACGGCGGGTTTATTTCCATAATACTTAAGAACTTTTTTGCAAAAGTTATGCGATGATGAATCTCAATGTATGCTTTACTAGTACACATGCATGTGCAACGCACATATCATAATCTACAATAAAAACATCTATTTGAGTATATTTTCTCTTCTAGCGAGTTTTTTACCGACCCATTCAAATCTGTCTTATGCTCAGTGATATGAGCGCGCGTGTAACATACGACCCATAAACATGTCTTCATATAACATTGATGATCACATAATTCTATTATAATTTGTTACATAATTTAAAAAAACACAACTAAACACCATTATCTCTTGAAGGTCCATTTATTGATACGATCTATGGTGCTTCATCCGATGGATGGGATATTGGTTTGAGCTTGGTTCCCTTCGTACTTTAAAATATATATCAAAAACTTCCTCGTCAACTTCATTTCCTTCATACTTTAAAATATGAAAAAATATGTCTTACTCTAGTAAAGGGACATCATCAATCATACCGATGAACAAAGTTACTCTATTAAGTCATCGTTTGTTGGAGTGACAGTCGGTGAAAGGATAAATGATTGTGAGATGAGCTCAACTTCGGGTGATATGTTCGATGTTTTTTTGGGGGGGGGGGGGGGGGGGGGAGGGGGTCTATCAATAATCATTCAATCTTTGGGGTCTGTGTTGTTTCCGTCATCTTTCAAGTCTTGATTTCTTGTAATATCATCATTTTATTCCTCGTCCACTAAAATGACAGGTAGTTTTGTTCTAAAATATGTCATATGATCCTATAAAGTAATAATCAGAGTTAGTTAGTTTTGATAGATCCATAAAATTTATATCTCCGGTGAAGTACTCCACAAGATGACCTACAGGATTACAAAACATAAAATATATTCAGTTTTATTTAATTTTAAAGATATTTATACGAAACTTTTTAAACCATCAACTGATCATCATGATCATAACAAGCCATGATGATTAAAGAAATGGCACCCAAAATCGAACATGCCCTATAAAAGAAAAGTATTTTTCTAGAGGATGAAAGAAAATTGGTTTGGACAACGCCACAGTCACTCACAATCCTTCTCTGGACACTGCTAGTATATACTGTAGTTGTACTAAAAAAAGCCAGTCATTCCACCGCCCCTGTCTTTTCTCCTCCCTTCCCTAATCTTCCATGGTCGCCAGATCCCTCCCTCCATAGCCGGCGCTCCCTGTAAGTCCGCCCCTCCCCTTCGTCACCCACGCCGGCGGACGTGCATGCCCCTGCTCCACCTCACTCCTCCTTCGAATTCGGCCGTCGAAGTGCTCGAGGAGGCGGTCGAGCTTGGCATGCTCGCCGGTGACGCCGGCCCCTTACCGCACACGCCGGACTACCGACCTCTCAGGCGGGGGGCGCACGCCGACCCCAGGAAGAGAGAAGCGAAGATTTTGTGCCGGCTTCTTGCTCAGCTGGGAATTTGAAGAGGACGGCTGTGGCCATGGCCTTGGAGGAGGTGGAAGTTCCCGTCCCCACAGAGAGTTGTCCACGGATCCAAATCTGTAAGCAGAAAGAAAAGAACTTGATCTTGGATTTCTTCACTTGCGTTATTCAGAGTCATCCTAGTCCACCATACGTTCCCTTATTCAACTGGATGACCGCAGAGACGGGGGAAGGCGGGGTGGTGTTGTGCTGGTGGCCACCGGGAGCTTCAACCTTCCCACCTACATGCACAGGCATGTTTGGTAAGCCGCAACACCTGTTAAATCTGTTTAGCAACTCTGAAGTGTTGTGTTAATATTAGAACAGGCTGAGAATCAGAACAAATAGATTGCATATTACCCCATCTCTTGTTTCATACGTACAGAGCTTGCGAAGGATGAGTTGCAGCAGCGAGGGTAGTCGGTGCTGGGATGTTACTGCCTTAATGGATACATGTCCCTGGTGAACCGATGCTAACAAGAAGAAGGTACTATGCGGAACTGGAAATGTGTATGGGTTTGTGTTAACACCACATTCTCATGACCGAATTTGCAATTTGGGGCTGCTCATGACCTCTTGCCGTCTGCTCACCGGATTCGCCTCTGCGAATTGGCATGTTGAAGCTCGTCTTTCGTGATGGTTGATCCATGCATAATAACCTGATTTTTCATGTTATCAATACATGCGTACCATTGGATTTTCGCTATCACATAAGGTACTTTCAGTTCGGATGATGTGTTCATTTGATGGACACATTCTTGTGTTCTTGATACAGGCAATGCAGAAAGGTCATCAGCGTACCTTGACCATTTTCTCAAGAGTTAAGAATTCTTCTGTGCAAGGACGGCTTAGCTGATCAAGGTATGTGACAATGATTTTTGTTGTTGCAACACAGTAGTGTCTTCTCTCACATTGTTGGATCACCAATTGTATCAGTACTATAACACTGTATATAAATCAGTTGTTTACGACTTGCGTTTTGTCTCAGGAAGTGTCAAGGTAATGTTGCTATGTGGTTCTGACCTGCTCGAGTCATTCAGCAAGCCAGGGGTTTGGATTCCAGATCAGGTACAAAACTTGAACACTTTTTGATACCGAAAGGGGATGGGAGCAACAAGTCTGAATCAAAGAGTATGTTTTGAATCTTCGTTGCATTGCACAATATTTTTATTGTTCTAAGAAATTCATGTAGTTGTATATGGAACATTTCCTTGATGTGATGGTCGGGCATATTTGTTTACTAAATCATACTTCCAGATTACCTTTGTCGGCAACTCTAAATATTTCTTAGATGGCTTACCACAAGCATTAGTCCTGCAAAAACATATATTCTAAACCGGTTCATGATAGATCAACAAAATGTTGTTGATGCTCTCACCTATTAGGAGATGCACATGAAAAAAAAAGATATGCTAAAGTTGCGTAGTTCCAACAAACAGACATTCAAATGCACCATTTTGTACTCAGGGAGCAGGAAGTGCGACTTCTTTAGTTTTCAGAATTAGAATGGATCACGTGTAGTCCAGATGTTTTCAGTTTAAATAATCATGCACATTCTCAATCATGTGGTGTGCAAAAGTGGGTTTATACAGATTTATACAATTCATTGTAACACCCTGGAGCTGGATAGATGCTATATTACTTTGTAGAACGATTGTGTTGGTGGTCATGTTGATGGAACTTGATATAGTAAAGTCACTTTCCTGTATTTACTTGATATAGTAAAGGCAATTTGTGCAACACAAATCCAGTTTCATTATCCTCGTATAGTCAGTATGTAAAATGAAAGGCTTATAGCATTTTGCTGTGCAACTGTTTATTAGTTAGAACTCTATTATCAAAAATCTAATCATGAGTAATGCTGCAACAGTCAAAGGAAGAAGTCGAACCTGAAGAAGTCCTCGGAAGAATCACAGCTGCGTGTGCCCGGCTGGTTCAGGGGACGCGACAGGCGCTGGCGCCCTGCCCCGGCGGGCGTGGGTTCCAGTGCAGGGCGGGCACGGCGGTGCGGGTGCCGGGGCAGGCTCTCTCCTGGGCACTGGCGATCTCGCAGGACGGATGCCACGCTACAAGCGGCAACAATCGGCGATGGCGATCATGCACGGAGGTGACGGGATGGTGCAGTGCGGCGTGGTCGCCGTGCAGGCAGGAGATGCCGTTGGTTGGCGGCGTATGTGCCTGGCGGTGAGGTCAAGGTCAAGGGCGTGAAGTTCCCTTAGCTTGTGATCTGATTTTCCGTGATTGTAGGGGACGCTGGGCTGGTTGTTAGTTTGCGATCTGATTTCCGTGATTGTAGGGGACGCGCGGGGCTGGTTGTTCGACTACTACTCTCCTGGTGAAGTACGGTCAGTCATTGGTAAATGCTAAGTGCACACCGTAGAGGTATTGGATTAATGATGGCCGTTAGATTGAGACTTGTTGGCCTAATCGTGTGGTGCTGATTGGCTCGTGCGTTATTGTGGGACTAATTGCGAGGTGTATGTAAGAAAGTTCTTGTTTGATTGTTTAATAGTAGTAAAGATTATTATATATATATTATTAGGGAGAGATTAAGAAGAGATTGATTGCAGCTAACTTTAAGGAGGAACGATGCTTTATTATTAAGGAGAGATTAAAAAGAGATTGATTGCAGCTAACTTCAAGGAGGAACGAAAGCTATGATCGGTATTTATAATCTTTATCTTTACCTTACTAATAAATCAGCTATTGCTTCTGGTCGTCCGTCGTGGTTGTTTCGCAAAAAGCCCCCTCGGTTTACAGGAAATCAACCCGCAGTCCCTGTTTTAGTGGCACCCAGAGAAAACGTTTCACTTTTACAAAAAAAGACCTATAGGCATTTCAATTCAGTCCGCAGTCCTTTCCTTCCTCTTATCCACTCTGCGCCGGCGGCTACGCCCATTCCGTCGTGCGCCGGCGGCCGCCGTGCCTCGCGCGGGAGGATGGAGTGCGATCGCCGGGAGGATGGACGGCGCGGAGAGGCGCGCTCGCGCCCGAGCTCCTGTGCCCGCGCCTCGCGCCTCCTTGCACCGCTCCGGCGGCCACTCGCCACACGCTGTCGCCGGCGACCATAAACAGCGACCGTCGCACCTCTACGCGCGCTACCCCGAGGCCCCAGCCACGCCACGCCGCCGTCTTCCGCAACCCCGGCCTCCTCCTCGACCTCGCCTCTCCGTGCGAACAAACGGCGTTGCCGGCGGCGGCCACGGCCACCGTGCTTGAGCTGACGGGCGCCGACCGCACGGGGCTCATCTCCGAGGTGTTCGCCGTGCTGGTATACCTGCGGGACGAGGATGTGGCCTCCGCCGGTGTGGAGCGCATCGAGGCCCGCCTCGCCCCCCTCCTCCGCGGAGACTCGGAAGCCAGCGGCGGCGCCGTGGCTGCCGTCCCCGCCGGCTCCATCCGCACGCTGACCGGCGTCTCCACCAGCTCATGTATGCCAGCGGCGACTAGGAGCGCGCATTGCCAGCTCCCTCGGTGTCTGTCGAGAGCTGGGCCGAGCGCGGGTACTCGGTCTTCAACATCCATTCCACAATCATCTCTTGTACAGTGGCTGAGGAAGATCCAGGAAAGCAAGAGCTGCGCAAGAGGGGGCAGGATCAGGAAGAAGCACGGTGATGGAACCTTAGCAGTAGACCAAATGCAGACATGTACATAAGGGGATCCGATTACGATTAGATGATGCAGACCGTGTCCTTGTCCAACAAAACTCAATCGAGTGTTTGACCCGGATTGTTCTTTTTTGCTATAAGAAGGAAGAGTACTACGCTGGAATCTCCATCACGTTAATTGTCGACGAAACATCCAATGTTTCCGCCGAGTTCGCAGCAGGAAGGAGCTCAGAGTTCGCCAATGTCCAGAGGTATGCTTCCCCTTGAACCATGTTAACACGTTATGAGGATCCATGGCCTCTTCTTTCTATTTCTTCAGTGCTACCGTCTTGCTCGTCAGAGGAAACTGGTGCAGTTTCTGCTGCATCTTCCTGACACTGGTCCTCAACCATCTACACTGGTCCTCAACCATCTTGTTTTGCTCTTCGTTCTGAAGATCCATGGCCTCCTTTTCCAATTGTTGAGTGGGTACATCAGTTTCCATATCATCGCCTAATTGGTTGCAAACAAAATTCTCATCAGTTTCAGATACGACAGTCAAGAGCGTCACAGGAGGAAGAAGCTCCGAGTTCGCCGGAGGTACACAAACATCCGTCCAGCACTCCAATGTCGCCTACGGAGTCTACACCAGAGGTATACTTCCACTTGACCCCTGTTAACAAGCGCCGTGAGCAGAGTAGACACCGGCCAGGTCCAACATTTGATTCAGCCATGTATGCACAGAGCGTCAATCATCATCCAAATCCATACATTGCGTTAATTTTCAGACCCTCTAGGTGATGCTTTTTCATGTCTAGAATTGACCCTCGAGGTGATGCTTTTTCATGTGTAGAATTCAGCATGTTAGGCAAGAGTGTTAATCAATCTACTATAATATCAGACATGAGAGACCAGTCCAATTTTTCTTCACTACCTCGGAATAAGGAGCTCAAGTCTGTAGTAGCAGGACTCATAAGAAAATGCATTGTCAGATATATGTAGTAGAATCTGAATCTGTTGAATCTGAATCTGTTAATCTGTTGAAAGATAAGGAATCTACTTGAAAGATAATGACAAGAGAGACCAGTCCAATTTTTCTTGTAAAGTGCATGCTGTTTAAACTTTTAAATGTTCATGTCTACCTCTATTTCTTTCTCATTGAGTTTTGGTACATTTGGTATTGTTCGATATGCTATCTAATATAGAGTGTGTGGCCCCACTTCAGTTGTTCAATTATTTTTCACTTAGCAGCGGGTGATTGATGGACCAATTATGCGAGCAATGTCCTTAATTTCAGATAAGATGCAAAACAGATAACATGGATGAGCTTGAATAACTGCCGATAGTGTAGCTTTCTGCTGGACCATATATTCTGCCCGGAGAAGTTTCAGTGACCAATGGAAGCTTTGGTATATTTTTTTCAAGCAAAAGTAATCGTCTATTACCCATGTCAGGTTTCGACTCAAATTGTGGTGCTTCTGTTGGCATTCCTTATCTTTTATGCCTGATGTGAGTCTTAGTGCTAATAAGAACTATTTTTTCCAAACGGTAAATCTACCTTTCCCCATCATGTGACTTAAAGCTAATCTATTCATGGTTAGTTTTCCTTCCTGTACAAAGGTCATCTGTTCCGGTACACTTTTTCTTCGCTTTCTTTTACTGTAACATAGACCATGCTCACATCGTCGCAAATTGTAAACAGAGACGGAAACGTGCATACAGATCTCTCAAGCATGCAATATTTTTCCAGGGTGACAAATTTTTACATGGCTTTATATCTGAAGACACCTTTTGGTTGACTCTATTTGTTGTATATAAGTTCTATCCAAATGTACCTTTGGATGCTTATACCATAACTGATGGCCCTGGATAAGTTATATCTGAAGATACCTTTGGTGACCCCTTTCTATGTTCCTTGGTGAATAATAGCGGAAAAAAAACTCGAATGAAACACTGAGACGACATAGAGGAACACTACTTGGGGGAGTACAATGTTATAGAGGTCGCTTTGTTGAGAGGTGAGCAAATACATGAAGCCAACAAAGCAACTGGGTGGGTGGATCATGACTAGCTCTGATTTTCTGTACGATTATTTGTCTTGCTCTTGCAATTCTCACACTCTATGTGACAGAAGACCCCACAAGAATTATCATTGTTTGTGTTTAAGAGGGCCATAGGGTTTATCCATATCATAGTGAGGCGTTGAGTTACGTATTTGCTATAGACTAGATGACTGAATCTCAGTCAAGTTTTTCAAACATGCAAATTATATCACAGTTAATTCTTCATTCTTCAGCAAGGCAGCACAAGGGGACTACATGGAGCAACAACACCCGAATTTATTTATACATTTGCTTTAGCCAAGATATCTCAATCCCGGGCGGCTTTTCAAACATGCAAATTATGTTACGGTTCATGTTGCGACGCATGGGCAATTAAATGAAGAGGGGCAATTATTCGTTTACAAGGGATAATGAGATGGGGAACGGAAAGAGAGACAATGAGTGCAGTTCATCTCGCAACGAGAGTGTCTTCTTTTTCTGAGAGCGTGCGTGTTTGAGTAGGCAAGTCCTTATGTTTGCTCCAAGCCCAAATAGTGCAAAAAAAAAATACAAATATAATATAATTTTCAAAAAGACAAAACATTTTGTAAAAAAACATCTGTTAAAAAAATTCCTTTTTAGAGAAATGTTCCAATTTACTAAAAATGCTAAATAATCTTAAAAAAGTGTTCCGATTTCTATGTAAACGTTAACTTTTATCAAAGATAAGAATTTTTCCATGTTTAACCTTATCATCGACATTTATTAAAATTGGGTATAAGAAAATGATGCACAATGGCACATGAAGCAGGTTTTTTAGGCTAGCCACATGCTTTATTAATTGCTCAATAATGTTGTGACGAATACACGTTTTTTGGCACATGAAGCAGGCCGTCCCCATTTTCTCGCCCGGTGCAACGCACGGGCATTTGTACTAGTATACTTAAAACATGGGTCCACCTCGTACGTAAAACACGGAGGGGCGATTGGGGCGATCGCAAGGCGATCGTCGCGAGAGCTAGGGTTAGGGTTTTGCGAGCAGTGGTGGTTGTTTTTCCGGCGGCACGGGAGGGATCGACGGCGATTCTGAGCATGTGGGTCGGTGTGACGCTATCTCTCCGGTGGGAAGACCATGGCGGAGAGGACGAAGGAAGGAGTTGCGGCGCCGCGGAGCGCCACGAAAGCTGCAACGGAGGCGGGGACGCCGGGGCCGCAACCGCAGGGAACGTCGACGGCAACACCAAGACCGCCGCCACAGAAGGAGACACCCGCTGGATCGATGAGAACGCCACTGGGCTCTCACAGCAGGAACAATTCTGTATCTCCAGTAGATGGAAAAGCGACGGTGATCTCGCCGGGACTGACGGCTCGGCTGGGTGGTCTGGTGCTAACGGAGAAGGAGTCTAATGGGTTTGTCTTCAAGGAATCTGAACAGGAACATGCGCATCCGCCGAAGTGGTCGGCGATTGGGAAAGCTTTTCCCCCCCGCCCGATGAATAAGCGAGCTTTGGAGATGTCAATGGCAAGGGCGTGGGGGCTTCATAGGGAAGCCCAGTTCAAGATCATTGGGAGAAATCTTTTCTCGATGGCGTTCGGAAGTGAAGGAGATTGGAGACACGCCCTAAACAACAGCCCATGGCAATTTGACTTCAATGTTCTAATTCTCAAGGATTATGATGGTGTAACTAGACCGTCGGAGATGACTTTCGAAACAGTGGATATGTGGGTTAGGGTCAACGATCTGCCCCTGGACAAACGCTCGAAGGCTTTTGGGAAGCACTTGGAAATTGGCTGGGCAAGATCGTGCGTGTGGATGTAGAGAAAGATGGCTTTGCGAAGGGCTCCGAACTGCGTTTCAGAGCTAAACTCTCTATCTTCGAGCCGTTAGTGAGGGGTTTCTATCTTAAGAAGGATGAAGATGACCTGGAGCAAACATGGTTTGATTTTAAGTACGAAAGGATCCCACACTTCTGCTTTGAGTGTGGTAGGCTTGTTCATGGCGCAGGTGGGTGCACTCCGGCCGTGGAGCCGGATCAGCAGTGGGGAGAGTGGCTCAGGGCCTCGCCGGGGCGTTCATCGGGACCAAAAGAGGGATCTCACCGTGCCCCTTCTGGAAGTGCCAATAGCTATGGGAGTGTGAGGTCGAGCGACGGCGAAAGGAACGGAAGGAAGACCGGAACAGTCCGCGATCTTCCCACCAAACGTAACCTGCAAAGGGAGTTCACTTCCCCGGCTGCATCCCACACTGGTTGGGGCGGTAGAGGAGAATATGAGGGTGTTTCAAGTCCAAACACACAGAGGCATGGTGAGAATGCATCCCGGGAACGGGACCTTCGTGATGACTTGGAGCTGAGACGGGAGAGAGTGTTGCGATCTGAACTGAGGCAGCGACAGCAGGAGAAGCAGGCGGATATCAGAAATAAGTACAAGCAGCAGGATTCGCGTAACAATGATGCTGCTGAGAGCTCGGACAGATTCAGAGGGTGAGAACGCAGGCAGGGATACTATATGCGCCAACCTAGGTCTGGGAACTATACGGAACAACGTCCCCCTCTTAGCCCAAGACATGAATTCAAAGGAGAAAGGAAGAGGTGGCCGAAACAGCAGTGGGTGGTTAAAGGAGACGTGGACAGGCAGGTTGGTAATGATATCTTCATTCGCGAGACGAGGCAAAAAACCTCTTCTGTGTTTGATCGTATCTCTGAGCAACACGACGAAGCGGCGGTCCCTGCCAGGCAGGGCCGCCGGACACCATGAATCTTCTGGCCTGAAACTGTCGAGGCTTGGGGTTGGACTCGACAGTTGGCGAATTAAGAGATCTGATACGGTCCTACAACCCAGCGGTGGTTTTTCTTTGTGAAACGAAGAAAACGGCGAGAGCAATGGAGCGACTCCAGTGGAGCATGGGATTTAATCGAGGGATAGCGGTAGACTGTCAAGGGAAGAGTGGGGGTCTGGCTCTATGGTGGAGAGATCATCTTCAAGTTACCGTTCGTCCGTGGAGCCAGTACTTTATTGATGCAGAGGTGATGTGGGAGGGAAAAACTTGTAGGATCACTGGATTCTACGGGGAACCTCGAACGGAACTACGCAAGAAATCATGGGATGCTATTAGATACTTGCGAGCTCAAGACGATCTGCCGTGGATTTGCATGGGTGATTATAATGAAGCATTGTTTCTTTCTGACCAGATTGGCGGTAACCCAAGACCTTTCATGCAAATGGAAGATTTTCGCGACTGTCTTGCTGATTGTGGCTTGGCAGACTTGGGGTTCTCGGGCTATCAATATACATGGGATAATAAGAGGGATGGTGTGGAAAATATTCAGGTGCGGTTAGATCGAGCCACCTGTACTGATTCCTTCTTACGGATGTTCCCGGAGACAACAGTTGAGCACATCATGACCGAAGAGTCTGACCACCAAGCTTTGCTGGTCCGGGCACTGGAGACAGCTCCGCGTCGGGATGGGCCAAGAGATAGAGCTTTCAGATTTGAGGAAGCTTGGACTCGCCACGAAACATATCAAGAAATGTTTGAGGAAGCGTGGGAGGCAACACAAACGGGCGACCAAGGTATAGCTGCTGTGTGGCAAAGACTCAAAGGCACGACGGGGGCGATGCAAAGGTGGGCACGGGAAGTATTTGGCTCGATCAGAAGGCAGATTGCAAAGTTAAAAGGACAGCTGAGTGATGCCAAGGTGAGAGCTCTTTCGACCGGACACTCACTGGAGGTCCGTGAGATTGAAGCGCAGCTTAAGGAAATCTATACACGTGAGGAGATTATGTATAAGCAGAGGTCACGTGTTGACTGGTTAAGTGCGGGAGATCAGAACACAAAATATTTTCAGAGCCGTGCAACTCATAGGAAAAATAAAAACACAATCAAAGCCCTTCGAAGGGAGGATGGAACTAGATGTACAGTGGATGAACAAATGAGAGAAATGGCGGCAGGTTTCTATGAGGGGCTGTTTACCTCGGATGGTACGTCAGGTGCCAATGCATTGTTACAAAATATTCATCAAGTGGTCTCTCCGGACATGAACGACGCGCTTACCGCCCCTATCACTGATGACGAGATACATGCAGCTCTGTTCCAAATGGGGCCAACGAAGGCGCCCGGTCCTGACGGGCTCCCGGCTCTTTTCTACCAGCGGCACTGGCCGCAGGTCCGTGATGATGTGTGTCGGGCTGTGAGGGATTTCTTGGGTGGTGTGGCCGCCCCGGAGGACTTTAATGATACGGTCATTGTTATGATTCCTAAGACCAACTCACCGGAGTTGTTGTCTCAGTTCAGACCAATTAGTCTGTGTAACGTGCTTTATAAGATTGCTACCAAAGTTTTGGCAAATAGATTGAAAGGCATTCTCCCCATTCTTATCTCAGAGGAGCAAAGCGCGTTTGTACCGGGTCGTCTCATCACTGACAATGTCCTTGTTGCGTATGAGTGTGTTCATGCAATACGGACTAGGAAAAGGAAGAAACCGTTGTGCGCGGTAAAACTGGACATGATGAAGGCATATGATAGGGTAGAATGGGTGTTTTTGCGACAGATGTTAGAGCAGTTTGGTTTTGCACCACGATGGATTATGATGATCATGAGATGTGTCACCACAGCTAATTTCTCTGTCAAGTTGAATGGTGCTTGCTCCAGGAGGTTTTCACCATCACGGGGGCTACGACAGGGTGACCCGCTCTCTCCATACCTCTTTCTCTTTTGTGTTGAGGGTTTCTCGGCGCTGCTGAAGAGGGCACAAGAAGACGCCAAGATCAAAGGGGTGACGTTTGGGAGCACTGGCCCCCATGTAACTCACCTCCTTTTTGCGGACGACAGCATAGTTTTTCTGGAAGGATCGAGGGACAATATGGTGGCCTTAAAGGAGATTTTAAATAGTTATGAAGCGGCTTCGGGGCAACGTGTGAATTTACAGAAATCCTCAATATTTTTTGGCAAGGGGTGTGGAGAGAATACAAAGGCAGAGTTGAAGAGTGCACTTGGAATCGATTCAGAAGCTCTAAGTGAACGCTATCTTGGGCTGCCAACACTGATTGGTCGTTCAAAGGAGGGCACTTTCAAGTATGTGACGGAAAGTTCCAAGTCAAAAGTGAGTGGCTATAAGGGCCAAGGTTTGTCCAAAGCGGCGAAGGAGGTTTTGGTGAAATCCGGACTCCAAGCTGTACCTACTTTCACCATGAGTTGTTTTCAGCTCACTAAGAAAACGTGCCGGAATCTGACTTCGATCTCTTCAAAATTCTGGTGGGTGAATCAAATGGTGAAAGGAAAGTACATTGGATCTCTTGGCAAAAAATGTGTGCTGCAAAAAGAGTTGGGGGTTTAGGGTTTCGGGATCCAGAGGGCTTCAACCAAGCATTGCTAGCAAAACAAGCGTGGAGGATTTTGCAAGAACCGAACTCACTATGCGCAAGGGTTCTCAAGGCCCGCTATTTCAAGGAGCAATCTATCATGACAGCCACATGCCCTTCCAACGCCTCCTACACCTTCCGCAGTGTGCTGCATGGGAGAGATCTCTTAAGGGAAGGAACAATATGGCGCATAGGAGACGAGTCGAAGGTGAATATTCATCACGATAACTGGATTCCGAGGCAGGGAAGTTTGAAGCCATTGGGCCAACTCTTCATACCCGGTGTGACAAGGGTGGCAGATTTGTTAACTCCCGACGGCCGTTCATGGGATGCAGCAAAGGTGGATGCCATGTTTAGTCCGACTGATGCAGCGGATATCAAACACATCGCTATTGGGGGTTCGGAAGAACAGGATTACATGGCCTGGAACTACACACAAAATGGGTGTTTTACTGTCAAATCTGCATACCACCTGAGAAAGGCGATGGGAAGAACGAGGACTGGACAGCCGGAGTCCTCTGATACGGTGACTGCACACAAGGGGTTCATGGCGCTGTGGGACACATGTGCACCGGCAAAAGCAAAGATTCATATGTGGCGTTTGATTAAAAATGGGCTTGCTGTGGGGTTCGAACTACATCGACGACGGATTAAACCGGGTGTTTTTTGTGTGGCATGCGGAAGAGAAGAAACCAACTATCACCGGTTTTGGGCATGCCAACATTCAGCAAGGTTCTGGCAGCTCTTCCACTCAGAGAAGGGAGTTGCGGTGGCGATCCCACCGTGCACGACGGACTCCGAGAGTGCTCTAGCTCGCTGGCTCCTCGATCGGTTTGCCGGGGCATCTGATGAAGACCGAGAGGTTATGGTGCATTCGGTGTATGGCCTCTGGCTCGCTCGGAATGATGCTCGAGATGGTAAGCCGATCGCCACAGCACATGAAATAATGAACTCTGTTTTTTCCCACATGAAGGAATGGAGGGAGATACATCCACAAAAGCCGGGTGCGCCTGTTAGGCAAGAACCACAGCGCTGGGAGCCTCCTGACGAGGGATGGGTTAAAGTAAACTCAGATGGTGCAGTGTCAAAATTTGGAGCGAAAGGAGGAGGAGGAGCAGTTCTTAGAGATCACAATGGTGCCTTTCTGGCAGCTACCTGTCATCATTTCCCAAACATTGTGGATCCGGAAGCTACTGAGGTCTTGGCGTGTCGACGTGCTTTGCAGGTAGCAGCAGATATTAACGCAACAAGAGTTCATCTGGAGTTGGATGCTCAAGCTGTGGTGAATATGCTGAAACATTCAACGAGGAATCTGTCGGCTAACGGCCCTTGGATTGAGGAGGTGAAAGCTCTTCTTGGGTCCTTCGTCGAGTACAAGATTTCTTGGGTTCGGCGTTCTGCTAATATTGCCGCGCATAAATTAGCTAAAGTAGGTGTTGGTGATGAATTGTGTAAGGTGCGGTTGGGGGTCCCCCAGACTTTGTTATTTCTGTAATCGCGGATGACATTCTGGGGTTTGAGTTTTAAATAAATGCGGCAATATTTATCCTAAAAAAAAAGTATACTTAAAACACCAAGCTACGTGCCTAGGTGTTGTACACGGTTTCACCGTCCGTAGTTTCCGACACTAAGATCGAGTCCGGATAAGCCGGCCCTGGCGTATGGCCGAAGGGGCGACGGCCCAGGGCCCAGGCCGGAGGGGGCCCATACCATAGTACACATATATAATATAGCCCAGCAAAAAATTTGATAAGGAAAAAATTATGAGAGAATAAAAAAGATGGGCTCCGCCCATCGGATAGCTAGGTAGCGAAGCGCCGTGCACGCTAGTCACGGCCGCATGGCGTACACGTACGTGTGAAATAAATCAATCGGAAAGATTTGCCTTTTCCTTTTCATCGCTCCTCGGTTCGTCTTCGCCGTCTCATCGGCTCGTCGCTCCGCCGCTCCTCGCTTGGCGCCTCGGGTGTTCGGCGCTCGTTGTCGCCGCTGCATACAGCTGTCCGGCAACCGGCCTTCCGGCAATACGTTATACGTATATGAGTGCAGGACAGTATGTATCCATTATCCATGTTCCTGATCCATTCGTCCAGCTCACAATTTCAGTCGTTTCTTACTTTCTTTAGTACGTATATTCAACTATTTGTCCATGATTTACCCCACTAAATTTTTGATGTATAATTTTCTAATTTAATCTTTCAAACTATGTATTCAACCATCTTAATTTTTTGTCATTTTGTATACATGTCTAGGGTTTTGATCATCCGATCTATAAATTTCTAATTCTTTCTATACTCTTTACTCCACAATTTGAGGACAATATCCTGCCATATTGCTAACAAGCATTTGTCGGTGCTAAAAAGGAGAAACAAAGTGATATGAAAATCCAACCACTGGAAGGATCTTTGACAAAGTACTTTACATCTTCAAGTAATGTTAAAGCCACAGCTATAAGAAGTTACTCTGAACTGAAACTACCGAAAGATTATTTGAGGTCAAATTATAAGAAGTTACTCTGCATTGAGAAGGATATCTTGGACAATGTTGATCTTGATATTGCCCTTAATGACTTTGCATGTAGAAACGCGTATTATTCTTGTCGATAGAGTTAGTCGAATTTATTTCTTTTTTAGGTAATCATGTCATGTTAGATTTATTTTGCTATCTTTTTAGTGTCTCTGCCGTAAAATGGGATTGTCTAACAATTATTATAGTCAAATTTCAAACTAATGATGCGTGGTTCAAAATTTACTTTTAATATATAGGGGCCCATGTCGTCGAGTTCGCCTAGGGCCTCCCGAAACACATGGCCGGCCCTGCCGGATTCGTATATGATTATTATTTTTTCATGAGAACAGGATTCACATATAGACTACTACCTCCTTTGTTCGTCTTATATTATGGGGATGGAGGGAGTATATTACATACTACATACGTATATACAAACACAAGCCGGAAAGAAGATACTATACGTGACAAATTTAATATATGGGCAAAGCTGAACTTCAGCACTATGATTCATACTGAAGAGTCGAATCAACTCCAAGTTGCAAAATAATATGACCTTGCAAATTTTTTAATATATGGGCTTTGCATCTATGTGGATTAATTGGATTATGACATGTGTTACGACTGTGAAGTTTGTTGTGCGTTTGAATGGGCAGCTGTTGGAGACGTTCTCCCCCTCTTGTGGACTAAGGCAAAGTGATTCGTTATCCCCATACTTATTCTTGTTTGTGGCAGAAGCACTTTCGTTGTTGCTCCAGAATGCTTGCGTGAATGGTACCCTCAAGGATTTCAGGCTGAACAAAAATGCTCCAGGTATCTCTCATTTATTATTTGCCGATAATAGTCTATTATTATTCTTCAAAGGATCCATTGATCAAGCTATGACCATCAAAAATATTTTGAATATGTACGAGAAGGGAACTGGTCAGTTACTCAGTCCAGATAAATGTTCGATTATGTTTGGGAAGTCATGCAGTATGGAAAACCAAGTGTCTACAATGGTCATATTAAAGATTACTGCGAAGGGTTTTCAGGATAAATATCTCGGCCTTCCTATTCCCCAAGGAAGAATGAAAGCTGGTAGATTCCAGTCTACTAAGGAAAAAGCAGTGAAACGTCTCTTTGACTGAATTGATAAATATGCTTCAAGCGTGGTGAAAGAAGACCTTATTAAGTCAGTAATTCAGGCTCTCCCGGTGTACGACATGGGTATTTTTAAATTTCCTGCTTCTCTTTGTGAGGATTTATCGCAGATTATAAGAAATTTTTGGTGGGGCGATGAGGAGGATAGGAGGAAAACCCATTGGTTGGCTTGGGAGGTGGAATGGGCTTCCGTGACCTGAGGTTATTTAATCAAGCTCTTCTGGCAAAACAAGCTTGACGTTTACTGGTTAACCCGGACTCGTTATGTGCTAAGGTAATGAAGGCAAAATATTATCCTCAGGGGCAACTTCTTGACAGGGTTTTTCCTCGGTCAACCTCAGTGACTTGGCAAGGTATTATGCATGGTCTGGAACTCCTTAAAATTGGTGTCATTTGGAGGGTGGTTGATGGAGGGAATATCAATATCTGGAGGGACAATTGGCTTCCAAGGATTTCTGGCCTCAAAATCTCTGGCAAGAAGAACAGATCAAGACTAAAATGGGTTTCAGATTTATTCAAGAGCGGGTCTAGGGATTGGGACGATAATATCATTAGGCATCTTCTTTATCATCATGACGCGGAAGAGATATTGAAGTTGTGAATTCAATCCCCAGGGGATGGTGATTTCATTGCTTGGCATTTTGAAAAGAATGGATTATTTTCAATGCAAAGTGCATACAGTCTGGCGCTAAAGCTTAAGGATCAGAAAGAGAATGGTGGGCAATCCAGTACTGCTATTAACGAAGAAAGGAGATTATGAGATATTATCTAGAAGGCCAGCGTTCCACAAAAGATTAGAATCTTTGGATGTCGTGCAACATCTGATAGCCTGACGGTTCAGGTTAATAGAGTTTTACATCATCAAGCTACCATTCATACTTGCTCTATCTGCGGGGTTGAGGATGAGAGTACCTTCCACGCTCTCTTTTCTTGCCCAAAGACTCGTGCACTTTGTTTGGCGTTGAGGAAAGTGTGGAATCTGCCAAGGGAAGAGGCTTTCAATTATTCTGGGCCTGACTGGTTGCTTATTCTTTTAGACGAGTTAAGTTGTTCGCAAAGGGAGCACGTCTTATTTCTTTTCTGGCGAGCTTGCCACTTGAGGAATGATTTGATTTTTGGGGAAGGAAAAGAAACTGTTAAAGGATCCGCCATGTTCCTGGAAAGTTACTGGTCGGCATTTTCGTCGTGTCAGCCTACAAATGAGGTAATCACCAATTACAAAGGAAAAGAGGTGGTGGCTGGTTTTGGTGCAAGTAATATTGTTGTGAGGCCCAGAGAGGTGTGGCGGCCGCCTCCTTTTGGCCATATCAAGATCAATGTCGATGCAAGTTTTGTGGAGAGTTTAAGTGCCGCAAGCGTTGGGGTGGTGGCCAGGAGTTGTACGGGTGATATCATTGTCTCATCTTGGGACTTCATTGGGTTATGCTCTGGGGTGGATGAAGCGGAGCTCCGAGCATGCCTAGTTGGAATTTATATCGGTATTTCTCTTAACGTGCCTATTATTTTGGAAACTGATTGTGCGTTCGTGGCTTTTTTCCTAGCAAATGAAAGTTGTGACAGATCCTCGCTCATAGACCTCAAGAAGGAAGCACTTAGCATCATCAAGCTTATGGGAAACTTCAAGTTGTCAAAAATAAATAGAAGGGCCAATTCAGTAGCGCATGAGATTGCTAAATTTAGTTTCGATAGTAGATGTGGTGGTTTTCTTTTTAATAATTTTTCGCCCTGTGCGGCGCCTGCTGTTATGAACGATTGCAATGATGTTTTAATTCATTAATATATGGATGGGTGTTTCTCAAAAAAAAAATTGATGTTGTAGAGCAGTGCTACTACTTCAGTTGTAACATATTTTTTCTGCCATATATAAATCACATGGTCAATAGCTAAAATTGCCAGGTCAAGATGTTTATAACTTCCCATTTTTGGTTATGTACATAGTTTGAAAATTTTCCATGTGTAAAAATAGAAATGAGCCATGGCCTAAATAACATTTGCCATGAGTGACAAAAGCAGTGAAGGGAGATATGTGAACATAATATATTAGGAGTATATAAGAAACAGAAAACGACAGTAAAAACATAGGGTGCATTTTGGGCACCTGTGTTTGAGTGTGTTTGTCGACAGCAACCCCCTTTCTCTCTCATGTCTATAAAATCATCATCATCATCAATAGCCCCGCCATTCCTAATATGCGGAAAAAGATACACGAAAAAGCAGGGCAAAATTACCGCCTATGGGAGTTGATTACATAAATAAATATCATTGTGTGCGGTAAATTATCCCCTCGGATTTTTCCTTTCATGTGAAATGCAGCAAAAAATGCATCAGAAAATGGCAAATCTGCATCAAACAGCATCGCCAACCCTCTCAGGTAGCAAACAGGAAAATCCATTGGATTTAATGGTAGATAACCCATCCCATTATGAAACATGGCATCCATCGCCCCATATGTGGCAAATCC
The DNA here is from genome assembly GCF_056163025.1 of Triticum urartu. Classification (NCBI taxonomy): domain Eukaryota; kingdom Viridiplantae; phylum Streptophyta; class Magnoliopsida; order Poales; family Poaceae; genus Triticum; species Triticum urartu. Next base: position 716,882,174 of record NC_141874.1, read on the forward strand.
ACCTCCACCATAGCCAACCCCCCCCCCCCCCCCCCACACACACACACAAAGTGTCAGGCCAACTCCACCGCGCGACCCTAAACGGACGTACGTTTTGACCGGATTTTGTCCGTTTGGGTAGGGCAATGGGGTCGTGTCCGGGCGTGTTCTGGGATGTGGTGGCCGTGCGCCCAGCGCGCGGCCGCATCTGTTTGCCCCATTTTGTCCGCCTTCATTTTAAAAAAGAGCAATGTTTGAAATGCCAAGCCTAGTTCATGGCCAGCGGCCCTAGTTCACGCCGGCAAGAGCCGACGACTGCTGCAGGGAAACCGACCGGACGGCACATGCCAAGCATGAGGAGGGCATGCGCTTTGTTGACGATGTCCTCCTTCTTGTCGAACGCGGCCTTGCGCCGCGCGGCCTCCATCGCATCGCGCTCGGCGGCGAACTTGGCCGCGGCGGCATTGACCTTGACGGCCGCTCTCCGGCCCCTCTGGCGGTGTCAAAACCGGCGGATCTCGGTTAGGGGGTCCCAAACTGTGCGTTTAGGATCGATGGTAACAGGAGACAGGGGACACAATGTTTACCCAGGTTCGGGCCCTCTCTATGGAGGTAATACCCTACGTCCTGCTTGATTGATATTGATGAATATGGGTGTTACAAGAGTTGATCTACCACGAGATCGTGATGGCTAAACCCTAAAAGCCTAGCCTATATGACTATGGTAATGAATGTGTCCTTTCCGGACTATCCCCTCCGGTTTTTATAGACATTGAGGGGATCTAGGGTTTACATAGAGTCGGTTACATAAGAAGGAATCCTCATAGTCGGTCGCCAAGCTTGCCTTCCACACCAAGGAGAGTCCAATCCGGACTCAGGTATAGTCTTCGGTCTTCATGTCTTTACAACCCATCAGTCCGACCCATGGATAACAGGCCGGACGCCCGAGGACCCCTTAGTCCAGGACTCCCTCAGCAGCCCCTGAACCTGGCTTAAATGACGAGGAGTTCAACGCGCGGATTGTCTTCGGCATTGCAAGGCGGGTTCCCTTTTATTCGAACTTCAAAATAGTATTCGGATGCGATGATAGTATCCGGACCTGTCACACACACCATACCAAACCGTAGAGAGAATATATATTTTTGCACGAGTCTAATCCGCTGACAGCTTTTACAATATGACATCCCGCCTGTCCGGTCATAATTTTGGACCGTTTTTCATCTGCCGCTCCACGTTTCGAGACGCGGTTGCCATTGGCACGTCTTGTCAAAGCAGAGATCATGCCCCCTTATTACGAGATTCTCATCAATACGGGCGTGGGTAACCCAACCGCGCCGTTTATACAACCCTTGAGAATAGGCGAATCTTAAGGCGAGTGAGGAGGCGTTCAATACTCGTTGCCTTTATAAGGGGATAAGGATTCCCTCTTCCTCCCTCACGCCCTCTCTATGTCCTTCCAATCTCGAGCTCCAGCGCCCAAGTCCTCATCTCTTTCCCACCCAAGCAACCATGTCCGGATCCGGAGGTCAGGGCAAGTGGATGGTTTCCTCCGCCGAGGAGAACATTACGGAGCTTCGGGCGGCTGGATAGTTGGCGAAGGAGATCGCTCACCGCCTGCCGGCCGAGGGAGAAGTCGTCCCCACGCTGGAGCCCACCGATAGGGTGGTGTTCCTTCCCCATTTCTTTCGCGGGCTAGGGTTTCCACTCCACCCTTTCGTCCGCGGGCTGATGTATTATTACGGGATATATTTCCATGATCTGTCCCCGAATTCCTTTCTCAACATCTCGGCGTTCATCGTCGTGTGTGAGGCCTTCCTCCGCATCCACCCCCACTTCGGGCTGTGGCTCAAAGTTTTCAACGTGAAGCCGAAGGTGGTGGACGGCCAGCACGCGGAGTGCGGAGGAGCCATGGTGAGCAAGCTGTCCAACATATCCTGGCCCAAAGGAATTTTTGTGGACACAGTGAAGGAGTGGCAGAAGCAGTGGTTCTACATCACAGAACCTCGCGGCACCACCTGGGCCGCAGTTGCCGAATTCCGCTCCGGCGCCCCCACGCGACTCACCTCCTGGGTCGAGAAGAGTCTGGACTAGGGTTCCCCTGACGAGGTGATAGCGCTGCAGACGCGCGTCCAGAGAATGTCCACCAAGAAAGTCAAGCTCGTTGATGTGATCCAGGTGATGCTGGTTCGCCGGATCCTTTCGTGCCAGCGCCGAAGCCGTCCTCTGTGGGAGTTCATCCCAAAGAAGGATCAGACTCTGGTGAGGCTCTTCGATACTACTCACAAAGGCGCATGGAAGTTGCTCTTTAAGGGCAACGAGAAGCCACCGGCCACGGATTCAGACTATAGTCACGATTGTAGACACCTCGCGAGTGAGGTATGCTATTTTTCGATGCATCCCTGATACATCCATTTTGCGTCATACTTTTATGTTAATATTTATTGCATTATGGGCTGTTATTTCACGTTATGTCACAATACTTATGGCTATTCTCTCTTATTTTACAAGGTTTACCATGAAGAGGGGGAATGCCGGCAGCTGGAATTCTGGCTGGAAAAGGAGCAAATATTGGAGACCTATTCTGCGCACACTCCAAAAGTCCTGAAACTCCACGGAATATATTAAAATAAATAAAGAAAAATCGTCGCCAAAGATGAAGGCCAGGGGGCCCACACCCTGCTCACGAGGGTGGGGGCGCGCCCCTCCCCCCTGGGCGCGCCCCCTACCTCGTGGGCCCCCTGGTGGCTCTCCGACGCCCATCTTCTCCTATATGAATCTTTCGATGAGAAAAAATCATAAGCAACCTTTCGGGACGAGACTCCGCCGCCACGAGGCGGAACCTTGGCGGAACCAATCTAGGGCTCCGGCAGAGCTGTTCTGCCGGGGACACTTCCCTCCGGGAGGGGGAAATCATCACCATCGTCATCACCAACGCTCCTCTCATCGGGAGAGGGCAATCTTCATCAACATCTTCACCAGCACCATCTCATCTCCAAACCCTAGTTCATCTCTTGTATCCAATTCTTGTCTCTAAGTCCGGGATTGGTGCTAGTAGGTTGCTAGTAGTGTTGATTACTCCTTGTAGTTGATGCTAGTTGGTTTACTTGGTGGAAGATCATATGTTCAGATCCTTTATGCATACTATTACCCCTCTGATTATGAACATGAATATGCTTTGTGAGTAGTTACGTTTGTTCCTGAGGACACGGGAGAAGTCTTGCTATTAGTAGTCATGTGAATTTGGTATTCGTTCGATATTTTGATGAGATGTATGTTGTCTAACCTCTAGTGGTGTTATGTGAACGTCGACTACATAACACTTCACCATTATTTGGGCCTAGAAGAAGGCATTGGGAAGTAATAAGTAGATGATGGGTTGCTAGAGTGACAGAAGCTTAAACCCTAGTTTATGCGTTGCTTCGTAAGGGGCTGATTTGGATCCATATGTTTCATGATATGGTTAGGTTTACCTTAATACTTTTGTTGTAGTTGCAGATGCTTGCAATAGAGGTTAATCATAAGTGGGATGCTTGTTCAAGTAAGAACAGCACCCAAGCACCGGTCCACCCACATATCAAATTATCAAAGTACCGAACGCGAATCATATGAGCGTGATGAAAACTAGCTTGACGATATTCCCATGTGTCCTCGGGAGCTCTTTTCCTTATATAAGAATTTGTCCGGCTTGTCCTTTGCTACAAAAAGGATTGGGCCACCTTGCGCACCTTATTTACTTTTGTTACTTGTTGCTCGTTACAATTTACCTTATCACAAAACTATCTGTTACCACTTATTTCAGTACTTGCAGAGAATACCTTGCTGAAAACCGCTTATCATTTCCTTCTGCTCCTCGTTGGGTTCGACACTCTTACTTATCGAAAGGACTACGATAGATCCCCTATACTTGTGGGTCATCAAAACTCTTTTCTGGCGTCGTTGCCGGGGAGTGTAGCGCCTTTGGTAGGTGGAATTTTGTAAGGAAAAATTTATATAGTGTGCTGAAATTTTCTGTCACTTGTTACTATGGAAACTGAATCTCTGAGGGGCTTGTTCGGGGTATCTTCACCCCGTCCAGTAGAGCAAAGAGTTGCTCCTCAACCTACTGAACCTATTGAAAATGAAACTCCTTTTGCATTTCCTTCGGGTATTATGGAAAAACAGCTGGCTAATACTTTTACAGGAGATGGGACAAAGCATCCCGACGAGCATCTACGCTATTTGGATAATATTTGTGGATTATTTAAGCTTGCAGGTATACCCGATGATGTTGTTAAGAAGAAGGCTTTCCCTTTATCTTTGGAGGGAGACGCATCGACATGGTATAGGCTATGTGATGATACGAGATCATGGAACTATAAAAGAATGAAATTGGAATTTCATCAAAAGTATTACCCTATGCATCTTGTTCATCGTGATCGCAATTATATATATAATTTTTGGCCTCGCGAAGGAGAAGCATCGCTCAAGCTTGGGGGAGGCTTAAATCAATGTTATATTCATGCCCCAATCATGAGCTCTCAAAATTGACAATTCTCCAGAATTTTTATGCTCGGCTTTCTGATAACAATCGCACCATGCTCGATACTTCTTGTGCTGGCTCTTTTATGATGAAGTCTATTGAATTCAGATGGAATTTATTGGATAGAATTAAACACAACTCTGAAGATTGGGACCTCGACGAAGGTAAGGAGTCAGGTATGACACCTAAGTTTGATTGTGTTAAATCTTTTATGGATACCGATATTTTCCGTAAGTTTAGCACTAAATATGGACTTGACTCTGATATAGTAGCTTCTTTCTGTGAATCTTTTGCTACTTATGTTGATCTCCCCAAGGAGAAGTGGTTTAAATATCATCCTCCCATAGAAATAAAAGTAGCGGCACCTATTAAAGTTGAAGAAAAGACCATCACTTATAATGATCCTATTGTTCCCACCTCTTATGTTGAGAAACCACCTTTCCCTGCTAGAGTAAAGGATCATGCTAAAGCTTCAACTGTTGTTCGTAAAAGCAATACTAGAACTTATACACCTCCTGAGCAAGTCAAAGTAGAACCTAATATTGCTATTGTTAAAGATATCTTGTCTGATAATATTGATGGGCATGTCATTGAATTTTCTGGTGAAACTGCTAGAATTGCTAAACCCTGTGATAGAGATAAACATAGACCTATGGTAGGCGTGCCTGTTATTTCTATTAAAATAGGAGATCATTGTTATCATGTCTTATGTGATATGGGTGCTAGTGCTAGGGTTATACCCATTGACTTATATAAAGAAATTATGCATGATATCGCACCTGCTGAGTTAGAAGATATTGATGTTACAATTAAACTTGCCAATAGAGATACTATATCTGCAATGGGAATTGTTAGAGATGTTGAAGTCTTGTGTGGGAAAACCAAATATCCCGCTGACTTTCTTGTTCTTGGTTCTCCACAAGATAGCTTTTGTCCCATTATTTTTGGTAGACCCTTCTTGAATACTGTTAATGCTACGATAGACTGCAAAAAGAATGTTGTTACTGTTGGCTTGGATGATATGGTTCATGAGTTTAATTTCTCTAAATTCAGTAAACAACATCGTGAGGAAGAATTGCCTAGTAAGGATGAAATTATTGGTCTTGCTTCTATTGCTGTACCTCCTAGTGATCCTTTAGAACACTATTTGCTAGACCATGAAAATGATATGTTTATGAATGAAAGAAAGGAAATAGATGAAATATTCTTTAAACAAGAACCTATTCTGAAACACAATTTGCCTGTTGAAATCCTAGGGGATCCTCCTCCACCCAAGGGTGATCCCGTTTTTGAGCTTAAACCGTTGCCTGATAATCTTAAGTATGCTTATCTTGATGAAAAGAAAATATATCCTGTTATTATTAGTGCTAACATTTCAGAGCATGAAGAAGAAAGATTATTGAAAACTCTGAAGCAGCACCGTGCCGCTATTGGATATACTCTTGATGATCTTAAGGGCATTAGTCCCACTCTATGTCAGCATAAAATAAATTTGGAAGCGGATGCTAAACCAGTATGTGATCCTCAACGACGTTTGAATCCTAAAATGAAAGAAGTGGTAAGGAAGGAAATACTCAAGCTTCTGGAGGCAGGTATAATTTATCCTGTTGCTGATAGTCAGTGGGTAAGTCCTGTCCATTGTGTCCCTAAGAAGGGAGGTATTACTGTTGTCCCTAATGATAAAGATGAATTGATTCCTCAAAGAATTATTACAGGTTATAGGATGGTAATTGATTTCCGCAAATTAAATAAAGCCACTAAGAAAAATCATTACCCCTTACCTTTTATTGATCAAATGCTAGAAAGATTATGCAAACATACACATTATTGCTTTCTAGATGGTTATTCTAGTTTCTCTCAAATACCTGTGTCGGCTAAAGATCAATCAAAGACTACTTTTACATGCCCTTTTGGTACTTTTGCTTATAGACGTATGCCTTTTGGTTTATGTAATGCACCTGCTATCTTTCAAAGATGCATGATGGCTATATTCTCTGATTTTTGTGAAAAGATTTGTGAGGTTTTCATGGACGACTTTTCCGTCTATGGTTCCTCTTTTGATGATTGCTTGAGCAATCTTGATCGAGTTTTGCAGAGATGTGAAGCAACTAATCTTGTCTTGAATTGGGAAAAGTGCCACTTTATGGTTAATGAAGGTATTGTCTTGGGGCACAAAGTTTCTGAAAGAGGTATTGAAGTTGATAAAGCCAAGGTTGACGCTATTGAAAAGATGCCATGTCCCAAGGACATCAAAGGTATAAGAAGTTTCCTTGGTCACGCCGGATTTTATAGGAGGTTCATTAAGGACTTCTCAAAAATTTCTCGGCCTCTGACTAATTTATTACAAAAAGATGTACCATTTGTCTTTGATGATGATTGTGTAGAAGCATTTGAAATACTTAAGAAAGCATTAGTCTCTGCACCTATTGTTCAGGCACCTGATTGGAATTTACCCTTTGAAATTATGTGTGATGCTAGTGATTATGCTGTAGGTGCTGTTCTAGGGCAAAGAGTTGATAAGAAATTAAATGTTATCCATTATGCTAGTAAGACTCTAGACAATGCTCAAAGAAATTATGCTACTACCGAAAAGGAACTTTTAGCAGTTGTGTTTGCTTGTGATAAATTCAGACCCTATATTGTTGATTCTAAAGTAACTATTCACACTGATCATGCTGCTATTAAATATCTTATGGAAAAGAAAGATGCTAAACCTAGACTTATTAGATGGGTTCTCTTGCTGCAAGAATTTGATTTGCATATTTTTGATAGAAAAGGAGCTGAGAACCCAGTTGCGGACAACTTATCTAGGTTAGAGATTGTTCTTGATGACCCACTACCTATTGATGATAGCTTTCCTGATGAACAATTAAATGTCATAAGCACTTCTCGTAGCACTCCATGGTATGCTGATTATGCTAATTATATTGTTGCTAAATTTATACCACCTAGATTCACATACCAACAAAAGAAAAAGTTCTTTTATGATTTGAGACATTACTTTTGGGATGACCCACATCTTTATAAAGAAGGAGTAGATGGTGTTATTAGACGTTGTGTACCTGAGCATGAACAGGAACAGATCCTATGCAAGTGTCACTCCGAAGCTTATGGAGGACACCACGCTGGAGATAGAACTGCACATAAGGTATTGCAATCTGGTTTTTATTGGCCTACTCTCTTCAAGGATGCCCGTAAGTTTGTTTTATCTTGTGATGAATGTCAAAGAATTGGTAATATTAGTAGACGTCAAGAAATGCCTATGAATTATTCACTTGTTATTGAACCATTTGATGTTTGGGGCTTTGATTATATGGGACCTTTTCCTGCCTCCAATGGATACACTCATATTTTAGTTGTTGTTGATTACGTTACTAAGTGGGTAGAAGCTATTCCAACTAGTAGTGCTAATCATAACACTTCTATTAAAATGCTTAAGGAAGTTATTTTTCCGATGTTTGGAGTCCCTAGATATTTAATGACTGATGGTGGTTCACACATTATTCATGGTGCTTTCCGTAAAATGCTTGCCAAATATGACGTTAATCATAGAATTGCATCTCCTTATCACCCACAGTCTAGTGGTCAAGTAGAATTGAGTAATAGAGAGCTCAAATTAATTTTGCAAAAGACTGTTAATAGGTCTAGAAAGAATTGGTCCAAGAAACTTGATGATGCATTATGGGCATATAGAACTGCATATAAGAATCCTATGGGTATGTCTCTGTATAAAATGGTTTATGGAAAAGCATGTCACTTACCTCTCGAACTAGAACATAAGGCATATTGGGCTATTAAAGAGCTTAACTATGATTTCAAACTTGCCGGTGATAAGAGGTTATTTGATATTAGCTCACTTGATGAATGGAGAACCCAAGCCTATGAAAATGCCAAGTTGTTTAAAGAAAAAGTTAAAAGATGGCATGACAAAAGGATACAAAAGCGTGAGTTTAATGTAGGCGATTATGTATTGCTATACAACTCTCGTTTAAGATTTTTTGCAGGAAAACTTCTCTCTAAATGGGAAGGTCCCTACGTTATCGAGGAGGTCTATCGTTCCGGTGCCATAAAAATCAACAATTTCGAAGGCACAAATCCGAAGGTGGTAAACGGTCAAAGAATCAAGCACTATATCTCAGGTAATCCTATAAATGTTGAAACCAATGTTATTGAAACCGTAACCCCGGAGGAATACATAAGGGACACTTTCCAGAACGTTCCAGACTCCGAAAAGGAATATGTATGTGGTACGGTAAGTAAACCGACTCCAAAACAATTTTAAGGCAATATTTCTCCATTTTGGAATATTTAGAAAAATAGAAAAATAGGTAGCAGTCCAGGGAGGACACGAGCCCTCCACGAGGGTGGAGGGCGCGCCCCCTACCTCGTGAGCACCTCGTGTGCCCTCCGGACTCCATTTTCCTGCACGATACGTATTTTGGTCGGTAAAAATTCATTATATATTCTCCCTAAGGTTTTGACCCCCGTATCATGCACATATCCCCTGTTTTCATTTTGAGCTGTTTCCGTTGCAGATTTGAGAATTCCGGAGACTCGATCATCCTTCTATGAGGGTGAGCCTATGCCATGGAAGGGGACGACAAGCTTGCGTCATCAACAACACCTCCACCTCCAACAACAAAGAAGGGGACCTCATCACATGGGTATGGGCACTCCCCTTGGCAACTGCCAAGCTTGGGGGAGGTGCCCCAGTATCATATAACCATCACAACTCCTATCTTTACCGTTTTTCTTAGTTCGATCCTATTAGTAGTATCTTGATTTAGTAGAATAAAGTCACGGCATGATCTAGTTTTGAAGTTTGCTTTATGATCCCTCTATGCAATCTAGTCCGTGAGCTATATATAATAAAGATTAGTGTTGAGTCAAGGGCTTGATTATCTTGCCATGATCTTGACTGAATAAAAGTAAGAATAAAAAGAAACAAAGAGTTCATATTGATCTTATTGAAAGTAATGACTTCACATAGAAAGAGTATGATGATTAAAAAGTTGTTAGGAGTTGGCAAATATAGCTTTAGTCATCGTGGCAATTAATAGGAAGTAATAAGGAGAGAGAGGTTTCACATATAGATATACTATCATTGACATCTTTCATAATTGGGAGCACTCATTAAGTATGACATGCTAAAGAGTTGATGTTGGACAAGGAAGACAACGTAATGGGTTATGTTTTCTTGCATCTCAGTTAAAGTATATTGTCATGGATCATTCAAACATGTTGGGCTTGCCTTTCCCCCTCATGCTAGCCAAATTCTCAGCACCAAGTAGAGATACTACTTGTGCTTCCAAATACCCTTAAACCAGTTTAGCCATGAGAGTCCACCATATCTACCTATGGATTGAGTAAGATCCTTCAAGTAAGTTGTCATCGGTGCAAGCAATAAAAATTGCTCTTTAAATATGCATGACTTATTAGTGCAGAGAAATAAGCTTTGTACGAACTTATTGTGGACGCAATAAAAGCGACGGACTGCATAATAAAGGTTCACATACAAGGGGCAATATAAAGTGACGTTCTTTTGCATTAAGATTTTGTGCATCCAACCATAAAAGCGCATGGCAACCTCTGCTTCCCTCTGCGAAGGGCCTATCTTTTATTATTATCCTCTATCTTATGAAAGAGTCAAGGTAATCTTCACCCTTCCCTTTTTCATTTTATCCTTTGGCAAGCACTTCATGGTGGGGTGATCCTGATATATATATATCCAATTGGATGTACGTTAGCATGAACTATTATTGTTGACATCACCCAAAGGTGAATAAGTTTGGAGGCAGCATTATAAGCCCCAATCTTTCTCTATGTCTGATTGAAACTTCATAACCACAAGTATTGCGTGAGTGTTAGCAATTATGAAGGACTAAGTGATAGTTGAGTATGTGGACTTGCTTTTTAAGCTCTGACATAGAATCCTTCCGATGTTATGATAAATTGCAATTGCTTCAATGACTAAGGTTATAATTTGTTAGCGCCTAATAAGGTTTCTGATTCATACTTTTGCATTGTGAAAAGATCATCACTTGAACATAAGTAATCATATGACAAATCTATATATGTTGCTGTTATGAAACAATCATGATGCCTTCATGTCCGTATTTTATTTTTATCGACGCCTCTACCTCTAAACATGAGGACATATTTATTGTTATCAGCTTTTCGCTTGAGGATAAGCGAGGTCTAAGCTTGGGGGGAGTTGATACGTACATTTTGTGTCATGCTTTTATGTTAATATTTATTGCATTATGGGCTATTATTTCACGTTATGTCACAATACTTATGGCTATTCTCTCTTATTTTACAAGGTTTACCATGAAGAGGGGGAATGCCGGCAGCTGGAATTCTGGCTGGAAAAGGAGCAAATATTGGAGACCTATTCTGCGCACACTCCAAAAGTCCTGAAACTCCACGGAATATATTAAAATAAATAAAGAAAAATCGTCGCCAAAGATGAAGGCCAGGGGGCCCACACCCTGCTCACGAGGGTGGGGGCGCGCCCCTCCCCCCTGGGCGCGCCCCCTACCTCGTGGGCCCCCTGGTGGCTCTCCGACGCCCATCTTCTCCTATATGAATCTTTCGATGAGAAAAAATCATAAGCAACCTTTTGGGACGAGACTCCGCCGCCACGAGGCGGAACCTTGGCGGAACCAATCTAGGGCTCCGGCAAAGCTGTTCTTCCGGGGACACTTCCCTCCGGGAGGGGGAAATCATCACCATCGTCATCACCAACGCTCCTCTCATCGGGAGAGGGCAATCTCCATCAACATCTTCACCAGCACCATCTCATCTCCAAACCCTAGTTCATCTCTTGTATCCAATTCTTGTCTCTAAGTCCGGGATTGGTGCTAGTAGGTTGCTAGTAGTGTTGATTACTCCTTGTAGTTGATGCTAGTTGGTTTACTTGGTGGAAGATCATATGTTCAGATCCTTTATGCATACTATTACCCCTCTGATTATGAACATGAATATGCTTTGTGAGTAGTTACGTTTGTTCCTGAGGACACGGGAGAAGTCTTGCTATTAGTAGTCATGTGAATTTGGTATTCGTTCGATATTTTGATGAGATGTATGTTGTCTAACCTCTAGTGGTGTTATGTGAACGTCGACTACATAACACTTCACCATTATTTGGGCCTAGAAGAAGGCATTGGGAAGTAATAAGTAGATGATGGGTTGCTAGAGTGACAGAAGCTTAAACCCTAGTTTATGCGTTGCTTCGTAAGGGGCTGATTTGGATCCATATGTTTCATGATATGGTTAGGTTTACCTTAATACTTTTGTTGTAGTTGCGGATGCTTGCAATAGAGGTTAATCATAAGTGGGATGCTTGTTCAAGTAATAACAACACCCAAGCACCGGTCCACCCACATATCAAATTATCAAAGTACCGAACGCGAATCATATGAGCGTGATGAAAACTAGCTTAACGATATTCCCATGTGTCCTCGGGAGCTCTTTTCCTTATATAAGAATTTGTCCGGCTTGTCCTTTGCTACAAAAAGGATTGGGCCACCTTGCTGCACCTTATTTACTTTTTTTACTTGTTGCTCATTACAATTTACCTTATCACAAAACTATCTGTTACCACTTATTTCAGTACTTGCAGAGAATACCTTGCTGAAAACCGCTTATCATTTCCTTCTGCTCCTCGTTGGGTTCGACACTCTTACTTATCGAAAGGACTACGATAGATCCCCTATACTTGTGGGTCATCAATCCCCAATTTAATCATTTTAAGGATGATGTCTGAGCTTATTATTACATTTTCAGGACTGGATGCAGAGGACGAAGCGGATCCACTGTCCGGCTCCGCTACCTGAAGAACCGGTCATCCCGCATCTAGGGAAGATGCTGGTGCCGGCGCCTTATAAGGCGCCGGAGAAGAAGGCCAAGAAGAAGGCCAAGGGGGCCAAGGGCGGCCCCCGTCGCAAGGGCACTTCGGACGTGGCATCCGAAGACGACGAAGCCCATTCCTCTGTCCCAGAGGACAACGGCGAGGAAGAGGAGGAGGAGGAGGAGGAGGAGGAGGAGGAGGAAAACAACCCTCCCCCTGAGGAGAGGAAGAAGAAGAGGGCGGCTTCAGCGCATCCGGAGGCGGACGCGCCCAAGAAGGGAAAAAGCTTCCCAGCGGTCAACACCGCATGGGAGGTCGACAGCAGTCCGGAGAGACTCCCCCGCGCTAAGCCCCTGGTCGCATCGTAAGTGACATGGCTCTCTCATGTGCACATCCGGCCCTTTCTCTTTATTATTATGACATAGTTAATTGTGCTATTGTAGTCCGGCCCGCGACCTTACCCAGCGATCCTCATCTCGAGGTCCGCTGGCTCCGTCGGAGATGGCGAGCATGTCACCACCGCCTGCTTATTCTCCTAGGGCCAGGGACGACACCGAGGTGTTGTCCCGGAGGACCGCTCCGAAGCGGGGAGGAGCCCAGGACGCTGTCTGGGAGGCGCCACAGGGCGAGACCTCCATTGTCGGACACATGGGGGAACCGATCCCCATGGATATTGGCGTAGAGGGCCGTATCCAGTTTGGCCCTCAGCCGAATACGATTCCGGAGGCCCATATGGCTCCGGAGTCGGGCGAGCGTCCCCCTTTAAAGGAGGGGGATGCGCCGCTCCCACCGGTGGCCCTTGTCCGTCCAGGGGCGCCGGATAACCTGATGGAAGCGCTTTGAAGCACCTCTGTCGTGGACGAGCACCGTGTCCTTATGGGTGCGGTGATCGAGAAGATTCAGTCTACCAAGTGTGGACTGAACGAAGCCTGCAGCAGCTTGTTGACAGGTTTCGAGGTAAGAAAGAGAAAAACCCCGTGTAGCCAGTAGCCCTTGAGACGCTGTCCGGTGTTCGGCAGGAATAACCGGACATAGAATCAATTCTTCTGTTGTAGGAGACTAACGTAGTATGTATGAATGAACAGGCGTCGCCTGTTGGCCGCGACCTCCCATGCTGTCGAAGTCTCTGAGCTGAGGCAGATGCTAGAGCGGACCGAGAACGAGCTCGACGAGGTCAAGGTTCGGCTCCAGGAGAAGTAAGGTGAGTGACTACTTGCTGTTTGTTTAGAAAGGACAGGCGCTGTATATTGACCGATGTGTCGTAATATGTGCAGGAGCCGCGACCGAGGTCGAGGCCCTGAAGAAGGCCCTGGGAGAGGCCGAGGAGAAGGCTGTCCAGCAGCAGGCCACTCGTAAGAAGTCCAAGGCCCGGGTCAAAGAAATCCAGCAGGAGCTCCAGGTTGCGGTCAAGAAATGCGAAGCCTTGGAGCATGATGCGTCGGTTCAAGGGACCGAACTCGCCAAGGCTTGTGAGAGCGCGGAGACCGCACGGAATGAGGCCCTGGCTGCCCTCCAGGAGATCCAGGAGGCCAAGAAGATCACGGCGGGTAAGGCATTTAAGATGCAAAGCAAGTATGCGGTGAAGCAGTACCTTTTACTAACCCGGGTTCGGAGTTTCCCAGGAGCATTTGCCGATTTGCCACGCAGTGTATCAGACGCCACGGAGTTCTACCGAGCCGAAGGAGGGGGTTCTACGGAGAAGCTATTCTGGTCGCAGTATGCGGCGCCAGAGCATCCCATGTCCTTCACCGATCAGCTGAAACAGCTGGTGGAGCTGCATAGGGTGGCCGAACTAGCCATGAAGGATTTCATAATCCGGCTATGGCCAGCCAAAGCTATGCCAGACAGCTACTTCGGACTCGTGAGGCGAATGGTGAGCGCCTGTCCTCGGCTGGACGTCGTCAAGCGCTCGGCCTGCATTGAAGGTGCGCGCATGGCCTTCGCCCGTTGCAAGATGTGGTGGGCGAAGATGAACGCCGTCGAGGTGACCGAGGACCACCGGAGGGCAAGGAACACCGCACACCCGAACGGTATTTTGTGGATGTCTTGGAGGGTTCTCGTCTTGCGGCGGCACAATGTTCGTAGGATATTGTATTTGAGTAAATGTATGCGTGTTGCCTTTGCCTTGTATTACTAGAACAAAGCCTATTTTGTAATGTAATATTGTTATGCTTTGAATTATTTCCTCATGTGCGGCCGTTTTGTATGTAATCTGAGGGTTGGCCAGTCGTCGGCTTCTGCCCTCACGTAAGTAGTATGGAGGTGTACGGGATGGAATCTAAACAATCTTGATCCAATTGTATGGTCCTTGAAGGAGTTGTTTAGCACAATGAACAAGGCAATCAGACTGTACGGCTTAAACGTCCTCACTTAGCCATAGGAGTTTTATAATAAAGCATAGGTGCAACCGCTGGTTCGAACCAGGGGGCTGTCAGCATATGATCGGGAAGTGCCGATCTTTCTCATAATGCGGAAAAAATCTCCAACGATTTGTGACCCTCGAACAGCTGACCGGCTCTCGCCGTATCATGAAAGTCACTAGTCACTTTTCGGCTTTCTCTACTGAGGTGCTCGTCTGGTCAATGCCAGGGCACAATCGCAGTAGTTCTCCCTTTACTACCCTAGCCAATTTAGCGGAATGTAGAGTAGTAAGCACAGGAACCGGGCAACCCAACTATTGACCAAAGACATGATTCGGAGCCAATGCATATAATGCTAAATTCGGGGTGCCGAACTTATCTTTAGGGGTTGTTCGGGCTTTGTTTCCGTATCATGGGGCAATGGGGAGCCCCTGGCAAATATGACACGTACCAGAGTGTACGACTGCTAGGAAATAAGAAATATAAAGGAAAACAGAGGGAAAACAGAGATAGGGTCCGGAGCCCTTGAACTTGGCTCATGAACTGTTTCCATTATAGTTGGGTCTATACGTCCAATGCACATTGGTAACAAGATAATGCAAAAAGCAACCGGCTATTTGACATGCCCTACCCGAAGGCGGATTGCGCGTGGGTCCTGAAAATGGTTAGCCTCTAGGGCTTCCCATGTACGCATGTGCTCCGTGTCAATCCGGTGTGTTTGTCCTTTGACGGGGTCGTTAATCAGGCCGTCGAAGGAGACCCCCATAGGAGAAACCTGAAACAAGAAAAAATAGATAGTAAAGTTATATGTGTGCCCGGGATAGCTTGTGCCTTCGTCGTTGCCCATGGAATTTTGAGTGCGTAGTTATGGACGCGTGGTATGAATGCCACTACCTCATCGGGATTGGGACGGAGGCCGAATTGCTAATCAAGCTCTTGACGAGCCGCGCTGTCCTGTTGCAGTGTGGTCCGGACCCTCTTAATGATGTCTAGGGGCTCGGCAGCCAGATTATGCTGCTGCTTGAGAAGGCCGCTTTGTACCTCTGCTGCTAGGGCGACGGTGTGCTCCTCTGTCCGGAGGGAGCATTCTGTGTTTCCGTTGACTGTTATGACGCCGGCGGACCGGGCATCTTCAGCTTGAGATAGGCATACTATGGTACCGCGTTGAATCTAGCAAATGCGGTTCGTCCGAGTAATGCGTGGTAGCCACTGCGGAAGGGGACGATATCGAAGATTAAATCTTCGCTTCGGAAGTTGTCCGGGGAACCGAATACCACCTCCAGCGTGATTGAGCCCGTGCAGCGGGCCTCAACGCCTGGTATGACTCCTTTAAAGGTAGTATTTGTGGGTTTGATTCGTGAGGGATTAATGCCCATCTTCCGCACTGTATCCTGATAGAGCAGGTTGAGGCTGCTACCGCCGTCCATTAGGACTCATGTTAGGTGAAATCCGTCGATGATTGGGTCAAGGATCAGTGCGGCTGAGCCGCCATGCCGGATGCTAGTTGGATGATCTCGACGATCGAAGGTGATCGGGAATGACGACCATGGATTGAATTTTGGGGCGACTGGCTCTACCGCGTAGACGTCCCTAAGTGCTCGCTTACGCTCCCTTTTGGGATGTGTGTAGCGTATATCATGTTCACCGTTTTCACTTGAGGGGGCGGGGGGGGGGGGGGGGGATTTCTTCTGCCCTCCGGTGTTCGGCTGCCGGGGCTCTTCGTCCTCGTCCTCACTTTTGTGATCCCTTTTCTTTGTTTTCGGCATTAAACTTGCCAGCCTATTTGAAAACCCAACAGTCTCTATTGGTGTGATTGCCTTGTTTTTCTGGGGTACCATGTATTTGGCACGGACGATCGAGTATGCGATCCAGGCTGGATGGACCCTCGCTGTTCCGTTTGTAGGGCTTCTTTCGCTGTCCGGACTTGGAGCCGCTGAATCCGGCGTCAACGGTGGTGTCATTGGTGTTGTCGCCATTGCTTCGGCGTTTGTGTTTGTTGCACCGGATCTTTCCAGAGCTGTTCTTGGCCTCGGAGGGGCCTGTTTCGCTGGCTGTGTTTTTGCTACGAGCCAGCCAGTTGTCATCTCCCGCGCAAAAGCGGGTCATGAGTGCCGTAAGGGCTGCAATGGACTTCGGTTTCTCTTGGCCGAGGTGGCGTGCTAGCCATTCATCCCGGATGCTGTGTTTGAAGGCCACTAGGGCTTCAGCATCCGGACAATCAACGATGTGGTTATTTTTGGTTAGGAATCTAGTCCAGAATTTTCTGGCTGATTCTCCAGGTTGTTGAACTATGTGGCTTAAATCATCGGCATCGGGTGGCCGGACGTATGTACCTTGGAAGTTGTTAAGAAAGGTCTCTTCCAGATCCTCCCAGCTGCCGAGGGAATTCTCGGGCAGACTATTCAGCCAGTGTCTAGCTGGCCCTTTGAGTTTCAGTTGGAGGTATTTGATGGCATGGAGGTCGTCTCCCCGGGCCATGTGGATGTGGAGAATAAAGTCCTCAATCCATACTGCGGGGTCGGTTGTTCCGTCGTATGATTCAATATTGACGGGCTTGAATCCCTCGAGGAATTCATGATCCAGCACCTCGTCTGTGAAGCAGAGAGGGTGTGCGGCGCCTCTATATCGGGCGGCATCACGGCGCACCTCTGATGGAGTGTGTCTGCGGTTATCGGCCCGGGTGTGACTAGGTTTGTCACGCCTGAATAGGTATCCGTCATCCCGAATAGGAAGCGTCCTCGCGATCCCTAGATTGATCTGGTGTGTTCTGCTCTCCTGTCCAGCTCCTGCCGAAGGTCGTATGTGAGGTCCCGAGCTGTTCTGTCCCTGTTTTTGCGAGGTGGTGGGGCGGGCTGTTGTTCGTCCTGAGTTGCCGCTTTATCCCAACCGCGGGGTGGTCGGTCCGCCGCACTATCTCGCCCGCGTGGTGGTCAGTCCACATTGCGTGAGGGAGGTATGTGGTTTAGTGCCTCCTCATCGAACTGAGGTAGCAGTCTATGCTTTGGGTAACTCTTGGCTGGGCGCTTGAGGCCGTATTCTTCGGTTGTCAGGATATCAGTCCACCTGTCGATGAGCAGGTCTTGATCGACCTGAAGCTGCTGCTGCTTCTTCTTCAGGCTTCTTGCGGTGGCTATTAGCTGACGCTTGAAGCGCTCCTACTCGAGGGGTGCCTCAGGTACGATGAAGTCCTCATTGTCGAGGCTCTCATCATCCTCGGAGGCAGGACGATAACTGTAATCGTCTGGGTCATTGGTCATGGTCTGATTATTAGGGTTATCATGCCCGTTGTCTTGTTCCTCCTGTTCGGATGCAGCCCCGACAGGGTCTTTGTTATTTTCGGCGTCGCCCGGAGTGCTATTCTCTCCGGTGCCAGTATTCCCGTCGTTTGAGCGACGAGGCTTAGAGCGGCGTTTAGGGCGCCGGCGCTTGGACTGTGTCTCAGGAGGTTTATTCGCAACTGGATCTCCTTTGTCATCGTCGCTAGCTTTTTTAGGTGTGTCGATCATGTACACATCGTACGAAGAGGTGGCCGTCCAACGTCTAGCAAATGGCGGGTTTTGGCCTTGCTCCTGGTCGGCATCATCGTCCATACCGTCGATGTCTTCGGAGCCGTAATCGAGCACGTCGGTTAAATCATCAACAGTGGCTATGAAGTGGGTGGCGGGTGGGAAACATAATCTCCCATCATCAGCCTCTCGCTCGAACCGAACATAGTTTGGATGTGAGTCCTTCTCTAAGGACAAATTCTTTAAAGAGTTTAGCACATCACCTAAGGGCGAGTGTTGGAAGATGTCTGCGACGCTAAATTCAAAAATCGATAACCGATCCAGCTCGGTGTCCGCAGGCGTACCCGATTTGGAACTCATGGCCGGAGACGAGTCCAGAGTTTCATTGACGTAGACATAACGGGGTGCCGAGTCCGTGTGCGGCTCCAACGCCGGGGGCTCTGTGGCTTCAGATGGCACGGTTTGCTCCGGTTCTAAGGCCGTTGCAGCAGCAGGGACCATCCGCTGGATGTGATCCGATGACAGATTTAGGTCATGTTCATCGGAGCGAGGGGGAGCGATCGCTGCGGTCTCAAATCCATTAAAGATCAAGTCTCCACGGATATCCGTGACGTAGTTCAGGCTTCCAAACCTGACCTGGTGGCCAGGGGCGTAGCTGTCGATCTGCTCCAGATGGCCAAGCGAGTTGGCCCGCAGTACGAAGCCACCGAACACAAAAATTTGTCCGGGGAGGAAGGTTTCTCCTTGGACAGCGTCGTTGTAGATGATTGAAGGAGCCATCAAACCTTTCGTGGACGACACAGTGGAACTCTCAATGAAAGCACCAATGTCGGTGTCAAAACCGGCGGATCTCGGGTAGGGGGTCCCGAACTGTGCGTATAGGATCGATGGTAACACGAGACAGGGGACACAATGTTTACTCAGGTTCGGGCCCTCTCTATGGAGGTAATACCCTACGTCCTGCTTGATTGATATTGATGAATATGGGTGTTACAAGAGTTGATCCACCACAAGATCGTGATGGCTAAATCCTAAAAGCCTAGCCTATATGACTATGGTAATGAATGTGTCCTTTCCGGACTATCCCCTCCGGTT
The DNA here is from genome assembly GCF_056163025.1 of Triticum urartu. NCBI lineage: Eukaryota > Viridiplantae > Streptophyta > Magnoliopsida > Poales > Poaceae > Triticum > Triticum urartu. The sequence goes on from NC_141874.1 coordinate 716,901,485, forward strand.
TATATAGACACCGAGGGGATTTAGGGTTTACATAGAGTCGGTTACATAAGAAGGAATCCTCATAGTCGGTCACCAAGCTTGCCTTCCACGCTAAGGAGAGTCCAATCCGGACTCAGGTATAGTCTTCGGTCTTCATGTCTTCATAGCCCATCAGTTCAGCCCATGGATAACAGGCCGGACGCCCGAGGACCCCTTAGTCCAGGACTCCCTCACCCTCCTCTTTGCCGATTCCGCGTCCAACTTGACGATCTCCTCCGGCGTGCACTCCGACCGTGGCTTCCTTGGCACCTTGGCCGCCTTCTTCTTCACCTTTTCGGGCGGGTCGACGGCCAAGCCGCCGGAATTCGGCTGGGCGTCGACCATGGACGAGGGAGGGAGGGGGTGGCGGGAGGGACATGGGAGGGTTTGCTGCAAATGGCGCCAAATGGGCGGGCGGGGGGTTTTGCTTTGTGTCACTGACAGGCGGGCCAGGGAAGGACAAGCGCGCGCGTCCCGCCCGTTCGCGTGCTGTCCGTTTGATCCCAAAATCAACGCAAACTTGGGCCGGGGATGGGTCGAAAGCAGACACAAAATGGACAAAAGTCCGTTTGCACCCGCGCGCTGGACCTTCTGGTTTGTCCCTTTTACTCCAAATGGATGGGGCCGGACAGGATGGGGTCGCGCGGTGGAGTTGGCCTCACAACCCCTTCAAGTGTACATTGTGAAATTGCTATGGGCCGATGACCGCCGCCCCAAAATCGCCAGAGGGAACCCCTGGTTGGATTTTTGTCCTCATTTCACTACGCCACCGCCACGGACGAACCATAGAACCATGTCACCACAAAAAATGCAACCGCCGCCGCTCCACCCAACCGTGAGACCATCAACCCCGACAAGCCCTAGCGGCAACTTAGTTACACCAACCAAAATTGAATACATTGCCCGTTCCTAACCCTAACACAAAAACTACTCCTACACCTCAAGAAACCCACTCACTCCCCCAAATCCCTAGCCCAAGCCCCCTAAGCAATCAAAAAGGTGGTGGGCACATACCTCGAAGCCTAGAGCAATGGCGTGACAGAAATGACGAGTTCGACGCCGGCAATTGATGGTGCGCGTATCACCGGGGAGATGGAGAGCCGCCACATGAAATCATAGGAACAGGCGGAGAGTGAAAGGAGTGGGGTCATGACAGGGGGTTATGGTGGCTCAGTCGCGCGGTTGCCATGAAGAGCGATCGGTCACAAAAGCTGAGGCGGCGACGCGTCCATGCGTCAAGATTAGCGCGCTTCATCCAACGGACCACATATCATGGCGCCAAATCAGCCCGTGGGGAACGTCTGCTCCATAGATTTTTCAAAAAACAATCCTCGAGTAAATCTCCGAGTAGATCCTCCCTCCCGATAGCCCATTCCCTCTGCAGTACTTTCCGTGTAACGCGTACGAGGATCTCGTTCCTTCGCTTCGTGGCCGTATAACCTAACCTTTTTGGCCTACCCATCGCCGCCTCTGTAACTCCCCCCTTCCAAAGTTCAAACGCCTCAGCCTCCTTTTTTTTTTTTTTGATCCAGCCGCCGCGCGCCTCCGCCTCACCCTCGCGGAGATGGGCGGCGACGGGCCGGCGATCGGCGTCGACCTCGGCACGACCTACTCGTGCGTGGCCGTGTGGCGGCCGTCCCACAACCGCGTCGAGGTCGTCCCCAACGACCAGGGGAACCTCACCACGCCGTCCTGCGTCGGTCGGCTCATCGGCGACGCGGCTCTCAACCAAGCCGCAAGGAACTCCGTCAACACCGTCTTCGGTAAAATACCAGATCCGATCTCGATCTGCTGGTTTACTTGATTTTTCAGCTCGATGGGTTCGTAGGTCCAGTTCCCTGTCATCGATCGATCCTTTTCTTTGCCTTGTTTAGCTGCTATTCTTGTCTGTGGTATAAACGTCTAGAGATCTTCACTCCACAATCGTTCCGTGTTCAACTAACATTACCTGGTTTTATTTTAAACTGAGAAATCAGCTACCTCAAGCCCTCAACTAGTCATCAATCAACCCGTGCGCTGGCCACAAGTATGACTACTTGCATGATCATACCACCTTAGCCATAGGGTGAAGATTACATGATCCAGATTTCGTCGTCTTGTGATCAACAATATATGAGAACATCAATGAGGTCTCCAGTTATTAAATATTTGTAAGCTGCATAAATATGATAATCTCAGTCTTCCTTATAAACATAATATAGGCAGGAATGGTTTCAGGTTTTTACTTTTTTAGCAAAGGAGACATTGAGTGCCATTCCAATTACATACACAAAAGGATTTGTTGCCAAAAAATGCACTTATATCTGGGGAAGCTCATCGATCGGTTTGTACAAGGAAACTCTGAGATTGATGTGTGTACTATGTCTCTACATTTTGTTGGAAAATAAATCATGTTGAAAACCGTATGGAAACTTCACAACTACAAGTTTAATGCGCGACAGATTTAGGATGTTGTGAGCCCTTGACTATGACATGCATGTGGGCCTGTTTTGTGAAATGCATTGCAAGTTGTATTTTTAAGATATATATTTAGTTTAACTCAGTAGTTATGTAAAATGGCTTTGACATGTGTATCGTGCGACGGAAAAAATAGCGTGCTATTTCGACGTTATAGCATTGCTGTAGCATATCTGGAAGGGTCACGTTACATTTTAGCTAATTTGCTCGCTACGGCGCTATTCGCGCTATAGCGCGCAATTTTGACGCTAAATGAAATAATGTTGTAACGTTTTAACGTGTACTACACACTGCAGCCCATCAAGCATCATCGCATTGCATCGGTCCAACTCACTATCACTCTCTGAGACGTAAACGCAACGCATACTGCTAACCTAGCCAACTTGTCACTAATTTCCACCGGCTCGTGACCAAGGTCGGCGGCAATGGCGGCGGCGGCAGTTCGTGAGCCGCAACAGCTTCTATCCATCCCCCATCCAAGTACCGGCGTCGGCCATGCCTCCAACTCCAGCAAGACAGTGCCAATATCAACCACGCCGCCGGCTCCGGCAAGTCAGCCACCCACGCTTCTCTGTTTAATTAGGAGTGTTTCATTTCCTTAGAAATTAGGAGTGTACATGCCGTGAGCCTCTCGCATGATTTTCTCTTTAATTTAGAGTGTCCCTTTGCTTGTAATTATGGAAGCCTTTAATTTTATGATATATTTGATATTTTTATGCAAAACGTTATTTTCAAATATAGCACGCTATAACTTGTATAGCATTTGAAGAAGGGCCGCGCTAAATCTTGTAGCATGCTATTCTTTTCAGTTGTATTGTGTCATTGTGTGATGCATCTTGTCCCTAAATATGGTGTAACAATGTTTTGTTATTATTATTATTATTATTATTATTATTATTATTATTATTATTATTTTTTCTGCAAATTGCACTGCTGTAACGAACTGCTATGATTTCTTCAGATGCGAAGCGACTGATTGGCCGGAAATTCAGTGATGCGTCTGTGCAAGGAGATATCAAGCTATGGCCTTTCAAAGTCATTTCAGGCCCTGCTGACCGACCGATGATGGCGGTTCAGTACGGGGGTGAGGAGAAGCATTTCACGGCAGAAGAGATCTCCTCCATGATACTCGTTAAGATGAAGGAGACTGCCGAGGCCTACCTCGGCACGTCGATGAAGAATGTCGTCATAACTGTCCCTGTCTACTTCAACGACTCCCAACGCCAAGCCACCATTGACGCCGGTGCGATTGCTGGCCTCAACGTCATGCGCATCATCAACGAGCCCTCCGCAGCAGTCATTGCCTACGGCCTTGACAAGATGCCCTGCAGCGGTGAAGTGAAAACGGTACTCATCTTTGATCTCGGCGGCGGTACTATGGATGTCTCCATCATCAGTGTACAAAATGGCGTCTTCACGGTCAAGGCCACGTCTGGTGACACCCAAATGGGCGGGCAGGATCTCAACAACCGGATGGTGGAACACTTTGTGCAAGATTTCCTCAAGAAGCACAGGAGTGACATTAGAGGCAGCCCGAGGGCGCTGATGCGGCTGAGGACGGCATGCGAGAGGGCCAAGAGGATGCTGTCCTCCGCGGTTGAGGCCAAATTCGAGATCGACTCGCTGCACGACAGCATTGACTACTATGGGAGGATCACTCGTGCCCGTTTCGAGGAGCTCAACATGGACCTCTTCCGCAAGTGCATCAAGCACGTCGAGAAATGCCTCAGCGATGCCAAGATGGACAAGTCTCAGATCCATGACGTCGTGCTCGTGGGCGGCTCCACCCGGATCCCCAAGGTGCAGCAGCTGCTCCAGGATTTCTTTGATGAGAAGACGCTCTGCAAGAGCATCAACCCCGACGAGGCCGTCGCCTACGGCGCCGCCGTCCAAGCTGCCGTCCTCAGCGGCGAGTGTGACCGCAAGGGGCAGGACTTCCTCCTGCTGGACGTCACTCCACTCTCGCTTGGGGTCGAGGTATATGACTGGCGAGTGGACCATTATATACCTGGTGTCATGAGCGTACGTGCTGGTTCCCCGGAACACCACCATCCCTCTTAAGAGGGAGGGGCGATACACGAGTGGATTCGACAACCAGACGAGCGTGCTCATCAAGGTGTACGAGGGTGAAGGGGAATGGACCAAGGACAACAGGCTTCTGGGAGAGTTCATGCTCGAGGGCCTCGTCCCGGCGCCAAGGGGCGTGCCGAAGATCATTGAAATGATGGAAGTCGAAGCGAACGGCATCCTGAAGGTGACGGCGGTGGACATGACAACCGGGAGCAAGAAGAGCATCAACATCACGACCAACAAGGGCGGGCTGAGCAAGGAGGATATCGAACGCATGGTGAAGGACGCCGAGAAGTATAGGTCGGAGGACAGGAAGAGGATAATGAAAATGAAGAAGGAAGACGACGAGGGCTGGCTGAGCAAGGCTGATTTTGAGAGGATAGTGTAGAATGGCAAGAAGCAAGTGAAGAAAATAAAGATGGAAGACGATGAGGGTTGGCTGAGCAAGGAGGACTTCGAGAGGATAGTGCAGCATGCCAAGAAGCAAATGACGAACATAAAGGAGGAAGCCGGAGGCCCATAGTGTCCTTAAAGGCTTAAACTACACATACAATGTGTAAAGCAATCCTGCTGCTTTTGCTGGAATGGATGCTTAGTACTAGTTCCTAGTTAGTACTGTTATTAATATGGAGTAATCGTCTATATAAGTTTTATGCGCACTGTTTGCTTGGGTTGCCCCACCCCAAAAAAATCTCTACATCAATCGCTCAAGTATATATGAACCAACTTACTAATACTTTGTGAAAGTCATATTTATTAGCAACTTTTCTTTGTACATTTTTGAAAAATATATAGCTGTTTATGACCTATGTGAAATCAAGAAATGAGAAAAGGAAAGCTCTACAGATCATGGCAAAATGGTCCTAATATTCTTGTACCGTAGAGCTTTCTAGTGTTACGATTTTCAGGGCATGCACAATTGTGCTATCTTAGGAGTGTCACGTAGAATAAATGATGAGGTGGAGGAGAGAGAACTCATAAGAAAGGCTTGTCTTCTCTTATTTAAGATAAGATAAGAGATGATCTCTTAGCATAATTTGTCTCGCCATGTTTTAAGGAATTGCTAGTTATTGAAGATAAGGCTAAGATATAACCCATTGTAGACATATTTTTTTGTCATCTCTAAAATACATGCCAGACTTAAGATAAGACTGTCCTATCAACCATTGTACATGCCCTCACACGGATTGGAAATGGGACCTCCTATGTGACGCGTTCTGCGTCAAAATTGCCGTCGTGACGCACACACGGAGCCCCGACTGGGCCGGCCCATTTAGGCGCGGTGGGGATGTACATCGAAAAATCTGTCGGACGTGGGAATCGAAATCCTTACCTCTAGCTCAGTGCGAACACCTAATTTTTTTGGAAACATGAACATTTTTTTTAAATGGGAGCAAATTTTAAAAACCTGAACAAATTCTGATAATTATGAACTTGAAATTCTGAATTTTTGTTGAAATATGTGAACAAATTTTGAAAAACAAGAAAAAAAATTAAATTCTGAACATTCTTTGAATTGTAAACAATTATTAAAAACTCTGAATGAAATTCGAAAATCTGAACATTTTTCAAAAGCATGAACAAATTGTGAACAATTTTTGAAAATTCGAACATTTTTTGAGATTCTGAAATTTTATGAAAAGTTGTGAAAAAAATTTGTACCAAAACATGCCGAACAATTTTCTAATAACTGGAAAATATTTGAAAATCGTAAAAAATATTTTAAAAGGTTTTTTTTTCTGAATTTCTGACCAAAATTTGAACTCACGAACAATTTTTAAAATTTGAACTTTTTCAGAATTTTCGAAAAAAAGTTCAAAATGTGAAAAAAATTGAAGAAAGAAAAAATAAACTTGAAAAAGGAAAAAGAAACAAAAAAGGAAAAATATTAAGAAGAAAAAGAAACAGAAAAATGACAAAAAAATAAGAAAAAAAGGAAAACCGGCAAAAGAAAACAAACCGGTTCAAGGAACCTTCTAGAAAGTTCCCAAACCTCGATGACGTTGTACGAACTGCGAAGCAAATTGGGCCGGTCCATTGTGTCGGTCGGTTTTTGTCCTCATTTCTCCGCGCCGGACCTCACAACCATGTCACCACAAAAAATGCAACCGTCGCCGCTCCACCCAATCGCGAGACCACCAACTCAGACAAGCCCTAGCGGCAACTCAATGAGCCGACCAAAACTGAATGCATTGCCCGTTCCTAACCCCAACACAGAAACTACCGCCGCACCCCATGAGGGAATGTCTGTTCCATAGAATTTTGAAAAAACTCCTCGAAGAAATCTCCAAGTGATCCTCTCGATAGCCCATGCCCATTGCAGTACTTCCTTATACGCGTACAAGGATCTCGTTCTTTCGCTTCATGGCATCGTGCTTTATAAGAGCATCTACAACGAAGAAGAACTTCCCCTCCCGGCCCTCGCGTCGTCCCCTTGGGCGACTCGGGGGCGACTAGGGTTCCGCCGCCGCCGCCACCCCCTCCACCCCCTTCCTTCCCCTCGCCGCTACCAGAGGCGGCCGCCGGGAAGCCCGCGCGGACGCCGGTGAAGGTGGCGGCGGGGATCTCGGCGCTCCTCCCCCTCTTGGAGGCCTGTGGTTCCTTGGGCGGCGGCCCTTGCCGGACAGGCGACGTCGTCGGGCGGTGGGCGGCGTTCGCAGGGGGTGCTGGCCAGCGTGCCCGGCCGTGCGGGCGGCGGGTGGCTGGTGGAATTCGGCCATGGCGTGTTCTGCTTCGCCAGATCTGGAGGTGTGAAATCCCTATCCCCTGCTGCTTCTCTCTCGCCTCCGTGGTGGGCTAGCTTCGTCTGGCTCCGGCGTTGGTGCGTGTTGGTGGTCAGCCAGGGAACCAGGGGAAACCTTGGCTGGTCCGGCCGGCCCGGCGGCGGCAACGCCCAAGGGCGCTGCTTTCCTCCATGGGGGCGCAGCCGAGGTCCCCTGCTCTCCACCCCGATCCCCCTGCCCAGGTGAAAACCTTTATCCCCGACGGATTTGGCGGCGGCGGCGCCTTGCGCGTCGTGACCTTGCTGGAGGCGTCGTCAAGGGTGTGGGGATCGGTCGAGAGGTTATGCAGGTGAGGGATTGCGCTACCTCCTTTGCGTCGTCCGATTCCTGAAGCTTGTCTCCAACTAGTTGGGCATGGACTGTGGTGGAGCAGCCGGCGAGGTATATCCCAAATCGATGTGGTCATCCCATGTCCACCTTGCGATGCGAGGGCGACATTCTTCCAGCTCTAGGGTGAGCTTCTCGAAATCCCGACGGTGCGACGCCTACGAGCCATGGCGAGGGGGAAGGGTCCCTCTTCGGTGATTGAGAAGGAAGATGTTGGTTCCTTTCTTCTCTAAGTGTTCCTGGAGCACAGTGTTGGAAATATGCCCTAGAGGCAATAATAAAAGCATTATTATTATATTTCCTTGTTCATGATAATTGTCTTTATTCATGCTATAATTGTGTTATCCGGAAATCGTAATACATGTGTGAATAACAGACACCAACATGTCCCTAGTAAGCCTCTAGTTGACTAGCTCGTTGATCAACAGATAGTCATGGTTTCCTGACTATGGACATTGGATGTCATTGATAACGAGATCACATCATTAGGAGAATGATGTGATGGACAAGACCCAATCCTAAACATAGCACAAGATCGTATAGTTCGTTTGCTAGAGTTTTCCAATGTCAAAGTATCTTTTCCCTAGACCATGAGATCGTGTAACTCCCGGATACCGTAGGAGTGCTTTGGGTCTACCAAACGTCACAACGTAACTGGGTGACTATAAAGGTAGACTACGGGTATCTCCGAAAGTGTCTGTTGGGTTGACACGGATCAAGACTGGGATTTGTCACTCCGTATGACGGAGAGGTATCACTGGGCCCACTCGGTAATGCATCATCATAATGAGCTCAAAGTGACCAAGTGTCTGGTCACGGGATCATGCATTACGGTACGAGTAAAGTGACTTGCCGGTAACGAGATTGAACGAGGTATTGGGATACCGACGATCGAATCTCGGGCAAGTAACATATCGATTGACAAAGGGAATTGCATACGGGGTTGATTGAATCCTCGACATCGTGGTTCATCCGATGAGATCATCGTGGAGCATGTGGGAGCCAACATGGGTATCCAGATCCCGCTGTTGGTTATTGACCGGAGAGTCGTCTCGGTCATGTCTGCTTGTCTCCCGAACCCGTAGGGTCTACACACTTAAGGTTCGGTGACGCTAGGGTTGTGAAGATATGAATATGCAGTAACCCGAATATTGTTCGGAGTCCCGAATGAGATCCCGGACGTCACGAGGAGTTCCGGAATGGTCCGGAGGTAAAGAATTATATATAGGAAGTGCTGTTTCAGCCATCGGGACAAGTTTCGGGGTTATCGGTATTGTACCGGGACCACCGGAGGGGTCCCGGGGGCCCACCGGGTGGGGCCACCTGTCCCGGGGGGCCACATGGGCTGTAGGGGGTGCGCCTTGGCCTAGATGGGCCAAGGGCACCAGCCCCTATAGGCCCATGCGCCTAGGGTTTCCATGGGGGAGGAGTCCCACTAGTGGAAGGCACCCCTAGGTGCCTTGGGGGGGAGGGAAACCTCCCCTTGGCCGCCGCACCTAGGAGATTGGATCTCCTAGGCTGCGCACCACCCCCCCTTGGCCCTCCTATATATAGTGGGGGAGAGGAGGGACTTGATACACCAGCCCCTGGCGCCTCCCTCTCTCCCCGTTACGTCTCTCTCTCGTAGTATAGGCGAAGCCCTGCTACTGTGACGCCCTGCATCCACCACCACGCCGTCGTGCTGCTGGATCTTCGTCAACCTCTCCTTCCCCTTGCTAGATCAAGAAGGAGGAGACGTCTCCCGTCCCGTACGTGTGTTGAACGCGGAGGTGCCGTCCGTTCGGCGCTTGGTCATCGGTGATTTGGATCACGTCGTGTTCGACTACATCATCACCGTTCTTTGAACGCTTCCGCACGCGATCTACAAAGGTATGTAGATGCATCCGATGGCTCGTTGCTAGATGAACTCCTAGATGGATCTTGGTGAAACGAGTAGGAAAATTTTTGTTTTCTGCAACGTTCCCCAAAAGTGGCATCATGAGCTAGGTCTATGCGTAGTTCTTCTTGCGCGAGTAGAACACAATTTGTTGTGGGCGTAGATTTGTCAACTTTCTTGCCGCTACTAGTCTTATCTTTCTTCAACGGTATTGTGGGATGAAGCGGCCCGGACCAACCTTACACGTACGCTTACGTGAGACCGGTTCCACCGACTAACATGCACTAGTTGCATAAGGTGGCTGGCGGGTGTCTGTCTCTCCCACTTTAGTTGGAGCGGATTCGATGAACAGGGTCCTTATGAAGGGTAAATAGAATTGACAAATCACGTTGTGGCTTTAACGTAGGTAAGAAGACGTTCTTGCTAGAACCCTAATTCAGCCACGTAAAACTTGCAACAACAATTAGAGGACGTCTAACTTGTTTTTTGCAGCAAGTGGTTTGTGATATGATATGGCCAAAGTTGTGATGAATGATGAATGATCTATATGTGATGTATGAGATGTTCATGCTATTGTAATAGGAATCACGACTTGCATGTCGATGAGTATGACAACCGGCAGGAGCCATAGGAGTTGTCTTTATTCTTTTATATGACCTGCGTGTCATTAAGAAACGCCATGTAAATTACTTTACTTTATTGCTAAACACGTTAGCCATAGTAGTAGAAGTAATAGTTGGCGAGCAACTTCATGGAGACACGATGATGGAGATCATGATGATGGAGATCATGGTGTCAAGCCGGTGACAAGATGATCATGGAGCCCCAAGATGGAGATCAAAGGAGCTATGTGATATTGGCCATATCATGTCACGTTTATTATTTGATTGCATGTGATGTTTATCATGTTTTGCATCTTGTTTACTTAGAACGACGGTAGTAAATAAGATGATCCCTCATAACAATTTCAAGAAGTGTTCTCCCCTAACTGTGCACCGTTGCTAAAGTTTGTCGTTTCGAAGCACGCCGTGATGATCGGGTGTGATAGATCCTTACGTTCACATACAACGGGTGTAAGACAGTTTTACACATGCAAAACACTTAGGGTTAACTTGACGAGCCTAGCATGTACAGACATGGCCTCGGAACACAGAAGACCGAAAGGTCGAGCATGAGTCGTATAGAAGATACGATCAACATGAAGATGTTCACCGACGTTGACTAGTCCGTCTCACATGATGATCGGACACGGTCTAGTTAACTCGGATCATGTAATACTTAGATGACTAGAGGGATGTCTAATCTAAGTGGGAGTTCATTAATAATTTGATTAGATGAACTTAATTATCATGAACTTAGTCTAAAATCTTTGCAATATGTCTTGTAGATCAAATGGCCAACGTAGTCCTCAACTTCAACGCGTTCCTAGAGAAAACCAAGCTGAAAGACGATGGCAGCAACTATACGGACTGGGTCCGAAACCTGAGGATCATCCTCATAGCTGCCAAGAAAGATTATGTCCTACAAGCACCGCTAGGTGATCCACCCGTCCCACAGAACCAAGACGTTATGAACGCTTGGCAGACACGTGTTGACGACTACTCCCTCGTTCAGTGCGGCATGCTTTACAGCTTAGATCCGGGGCTCCAAAAGCGTTTTGAGAGACATGGAGCATATGAGATGTTCGAAGAGCTGAAAATGGTTTTTCAAGCTCATGCCCGGATCGAGAGATATGAAGTCTCCGATAAGTTCTTCAGCTGTAAGATGGAGGAAAATAGTTCTGTCAGTGAGCACATACTCACTATGTCTGGGTTACATAACCGCTTATCTCAGCTGGGAGTTAATCTCCCGGATGATGCGGTCATTGACAGAATCCTCCAGTCGCTTCCACCAAGCTACAAGAGCTTTGTGATGAACTTCAACATGCAAGGGATGCAAAAGACCATTCCTGAGTTGTTCTCTATGCTGAAATCAGCGGAGGTAGAAGTCAAGAAGGAACATCAAGTGTTGATGGTCAATAAAACCACTAAGTTCAGAAAGGCAAGGGTAAAAAGAACTTCAAGAAGGACGGCAAGGAGGTTGTCGCGCCCGGCAAGCAAGCTGCCGGGAAGAAGCCAAAGAATGGACCCAAGCCCGAGACTGAGTGCTTTTATTGCAAAGGGAAGGGTCACTGGAAACGGAACTGCCCCAAATACTTAGCGGACAAGAAGGCCGGCAACACCAAAGGTATATTTGATATACATGTAATTGATGTGTACCTTACCAGTACTCGTAGTGACTCCTGGGTATTTGATACCGGTGCCGTTGCTCATATTTGTAACTCACAGCAGGAGCTGCGGAATAAACGGAGACTGGCGAAGGACGAGGTGACGATGCGCGTCGGGAATGGTTCCAAGGTCGATGTGATCGCCGTCGGCACGCTGCCTCTACATTTACCTACGGGATTAGTTTTAAACCTCAATAATTGTTATTTAGTGCCAGCTTTGAGCATGAACATTGTATCGGGATCTCGTTTAATTCGAGATGGCTACTCATTTAAATCTGAGAATAATGGTTGTTCCATTTATATGAGAGATATGTTTTATGGTCATGCTCCTATGGTAAATGGTTTATTCTTAATGAATCTCGAGCGTATTGCTACACATATTCATAGTGTGAGTACCAAAAGATGTAAGGTTGATAATGATAGTCCCACATACTTGTGGCACTGCCGCCTTGGTCACATAGGTGTCAAACGCATGAAGAAGCTCCATGTAGATGGACTTTTAGAGTCTCTTGATTATGAATCATTTGACACGTGCGAACCATGCCTCATGGGTAAAATGACCAAGACTCCGTTATCAGGAACAATGGAGCGAGCAACCAACTTATTGGAAATCATACATACTGATGTGTGCGGTCCAATGAGTGTTGAGGCTCGCGGTGGCTATCGTTATATTCTCACCCTCACTGATGACTTGAGTAGATATGGGTATGTCTACTTAATGAAACACAAGTCTGAAACCTTTGAAAAGTTCAAGGAATTTCAGAGTGAGGTTGAAAATCAACGTGACAGGAAAATCAAGTTTCTACGATCAGATCGTGGAGGAGAATACTTGAGTCACGAGTTTGGCACACACTTAAGAAAATGTGGAATAGTTTCACAACTCACGCCGCTTGGAACACCTCAGCGTAATGGTGTGTCCGGACGTCGTAATCGCACTTTATTAGATATGGTGCGATCTATGATGTCTCTTACCGATTTACCGCTATCTTTTTGGGGCTATGCTTTAGAGACTGCTGCATTCACTTTAAATAGGGCTCCGACGAAATCCGTTGAGACGACACCGTATGAATTATGTTTTGGGAAGAAACCTAAGCTGTCGTTTCTAAAAGTTTGGGGATGCGATGCTTATGTCAAGAAACTTCAACCTGAGAAGCTCGAACCCAAGTCGGAAAAATGCGTCTTCATAGGATACCCTAAAGAAACTATTGGGTATACCTTCTACCTCAGATCCGAAGGCAAGATCTTTGTTGCCAAGAACGGACTCTTTCTAGAGAAAGAGTTTCTCTCGAAAGAAGTAAGTGGGAGGAAAGTAGAGCTTGATGAAGTATTACCTCTTGAACCGGAAAATGGCGCAACTCAAGAAAATGTTCCTGAGGTGCCTGCACCGACTAGAGAGGAAGTTAATGATAATGATCAAGATACTTCTGATCAAGCTCCTACTGAAATTCGAAGGTCCACAAGGACACGTTCCGCACCAGAGTGGTACGGCAACCCTGTCTTGGAAATCATGTTGTTAGACAACGGTGAACCTTCGAACTATGAAGAAGCGATGGCGGGCCCGGATTCCGACAAATGGCTAGAAGCCATGAAATCCGAGATAGGATCCATGTATGAAAATGAAGTATGGACTTTGACTGACTTGCCCGTTGAACGGCGAGCCATAGAAAATAAATGGATCTTTAAGAAGAAGACAGACGCGGATGGTAATGTGACCATCTATAAAGCTAGGCTTGTCGCTAAGGGTTATCGACAAGTTCAAGGGGTTGACTACGATGAGACTTTCTCACCGGTAGCGAAGCTAAAGTCCGTCCGAATCATGTTAGCAATTGCCGCATTCTACGATTATGAGATATGGCAAATGGACGTCAAAACGGCATTCCTTAATGGTTTCCTTAAGGAAGAATTGTATATGATGCAGCCGGAAGGTTTTGTCGATCCTAAGAATGCTGACAAGGTGTGCAAGCTCCAACGCTCGATCTATGGGCTGGTGCAAGCATCTCGGAGTTGGAACATTCGCTTTGATGAGATGATCAAAGCGTTTGGGTTCACGCAGACTTATGGAGAAGCCTGCGTTTACAAGAAAGTGAGTGGGAGCTCTGTAGCATTTCTCATATTATATGTAGATGACATACTATTGATGGGAAATGATATAGAACTCTTGGATAGCATCAAGGCCTACTTGAATAAGAGTTTTTCAATGAAGGACCTTGGAGAAGCTGCTTATATATTAGGCATCAAAATCTATAGAGATAGATTGAGACGCCTCATAGGTCTTTCACAAAGCACATACCTTGATAAGATATTGAAGAAGTTCAATATGGATCAATCTAAGAAGGGGTTCTTGCCTGTGTTACAAGGTATGAAATTGAGCTCAGCTCAATGTCCGACCACGGCAGAAGATATAGAAGAGATGAGCGTCATCCCCTATGCATCAGCCATAGGTTCTATTATGTATGCCATGCTGTGTACCAGACCTGATGTAAACCTTGCCGTAAGTTTGGTAGGAAGGTACCAAAGTAATCCCGGCAAGGAACACTGGACAGCGGTCAAGAATATCCTGAAGTACCTGAAAAGGACTAAGGAAATGTTTCTCGTTTATGGAGGTGACGAAGAGCTCGTCGTAAAGGGTTACGTCGACGCTAGCTTCGACACAGATCTGGATGACTCTAAGTCACAAACCGGATACGTGTATATTTTGAATGGTGGGGCAGTAAGCTGGTGCAGTTGCAAGCAGAGCGTCGTGGCGGGATCTACATGTGAAGCGGAGTATATGGCAGCCTCGGAGGCAGCACATGAAGCAATATGGGTGAAGGAGTTCATCACCGACCTAGGAGTCATACCCAATGCGTCGGGGCCAATCAAACTCTTTTGTGACAACACTGGAGCTATTGCACTTGCCAAGGAGCCCAGGTTTCACAAGAAGACAAGGCACATCAAGCGTCGCTTCAACTTCATTCGTGAAAATGTTCAAGATGGAGACATAGAGATTTGTAAAGTACATACGGACCTGGATGTAGCAGATCCGTTGACTAAACCTCTCCCTAGAGCAAAACATGATCAACACCAGAATTCCATGGGTGTTCGATTCATCACAATGTAACTAGATTATTGACTTTAGTGCAAGTGGGAGACTGTTGGAAATATGCCCTAGAGGCAATAATAAAAGCATTATTATTATATTTCCTTGTTCATGATAATTGTCTTTATTCATGCTATAATTGTGTTATCCGGAAATCGTAATACATGTGTGAATAACAGACACCAACATGTCCCTAGTAAGCCTCTAGTTGACTAGCTCGTTGATCAACAGATAGTCATGGTTTCCTGACTATGGACATTGGATGTCATTGATAACGAGATCACATCATTAGGAGAATGATGTGATGGACAAGACCCAATCCTAAACATAGCACAAGATCGTATAGTTCGTTTGCTAGAGTTTTCCAATGTCAAAGTATCTTTTCCCTAGACCATGAGATCGTGTAACTCCCGGATACCGTAGGAGTGCTTTGGGTCTACCAAACGTCACAACGTAACTGGGTGACTATAAAGGTAGACTACGGGTATCTCCGAAAGTGTCTGTTGGGTTGACACGGATCAAGACTGGGATTTGTCACTCCGTATGACGGAGAGGTATCACTGGGCCCACTCGGTAATGCATCATCATAATGAGCTCAAAGTGACCAAGTGTCTGGTCACGGGATCATGCATTACGGTACGAGTAAAGTGACTTGCCGGTAACGAGATTGAACGAGGTATTGGGATACCGACGATCGAATCTCGGGCAAGTAACATATCGATTGACAAAGGGAATTGCATACGGGGTTGATTGAATCCTCGACATCGTGGTTCATCCGATGAGATCATCGTGGAGCATGTGGGAGCCAACATGGGTATCCAGATCCCGCTGTTGGTTATTGACCGGAGAGTCGTCTCGGTCATGTCTGCTTGTCTCCCGAACCCGTAGGGTCTACACACTTAAGGTTCGGTGACGCTAGGGTTGTGAAGATATGAATATGCAGTAACCCGAATATTGTTCGGAGTCCCGGATGAGATCCCGGACGTCACGAGGAGTTCCGGAATGGTCCGGAGGTAAAGAATTATATATAGGAAGTGCTGTTTCAGCCATCGGGACAAGTTTCGGGGTTATCGGTATTGTACCGGGACCACCGGAGGGGTCCCTGGGGCCCACCGGGTGGGGCCACCTGTCCCGGGGGGCCACATGGGCTGTAGGGGGTGCGCCTTGGCCTAGATGGGCCAAGGGCACCAGCCCCTATAGGCCCATGCGCCTAGGGTTTCCATGGGGGAGGAGTCCCACTAGTGGAAGGCACCCCTAGGTGCCTTGGGGGGGGAGGGAAACCTCCCCTTGGCCGCCGCACCTAGGAGATTGGATCTCCTAGGCTGCGCACCCCCCCCTTGGCCCTCCTATATATAGTGGGGGAGAGGAGGGACTTGATACACCAGCCCCTGGCGCCTCCCTCTCTCCCCGTTACGTCTCTCTCTCGTAGTATAGGCGAAGCCCTGCTACTGTGACGCCCTGCATCCACCACCACGCCGTCGTGCTGCTGGATCTTCGTCAACCTCTCCTTCCCCTTGCTGGATCAAGAAGGAGGAGACGTCTCCCGTCCCGTACGTGTGTTGAACGCGGAGGTGCCGTCCGTTCGGCGCTTGGTCATCGGTGATTTGGATCACGTCGTGTTCGACTACATCATCACCGTTCTTTGAACGCTTCCGCACGCGATCTACAAAGGTATGTAGATGCATCCGATGGCTCGTTGTTATATGAACTCCTAGATGGATCTTGGTGAAACGAGTAGGAAAATTTTTGTTTTCTGCAACGTTCCCCAACACACAGTCCATCCTCGAAGGTCGGCTATGTCCTGATGCGCTGCTCCGTTTCTGCTACATATGATCTTAGTGTGGAGTGCTCAGCCTTTACTAGCTGTTTGTGGCTTGTGGAGGTTGTAGTGAGTAGTCTTTCCAGTGTTCTCCGTTGTATTGTTCTGACCTTTGTAAGTTGGGTTGTCTGCTGTAATTCCTGGCCGGTTGATGGCTTTGTTAATTCAAAGCCGGGCTCTTCGCGAACCTTCGTTCTAAAAAAAAGAGCATCTACAACTGCAAACACAAAAATCCGGCGGCCCTAAAACGCCAGTGAACACGCGTAAACGCGTCCATGGATAGTGATGGGGAGCACACCAAAATTTTCCGCCACAGCCATGAATCTCAAACTTTATGTCTCAAATCCATACTAGTCGTGTAGATAAAAACCTACGTACTACATACATAGCTAAAACTACGCATCATCGGAGACGTCGATGATCTCCATTCCTGGCGTCGGGTAGACAGGCAAGTGCGGCAACTCTTGCGCCTGCGGAGGCTCCGGCTCCTCCATCCCTTCTGCCTCTGCATCCAATTCGACGAACATCGCGTCTGTCACTGTCTGTTCTTGCAGGATGAACCATCGATTGGCCTCGACGTAGCCCTCACTCTGGATGGACTCCAGGATGGCGGTCTGCTTCGCCATTTTCATCGCTTGGGCGGCCTCGTACTCCGCTTGCGTGTCCGCCATGGTGAAGCCCGCAGTCAGCTCCTCCTCCTCCGCCATGGACTTCGCTCCCGGCGGCTGCACCCTCCCCCTCCCTCCCTTGCCTCCTCCTCCTTGCCGTCGTCCTCCTTCGGCTTGGGCGAATCCGGAGGAAGGCCCACACCGCAACGGCCTGCTCGCTTGCCCGAATCACCTCTAGCAGCTGCGGACGGCACTCCGAAGTGAGCATGATGTAGGTGATGATGCGGCGCCTCGGCATGATGCGGCAGACGGATTGGAAGTAGCGGCAGTGGAGAGAAGAAAGGGGAAATGGGGCGGATAGGGTTCGGCTACCGCCGTCCGGCTTAAATAGCGGGCCTCCTCCCTTGCGCGACACGCCGGAGCGGCCCCACACGGCGTGGAGTGGAGGGGGCACTCGTTGGACTAGCGGTCTCTCAGTATCCTCACGCATGCCCTATCAGTCAGTCTGACGTGATGGACGTGTCTGAGCGTCACATATCCATCTCATAGGATGAATATGAGAAGTGTCGGTTAGTCCAGGCGATGAAAAATCCATTTGGGTAAAAAATCGTCCGGACATTGACCCGATAGCCTGTCCGAACATTTATTCCAGCCATTTGGCCTGCCCATCTTCCCTCGCGGAAGCAAGGCCGCCTTCACTTCCATCCGGTTAAAAAAAAAGCCCCCTCCTCCATCCAGCCGCCGTGCGCCTCTGCCTCGACCCTAGGATGGTCGGCGACGGGCCGGCGATCGGCGTCGACCTCGGGACGACCTACTCGTGCGTGGCAGCGTGGCGGCCCTCCCACAACCGCGTCGAGGTCATCCCCAACGACCAGGGGAACCTCACCATGCCGTCCCGCGTCGCCTTCACCGACGCCTGGCGGCTCATCGGCGACGCGGCTCTCAACCAAGCCGCAAGGAACCCCGTCAACACCGTCTTCGGTAAAATAACAGATCCGACTCGATCTGCTGGTTTACTTGATTTTTCAGCGCTAGTCTCTGACAGCTCGATGGGTTCGTGTTCAGTTCCCCTGTCATAGATCGATTCTTTTCTTTGCCTTGGTTAGCTCCTATTGTTGTACATGTCTAAGATTTTCACTCCACATCGTTCAGTATTTAACCAACATTACCTGGTTTTAATTAAAACTGAGAAATTAGCTACCTCAAGTCCTCAACTAGTCATCAGTCAACCCGTGCGCTGGCCACAACCCACAAGTAGTATGAGTATACTTATTACTTGAAGTTCTAGTTCTAAACAAAATATATATGTAAAGCGTGAAATATTGTGAAAACACAAGCACACTATTGAGAAGTCTTTATTTGAAATGTATGGTCCTTCAATGCCTCTGATAAATCGGTTTCCGGTCATGTTATACAGTGATATGTATGATTTTTCAGTTGTGTTACATCCTGATGACTTCAGATTTGTATACTTTGTCAAAACTGTTTCACTAAGATTGAAGTTTTCCATGTCAGAATCTTTTGCTGGATTTGTTTGAATGCTATTAATTCCAAAAAATGCTTACTTAATGTACATAAATTGTAACCCACATGTTTATGTGCTCTGTTGTAAACTTCTTTTTCTGCTGATGGTCGTCCAGACCGATTCCATATATCTAGTCTTCTGGTTCAAGATTATTTTATATATCTGTAATTCTGTATGCTCCAAACATTACTACGCGTCGTATCCATATGATTGTGTGTGTTTGTGTGTGGCAAGTTTGGTTAAGATACCTTTGTAGCACAGATTCAAATCCAAGCTTGGTTGAGGGGCCTTTCTCAACACGCATATGGATACTAATCATCATACCACGTCAGCCATAGGGTGAAGATTACATGATCCAGATTTCCTATCGTATTGTGATCAATAATCGATGAGAGCTTCTATGAGGTCTGCAGTTATTCTTATAAACAGAATATACACAGGAATGGTCCCTGGTTTTTAGCAAAGGAAACATCGAGTGCCATTTCAATTTCACTACAAAAAAGGATTTGCTGCCTAAAAAAAAAGATGCACATGTATCCAGGGAAACTCATAGGTTTTGTACAAGCAAATACTGAGATTGATTGGTGTCCTATGTCACTCCATTTTGTTGGAAAATAAATCGTGTTGAAAACTGTATGGAAACTTCACAAAATCACAACTACAAGTTTAATACGCAGCAGATTTAGGATGTTGTGAGCCCTTGACTGACATGCATGTGCTCCTGTCTTGTGAAATGCATTGCAACTTGGGTTAGTTTAAGTCAGTTGTTCTGTAAAATTGCTTTGAAATATGTATTGTGTGATGCATCTTGTCCCTAAATATGGTGTAACAATATTTTGATATGTTGCACTTCTGTAACGAACTACTGCGATTTCTTCAGATGCGAAGCGACTGATTGGCAGGAAATTCAGTGATGCGTCTGTGCAAGGAGACATGAAGCTATGGCCTTTCAAAGTCGTTTCAGGTCCTTGTGACCGACCGATGATCGTGGTGCAGTACATGGGCCAGGAGAAGAAATTCACGGCAGAAGAGATCTCCTCCATGATACTCGTTAAGATGAAGGAGACTGCCGAGGCCTACCTCGGGACGTCGGTGAAGAACACCGTCATCACTGTCCCGGTCTACTTCAACGACTCCCAACGCCAGGCCACCATTGACGCCGGTGTGATTGCTGGCCTCAACGTCATGCGTATCATCAACGAGCCCTCTGCAGCAGCCATTGCTTATGGTCTTGACAAGATGTCCGGCAGCAGTGAAGCGAAGACGGTACTCATCTTTGATCTCGGCGGCGGTACTATGGATGTCTCCATTATCAGTGTACAAAATGGCGTCTTCACGGTCAAGGCCACGTCCGGTGACACCCACCTTGGCGGGCAGGATCTCAACAACCGGATGGTGGAACACTTTGTGCAAGATTTCCTCAAGAAACACAAGAGTGACATCAGAGGCAGCCCGAGGGCGCTCATGCGGTTGAGGACGACCTGTGAGAGGGCCAAGAGGATGCTGTGTCCACCACGGTGGAGGCCAAATTCGAGATCGACTCGCTGCATGACAGCATTGACTACTATGGGAGGATCACTCGTGCCCGTTTCGAGGAGCTCAACATGGACCTCTTCCGCAAGTGCATCGAGCACGTCGAGAAATGCCTCCGCGATGCCAAGATGGACAAGTCTAGGATCCACGACGTCGTGCTTGTGGGCGGCTCCACCCGGATCCCCAAGGTGCAGCAGCTGCTCCAGGATTTCTTCGATGGGAAGACGCTCTGCAAGAGCATCAACCCTGACGAGGCCGTTGCCTACGGCGCCGCTGTCCAAGCTGCCGTCCTCAGTGGCGAGTGTGACCGCAAGGGGCAGGACTTCCTCCTGCTGGACGTCACTCCGCTCTCGCTCGGAGTCGAGGTTGTGCCTGGTATCATGAGTGTGCTGGTTCCCCGGAACAGCACCATCCCGGTTAAGAGGGAGGGGCCATACACGACAAAATTCGACAACCAGACGAGCGTGCTCATCAAGGTGTATGAGGGTGAAGGGGAGTTGACCAAGGACAACAGGCTCCTGGGCACGTTTGCGCTTACCGGCATCACCCCAGCCCCAAGGGGCGTGCCGAAGTTGATTGAAACCATTGAAGTCGAAGCAAACGGCATCCTCAAAGTGACGGCGGAGGACATCACAACTGGAAACAAGAAGAGCATCAACATCACCACGGACAAGGGCGGGCTGAGCAAGGAGGAGATCGAACGCATGGTGAAGGACGCCGAGAAGTACAGGTCGGAGGACAGGAAGAGGATAATGAAAATGAAGAAGGAAGACGAGGAGGGCTGGCTGAGCAAGGCGGATTTTGAGAGGACAGTGCAGAATGGCAAGAAGCAAGTGAAGAAAATAAAGATGGAAGACGATGAGGGTTGGCTGAGCAAGGAGGAGTTTGAGCGGACGGTGCAGCATGCAAAGAAGCATAGGAAGCAAATAAAGCAGGAAGTCGGAGGCCCATAATGCCCTTAAACTAATTACATGAAAGAGGAAGGCGATGTGTTCTGCAATCCTACTGCTTTTACTAATGCATGCTTAGCAGTTAGTACTGGTACTGACATTGACTAATCGTTTATCTATATATCAGTCTTATGCGTTTTATGGGCATCAGAATACTGATGTTTTTATATTCTACTCCCTCCGTCCTATAATATAAGAGCATTTTTGACATTGACCTATAATATAAGAGCATTTTTGACACTCAACAGACTCGTCAGTGTCGAGTGTCAAAAATGCTCTTATATTATAGGACGGAGGGAGTATCACTAGTCATTAGCCATTGGATATTTGGATTAGAAGCAGGATGTATGTTGGATCTACTACTGTAGGCCCGCGTGAGATTAGTTGTAGCCGCTAATTGAATGCTTCCTAACTGCTCCGGTAACCCACGCTCAGGTTATTATCTCTCTCCATCTGTTTCTTTTTCCCTAAGACGTTGCTTCCTTGTTGCATTGCTTTCTTAAAGCACGCTAGGTTAGCAGGTTCAAGCACCAACGATGATGGAAGCATTACTTGTGAGAATCACTACATCTGATCTTTTAGGAAACATAACCACTAAATTCTAAGGTATAACCCCCATAGATGATGCTTCTACTGTAGGTGACGAATCTCCAAAATCTTCCTGATTGTTTCTATTCCGTAACACATATGGCAATGGAAGCATTTTCCTTTCTTTTTTTGAATTGCAATGGAAACATTTTTTCATGAGATGAAAACAATTTATGTAGCTATTGATGTAAACAATTTATGTAGCTATTGATGAAAACAATTTGTCACATTCCATTGAAGTTATTGGTGCAAACATTTTTTCAACCAATGGGCACATACTTATGTTTTGTAATGGAAATATTTTTCAGTGTCAATGAAACACTTCTTCACGTCGGTGCTTCATACTCAATATTTTCCACAAAATGTAATAGAGCTTCATTGCTTATCATCCGATGTGTGATTCAATTTGCTTCATACAGAAATTAGTAAAGATTCATTGCTTATCATTCAATGCTTTGGTTACACAAGCTTTGCCGTATCTCAGTATTTTCTGCGATGGCAGACCAACGCATATGCAGTGTATATATAGGGTGCAGAATAAGTTATTCTTCATCTGAGATAATCTTACCATCATTTCATAATTAAATTATGTTTCGAATTCAAATAGTTACATTCCTATTGATTCATTATGTAAAATTTGACATAAAAAATAAAAATATAGGCCATAAGACAAGAAAATTTACAGTTTATGTGTATTTTAGACTATGTTTTTACGTTTGTAATTTTACATAACATAAAATATTTTTTACGGTGATTATATATTTTCTTACGGTCTCTTTTTCGTCAGAAATAAGATAAAACTTACGGAACGTAAAATTACGATGCACTGATGGTAAAATAGAGGGGGGCTGAAGAATAACTATTCCTAATCCAGGTAAAATGTTTGGGGCACCTAGGTGCCTGGGCACCTAGGCTCAAACATGGCAAGCCATTTTTATTAGTGCATGACGTGTAATCAATGAATTTTCCCATTTTTCATTTGCATGCACTAGTACACTCAACGGTCAATGATTACTTTCCAAAAATATATTATGCTGATTTCCTAGCAATAATCCTTTTCCAAATATTATGTTGAGTATTATACCTAATAAAAATATACATATACGCAGGCTATTATATCTAATGAAAATATACACATACCGTAAATATTACTTAATAAAAATATACATATACCCATGCTATTATATGTACTAAGAATATACACATACCCGAAATATCATGAGTATGTAGATACCTCGAGAATATCATGAGTATGTACTTAAATTTGGTATGTATATATCTAAATGGTGTGCATACTCCAAAGCGTTGACACATGCCTGAGGTATCAAATAGCTGCTAACGAGACACAATGTATATACCCAGAAATTTCATGAGTATGCAGATACCTCAAATAAATTTGTGGGTATGTGAACTTTTTTAGTAAAAAAGATATTCTCGGGTATGTTTATACCCAAAATATTTTTGGGTATATGCGATATTTATTAATATGTACCTACAACTAGCTTATCCACGTACAATAAACTTAAAACGATGTGCACATTTACTTTTTGGGTATTTTATATTTTTGGATGCGTGAAACATGAGAATATCCAATATATTTCTAGATACCTTTGTTTTTAAAAAGGTTATACATGCACGTACTAGGAAATACAACCTCAGACACAAGAAAAGGCCGCATTCCAAAAAAATTGAAGATATATATGACGTGCTAGGAAATATGATTTTATTAGTTTGGCATATACGTGGAGTGTCCATACGACTATTTCCATATACGAGTCATGTAGTTAATGCACGTCCAAAATTAGGGAGATATTTATTTCCTTATTGTCGTGGACCAATCAGATTAATACCTCATTAAAAAGGCAAGTAATCACGAATTTAAATAGTGCTGATTGATGGCAGCACTACATATTCTTTCCAAATATAAGGTACTATAAACATGCATGCTTACTATATTAGCACGTATCCTAAAGCAATCTAACGGCGGGTACATAAGGTGCCTGGGCTCTTAGGTGTTACTATTCATCACCCAGGATGCAGAATAAATTATTCCTCACCCGAGGTATTTTTACGATCATTTCATAAATATAAATTACATTTGAAATACAAATAGTTACATTCGTATTGATTTACTGCATAAAATTTGGCATAACAAAAAAAATATAGGTCAAAAATTGTATTTTATGTACATTTTACACTATGTTTTTACATTTGTAATTTGCATAACATAAAATATTTTTTACGACGATTGTAGGTTTTCTTATGTTCTATTTCTATGTCTAAAATAAGACAAAATTTATGAAACGTAAAATTACGGTGCATATATGTTAAAATAGAGGTGGGTGAAGAATAACTATTTTTCACCCAAGGTGACGAATAGTCAATCATATATATATATATATATATATATATATATATATATATATATATATATATGGAAAATGCATACTACCATCTAATGGTAGTTACCTCCACCCTCGCAGCCGTCGGATCTCCTTCAGATACGAGCGTTGATTAACGGGTTTGGTTCTGACTTCTGAGTGTGCCTAGACTTTCTCTACCCGGCTAAACTGATCAGCCGTATCCCCCACCTGCCCCCCGATTTATGTGGACAGATAATTACCATATATAACTACGTGCAGTCAAACGAGCAAGCTAGATTTCAAATTATATCCACCGGCCGCCGGTGTGATGTTTCATGGGAGGGGCCATTCCGAAGGTATTACTGGTTACGGTGGTTCAATTCATTAATCCATCTTGTTTTGAATATGCAGGCTAATCTTTGATCCATCCTTCTCTGGTTTCTAGATTTAGCGTATGTACATGCATACTAGAATCGATGCCAATTAAGAAGAGATGCATCCATTGACCGGCGGCCATGCACCACGCGCGCGCACGCCCGCCATTGCTGCCGGAGTGCCAGCGTGCTAATTATTCGTTGTTATTGCTGGAACTTTTCAGCAGGTCAAACTCGCTGTCGCCGTTGCCGACGACGTCCATCGACTCTGTTGGCTTTGCACTTCACCACGTATTGGTCAGTACTGCTCCGACACCTCGATGCATCAATCACGATGGCAACAACTATGGCGGCACATCTTAGAGGGATGTGACTGTTCGAGCACCGCGGCGGCGGCTGCGCCGACGTACGACCAGCCAAATTTATAGTTGCTAAACAAACTCTACAGATGAGAAGATGGGCGTATGACCTGATGGAAACAAGAGAATATACTGTATGTGATCAGTCCATAAAATCATGGATGAACTATTTGCGCTTTTGTGTAGTACATGTACATCACTCTTATACCAAGGGATAATACTACATACTACATACTACCTACTACATACTACCTTTGTTCTACCAACAAATAATACTAAATATTGCCTTGCATATTATACTCCATACTACGTTTCTTACATATGCTCTTTACTTGCAATCCACACACTCCTTTGATCTCATATACTCCTTTCATCAGTATCAAGATGTACGCATTTCCCACTCCAAGAAAAAAAAAGATGTACACATTTTTTTCTGGAGATACTCCTCTCATCTTGGAGTATATATCAAATTTTTGTGGGAATATACTCCTTTTTTTGGATAGTATACTCCTCATTTGGACATACTCCATACTTCATACTCCTTTTTGAAGATACTTCATACTACATACTCTACAAAGTACAAATTTCTAGAATAGTAGTATATTATATACTCCATACTCTGAATAGAAATGTGGAGACTCGTAATTAGAGTTCATACTCCCAGCAAAGAGCATACATATACTCCATATTACAACAAAATCAATGTGTTTATAATCATTCTTATCCCGTTAAGAAACGAAATAGAAAAAGGTTTATCCCTCAAAAATGGAAAAAAGTTTATTCCTCCAAAAAAGAAATGGACAAAGATTTTCTTTGGCCGAGGCAAAGTAAGTACGTACATTACAGTGCTAATGCACAACCATACTACTACTACAACCCTAAAATCTTGTGTGTATTACATGGAAGTGTACGTGTAAATTTGAGCAACCCAGGAGGCTACATGTATTCAAATAATCAACCCACCAGCACGCACATACTACATACATTTGCATGCACAGAAAATGCACCACAATATGTGTTGTTTATCTGTTCACAACGCACATACTTCACGCTACATACTCCATACTATTTTCTTAGAAAAAACTAACGTACTCTATGTAGAAATGTTTTTTCAATCCAACTGAAAAATCACAATGTCACGTTCAGCGTACATATACTCATCAACATGTTGTTCGAGGTAGGCGTGAAATAAAGGTGGTGGTTGAACTAACGCATGTCACTTGCGGGATTATTTAATTAAGAGAACAAAAATTATCGGAGGAGCATGTTAGGCTGGTCACAATGGGCAAGAACATAAGCTAGTAACTTACACACTTCCCTAGACTATGTTACTACCTCCATAGTGGGTAGGAACATCTATATAGTGTCATGCAACGATGTATTTATTAGGTTATAGACTCATTGTTTCTTGGAGTGTGTTGTTCCGGTAACTTAGCTAGTTACCACAAGCACCTCTCTCTTCATTAAATATGTGCCACATAAGCAAAGTTGTATTGGAGTGTGTGATGTTACTCCTAAGACTAGCCACAATGGGTAGTAACATAGAGTGGTAACATGCCCATGTTACTACTCTATGTTACTACCTCTATAGTGGGGAGTAACATATGTGTGGTAACATGCAATACTTCATTTATTATGCTTTAGACTCATCTTGCCTTGATATGTATGATGTTACTCATACTAGTAGTAATTAGCGATGTTACTATATGCCTCTTTTTTTTCATTTATTACTTGCCACATCATCTATTTTATCTAGATATATGTGATGTTACTATTTATGTTACTCCTACTGTGGGTAGTCTAAGTTCCTCCCCATTGTGACCAGCCTTATTCATTCAAGATAATCTCCAGCCCCTTCTTTATAGCTAGCTCTACCCTTGATTGGTTGACAAGTTACACGTACCTCCCCACCTAAAAATCAGGGAATGCTATATCTAGGGAATAGATTTTCTCCACCTGTTGAGTGCGGCAGCCTATGGGTTAGCGGGTTCTGCCCGCAAATGATAGCCCAGGTCTTCGTTCGCTTGCCGCTATGTTTGAGGACACATGGAGGCTAAATAATTAGATGGTAACTATCACTGCTTGTAGATAAAATTTATCCTATATATATATATATATATATATATATATATATATTAGTTGCTTTGGATTGTATAAACATTGCTTCGAAACTCTCTGCTAGATGCTTCGAGAGAGTGGATCACATGCGTCGCGGCAATCAAATATGGGAAGGTTGCCGACATGCTGCCTTATCGAACCGGCGGCGGAGGGAACGGTGGCGACGTACATGTAGCTATGGATTACCCCAGTGCTTGCCACAAATGAGGTTTTTCCACATGTCGGGAAGACCTAAGACAATATCGTTTAACCGACCAGCCGCATATCGGCTCTTGGGAAGTTCCCGTGCTTGTTACCTGAGAACATATGAAATGTAATATGTTAGCAAATCTGAAAAAATGGATTAGATGAAATAAACAAATGCACTCGCTTCTGATGAAAAATAATTGTATGGAAGCAAGGCATTAGAACTAAGAATGCTTGTTTGTTGAATGCAGTACAACAAGCAAGAATGTAGGAAGCATGGAAATATGGAAACTCAACACTAGTAGACAAGGAAGTAAGATTTGTTTTCTTTTTTGGCAAGAAAGTAAGATTTGTAACATCCTAAGGCCGGCCCTAGCATCTCGGAGGCCCTAGTGCGAACATGGTATAATGGGCCCTACGGTCTCCATGTTGGCAGCTGCACGTTGCAGCCGCAAGTTCGTTCAAACTATCCCTTGGCCCGGCAGGAGAACCCATCGACCTCAACGACCTTGGATGTGAATGAGGGCATTTTGCCAATGCGGTCTTCGCTGCAACAATGCAGTCAAAAAATAGATGTATAGATTCAACAACCGCACATATTGTGTCACCTGCATACATTCCTGAAGCCCAGAGCGGTTTGGGTTGCCTCTGATCTCTGTTTTTAATTTCGGTCGTGTTGCAGTGGCGCACGTGCTGCCGGGGAGCGAAAGGAAGGTTTGATCACGCAGAACATGGAGCGCTAGGTGGGATTCCAAATTCAATGACGTCAAGCAAGATGCATGGCACACTGCGATTTCTTCCTCGTAGATCAGTTTTGCTTATCAATGGTCAGAGCATTGTCCTGGACATTCGTTCCTTACTCCTTAGTGCTCTTATTATGAGTTATGGTGATGAAGAGGCAAGACAAACACATTTAACCTAGAGAGAACTCCACTAAGTTTGTGTGGCTAAAGTTACTGATGGATTAATTCTGCCATAATGCTTAATTTTGCAGGAGAAGAGAAAATATGGTTTCTTGAACCACTCCCTCCATTCACAAATATAAGATGTTTGGATATTTTAATATGGACTAAAATGAGTGAACAAGTACACTAAAACATGTCTATATACATCTAATTCAGTAAAAAGTCAGAACATCTTATATTTATGAACAAAGAGAGTACTTCTCAACCTGGGGATCCTACTTGCCAACCAGGAGAGCTTCTTCAAAAGTGGCTAAACACAGTATCCTTTGTTTTAGGCTGGCCATAGTGGGGGTAACATAGTATCATGTACTTGGGACTCGCAAACATGCTTATGTGGCAGGTAATTAAAGAAGAGATAGATTGTTATAGTAACATAGGTAGATACCGTAACATAATAAATGTGGTGCTACTATGTGTCATGTATGACAATAAATGAGACCATCTATAATACTAATCTATGATACTGTGCACTATAGAGGTAGTAACATAGACTAGTAACATGCATAACATATGCATGCTACTAGTCTAAGTTACTCCCCACTATGGCCAGCCTTAGTATTATCGATGCCACATATGGCCACGCACAACAGAGTAGGGGCACCTTTTTACAAATTCCTATGGGAACATTGTATCGCAATTCGCAGAGGTGATGGTCTAGGAAATGCAGTTAAGCACTATGATGGAAATATTAAAAATTCTTTTTAAAGATAAGGCTAAGGGCTAAAGTTTGTTGCACATGATGCCATCTACTTTGGAAGATTCACCACTAACATTCCTTAGTTTCTATTTTCCATTGTATTTGTGCGCTTCAATCTTTGTGAAGGGATTGGGCAGCCGCTACTGCATTTTACTCCTGCAAAATGACTGGGAAGCCACACGCTATGTTTGCATCTTCCGAAAACGTGGTCCGGATTCTTTGCAATATACTCCCTCTTAGTATAAAGTTGGGTCATCTATTTTGGAACGGAGGGAGTATTAAGCACACATTGGTGACTAACTATTTCATGTTTTTGTTACGAGTTGTCTATTTGCAGTAACTGTAAATCAGGATGTCGTTAAAAATAGGGCGGTTCTGAAAGAGTTTGGGAAGAGAGAAGAAACGACACCATGCAGTATTTGGTTTCCAATTGTGCGGCACTGCACAATAATAAGCAACTAACCAAATGATCAAGGATATTTGTTTCCACCTTGAGCTGGAGAGATGCACGTGTGTCTGGACTGGAGAGACGAGTCTGATCATAAGTTAGATTGCTTGTTTTTGAGAGAGATCATAAGTTAGATTTGATCACATGATCTGAGACCAGTCGGTAGATGTTTGTCCAGTTTGTAGATTAGCTGACGTGACAAAAGAACATGCATGGCTTGCTTACTAACGAAGCAACAGAAGGTACGAACAAAAGAGAGCAATCCATCTGATTGGGGCGAGGAATCCGATCGGCTTTCATTCACATTATTGAGTCGCAATGAAATGACGTACCTCCATGAAATCATTGTTCATAGAAAATTTTGTTCTCTTTCATGTTTGAAAGCCCAAACATGCGAGTGTTTCGACGAATTAATCGTATACATGCATGTGAGTGTTTCCACGAATCAAAAAGGCCTTGGTTTACAAACCCGTTCTCAACACAGAAGAAGGATAAGAATTGGCTAATATATATATACCCTCCCGTACATATATAGTACATGATGTCTATATCCACAGGCAAAACAATCAAAAAGCAGAAGATGCTACCATGCTTTTGCTGGGTGCAATGGAGTCTTTCCACTTTCTTAGATTAGAGACATCAACCCCACCTCCCAACCACTTGCTTCCGATATGATCTGTTTCACCTGCCCACCAAGTAGCACACAGATTTAAGGTAGCCGGGATTCCCGAAACAAAACAAAGCAGAAGCATAGAGGACGGAGCTACCCATAGCACTGATTAATATTAGATCTCATGGGGAACATACACCAGGCCGGCGTCAAGAAAGATGACCATGGCGGCGGTGACAACCAGCAGCTACAGGTGGTCTCCGTTCTCGAGCTCCAGGCCGGCGTTGTGGAAGACCAGCCGCAGCCACTCGGCGGATGGCATGCCGTCGAGGCAACCTCCATGGTACGTGCTTCCTTGCCTAGTGCGTATACCTGTGCTCCGGCCACGGCAAGCCAGCATTTTTTTTGCGTGTGAAGTTTATCGCTGTTGCACCTATTTCAATTCCTGGTCAAACTTCTTTTGGATGAAACAACTCTTTCATTATCTGCATTGAAGATGACAATACAAGAAATTTGTTGATTTGTAACGCTGAGATTATGTCGGTTTTGTGATGAAATTCAGGTGGTCAAAAGTTGAGCATCATTACTAGACTGTACTACGCTTCTGAAAATTTTTAGGTGGTTAGAGTGGATTTTTGAAGGAGTTTGGGTTTAGGATCTTTCATCGAATTTCACACAAGAATACCTTTGCCTGCTCCCATCTTAATTGTATGATTTTCCTACACTCAACATGAATCTTGAATTCACCAAAAACCTGCTAAAAGCTCGAGGTAGGCAACTTGAAAAGTTGTAGGTAGGGGCCGGTCACCACTCATATTCCACTTAAAGTCAATATGACTGAAACCTTTTTTTAGGGGAGTAGGACTAAAACCTGAAATAAAACATTAGTCCTCACGATGGCTGGCTTGTAATTTTTTCTCTCTGATCAACGTGGAAATTATTAGGGAGTGTGTAATTAGTATAGTGTTTTTTTCAATAAATTTTGTGATTGATCTATGTCTAATTTGTGCATGCTTGCAGTTGGAAAATTGCAAGGCAAACAGTACTGCTACAGATGGAGGCACCGGCAGCAGGATAGATATCCTCGGGCCTGCAACCGAACAGAATATCCCAAAACCCAGTGATCCTCCTCATCCATGCCCGCCGCCACAGTCGCTGCCGGAGGGTGTGCAGTCCGTGCTCAAAACGTCACGGGTCAGATACGATAATCCATCATTCACAACCCTGATTAAGTTTAGTTTGTTACCGCCAGCATCTAGTAAAGTGATCTTAATTTGTTACATGCATGGATAAACACGCGCACAGGTTAATCGAAAGTGCATTGGAGACGGCGATGGCTTCACTGCTTATGAGGAGAGGTATATGCAAATTAACTCAACCTAGCTAGATTTAGTTTCCTGTCCCTGCTCCCTCACTTCAAATATATGACCTAGCTTTAATTTCCTCTCCCTGCCTCGCTGGAAAACTAGCTACTTCAATATGCACATGTGAAATATTTGTTGATAAGAGTAAACAATATTTTTTTAGTGAATTTGGTCTCACTAAAACTAATTAAATCACAATGCTTAATTGTGCTGCATATGTGAATATACTATGCATCTAGAGAATTTGTGAAAACATCTAAATCTCTCACTGAACTGAGCAAAAGTTGGATTTAAATTCAAATTCAAATTCAATTACGTTAACGGAAACACGAGCTTTCATGATATACTCCCTCCGTTTCTTTTTAGTTCGCATATAAGGTTTGGTCAAAGTCAAGCTTTGTAGAGTTTGACTAAGTTTATATTAAAAAGTATAAACATTCACAATATGAAATCAATATTATCAGATGCACCATGAAACATATTTTCATACTATATAGTTTTAGTATTGTAGATATTCATATTTTTTTATATAAATTTGGTCAAACTTTGTGTAGTTTGACTTTGACCAAATCTTATATGCGGAGTAAAAAGAAACGGAGGGAGTATTTTTCTCTCGTCTCATTCAGTATTTCTGTGAGCAGGATTGCAGGTGATACAAACATCCGAGATCCACCGAAATACAAAATTAGAATGAAGTATGTATATTGTTAATTCTTTACATGGATGGTATTGTTTTTAAAGTTCAATGTACCTAACTAGCTAGCCTTGTAAATGGCAACATCTAGCATATTGTATAGAGCTAGTCCTATTTCCATTGTCCACATGGTCATTTTGAGTACTCATGGAGCCCAAATGGACATTCCATGCAAAATTTGTAGCCATTCACCAGCACTGTCGGTTGGCTTTTTTTCTTCTGTCGCTCCCAACAAACACATCATAGGCAGGTAACACTTGCAAGTTGTCACTATTGACATGTTATCACTGACACACTGATTCATATTGGAAGCATCCCAATCTATGATAGCGTCTCATCCTTGAGGGGATTTGTTAAGTACTCCCTCTGTAAAGAAATATAAGATCATCTAAATGATCTAAAGTAGATGATCTAAATGATCTTATGTTTCTTTACAGAGGGAGTACATGTTTGTACTAGTGAGGATTGTGTCTATTGAATTGGCAGATGTGTTTGATAGATTGTCAAATTTCAAATGTAGACATGTAATTGGGAGTTTCAATTTTAGTACATAAAATATATTTTTTAATTATGTAAATGCATTCTTCTTTTCAAATGCCGAAACATATATTTAATAAACAATAAACTTCGTAGTACTATTTCTAGAATTAAATGGTAGTTTTAGTGTTGTAGCTACAAATTTTTAAAGGATATTTAATATAAATTTGAATTATTAAGAAATTATAACATAATAGTTTGAAACCTATAATGTAGAATTCATCTTCAAAAGTGTTCAAATATCAAGGCCAAAATAACTCATATTTGTTCATTATATTTATTGATTAACTTGTGTTTGACCTTAGGACTATATCTACCCATAAAAAGTTATTTTATATTATTTATAAAGCAACAACTCCATCGAGACTTGCCTCGTCGCTGCCTGACTCAGCCAACAAAGACTACATACTCTGTTTTCACCCCAAGATGCTAGCAACAATGCCTTCACCAGCAATGCCTTCTTGAAAGTAACACCGCACAAACATCGTCGTTGCCGGATTTGACCACCAGGGCAGACCTAGGGTCTTGTCTCTACCGATAACCAAAATTATTTGGCTCAAGTCACAACTCGTACTTTTTATCTATTTTGTCAAAGTTTATAGTAACTACTACGTATTGTCTTATGAGAATTAATTAATGATCATATGTCGTGCCATAGGCTTTTACAATAGGCTTCAAGAGAAGAGTGCATTTACTTTGTGTGAATCAATAGGGGGATTGATGCACCGGAGCTGGATATGGAATATGGCATGGAGTCAAAGGATGAATTGGTGAGGCTTATTGGGGGGAAGCGTGTTTCGATTCTTGTGTATGGGCCAGACAAATATGGACGATCTCTTGGTGACATCTACTGTGACGGTGTCTTTATCCAAGTGAGAAAGAAGATCTGATCTTTTATCGAAAAAAAGAAAATATGATCTAGCTTGTACATCTTTTTCCCCCTGCAGTTCTGTGATGTTTGTGTCTAAATTCTTCAGGAACAAATGCTGAAAGGGGGCTTTGCCTGGCACTACAAAATGTGCGACAAACGTCCTGAATTTGCAAAAGTAAGATATCTGATCTCAATCCATTTTTGATACCCCCCCCCCCACCCCCCTCAAATCATTCTAGCATCTTCAACATAATTCTTACAAGCATTTTTGATACCCCATAACTTAGCACATGATGCTGGTTCGTTATTAACCAATGGTCAAAACTCCAAAGCGAGCACCACCTGTTCGCTCTCCACAACCCTTGTTGTGCCGGCGGCCACCCTTTCCGCGCCGTTCACCACTCCGGTGACGGCGGCCACCGCCCCCTTTCCCGTTGCTATGGCTTCGCGGGTCTCTCTCTCAGGCTCCTCTCCCTCGGAGTCTTCCTCCCCTGCTTTCCCGTCCCCGCCGGCGTCGCGGGCGCGGCCACGGGCCCCCTCTCCGCCCCCTCAGGCTCGCCTTCAGCTGCGGTCCATCATCGTCCCTCCGGTGGTCGGCACGGCCTTCGGCCCGCTGGTTCAGGGTGGTGGGGCGGGGCCTGCTGGAGGGCCGCCGCCGCCGGGCGCGGTGGGCTGGCAGGTGAAGCAGAGTCGCCGTCCGCGGGGCCGTCCGTCCCGGCTGCCCCCACGACGCCGGAACCCCCCGGCTACACGTGCTCGCTGCACCCCGGCCGCCGCCAACCTCGCGGGTGCCGGCTGAGCTCCATGGGTGCTGCTACAATTGCGGTAGCGACGACGAGCACATTTCGGTGGAATGCAGGAATCCCAGCTTCTGCGTGCGGTGCCGTGGGCACGGCCACATCTCGCGGGGCTGCACCCGCCCCCGCAGCCCCTCTCCGGTCGACCAGCCGTAGCGCCCTCCTCCTGCTCTGCGCTCCAGAGCGGCGGCCCCCGCAACCCCGGCCGCTTCCCCACCGCGAAGCTCGCCTGTGGTCCTGCCTCCCCCACCCCCTGGCCCCCCTCCGCCCGGGGCTGTCCGGCTGTGGAGCCATGTCGTGCAGGCGCCTGCGGAGGGGCCGACCGAGTCCTTGGCGAGCGGCGTCGGCCCTGAGTTCTTGGCCCCCTTTGGGGGCGAGGGCGCGTTCCTGCCGCGGGTGGGTCTTGGCTCGCCGGAGCCGGTGGAGACATGCTTCTTAGAGGCCTCTAAGGATATCCGGCGGATGGAGGCGGAGCTCTCTCGGGCGGTACTGGTGTCGGTCACGGGCGTGCGCTCGGAGGTGGACTTGGCGTCGGCGGCAGAAGCGCTGCATGCGACGTTCGAGGTCGGTCCAGATGCCATGTCCATATGGCCTTTCTTCCCCGACGACTTCCTTGTGCTTTGCTGTGATGGTGCGCTTCGGGACCGCATGGTGCGCGCCGGTCGGGCGTCTTCTTCCTGGTTCGACCTCTCCCTTAGGCCATGGATCCGGCAGGCGCAAGCCACGACGGTCTTCCTTCCCTACCTCGTGTCGATCTCTCTTCGGGGTGTGCCCGCCCATGCGTGGTGCCAAAGGACGGCGGGTGCGATCCTGCGGGGCCTTGGCTACGTGGTGGGCGTGGATGATGCCACGGCGAGGCGCCATGACATGGCGGCTTTCCGCGTCTGGCTGCGCACGAACCGGCCGAGGCGATTCCGCGGCGTCGGCTGCTTCTTATCGACGAGCCGAGTCGCACCCTGTGGGCGGCGGAGGCGGACGGTGGACGCTCGGTGGGCAGGTTGGCACATACGCTGCAGTACCCAATCAAGATCACGGTGCTAGGTGAGCCCTGTGACGCCCCCGATTCAATCGTACACTAATCATACACGCAAACGTGTACGATCAAGATCAGGGACTCACGGGAAGATATCACAACACAGCTCTACAAATAAAATAAGTCATACAAGCATCATATTACAAGCCAGGGGCCTCGAAGGCTTGAATACAAGAGCTCGATCATAGACGAGTCAGCGGAAGCAACAATATCTGAGTACAGACATAAGTTAAACAAGTTTGCCTTAAGAAGGCTAACACAAACTGGGATACAGATCGAAAGAGGCGCAGGCCTCCTGCCTGGGATCCTCCTAAACTACTCCTGATCGCCGTTAGCGGGCTACACGTAGTAGTAGGCACCTCCCGAGTAGTAGTAGTAGTAGTAGTAGTAGTAGTAGTAGTCGACGGTGGCGTCTGGCTCCTGGGCTCCAACATCTGGTTGCGACAACTAGGTAGAAGGGATAGGGGGAAAAGAAGGAGAAAGCAACCGTGAGTACTTATCCAAAGTACTCGCAAGCAAGGAGCTACACTACATATGCATGGGTATATGTGTAAAGGCCATATCGGTGGACTGAACTGCAGAATGCCGGAATAAGAGGGGGGTAGCTAATCCTATCGAAGACTACGCTTCTGGCAGCCTCCGTCTTGCAGCATGTCGAAGAGAGTAGACTGAAGTCCTCCAAGTAGCATCGCATAGCATAACCCTAACCGATGATCCTCCCCTCGTCGCCCTGTGAGAGAGCGATCACCGGTTGTATCTGGCACTTGGAAGGGTGTGTTTTATTGAGTATCCGGTTCTAGTTGTCATAAGGTCAAGGTACAACTCCAAGTCATCCTGTTACCGAAGATCACGGCTATTCTAATAGTTTAACTTCCCTGCAGGGGTGCACCACATAACCCAACACGCTCGATCCCATTTGGCCGGACACACTTTCCTGGGTCATGCCCAGCCTCAGAAGATCAACACGTCGCAGCCCCACCTAGACCAACAGAGAGGTCAGCACGCCGGTCTAAACCTAAGCGCACAGGGGTCTGGGCCCATCGCCCTTAGCACACCTGCACGTTGCGTGGGCGGCCGGAAGTAGACCTAGCCTAGCAGGCGTTCCAGTCCAATCCGGCGGGCGCCGCTTAGTTGCTGACGTCACGAAGGCTTTGGCTGATACCACGACGTCGAGTGCCCATAACTGTCCCCGCGTAGATGGTTAGTGCGTATAGGCCAGTAGCCAGACTTAGATCAAATACCAAGATCTCGTTAAACGTGTCATTTTGAAATAACCGCGAACGCCGACCAGGGCCAGGCCCACCTCTCTCCTAGGTGGTCTCAACCTGCCCTGTCGCTTCGCCACAAAGATCCACTCAGAGGGCCGTCGGGACAAACGTCCTTTCGGACCCAATCCGTGGATCACTCGCGGGTACTCCTATGAGCCGACCCGTCTTTAGTCACCTCAAGTATCATATATAAAGTATATAGTATATACCCTTGATCACCTCCTGAGTGATCACGGCCTGATTGTATAGCATGGCAGACAGACAAGAATGAAGAGCCACTGATGATAAACTAGCATCCTATACTAAGCATTAGGATTGCAGGTAAAGGTAACAACAGTTGTAGCAACAATGACAGGCTATGCATCAGGATAGGATTAACGGAAAGCAGTAACATGCTACACTACTCTAATGCAAGCAGTATAGAGGAGAGTAGGCGATATCTGGTGATCAAGGGGGGGGGGGGCTTGCCTGGTTGCTCTGGCAAGAGAGAGGGGTCGTCAACTCCGTAGTCGTATTGGGTAGCAGCGACGTCGGTCTCGGTGTCTAGCGAGAGAAGAGGGGGAAGAAACAATAAATATATTGCAAACAAATGCATGACGATACATGACATGACAAAGCGTGATGCTAGGTGTGCCCTAACGCGGTACGAGGTGGTACCGGTGAAGGGGAAAAACATCCGGGAAAGTATTCCCGGTGTTTCGCGTTTTTGGACAGATGAACTGGAGGGGGAAAGTTGCGTGTTCGGTATGCTAGGGATGCGTGGCAGACGAACGGGTTGCGTATCCGAGTTCGTCTCGTCGTTCTGAGCAACTTTCATGTAGAAAGTATTTTCATCCGAGTTACGGATTAAAAGATATGATTTTCTAAAGATTTAAATCATTTTCTGATTTTAATTAGTTATTTAATTCTAACATTATCCAAAACAGTGAATGATGACGTAGGCATGACATCAGAGTGATGTCAGCAGGTCAACTGGTCGGTTGACCAGTCAAACCAGACAGGTGGGTCCAGTGGGACCCACATGTCATTGTCTGGGCCACTAACAGGGGGTTTAGTCTAACTAATCTGGGTTAATTAGTAGGTGGGGGCCCAGTAGTTAGTGAGAGATTAGGTTTTAACTAATTAATTTAATTAATTAGCAGTTTATCTATTTCTTTTTATTCGTTTTATTGCATGGGGCCCGCATGTCAGTGCCACTGGGCTGCCCAGTCAGCAGTTGGCTGGGTCAACCCAGTCAACTGGGCCACCAGGGCCCACTGGCAGCGACACAGAGGTGGGGCCCGCCTAGCCACGTCGGCGGACAGCGCCGGAACGACGCCGGTGAGGCAAAACGCGACGGCGCGGCTCGGGCGAGCGTCGGGTTTCGTCTACGGGGCACCAAAACGAGCGCGGCCGGGCGCGTTAGAACGACGAGACGATGACGCGTCGGTTGGTGGTGGTTACGCGGGCAGTGGTGGCCGGAATCGAGCGCGGCGAGCTCATCGGCGGTGAGGTGGTTCGGGCGTGAGACGAAGACGGCGACGCAGCGCGCTTCGGGGCTAACGGGAAGGCTAGGGGGGAGCTGCGCGACGCGCTGAGCACAAAGGGCTCGGCCCCATGACCATTTGGTCACCGGAAGGGCGCCGGCGACGCGCGCAGGCGGCAGCACGGTCGGGTGAGTGGCGAACGGCGGCAGCAGGGTGCAGACGGGCGAACTAAAGGGGGGAGGTCCTACGCGTTGTGGGGAACACGTTGCGCACGGGCTCGTGACCACTTGGTCGCCGGAGCCAGGCCGACGACGAGCTCGGGCAGAGCCGCGTTCGGGCACGAGGTGGGGAAGGAGCTACGGTGGCGGAAATGCTTGGGAAAGAGAGGGGGGGAAGCGGGGGCTCACCGAGCGGCACACACGGTGGCCCTTGGGGGTTTAGTAGCTACAGGGGCGTCGCCGGAGTTGGTGAAGAACGGCGACACGTCTCGTCGGAGAAGAGGAGGAAGACGGCGGTGTCGGGGCATTGCGGTGGCTCCAGTCTCCAACGGGTTGCACCAGTCGAAGCAACAGACGACGACGGCCCTTGGAGACACCGTGGGGCGGCGAGGTGGGCTCGGTGGCCGTGGCTAGGCCGGAGACATGGCGTCGGTGGCGCTCGGAAGCGGAGGGGAACGAGGGGGGAGAGGCGCGATGGATCTGAGGGGGGGAAGGCGCAGGAACCGAGGCGAGAGTGGGGCGAGTGAGAGGGGAGCCCGAGGGGGCGCGGCGTCGGCGTCCTTATCCACCTCGACGCCGGGGAGCGGGTCCGGTGGCGACTGCCCCCTGTAGCGGCGCGCGACCGAGGAACAGGAAGGGGGGTGCGGTGCGGGGAGCTGGGCCGGCTGTTGGGGAACGTAGCAGAAATTCAAAATTTTCCTACGTGTCACCAAGATCTATCTATGGAGTCATCTAGCAACGAGGGAGGAGTGGATCTACATACCCTTGTAGATCGCGCGCGGAAGCGTTCAAGAGAACGGGGTTGATGGAGTCGTACTCGTCGTGATCCAAATCACCGATGATCCTAGCGCCGAACGGACGGCACCTCCGCGTTCAACACACGTACGGAGCAGCGACGTCTCCTCCTTCTTGATCCAGCAAGGGGGGAGGAGAGGTTGATGGAGATCCAGCAGCATGACGGCGTGGTGGTGGAAGTAGCGGGATTCCAACAGGGCTTCGCCAAGCGCTGCGGGAGGAGGGAGACGTGTCATGGGAGGGAGAGGGAGGCGCCAGGGCTTAGGTATGGTTGCCCTCCCTTCCCCCCACTATATATAGGGCCAAGGGAGAGGGGGGCGCAGCCTTGGCCCTTCCTCCAAGGAAGGGTGCGGCCAGGGAGGAGTCCCTCCTCCCCAAGGCACCTCAGAGGTGCCTTCCCCCTTTAGGACTCTTCCTTTCCCTCTTCTCTTGGCGCATGGGCCTCTTGGGGCTGGTTCCCTTGGCCCATATAGGCCAAGGTGCACCCCCTACAGCCCATGTGGCCCCCCGGGGCAGGTGGCCCCACCCGGTGGACCCCCGGGACCCTTCCGGTGGTCCCGGTACAATACCGGTGACCCCGAAACTTATCCCGATGGCCGAAATAGCACTTCCTATATATAATTCTTTACCTCCGGACCATTCCGGAACTCCTCGTGACGTCCGGGATCTCATCCGGGACTCCGAACAACTTTTGGGTTACCGCATACTAATATCTCTATAACCCTAGCGTCACCGAACCTTA
This sequence comes from Triticum urartu, assembly GCF_056163025.1. Lineage (NCBI taxonomy): Eukaryota > Viridiplantae > Streptophyta > Magnoliopsida > Poales > Poaceae > Triticum > Triticum urartu. The sequence goes on from NC_141874.1 coordinate 716,941,289, forward strand.
AGTGTGTAGACCCTACGGGTTCGGGAGACATGCAGACATGACCGAGATGACTCTCCGGTCAATAACCAACAACGGGATCTGGATACCCATGTTGGCTCCCACATGTTCCACGATGATCTCATCGGATGAACCACGATGTCAAGGACTTAATCAATCCCGTATACAATTCCCTTTGTCTAGCGGTACGATACTTGCCCGAGATTCGATCGTTGGTATCCCGATACCTTGTTCAATCTCTTTACCGGCAAGTCACTTTACTCGTTTCGTAACACATCATCCCGTGATCAACTCCTTGATCACATTGTGCACATTATGATGATGTCCTACCGAGTGGGCCCAGAGATACCTCTCCGTCACACGGAGTGACAAATCCCAGTCTCGATTCGTGCCAACCCAACAGACACTTTCGGAGATACCCGTAGTGCACCTTTATAGCCACCCAGTTACGTTGTGACGTTTGGCACACCCAAAGTATTCCTACGGTATCCGGGAGTTGCACAATCTCATGGTCTAAGGAAATGATACTTGACATTAGAAAAGCTTTAGCATACGAACTACGCGATCTTTGTGCTAGGCTTAGGATTGGGTCTTGTCCATCACATCATTCTCCTAATGATGTGATCCCGTTATCAACGACATCCAATGTCCATGGTCAGGAAACCGTAACCATCTATTGATCAACGAGCTAGTCAACTAGAGGCTTACTAGGGACATGGTGTTGTCTATGTATCCACACATGTATCTGAGTTTCCTATCAATACAATTCTAGCATGGATAATAAACGATTATCATGAACAAGGAAATATAATAATAACTAATTTATTATTGCCTCTAGGGCATATTTCCAACAGTCTCCCACTTGCACTAGAGTCAATAATCCAGTTCACATCGATATGTGATTAACACTCAAGGTCACATCCCCATGTGACTAACACCCAAAGAGTTTACTAGAGTCCATAATCTAGTTCACATCGATATGTGATTAACACTCGATGAGTTCTGGGTTTGATCATGTTATGCTTGTGAGATATGTTATAGTCAACGGGTCTGAATCTTTCAGATCCGTATGTACTTCGCAAATTTCTATGTCATCTTGTAGATGCAACTACTACGCTATATTTGGAGCCATTTCAAATAACTGTTCTACTTGGAGCTATTCTAAATTGTTGCTCCATTATACGTATCCGGTATCTCTACTCAGAGCTATCCGGATAGGTGTTAAGCTTGCATCGACGTAACTCTTTACGTCGAACTCTTTTACCACCTCCATAATCGAGAAAAATTCCTTAGTCCACAAGTTACTAAGGATAACTTTGACCGCTATCATGTGATCCATTCTTAGATCACTCTTGTACCCCTTGACTGACTCATGGCAAGGCACATTTTAGGTGCAGTACACAGCATAGCATACTGTAGAGCCTATGTCTTAAGCATAGGGGACGACCTTCGACCTTTCTCTCTATTCTGCCGTGGTCGAGCTTTAAGTCTTAACTTCATACCCTACAACTCAGGCAAGAACTCCTTCTTTGACTGATCCATCTTGAACACCTTCAAGATCATGTCAAGGTATGTGCTCATTTGAAAGTACCATTAAGCGTTTTGATCTATCCTTATAGATCTTGATGCTCAATGTTCAAGTAGCTTGATCCAGGCTTTTCATTGAAAAACACTTTCCAAATAACCCTATATGCTTTCCAGAAATTCTACATCATTTCTGATCCATAATATGTTAACAACATATACTCATCAGAAATTCTATAGTGCTCCCACTCACTTCTTTGGAAATACAAGTTTCTCATAAACTTTGTATACACCCAAAATCTTTGATCATCTCATCAAAGCATACATTCCAACTCCGAGATGCTTACTCCAGTCCTTAGAAGGATTGCTGGAGCTTTGCATACTTATTAGCATCTTTCAGGATTGACAAAACCTTCCGGTTGTATCACATACAACCTTTCCTCAAGAAAATCGTCGAGGAAACAATGTTTTGACATCCTATCTGCAAGATTGCAGCAATCGCTAATATAATTCCAACAGACTCTTAGCATCGCTACAAGTGAGAAAGTCTCATCGTAGTCAACTCCTTGAACTTGTCGGAAAACATCTTAACGACAAGTCGAGCTTTCTTAATGGTGATACTTACCATCATTGTCCGTCTTCCTTTTAAAATCCATATGTACCTAACAGCCTCACGACCATCAAGTAGTTCTTCCAAAGTCTACACTTTGTTTTCATACATGGATCCTATCTCGGATTTTATGGCCTCGAGCCATTTATCGGAATCTGGGCCCACCATCGCTTCTCCATGGCTCGTAGGTTCATTGTTGTCTAGCAACATGACTTCTAAGACAGGATCACGTACCACTCTGAAGTAGTACGCATCCTTGTCATCCCACGAGGTTTGGTAGTGACTTGATCTGAAGTTTCATGATCACTATCATAAGCTTCCACTTCAATTGGTGTAGGTGCCACAGGAACAACTCCTGTGCCCTGCCACACACTAGTTGAAGAGACGGTTCAATAACCTCATCAAGTCTCCACCATCCTCCCACTCAATTCTTTTGAGAGAAACTTTTCCTCGAGAAAGGACCCGATTCTAGAAACAATCCCTTATTACTTTCGAATCTGAGACAGGAGGTATACCCAATTGTTTTGGGTGTCCTATGAAGATGCATTTATCCGCTCTGGATTCGAGCTTATCAGTCTGAAACTTTTCACATAAGCGTCGCAGCCCCAAACTTCTAAGAAATGACAGCTTAGGTTTCTCTAAACCATAGTTCATACGGTGTCATCTCATCGGAATTACGTGGTGCCCTATTTAAAGTGAATGCGGTTGTCTCTAATGCCTAGCCCATAAACTATCGTGGTAATTCGATAAGAGACATCATGGTATGCATCATATCCAATAGGGTGCAGTTATGATGTTCGGACACACCATCACACTATGGTGTTCCAGGCCGTATTAGTTGTGACACAATTTCCACAATGTCTTAATTCTGTGCCAAACTCGTAATTCAGATATTCATCTCTATGATCATATCATAGATATTTTATCCTCTTGTCACGACGATCTTTCGACTTCACCCTGAAATTACTTGAACCTTTCAATAATTCAGACTCATGATTCATCAAGCAAATATACTCAACATCTACTCAAATCATCTGTGAAGTAAGAACATAACGATATCCACTACATGCCTCAGCACTCATTGGATTGCACACATCAAAATGTATTACTTCCAACAAGTTGCTTTCTAGTTCCATTTTACTGAAAACGAGGCTTTCAGTCATCTTGCCCATGTGGTATGATTTGCATGTCTCAAGTGATTCAAAATCAAGTGAGTCAAAACGGTCCATTTGCATGGAGTTTCTTCATGCATATACACCAATAGACATGGTTCGCATGTCTCAAACTTTTCAAAAATGAGTGAGTCCAAAGATCCATCAACATGGAGCCTCTTCATGCGTTTTATACCGATATGACTTCAGTGGCAGTGCCACAAGTAGGTGGTACTATCATTACTATCTTATATCTTTTGGCATGAACATGTGTATCACTATGATCGAGATTCAATGAACCATTCATTTTAGGTGCAAGACCATTGAAGGTATTATTCAAATAAACAGAGTAACCATTATTCTCCTTAAATGAATAACCGTATTGCGATAGACATAATCCAATCATGTCTATGCTCAACGCAAACACCAATATCGATGGTAGAGGGAGCATGCGATGCTTGATCATATCAACATTGGAAACACTTCCAACACATATCGTCAGCTCACCTTTAGCTAGTCTCCGTTTATTCCGTAGCTTTTATTTCGAGTTACTAACACTTAGTAACCGAACCGGTATCTAATACCCTGGTGCTACTAGGAGTACTAGTAAAGTACACATCAACACAATGTATATCCAATATACTTCTATCGACCTTGCCAGCCTTCTCATCTACCAAGTATCTAGGGTAATTCTGCTCCAGTGGCTGTTCCCCTTATTACAGAAGCACTTAGTCTCGGTTTTGGGTTCAACCTTGGGTTTCTTCACTAGAGCAGCAGCCGATTTCCCATTTCATGAAGTATCCCTTCTTGCCCTTGCCCTTCTTGAAACTAGTTGTTTCACCAACCATCAACAATTGATGCTCCTTCTTGATTTCTACTTTTGTGGTGTCAAACATCGCGAATATCTCAAGGATCATCATATATGTCCCCGATATATTATAGTTCATCACGAAGCTCTAGCAGCTTGGTGGTAATGACTTCGGAGAAACATCACTATCTCATCTGGAAGATCAACTCCCACTCGATTCAAATGATTGTTGTACTCAGACAATCTGAGCACAAGCTCAACAATTGAGCTTTTCTCCCTTAGTTTGCAGGCTAAGAAAATCGTTGGAGGTCTTATACCTCTTGACATGGGCACGAGCCTGAAATCCCAATTTCAGTCCTTGGAACATCTCATATGTTCTGCGATGTTTCAAAAACGTCTTTGGTGCCTCAATTCTAAACCGTTTAACTAAACTATCACGTAGTTATCAAAATGTGTATGTCAGATGTTCGCAACATCCACAGACGACATTCGAGGTTCAGCACACTGAGCGGTGCATTAAGGACATAAGCCTTCTATGAAGCAATGAGGACAATCTTCAGTCTACGGACCTAGTCCGCATAATTGCTACTATCAACTTTCAACTAAATTTTCTCTAGGAACATATCTAAACAGTAGAACTAAAGCGCGAGCTTCGACATAATTTGCGAAGAACTTTTGACTATGTTCAGGATAATTAAGTTCATCTTATGAACTCCCACTCAGATAGACATCCCTCTAGTCATCTAAGTGATTACATGATCCGAGTCAACTAGGCCGTGTCCGATCATCACGTGAGACGGACTAGTCAACATCGGTGAACATCTTCATGTTGATCGTATCTACCATACGACTCATGCTCGACCTTTCGGTCTCTTGTGTTCCGAGGCCATGTCTGTACATGCTAGGCTCGTGAAGTCAACCTAAGTGTTTCACGTGTGTAAATCTGTCTTACACCCGTTGTATGTGAATGTAAGAATCTATCACACCCGATCATCACGTGGTGCTTCGAAACGACGAACTTTCGCAACGGTGCACAGTTAGGGGGAACACCTTCTTGAAATTTTAGTGAGGGATCATCTTATTTACTACCGTCGTTCTAAGCAAATAAGATGCATAAACATGATAAACATCACATGCAATCAAATAGTGACATGATATGGCCATCATCACTTTGCTCCTCTTGATCTCCATCTTCGGGGCTCCATGATCATCATCGTCACCGGCATGACACCATGATCTCCATCATCATGATCTCCATCATCGTGTCTTCATGAAGTTGTCTCATCAACTATTACTTCTACTACTACAGCTAACGGTTAGCAATAAAGTAAAGTAATTACATGACGTTTATGTTGACACGCAGGTCATAAATAAATTAAGACAACTCCTATGGCTCCTGCCGGTTGTCATACTCATCGACATGCAAGTCGTTTCCTATTACAAGAACATGATCAATCTCATACATCACATATATCATTCATCACATCCTTTTGGCCATATCACATCACATAGCATACCCTGCAAAAACAAGTTAGACGTCCTCTAATTGTTGTTTGCATGTTTTACGTGGCTGCTATGGGTTTCTAGCAAGAACGTTTCTTACCTACGCAAAAACCACAACGTGATATGCCAGTTGCTATTTACCCTTCATAAGGACCCTTTTCATCGAATCCGATCCGACTAAAGTGGGAGAGACAGACACCCGCTAGCCACCTTATGCAACTAGTGCATGTCAGTCGGTGGAACCAGTCTCACGTAAGAGTACGTGTAAGGTCGGTCCGGGCCGCTTCATCCCACAATGCCACCGAATCAAGATTGGACTAGTAACGGCAAGCATATTGAACAAAATCAACGCCCACAACTACTTTGTGTTCTACTCGTGCATAGAAACTATGCATAAACCTAGCTCATGATGCCACTATTGGGGAACGTAGCAGAAATTCAAAATTTTCCTACGTGTCACCAAGATCTATCTATGGAGTCATCTAGCAACGAGGGAGGAGCGGATCTACATACCCTTGTAGATCGCGCGCGGAAGCGTTCAAGAGAACGGGGTTGATGGAGTCGTACTCGTCGTGATCCAAATCACCGATGATCCTAGCGCCGAACGGACGGCACCTCCGCGTTCAACACACGTACGGAGCAGCGACGTCTCCTCCTTCTTGATCCAGCAAGGGGGGAGGAGAGGTTGATGGAGATCCAGCAGCACGACGGCGTGGTGGTGGAAGTAGCGGGATTCCAACAGGGTTTCGCCAAGCGCTGCGGGAGGAGGGAGATGTGTCATGGGAGGGAGAGGGAGGCGCCAGGGCTTAGGTATGGTTGCCCTCCCTTCCCCCCACTATATATAGGGCCAAGGGAGAGGGGGGGCGCAGCCTTGGCCCTTCCTCCAAGGAAGGGTGCGGCCAGGGAGGAGTCCCTCCTCCCCAAGGCACCTCGGAGGTGCCTTCCCCCTTTAGGACTCTTCCTTTCCCTCTTCTCTTGGCGCATGGGCCTCTTGGGGCTGGTTCCCTTGGCCCATATAGGCCAAACGTACCCCCTACAGCCCATGTGGCCCCCCGGGGCAGGTGGCCCCACCCGGTGGACCCCCGGGACCCTTCCGGTGGTCCCGGTACAATACCGGTGACCCCGAAACTTGTCCCGATGGCCGAAATAGCACTTCCTATATATAATTCTTTACCTCCGGACCATTCCGGAACTCCTCGTGACGTCCGGGATCTCATCCGGGACTCCGAACAACTTTCGGGTTACCACATACTAATATCTCTATAACCCTAGCGTCACCGAACCTTAAGTGTGTAGACCCTACGGGTTCGGGAGACATGCAGACATGACCGAGATGACTCTCCGGTCAATAACTAACAGCGGGATCTGGATACCCATGTTGGCTCCCACATGTTCCATGATGATCTCATCGGATGAACCACGATGTCAAGGACTTAATCAATCCCGTATACAATTCCCTTTGTCTAGCGGTACGATACTTGCCCGAGATTCGATCGTCGGTATCCCGATACCTTGTTCAATCTCGTTGCCGGCAAGTATCTTTACTCGTTTCGTAACACATCATCCCGTGATCAACTCCTTGATCACATTGTGCACATTATGATGATGTCCTACCGAGTGGGCCCAGAGATACCTCTCCGTCACACGGAGTGACAAATCCCAGTCTCGATTCGTGCCAACCCAACAGACACTTTCGGAGATACCCGTAGTGCACCTTTATAGCCACCCAGTTACGTTGTGACGTTTGGCACACCCAAAGTATTCCTACGGTATCCGGGAGTTGCACAATCTCATGGTCTAAGGAAATGATACTTGACATTAGAAAAGCTTTAGCATACGAACTACGCGATCTTTGTGCTAGGCTTAGGATTGGGTCTTGTCCATCACATCATTCTCCTAATGATGTGATCCCATTATCAACGACATCCAATGTCCATGGTCAGGAAACCGTAACCATCTATTGATCAACGAGCTAGTCAACTAGAGGCTTACTAGGGACATGGTGTTGTCTATGTATCCACACATGTATCTGAGTTTCCTATCAATACAATTCTAGCATGGATAATAAACGATTATCATGAACAAGGAAATATAATAATAACTAATTTATTATTGCCTCTAGGGCATATTTCCAACACCGGCTGGGCCGACCAGGCTGGTTGCGGGCCAGGGGGGCAGGAGCTATGGCCGTGCGGGTGGGTTGGCCGGTTTGGGACCGGCTTGGCTAGCAGCTGGGCCGATTGGCCCAGTGGGGAGAGGGGGTTATCCTTTTGTTTTATTTTCACTTCTTCCTTTTATTTATTTTCTTTTCTCTGTTTTATTTAGTTTAGGGCACTTAGGTATTTTGTAAAATTGTGTCCTCTACACCATAATTACCAGTGCTATATTTGGCACCCACCGAACATTTTTGTTTCAACTTTTAAAAACTTTTGTTGTTTGCCATTTTTCTGAATTGATTTTTGGATCGGTTTGAACTAACGAAGGTTTAGCAACAGTAATCACCGATGACATGGCATCATTAGGAGAGTTTTACTGTAGCCTAATTATCTGGGCGTTACAAATCTCCTCCACTACAAGAAATCGCGTCCTGAGATTTAGGAGGTAGAAGGAAACAGTGCGGGGTATTCATCTCGAAGACGATCCTCGCATTCCCAGGTAGCTTCGTCTTCAGAGTGATTCGACCACTGGACCTTGAGGAACTTGATCGCCTTCTGACGTGTGCGGCGTTCAGCTTGGTCGAGAATGCGGACCGGATGCTCTTTATAGGAGAGATCCTGTTGCAATTCAAGCACTTCATGATCCACTGCTCGGATTGGGTCCTTGAAGCATCGGCGGAGCTGTGACACGTGGAACACATCGTGAACCTGAGAAAGGTTCGGTGGAAGCTCCAGTTGATATGCCACTTTTCCACACCTCTCGAGAATAGTGAAAGGACCAATATAGCGGGGAGCTAGCTTTCCTTTGATCGCGAAGTGGTGAGCACCCTTCATTGGTGTAACTCGAAGATAGGCCTTTTGTTGGGGAACGTAGCATAAATTCAAAATTTTCCTACGTGTCACCAAGATCAATCTATGGAGTCATCTAGCAACGAGGGAGGAGTGGATCTACATACCCTTGTAGATCGCGCGCGGAAGCGTTCAAGAGAACGGGGTTGATGGAGTCGTACTCGTCGTGATCCAAATCACCGATGATCCTAGCGCCGAACGGACGGCACCTCCGCGTTCAACACACGTACGGAACGGAGACGTCTCCCATGCCTTGATCCAGCAAGGAGGAGGGAGAGGTTGATGGAGATCCAGCAGCACGACGGCGTGGTGGAAGTAGCGGGATTCCAACAGGGCTTCGCTAAGCGCTGCGGGAGGAGGAAGATGTGTCACGGGAGGGAGAGGGAGGCGCCAGGCCTTAGATTCGTTTGCTCCTCCTTTTTCCCCACTATATATAGGGCCAAGGGAGAGGGGGAGGCGCAGCCCTTGCCCCTTCCTCCAAGGAAGGGTGCGGCCAAGGGTGGGGAGGAGTCCATCCTCCCCAAGGCACCTCAGAGGTGCCTTCCCCTTTTAGGACTCTCCCCTTTTTCCCATCTCTTGGCGCATGGGCCTCTTGGGGCTGGTGCCCTTGGCCCATATAGGCCAAGGCACTCCCCTTACAGCCCATGTGGCCCCCCGGGGCAGGTGGCCCCACCCGATGGACCCCCGGGACCCTTCCGATTGTCCCGGTACAATACCGGTGACCCCGAAACTTGTCCCGATGGCCGAAATAGCACTTCCTATATATAATTCTTTACCTCCGGACCATTCCGGAACTCCTCGTGATGTCCGGGATCTCATCCGGGACTCCGAACAACATTCGGGTTACCGCATACTAATATCTCTACAATCCTAGCGTCACCGAACCTTAAGTGTGTAGACCCTACGGGTTCGGGAGACATGCAGACATGACCGAGACGTTCTCCGGTCAATAACCAACAGCGGGATCTGGATACCCATGATGGCTCCCACATGTTCCACGATGATCTCATCGGATGAACCACGATGTCAAGGACTCAATCAATCCCGTATACAATTCCCTTTGTCTATCGGTATGTTACTTGCCCGAGATTCGATCGTCGGTATCCCGATACCTTGTTCAATCTCGTTACCGGCAAGTCTCTTTACTCGTTCCGTAACACATCATCCCGTGATCAACTCCTTGGTCACATTGCGCATATGATGATGTCCTACCGAGTGGGCCCAGAGATACCTCTCCGTTTACACGGAGTGACAAATCCCAGTCTCGATTCGTGCCAACCCAACAGATACTTTCGGAGATACCCGTAATGCACCTTTATAGTCACCCAGTTACGTTGTGACGTTTGATACACCCAAAGCATTCCTACGGTACCCGGGAGTTGCACAATCTCATGGTCTAAGGAAATGATACTTGACATTAGAAAAGCTATAGCATATGAACTACACGATCTTTGTGCTAGGCTTAGAATTGGGTCTTGTCCATCACATCATTCTCCTAATGATGTGATCCCGTTATCAATGACATCCAATGTCCATGGTCAGGAAACCGTAACCATCTATTGATCAACGAGCTAGTCAACTAGAGGCTTACTAGGGACATGGTGTTGTCTATGTATCCACACATGTATCTGAGTTTCCTATCAATACAATTATAGCATGGATAATAAACGATTATCATGAACAAGGAAATATAATAATAACTAATTTATTATTGCCTCTAGGGCATATTTCCAACAGTCTCCCACTTGCACTAGAGTCAATAATCTAGTTCACATCGCCATGTGATTAACACTCACAGGTCACATCGCCATGTGACTAACACCCAAGAGTTTACCTGAGTCAGTAGTCTAGTTCACATCACTATGTGATTAACAGTCAATGAGTTTTAGGTTTGATCATGTTGCTTGTGAGAGAGGTTTTAGTCAACGGGTCCGAACCTTTCAGATCCGTGTGTGCTTTACAAATCTCTATGTCATCTCCTAGATGTAGCTACCACGCTCTATTTGGAGCTATTCCAAATAACTGTTCTACTTGGAGCTATTCTAAATTGTTGCTCCATTATATGTATCCGGTATCTCTACTCAGAGCTATCCGGATAGGTGTTAAGCTTGCATCGACGTAACCCTTTACGACGAACTCTTTTACCACCTCCATAATCGAGAAAATTCCTTAGTCCACTAGTTACTAAGGATAACTTGACCACTGTCCTGTGATCCATTCTTGGATCACTCTTGTACCCCTTGACTGACTCACGGCAAGGCACACTTCAGGTGCGGTACACAGCATAGCATACTGTAGAGCCTATGTCTTAAGCATAGGGGACGACCTTCGTCCTTTCTCTCTATTCTGCCGTGGTCGAGCTTTAAGTCTTAACTTCATACCTTACAACTCAGGCAAGAACTCCTTCTTTGACTGATCCATCTTGAACACCTTCAAGATCATGTCAAGGTATGTGCTCATTTGAAAGTACTTTTAAGCGTTTTGATCTATCCTTATAGATCTTGATGCTCAATGTTCAAGTAGCTTAATCCAGGCTTTCCATTGAAAACACTTTCCAAATAACCCTATATGCTTTCCAGAAATTCTACGTCATTTCTGATCAACAATATGTCAACATATACTTATCCGAAATTCTATAGTGCTCCCACTCACTTCTTTGGAAATACAAGTTTCTCATAAACTTTATATAAACCCAAAACCTTTGATCATCTCATCAAAGCGTACATTCCAACTCCGAGATGCTTACTCCAGTCCTCAGAAGGATTGCTGGAGCTTTGCATACTTATTAGCATATTTCAGGATTGACAAAACCTTCCGGTTGTATCACATACAACCTTTCCTCAAGAAACATCGAGGAAACAATGTTTTGACATCCTATCTGCAAGATTTCATAAATAATGCAGTAATTGCTAATATAATTCCAACAGACTCTTAGCATCGCTACGAGTGAGAAAGTCTCATCGTAGTCAACTCCTTGAACTTGTCGGAAAACATCTTAACGACAAGTCGAGCTTTCTTAATGGTGATATTTACCATCATTGTCCGTCTTCCTTTTAAAATCCATCTGTACTCAACAGCCTTACGACCATCAAGTAGTTCTTCCAAAGTCTACACTTTGTTTTCATATATGGATCCTCTCTCGGATTATATGGCCTCGAGCCATTTATCGGAATCCGGGCCCACCATCACTTCTCCATAGCTCGTAGGTTCATTGTTGTCTAGCAACATGACTTCCAAGACAGGACTACGTACCACTCTGAAGTAGTACGCATCCTTGTCATCCCACGAGGTTTGTTAGTGACTTGATCTGAAGTTTAATGATCACTATCATAAGCTTCCACTTCAATTGGTGTAGTTGCCACAGGAACAACTTCCTGTGCCCTGCCACACACTAGTTGAAGAGACAGTTCAATAACCTCATCAAGTCTCCACCACCCTCCCACTCAATTCTTTCGAAAGAAACTTTTCCTCGAGAAAGGACCCGATTCTAGAAACAATCCCTTATTGCTTTAGGATCTGAGACAGGAGGTATACCCAACTGTTTTGGGTGTCCTATGAAGATGCATTTATCCACTTTGGGTTCGAGCTTATCAACCTGAAACTTTTTCACATAAGCGTCGCAGCCCCAAACTTTTAAGAAATGACAGCTTAGGTTTCTCTAAACCATAGTTCATACGGTGTCATCTCATCGGAATTACGTGGTGCCCTATTTAAAGTGAATGTGGTTGTCTCTAATGCCTAACCCATAAACTATTGTGGTAATTTGATAAGAGACATCATGGTATGCATCATATCCAATAGGGTGCAGTTATGATGTTCGGACACACCATCACACTATGGTGTTCTAGGCTGTATCAGTTGTGAAACAATTTCCACAATGTCTTAATTCTGTGCCAAACTCGTAATTCAGATATTCATCTCTATGATCATATCATAGATATTTTTATCCTCTTATCACGACGATCTTTCAACTTCACCCTGAAATTACTTGAACCTTTCAATAATTCAGACTCGTGATTCATCAAGTAAATGTACTCAACATCTACTCAAATCATCTGTGAAGAAAGAACATAACGATATCCACTACATGCCTCAGCACTCATTGGACTGCACACATCAAAATGTATTACTTCCAATAATTTGCTTTCTAGTTCCATTTTACTGAAAAAGAGGCTTTCAGTCATCTTGCCCATGTGGTATGATTTGCATGTCTCAAGTGATTCAAAATCAAGTGAGTTCAAACGGTCCATTTGCATGGAGTTTCTTCATGCATACACACCAATAGACATGGTTCGCATGTCTCAAACTTTTCAAAAATGATTGAGTCCAAAGATCCATCAACATGGAGCTTCTTCATGCGTTTTATACCGATATGACTTACGTGGCTGTGCCACAAGTAGGTGGTACTATCATTACTATCTTTTGGCATGAACATGTGTATCACTACGATCGAGATTCAATAAACCATTCATTTTAGGTGTAAGACCATTGAAGGTATTATTCAAATAAACAGAGTAACCATTATTCTCCTTAAATGAATAACCGTATTGCGATAGACATAATCCAATCATGTCTATGCTCAACACAAACACCAATCTCGATGGTAGAAGGAGCGTACGATATTTGATTATATCAACATTGGAAACACTTCCAACACATATCATCAGCTCACCTTTAGCTAGTCTCCGTTTATTCCGTAGCTTTTATTTCGAGTTACTAACACTTAGCAACCGAACCGGTATCTAATACCCTAGTGCTACTAGGAGTACTAGTAAAGTACACATCAACACAATGTATATCCAATATACTTCTATCGACCTTGCCAGCCTTCTAATCTACCAAGTATCTAGGGTAATTCTGCTCCAGTGGCTGTTCCCTTTATTACAGAAGCACTTAGTCTCGGGTTTGGGTTCAACCTTGGGTTTCTTCACTAGAGCAGCAGCTGAATTACCGTTTTATGAAGTATCCCTTCGTGCCCTTGCCCTTCTTGAAACTAGTGGTTTCACCAACCATCAACAATTGATGCTCCTTGTTGATTTCTACTTTTGTGGTGTCAAACATCACGAACATCTCAAGGATCATCATACATGTCCCCGATATATTATAGTTCATCACGAAGCTCTAGCAGCTTGGTGGTAATGACTTCGGAGAAACATCACTATCTTATCTGTAAGATCAACTCCCACTCGATTCAAATGATTGTTGTACTCAGACAATCTGAGCACAAGCTCAACAATTGAGCTTTTCTCCCTTAGTTTGCAGGTTAAGAAAATCGTCGGAGGTCTTATACCTCTTGACGTGGGCACGAGCCTGAAATTCCAATTTCAGCCCTCAAAACATCTCATATGTTTCGTGACGTTTCAAAAATGTCTTTGGTGCCTCAACTCTAAACCGTTTAACTGAACTATCACGTAGTTATCAAAATGTGTATGTCAGATGTTCGCAACATCCACAGACAACGTTCGAGGTTCAGCACACCGAGCGGTGCATTAAGGACATAAGCCTTCTAAGAAGCAATGAGGACAATCCTCAGTTTACGGACCTAGTCCGCATAATTGCTACTATCAACTTTCAACTAATTTTTCTCTAGGAACATATCTAAACAGTAGAACTAAAGCGCGAGCTACGACATAAATTGCAAAATCCTTTTGACTATGTTCAGGATAATTAAGTTCATCTTATGAACTCCCACTTAGATAGACATCCCTCTAGTCATCTAAGTGATTACATGATCCGAGTGAACTAGGCCGTGTCCGATCATCACGTGAGACGGACTAGTCAACGTCGGTGAACATCTTCATGTTGATCGTATCTTCTATACGACTCATGCTCGACCTTTCGGTCTTCTGTGTTCCGAGGCCATGTCTGTACATGCTAGGCTCGTCAAGTTAACCCTAAGTGTTTTGCATGTGTTCCGAGGCCATGTCTGTACATGCTAGGCTCGTCAACACCCGTTGTATGTGAACGTAAGGATCCATCACACCTGATCATCACGGCGTGCTTAGAAACGATGAACTTTAGGAACGGTGCACAGTTAGGGGAGAACACTTCTTGAAATTGTTATGAGGGATCATCTTATTTACTACCGCCGTTCTAAGCAAATAAGATGTATAAACATGATAAACATCACATGCAATCAAATAGTGACATGATATGGCCAATATCATATTGCTCCTTTTGATCTCCATCTTCGGGGCTCCATGATCATCATCGTCACCGGCATGACACCATGATCTCCATCATCATGATCTCCATCATCGTGTCTTCATGAAGTTGTCACGTCATCTATTACTTCTACTACTATAGCTAACGGTTAGCAATAAAGTAAAGTAATTACATGACGTTTATGTTGACACGCAGGTCATGAATAAATAAAGACAACTCCTATGGCTCCTGCCGGTTGTCATACTCATCGACATGCAAGTCGTGATTCCTATTACAAGAACATGATCAATCTCATACATCACATCCTTTGGCCATATCACATCACATAGCATACCCTGCAAAAACAAGTTAGACGTCCTCTAATTGTTGTTGCATGTTTTACGTGGCTTCTATGGGTTTCTAGCAAGAACGTTTCTTACCTACGCAAAGACCACAACGTGATATGCCAATTGCTATTTACCCTTCATAAGGACCCTTTTCATCGAATCCGATCCGACTAAAGTAGGAGAGACAGACACCCGCTAGCCACCTTATGCAACTAGTGCATGTTTGTCGGTGGAACCGGTCTCACGTAAGAGTACGTGTAAGTTTGGTCCGGGCCGCTTCATCCCACGATGCCGCCGAATCAAGATAAGACTAGTAACGGCAAGCATATTGAACAAAATCAACGCCCACAACTACTTTGTGTTCTACTCGTGCATAGAAACTACGCATAGACCTAGCTCATGATGCCACTGTTGGGGAACGTAGCATAAATTCAAAATTTTCCTACGTGTCACCAAGATCAATCTATGGAGTCATCTAGCAACGAGGGAGGAGTGGATCTACATACCCTTGTAGATCGCGCGCGGAAGCGTTCAAGAGAACGGGGTTGATGGAGTCGTACTCGTCGTGATCCAAATCACCGATGATCCTAGCGCCGAACGGACGGCACCTCCGCGTTCAACACACGTACGGAACGGAGACGTCTCCCATGCCTTCATCCAGCAAGGAGGAGGGAGAGGTTGATGGAGATCCAGCAGCACGACGGCGTGGTGGAAGTAGCGGGATTCCAACAGGGCTTCGCTAAGCGCTGCGGGAGGAGGAAGATGTGTCACGGGAGGGAGAGGGAGGCGCCAGGCCTTAGATTCGTTTGCTCCTCCTTTTTCCCCACTATATATAGGGCCAAGGGAGAGGGGGAGGCGCAGCCCTTGCCCCTTCCTCCAAGGAAGGGTGCGGCCAAGGGTGGGGAGGAGTCCATCCTCCCCAAGGCACCTCAGAGGTGCCTTCCCCTTTTAGGACTCTCCCCTTTTTCCCATCTCTTGGCGCATGGGCCTCTTGGGGCTGGTGCCCTTGGCCCATATAGGCCAAGGCACTCCCCTTACAGCCCATGTGGCCCCCCAGGGCAGGTGGCCCCACCCGGTGGACCCCCGGGACCCTTCCGGTGGTCCCGGTACAATACCGGTGACCCCGAAACTTGTTCCGATGGCCGAAATAGCACTTCCTATATATAATTCTTTACCTCCGGACCATTCCGGAACTCCTCGTGATGTCCGGGATCTCATCCGGGACTCCGAACAACATTCGGGTTACCGCATACTAATATCTCTACAATCCTAGCGTCACCGAACCTTAAGTGTGTAGACCCTACGGGTTCGGGAGACATGCAGACATGACCGAGACGTTCTCCGGTCAATAACCAAAAGCGGGATCTGGATACCCATGATGGCTCCCACATGTTCCACGATGATCTCATCGGATGAACCACGATGTCAAGGACTCAATCAATCCCGTATACAATTCCCTTTGTCTATCGGTATGTTACTTGCCCGAGATTCGATCGTCGGTATCCCGATACCTTGTTCAATCTCGTTACCGGCAAGTCTCTTTACTCGTTCCGTAACACATCATCCCGTGATCAACTCCTTGGTCACATTGCGCATATGATGATGTCCTACCGAGTGGGCCCAGAGATACCTCTCCATTTACACGGAGTGACAAATCCCAGTCTCGATTCGTGCCAACCCAACAGATACTTTCGGAGATACCCGTAATGCACCTTTATAGTCACCCAGTTATGTTGTGACGTTTGATACACCCAAAGCATTCCTACGGTACCCGGGAGTTGCACAATCTCATGGTCTAAGGAAATGATACTTGACATTAGAAAAGCTATAGCATATGAACTACACGATCTTTGTGCTAGGCTTAGAATTGGGTATTTTCCATCACATCATTCTCCTAATGATGTGATCCCGTTATCAATGACATCCAATGTCCATGGTCAGGAAACCGTAACCATCTATTGATCAACGAGCTAGTCAACAAGAGGCTTACTAGGGACATGGTGTTGTCTATGTATCCACACATGTATCTGAGTTTCCTATCAATACAATTATAGCATGGATAATAAACGATTATCATGAACAAGGAAATATAATAATAAATAATTTATTATTGCCTCTAGGGCATATTTCCAACACCTTTTCGCCAGGTTGATAGACTATGTCTTTATGATGACGGTCATACTGACTCTTCTGACGTGACTGAGCAGTCTTGAGATTCTCGCGAATAATGCGAACTTGTTCTTTGGCCTGTTGGATAATATCCGGACCAAAGAGTGGACGTTCCCCAGTTTCTGACCATTTCAGAGGGGTTCGGCACTTTCGCCCATATAACACTTCGAAGGGGGACATCTTCAGACTAGCTTGATAGCTATTATTATAAGAGAACTCGGCATATGGAAGAGATTCCTCCCATTTCTTGCTGAAGGAAATTACACAAGCTCGAAGCATGTCTTCGAGAACTTGGTTGACACGTTCAACCTGTCCTTGCGACTGAGGATGAAACGCAGTACTAAACGACAGGTGCGTTCCCATAGCTTCTTGGAAACTCGCCCAAAACCTTGAAGTGAATAAACTGCCACGGTCTGAACTGATAACCAGTGGAATACCGTGACGTGAAACAATTCTGGCCATGTAGAGAGTAGCAAGCTGACTAGCAGTGATTGTCTCTTTGACCGCCAGAAAATGTGCAACTTTAGAAAGCTGGTCAATGATGACAAGAATAGCATCAGTACCTTTCTACGATTTGGGAAATCCAGTGACGAAGTCCATTTCAACATGGTCCCATTTCCATTCAGGAATAGAGATAGGTTGCAGAGTTCCAGCAGGCCTTTGATGCTCTGCTTTGATACGGCGACAAACGTCACACTCAGCAACATAATGAGCAATGTCCTACTTCATATTAGACCACTAGAATCTTTGACGAATATCCTGGTACGTCTTGGTACTACCAGGATGGATGGACATAGGCGTATCATGAGCTTCTTGCATAACCCTTTTAGTCTTATCCAGGTTTTTCTTCGAACATGGTACCACTAGGCAGCCTTTGAAGTACAAGGTGCCATCGTCGGCGATAGTGAAGAATGAGGGCTTTCCTTCTGCTAGATGGTGTTTAATCTTATGGACTTCAGAGTCGTAACCTTGA
Source organism: Triticum urartu (assembly GCF_056163025.1). Lineage (NCBI taxonomy): Eukaryota > Viridiplantae > Streptophyta > Magnoliopsida > Poales > Poaceae > Triticum > Triticum urartu. The sequence goes on from NC_141874.1 coordinate 716,959,520, forward strand.
ATATTCTTTATACCAGTTATGAGATCTGGTACAACAGCCAGGGTATTTAGAGAACCCTTAGTAACAACAAGAAGATTCATCTTGCGGATCTTCGGGGGAGGGGGAGCGAGTGCTCCAGGAGGAACAATATGGAGGTTTAGCTTTCTAAATTCTTCGACAAGCGAGGGCTGAACTTTGTGAACCTGGAGGTGGTTGCAGTAAGACTTGCGGCTCAAGGCATCAGCCATTACATTAGCCTTGCCGGGGGTATAGGATATACCCACGTCAAAGTCTGCAATAGTCTCCATCCATCTTTGCTGACGGAGGTTCAGATCTGGCTGAGTAAACAGATACTTCAGACTTTGGTGGTCGGTGAAGATTTCGCAACGATTACCGAGAAGGTAATGTCGCCACTGCTTCAGTGCATGAATGACAGCAGCAAGCTCGAGGTCGTGAACTGGGTAGTTTTCTTCGTGAGGGCGCAGTTGACGAGAGGCCTAAGCAATCACTCTGCGCTCTTGCATTAGGACACAGCCTAATCCTTGACGGGAAGCGTCGTAGTAAATGACGAAGTCCTTCTTAGTATCAGGTGGAGCAAGCACGGGGGCAAAAGTCAACTTGTCTTTGAGCGCCTGGAAACTTTCCTGACACTTGTCTGTCCATTCGAACTTGACACCCTTATGCAACAGATTAGTTAGGGGCCTGACAATCTTGGAGAAGTTATCGACGAATCGACGGCAATAGCTGGCGAGACCGAGAAAACTTCGGACTTGCTTCACATTCTTCGGAGGAGTCCAATCGAGAATTGCCTGAACTCGTTCAGGGTTGACGGCAATACCATCCTTGGAGATGACATGCCCAAGATAGGTTACTTCGGGGAGCCAGAATTCACACTTGGAATACTTAGCATACAGTTGATGCTCTCGAAGCTTTTCCAGCACAAGACGAAGATGTTCAGCATGTTCTTCTTCGTTCTTGGAAAATACAAGGATATCGTCCAGATAAACCACGACAAACTTGTCGAGGTAATCCATGAATATATAGTTCATCAGACGAGAGAAGGTGGCGGGAGCATTCGTTAAGCCGAATGACATGACGGTGTACTCGTATGATCCATACTGAGTCACGAAGGCGGTTTTTGGGATATCCTCTTCACGAACACGGATCTAGTGGTAACCCAACCTCAAGTCGAGTTTGGAGAACACTGATGAGCCAGCCAGTTGATCGTAAAGATCATTGATCCGAGGAAGAGGATATTTATTTTGAATGGTAGCTTGGTTTATAGGACGGTAGTCTTGGACTAATCGGCTTGTCCCATCCTTCTTCTTAACAAAGAGAGAAGGTGCTCCCCAAGGAGAGCAACTTGGGCGAATGAAACCTTTGACAAGAGATTTGTCGATTTCCTCCTTAAGCTCAATGAGTTCATGAGGCGGCATCTTGTAGTTTAGCTATAGGGGTGGTGTCGGGTTTCAAGTCGATGATGAATTCAACAGCTCTAGCAGGGGGAATCCTTGGAAGTTCTTCTGGGAAGACATCTTGGAATTCACGAACGACGGGAATGTTTTCAATGCCCTCGAGTGGTGCAGCGTTCAACGCATTCAAGGCATAAAGCCGTGCCTCGACGTTTTGCACCAGATGAGCTTGGTAAGTAACTATAGAAGCAGTATGCGCTTTTAACCAATTCATTCCCAGAATGAGATCAATGCTACAGGACTTCAGTACGATGGGAGAGACAAGGAATTCTAGTCCTTTGATTTCTACAGGGACATTGTTGCAAATCATGGAGGTTCGACATTAGCCCGCAGGGGTGTGTACTAATAGTGAAGCATTCATGTCCTCACATTTAATGTCGTGCAAGCATGCAAAATCTTCTGACATGAATGAATGCGATGCACCTGTATCAAATAAAACGGATGCTGGTACTGAATTTACGAGGAGTGTACCCATCATAGTAGCAGGCTGGTCTTGAGCTTTGTTCAGATCAACGTGGTTGGCATGAACACGACTATCGGTGTCAAAACCGGCGGATCTCGGGTAGGGGGTCCCGAACTGTGCGTCTAGGCCGGATGGTAACAGGAGGCAAGGGACACGAAGTTTTACCCAGGTTCGGGCCCTCTCGATGGAGGTAAAACCCTACATCCTGCTTGATTAATATTGATGATATGGGTAGTACAAGAGTAGATCTACCACGAGATCGGAGAGGCTAAACCCTAGAAGCTAGCCTATGGTATGATTGTATGTTGTCTATGTTGTCCTACGGACTAAAACCCTCCGGTTTATATAGACACCGGAGAGGGTTAGGGTTACACAAAGTCGGTTACAATGGTAGGAGATCTATATATCCGTATCGCCAAGCTTGCCTTCCACGCCAAGGAAAGTTCCTTCCGGACACGGGACGAAGTCTTCAATCTTGTATCTTCATAGTCCAGGAGTCCGGCTAAAGGTATAGTCCGGCCATCCGGACACCCCCTAATCCAGGACTCCCTCAGTAGCCCCTGAACCAGGCTTCAATGACGACGAGTCCGGTGCGCAGTTTGTCTTCGGCATTGCAAGGCAGGTTCCTCCTCCAAGTACTTCATAGAAGATTTTGAACACAAAGATAGTGTCCGACTCTGCAAAATAAGTTTCCACATATTGCCATAGAGAGAACAACATTTACACAATTTAATCTGCTGACGTATTTCGTAGTGCGACACACCACGGCCAAGCCTTTATCCGAGTCGTTTCATTATCCCACCTCAGCGTGTTATGAGAGGTGGTTTCCTTGGCACGTCTTGTCAAAGCAGAGATCGTGTCCCCTTATTCCGGGATTCTCATCAATACAGGCGTGGGTAACCCAACCGCGCCATTGATTACGGCGCTTGGAGATAAGCGAGTTTTACCAGGCTGGTGGGGACATGTAGTTGCGTCCACCCATATAAGGGGATAAGGATCCACCTTTCCACCTACGCCTTCTTCCTCCTTTGCCTATCCATTCTTGCGCACTCGAGCTCCAGCGCCCCAGTCCGCACTCAAACCTCAATCTTCTCCAGCCATGTCTGGAGCAGGAGGCAAGTGGATGGTCTCCTCCGTCATGGAGGGTCACATCAAAAAGCTGAGGAAGGCCGGATACCTGTCTAACGACATCGCATACCGACTTCCCGTAAAGGGGCAGCTCATCCCCACCCCTAGGCCCCATGAGAGGGTGGTGTTCCTCCCCCATTTCCTCCATGGACTGGGCTTCCCTCTTCACCCATTTGTCCGGGGGCTCATGTTCTACTACGGCCTGGATTTCCACGATCTGGCCCCGAACTTCGTCCTCAACATCTCGGCGTTTATCGTCGTGTGTGAGGCTTTCCTCCGCATCTGCCCCCATTTCGGCCTATGGCTCAAGACTTTCAACGTCAAGCTGAAGGTGGTGCGCGGCAACCAGGCGGAGTGCGGAGGCGCCATGGTTGGCAAGATGGCCAACGTCTTATGGCTCAAGGGCTCCTTTCTGGAGACCCTGAAGGGGTGGCAATAGGGGGGTTTTACATCACCGAGCCACGCGACGCCGAATGGGTCGCACCCCCCGAGTTCCGATCCGGACCCCCTACACGGCTCACCTCCTGGAAGGAGACATGCCTGTCTTGGGGTAAAAAAGGAGAGCTGACCGGACTCCAAACATGCATCCAAACCCTGGCGGACAAGAAGCTCAAACTTGTCAACGTAGTCCAGGTTATGCTCATCCGCCTGATCCTCCCGTGCCAACAACGGGCTTTCAACTTGTGGGAGTTCGACCCGGCGCGGCACCAAACTCTGAGCAGGCTCTTCGACACGACGTACGAAGATGCCTGGAAGGTGCTTTTCAAAGGCGCCGAGGCTCCCGCATCCGCTACCGAGGATCGCGGATTCAGTGCGCAGCGTCACGCTCTCGCGGTAAGCTGTTTTTTTCTTTTACAGGGTATCAGTTTTTCATAGTTTGACTCCATGCGGGATCTAAGCTCCCTTACCTTTGACAGGATTGGCAGGTGACGTCCGGACAGATCAACTGTCCGGCTCCTTTGCCCGAAGGCCCCGCGGACGCTCGCTTGGCGAAGCTGCTGGTTCCGGCACCCTATGTGGTGCCGGAGAAGAAGTCCACAAAAAAGGCCACGGGGACTTGAAAGAGTGCCCGGCGCCAGGAGGTGTCGGATCCATCATCCGGTGGTTCCGAGGCGCATTCCTCTCGTGAAGACGAGAAGGAAGAAGAAGAGACCTCTCCTCCTCCAGCGGGAGGAGAGAAGAAAAGGAAGGCCGCCCTCTCTGGGGAGGCCGGAGGGTCCAAGGAGGGGAAAACCCTTCCTCCGGACTACTCCACCGACGCCGACGACGGCGAAGAGGAGTGGCAGCCCAGGGCCAAGCCCCTGGCAAAATCGTAAGTATCCGGACACCGGAGTAATTCATAGTATTCGTTTATTGCACAGCTTTCCCTTACGCCGAATACGTTTATGCAGCCCGCCCAAAGACCGGCTCGACGCATCATCGAGCGGCTCACTAGATTCGTTGGATGTGAACTCGCTTCCGACGGCTTCCTCCCCTTGCCCTACGGACGACACCGAAGTGTTGTCCCGGAAGGTCCCAAGCCGGGAGGAGGTGGTCCTGGAGGCGACGCAAGGCGACCTCCCGGACCCCGGGAGTAAAGGGGATGAAACCCCCCAGGGCTCCAAGTCCGGCTCCAGGCCGGACACCGCTCCGGAACCTTCAAAGGTTCCAGATTCCGGCGAGGGACCTCCTTCCAAGAGGAGCAAGCCCACCACGCCGGTGACCCCCGTCCAACCGGAGGCGCCGGACAATATGTTGGAGGCGCTCCAAGGCGCCTCCATCGACGAGGAGCACCGCGCTATTATGAGTGCGGTGGTCCAGAAGGTTCAGTCCGCCAAGAGCGGACTGACTGAAGCTTGTGCTAGCCTTTTAACAGGCTTTGAGGTAAGTAAAGGATGTGTGAATAATATTACCGCATAGACAGTAGCGCCGGATGCTCTGTTGGGCGTTCAGGAAGAAAAGCCGAATAGAGGATCAAAGAATTCGCAGGAGTCTAACAAAAGGAGTCAATATGCGTATGTAGGCTTCTCTGCTGGCGTCCGCCGCACTGGCTGCGGAAGTGGACACGCTGAAGCAGAGCCTCGAGAAGTCCGAGCAAGAGCTCGGGCGTGCCAAGAAGCAGCTCGAGGAGAAGGAAGGTAAGAAATACCTTGTTTGAATATGTATAAAAAAGGTGCAATTGCAAAAAATGACAGGACTATCGTTGCTATTGTAGGGGCCACGTCTGAGGTGGCGACCCTGAAGCAGGCACTGGCCGAGGCCGAGAAGAGGGCGGCCACGGAGCGCACCGAGCGGGAGAAGTATGAGGCCGAGGTTGGCAAAGTGCGGCAAGAGCTCCAGGTTCTCATGAAGAAACATGAGAGTTTGGAGCTTGACTCGAAGACGCGAGCGTCCGAGCTCACGGCGGCTATTGAAAATGCCAAGTCTGCCAAGGCCGAATCCCAGAAGACCCTCCAGGAGTTGGATGAGGTGAAGAAGATAGCGGCGGGTAAGGCATTCTTTATGCAAAGCAAACATATAAACGTGAGTTACTTGTTACTTACCCGAATCCGGAGCTCTCCAGGAGCGTTCGCAAATCTTCCCCGAAGTGTGTCCGATGCCGCCGCATTCTATCGAGCCGAGGAGGGCAGCTCGACAGAGAAGGTGTTCTGGTCTCAGTATGCTGAGGCCGGTCAACCCGTACCCCTGAGCGACTAGCTGAAGCAGCTGGTCGAGCTCCACAAGGCGGCCGAACAGGCCATGAAGGGCCTCTTGGTCCGGCTGTGGCCTGGAGAGGCTTCGCCTAGGAGCTATTTCGGGCTGGTGCGGCGGCTGGTGGAGGCCTGTCCAAGGCTCGAAGTCATCAAGCGCTCTGTCTGCATTGAAGGTGCCCGTAGGGCCCTTGCCCGTGCTAAGGTGCACTGGGGCAAGCTGGATGCTGAGAAGCTTGTGAAGGACGGGCCACCGCCAGGGAAAGAGCATCGCAAGCTCGAGAATTACTATAAGGATGTTCTGAAGGGTGCCTGCCTTGTGGCGGATGAATGTTCTAGGGATGTAATTTTTGAGTAAAACTTGCTCGTTTTTGTCCTATGCACTGAAAACTTGTTCATATGCGCTGAGAAATGCTGTTTGAATTTAAAATATTACCTTCTGTGCGGCTGTTTATCAATTCTGAGAGATGGCGAGTCGTCGGCTTCTGCCCCTGTGCCGCTAGTGCTGGGGTGTTCGGGGATAAACCTGAGCGCTCTTTTTCCCATGTTTGGGTCCTTCGAGGGAGGCGCTCAGCCCAACGAACAAGGCAATCGGACTATAACGCGTGAACACTCTCACTTAGCCATAGAATTCTATAATTTTAAATTTCGGCGAAGCCCCTAGTATTCGAAAGACAGAGTTCAGGGCGCCATCCACTCCTTGGCCAGACAGAGCCGACTCCTCGCCCTAAGCGGCATAAGTCTTTAGGGACTCGAAAAAACCTCTCGAACAGCGACCAGCTCTCGCTTCATCATGACAGTCAGTTTTAGCTTTCTCCACTGAGGTGCTCGGCCCAGCTCAACTGGGGCACAATCGCAGTGGTTCTCCTAGTGCTACCTTAGCCGATATAGCGGAACGTAAGGCACCAAAACATAGCAGCGGGGAAAACCAACTATTGACCCAAGACATGATTCGGAGCCGATGCATATAATGCTATAAGTTTGGGGTGCCGCACTTGTGAAAGTGTTCGGACTTCTCACACCATATTGAGGGGTAATAAAGCCCCTGGCGTATTTTGGCTGTACCAAATTGTACGGGTGCAACATGTCGTTAAGGAACATATATATAAAAAAAGGGTAATGCAAAAATAGACAAAAGCTATGCATTGTTTATTAAAAATAGCTGCGATCAAAGAAGAACGATACCAACAATGCGATAAACAAAAAGTTGGACTATTTAACATGTCTGCTCCAGGGGCAAGCTGCGAAATAGTATGCGAAACAGGTAAACTGCTCGTGATAGAGACCACCTGTGAGTTCCGTAATGCAGCGTGGCTTGTTTGCCTCCCTGGTTCTTGCATCGTTTATGCGGCAATTGAACTGCCGAACAGGCCTTCCGAAGAATGGAGTCCTGAAAGTAAGAGAAAATTAAGAAATCGGCAGCCCCTGGTGCGGTTTAAGCCGTGTTTCGGGTATGCCGTGATGGTGCCCCTCCCCCTATACCCATGGTATTTTTAGAGCGTAGTTATGTACGTGAAGTACTAGCGTCGCCTTTTTGCGAGGGTTGGGGTTGGGGCCGCATTGCTATGCCTGCTCGGAAGGTGCCAGGCGGTCTTGTTGTAGGTTACTCCAGGCGCGCTTGACGGTGTCCGGACGTTTAGTGGCCGGACTGGAGAACTGCCTGGAGAGGCTGCTTTGTACTTCCGCTGCAAGGGCCGCCGTTTGCTCCTCCATTCAGAGGGAGCGTTCGGTGTTTCCATTGACCGTAATCACTCCTCGAGGGCCTGGCATCTTGAGCTTAAGTATGCGTAGTGCGGGACCGCATTGAACTTGGCGAATGCGGTTCGCCCGAGCAGTGCATGATAGCCACTGCGGAATGGGACTATGTCGAAGATTAACTCCTTGCTTCAGAAATTATCCAGAGATCCGAAGACCACTTAAAGTGTGACTGAGCCTGTACAGTTGGCTTCTACACCTGGTATTACGCCTTTAAAGGTCATTTTGGTGGGCTTAATCCTCGAGGGATCTATGCCCATTTTCCGCACTGTATCCTGGTAAAGCAGGTTCAGGCTGCTGCCGCCGTCCATAAGGACTCTAGTGAGGTGAAATCCGTCAATAATTGGGTCTAGAACCAATGCGGCGAATCCGCCATGACGGATGCTAGTGGGATGGTCCCTCCGATCAAAGGTGATCGGGCAGGAGGACCATGGGTTGAACTTTGGGGCGACTGGCTCTACCGCGTATACGTCCCTTAACGCGCGCTTCCGCTCCCTTTTGGGGACGTGGGTTGCGTATATCATGTTCACCGTCCGCACTTGTGGGGGGAAACCCTTCTGTCCACTTTTGTTCGGCGGCTGGGGCTCCTCGTCGTCGTCGCTGTGCAGCCCCTTATCTTCATTTTCAGTGTTTAACTTGCCTGCCTGCTTGAACACCCAACAATCCCTGTTGGTGTGATTGGCCGGCTTTTCGGGGGTGCCATGTATTTGGCACAAGCGGTCGAGTATTCGGTCCAAACTGGACGGGCCCCTAGGATTCCTTTTGAATGGTTTTTCCGCTGACCGGATTTAGAGCCTCTGAATCTGGCATTAACTGTCGTATCCTCAGCATTGTCGCCGTTAATGCGGCGCTTCTGCTTGTTGCGACGCGACCTGCCACTACTGTCTCTAGCATCCGAATTACCAGGGTTCTTGGTCATATTGTTGCTACGAGCAAGCCAGCTGTCTTCTCCCGCGCAAAAGCGGGTCATGAGTGTCGTGAGTGCTGCCATAGATTTCGGCTTTTCCTGTCCTAGGTGCCGGGCAAGCCACTCGTCACGGATATTGTGCTTGAAGGCTGCCAGGGCCTCTACGTCCGGACAGTCGACTATTTGATTTTTCTTTGTTAGGAACCGTGTCCAGAATTGCCTGGCTGATTCATTTGGCTGTTGAATTACGTGGCTTAGGTCATCGGTGTCTGGGGGTCGCACATAAGTGCCCTGGAAATTGTCGAGGAATGCGGCTTCCAGGTCCTCCCAACAACTAATTGATCCTGTTGGCAAGTTGTTAAGCCAATGCCGAGCTAGTCCTTTAAGCTTGAGTGGGAGGTATTTGATGGCGTGGAAATCGTCGCCGCGGGCCATGTGGATATGAAGGAGATAATCCTCGATCCATACCGCAGGATCTGTTGTGCCATCATATGATTCAATGTTTACGGGTTTGAAACCCTCGGGGATTTGATGATCCATTATTTCGTCTGTGACGCATAGTGGGTGTGCGGCGCCTCTGTACTGTGCTATATCATGGCGTAGCTCCAATGAGCTTTGTCTATTGTGTTCGGCCTTGCCGAATTTGTGACTGGCGTGACGGTTACCGTCTCGAGCCGTGGGGCGCCCACGCGATCCGTAGATCGATCTTGTTTGCCTTGCCTTGTCCACCAACATATCTCGTAAGTCTGGCGCATATTCCCGTGTTTTGGAACGGGGTGCGGCTTGTGTGGAGGGCCGAGAGGCCTCTTTGTCGCGGCCACGAGGTGGCCGGTCGGCCGCATCAAGTGCTTCCTCCTCTAATCGGGGTAGCAACCTGCGCTTTGGGTAACTCTTGGAGGGGCGTTCGAGTTTATGCTCTTCGGCCGCAAGGACTTCAGTCCATCTGTCGACAAGCAAATCTTGATCAGCTTTAAGCTGTTGCTGCTTTTTCTTGAGGCTTCTTGCCGTGGCCATAAGCCTGCGTTGAAAATGCTCTTGTTCGATGGGATCCTCTGGCACGACGAATTCGTCGTCGTCGAGGCTTGCCTCGTCTTCGGAGGGAGGCATATAATTATCGTCCTCGACCTCTCTGTCAGCCGCTCTCTCATGAGGGCTGGTTTCTCCATCCTCCTGTGCTAAATCTTGCTGGAGGGGGTTTTCTTTGGCGCTTTCTGGAGTATTATTATCTCCCGTGCTGGAATCGCCACATTTGTTTTGGCAGGATTTTGAGCGGCGCCGCTGACGCTGGTGCTTAGGCTGTTTCTTGGAGGGGTCATCCTCCGCTGTTCCGTCGCCATCTCCTTCTTTTGGGGTGTCCATCATGTATATGTCATATGATGAGGTGGCTTTCCAGGGCCTAGTAGGCGCTGGTTCTTCATCATCTCCTTCATCGGCGTCCATACCGTCGATGTCTTCGGAGTCGAAGTCGAGCATGTCGGTTAAATCGTCGACAGTGGCTACAAAGTGGGTGGTGGGTGGGCTTTGAATTTCTTCATCGTTCGAATCCCAACCTTGCTGACAGTAGTCCAGCCAGGACTCTCCTGATAAAGAGAGAGACTTCAGTGTCTTCAGAATATCGCCGAAAGGCGAGTGCTGAAAGATGTCCGCGGCAGTAAACTCCATGATCGACGCCCAATCGGATTCGATCGGTAGGGGCGCGGAGGGTTCGGAGTCCGGAGAGGAGTCCGGCTCCTTGGAGTCACGAGTCTCGCGGAGTGCGGGGCTGGTGTTCGGCTCAATCACCATTGGGATCGCAGCCCCCGAGGCGGCGTCCAACCGCCCATCCTCGATCGGCGCAGTTGGCTCCAAATTAAGGGTCGAGGCCGATGCGGGTGCGGCCTCCAGGGCATTGTCCGGCGGCAGAGCTAGATCATGCTCGTCGGGACAGTGCGGCGCGCTCGGCAGTGGCTCGAATCCGTCGAAGATCAAGTCCCCGCGGATGTCAGCCGTGTAGTTTAAACTTCCAAATCTGACCTGATGGTCAGGGGCGTAGCTTTCGATCTGCTCCAGATGGCCAAGTGAATTGGCCCGCAATACGAAGCCGCCGAAGACGAAGATCTGTCCGGGGAGGAAGGTCTCACCCTGGACTGCATCGCCATTGATGATCGTGGGAGCCATCAAGCCTGACGGCGACGTCACAGAGGAACTCTCAATGAAAGCACCAATGTCGGTGTCAAAACCGGCGGATCTCGGGTAGGGGGTCCCGAACTGTGCGTCTAGGCCGGATGGTAACAGGAGGCAAGGGACACAAAGTTTTACCCAGGTTCGGGCCCTCTCGATGGAGGTAAAACCCTACGTCCTTCTTGATTAATATTGATGATATGGGTAGTACAAGAATAGATCTACCATGAGATCGGAGAGACTAAACCCTAGAAGCTAGCCTATGGTATGATTGTATGTTGTCTATGTTGTCCTACGGACTAAAACCCTCCGGTTTATATAGACACCGGAGAGGGTTAGGGTTACACAAAGTCGGTTACAATGGTAGGAGATCTGTATATCCGTATCGCCAAGCTTGCCTTCCACGCCAAGGAAAGTTCCTTCCGGACATGGGACGAAGTCTTCAATCTTGTATCTTCATAGTCCAGGAGTCCGGCTGAAGGTATAGTCCGGCCATCCGGACACCCCCTAATCCAGGACTCCCTCAACGACCATAAGACTTGGCATTGTTGCTGCGGGGCTGGTTGCTTCCATGGCCAGTTGCTGGAAGGGCCAGTTGATTCTGGTTCTGGTTGCATTCCCTAGCACGGTGCCCTGGTTGTCCACACCTGAAGCACAACCCATTATTGGGAGTGGGAACAGGAGCTTGTGGTGGTGGAGCTGGAAGTCTTGGCTGCCTAGTTGGAGGAGCAGGCAGACGAGGTGCGGCATAGGTCTGCCTTGGGGCAGGTGCATCCGGCTGGTACATGCTGTTGGGAATCCATATCTTGCGCTTCTGCGAGGACGGGCCCGAAGATGAGCCCGTGTCACGGTTGCGCCTATGAGAGCTCTGGTATTCCTGCAGACCAGTTTCGACATTGATGGCCTTGTTCACCAAGGTGGCAAAATCAGTAAAGTTGTGCACTAGAAGTCCGAGCTTGATGTCAGCTTGAAGGCCATCACGGAACTTCTCCTGTCTGCGTGCATCAGTTGCAATGTCTTCTTCAGCATAGCGGGACAAGTCAAGAAACTCCCGCTGGTAAGCTTCAACAGTCTTGTTGCCTTGGGTGAGATTGCGAAACTCGCGCTTCTTATAGTCCATGACTCCCTGAGGAATGAAGCGAGCACGGAAGGCAGCTTGGAAGTCTTGCCAGGTGATGATTGTTCCAGCTGGCAGAGTACGCCTGTGGCTATCCCACCATTGAGATGCGGGTCCTTTCAGGAAGAAGGAAGCAAAGGTGACATAGCTGGCAGGGGCTACATCAGCAGACTCCATCTCATAGGTGATGTCACGGAGCCAGTCATCCGCATCCAGAGGCTGAGTTGAGCTGCGGTACACAGTTGGGTTGAGGCGCATGAAATCCTGCAGAGTCACTTGGGTTGGCTGCTGGTTCATATTGGGGCGAGGAAACTGAGCCATCATATTCTCCATGAACTGGCGATTCATCTCAAGCTGTTGGATCATACCAGCCAGGTACTCAGGCGGTGGTGGGAGGTTGCCACCACGTCCACGACCACCTGGTCTAACCATCCTGCTAATATATAACAGGGGTAGTTCAGCATTGAGAAATTTGCAAAGACAAGAATCATTCATGATGAAACATGCACAATGAAAGCAGCACGATAGATACTACATAGTAGTCGGCATATCTTACAAAAGAGATCATGCATAGAGTTCGGTACACAGAGATCAGTACATAGACTAATACATCATAGGTGGCACGCAGGCTCGTGGCGAATGCAGCAAACACTAACAAGCAAGCCTACATCAGTCCCAGGAGGAACTGTGGAGGTAGGTGTAGCCTGACAGCTGGTAGTGACGCGAAGGGAAGACCTCCACGCGAGTAGCCTAGGGTCCGCGGATACTCTGGTGTGGAACCCGATGCGCAGGTGGCAGGAGAGGACCAAGTGCAGGAGAGTAGCCTCCCACATCTGGCCAGCCGACGCCCTAGGGCATCACGGTCCTGGCAGGGTAGATCGCAGAACGCGACAGATCACCAGATCGGACAGAGGGGTGCAACAGCGTCAGAGCACGGTACAGGTGCTGACGGGTGGTGTACAACTCGTGGCGAAGAGCTCGGTTAGCTCTATCCATCCCATTAGCATGCAGAACCAGGTTCTGATGGTAGAAGGGCTCTCGGGTGATGCTGGAGTAGGTAGCAGTGTAGTATCCCTCCGCACCAACATCAGATGCGATAGCAATGTGCCTGAAGGGGGAGGTGTCCAACTCCTGATACTCTCTGCGAAGACGTGTTAGAGCAGCATAAGCAGCATCGTGGACCGCCATGTCGATGGTCACTCCAACACAATGAGCAGTGTGCAGCACGGTAGTGGAGTCATACTCTCGAGAGTAGAGGTGGACGATGGCACGGTACTGCTCCTGGTTGAAGTCCTGGTACTCCTCATAGACCGTGTACTCAGGGTGACAGCGATAACCCAGATAGGTCATCATCTCAACCAACACAGCAGGTGATCCTGAGGCACCAATGGCCGTTGTGTGGCGCACGACCTGCCTCGTGGGTTCCATCTGAAAACAAAGATGTTTTCACAGGAGTCAAATGACAATGTGGATAATGTTCAAATACTACTCTAAAGAATAACTAGGGCTTATCCAACTTTGGGGTGAACGTGGTCACTGGATCCTAGTGTTAGAGTTAGTAAAATCGTTTAACCCGAGTAGGAGAGAGTTCAGAGTCCCAGAGTAAGGATCGAGGAGTAAAAGATCCTAATACCACCCAGATGGCGACGTGGGCCTGTAAGGCACACAGCCATGTTAGTAAAAGTTTTGTAATGTCTAGACTCAACTTCGGCCAAGGAGTGTGGAAGGGGGATTCCTACAGGCAGTCGGCTCTTATACCAACTTGTGATGCCCCCGATTCAATCGTACACTAATCATACACGCAAACGTGTACGATCAAGATCAGGGACTCACGGGAAGATATCACAACACAGCTCTACAAATAAAATAAGTCATACAAGCATCATATTACAAGCCAGGGGCCTCGAAGGCTCGAATACAAGAGCTCGATCATAGACGAGTCAGCGGAAGCAACAATATCTGAGTACAGACATAAGTTAAACAAGTTTGCCTTAAGAAGGCTAGCACAAACTAGGATACAGATCAAAAGAGGCGCAGGCCTCCTGCCTGGGATCCTCCTAAACTACTCCTAGTCGCCGTCAGCGGGCTGCACGTAGTAGTAGGCACCTCCGAGTAGTAGTAGTCGTCGTCGATGGTGGCGTCTGGCTCCTGGGCTCCAACATCTGGTTGCGACAACCAGGTAGAAGGGATAGGGGGAAAAGAAGGAGAAAGCAACCGTGAGTACTCATCCAAAGTACTCGCAAGCAAGGAGCTACACTACATATGCATGGGTATATGTGTAAAGGCCATATCGGTGGACTGAACTGCAGAATGCCAGAATAAGAGGGGGATAGCTAATCCTGTCGAAGACTACGCTTCTGGCAGCCTCCGTCTTGCAGCATGTAGAAGAGAGTAGACTGAAGTCCTCCAAGTAGCATCGCATAGCATAACCCTAACCGATGATCCTCCCCTCGTCGCCCTGTGAGAGAGCGATCACCGGTTGTATCTGGCACTTGGAAGGGTGTGTTTTATTAAGTATCCGGTTCTAGTTGTCATAAGGTCAAGGTACAACTCCAAGTCGTCCTGTTACCGAAGATCACGGCTATTCGAATAGTTTAACTTCCCTGCAGGGGTGCACCACATAACCCAACACGCTCGATCCCATTTGGCGGACACACTTTCCTGGGTCATGCCCGGCCTCGGAAGATCAACACGTCGCAGCCCGACCTAGACCAACAGAGAGGTCAGCACGCCGGTCTAAACCTAAGCGCACAGGGGTTTGGGCCCATCGCCCTTAGCACACATGCACGTTGCGTGGGCGACCATGAGTAGACCTAGCCTAGCAGGCGTTCCAGTCCAATCCGGCGCGCGCCGCTCAGTTGCTGACGTCACGAAGGCTTCGGCTGATACCACGACGTCGAGTGCCCATAACTGTCCCCGTGTAGATGGTTAGTGCGTATAGGCCAGTAACCAGACTCAGATCAAATACCAAGATCTCGTTAAACGTGTCATTTTGAAATAACCGCGAACGCCGACCAGGGCCAGGCCCACCTCTCTCCTAGGTGATCTCAACCTGCCTTGTCGCTTCGCCACAAAGATCCACTCAGAGGGCCGTCGGGACAAACGTCCTTTCGGACCCAATCTGTGGATCACTCGCGGGTACTCCTACGAGCCGACCCGTCTTTAGTCACCTCAAGTATCATATATAAAGTACATAGTATATACTCGTGATCACCTCCCGAGTGATCACGGCCCGATTGTATAGCATGGCAGACGGACAAGAATGAAGGGCCACTGATGATAAACTAGCATCCTATACTAAGCATTAGGATTGCAGGTAAAGGTAACAACAGTTGTAGCAACAATAACAGGCTATGCATCAGGATAGGATTAACGGAAAGCAGTAACATGCTACACTACTCTAATGCAAGCAGTATAGAGAAGAGTAGGCGATATCTGGTGATCAAGGGGGGGCTTGCCTGGTTGCTCTGGCAAGAGAGAGGGGTCGTCAACTCCGTAGTCGTACTGGGTAGCAGCGGCGTCGGTCTCGGTGTCTAGCGAGAGAAGAGGGGGAAGAAACAATAAATATATTGCAAACAAATGCATGACGATGCATGACATGACAAAGCGTGATGCTAGGTGTGCCGTAACGCGGTACGAGGTGGTATCGGTGAAGGGGGAAAACATCCGGGAAAGTATTCCCGGTGTTTCGTGTTTTCAGACAGATGAACAGGAGGGGGAAAGTTGCGTGTTTGGTATGCTAGGGATGCGTGGCGGACGAACGGGTTGCGTATCCGGGTTCGTCTCGTCGTTCTGAGCAACTTTCATGTAGAAAGTATTTTCATTCGAGTTACGGATTAAAAGTTATGATTTTCTAAAGATTTAAATCATTTTTTGATTTTAATTAGTTATTTAATTCTAACATTATCCAAAACAGTGAATGATGACGTAGGCATGACATCAGAGTGATGTCAGCAGGTCAACTAGTCGGTTGACCAGTCAAACCAGACAGGTGGGTCCAATGGGACCCACATGTCATTGTCTGGGCCACTAACAGGGGGTTTAGTCTAACTAATCTGGGTTAATTAGTAGGTGGGGGCCCAGTAGTCAGTGAGAGATTAGGTTTTAACTAATTAATTTAATTAATTAGCAGCTTATCTATTTCTTTTTATTCGTTTTATTGCATGGGGCCCGCATGTCAGTGCCACTGGGCTGCCTAGTCAGCAATTGACTGGGTCAACCCAGTCAACTGGGCCACCAGGGCCCACTGGCCAGAGACACAGAGGTGGTGCCCGCCTAGCCACGTCGGCGGACGGCGCCGGAACGACGCCGGTGAGGCAAAACGCGACGGCGCGGCTCGGGCGAGCGTCGGGTTTCGTCTACGGGGCACCAAAACGAGCGCGGCCGGGCGCGTTAGAACGGCGAGACGATGACGCGTCGGTTGGTGGTGGTTACGCGGGCAGTGGTGGCCGGATTCGAGCGCGGCGAGCTCATCGGCGGTGAGGTGGTTCGGGCGTGAGACGAAGACGGCGACGCGGCGCGCTTCGGGGCTAATGGGAAGGCTAGGGGGAGCTGCGCGACGCGCTGAGCACAAAGGGCTCGGCCCCGTGACCATTTGGTCACCGGAAGGGCGCCGGTGACGCGCGCAGGCGGCGGCACAGCCGGGTGAGTAGCGAACGGCGGCAGCAGGGTGCAGACGGGCGAACTAAAGGGGGGGAGGTCCTACGCGTTGCGGGGAACACGTTGCGCACGGGCTCGTGACCACTTGGTCGCCGGAGCCACGCCGACGACGAGCTCGGGCGGATCCGCGTTCGGGCACGAGGTGGGGAAGGAGCTACGGTGGCGGAAATGCTCGGGAAAGAGAGGGGAGGAAGCGGGGGCTCACCGAGCGGCAAACACGGTGGCCCTTGGGGGTTTAGTAGCTGCTGGGGCGTCGCCGGAGTTGGTGAACAATGGCGACACGTCTCGTCGGAGCAGAGGAGGAAGACGGCGGCGTCGGGGCGTTGCAGTGGCTCCGGTCTCCAACGGGTTGCACCAGTCGAAGCAGCGGACGACGGCGGCCCTTGGAGACACCGTGGGGCGGCGAGGTGGGCTCGGTGGCCATGGCTAGGCCGGAGACATGGCGTCAGTGGCGCTCAGAAGCGGAGGGGAACGAGGGGGGAGAGGCGCGGTGGATCTGAGGGGGGAAGGCACAGGAACCGAGGCGAGAGTGGGGCGAGTGAGAGGGGAGCCCGAGGGGGCGCGGCGTCGGCGTCCTTATCCACCTCGACGCCGGCGAGCGGGTCCGGTGGCGACCGCGCCCTGTAGCGGCGCACGACCGAGGAACGGGAAGGGGGGTGCGGTGCGGGGAGCTGGGCCGGCTGGGCCGACCAGGCTGGTTGCGGGCCAGGGGGGCAGGAGCTGTGGCCGTGCGGGTGGGTTGGCCGGTTTGGGACCGGCCTGGCTAGAAGCTGGGCTGATTGGCCCAGTGGGGAGGGGGGTTCTCCTTTCGTTTTATTTTCACTTCTTCCTTTTATTTCTTTTCTTTTCTCTGTTTTATTTAGTTTAGGGCACTTAGGTATTTTGTAAAATTGTGTCCTCTAGACCATAATTACCAGTGCAATATTTGGCACCCACCGAACATTTTTGTTTCAACTTTTAAAAAATTTTGTTGTTTGCCATTTTTCTGAATTGATTTTTGGATCGGTTTGAACTAACGAAGGTTTAGCAACAGTAATCACCAATGACATGGCATCATTAGGAGATTTTTACTGTAGCCTAATTACCCGTGCGTTACAAGCCCGTTCTGGTGGATGGTGATGAGCCTCAGGCGACGTTTCCGCCGCCTGCCTCGCCGCCGTCGGAGGAGGACTCGGGGCCTGGGCGTGGGCGTTCGCCGGGCTCTGGCTCGGCAAGGCGGTCTAGGTTCGGAGGCGCTGACTGTGCGGGGGCGGGCGATGTTGGCTCCTCCGCGCCAGTGGCGGCACCGGCGGCGGCGCCGGCGGCGGTCAGGCAGACACAGTTTCAAACTAGGGTTGGAGAGGCGACACCCCTGCATGCGCTGACGCAGGTCCGGGCCACCCCTGACGTCGCTGCTTCGGACATGGCGGAGGATCCTATCGTGGAGCGACAGGTGGAAAGTGCGGTTGGTGAGGCAGTCGAGGAGGATATGCTCTGCCACGATGGGCTGGCATCCAGGACGGTGGAGGTGCGGTCGCCCCAAGCTCCTGCGCAACTTTTCAGACCTGGGGCCACGGCGGTGTCTCAGGATCCGCAACAGCTGCTGCTGGACCGGTCGCCCGCTTCGGTCTGCCTGGCCCGCTGGGCAGGATCCGAGGCAACGGCTTGCGATGACAGCGCTCGTCCATTGGTGTTGGGGAACATAGTAATTTCAAAAAAATTCCTACGCACACGCAAGATCATGGTGATGCACAGCAACGAGAGGGGAGAGTGTTGTCTATGTACCCTTGTAGACCGGAAGCGGAACCGTTATAACAACTCGGTTGATGTAGTCGTACGTCTTCACGGCCCGACCGATCAAGCACCGAAACTACGGCACCTCCGAGTTTTTGCACACGTTCAGCTCGATGACGATCCCTGGACTCTGATCCAGCAAAGTGTCGGGGATGAGTTCCGTCAGCACGACGGCATGGTGACGATCTTGATGTTCTACTGTCGCAGGGCTTCACCTAAGCACCGCTACAATATTATCGAGGATTATGGTGGAGGGGGGCTCCGCACACGGCTAAGAGATCAATGATCAATTGTTGTGTCTCCGGGGTGCCCCCCTACCCCCGTATATAAAGGAGTGGAGGAGGGGGCCGGCCAAGGAGGGTGGCGCTCCCAAGGGGGGGAGTCCAACTCCCACCGGGAGTAGGATTCCCCCTTTTCCTATTAGGAGTAGGAGAGGGAAGGAAGAGGAAGGAGGGAGGAAGGAAAGGGGGGCCGGCCCCCCTCCCAATTCAGATTGGGCTTGGGCGGGGCGGGCCCCTCCCTTGCTCCTTTCCCCTCCTTTCCACTAAGGCCCAATAAGGCCCATATACCTCCCGGGGGGTTCCGATAACCTCCCGGTGATCCGGTATTGTCCCAATCTCACCCGGAACCTTTCCGGTGTCCAAATATAGTCGTCCAATATATCGATCTTTATGTCTCGACCATTTCGAGACTCCTCGTCAAGTCCGTGATCACATCCGGGACTCCGAACAACCTTCAGTACATCAAAATATATAAACTCATAATGAAACTGTCATCGTAACGTTAAGTGTGCGGACCCTACGGGTTCGAGAACAATGTAGACATGACCGAGACACGTCTCCGGTCAATAACCAATAGCGAACCTGGATGCTCATATTGGCTCCTACATATTCTACGAAGATCTTTATCGGTCAGACCGCATAACAACATACATTGTTCCCTTTGTCATCAATATGTTACTTGCCCGAGATTCGATCGTCGGTATCTCAATACCTAGTTCAATCTCGTTACCGGCAAGTCTCTTTACTCGTTCCGTAATACATCATCTTGCAACTAACTTATTAGTTGCATTGCTTGCAAGGCTTAAGTGATGTGCATTATCGAGAGGGCCCAGAGATACCTCTCCGACAATCGGAGCGACAAATCCTAATCCCGAAATACGCCAACCCAACATGTACCTTTGGAGACACCTGTAGAGCACCTTTGTAATCACCCAGTTACGTTGTGACGTTTGGTAGCACACAAAGTGTTCCTCCGGTAAATGGGAGTTGCATAATCTCATAGTCATAGGAACATGTATAAGTCATGAAGAAAGCAATAGCAACATACTAAACGATCGGGTGCTAAGCTAATGGAATGGGTCATGTCAATCACATCATTCTCCTAATGATGTGATCCCGTTAATCAAATGACAACTCATGTCTATGGCTAGGAAACATAACCATCTTTTATTAACGAGCTAGTCAAGTAGAGGCATACTAGTGACACTCTGTTTGTCTATGTATTCACACATGTATTATGTTTCCGGTTAATACAATTCTAGCATGAATAATAAACATTTATCATGATATAAGGAAATAAATAATAACTTTATTATTGCCTCTAGGGCATATTTCCTTCAGTCTCCCACTTGCACTAGAGTCAATAATCTAGTTCACATCACCACGTGATTTAATACTAATAGTTCACATCGCCATGTGATTAACACCCATAGTTCACATCGACATGTGACCAACACCCAAAGGGTTTACTAGATTCAATAATCTAGTTCACATCGCTATGTGATTAATACCCAAAGAGTACTAAGGTGTAATCATGTTTTTCTTGTGAGAGAAGTTTAGTCAACGGGTCTGCCACATTCAGATCCGCAAGTATTTTGCAAATTTCTATGTCAACAATGCTCTGCACGGAGCTACTCTAGCTAATTGCTCCCTCTTTCAATATGTATCCAAATTGAGATTTAGAGTCATCTGGATCAGTGTCAAAATTTGCATCTACGTAACCCTTTACGACGAACCTTTTGTCACCTCCATAATCGAGAAACATATCCTTATCCCACTAAGGATAATTTTAACCAATGTCCAGTGATCTACTCCTAGATCACTATTGTACTCCCTTGCCAAACTCAGGGCAGGGTATACAATAGGTCTGGTACACAACATGGCATACTTTATAGAACCTATGGCTGAGGCATAGGGAATGACTTTCATTCTCTCTCTATCTTCTGCCGTGGTCGGGCTTTGAGTCTTACTCAATTTCACACCTTGTAACACAGGCAAGAACTCTTTCTTTGACTATTCCATTTTGAACTACTTCAAAAACTTGTCAAGGTATGTACTTATTGAAAACTTATCAAGCGTCTTGATCTATCTCTATAGATCTTGATGCTCAATATGTAAGTAGCTTCACCGAGGTTTTTCTTTGAAAAACTCCTTTCAAACACTCCTTTATGCTTTACAGAATAATTCTACATTATTTCTGATCAACAATATGTCATACACATATACTTATCAGAAATGCTATAGTGCTCCCACTCACTTTCTTGTAAATACAGGCTTCACCGCAAGTCTGTATAAAACTATATGCTTTGATTAACTTATCAAAGCGTATATTCCAACTCCGAGATGCTTGCACCAGTCCATAGATGGATCGCTGGAGCTTGCATATTTTGTTAGTACCTTTAGGATTGACAAAACCTTCTGGTTGCATCATATACAACTCTTCTTTAATAAATCCATTAAGGAATGCAGTTTTGTTTATCCATTTTCCAGATTTCATAAAATGCGGCAATTGCTAACATGATTCGGACAGACTTAAGCATAGATACGAGTGAGAAACTCTCATCGTAGTCAACACCTTGAACTTGTCGAAAACCTTTTTGCGACAATTCTAGCTTTGTAGATAGTAACACTACTATCAGCATCTGTCTTCCTCTTGAAGATCCATTTAATCTCAATGACTCGCCGATCATTGGGCAAGTCAATCAAAGTCCATACTTTGTTCTCATACATGGATCTCATCTCAGATTTCATGGCCTCAAACCATTTCGCGGAATCTGGGCTCATCATCGCTTCCTCATAGTTCGCAAGTTCATCATGGTCTAGTAACATGACTTCCAGAACAGGATTACCGTACCACTCTGGTGCAGATCTCACTCTGGTTTACCTACGAGGTTCGGTAGTAACTTGAGCTGAAGTTACATGATCATCACCATTAGCTTCCTCACTAATTGGTGTAGTAGTCACAGGAACAGATTTCTGTGATGAACTACTTTCCAATAAGGGAGCAGGTACAATTACCTCATCAAGTTCTACTTTCCTCCCACTCACTTCTTTCGAGAGAAACTCCTTCTCTAGAAAGGATCCATTCTCAGCAATGAATATCTTGCCTTCGGATCTGTGATAGAAGGTGTACCCAACATTTTCTTTTGGGTATCCTATGAAGATTTACTTCTCCAATTTGGGTTCGAGCTTATCAAGTTGGAACTTTTTCACATAAGCATCGCAGTCCCAAACTTTAAGAAACGACAGCTTAGGTTTCTCGCCAAACCATAGTTCATACGGCGTCGTCACAATGGATTTAGATGGTGCCCTATTTAACGTGAATGTAACTGTCTCTAATGCATAACCCCAAAACAATAGTGGTAATCGGTAAGAGACATCATAGATCGCACCATATCTAATAAAGCACGGTTACGACGTTCGGACACACCATTACACTGTGGTGTTCCAGGTGGCATGAGTAGTGAAACTATTTCACATTGTTTTAACTGAAGGCCAAACTCGTAACTCAAATATTTTACTTCTGCGATCATATCGTAGAAATTTTATTTTTGTTACGATGATTCTCCACTTCACTCTGAAATTCTTTGAACTTTTCAAATATTTCAGACTTGTGTTTCATCAAGTAGATATACTCATATCTACTCAAATCATCTGTGAAGATCAGAAAATAATGATACCTGCCGCGAGCCTCAATATTCATCGGACCACATACATTAGTATGTATGATTTCCAACAAATCTTTTGCTTGCTCCATTGTTCCGGAGAACGGAGTCTTAGTCATCTTGCCCATGAGGCATGGTTCGCAAGCATCAACTGATTCATAATCAAGTGATTCCAAAAGCCCATCAGCATGGATTTTCTTCATGCGCTTTACACCAATATGACCTAAGCGGCAGTGCCACAAATAAGTTGCACTATCATTATTAACTTTGCATCTTTTGGCTTCAATATTATGAAAATGTGTATTACCACGATCGAGATCCAACAAACCATTTTCATTGGGTGTATGACCATAGAAGGTTTTATTCATGTAAACAGAACAACAATTATTCTCTGACTTACATGAATAATCGTATTGCAATAAACATGATCCAATCATATTTATGCTTAACGCAAACACCAAATAACATTTATTTAGGTTCAACACTAATCCCGAAAGTATAGGGAGTGTGCGATGATGATCATATCAATCTTGGAACCACTTCCAACACACATCGTCACTTCACCCTTAACTAGTCTCTGTTTATTTTGCAACTCCCGTTTCGAGTTACTACTCTTAGCAACTGAACTAGTATCAAATACCGAGGGGTTGCTATAAACACTAGTAAAGTACACATCAATAACATGTATATCACATATACCTTTGTTCACCTTACCATCCTTCTTATCCGCCAAATACTTGGGGCAGTTCCGCTTCTAGTGACCAGTCCCTTTGCAGTAGAAGCACCCAGTCTCAGGCTTAGGTCCAGACTTGGGCTTCTTCACTTGAGTAGCAACTTGCTTGCCGTTCTTCTTGAAGTTCCCTTTCTTCCCTTTGCCCTTTTTGAAACTAGTGGTCTTTGTCAACCATCAACACTTGATGCTTTTCTTGATTTCTACCTTCGTCGATTTCAGCATCATGAAGAGCTTGGGAATTACTTTTGTCATCCCTTGCATATTATAGTTCATCACTAAGTTCTAGTAACTCGGTGATAGTGACTAGAGAACTTTGTCAATTACTCTCTTATCTGGAAGATTAACTCCCACTTGATTCAAGCAATTTTAGTACTCAGATAATCTGAGCACATGCTCACCGGTTGAGCTATTCTCCTCCATCTTGTAGGCAAAGTACTGTTAGAGGTGTCATACCTCTCGACACGAGCATGAGTATGAAATACCAATTTCAACTCTTGGAACATCTTATATGCTCCATGGCGTTCAAAACGTCTTTGAAGCCCCGATTCTAAGCCGTTAAGCATTGTGCACTAAACTATCAAGTAGTCATCATATTGAGCTAGCCAAACGTTCATAATGTTGCATCTGCTCCTGCAATAGGTCTGTCACCTAGCGGTTCATCAAGGACATAATTCTTTTGTGCAACAATGAGGATAATCCTCAGATCACGGATCCAATCCGCATCATTGCTACTAACATTTTTCAACTTAGTTTTCTCTAGGAACATATAAAAATTAAATGGGGAGCAACATCGCGAGCTATTGATCTACAACATAGATATGCTAATACTACCAGGACTAAGTTCATGATAAATTTAAGTTCAATTAATCATATTACTTAAGAACTCCCACTTAGAAAGACATCCCTCTAATCTTCTAAGTGATCACGTGATCCAAATCAACTAAACCATAACCGATCATCACATGAAATGGAGTAGTTTTCAATGGTGAACATCACTATGTTGATCATATCTACTATATGATTCACGCTCGACCTTTCGGTCTCAGTGTTCCGAGGCCATATCTGCATATGCTAGGCTCGTCAAGTTTAACCTGAGTATTCTGCGTGTGCAAAACTGGCTTGCACCCGTTGTAGATGCACGTAGAGCTTATCACACCCGATCATCACGTGGTGTCTGGGCACGACGAACTTTGGCAACGGTGCATACTCAGGGAGAACACTTTTATCTTGAAATTTAGTGAGAGATCATCTTATAATGCTACCGTCAATCAAAGCAATATAAGATGCATAAAAGATAAACATCACATGCAATCAATATAAGTGATATGATATGGCCATCATCATCTTGTGCTTGTGATCTCCATCTCCGAAGCATCGTCAGGATCACCATCGTCACCGGCGCGACACCTTGATCTCCATCGTAGCATCGTTGTCGTCTTGCCAATCTTATGCTTCTACAACTATCGCTACCGCTTAGTGATAAAGTAAAGCATTACAGGGCGATTGCATTGCATACAATAAAGCGACAACCATATGGCTCCTGCCAGTTGCCGATAACTTGGTTACAAAACATGATCATCTCATACAATAAAATTTAGCATCATGCCTTGACCATATCACATCACAACATGCCCTGCAAAAACAAGTTAGACGTCCTCTACTTTGTTTGTTGCAAGTTTTACGTGGCTGCTATGGGCTTAGCAAGAACCAATCTTACCTACGCATCAAAAACCACAACGATAGTTTGTCAAGTTGGTGCTGTTTTAACCTTCGCAAGGACCGGGCGTAGCCACACTCGATTCAACTAAAGTTGGAGAAACTGACACCCGCCAGCCACCTGTGTGCAAAGCACGTCGGTAGAACCAGTCTCGTGTAAGCGTACGCGTAATGTCGGTCCGGGCCGCTTCATCCAACAATACCGCCGAACCAAAGTATGACATGCTGGTAAGCAGTATGACTTATATCGCCCACAACTCACTTGTGTTCTACTCGTGCATATAACATCAACACATAAAACCTAGGCTCGGATGCCACTGTTGAGGAACGTAGTAATTTCAAAAAATTTCCTACGCACATGCAAGATCATGGTGATGCACAACTACGAGAGGGGAGAGTGTTGTCTACGTACCCTCGTAGACCGGAAGCGGAAGCGTTATAACAACGCGGTTGATGTAGTCATACGTCTTCACGGCCCGACCGATCAAGCACCGAAACTACGGCACCTCCGAGTTTTTGCACACGTTCAGCTTGATGGCGATCCCCGGACTCCGATCCAGCAAAGTATCGGGGATGAATTCCGTCAGCACGATGGCGTGGTGACGATCTTGATGTTCTACTGTCGCAGGGCTTCGCCTAAGCACCGCTACAATATTATCGAGGACTATGGTGGAGGGGGGCACCGCACACGGCTAAGAGATCAATGATCAATTGTTGTGTCTCTGGGGTGCCCCCCTGCCCCCGTATATAAAGGAGTGGAGGAGGGGGCCGGCCAAGGAGGGTGGCGCGCCCAAGGGGGGGGAGTCCAACTCCCACCGGGAGTAGGACTCCCCCTTCTCCTATTAGGAGTAGGAGAGGGAAGGAAGAGGAAGGAGGGAGGAAGGAAAGGGGGGCCGGCCCCCCTCCCAATTCGGATTGGGCTTGGGGGCGCGCCCCCTCCCTTGCTCCTTTCCCCTCCTTTCCACTAAGGCCCAATAAGGCCCATATACCTCCCGGGGGGTTCCGATAACCTCCCGGTGATCCGGTATTGTCCCAATCTCACCCGGAACCTTTCCGGTGTCCAAATATGGTCGTCTAATATATCAATCTTTATGTCTCGACCATTTCGAGACTCCTCGTCAAGTCCGTGATCACATCCAGGACTCCGAACAACCTTCGGTACATCAAAATATATAAACTCATAATGAAACTGTCATCGTAACGTTAAGCGTGCGGACCCTACGGGTTCGAGAACAATGTAGACATGACCGAGACACGTCTCCGGTTAATAACCAATAGCGGAACCTGGATGCTCATATTGGCTCCTACATATTCTACAAAGATCTTTATCGGTCAGACCGCATAACAACATACGTTGTTCCCTTTGTCATCGGTATGTTACTTGCCCGAGATTCGATCGTCGGTATCTCAATACCTAGTTCAATCTCATTACCGGCAAGTCTCTTTACTCGTTCCGTAATACATCATCTTGCAACTAACTTATTAGTTGCATTGCTTGCAAGACTTAAGTGATGTGCATTACCGAGAGGGCCCGGAGATACCTCTCCGACAATCGGAGCGACAAATCCTAATCTCGAAATACGCCAACCCAACATGTACCTTTGGAGACACGTGTAGAGCACCTTTATAATCACCCAGTTACGTTGTGACGTTTGGTAGCACACAAAGTGTTCCTCCGGTAAACGGGAGTTGCATAATCTCATAGTCATAGGAACATGTATAAGTCATGAAGAAAGCAATAGCAACATACTAAACGATCGGGTGCTAAGCTAATGGAATGGGTCATGTCAATCACATCATTATCCTAATGATGTGATCCCGTTAATCAAATGACAACTCATGTCTATGGCTAGGAAACATAACCATCTTTGATTAACGAGCTAGTCAAGTAGAGGCATACTAGTGACACTCTGTTTGTCTATGTATGCACACATGTATTATGTTTCCGGTTAATACAATTCTAGCATGAATAATAAACATTTATCATGATATAAGGAAATAAATAATAACTTTATTATTGCCTCTAGGGCATATTTCCTTCAATTGGGTGTTGGCGGAGATTGGGGGAGTGGGCCGCTCCTCATTGGCTCGGTGGAGATTCTGTCGGGGACCCCGGTTGTCTTGGCCAGGAGTGGTCGATCGCTTTCTGAAGGAGGCTTTTTGACCCCGCGGTCCCTTTCTTTGACCCCGTGGTCGGCTTTCTCGCCTTCCGAGGCGGGCGTGCCGCAGAGACAGGGGGTGGGATCGGATCAATCCTCTGGGGATTGGTTCTTGGTCAGTCTGTCGCCAGAACCGGATGAGGGCCCGCGTGTGCCGGCCAGCCCCACGCTGGGCCTACTCCCATGCAGTTCCCCACATGCGGTCCTGGGGCCGGAACAAGGTGGAGCCCAGCTGGTAGAGAGGGAGAGGATCCCTCTGGCTCATGCACCAGGTCCAGGCGGCGGCCCTGTTGAGGCCTGTGGGGGTTCGCCGAGCGGTGCTGTCTTGCATGCGCATGCGGATGGGCCCGGTCGTCTACCCCTCTCCCTGTGTCGCCCAGGGCAGCGGCGCATGCCTTTTGTGAGGAAATTCAGAGGCAGATTTCTCCCATCCTGGCCGCCCCTGAGGCCCCCAAGTCACACCGGCCGCGGAAGCGCAACGTCCAGGCAGGTTCCCCACGGCGAAGCGCCAGAATTGCTAAGAGCAAAAGGCCCTCAGTGGCCTCCAAGCAGCAACAAGTTCTCATTCGCAAATTCTGCCTAGCTAATGAAGGAGAGATGATCGGGGAGGAGGCGTTGAAGATGCACGTCGACTTGTTCAATAGGCCTTTGGCGGAGGCCCACATTGCTGCCATCTTGGCACTGTTTGGTTGGGAGCCTTCGGTGCTGCCAATGGTGGAGTTGCCGGCGCTAGAGGAGGCATCGGCTTGAGCTGTGGCAGCAAGTGGGGTGCGGTGCAGGCATTTCCCATGGCTACACACCTCATCAAGGTGCTGGTGTGGAACGTCCGCGGTCTTAATGACCCGGT
This sequence comes from Triticum urartu, assembly GCF_056163025.1. Taxonomy (NCBI): domain Eukaryota; kingdom Viridiplantae; phylum Streptophyta; class Magnoliopsida; order Poales; family Poaceae; genus Triticum; species Triticum urartu. The sequence continues at coordinate 716,987,003 of NC_141874.1, forward strand.
TAGGAGTGGCGTGATTTACCAGGTGGTCACGGCGGCCAACCCTAGCATAGTGTGTTTTCAGGAGACGAAGATGGAAGTTGTATCTCAGGGCGTGGTGGCGCATTGTTTGGGCAATAAACTAGTGAATTTTTATTATCTCCCGGCCTCTAGTACTCGTGGTGGGATTCTTTTGGCCTGGGACCCACTCGTGGTCCAACTCTCCAATCCGCACTACACGGAGAACGCGGTCACTACGCTCGTCACGCCGGTCGGGACATCCTCGCATTGGTGGATCTCTGGGGTGTATGGCCCTACTCTGGATGCGCAAAAGGTTGAGTTCTTGCAAGAGCTGGCTGACATTCGCGAGCTCATTGCCGGGCCGTGGGCGGTTTTGGGAGACTTCAACCTCATTATGAACCCGGAGGACAAAAGCAACGATCACATTAACAGGCGCATGATGGCGCGGTTCCGGTCTAAGCTCAACTCCCTTGAGCTGAAGGAGGTGTACCTCAATGGTCGGAGGTATACGTGGTCGAATGAGCGTGGGCAGGCCACCCTTGAGAAGCTAGATCATATCTTCACCACCGTGGACTGGGAGGAGCTGCACCCGTCTTGTTTCCTCTCAGCTTTGGGTTCGGCTGTCTCGGATCACTGTCCTCTTCTGTTGGACCTGCATGCTGATTTTAAGGTGGGCAAGCGCTTTCGCTTTGAAGCCTTTTGGCCGAAGGCCGAGGGGTTTCGCAATGTGGTGCAAAAGGCGTGGAATTCAGTGCCCTCTGTGGGCAACCCCTATGTGGTTCTCGATCGCAAGCTCAGAGCAACTGCGAAAGCTTTGCAAAGCTGGAGTGATAGGTGGATTGGAAACGTTAAGCTACAGATTGTGTTGGCTCTTGAGGTTATCCTCCGGTTGGATGTGGCGATGGAGACGAGGTCACTCTCGGAAGGGGAAATTGCCCTTAGATGGACCATGAAGAGAAAGCTCCTCGGCTTGTGCTCTCTGGAGAGGTCCATCGCGCGCCACCGCTCCAGGTTGACGTGGCTTCGTGATGGAGATGCTAGTTTGACGTTTTTCAAACAGCACGCCAGCCACATGAGGCGTTGCAATACCATTATGAGTCTCAAGTGCAATGGCAATTTCTTATCGGGCCAGGAGGAAATTGCGGAGGTGGTAGATGGTTACTATGAGGAGATCCTTGGCCTGGCCCCGCAGCGTGCTCATGGGCTCAACCTCGACCTTCTGGGCCTCCCACGTTTAGAGCTCGTGCACCTTGAGCTGCCATTTCTTGAAGATGAGGTTGCGAAGATAATCAAATCTATGCCAAGGGACAAGGCGCCGGGGCCGGATGGTTTCACGGGACGGTTTTATGCCAGCTGTTGGGACATCATCAAAGGAGATTTTATGCGAGCTTTGGATAGCTTCCATAGAGGGGACATGCGTGGGCTGGCGGCCATCAATAGGGCATACGTCACGCTCATCCCAAAGAAGGATGGCGCAGAAGAGATCAAGGATTTTCACCCTGTCAGCTTGGTGCATGGCGCGGCAAAGATCTTTGATAAGATCCTATCGGTCCGGCTTACAGACGATCTGCCCAAGCTCGTGGGATGTCACCAAAGTGCTTTTGTCCGTGGGCGCTCGATTCACGATAACTTCATGATGGTTCAAGGGACCATAAGGAAACTGTACACTCTCAAGAATGCCTCTGTCATGGTCAAGCTCGACATTTCCAAAGCCTTTGACACGGTGCAGTGGCCCTTTGCTATGGAGGTGCTCTCCTCTCTGGGTTTTGGACGTAGGTGGATTGATTGGATCATTGGTTTGCTCTCTACCTCCTCCATGCGGGTGCTTGTGAATGGGGTGCCGGGCACGCAGATTTGCAATAGAAGAGGTTTCAGACAGGGTGGGCCTCTCTCTCCCATGCTATTCATCCTGATGATGGAGCCGCTGCAACGGCTATTCTCCCTTGCCGCTGAAAAAGGCTTACTCGCCCCCCTTGCGCGATCCGGACTGCACCAGAGAATGGCAATCTTTGCGGACGACGTCATTCTTTTCATCAAGCCGGTGGAGAACGAGATGCGGCTCTGTGTAGATCTGTTGGACGCCTTTGGACACGCGTCGGGCCTTCAAGTGAATCTGGCCAAGACCTCGGACGTGCCAATAAGATGCTCAGAGGATGATTCACAACTCATTGCAGCTTCTTTGGGATGCAAGATGGGGGCCTTCCCATGCAAGTACTTGGGTCTTCCGCTGAGCATCCGAAAGTTGTCGGCCTCACAGCTACTTGACTTGGTCCACCAAGTGGCACGCATGCTGCCCCACTGGAAGGGGGCGACGCTGCCCATAAGTAGCCGGCTTATGCTCATCAAGTCTATCCTTTGTGCCATCCCGATTTATGCGATGCTGGCACTCAACTTACCGCGGAAGACGATAAAGGCCATTTCCAAGATTTGTCGGGGCTTTCTTTGGTGCGGGAAAGCAGAGGCTAATGGTGGTCAATGCAAGGTTGCGTGGAATTCGGTTTGTGCGCCCAAGTGGGTGGGAGGGCTTGGCATTCCGGACCTCTCATGGCTCAACTATGCCCTCCAAGCACACTGGCCATGGCTTCAGTGCACAGACGACTCACGACCATGGGCGGAGTTTGACATTGAGGTTTCCTCTGAGGCCCGCCAGATCTTTCAGGCCGCGACGATCACGAGAGTTGGCAATGGCAACAATGCGTTGTTCTGGGAAGACAGGTGGATCCAGGGCATGAGGGTGCAGGATCTCACGCCAGGCCTATACAAGCGGGTGCGCAAGAAGGTCTGTGCTACTCGCACCGTCCCTGAAGCTATGAGCAATGGGGCATGGGCCCAGGATATTGGGCCAGACTTAGACCCTGCGCTGCTCGCTGAGGTGTTTGAGCTTTGGGGGAGAGTCACGGAGGTGGAGTTCTGGCCTGCCTTAGATGATTCAATTGCATGGGCCTGGGAGGCGAGCGGCACATACTCTGCCCGATCGGCATATGCGGCCAAGTTTTGGGGAATGGAAACTGCTTCGTTTGCGGAGATGGCATGGACCTCGAAAGCGCCGAGGCAGTGACGATTTTTTGCCTAGCTGGCGGGAAGAAATAGATGCTGGACCTCCGACCGTCTAGCTCGCCGTGGCCTGCCCCACCAGGCAGCTTGCCCCCTGTGCGACCAAGAGCCGGAAACTTTGAACCATGTGCTTGTACAATGCGTTTTCACTAGAGTTGTGTGGCATCGGGTGTTTGTCGCGCTTGGCACACCAGAGCTCACTCCGGAGGCTGGCGATACGATGGTGGAGTGGTGCAATGCCTGCGCCCAGAGAACCCCCTCCAGGAAGGAAGCGAAGGATATGCGGACCATGGCGTCGCTAGTTTTCTGGGAGCTCTGGAAGCATCGGAATGCGATCGTCTTTGAAAGGGTGACCCCTTCTGCCGCGGTGGTGATTGCTAGGATCGAGTGTGAGGCCAGGGCTTGGAGTGCGGCTGGTTTGCTAAAAGGCGACCTCTCCTCCTTCCTTGGGTCCCTAGCTAGGTGGGTAGCGGGTGAATAGTTGGTTAGCTTGTGGGTGGATGAGGAGTCGGCATGTATTGTAACGGCATGTAAGACTCTGGCGGATGGGGCTCTTTACCCCTTTTCCTCTTTATAATATATGATACACACGCTTGTGTGTATCCTAAAAAAAAAACTCCAAAGCGAATGCCTATAATGTGTGATTTTCTCATCCTTAATTATACATGGCATGAGTTTCTGGCTCACATTTTAATCAATTGTTTTGTTCAGTGGCAGAGAGAGGCGAAAAAGGCACGCCGAGGGCTTTGGTCGTTAGATAAACCACAGAAACCATGGATTTGGAGGAGAGATAATCCACGCATCGACAACAAGAAGGGGAATGCAGATGACATTCAGGTTAGCGAAAATTCCCGTTCTTTAATGATCCAAGAGCATGGTTTTGGCGTGAGGTTACCAAGAGCTTCACCCAGATGCGCGCTCTTTGGCTTTTTGGATAGATGCACATCCAACAGTTTAGGATTGTTCGTAGTTTCATAGTGATAAGAATGTTAACAAATAGGGTGCCTGAAATAACCAGGAAGAATAGAGACTATGTCTAAAACGCCACCCATGTGGCGAACATAAAGTCCCTGGTAGCAACTTCTAGTTTGTGAATAAGTGGCGGGTTTTTCAGTTAGTAACAAGCAGGGTATTGGATAGTGGCGGGTTTTTCAGCATGCTCTGTTGTTACAAGCAGGTAGTTAGATCAGCATGTTTTTCAACATTTAGGTGCTAGCCAATGACATGCTACTTCTTCCCTGCTGTGCAACTGCTCTTCTACTTTGGTTGTAGCTAGATTAGCAGTCTTCAAAGAGCCTGTTTTCGTTTCTCCTTGGGTCGCTTGTAATCTGACTTTATGTTTCTATCTACTCCCTCTGTTCCCTAATATAAGAACGTTTTTCAAACTATGTTAGCTTGGAAAACATTCTTATATTATGAGACGGAGGGAGTATTCACATAGAGTCCTCGTGCATGGTTCAAAAATAAATAAATTGTACGTTATTTCTATGTGTTCATAATGCACTTGTAGATAGTCCAACAGATTGTTTTACGGCTAATTAAATTTCTTGCAGGTAGAACCGCAGAACCAGGTCAATGAGAGCAGTATAGCTCTACCATTGCTGATAATGAAAGATATGGAGGATCTGGGTAGGAAATGGAAAGGGAGTTTGGAAAAATTTGTGTCTGAGAACATGAAACTACACGATCAGGTCCAGGAGTTAAAGAGAGATAAGAAGGAGGCTGAGGAACGTGCTAGGAAGGCAGAAAAGGAAATGGAAAGTGCTGTGGCTGACAACATGAAGCTGAATGCTCAGCTCCAGGAATCTGAAATTAATAAAAAGGAGGCCGAGGACCGAGTTTTACAGTTGGATTTCTTCTCAGGAAGTGTTGCAGCTGTAAACATGGATTTGCACAATAAGATTGAGGTTTTAGAAAATGAGAATAAAAAGGCCGAGGACCGAGCAAAGGAGGCAGAAAGTGAAATGGAGAGTGTTGTGGCTGAGAACAGGAAATTGAACGATCAGCTCCAGGTAGTAGAGGGCCAAGCAGTGAAGCTGAAATTTTTTTGTGAAAAGGTTGCAAGTGTAAACATAGTTTTGCACCATAAGCTGGAGGGTTCAGAGGAGAAGAATAAAATGTCCGAGGAGCAAGCCAAGGAGACAGAGAAGGAGATGAAAACTGTTCTGGATGACAATGTGAAACTAAGCGGTCAGATTCAAAAATTAAATAAGTTAAATAAAGAGATTACCGCCTTTGCTAATAATAGTAAAAGGAAATTGCAAAGTGTTCTAGCCGTAAACATGGATTTGGATAAGAAGGGGGAGGAGGGAGCTACTTTGCCAGATAAGGGATTGGAAACCGTTGGAGTCGAAAACGTGAAGGGGAAATTACAAGGCATAAGTCACAAGAAGAATGAACAAACTGTGGAGACCCCATCGGCAACTCCAACCAAAGACTCTGGCGTGAAAAAACCCACTGTGTGGCGGATAAAAACGACCGCAACGACATCTTCGGCGCCTCCACCAAAGGGTCATTATGAATAGACACAACTATGTGTTGAATTTAAGCTATTGCCTACATATACAAGTTCAACAACAGCATGTGTTGCTACAAATTAAAAAAAAAACTATATATTATATAATCTATAATCACGTGGCATTTTGTGTTTCACCCGAACATATTTCCTTTTGTTTTCTATAAATAATATAATGACATTTAATTCTATCGTATTGATCCACCCCTATTGGAGGGGGTCTCCACACTATTTCGCCTTGATCCGTCAGTATGTATGTTTACTCCTATCATTATATTATGCGGCTTCGTTCTTCAGGGTTGATAATGTGGCGGTGTCGACCTTTCTCGCCGTGTCGATTTGGTTCGCGTTCCTTTTCTGAAGTGCGGGTTCGTGGTCGTGCAATGGCGTCGGCAGACCTCTGGTGGAGCTAACTGTGACCTGCTTGTTTGTGGCCCTCCCATGGTGCTCCCGGTTGCCACACGTCCATTCGGATTCTTGGGGGAACCACTTCTCCTTCCGATGGTGCGGCATCCTTTTGATCCGGAAGGATGTCAATGTGCCCATGTTATTCATCATTCAGGAATGGACTTGGGCCGTCACCTTTCACATTGGAGCCCCCAACAAGTTTTGTGCTGCTTGTCTAGTGCTAGCTGCTTTAGCGGACGAAGACCCCGACGAATCAAGTTCATTTCCTTGGTTCATCTTGGTAGTTGCTTGTGTTGTATTCGGTCTGTGCACAAACTTATTTGCAGCATGCATCTGTCGTCTGAGGTTGTTTGATCATGGTTTCTTTTTTATTTCTTTCTGATGCTTGTAAGTGGTTGATCATTGTAATTCTGTCTGGGGTTTTGGTAATTGTAAGTCGGGCTAGGTTTGAGCCTTTTCTTAGGCTCGGACGATGTCTTTTTCTAAAAATAAGGACTCTGACAATACACATCTTAACGTGAAAAACAACCAACTAGTATTATGTAGTGCTGAGAGCATGACTGATGCCAAAAACATTTGGCATTTTCTAAGCTTATCAAAAATTGACAAGCAAAATCAAGCAGCGTTGCACGCTCGCTGTCCAAAGAAAAACAACATCGAACACTTAATTACAAATTTTCAATCGATCAATGCGGCGCGTTCACCAAACCATGTCGCTGGGCAGGACACACCCACTGAACCGTGTGTCCTGCCCAGCGGCTTTGTTTTTTTTTCCTGTAAAAAAAAAACCACGCCGCTGGGCAGGACACACCCACTGAACCGTGGGCCCCGCGTGTCAGCTTCACCTCGCCAAAACCACCAATCCCCAAACCCCACGGTGTCGTAACACCCAAACCACCTCCCACTCCTCTCTCCCCTACCCCTCGCCCCATCGCCCCGCCGCCGCCGCCGCCGCCACCGGCGACGGCGACCCCGATGGGCGCCTCCGCCTCCGTCCTATCTCTTCCCGTGGCCGTCTCCTTCCCTGGCGCGGCCACCGCTATCGCGGGCGCCGCCGGCTGCTTCGCGCTCGGCTACTTCCTCGCCCTCGCCCGCCTCCCCATCCACGCCGCCGCCGCCCCCGACTCCGGCGACGACGATTCCGAGGACGACTCGGACGAAGATGATGACGAAAATTCCGGCCGCGCCCGGCCGGCGAAGCGAGCCGCCGGGCGGAAGCGGACCGGGCTCAGGCTGCTGTTCTGGTCCCGGAACGTGGTGACCAAGTCCGACTCCGCCAGGGAAGCCGAGAGGGCGCAGGTCCAGACCGCCGCCGCCCCCCTGGAGATCGAGAACCTCGCCAAGATAATAGAGGATTTCAAGATGGTATTGGAGTTTCTTTCTAGCCAACACTTCTTCCCTTTACTCGGATTTTGGTAATTTTCATTTGGGGGAGGGAATGGGAAATAACTTGGCTGATGTTCTTGCTGGTGCAGGTGCTTGTGGTGAGAAACGACCTAAAGATGGGAAAGGGGAAAATCGCTGCGCAATGCAGGTAACACATTTCAGTATCAGGATTGGCTAAGAATAGAAACTTACTAGATTGGGAACCGATATCGATGGTTAACACAGAGTGATGAAATGGTCAGTGTATCATGTTGTTAAGAGTTGATGTCTTGTTAAGTTTGCCCATGTTTACTGTTTACAACAGGCGATATTGGGCTGGCATACCTGTTTGACACTTTAGATTGTTGTTACAGCTGATCATGACATATTTTTATGAGCTTCAAATTGAACAATGATTATGAAATAGACAAAATTTCCCTTTCTGTTAATATAGATGTTTTTCTGGAATGAATGCAGTTGCACACAAATTGTTCATGCCAAAGCCATGTGGCAATCTGTTATTTTTCTTGCTACTTGTTTTCTATGAACATGTCTGCTAAGTGCCAATGGTGCATGTCATGTCCTTTCTTAGAACTATCCTGCAGCTATAGTACACAGTTCATGACTGCAATTGGCATTCTTTACATCTTACTTTTACATTACAAAAAGTATTGGGGTGTAGGGGTTCAAGGAATGGAAGACTATTTTGGTTTGGCCTGATGCTCAAACCAGGTAGCCGCCTCACCTAATTCTTCGCAATTGCTATTTGTTTTGAAAACTAGATGGTAGTATTTTCCATAACACTTAAGCCAGCTGGCTTCTTTATCCAAGACAAGGGGTATGTTTGCTTTTAGCCTAGCTTTACCCTAGCATATAGTTGGGTGGCCAAAATTTTGGTGGAGTTTTTTGCTTGCCCACGAATTGGCCGACATTGGCAAGAAAAGTGAACTAGATTGGTAAAAGAAGTATTGGCATGCCAAAAAGTTGGTTGCCATCCAAATATAGACCAAAATTTTGGTCATGATTTTTTTAGTAGGGTTGATTTTGGCCACCATCCAAACACACCCAAGGTTTCTGATCACCAGTATTCAGTCCTCCCAAAAACCGAGGCAAAAATTTATCATGGCTGCATGAATGCTTATTGCGGTAGAACTTTTGCGATGTCCCGATGTTGATCTTTGTACTCATACCAACCACCCTATATATTTTCCATCAGATTTCCTTGATCAGACAGCAAGGAAACACTGCATATCTACTAGCCGCGCCAAAGCTGAGGTACCAGGATTCCCCTCCCCGCCACCGGCCGCCGGAGAGGCATGTAGATGGGAGGCGAATCCACGGCTCATCGGCAGAGATCAAGGGGAGGAAGGCTTTGCCCTAGTCACCTTACAAGAGGGGAAAGAAAAGCACGTATACGACCGTTACATTATCTTGACGGCATCAACACTTATCAGGGAGAGCTTGGACATCATTGCTCGGGCAAATGTGTCGTGCATGCTCTCTTGAGTAGGCGACGAGGGCCTAACTCCCTTGCCTGATCAGACAAGCAAAACTATACCCGATTGGCAGGCCAGTCAGCATGTCGACATCCAGTCAAGATGATAATGGCTCACCTGAAATGATAATATTCCTTGTGAGATGTGATCCACCAAAGAGAGAAACTGTTGGCATATACCTTTTTATCTGAATGATGAAGCAGTTAGCTGTAACTGCCACTGACCAGAAAGACGGATAGGTTACGTCCAAGACTCTGATATATCCTGCAGCTTTAGTATACAATCCATGAATGTGATCTGTATTCCTTACGTCTTACGTAAAAAAGGCATATAGATGGAGGGGGTGAGGGAATGGAAGACTATTTTGGTTTGATCTGATGCCCAAACCAGCTGGCTGCTTCTCCTAATCCCAAACTGGAATTGTCATTTTCTTTTGAAAAATAGATAGATGGTATATTCTATAGTGTCTCCCGTAATACCTAAGCCAGCTTTACTTCTTTATCAAAGATAAGGTTTCATTTGGTGCTCCAAAAATCATGGCAAATTTAATGCTTATTGCGTTATAACCTTTGCAATGTCCAAATGTTGATCTCTGTACCCATGCCAACAAGCCAATATAGTTTCCATCAGATTTGATTGGCCAGACAGTGAGGGAGCACTCTAGGTACCAAAGTAAACTCATTTTTCACCCCTATGATGGCATTCACCAATCCTCATTGGGACTACTCGACTACTCGTCTAGAACTAGAAACAGTTAACCTAACAATCTAACACTAGGTGGTTGCTTGAACTCATCATGGTTATTCAACATATTTGAACAATGGTAAACATGCTGTATATGAAAACATGTGGCATTTCAATTAAGAAAGCATGTGTATCTTTGCTTCAGAGTGTTTTTAGAAGTGGATGAGTGATCACTTTTTATTTTACTATGCTTTTTGTTATTTTCAATACAAGGGAGTGGTGGGCTAATTATGGTTGGTTGTTTCCTTTTTCTGTTTGCTCAGCCATGCAACACTGGGCTTGTTTAAAAAACTCCAGCAGAGAGCACCAAAGTCATTACGAAGGTATCGTTATCAGTAGCTACTTCTGCTGTTTGTACTAGTACATAATCAAGTGTCCTAAACGGGAAAACAAATTTCCGTTCATTTTTATCTTGTACAGATGGGAGAGGTGTGGCCAAGTTAAGGTGGTTGTGAAAGTAGAAAGCGAGGAAGATATGCTTGTTTTACAAGTAAGTATTCTGCGTTATTGTTCACTGGCACATTAATCTTGGAACCACCTTGGGTATATCAACGAAACCAGTCATTAAACAATTTGCTCTTATCAGATAATCTCCATTTAAACAATTATCAGAGGAATTAAAATTACTAAAAAGATAGTATTAAAAAAACATCTTACAAAAACTGGAAATTTTGTAGGTCAATGTGTCCTGTCCTGAAACATCAACAACAATTTCATCACTTCCCATTTTTTCAGAAACTTGAAACATTTGATTCTTACTTGGTCTTATCCTCCATTTTCTTGCTTTACAAATCGTTTATTTAATCTATGTATTTAAAACAAAATGGAAGTAAGTTTGCGGTTATATCTTAAACATGCTTATCATTTGGAACAATGTTATTTGTCCCATCACATGTGGGCCCACTTTTGGGTGCAGGGGAGAGCAAAATCTATGAATCTGCCAACTCACATTACCATTGATGCTGGAAGAACACAGATTGCACCTAGTGAGTTCTTTCACCTTCATTTGTTCAATTATCTTCATCCAGTTTAATTATGTCTGTTTATGACTTGAATTGTTTTTTGTCTTGCGATCCTGTAGATTCCAGAACAGTCATGGCTATACTTGGTAAGTTACATGCATGATTTTCACAAGTGTATCATGTTTTTCAGAATTTGTGGGCTTGTAGTGAGCTGATATCTCGCTGCTGATTGTGCTGTTTCATTTGAGCAGGGCCGGCTGACATGGTTGACGATGTCACTGGTGGTCTGAAGCTCTTATAACACCACTTCAACATCTCAAACATAGGAGTTCAAAGAGCAATGCTGGAATTTTGCAAGCGATGATACTTCCACTGGTCTCCTGCTGAAGAATGAACCTTGGCTTTGTTGGTTTACTTGATATCGTTCTTCCAGGATTTGTTTGGAAGGAGGTTTTGTCCACTTTTACTTGTATCGACGACTGCTGTCTTTGGAGACCTCTCTGATTTAAGTAAATTTTCTCTGGATTTGGGGCAGAGTAGTTAATGAACCGTTCTCCATGTGTAGGATACAAATCTGAAAAGGATAAATGTGGTGTTTCCCTTCCATGAACTTTGTGAACTCCTTCAAAACAAAAAAGAAAAGGAAAAATAAAAACTATCTGAACTCTCTTGTCTGATTTTGCACACTGGAAGTAGTAGATCACCATAGTACTTATACTGAAAGTGAAGAGGATACAACACAATACAATACAATGGTGTTAATCAGTACACCACCATATACGTCTGTTCATACGGATACAATGATTTGCTGCAGCAGCGACTCGAAGGCGCTTTGGTGGATGGATATATACCAAATATAATTGCGAATTCGTGATTTTGGTGAAGCTATAACATGGTCAGACAGTGCAGGATGTATTCTCCCCCCCTTAATTTCGACGAAATTGCATCGATCAGATGCTCTGCAGCTCGCCGTTCCCGCTGAAGATCCGGTTGAGGATCGCCGCCAGCCTGACGCCGCCCTGAGCGATCCTCTTCTCAACAACCGGCAGCGCCGCGGAGTAGTAGTCATCTGCAGTTCAGTTCCAACAAAGATCTCATCGCACTCGTTCCAAATGAACCACAATCAATCACTAGTTAAGCATACGAAAGTATGTATCTAATTCATTCTTATTGACGATCTCCTACGGTACCTCCTAAGGTGGAGTCCTGCTTGACGCCCTTGTACGCGTCGCAGGCGAGCACCGCACTCTCCTGAGCGTACCTGCACTCATTTTCAAGCCGTCAGCCTCTGAACCTATATTCGGTTTTGCATCTGGAATGGATCATCGTCATGACTGATGAGCCTACTTGTCAGCGCAGGTCTTGGTTTTGCTGCGGCACGCCTCCCACTGCTTCTCCTCTCTGGACCAGTCCTCCTGTGGGTAAGAAAGAGAACAGCTCAGTCAAAATCACTCAAGGTGAAATTACGCTGAAGTGATGCTGCAATTCAGTGCAAGACAGTGCAGTGCAGTGCAGAAGCTGCTGGCTTTGGCTTACGGTGATGTTGCGCTGGATGGCCTTGACCATGGCGTCCTGGTCTTTGCCGTAGAAGTCCTTCATGGCCTGCTCGATGACGTCCACGTCCCACACCTAGTGATTATATAGTCAGGTAAGCATATGATTATTGATGATTCTACTATGAATCATCGTGGATGGAGATGAGACGACTGTTAGTGGTGGTACGTTACGTACGTGGTGCAGGTTGCTCTTCCTCCTGTACCAGCGGACGAGGATGGTGTTGCCGCCGAGGTCTTCCACGTGGCCGCAGTGGAGCGGCTGGTGCACGTCGCCGACGAAGTGTGCTAGGAACATCAGGCTCTCCGTCCGATTATCTGGACGAGGATATACATGCCATGCATCCAGTATTAGTACTTGCATATACTCCAATATATGCCCCCGTTTCCCTCTATCAATGCAATGATACACTTATCAAGCGTTATTGAAAAAACCAATATACGCCACCTGTGAAGAAATTGATAATGCACTACAGTGATCTAAATGCTCTTATATTGCTTACACGGGCTTGACGAGTCCTGCAGCGCAGCGGTGTAGTTGTTGATGGCCCCGACCACGCACACGTTCTTGTTCCCCTTGGTGTCGTGGCAGTCCCCTGCCACAAATCAAAATCAAAAGGAGCATCGAAGCATGGCATAATAATAAGACCAATTGCATAAATTCTGATGAGATCTTGTGTTGGGCGTTTAGTTGTCCTTGCTCGTGAAACTCTACAACTGTTACATTAGCTTGGCGGCATCAACGATTGCTCAGGCAAACGCGTCGTGCATGCATGCCTCCAAGCTTGAGCGGGTGACGAGGGCATAACTCCCTTTGCCCAATCAGACGAGCGAACCTATACTCGATTGCATGCCACCGTCCAGTCAAGCTAATAATAACTCGCCCCAAATGATAATATTCCTTCTCCATCAAAGAGGGAAACTGCCGGCCTTTTTATCTGAATGAATGATGATGATTCAGTTATCTGTAACCGCCCACTCACCAGACACATGGATAGGTTGGTTGCTTCAGTAGCAGGTGGACGCACGAGAGGCAGTTTTAAGAAAAGGTGTTTCTCGAAAACACGGAAGTTTTTCAAAAATGTTTGTAATGGTCACATGAAAAATCAGAATTTTTTGTTTCCCAAAACATGACAAATTTAGAAAAACTATAATGGTCACATGGAAATTACAAATTTATTTTCTACAACAAGGCAAATCTAGAAAAATTTGAAATGTTCACCTGGCAAGTTTAGGAATTTTGTTCTATGAAACATGACAACATTTTTTTTGTAAATATCTAATGGTCACATGGCAAATTTATGATTTTTAGCTCCTTAAAACATGAAAAATCAAGTATAAACTTTTGGTCCCTAAATGACGGCAAATTTATATATTTAGAAAATGTTTGTACTGGTCACATGGCACTTTAGAAAACTTTCGCTCCAAAATGATGGCAAATTGACATATTGTTTTTGTAATATTCACATGGTAAATTTACGATTTTTCTATCTAAAACATATCAATTTTTGAAAATATTTGTTCTTATCACATGGAAAATTATTATCTACCTAATTGCAACTCCACCTCCCCCCGTCTCCTAGTTTTTTTATACCATGGCAACTTCTCTATGTTTTGTGCATGAACTCTTTTTTTTTACCATAGAATGTAACCGTATAACCCCATGGCAGCTATACATACATCATCATCATTTTTACATATCATGGAAATTTTTACAAATTCATTCTATAATTCACGGAAGATATATAAATTTTTAGTACTGGTCATATGGCAACTCTACAAATTTTTCCTCTCTAGATCATGACTAATGTAGCCAAAAAAATTCAAAAAAAAACTAATGTAGCAAAAAATTACTATTTTGTGTTTGCTAAAACCATGGCAGTTTGTAGAGATTTTGTAATCGCGACATGACAACTTCAAATAATTTTGTTCTCCACAATCATGTCAACTTTTACAAATGTATTTACTGGTCACACGACAACTTTAGACATTTTTGTACTGCTCACATGGCAATCTTTTTGTAAAGTTCACATGGCAACTTTATGTAGATTTTGTACACCATAGATCAGGCAGCACGGGAAGGATGAAGAAAGAGATCGGGGGAGGGGGGGTTGCTTGACGCGCGAACAGCGTAGCGCTGATCACTCTGTCATGGGGAGCGCTAGCGCGTGAACGGTTAGTCGCATTGGGATCTCGGGAGAGCGATCGATGCACCCTATTATTTAGCATCCTTTTTTTAGAATTAAGTGCTTTATGCTGTGAGAATAAAACTAAGCAACAGCTGAGATTGTGCAGATGCATCATGTCGTTGTAGCAAGCTAAAACTACCTACATTTTGGAACAGAGGAAGTACTAGGCAGATTTGGAGCAAGCTTGACTGCATGAGAGAGAGAGAGAGAGATAGATAGATAGATAGAGAGAGAGAGAGAGAGAGAGAGAGAGAGAGAGAGAGAGAGAGAGAGAGAGATCCGGCGTACATACTGGCGTAGCTGAACTTGCAGTCTTCTGGGGTGTCGGCAAAATGCAGGGGGCTCGACCACCGGTAGCGGAAGCGCTGCGTGTCCGCCCACGAGCACACCTCCGCGAGCTCGCCGTTGGCCGACGACGGGAGGAGAGCCTTCACCCCCGCCAACGCCTCCTTGGTCAGGAAACCCTGCATTGATAAACATCAGCTGAGTTGATCTACGGCCGGCGCCGGTGAAAACAGATGGAATCGATCACTAGTGCTGGGCAGACGACGGATCGGTGGTTTACGTACGTCGGCGATCTTGCAGGTCATGTAGTGCCCCTCCTTGCCCCACGCCTGCGCCGCTGGGACTCCTGCCGCCGCCGCGACCAGGACGACGTGAAGCAGCAGCAGCAAGCCCATCCTAGCTTAGCTCTCTCCTTCTCCGTGTCTTGTTGTTGTGCTGCTTTCCGTCTTGTCTCATGTCTCCTTGTGTACTGCTCCCCTATATTTATACAAACAGCCACCGGCCAACCCATGGCCGCGTTCTGCTTTTTGTCTGAACCGGTAGCATTTATTTATTGACATTAGCAGGAAAATACTCTATATATGGTGTTAAGCTATTTATTTATTGATATTAAAGTGGAACTAAAGCTTCTTATGGGGATATATATAGTTTGTATGACGCGTCCGGTGTGAAGATCTTACGTATTGAATTCATGCACCTGCCAACTCATCAAAAAATCCAAACTGATGGAGGGCAATATATTTCAACACTCCCCCTTATATCTAGGCTATTTTAGTCTAACTATTTTAGTCCTTAGACGTGGGCTGGATGTAGGCCGCAGATGCGTTGGCAGGGTCTTGAACTCAAGACCTCTTCGCTCGGATACTATATTGAATTCATGCACCAATCAACTCATCCAAAAATCCAAACTAATGAAGAAAGGTGGACAATATATTTCAACATTACGAACATAGATAATGGATGTGTTTGCTTGCATAGCAGGAACTTTAAAGCACCTCTCAGCCATGCCCGTTAGGAACGGCTGATTCAGCCATTTCCCCTCAGGCAGACTCGGACGATGCATGGGAAACCACAGAGATGGCGCAAACTCGCGCGTCTCTCCAACTCTGGATGCAAGGCTGGGTTAATGCCACGTTTTTTTCTTCCGAATTTGCTTGAAAAGCAAACCAATCTATCCAACTGGTTCTAATGCACACATCACTTTGATGAAACAAAATAGTTACAATCACAAGAAGGTTAGATCACTAGTATTATCCCACTGAGGAAATGAAGATGATACAATGGTGTCAATAAATACAACACCACATACATACATACATACAAATACAATGATTTGCCACCACAGCGAGTCTAAGCCGCTTTGGTGGACTGATATAAAAAAATTAATCGCGAATTCGTGATTTTTGTGTAGCCGGTTCTTTTATTTCTTCTTCTACTACTACAGTGTATCAATCACATGCTCTGCAGCCTGCTATTCTTCCCACTGAAGATCTGGTTAAGGATCACCGCCAGCCTCACGCCCCCCTGAGCGATCCTCTTCTCAACAACCGGCAGCGCCCGGAAGTAATATTCGTCTGCAGTTTAGTGTCGAAAAGATCTCGTCACACTTGTTGCAATGGAACCCTAACCAACTACTAATTAAGCTTACACAAGACAAGAAACATATGATTTAGAGTTATTAATCTCATACAACGCCTACCTCTTAAGGTGTCGCCTTCCTCGACGCCCTCGTACGCGTCGCAGGCCAGCAATGCGCTCTCCTTGGCGTACCTGCATTCGACCATTCTCAGCCGTCAGATCCAGCTCTGAATATACACATTTTCAGTTTTGCGGTTGGATTGGCTCATCATCATCGTGATCTTGAAGCTCACTTTTCGGCGCAGGTGATCTTGGTTTGGCTGCCGCAGGCCTCCCACTGCTTCTCCTCGCTGGACCACTCCTCCTGCAAGAGATCAACATAATCAGAGTTTACTCAGGGTGAAATTAAGCCGAGGTAATGGACTGCAAGTCAAGACAGTGCAGGAATTGCTAGGTAGCTTACGGTGATGTTGCGCTGGATGGCCTCGATCATGGTGTCTTGGTCCCTGTTGTAAAAGTCCTTCATGGCCTGTGTGATCACGTCAGAGTCCCACACCTAGGTTTGGAAAGACACACCAACGTTTGATTAGACAGTGAACAGTTAATACAGATCGATCAGTGGGTCTAATAAGTCTAAATGGTGATCGATCGGGAACTGTAGGACGTACGTGGTGCAGGTTGCTCTTCCTCCTGTACCAGCGGAGTTTGATGGTGTTGCCGCCGAGGTCGTCGACGTGGCCGCAGTGCAGCGGCTGGTGGACGTCACCCACGAAGTGCGCCAGGAACATCAGGCTCTCCGTCCGATCATCTGGATGATACACATACAATTTATACATGCATACATACATACATACATACCATTCAGTGCATGTGCACGTTCTATGTTCAGTACACAATACCATGCGTGAAGAAAATGATACTACGTACATGCACGTATGTACTACTCCCTCTGTTTACAAATATGAGATGTTTTTAATATTTCATTATGAACTGCATATAGACTGAAATGAACGAACAAACACACTAAAAAGCAACTATATACTCCCTCCGTAAATAAATATAAGAGTAGTGATCTAAACGCTTTTATATTTTTTTACAGAGGGAGTACATCAGTATAGGAAAAAAGTTACTGTACTAGAACATCGTATATTTGTGAACAGAGGGAGTACTTACATGGGCTGGACGGGTCCTCCAGCGCGGCGGTGTAATTGTTGATGGCTCCAACCACGCACACGTCCTTGTTCCCCTTGGTGTCGTGGCAGTCCCCTGCCCAAAATCAAAATCAGTAGGGGCATCGAAGCACGCATGACGTACTATGTAACTAAGACGGCTGTATAATTCTGGTGTTTTTTTCTTGCGGGTAAAAAGGAATATGTATTGACGTGTTGGGCTTTATCAGTTGTTGTTCTTGCTTGTGAAACTCTAACCTGTGAAACTTAGCTTGTCGTGCATGCCTTCTTACTCTCTCAGTCGGCAGCTGACGAGGGCCTACTAACTCCCTTGCCCAAGCAAACCTATATACTTAGGCCTGGTACAATATGAGGCGTTTAGGGAAGGTATTTAGAGAAATAAGTTATTTTTTCTTAAGCATCGATGGTTATTTATAGATGGTAGACGTTTTATTAAACGCCTCTACTGTGGAGATACAAAAAAGGGTTTTCCCCCGCTTTATATTATAAAGCACCACCGATTACAACCGCGAGCCGATACAAACACACACCCCACTACACACACCACACACCCAAGGCTAGATACAAGGGTGCCGGGCATCAACCCACCACTCCAACGACTACAAAGCACCAAAAAGATGAACAAAGAAGCGTCGCTTAGAGCCGACGGAGATCACCATGAGCAATCCACCGAAGAGAAATGAGACGGCCAACGGCGGAGTGAGGACTCCAAAACGATGCCTCCAACAAGGGAACGACCAAAGCCGCCACCGTCCGATCCGGCGGATCAAGTTTTCACCCGGAGTAACCTGAAGGGAGAGGGAGCACCGCGACGGAGCCTGCAGGGAGGGTACGACGTCCACGAACGCTGCCACCGTCGGCCAGTACAGAGACTGGACAAGTGATGTACCCCGGTGTACCAATCCCTCCAACGCAACCTCACTCCGCCAACCACCCGCATCCATGCCGCCCGAGCAGCCATGTCTGCCCGCCCGCACCCGAGCCGCGCAATCCGCCCAAGATCAACACGCCTCCCACCGCCGCCCTGCATCCAGACCGTCCTGGAATCATCAAAGGAGCAAGCTTTGGCCAGTGCAAACCCCAACCATCGCCGAAAACTGCAACGACCGCCTCAGAACACCGAGTCAGCAACCAACAAGCACCAGGTTGGGGAAGTGGGAAGGAAGGAGCGGCCCACGGCCCCGACCGGCGACGGGCGGCTCGACCTCGTCGAAGCCCCCATCCTACCGGCCTTCCCACCCGAAGCACTCTGCTTCGCCCCACCACGGCGATTGGCACCAACTAGCGAGAGGCCACTGACAGCGTGCGTCCGTCGAAGAAGGGGAGAGAACCGCCGCCACCGCATCCAAGGAAGAGCCACAAATAGCCTGCCCGCGCCGCACGCCCAAGCCGGGAAGGAGACCTGGCCGGACCCCAGGACGCACACGCCCCGCCACCGCCACAACCATGCCACCAGCACTGCCACTCCTAAGCACGGCAACGCCGGCCGCCCGCGGCTCCTGCTGACCCCAGCCCTCGCCGCTGGAAGGAACCCCAGCACCAGATCCCGCGGGATCCAACCGGGGCCATCCCGCGCGATCCGCCCGACGCAGCCACCCCATGGATGAGCAGCTCCACCACGCCAGGGGCCGGCCCAGCCAAGCCGGCAGCCGCCCCCAGCCCGCGCCGCCGCAGCCCTCGTCGCCGGCCACCGGATCCGACGGAGCAGCCACTGCTGCCCCGCCGCCCCCAAGCCAGCACGCCCCGCCACCAGGTCCACGCAGCCGCCGCCGCGCCGTCGACCCGCTGCACCCGTCGCGCAGCAGCCCGGGGCGCCGCCGCGCCGCCCTGCGCCAGCGCCGCGCACCTCGCCTGACCCATGTGTCTCGCGCCACAGGGCCCCAGGGGAGGTGGGAGAGGAACCCCGCCGCCACCGACGCCAGCCGGGCTTCGCCCGGTGGCGCCCTCCGGCGGCGGCGGGGAGGGGGAGCTGGCGGGCGGCGGCTAGGTTTTCGCCCTGCCGCCCACGAGAGCGGCTCGGGCGAGCAGAGGAAAGGGGATCTTGTGTAGCTATCTTTCCCTTCCGCACACGTGTAGCTCTACTGTGGAGATAAGCAGTGATGCTTGAGAAAAACTCAATTTATTTTACCAAACACCTCCCCTAAATATCTTGCATCGTACAAGGTCTTGCTTGATTGGCGGGCCAGGCATGTCACCGTCCAATGAAGCTGATAATGACTCGCCCCAGATAATTTGGAGACTCGGAGACGATCCATCAAGGAGGGAAACTCTTTGTCAATTTTTTTAAAAAAAATCAAAGAGGGAAGTTGTTGGCATATATGCCGGCCTTTTTATCTGAACGATGCTGATGCAGTTATCTGAACTGCCACTGACCAAACAGATGGACCGGTTGCTTCAGTAGCAGGTGTCTAATAGGTGGACGCAAGTAATGTGAGCACGGCAAATAACGTGTGGTGGCGAACCTCTAATTAAGCACGCACGGGCTCAAAGTCAAAGCGCGGCTTAACCTCCGATCGCGACATGCTGCTGTTACTAGCGCAGTAGCCCTAGCAAACTATCTATCTATCTAAACAAGTTTTCTTTCTTCTCTAAGTTACAAAAATAAGTGTTTTTTTCGCTGTGTGCATGGGTGAAACCTAGAAACAGCATGATGGTTGGCGCTGAAATTGTAAATGGTTGGCAGGTTGATTCAGAACAAGCATGATGGTAGAGCGTAAGTACTGGCGTAGCTGAAGTTGCAGTCGCCGGGGGTGTCGGCGAAGTGGAGGGGGCTGGACCACCGGTACCGGAAGCGCTGCTTGTCCGCCCACGCGCACACCTCCGCGAGCTCGCCGTTGGCCCACGACGGCAGGAGCTCCTTCACCGCCGCCGACGCCTCGCTCGTCAGGAAACCCTGCACGTAAGAAGAAGAAAAACTCCAGTTCATTTCAGCTTACCTAGCTAGCTCTACGGCGGAGATATGTACAGCAGAATTGATCGATCGATCACGTGGGACGACGATCGGTGGGTGGTTCACGTACGTCGGTGATCTTGCAGGTCATGTAGTGCCCCTCCTTGCCCCACGCCTGCGCCGCCGGGGCCCTCGCCGCCGCCGCTGCCAGGAGCACCTGAAGCAGCAGCAGCAACCCCATCCTAGCTTAGCTCGAGCTTACTTTGCTCTCTCTCTGCTTCTTCGTGTCTTTCTGTAGTGTTGTGTAATTGTGTTGCTTTCCTTCCTTGTCTCATGCACGTTGTGTACTGCTCCCCTATTTATACAGACGGCCACCGGCCAACAGATGGCCGGGTTTTGGACTTGGAAGATTCCTTGTTCTGATCCGCGATGCTTTTATGTCCGGAGGAGTTTGAAGCCTTCAAGGGAGCGGTACTTCCATTCCATGTGAGACTGACGGACGGGGTTGCTTGCGCCTCACCCAGCTTTGCAGCCATGATGTGCAAACTATGTCGCCGTGGTTCACATGTGCAGCACGCAACAAACTCTGGTCGCCATCCGCTAGCTCCGCCGCAGAATTGGCCGACCGGCCGATCAGCTCCTGCACGCCGCGTGCGCGCTTGATTCTTGCTCACCCCCAACGAGCGCCTACGGCTCCGGCCGGCCTCTGAACTCCGAATGGTCGGTAGGCTGGCACAGGCGTGCAAGATTCGTGGAGCTTCAGACTCAGGGTTCCCAACCAAACAAAAACCATGAATAAATGATCGGCTTGACGACGACCACTTACACAAACCACCGATAGCTGCTCGTCCTAGACGATCGGAAGATAAGGGTTGACGCCTTCACCAACGACGACAGGCAGCATATACCCAATGCCTCGTGTAATATATTCCGTCGACAGTGTTTGCACGCAGTGGTTAGTCATTTACTACATGTGTGTGACGCAACAAGCGCCGCCTCCCCCGGGTCGCTGCTGCCGCTCCGTTGCAGCCGCCAAACCAACGGAGAGCATGCCTGCCATCCCCGCGCGCTCCTCGTCCACTCCCAACCAACGCTACGTGCTCCAATTTCTGAGTTGGCACTTCCTCAGCCGCAACGGACGACGAAGTGTCTACGAACCATGGGTCGACGATTGATGGCTGCTCGTCCTAAACAATCACAGAACAATGTTTTAAAGAACGGAATTTGTAAATTCCGAACGTTCGGATTTAGGGAATAGATCGGAACAATCTGACTGCTGTTCGATACCAATGCACTACCACCTCGGCTAAGCCTGCCTCTTTTGTTTTAGCTATAGGTTAGCTGATATTTATACTTTATTCGAAAGTGGGAAAACAACAATGCTTTCCACAATGAGAAGAACCATCTGGACCAAGTTTTTTAAGGAACGATGTGCTGTGTTTTTGTACTTGTCTAATTTTTTGTACCGATGATCAAATTTTAAAGACATAAGTGTTTCGCCTCCTATATAAATGTTTCGCCTCCTAGACTTACATAACTTCTTTTTGTAAATATGATGATAATTTACGCACAACAAGACTGATAACTTAGGTACAAATATTGTGATAACTTTGAAGGAGGGAGGGGGTGTTGTTGAAATAGAGCTGATAACTCATGTGTATTAGCATGGTAATATACGCACATCAGAGCTGATAACTTACTTAGCCCAGGCGTGGTAACTATTTTGACTCATGGAAAAAAAATTATTGAAAAAAAAACCCAGTGACCCATGTGTACTAGCAGAGTAATATGTGGTAACTATTTGACTCGGGAAAAAGTTATTGAAAAACACCCTCGATAACTCATGTGTACTAGCATGATAATATAAGCACAACAGAGCTGATAACTTACTTAGCCAAGGCGTGGTAACTTTTTGATCTGAAAAGAAGTTGTAAAAAACTTCATGATAGCTCACGTGTAAATAACATGGTAATATACGGACAATAGAGCTAATAAATTACTTAACCCAAGCCTGATAACTTTTTGACCAAAAAAACTCATCGGGGATATACCAACATGGGACCTACTTTCGAATTTCTGGCCGCGTCAAATTTTTTATGTTGAAACGGCTTTTTGATCAGACCAACGTTTTTTGAGGTAAAAAATTGAGTTTCGAAATAGGAGAATGTAGGACGACATTAGCTTTTTATGTCCTCTAGTGTATGCATGCATGTGGGGAGAAGGTAAGAGAAATCATTTTTATGCCCTGGTAGTTTTTGTGGTAACAAGCTGATAACTTATGTACCAAAGATGTGATAATTTACGTAGTATGGGCATGATAACTTTTTGTCCAAAAAAAGTCATCAGAATATACCAAGGAAAAATGTTGTTAAAAAATGCCTCCCAATAACTCATGTGTAAACAATATAATAATACACGCACATGAGAGTTGATGACTCATATACAAATATCGCGGTAATTTTTTGACCGAGGGAATGGATATTGTTGAAAAACATACCTCGATAACTTTTGCGGAACATGGTAATATAAACAACAAAGCTGATAACTCACTGCAAACATCATAATCATTTTTTAACCCTGGGATAAAAGTTTGTTGAAAACATACCACGAGAAACTTTGTGTAAATGACACGGTAATTAATGTATTACAGACAAGATAACTTACGTAGACCAGATGTGGTAACTTTTGGTTCGAAAAAAAATTTATCAAAACATATCAACATGGGATCTAATTTTGAAAATCTCGTTGAGACGATTTTTTTTGTGAAGACGGTTTTTCAATCGGAGCGGCGGAGCTACAAAACATTTTAAAGTTTGAAAAAAGAAAGAATCTAGGATAACATCAGTTTTTCGTCCTTTAGTGCATATATGCATGTAATTAGAGGGAGGAGTGCACGTGAAAGAAAAATTAGTCATTGTAATGCATGCATGTATATAATTAGAGTGAAGTAAAAATCGCTCTTGCCTATTGCTAAAATCCGAACGTTTGATAGTTATAAAAGTCCTTTAAAGAAAAGACACGTGGACTGAAGATTTAGAATTGTATGCAGTTTCCATGAGTAGATCCATGCATGTAGATCAGGGATTATGATGACGAGAGCTTAATTACTTGTCAGCACAATTACTTGCTAGAAGAAATGTGATCAATAGAAGTCAAGCCTTTTCCGAACTCCAATTGGGACCTCGAAAAAGGACAAGAGAAACATGGGCATACTCGTGAGAACCGAATTAATGAGAATTAATCGGCCTTCGTATGACATCAGCTTGCCCTTCCAGTGGCTCAGTTTCTTCTCAAATCGATCTTCAATGCACTTCCATTCTCTGTTTGTCAGCTTACGATGATGGATTGGTGTACCCAAATACGTGAAAGGTAAAGCCCCCAATTCGCACCTGAACATTTGTTTGTACGCATCTTGTTCGTCATTAGCTCTTTCAAAATAGAACAATTCGCTTTTATGAAAGTCAATCTTTAACCCTGTAGACATGAAAAGGATAAATGTTGTGTTTTCCTTCATGAACAATCTATCTGAACAATGCTACATCAACGGGGTGTTTTAATACGGGATTCACGGGCTACATGAGGTGGACCAGTAGAATTGCAGATTAGGAGGGGAAGGCCCCACACACCCCTGAAAATCAGGGGGGAGGGGGGGGGGGGCAGAGAGATTTGTTAGAAGCAAGCCCCGTAAAAGCCCCGTAAAACGCCCATGATTGTCCGTGACTCTAGTGTTATTGATCTGAACTGACCTCTTACCTGCTTTTGCACTCTGAATGCAAGTCTGGATTATGGACACGGTTTTATCTACCGGCTAACTCATAGCATAGCTGGGTATTTGCCTTGCCTTTTGCTTGAAATAGAGACCAATCTATCCAACTGGCTATGATGCGACACGTCGGCGACAGTCTTTTGTGTAGCTCAAGTAGATTATTTTAGCATAAACGAAAAGGTCACAATCACATGAAAGTAGATCGCTATCGTACAGAGGAAACGAAGATGACAAGATGGTGTCAATCAATAATACATACAATGATTCGCTGCCGCAACTCTAAGCCCCTTCGACCAAGAGGATACAATGTAGTTAATCAAGAGTTCAAGACACCGGCATATACGTGCATACATACAGATACAATGATTTGCTGCAGGCCTGCAGCAGCGACTCTAAGCTGCTTTGGTGGACCGATAACAAATACAAATCTAATCGTGAATTCGGTGATTTTGCCGAAGATATAACGCTGGTCAAACACGATGATCTTATTATTATTCTTCCTCAATTTCTTCGAAACTGTGTCGATCAGATGCTCTGCAGCCTGCCGTTCCCGCTGAAAATCCGGTTGAGGATCGCCGCCAGCCTCACGCCCCCCTGGGCGAGCCTCTTCTGAACGACCGGCAGCGCCTTGAAGTAGTACTCATCTGCAGTCCAGTTTCAAGGAGATCTCATCACACTTATCCCAAAGAATCACGCATATAAGCATCTAATCTAATCTTATTAATCTGGTGTACCTCCTAGGGTGTCGTCCTGCTCGACGCCCTCGTACGCGTCGCATGCCAGCAACGCGCTCTCCTGGGCGTACCTGCAGCATTCGGTCGTTCTCAGCCGTCAGATTCAGCCTCTGAACATACCAGATTGGATTGCATCATCGTGATGACTGTTGAGCTTACTTTTCAGCGCAGGTGGTGGTTTTGCTGCGGCACGTCTCCCACTGCTTCTCCTCGCTGGACCAGTCGTCCTGCAAGAGATCAACTCAATCAAAAGTTGCTCGAGGTGAAATTAAGCTGAAGCAATGGAGTGAAATGCGGTGCAGAGGTGACTAGTGAGGTAGCTTACGGTGATGTTGCGCTGGATGGACTCGATCATGGCGTCCTGGTCCTTGTCGAAGAAGTCCTTCATGGCCTGCGTGATCACGTCCGAGTCCCACACCTAGTAGTTTGGAAACACAACACCCAAGTCAATTAGCTGGACAGTGAGTAGCTAGGATTGAATCATGCATGGAGCTGAGACGAGTGTCCTGGTATGCGTACGTGGTGCAGGTTGCTCTTCCTCTTGTACCAGCGGAGTTTGATGGTGTTGCCGCCGAGGTCGTCGACGTGGCCGCAGTGCAGCGGCTGGTGCACGTCGCCCACGAAGTGCGCCAGGAACATCAGGCTCTCCGTCGGGTCAACTGCCATCGATGGCAATGTATACAACGCATGCATGAGGCCGGGAAGATCATCCATGGCATTCTAGCTACCAGCATGCATGTTACTAACTGATGAACACGGGGTGTCGATCAGTGATGCTTACATGGGCTTGACGAGTCCTGGAGCGCGGCGGTGTAGTTGTTGATGGCCCCGACCACGCACACGTTCTTGTTACCCTTGGTGTCATGACAGTCCCCTGTCCAAAATCAGTGCAATCGAAGCATAACGTGAGACACGTGTGTAATTCTCATATGCGATCATGTATGTGCTTGGCTTTCAGTAGTTGTTGTTGCTTGTGGAACTCTAGCTAGCCGCATCTTGCTATGCTGCCACGACGCCGACGGTGTGGAACTCCAGGACTGTTACATTAGCTTGTGGTGCATGCACTCTAACTGTCATTCGGTGACGAGGACCTACCACCACCTACCAACTCCCTTGCCCAATCAGCCAAGCAAACCCATACCCGATTGGCAGGACAGCCACCAGTCAACATTTCACCGTCCATTCCCTAAAAAAAACATTTCACCGTCCAGTCAAGCTGATAATGACTCGCCCCAAATGCATGATAATATTCCTTGTGAGATGCGATGCGATCCATCAAAGATGGGAACTGTTGGCATATGCCTTTTTATTTGAACGATGTTGATGCAGTTAGCTCTAACCGCCACTCACCAGACACATGGATGGATGGATGGATGGATGGGTTGCTAGCTCAGTAGCAGGTGGACGCACGTAACGTGTCCATCGGGACGGGCCTCTAATTAGGCACGTAGTACGTACGGGCTCAAAGGTCAAAGCGCGCCTTAACTACCGATCGTGACATGCTGCATGCTGTTACTAGGGTAGTACAAAAGTTTAAAAATTACCGTATTTGGTTGTTGTGAGAGTAAATAAAAGTAAACAACAGCTGAAGTTGTATCGATCGATGCATGCATATGCCCGGCGCCATGCATGCATGGAAGGTTCAGAGCAAACATGAGAGAGAGAGAGAGAGAGAGCACGTACTGGCGTAGCTGAACTCGCAGTCGCCGGGGGTGTCGGCGAAGTGGAGGGGGCTGGACCACCGGTACCGGAAGCGCTGGCTGTCCGCCCACGAGCACACCTCCGCGAGCTCGCCGTTGGCCCACGACGGGAGGAGAGCCTTCACCCCCGTCGACGCCTCGCTCGTCAGGAAACCCTGCACGGAAACGGCACCTCAGCTCAGCTTGGCGGCCTCTACCTCCGGCGGCGGTGGAAAAAGACGACGGGTCGGCGGTTCACGTACGTCGGCGATCTTGCAGGTCATGTAGTGGCCCTCCTTGCCCCACGCCAGCGCCGCCGGGGCCCTCGCCGCCGCCGCGACGAGCAGGACGTGAAGCAGCAGGAGCAACCCCATCCTAGCTCAGCTCAAGCTTCGCCCTCTCTCTTTCTGCGTCTCTTGTTGATGTGTTGCTTTCTTTCTTGTCTCATCTGCCTTGTGTACTGCTCGTCTATTTATACTTACAACAACCTGCCAACCAATGGCCGCGTTCTGGACTTGGAAGATTCCTTCATCCGATCCGATGCCTTTTGTCCCAACAAGGCAACAACAACCAGAGGAGTTTGAAGCCCTGAAGGTCGTACATCCATGTGAGCTGATGGCTGGAGTTGCTTGCGCCATGTGAGCATCTCCGGTCATGATGCGCAATTATGCCGGCGTGGTTCACATGTGCGGCACGCAACAAGCTCCCATCCCTATCCGCTGGCTCCGTTTCACACATTGCAATGGCAATGTCAAGGAAGGATCAGAGCAGAGCAGCTGCTGCCACGCGCGCAGCGCGCTTCTTCTTGCCCACTCCCAACGGACGAACGCCTACTGCTCCGGCCGGTTTCTGAATTCTGATTGGCGGCATGGTGTGTACGTGCCGTGCGTGCGAGATTCGTCGAGTTTCAGAGCTCCCAACGATCGATCTCTCTCCCCCGATCGGTTGCATGAAACAAAACTATAGATGAACGACTTGACGATCGACGACTAATAATTAAACAAAGCACCGATCGATCGCTGCTCGTCGTAAACAATCTGAGGATAAGGACTGACGCATTTCACCAACAACAGGCAGCATATGCTGTATATATATTCCGTCAGACAGTGTTTGCAGTGTTTCCCCTATATTTTACAAGTGTCGTCTCCCCCGGGCCGGGTCGCAATTGCTAAATCAGAGCAAGTTAGATCAGATCGAGCTAGCCTGCCACAGTGCCACTCCTTGTCCACTCCCAACCAACGCTACATGATCCGGTTTCTGAATGCTGACTTGGTACTTGCTCAGCAGCAACAAACGACGACTAAAGGAAGTGTCTGGGAAGCACCGGTTGATGGCTGCTCAGCTCGTCCGTCCTAAACAATCTGAGAACAGCATCAAGGACAATACACGCATGATCTGCACGCTGGTAGTTAATTCCAGTTTTGGATCGGAACAACATGGACGAAAACAAAACAGGCACGAGCAAATGTTAAAATTACTCCAAAACAAAAACACTGGGCCTGACAACAGCCGTACGTACTGATTAATACAGTTAATAACCGTGATTTGTGATCTGATGAAACTAACATGCATGGCCAAGAAAGTTTTATGATTTTTATCATACTAGTAATTTGTACGTGCTTTGCACGTCATCTTATTATGTAACAGCATGGTAGTAGATTATTACTTTTAAGTAAAGAACCTGTGTGATAAATTTCTTAGAAGTTTTGAACAGGAGATTTTCAGTACGTATTAGTGGAATCATTTTTGTGCTTCACACAAAAGCAATACAACTATCTCGCAAAAAGATTCCACAAATGTCATTGATTTTCTTTATGACAAATTAGGCGAAGGCTTTGCCTACTTATTTAAAGAAAGGTTTTTACGAAGTCCATTAGTTTATAAAATTCAAACTCATTTTTTGGAAAAAATGAAGCAAAAAAAAGAAGTCTGATTAATAATATAATTTCACCTTCTCAAACTCATGTCAACTAAGAAAATAAAAGGAGTCAAACCTGCTCTTTCTAGGCTCACGCACTTTTTTCTCATTCTAATTATCCTAAGTACCCTACTGCTAATTGTTTCACAACAACAAAAGAAGGTCACCACACATACAACACTGTAATTGCTAGGCTGACATGCACGCTTCTACCAGGTGCGTGCGCGTAGGATTTTTTTATTGTTGAGAGCAGCATGTGTGTACTGTGCAGTCTAGCTCACAGTAGAATGATCTGGACTGAAGCGTGGTCATATGGCAGGCGGCAGCCGGATGGTGGGCCTCATGGCGAATGCCTTAAACAGCAGCCGTAGGATTGCCAGATGCAACGGCAGGTGTAACACCACATTCTTTTCGATTTTTGTGCAGTCAATTAGAGCCGGTAAGATCTAATGTGTTGAGTATATATGTTATGTGCATATTGTGTATTGGGTCCGTCTCTTATTTCCTTATATATTTAAAGTCCGTGGCCCATCTTTATACATCATATATACGTGTCTATGCACGAGAGCAATACATCGTGTAATCATATCTCATATATGGTATCAGTTTCCTAGGTCTCTTTCTCGCTTCCGCCTCCTCCGCCGCCGTCCGCGCGTCTCCTCCGTGCCGCCGCCGCCGCCGTGCGTCTCCTCCGCGCTGTCGCCGCCGTTCGCGCGCCTCCTGTGCCGGCCGCCGCTCCTTCGACTCCCTGCGCGCGTGCTCCTCTAGCCGTTGCTTCCCGCGAGCTACTACCGATCTGTTTTCTTAGGGCATCTCCAGCCGCGCCCCCAGGAATGCCTCCTCAGGCGATTTTTTCACGCCGGCGCCAAAAAAAAACGGCCCAGTCGCGCCCCCAGGAGCCCGATTTTCGCCGGCCTAGGCCGAAAACAGCGTCGGCGGACCCAGGCGGAACCCGGCGCGCTGGGGGGCGCCCGGGGGCGCCGGGGCGAACTGTTTTGGCGCGAAACAGCCGCGGGCCCGCCGCGTTAGCGACACGGCGCCTCGTCTTCCCCCAACGGCCTCGGTTCCCGCGGGGAATCAATGCCAAGGCTGCCGCCGGTCAGCCTTGCCATTGATTCCTCACGGGCGGCGCATCACGGGACGGCGAGCCGACGCCTCCCCTCCCTCGCACGCATACACATGGGTGCGGCGCGGCTATATAGCCGGTGGCCTGCACTCGCTTATGCCCACACCAGCCCCGCCCCTCGCCGCCGCCCAGCTCCTCCCTCTCCCTACCTCTCCCGAGCGCCGCCGCCCAGCCCCTCCCTCTATCTCTCTACCTCTCCCGAGCCCGTCGCCATGGCGGAACGCTTCCCCGGAGACGAGGCGGCGGCCAACGGCTTCGGCGCCGTTCACTCCACGAACAGGAGTCCTGGCTCCTGTTCCAGGCGAACATCCCGGCGCCGCCGAACATGCGCGCCAGGCCGACGGGGTGGAGGCTCAGCGCCGGGGGAGTGCCCATTCCCCCGTTGCCCGACGCCGTGGCGAAGCCGAAGTACTTTGCCGAGGAAGTCGAGGTGGTGCGCGCCTCCCTCACCGACGCCCAACTCTCCCTCCCCCAGTACGCCGCCGACAACCACGCGGCTTGGGCGGTGTATTTCGAGCGCTGATGAAGCTATGGACCTAGGGTAGGGTCACGGACCTGTCCTAACTGCCCTACCCAAGGACACCTCTAGAATAAATCACCTTTCAATCGACTTGGAGGTATTCCACTCGACAGACTCGAAGACATTCGACCAAGAAGCAATTACTCGACCAAGATCCAACCACTCGATGGCTAGGAGACCTAAAGTCACTCCGCACACTAACGGTCGGTCATTAAGTAGCTTTTATGGTCATCATAGCACTTTATTACTAGCGTTATCAGTAACGCCCTACCTTAATGTACATTGAACCCTTCGTAACGTGGGCTGGCCGGGGTCCTGGCGCACTCTATATAAGCCACCCCCTCCTCTGAGACAAGGGTTCGCACCTCTGTAACTCATACACACATAATCCAGTCGACCGCCTCCGGGCTCCGAGACGTAGGGCTTTTACTTCTTCCGAGAAGGGCCTGAACTCGTAAACCTTGCGTCCTTACAACCTCTCCATAGCTAAGACCTCGCCTCTCCATACTTACCCCCCTACATTACTGTCAGACTTAGAACCACGACAGTTGGCGCCCACCTTGGGGCCGGTGTTTTAGCGTTTTGTTGGAGGAGTTGCGATCTTTTCCGACCCGAATCATCATGGTTTTCGACGAAGTTTTGGTGGAGGGCCACGAGATCCGTCTCGGCGCGCTCACGTTCATCGCCGACGACTCCACCTGGCTTCAGGAGGCTCCGCTCGACGTGGACGCGCTCCCTGTCCGCGGGGCAACGCACTTTAGCGCGTGCGTCCGCGGCGTTCTCCTGCGGCAACCGTCGACCCCCTACCGGTCGGCTCCTGTGTTGTCCTCCCTCCCCGCTTCCCGCCGGTGCAAGCGCTCCGGTCGGTCGAGGCTTCGGCGGTGGGTGAGACACGCGGTGGTCCGTCAGTCGGCCACCCCTCAAGTCGCGGCGATCGAGCCCGACGAATCCCTCTACGGCCTGTTCGACCTGTCGACTGGCTCTGAAGAGACTGCATCTGAGTGCGACAGCAGCGATCCGGCGGCGGAGGTTTTGATGGTCGATGGACCGCCCAGTCCCCCCGGTTTTACCCGCACCGACGGAGGCGCAGGAGGAGGCGACCCGTCGCGTCCCCATGAGGAGTATCTTCCCGAGCCTCTCACGTCGCTGCAGAGAGAAAAACTTCGCCGCCGGAACATGGATGCGCTGCACACTCCTATCGTTGGAGAAACCCCCGAGGCTCGCGCCTTGGAGGACGTGCGCCTGGCAAACTTGGCCGAGCACACTCGACTGGAGAACCTCTAGCGAGCACTCAACGAGCGGGCGCGACAACGGGTTCCCGAGTCCAGTCGACGTCAGCTCTTCCCGCCCCCGCAGGTATATCGGACTCCGATTCAGAATTTAGCAGCTGCGGCCCGTATAGCGGAGTCAATTCAGCCTTCCTAGTCGGAGGCTGGCAGAGGCTTGCTGCAGATCAGAGCGTTACTCCGGGCAGCAGGAGATCAGAATTCTGCCATTTCTCAGTCGCGGAACAGAATTCACAGCAGATCCGTTGCTGCGGACACAGTCCAGTCGGCTCACAGCCCGAGATCACCCCCGAGGCGTGAGGGACGTGGAGACCGGCGTGACCAGTATGGGAACCATGAGCAGTATGATCACCAAATCGATCGTGACAGTCGACGTCGAGTGCCCACGCCTCCCCCAAGGAGCGGGTCGTATGTGCCTCACCAGCAGGATGACAGGCGCCCTCATAGTGGTGGGCGAAGGATTCTAGTCGACCCCAGAGGGCCAGGCTTTGACGCGAGATCCATCCTCGTCCAAGGTCTGGTCGACAGGAACAGGGCTCACCGAGAAGGACACGACAGAGATGCGCCTGCCAGCAGCAGAGTACATGTTTCGGGGCTAGAGTGCTTTAGTAGAGCCATCAGGGCTGCTGTGATTCCTTCCAATTTCAGGTTGGCGACTGGAGTCAGTAAGTTCACTGGCGAGTCCAAGCCCGATACTTGGCTTGAGGACTACCGAGTGGCCGTCCAGATTGGCGGCGGCAATGATGAAGTGGCCATGAAGCACCTGCCTCTCATGTTGGAGGGCTCGGCCAGAGCGTGGTTAAACCAGTTAGCACCTAGCAGCATTTACACTTGGGAATATCTCTCCTGAGTGTTTGTCACCACATTTGAAGGCACATGCAAGCGACCGGCGGGACTGACGGAACTGCGGTCCTGTGTGCAAAAGCCGAATGAAACTTTGAGGGATTACATCCAGAGATGGATCACGTTACATCACTCGGTGGAGAATGTGCCTGACCACCAAGCAGTTTGTGCCTTCAAGGAAGGCGTCAAGTACAGAGAACTGAATTTGAAATTCGGTCGAACCGGAGATATTTCCCTGAATCGGATGATGGAGATTGCCACCAAGTACGCTAATGGCGAAGATAAGGATCGACTCAGGAGTGGCAAGCTCAAGTCAGTCGCCCAAGAAACCGGAGGCAATTCCAATCAGAAACAGAAGCGGAAAGCCGAGCCAGCGGCTCCCGGGGAAGCCTTAGCTTTGGCCCAAGGAAAGTCTAAAGGGAAACCTAAAGGGCCTTGGAACCCCAAAAAGGTTAAAGACCAGGAGGGAAATAATGTGTTGGACTTACCGTGTCTCGTCCACACGAAGAAAGATGAAGAGGGTAATTTTATTTACCCGAAACATACCACTCGGCAGTGTCGACTCTTGATCCAGCAGTTCCAGGGCAAGCAGCCCAAGGGTAAGGAAAAGGAGTCAGACAAGGTCGAGGACAAAGAGGACAGTGATGACGGATACCCTCAAGTCAATTCCACCCTGATGATTTTTGCTGATGTTGAGAGCAAAAGCCGACTGAAAGTTATTAACCGAGAGGTGAATATGGTCGCTCCGGCGACACCTAGTTACCTGAAATGGTCTCAGACTGCCATAACATTTGACTAGTCCGACCACCCAACGCACATCGCCACCCCTGGGAGGCAAGCTTTGGTGGTCGACCCAGTTGTTGAAGGCACTCGACTGACCAAAGTCCTGATGGATGGTGGCAGTGGTTTGAACATATTATACGCTGAGACGTTTAAGGGGATGGGCATTCCGATGTCCAGACTCAGCGCCAACAACATGAGTTTCCATGGAGTCATTCCTGGGAAGAAGGCTGAATCACTCGGTCAGATTGCTCTTGATGTGGTTTTCGGTGATTCCAAGAATTACCGCAAAGAAAAGTTGACATTTGAAGTTGTAGACTTCCAGAGTGCCTATCACGCTATTTTGGGCAGGCCGGCTTATGCACGCTTCATGGCCCGACCATGTTACGTGTATCTCAAATTGAAGATGCCTGGCCCCAAAGGTGTGATCACCATTACGGGCAATCGGAAGAAAGCGGAAGAATGTTTTCAGAAGGGTTTGAAGATCGCCGACGCACAGATGGCAGTGGTGGAGTTGCAGGAATACCAGAAGACTGCAGACCCGAGTGATCTGTTGCGAGCCAAGAAGCCCGCTACAGAGTCAGTTTTCCAGTCGACTGGCGACACGAAGACAGCTCACATCCACCCGACCGACCCCAGCGCCGCCCCGACTCATATCTCGACAACACTCGACTCCAAATAGGAAGAAGCGCTCATCCAGTTCCTCCGTGAGAACTGGGACATCTTCGCATGGAAGCCTTCTAACATGCCAGGTGTTCCCAGGGAGCTGGCTGAGCATCGCCTGAGAGTCGACTCAAAAGTAAAACCTGTCAAGGAACATCTTCGACGGTCCGCCGTCCAAAAGAGAAAAGCTATTGGTGACGAGGTGGATCGGCTCTTAGCAGTGGAGTTCATCCGAGAAATCTACCACTCTGAGTGGCTCGCCAACGTTGTCATGGTCCCCAAGAAGGACAAGTCACTTCGCATGTGCATTGACTTTAAACATATCAATCGGGCCTGCCCGAAAGATCATTTTCCTCTCCCCCGCATCGACCAGATAGTCGACTCGACTGCGGGATGTGAGCGACTATATTTCTTAGACGCCTATTTCGGGTACCATCAGATCCGTCTGTATGGACCTGACGAGATCAAGACAGCTTTCATCACTCCATTCGGGTGCTTCTGTTATGTTACCATGCCGTTCGGCCTCAAGAATGCCGGAGCCACATTCATGAGGATGATTCAGAAGTGTTTACTCACTCAAATCAGTCGGAACGTGGAAGCATACATAGATGATATTGTGGTCAAGTCACGGAAGGGTTCCGACCTGCTGACTGACCTTGCCGAAACCTTTGCCAACCTCAGGAGGTACGATATCAAGCTTAATCCATCAAAGTGTACATTCGGAGTCCCTGGCGGAAAGTTACTCGGCTTTCTTGTTTCCGAATGGGGAATCGACGCCAATCCAGAAAAAGTTGGCACTATACTCCGAATGAAAAGCCCTGTGCGAGTGCACGACGTCCAGAAGCTTACTGGTTGTTTGGCCGCCCTAAGTCGATTCATATCTCGTCTCGGTGAAAAGGCATTACCTATTTACCGATTGATGAAGAAGTCCGACAAGTTCGAGTGGACTCCTGAAGCTGATGCAGCGTTTGCAGAGCTCAAAGCTCTGCTCTCCACCCAGCCGGTGCTTGCTGCCCCAATCAGCAAAGAGCCTTTGCTGCTTTACATTGCAGCCACAGGACAAGTCGTCAGTACGGTACTTACGGTCGAGCGGGAAGAAGAAGGGAAAACCTTAAAATTTCAGCGCCCAGTATATTATATTTCTGAAGTCTTGACCCCATCGAAGCAAAGATATCCTCACTATCAGAAGCTTGTATATGGGATTTATATGACCACCAAGAAAGTTGCTCACTACTTCTCTGATCATTCCATTACAGTCGTCAGCGACGCTCCATTGTCAGAGATCCTGCATAACAGGGATGCAACCGGTCGAGTGGCAAAATGGGCGATCGAACTCCTTCCCCTAGATATCAAGTTTGAGGCAAAGAAAGCTATGAAGTCCCAAGCAATCGCGGATTTCGTCGCCGAGTGGATTGAATAACAACTGCCGACTCAGGTTCACTCGGAGCATTGGACCATGTTCTTTGATGGTTCCAAGATGCTAAATGGTTCCGGCGCCGAAGTGGTGTTGATCTCCCCCAGAGGAGATAAACTCAGATATGTTCTTCAAATCCACTTTGATTCCTCTAACAACGAGGCAGAATACGAAGCAATTTTATATGGGTTGCGCATGGCCATTTCACTCGACGTCCGTCGCCTCATGGTCTATGGCGACTCAGATTTGGTGGTCAATCAAGTGATGAAGGAATGGAACGTCAGAAGTCCATCCATGACTAGTTATTGCAATGCAGTGGGAAAGCTGGAGAAAAAATTCGAGGGGTTAGAGCTTCACCACATACCCTGACTGAAAAATCAAGCAGCTGATGATCTGGCAAAAATAGGTTCCAAAAGAGAAGCCATTCCCAGCAATGTGTTTCCGGAACATATCCACAAACCATCAGTCCAGGAGGATCCCTTCGCTGAAGAGGCCCCGCAGCCAAAAAGTGCCACGGATCAGAGTGAAGTTGAAGTTCCAGCTGTGGTCGACCTGGTCATGGAAGTCTTGGTTATCACTCCCGTCTGGACAGAACCGTACATCGCGTACATCCTAAGGAAAGAACTCCCAGAAGACGAAGAAGAGGCTCGACAGATCATCCGTCGATCCAAGGCCTTTAAAGTCATAAAGGGACAATTATATAGAGAAAGCGCGATTGGGGTCGGCCAGAAGTGTGTTACACCAGAAGAAGGTCAGATGATCCTTAACGATATCCACTCGGGGACCTGTGGTCATCATGCGTCCTCTCGGACCATTGTGGCTAAAGCATACCGAGCGGGGTTCTACTGGCCAAGAGCCAATGAGATGGCGAAAGAGATAGTCGACAAATGTGAAGGATGTCAGTATTACTCCAATATGCCGCACAAGCCCGCGTCAGCCCTGAAAACCATTCCACTCGTTTGGCCCTTCGTTGTTTGGGGGTTGGACATGGTTGGACCACTGAGAACAGGCAGGAGCGGCTTCACTCATGTGCTGGTAGCAGTCGACAAGTTCACCAAATGGATTGAAGCCAAGCCTATCAAGAATCTTGATGCTTGCACCGCCATCAGTTTCATCAGAGAGTTGATATTCAGATATGGAGTTCCACACAGCATCATCATCGACAACGGGTCAAACTTCGATTCCGACAAATTCAGGGCCTTCTGCGCCTCTCAGGGCACTCGGGTCGACTACGCTTCAGTCGCTCACCCCCAGTCGAATGGGCAAGCAGAAAGAGCAAACAACCTAATTCTCAAAGGACTGAAACCCCGATTGATGCGCGATCTCAAGCACGCAGCAGGTGCATGGGTCGACGAGCTTCCATCAGTCCTTCGGGGATTGAGGACAAAACCCCGAATCGATCGACCGGAAGAACCCCATTCTTTCTGGTCTATGGAGCCGAGGCAGTCTTACCGAGTGACCTGCTTCACAACGCTCCCAGAGTCGAGCTCTACTCAGAAGATGAGGCAGAATAAGCCCGGCAGGACGCAGTCGACCTCCTAGAAGAAGAAAGAGAAATGGCCTTGATTCGATCGACCATCTATCAGCAAGACTTGCGTCGATTCCATGCCAGAAACGTGAAGAGCCGAGCCTTCCAAGAAGGAGACTTAGTCCTCCGAGTGGATCAGCAGAAACCACACAAGCTCGCTCCTACTTGGGAAGGCCCCTTCATAGTCACCAGAGTTCTCCACAATGGAGCATACCGCCTCTACAATGTCGATCGCCAGATTGATGAGCCACGAGCCTGGAATGCGGAGCTACTCCGCCCCTTTTATACTTGAATTCTCACTCGGATGAGATGTAATAAGAAAAACTCCTGTAGTTTATTTATCAAAGACAAGAGCGTTATAATTTCCCCAGTGATTATTATTGTTTTTGTTTGTGTAAGAAATCCCCCAGTGGGTGGCTTAGCTGCGAATCCGCTTCGCCTAAGTTTGTAAAAACAATTTCCTACCGAGTGGCGAGCCAGCCTCCCACTCGGGGGCTTAGCTGCGAATCCGTTTCGCCTAAGTTTGAAAAAATCCTACTGAGTAGAGAGCAATCCTCCCACTCGGGGGCTTAGCTGCAGTCCAGTACTCGCCTAAATTCTCTCGCTTGGAGACTTAGCTGCAGTCAGGCACTCGCCCAAGTTTGAAAAAATCCTACCGACTGGAGAGCAATCCTCCCACTCGGGGGCTTAGCTGCAGTCCAGTACTCGCCTAAGTTCTCTCGCTTGGAGACTTAGCTGCAGTCAGGCACTCGCCTAAGTTTAAAAAAATCCTACCAAGTGGAGAGCCATCCTCCCACTCGGGGGCTTAGCTGCAGTCAGACACTCGCCTAAGTTTGAAAAAATCCTACCAAGTGGAGAGCCATCCTCCCACTCGGGGGCTTAGCTGCAGTCCAGTACTCGCCTAAGTTCTCTCACTTGGAGACTTAGCTGCAGTCAGGCACTCGCCTAAGTTTGAAAAAATCCTATCGAGTGGAGAGCAATCCTCCCACTCGGGGGCTTAGCTGCAGTCCAGTACTCGCCTAAGTTCTCTCACTTGGAGACTTAGCTGCAGTCAGGCACTCGCCTAAGTTTGAAAAAATCCTATCGAGTGGAGAGCAATCCTCCCACTCGGGGGCTTAGCTGCAGTCCAGTACTCGCCTAAGTTCTCTCGCTTGGAGACTTAGCTGCAGTCAGGCACTCGCCTAAGTTTGAAAAAATCCTACCGAGTGGAGAGCCATCCTCCCACTCGGGGGCTTAGCTGCAGTCCAGTACTCGCCTAAGTTTTCTCACTTGGAGACTTAGCTGCAGTCAGGCACTCGCCTAAGTTTGAAAAAATCCTACCGAGTGGAGAGCAATCCTCCCACTCGGGGGCTTAGCTGCAGTCCAGTACTCGCCTAAGTTCTCTCACTAGAAGACTTAGCTACAGTCGGGCACTTGCCTAAGTTTGAAAAAATCCTACTGAGTGGAGAACAATCCTCCCACTCGGGGGCTTAGCTGCAGTCCAGTATTCACCTAAGTTCTCTCACTAGAAGACTTAGCTGCAGTCAGGCACTCGCCTAAGTTTGAAAAAACCCTACCGAGTGGAGAGCAACCCTCCCACTCGAGGTCTTAGCTGCAGTCCAGTAATCGCCTAAGTTCTCTCACTAGAAGACTTAGCTACAGTCAGGCACTCGCCTAAGTTTGAAAAAATCCTACCGAGTGGAGAGCAATCCTCCCACTCGGGGGCTTAGCCGCAGTCCAGTACTCGCCTAAGTTCTCTCACTTGGAGACTTAGCTGCAGTCAGGCACTCGCCTAAGTTTGAAAAAATCCTACCGAGTGGAGAGCAATCCTCTCACTCGGGGGCTTAGCTGCAGTCCAGTACTCGCCTAAGTTATCTCACTAGAAGACTTAGCTGCAGTCAGGCACTCGCCTAAGTTTGAAAAAATCCTACCGAGTGGAGAGCAATCCTCCCACTCGGGGGCTTAGCTGCAGTCCAGTATTCGCCTAAGTTCTCTCACTAGAAGACTTAGCTGCAGTCAGGCACTCGCCTATATTTGAAAAAATCCTACCGAGTGGAGAGCAACCCTCCCACTCGGGGGCTTAGCTGCAGTCCAGTACTCGCCTAAGTTCTCTCACTAGAAGACTTAGCTGCAGTCAGGCACTCGCCTAAGTTTAAAAAAATCCTACGGAGTGGAGAGCAATCCTCCCACTCGGGGGCTTAGCCGCAGTCCAGTACTCGCCTAAGTCCTCCCACTTAGAGACTTAGCTGCAGTCAGGCACTCGCCTAAGTTCGAAAAAAATCCTACCGAGTGGAGAGCAATCCTCCCACTCGGGGGCTTAGCTGCAGTCCAGTACTCGCCTAGGTTCTCTCACTAGGAGACTTAGCTACAGTCCGGCACTCGCGTAAGTCTGAAAAAAATCCTACCGAGTGGAGAGCGATCCTCCCACTCGGGGGCTTAGCTGCAGTCCAGTACTCGCCTAAGTACGAAACACATCTCAATCCTCAAGGACGACGAGGGGTGGGTCGACTGCCACCTTCTCCTGGAGAGCTTCGCCACAAATACAAGACATGGGTCGACTGCTTCCCTCTCCTTCGAAAATGCGCTGCGAGTGCAAAAGTTGTCTCGAATGAAGAATGGGTTCACTCAGCAGGAGATTCATAAAGATATTCAACGGTAAACCAAGTTCAGATAAATTCTAAAGGTTCCAGACCACAGATCGAAGTACTCGGGCATGCAGCCCGAAAAAGTTTAACGGTTACAAAAACCACTCAGCATTCCGAGGCAAATTTAAGGTGGGACATAAGAGTTTGTTCACTCCACGGGAGGAGGGCTGGCAGGCTCGACGAACTCATCCAGGTCGACGCCGTCGGCTATCCGAGTGGCTGCAACGATGAAAGTCTCCATAAAGGTTCGGAAGTCATGCTTCTGGGTGTTGGCGACCTTGATTGCTGCCAGCTTGTCTTGTCGCACCTCCTTGCAGTGGACATGAACCGAGGACAGAGCCACATCAGCGCCACACCGAGCAGAAGACTTCTTCCACTCCTGCACTCGGTCAGGGATTCCGTTAAGTCAAGTCATCAGAGACTCGAGATCGTTCTGGAGCGTAGCCTCTGGCCAAAGTGTCGGGTCGATCCGTGACATGGCGACCTTCAGTCGAGCCAAGTAGTCCACGGCACCGTCAATGCGAGATTCCAGTCGGAGAAGATTCATGGCAGTTTCATCTTTCACGGGAGAGTTGATTGGATCCAAACCTGGTTCGATCCGCCCAGTCTCCTCTTCAAAGTTCTGGCAAAACTCTGCATTCACGATCCAAGGATAAGTCAATTTTCATACACTGAGTCGACACAAAAAAAACACCAGTCGGAACTAAATGTGCACCTTCAAGCTTGATGTACAACTTCTTGGCGAGGCTCCTCAAGTAGCTCTCCAGATCGTCCCTCCTGCGAGCGATGCCTTCCATCTTTTCGTTCAGGTTGAGGTTATCCTTCTTCCAACGTGTACACTCCCTGTTGGCTTCATTCAGAGCGGTCTTCAGCCTGGTATTCTCTTCTTCTAACTGGCCGACCGAAGTCAGCTTCTGTTCGGCCAGAGCGGTCCTGTCGTCAGCCTCTTTACGGGCAGCAGCCAAGTCCTGATCCTTCTTTGCCAGAGCTTCTCTTAGTTTTTCTGCAAAGAAATGATGATTGATTCGGAAATAGCAGAAGGGTACTCAAGCCTAAAATAACCAGTCGACAAAATCGTCTTACCTGCGGTGCCGACCTTTTGCAGCTCTGTCCTGGCCAGCTCCAAATCAAGGTTCAGTTGAATCTACTGCTTCTCCAAGTCAGCAAAGCGAGCTCCAAGATCGCAAGATTTTTGAAATCAAAGGGGAGAAGTTATCGTTACAGCAAAAAACAACAACAAAGGCAATAAATACTAAGACTACGGTCGACTGCCAGCAGTCCACCATAGTCTCAGGGGACTACACCCAGTGGGTGCACTTAGCGTGCCCCCACCGGTTCTGATCCCACTCGACCGGCCCGCCGAAGTCGAGTCCAAAAAAAGAGAGAAAGAAAGTAGAACTCAGACTACAGTCGACTGCCAGCAGTCCACCATAGTCTCGGGGACTACACCCAGTGGGTGCACTTAGCGTGCCCCCACCGGTTCTGATCCCACTCGACCGGACCGCTGAAGTCGAGTGGAAGAGACAAACTACCAGTTTGGTTTATACATTCGCCAAAATACAAAGACTACAGTCGACTGCCAGTAGTCCACCATAGTCTCCACTAGTCCAAAACTTCAATCGACGCACCCAGTGGGTGTACAGACGCAAAGATTTTCGGAAAGAATCTTCAGATAGCCGACTAACCTAAACGTTTCTCTGGAGAGCCGAGCTGGCATCATAGGCGGCTTGGCTAGCGTCCCGCACCATCTTCATCTTCTCCATCATAATGCCCGCCTGGCGTATGGCTTCCCTAGCAGCATTCACCTCATCCTCTGGGACATGATGGGTCGCAAAAACTGAAGGCGGGTCGACAGGGGCCTGAGCAGTCGAAGAAGAAGGCAAGGCACTCGACAGGGGCTCCGCGAAGGTAACAGAACCCCGATTGACGTCACCAGTGTCCTGAACGACTGGTTCTGCCCTCGGCGTCGACTGTAGCGCCTCACTTACAGGAGCTCGCCTACTCTTCCTCGTCAAAGACCTCTCGGGCTCTTCATCATCATCAGGGAGGTCAATAATGTTGGGAGATGTGCAAAGTTCAAATTGCCAAAATCACGTCACCCAATGATGCACGATGCAGTTGAATCGACCAAAGAAAGATAGTATGGCAGAAATCATACCCGGATTAGAAGTGACCGCATCCTCCATCACCTCATCATCATCCCTGTAAGCTGAGGTCTCGGAAGTGGCAGCGCTAACAATTCCAAAGTTCGTCCAGTTAAAAACAAGAAAAACAAACAGCGCGGAGCGTCGAGTGAATACAAGGAGAGACACTCACGCGGAGGCGACAGGGATATCGATCTTGATCTTCGGCAGCGCCTTCCGAGTCTTCGACTCTGCAACTTTGGGGTGCTTTGGCGCCTTCTCAGTCGGGGTTGGTGAAGAGACCCGAGGACGCTTCGAAGACTGACCAGCCTGAGCAGTTGCCTTGTCGCGGGCACTTGGCCGTTCTTGGTCAAGCTTGGATCGTCTATCTATGCGAGGAGGCGACTCGACTTCTTCCCCATCACTTGAGTCGTCACTTCCACCATCCCCTTCACCATCGAAAGTCCACTCGCCACTTTCGCCACCACTCGCCTCGCCTTCCAGAGCTTGCTCTTGCTCCCCGTTGGGCATCGAATACATTTCAATAATGGCCTGAAAGAAAGCAGGGAGAACAAAGTCAGTCGACGCAATACAGACAGCTGCGCGAGTGAATTCAGATTACAAGCAAAAACTCAGAATCAGACCTGCTCTGGTGCACGCGACTGGTCGAATGGGGGAACTCTCCTGGCTCCTCTGGGATTGTCCTTGTTCCCGGTAATGCTCGACAGCCACTTCTCCAGCGTGTCGTCATCGACCTCCTCCGGGTGGATCCGAGTGGAGTCTTCTAGACCCGAATACATCCACATCGGGTGGTTTCGGGCTTGGAGAGGCTGGATGCGCCGCTGAAGGAAGACCTCCAAGAGATCCATACCAGTGACCCCGTCACGAATGAGCTGGACCACTCGGTTGACCAACACCTTCACGCGCGCCTTCTCCTCTGGGAGCACCTTCCAAGGGGAGGGTTTTTCCACTCGGTCCATGGTAAAGGGAGGGAGGCCAGTCGATTGCCCTGGCGTCGACTGGTCTTTGCAGTAGAACCAGGTCGACTGCCATCCGCGAACTGAATCGGGAAGAATCATGGCCGGAAAGGAGCTTTTTCCCCTCGTCTGGATGCCAAGACCCCCACACATCTGGATCACTTGGGTCCTCTCGTCACTTGGATTAGCCTTTTTCACTGTCTGGGAGCGACAAGTGAAAATATGCTTGAAAAGACCCCAGTGAGGTCGACAACCCAAGAAGTTCTCACACAAGGAAATGAACGCGGCAAGATAAACGATTGAGTTGGGGGTAAAATGGTGGAGTTGAGACCCAAAGAAGTTCAGAAACCCTCGGAAGAAAGGATGAGGGGGCAAGGAAAACCCACGTTCGACGTGGGTGGCAAGAAGAACGCGCTCACCCTCCCGGGGTTGCGGCTCGGATTCCTTCCCCGGAAGCCACGCCGAGTCGTAGGGGATCAGCCCTCCCTCGGCCAGGTCGTCGAGGTCTTCTTGGGAGATCCTCGAGTGGATCCAGTTGCCCTGGATCCAACCCTTCGGCAGGCCAGTCCGCGAGGAAGATCCGCCCCGGCTCGTCGCCTTCCCCTTTGACCTCGCCGTCGCCTTCTTTGCCCACTCCAGAGCCGCTGTCTTATCCTTCACCATTGTCGCCAACGAGACGCGTGTGGCGCGGTGGCGCTGGAGCGAGAGCGAGCGCAGAGGAGAGGCGTGAGGAGGAGAAGAGATAATGGGGCACACTGTTCGGGAGACTCCGGTCCAACGCCTTATATGAGGCCGCTTCCGAGTGGCTGACAGGTAGGCCCAGATGGCTTTGTCAAATCTCGTATACAACCGCACGAGCGATACGTGGCGAAAAAGGTGGCGCGGGGATCGAGGCGGCTCCGCTCTATCTCGTCCGATTACTGCAGCCTCCCCCGTCCCACGCGCTTCCCAAAATTTGGATCCCACTAAATCCGCGGGCAGCAAATAACTTGTCAGACCAAAGATCTCCTCCACACCATCACTCGGAGCCTTACAAGTAAAGAAACTCACTCGGCGAAGAATTAAGAATGGATCAAGGCGACTGAAAAGGGAGTTGCTGTCATCACTCAGGTCCGTTGATCCGAAACAAGATATGCTCACGGCATAGAAAACGAGTCGGAGAAGTCCTCAACTCATTCCCCACTCAAACCTCGATCCATTCAGGGGGCTAATGATGAAGCTATGTACCTAGGGTAGGGTCACGGACCTGTCCTAACTGCCCTATCCAAGGACACCTCTATAATAAATCACCTTTCAATCGACTTGGAGGTGTTCCACTCGACAGACTCGAAGACATTCGACCAAGAAGCAATTACTCGACCAAGATCCAACCACTCGACGGCCAGGAGACCTAAAGTTACTCCGCACGCTAACGGTCGGTCATTAAGTAGCTTTTATGGTCATCATAGCACTTTATTACTAGCGTTATCAGTAACGCCCTACCTTAATGTACATTGAACCCTTCGTAACGTGGGCTGGCCGGGGTCCTAGCGCACTCTATATAAGCCACCCCCTCCTCCGAGACAAGGGTTCACACCTCTGTAACTCATACACACATAATCCAGTCGACCGCCTCTGGGCTCCGAGACGTAGGGCTTTTACTTCTTCCGAGAAGGGCCTGAACTCATAAACCTTGCATCCTTACAACCTCTCCATAGCTAAGACCTCGCCTCTCCATACTTACCCCCCTACATTACTGTCAGACTTAGAACCACGACAAGCGCCGCCAGCAGCAGCGCTTGGCGTCCATCAACGGCACGCCGATGGTTGGCGGCCGGCAGAACAGCGAGGGGCGCCACCTGTGGTGGGGCGTCCCCGGCCGCACACTCGAGGGCGTGCTGACGTACCTCAAGGGCGGCAACGACCCGCCGTTGGCGGCCGCCCCGGCGCAGCACCGACGCGCCGGGCCATGGGCGCCAAGGAAGTTCGGGTCCTCCTCCTCTTCTTCCTCTTCCCTATCTTCATCGCACTCCTCCGGCACTCCGGCCCTGCTCGGCGTCAAGTCCGAGCCCGCGGCGGAGACGCCGCTCGGCCGGCGCACTCGCAGCACCGGCATCGTCATCAACGAGGGCGGCCGGCGCGCCTACTCGTCGGCTCCTCCTCCGCGCTTCGTCAAGCCAAAGACGGAGCCAGGGCTCGCGCCGGTGAAGAAGGAGCCGGCCGCGCCGGTGACGAAGGAGCTCGACGACGATGACGCGGCTGGGCGCGCAGGGACTCCATAGCGATGGAGAAGGAGCGCCTGGAGAAGGCGAAGGAGCGCCAGTGCGCCGCCCTGCTTCGCTTCGCGGAGCGTCGACGCGGCCGCGACGAAGGCGGAGTCGTTGTCATCTGCGACAGCGACGACGACGACGATGCGCCGCCACCAGTCCGCCATGGCGACGCCGGGCAGGGGTCCAGCAGGGGCGTCCGCGTCAAGGAGGAGAAGGCCGACGGCGGCGACTTCAGTCAGTTTTTCCTTTAAATTAGTTTACGTATATGTGCTATGTAATGAAAATCCGCGAAGTTCGCCGAAATGTGCCCAAAT
Source organism: Triticum urartu (assembly GCF_056163025.1). Lineage (NCBI taxonomy): Eukaryota > Viridiplantae > Streptophyta > Magnoliopsida > Poales > Poaceae > Triticum > Triticum urartu. The sequence goes on from NC_141874.1 coordinate 717,031,773, forward strand.
TTATCATTTTTGGCCGAATTTTATCGTGTTTAAGCCGAACTTCGCCGAACTTTTTTTATTTTAAAACATGCCTGGGGCGGCCCTGGAGCCGGCGGCTAGGGTCTAACTCGCCCCCAGGCCCAATTTTTATACCGGCTCACCCCCAGACGGCGATTTTAGGCACCCCTGGGAGATGCCCTTAGTTCGCTGAGTTTATCTGAGTTCCGCCGAAACGATCGATAGAATCGATCAGCTAGCTCACGTACATATGCGAGGTACGTACGGGCTAGATCACGTACGGCTGGAAATCCATCCAGCTGCCTGTGTGTGTGCTAGCTTTGCACTACGCGCGTGCCTGATCGCCGCTGCTTCCCGCCCGCTTAGCCCGCTCATGCGCTGCAGCTTCCCGCGTCACTTGCCGCCCGCCGCATCGCCCGCAAGCAGCTGCTGCCACGCCTGCGTAGCCGCATCAGTTTCCTCCGCCTGCTGTCTCGATCCCGCACGCCAGCCGCGTGCCCACACCAGCAATGGCATCCACCGGCCCGTCTGTCGCTGCCTCTGTCGTCTTGCAGCCGGCGCCCTACGGCGCGGCCCCCCCACTGCCGGCGTTCTCCGGTTAGTCCATTGTCGCCGCACCGTCGGTGTCGACTCTGCTTGTCGACCCCTTGCTGTCGCGTGGGGTGTTCGACGCGCCTATTCCCATGTACGGGTATCCTACGTATGGGGCATACGGGGCTCCCGGGTACTGGTGGGGGTCGTCCGCCGGCCAACACTCGCCCGCTGGGCCGCAGCCAGATGGCGCCTAGCACCTGCAGCATCTGTCAGCGGGCCAGTAGATTTTTTCGGCGGGCCATTCAGCCTACCTGGCACCGCAGTCGCAGCCAAGGCTGCTTCCCATATCGCCTGGAGAGTACCCACCGCCACTGCCGAGCGGTGGCTACAGCCTCCCCATGGCGTCTCCGTCCCCCTCGTCGGCTCTGCCGTCGGTGCCCTGGGACCCGGTGCTCCTTCCCGCACTGCATGCCGCTCCTACGCCGAACAACTACGCCGGAGGTTATGATTGGTACATGGACACCGGGGCTACGGCTCACATGTTTGCTCATCCTGACAATCTTGCCTCCTTCACTCCCGTCACCACCGACCGTCGCATCATTGTCGGTGATGGTTCCACACTCCCTATCACACATGTCGGGCACACTTCTTTTCCTTCTAATTCCATGGCTATTACTTTGTCTAACATACTTGTGTCACCTCATCTTATTAAAAATCTTGTTTCCGTTCATTATTTAACTCGTGAAAATCCTGTTATTGCTGAATTTGACGAGCTTGGGTTTTGTGTCAAGGACGCTCACATCAAGATGGTACTTCACCGATGTGACAGCCTCAACGAGCTCTATTCGGTGCATTCGTCGTCCAACTCCATCACCGCACCGGTTGCTCTCTCCGCCGGCGTCGATCTCTGGCACGCTCGTTTGGGTCATCCCAACCCCGTCACACTTCGTCATATTTTTAGGAGTTTCAGTTTCAGTTGCCATAAGATAGAGGATCACACCTGTCATGCCTGTCGTGTCGGCACACATGTTCGCCTCCCGTTTAATAACTCCACCACCATCGCTTCTTTTCCTTTTCAGTTGATTCATAGCGATGTGTGGACCTCTTCGATTCCTAGTAATTCGGGCTATTTATATTATCTGGTTATCCTTAATGATTATTGTCATTATGTGTGGACTTTTTCTTTGCGCAGAAAGTCGGATGCACTCTCCACTTTGACGACTTTTTACTCCTATGTCAGCATGCAGTTTGGGCGTTCCATCCTTGCTCTTCAGACTGACAATGGAAAAGGGTTCGACAACCTTGCTTTCCGCACTTTTCTGTCGCATCACGGCACAGTTTTTCGTCTCACATGCCCGTATACTTCACAGCAGAACGATCGAGCCGAACGCGTCCTTCGCACTCTGAACGACTGCGTTCGCACGCTCCTGTTTCATGCTAACGTGTCGCCTCGTTTCTGGCCGGACGCACTCGCCACTGCATCACTTCTCCTTAACATTAGACCTTGCCGCCCACGGTGGAACTAAGCACCTCACCATCTTCTCTTTGGTACCCCCCGTCTTATGATGGCTTGCGTATTTTTGGGTGCCTTTGCTATCCCAGCACTGCCGACACTGCTTCTCACAAGCTTGCACCTCGATCTGTGGCTTGCATCTTCATCAGGTACCCCTCCAACTCCAAGGGATATCGGTGCTACGATCCCATCTCCCACCGTGTGTTCACTTCCCGGCACGTTTACTTTGATGAGCATGTGTTTCCGTTTCACCAGGTACCCCCGGCTGCTCCTCCCGCCACTGGTGATGCGGGCTCCTCGATGCCTCTCCCAGGGCGCTCGCGCGCCTCTCTTGGCCCGGCCGTCTGGCTTTGAGGCACGCTCTCCGCATGTGACGCCTCCTACAGCCGCGGCGCTGGCGCCCCCAGCGCCCCCGACGTTGGCGCCCGCGGCCCCCGCGGTGCCCCCGGCACCCCCGACGTTGGCGCCCGCGGCGCCCTCGGTGCCCCCGGTGCCCGCGGCCCCCCCGGCGCCTCCGGTGCCCGCGGCCCCCTCGGCGCCTGTGGCCGGTCCGGTCACCCGCGCCCGTACGGGCGTTTTTCGCCCGAGCTCGCGCTATGCCTCGGATGACTACGTCCATGCGGCGTCCACCTTTGAGCCGTCGCCGTTGCCGTCCTCCATTCGAGCCGCTCTTCGTGACCCGCTCTGGATGGCTGCGATGCAATAGGAGTTTGACGCCCTGTTGCGCAACCGGAAGTGGCAGCTTGTTCCCCGTCCCCGGCACGCCACGTGATTACCGGGAAGTGGGACTTTAAACACAAGCTCCGTCCTGATGGTACCCTGGATCGCCACAAAGCGCGCTGGGTCGTTTGTGGCTTCCGACAACGTGCTGGCATCGACTTCACCGACACCTTCGCTCCAGTCGTCAAACCCGACACGATACGCACGGTTCTCCACCTTGCGGTCTCCCGTGCTTGGCCTGTGCACCAGATGGATGTCTCCAACGCCTTCCTCCATGGTCACCTCGAGGAGCAGGTCTTCTGCCAGCAGCCCACTGGGTTTGTTGACCCGACGCTTCCCGACCACGTGTGCCTGCTTTCGTGGTCCTTGTACGGACTCAAGCAGGCTCCGCACGCTTGGTACCAGCGCATCGCGGCGTTTCTCCACCAGCTTGGGTTCCGCTCTACCCGCTCGGACGCCTCGCTCTTTGTCTATCATCAGGGCTCTGACATGGCCTACTTGCTGCTCTATGTCGACGACATCATCCTGACGGCATGTACAGTTGATCTCCTCAGTCAGCTCACGGCTCGTCTTCGCGCCGAGTTCACCATCAAGGACTTGGGTCCTTTGCACTACTTCCTCGGTGTCGAGGTGGTGCGCCGTCCGGATGGCTTCTTCCTTCATCAGCGGAAGTACGCTCATGAGCTCCTCGAGCGCGCCGGCATGCTTAACTGCAAGCCCGCCGCCACACCTGTTGATACGAAGGCCAAGCTTTCTGCCACGGATGGTTCTTCTGCTTCGGATGCTGCTTTCTATCGGTCCATCGTTGGTGCTCTCCAGTACCTCACTCTGACTCGACCGGAGATCCAGTATGCCGTGCAGCAGGTGTGTCTTCATATGCATGCTCCTCGCGATGTTCATTGGGCTGCCGTCAAGCGGATTCTCCGCTATATCTGTGGCACTATGGATCTTGGCGTCATGCTTCACGCCTCCGCCGACACCGCCTTCACCGCCTACTCCGATGCAGACTGGGCGGACTGCCCTGACACTCGTCGCTCCACTTCGGGCTATTGTGTCTACCTTGGACTCTCACTCATCTCGTGGTCGTCCAAGCGGCAGCCTACGGTCTCTCGTTCCAGTGCTGAGGCTGAGTATCGTGCGGTGGCCAATGCCGTCGCCGAGTGTTCGTGGCTTCGCCAGCTGCTTCAGGAGCTCTCTTGCCCTGTTGACCGTGCCACGGTGGTCTACTGCGATAACGTCTCGGCGGTCTACCTCTCCGCTAACCCGGTGCATCATCGACGGACCAAGCATATTGAGTTGGATATTCACTTTGTTCGGGAACAGATGGCCCTTGGTCATATTCGTGTTTTACACGTTCCTACTTCCCAACAATTTGCAAATATCATGACCAAGGGCTTGCCTACAGCGTCATTTGAGGAGTTCCGGTCCAGTCTTTGCGTCAGCCGCGATGCCGCTTCGACTGCGGGGGGGGGGGGGGGGGGGGGGTTGAGTATATATGTTATGTGCATATTGTGTATTGGGCCCGCCTCCTAGTTCCTTGTATAGTTGAGGTCCGTGGCCCATCTTTGTACATAATATATACGTGCCTATGCACGAGAGCAATACATCGTGCAATCATATCTCATACACAATGATCCATATAATGCGTTATTGGTACACTAAATAGTGGTATAGATATTCTACGACTAGTTCATAGCTAGCGCAGGCCCAGTCCCTGTCTTGCTTGCTTTGTTTCTGTCAGACTTCAAAGGTTCTGCAGCCTGCTGTTGTTCTTCACGCTGATGATCCGGTTAAGAATGGCGGCCAGCCTGACGCCTCCCTGGGCAATGCTGAAGCCTGAAATGAAATAGCTTACACACAGACTTAAAGTAAGGTTGAGCTTGATGGCGTCGATCATGGTGCGTAGGTCATCCTTGTAGAACTTGCTGATGGCCGTCTGGATGACCTTGTCATCCCACACCTGAAAGCCATATTGCGTTAGACAGAGGAACGACCAGAGAAGATCAGCGCCACGTACCAATTATTGTTGTATCATACGGTGGTGTTGGCGAAGCCGGCGGCGGTCAGGGAGATCCGGTGCGGCGATCTTCAACATCATACTCAGACTTGTCCTGCAGCAACATGGGTGATTTTTTCCCTCAAGTTTACTTTAGGGAGTCTTCATGTCTGGTTTGGGGGCGGCGAGGCGGCAACATTGTCCCAGTGTAGGAATAATGTTCTCCTGTTCTTTTTCTGCTCCGCCGGTGTGCTTATGACCGGCGAAGGGCGCGCGGAGCCGTGTCTCCCATGGGTCTTCTGGGATCTAGTCGGTTTAGGTTTCTAATGGATCTGCTTGGATTCGATCGGCTTTCGTGGTCTTCGGAGTTTCTACAAGCCTTTTTTTTGCGTTTCCTTCTCTGGGGCAGCAATTTGGTTCGCAGAATCACGCCCCCCCCCCCTCCGGCATTTCTTGATCTGCATCGACGACTTTTCGGCCATTGCTTCTACGAGCTCATAGGTTTACTAAAATTTACTCGGCCAAGGCGGAGGCCAAAAGCGGGACTGAGCTATGCTCACGGCGTCTCGCTGGAGATGCAAGAGGAAGAAGACTTCGACGCTCCCAAGAATTTCATTGTATTTTAGTCTTTTTGTATAAGTGTGTTTGCAAGAATTTGTGATACTTAATATATGTCCTTCGACCTTTCCACATGAAAAACAACCAGTTGACCCTCTCCACACAACATCATGCATGCGTCCTCATGCTCGTCATACTCCCTCCGTCCGTGAATAAGTGTACTTCTACCATTTGTCCTAAGTCAAACTTTTATAATTTTGACTAACCTTTTAGAAAAGAGTAATAATATATATGACATCAAATTGGTAATTTAGGAAAATACATTTCAAAACGTATCTAGTGATACTAATTTAGTGCCATAAATGCTGCTACTTTTTCATATAAAGTTGCTCAAAGTTTTAAAACTTTGACTTAGGACAAAAACTAGATGTACACTTATTCACAGACGGAGGGAGTAGACATCAGCGTCCTGTCATATTGCCACTCCCTCCATCCAAATATATACGGAGTAATGTGTTTTCCACCAACTAAAACTTTTTTAAAATTGCACTTTTTTCGGAATCGAATTAGACACAGAAAGTCCTCAAGCAACTTATAAGTTATAACTAGCAAAGCCGATACAATGACTTTGAGAAAAACATTCGCTTGGATAATCTCTAAAGTGCCCAACATATGACTATTCTGCCCTCTCTAAACAAGACCATTGGCTTTTGGGCAATGGAGTTGAGAAGTCATGTCTTTTTGTTGGATCATCATAATATGTGCTCTTCTAGATGTCGATGTAGTAGTAGTAGTAGCAGCAGCAGCAGTAGTAGCAGTAGCAGTAGTAGTAGTAGATGTCAATGTGATTAACCTTTTAGTTTAAACTTTGTTGGAGACATCAACTGGGTAACGATGGATGCAGCTAGCCCAGGGTCCATCTGCACCAGAAGATGGTTGTATACACATCCACCCAACGGTGTTGCATTCGTACCCTGCACCGAACCCAATCATCCACACCCTATTGCCTTTCTTCATCCGGCCTTTAGCTTCGATGTATGCCAACTCATACCACACCGATGCACTCAACTGGTTTCCAAATCGATGTAGCGTCATTCGTGATGCCTCAACGTGCTTGTCTGATAGATCGAGGCCATGTTGTACTGAGGTGATAACCGCTGGTCCACCAACATGGATGCAGAAATGCTCAAATGCAAGACAAAAATTGGGGATGTATTGTCTCGCCCTCCTTGAGCTGAGCACCTTTTTCACCATGCGATAGAGCAAAACTCTGAGAAGCTCTGACCCCGGTAGGACAAGAGGTCCGGTTACCATGATATTTGCCTTCAGCGCTTCTTCAGCGACACCCATAATGTCTTTAGAGAGAGCAGTCCCAAAGTTTCCCTTCTCATCTTCCTCTTGATAAACACACCGGTAGGCAGCATCATTTGCTGCAGTGATTGTCCGGGCCAAATGCTCAAGCCGAAATCGAGCCTTGGACCTAGAAGTCGACAAGAGCTTGGCGGCACCGCCCATACGAAACAATATGTTAGACAACTGCATGGAACGCATATTTCCTGCATAGTATACTGGTCCAATGATCTCGGTAGATACCACCAATGCATATGATCCCCAAGGCATGACCTGCAGCATGTTGCTCGCAATCCCCACCGCAGTCACTGACGCAGTACACGCCATCCCTGAAAGGTTCATGAGGCGGATATCACCTCGCAACTTGTATCTGTTCACAATCATGTTAGCGTTGGATGGTACAGGGCAAAATCCACTGCAATTGGTGATAAGAACACGGATCGCATCACGGTTGATACATGTCTTGGCAAAAAGTTCATCAATCATTGGGAACACGATCAACTCTGCCTCCGCACGTGCTTCATCAAGCCCACAATTCCGCTCTATATAGGAAAGTATAGGTGGTACATATGTCTGGTCGCTCAAGCCTGAGCGCTCCAGAATAGTAGCTATAAAGTTGGTAGTAGAATCATCTAGCAAAGGCGAGAGATGTGCATGCTCAAGCAAGGTTGCCTTTGGGTATCTAAACTTGGAGCTTGCCACAAAGCAAACATAGTCAAGGAGGTATACAGTTCTAGGACGGAGTGCAAGGTAGAATGTTGCTGTGACGATGAAAAGAACGACGACGAGGAATAGGTGGATGGGACATATAGCACTGTACTGAGGCACAATCTGGTGAGCAGAGACAGCCCCTTGTGTAATCTTTGTGAGAACGACACCTGCGAGTGTAGTTGCAATGGCCATTCGCAGGATGAGGGTGTTGGCAGCACGATGGTATAGCAATCTTAAGTGTTTAAGACGAGAACTCATGTTGTTGGGTAATGTGGTGTACGTCGTGTGCATATGTCGATGAGGATAGCAACCAAGGCCAGTAACAATGGGATATTTATACAAGGGCCTTGAATATGTTTGAACGTTTCTTTACACTGAGAATCTTATGCTAGAAATACGTAACATCACATCTAGTTCAAATAAATTTCTAGCAGTCCTTGAGCAATGATCATACATCTGAGACCCTACAGCCCTACTTCTCAACCATATTTCGTACTTGCATATTTTTCATGTTGCACACTAGTGTGTAACCCATGTTTTTCGCACTGCACAACAGGAACACTCTCATTAAAAAAGATTATTAAGAAGACATTATAACACATATATTGAAAAGGATTATAAATGAACCAGCCAACTAATTTGGTATATCTATTTTTCTTGCACTTTCTGTACTTTTGCTTCTGTTTTTCTTTTTCATAAAACACATTTTTTAACGATAGATGGCAGCTTTGTGCTTGCGGGAAAAAGAATGAAAGGAAATATATTTTCTCACATTTGCTATAGTGCATAAAACTACTTTGTTTTTTAGTGGACTGCTTTATTTCTTGAAAAGTGGTAGGTTGGGTCGGATCATGCATGGGCCGGGATGCATACGTGTGACCTATTTGTTTGTCGGAAAATAAAATAAAATCTATTTTCTCACATTTGCTATACCGAAAAAGGCTTCCGCCCCGTTATATATATAAAACACCAACCACTCATTACAACCACCAACACAACAAAGAAAAAGAAAATCGACATGGATACAAAATACTCCCTCCGTCCCATAATATAGCTCTTATATTATGAGACGGAGGGAGTACTAGGGAACAGCTAACAAGGTTCGAAGGGCCCAACAAATTAGGACACTTGAGCCAACTAACATGCTTGGCCAAGAAAGTTTTATGATTTTTATCTTACTTTACGACTAGTTCGTAGCTAGCGCAGGCGAGTCCCTGTATTGCTTGCTTTGTTTCTTTCAGACTTCAAAGGCTCTACAGCCTGCTGTTGTTCTTCCCACTGAAGATCTGGTTGAGGATGGCCGCCAGCCTCACGCCTCCCTGGGCAATCCTCTTCTCAACAACCGGCATCGCCGAGAAGAAATATTCATCTGCATACATTGTATACATGCAGTTTAATCCGAAGAGGATCATAAGTAATCACACACAGGGACGGATTCAAGGGGGCGAGAACCCCCCCCCCCCCCCCCCCCCCAAACGATCGAGTCGTACCTCGTGAGCGATTAATAAGAGAAAGATGTTCCTACAAGGCTCCTTAGAGATCAGTGATTCTGGGCCGTTGGATCGGTTCCCTTGATGCGTTTTCGTCCGTTGGATCGAGAGGTGGGAGGATCTGGGCCGTCGGATTTAGAAGAAATACTGCTGGAATGAATAGTAATGGCAACAGAATGTAAATACCATGCCCCCATCAGGGCATTTTGGTCATTTCGCGTGGTGGGGGTATAAAAGGGCCGGCTCCCCAACCCTAGCCTCCTCCTTTCCCCGCACTCGCGCCCCCTCCCTCGCCCGCCCCGCCCCGCTCGCCCGCCTTTCCCCGCCCCACCGCCTCGCCCACCCCGCCCCGCCGTCCCGCCTCGCCCGCCCCGCTCGCAGTCTTCTCTCCCCTTCCCAGCCGCTCGCCCCGCCGCATCGCCGCCGCCTCCTCCTGCAGTCGCTCGTCCCTCCTCCTCCACCCAACCCCTAACCCTAGCAGCTCCCGCCGCCGCCTCCGCCGTCTACTTCCCCGGCGTCGTCACGGTCGTCCTCGCCTGCACACGGCAAGAGGAGCGCCCCCACCCTCTCCTCTCCTCCTCCCCTCATCACGAGCCAGGATAGGGAGGGCCACCGTGGCCGGGCAGGTCAGGCGGCGCGTCCAGATCACCGAGGAGCCGCCCGCAAGGTCGGCCATGGCGCAACCGAGCAGAGCAAGTGAGGAGGGAGACGCTGGTTCCTCTTTCCCGCTGTTTATATAGGTCTGTATATCGTGATTCGTAGGGATCAGGTTAGGTTTGTTAATTTTAGCCTCGACATGGTCCGGTTGCTGCGGATTGGCCCAGTGGATTTGATCTCCCCCGAATCTTTTTGCATTTGGATCCTTTTGCATCTCCTATTCCTCTTTTGGTTTCTTCTTCTTGCCTCTGCCTTTCCTTTGGATGTTTCTTGGGCTATTTTGGCTGCTTGCTGGGCGTTTATTTTCTTCTCTTGCTTCTTTCATTTTTGTGTGCTTCCTCTTCACCTGATTGACATTGTATTGTTTATGTGCTGGCTAATTTGTTTTGCAGGTACTACGCTTGTCGTGGATTGCTGCCTCACGTGTACGCAGAGCACATCTTGGGTGTTTAGGTAGCTACTTACCCCCTAATTTATTTTTCTTATTAGGTTTGATGCGTGTATGGCTCCCTAATAAGCAGTTCTCTTTGGTGCATCATGTTCTTCCGGTTGCTTGATTGATTAGAGAGTCATGCCATATTTATTTATGAGAGGAAGTGCTTGATAGATAGGGATTTAGTAGAAGAAACTGCTATATGGGGATGACCGTTGTATGTTTATTAAAGAAATTTTTTATGCAGGCCTCAGGCTTTCTTGGGTTTATTAAGTGAAAGAGTTAGATTAGCCAGCCAGTTATCTTTCGGTTTGCACATAAATCCTTCATCTTTAGTACCTGAGCTCAGCCGTCTTGTGAATCTTTAGTACCTGTATGTGCTCCTGCGATGAATTCATCGTTTCTGTTATTTGAATAGAACAAAATGGTTTGATTTTCTCAATATGAACTTGATTTGCAGGGAGTTGTACAGGAACAACCTCAATGGCGAGATCCCAAAAGAATTGGGCAAACGGAAGAAATTGATCGGTTTGGATTTGTATGGCGATAATCACCGGAAGAATCCCCAAGTCACTTTCCAAGCTCAGCTCACTAATATTGATGTATGTATTATCCTCTGATTGCAGTTAATTCCTCCACAGTACAAATGCCCACTCTGAAAAAACTAGAGTACTAATTGATGGCATCTTTAGTCCAAGTGATGTACCCAAAATGGCTGGGTAGTCGTGCCCATAATTCGGATCATACTGAAATGCAATTTAAAAAGTTTGTTAAAAGGATGTAGATTCATGCACCTCCGGGAAGAGGACGACCCGCGGTGAGCAGCATCTGATCCGCCGTGCGAAGTTAGCTAGCGGTCAGCGCCCTCTCCACTTCCCCCACCCCCCTCTCTCTCACAGTCTCGCATGGATTTACGAGGTCATTCCCTCAAGATTTGATATTTTGATCTGTTCATTTGCAGGGGGTCGGGTCCCAAGGGGTAGAGATGCAGTTCTCTAGAGCTACTGGGAAGAAGAAGGTATGTAAGCTCTTGCTCTTCTATGTTAATTTAGCAAACGAAGAAAATAGGAAGAGTATCTGCATATCTATTTTGGTGCTCTCAGTCTCATTTCATGATTTATCCTGTAGCTAAGTCTATTTCATGTGCATATCCTGTGAATCACCTGCTAGCTGTTGATTTACTCTTTGTTGTGAGTTTGTTAGAAAAAAAATACTTTCTTATCTTGGTTCTGATTGTGCACCTTTTTGGCTTAGAAAAAAGAGCAATTTCTTGAGCATGAGCAACTGATCCCCAGGCTGCAGGTACTGATTTCGTCTCGACTCGGTGCAACTACTCCACGATTGATTCAATCCAATTTTCTGAGCCCAGACCAAAATATTTGTTGAACAACTTGCCTCAAGTATATTGGGACCCTTTGTGATCTATATTAGGTGAGAAAATCATGCTCAGTAATATAATTTTCTGCAATAGGACTATGGCTTGATAATACGATATACATGATATTATCCATGTCCTATGACAGTTTAAATTTGGTAGTATTCCGCTAGGATTGGAAATACTCTCTTGGTAATTAATATTAATATTTGTGTGGTGTGATTGACTGACTATGCAAAAGAATCTTGAGTATGATTCATATAGTGTGGGGTTTTAATTATACTTAATGCTTAGGCCTTTTGCTTGAACATATTGTTACTTTTGACTAACAACAAGTTCATAAATTGTTGCTCTATAGTGATAGTACTCTTAGATTATTTCATTCTTATTGGTTTGGATGCTGAAATATCTCTCTGACCCTATATGAAAATATTGGTTTGTGTAAATAATGCACATCACATAGTTTTTCTGTTGGTAAGTAATTCTTAGATTGTTTGCTATGATACCAGAATCTTCAGGTGATAACATGAATGATGCTGAAATATCTCTCTGTGACTTGCTTGCTTCGATTCTATCCATTTGCTCCTGTGCAGCACGCTAGCTCGCCGCGGTTCATCAGGGAGCAAAGCGCCCCGGCCATCTCTCTCTCTCTCTGATGTCAACCTCGGTTGCCTTTTATTTTCAGATCTGCAATGGGCTGAAGAACGAGGCAGTCCTTGGAAGCAGCACGTACATGTGATGCCCCTCTCACTCTGGTTCTAAGGTTGCTTCTCACCATATTCCATTCCTCTCACATTTTTTCTTTCTTTTCTGGGCTTTTACTATCATGTGTGTGCTATGCTTCTGACAAAATATCTAATTCTGATGTTTATCATGTCTATGTAAGCATTATGTTCTCCTTTGTTTAATTTCATTATTGCTATGCAAAGAGAAATCAAGGATTACTTCTCTTGGTACATATGCAGTGTATTTTTGTTTCGGGTAGTAACAGTTCAGTTAGAGGTGAGATGCATCGACATAGATGGTTGAAGGCTATACATTAGTTGGATATATAGATTGAGCAATACACATGTTGCACCATCGCTGAATTAGGAGAAGAGTAAATGGTGCATTTGGTTTTGAGTTATTCTTGGTTTTTTAGTTGTGGATTACTGTTAAGAATGATTGCCCTTATTAATAAGGATTTAAATGTGTTGTTCCAGATCCACATGGGTTGGTTTTGAGTTATTTGTTTGGGTTAGAAAATTGTCAAAGCATGCATCTATTAACATTTAGAGAAAACTTTGCATGTGTTTATTCTGGGTTGTAGTTTTACCATAGTATCCTAGGAGATGATATGCCTTCAGTGTCTAGTTAGTACATGTCTCTCCTTTTCTTTTCTTGATACAATGTTAGATCCATGATAGTACTCTTTTTAGGTGGATTTGCTTTGTATTAAACCCTAAGAATAGTTAGTAATAGTTGTGCTTTTGCTTGTGTCATCTATAACGATGCCTATCTGTGTGGATGATGTCCTTCTTCTGGGGTGCATGGATAACGAGGCTTCCTACTGCCAGCATGTTTATATGTATATTATGATCATGCTATCTCTGCTTGTGTTAAAGGAGCCCTTAATGATACTTAGCTCTAAATTTTATATACTACTTGCTCTTCAATAACTGTATATACTATGAACGGTCTGGTCTTGTTTTGTTCATAGCTTGCTTCACGATAGAGTTGAATTATTTCTGAAAAAGGTTATTCCATGTAACACCTTGTGTTTCCCATTCTGCATTATTTATCTCTTGTTTCTGATGAGTATTCTGTCTTCTAATCTTTTCTCCGGAGGCTATCTAATATTTGATGATTGCTATTTCTACAGATGGAGTTCAATCTTGTGTCCCTGCTTCAGGGAAATACCATTTGGCGTATCCGTGTGTATGTCTCACGACTATGGCAGCACCGTGGTGGGACTGATAATGAACCCATTACGGATACATACCGCCAGGGTACAATCATCCTATCGTCTATATGATTGTTGCCTAGACAGTTCTTTAATTCCTGTTCTCACAAATGCTTACACAATAGTTCTTCGACTGTCAGGGTAACCACATATACGCTGAGGTGCTAGAAATAATATCAACAGCTTCATGGAATGTATTGAAGAAGGTGATGTCATCATGACTCCAGCAACTCCACTTACGCATCCAGCAATCTTGCAGGGAATAGTTCTAAACCATCGGCTTCAGTTGGCATGTTACCTGAGGTAAATTCAGTTTCCTCTTTGCCTATGCTCTATAGACTTGGTCGCCATGCCTCTGTGATCACATTACTTCCCATTTTCAGGGTCGTACTTCCCATTACAGGCCGGCGAGATGGCAGATTCGGTTAGTGAGAAGATCGTCCAAAAGAACATCGTCGAGAAAGACGAGCTGATGCAAAGAGGTGATTACTGTTATTCTGCCAGTCGGCATCGCTTCCACTGAAAATGGGAGGTAAATTCAGTTTCCTCTTTGCCTATGCTCTATAGACTTGGTCGCCATGCCTCTGTGATCACATTACTTCCCATTTTCAGGGTCGTACTTCCCATTACAGGCCGGCGAGATGGCAGATTCGGTTAGTGAGAAGATCGTCCAAAAGAACATCGTCGAGAAAGACGAGCTGATGCAAAGAGGTGATTACTGTTATTCTGCCAGTCGGCATCGCTTCCACTGAAAATGTACCCATGTTTGTTGCCTGATATGATTTTCCCCCTTGTGCCCATGGTTTTCAGGTTTGAACCATTTGTTCCTGTTATTGCCCCAGTGAGTGCGGGCAAGAAAGGCAGGAAGAAGTGATCCCTTCTGTTAGGTATTTATCTTATCTGTTTAACTTGCTTTGATGTGCATGTTACCATTTCCTTGCTTTCTTGTGTACATATTGTTCTACTTCATTTGTCCTCTGTTATCATTTTACCTTGTATCAAATCATGGAGTGCTTTGGGCCCTCGCATGATGTGCACCATCCTTTGGAGTGCTTAGGGCCCTTGCATGTACTTGCAAGTAGATTTGACTTTATTGCCTTGACTTGATACAATGGTACTATAGATTTGACTCAGGCAATAAATTTGTGGCATTCGGAAACAGTGTGCAGTACAATTGTATCAAATCTATTGGCATTTGTTATTATGCTTATTGATATATCTCCTCCCTCCCTGGACTATTATTGCAGCTTCTCGTGGCCAGGGTCGCAATGTACGTGGAGGTGTTCAATAGAGGGGACATTTTGCCGCCCTACAGCATCAGGAAGAGGAACAGCAGGACCGGGCTGCGCTTCACCTATAACGATGGCATCTGCATGAACTCAGTTAACCTGAACTCCATAACTGAAGCTATGTTTATTCTGGTATATAATCTGTCTTGCTCATAATTTTCTGTTGCTAGAAGTTAGCTTCTCTATACAGTCTGATATCGCTAATCTCAAATGAATCTTTATTTATTATTTGTTTTAGTTAGTGCACCAATTTTCTTTTGCTGTGCAGTGCCTTTGAAGATGTATAGTGGTGGTGCAGACGAACTGATCTTCCTGTTCGTACTCCTACATTGCATATCTGAATTTGGCCAAGAATGGACCCCAATGCTTCTATTGCCTCAGAGGCATGCTGACCTGCTCTGCCTCCCCCTAATTTCTATCTTACACTCCTTTATGCCCTTCTGCTTCTTGATTTGATGTGCCCTGCTATCATGCTTCTTGGGTCAAGTTACTTAGTTTTTGGAGCTCTTGCTTTGTTTACCTCTTTGTTATGTTCTATGTCTTCCAGATATATTGGTTAAAACCCATCAGATTGTTGCTCTTGATTTGAAATTCAGTTGATATGAAGCAAATAAAAGGCATGCAGTGCTTTACGATTTGAGCCGCCGCCCCTCCGGCCTGCCCGCCGGCGGCACACTGCTCTTCCGGCCGCCCCTGAGCCCACGCGGCTCGCGGGATCATGCGCAGCCCCAGAGCAGCACACAGCTCACTGGTCCGATTCGTGCCACCCACGCCAACCTGAGATCCGCCTCTGCAGGTATGAACTCCCCTCCAATGTCCTCTTCTCCATCCATTATTTCTCTATTTTGTTCAACTTGTTAGCCAAGGGGTTCAGATTCTTGCCATGATTGATTGTTAGTCTTTGTACATGAATGAATTAAGATGTGATGTGAGACGAGAGCTAGCAACAGATGTGCTTGTTCTACATATAGGTGCACTTCTTTAGTTGATGCCTGTTACAATATTGAAACCATGTTACTCTTTACTGCACTAGGACGTGATGGCCAGATCGTCGCGAGCCCCTACCCTGACCCCAAGGTTGCTGGCAGCATCAACCCCGACGGCGAGGTCACCGTCACCCCCAACCTTGACGCCCAGGTCAGCAGAAGGTACATTTGATTGCTGGTACATTTGTTGTCTGAAGGCCCAAAGTTTTTAAATCTAACTTTAACCAAAGCCTTGTGATTTATCCAACTGAAGATCCAAAGCTTGTAGTTGAAATGATAGTTAGGTGGTACAAGGACCGGCATCATGTGTACCTCATTCATGTGGATACTAAAATGTGCTCTCATCCGCTATTTTGCTAGGACTTCTTTGTTCTCTTTCTTAATGCAGTCGTTGATAAGATAATTTTTATAATGTTGTAAGCCCGTAGAGAACATATGTTTCATAGTCAGTAGAATTGAGAACATTGTACATTGTACAAGGTGTTTAGTAATTCATTTTTAGAGTGTGGATTTTGTTTCGTCACGTTAGTAAAACCAGTAGCACCGTGGATCATTTTGGTACTGCTAAAATTTGGTCTTCCATAAGAGAATGGTTTGTGAACAACATTTTATTTTGATGGATCTATGGAATTGATTTTAACAACATTGTGGACCTGAACTGTTGTATGACAGGGTTAGTATTGGTTGCCTATTCTCACCAGCCAGAAAATTGTACAATGTACTAATAAAGGGAAAACATCCGATCAACAATCAAGAGTGTCTCGTGACAAAGTTTTGGATTTGCATCTGTCACCTACTATGTAGAGTATCTATTTGAAACATTACAAACCCCAACATTGGTCTTTCCATTAACTGTTTCACTAACACCCAGAGTCGGTACTGGTTTTTTACATGAAACAAAGAAGTGTTGATCGTATTGTATATTGCAGAAGGTAGATTAAGTGAGGTGACCTACTTTCTCACTACTTATTTGCTATTGACTTTCTTAACCATCATCCTATGCCTTCATGTTTGTTAGGGTTTATATTTTGTTGCATTAACTAAAGCACCATGTTTTGTTATTTTACTCTGTTCATTTTTATAAGGTGTGGATGGAAGAGTGACAATAACTACAGGTTGGTCAAAGATTGAAAGAAATTCTCCTTTAAATTAGTTTGGTCAAAGACATGTATGTTTCCTTGGTCTACAGAATGTCAGTTTACTAATCTTGCTAAATGTTTCCAGGAATATGTTGCTTGATGTTAGTTTACTAATCTTGCCTTCTTGATAGTTCCTTCTTGGTCACTGTAGATGTCTATTGTTGTAAAAATGTTGAGATATCTTCTCCAGGAATATGGTTTTTTCTTCACTTTCAGGCCAATGCTACTCAACTTCTCTTTCAGCGACCTTTTCTTTGAGCGACGAGAAATTTCAACCGTCCTTGGCGAAGGACTGCTATCTGATTGTCACTAGCCTCTTGTGTAAATGCTTCGCTTTCAATATTTTGCACTGTCTTGCTGCCTATGTGCTACTCAAGCCTGATCTATTAAACATTACTTGGCCTATTCCTTTGTGCCGAGTTTGATGTGCCTCAATTGTACTCTATGATAAGTACTTTGATTGGAAAATTCATGAGGTTAAAGATTTGCATTGCTTTTCGTGTTGAACCGTGCATTGATTACATATTTCAGGGCGTGCTTCTTACTGATTTAGCGTTACCTGGTTACAAAAGGTTAGGACCGGCACCCTCGCGCCAAGGCGTGTTGCCAATCTAGTTCCATAATATTTCTGCTTGCGTACACATATGTAACCTGCTTCGCCCCCCCTATTCCGTTCTGCCTTCGTAATTAACGTGGAACCTCATGCGTCAGCGCATGTACGGGTATAGCCCATTAGTTACAAAGCACAAAAATGCCAAGAAGGCCATCGTGGAAAAAAGGCCCTCCTAGTCATAGCACGAAGCCACATATCGCTAAGTCGCTCGTCTGTTCGTTTCCAAGCCGCTGCCCGCTGCTGCGATCGAGACTGCCGCTCAAATCAGGTCTCTCCCTCTCGCCACCGTCGAGAAGCGAAGATGGAAGCGGACGCCGGGACATGCAGGCGCCGCTGCGCCGGATCCACGGAAAAGTTGCCGGCAGCCCGGACACACGGCGATTGAGTGGCAACAACGCAAAGGAAAAAAAGTAATTTGTTTTCTCATCAGATTAGTTTGTGCCTTTAAAAACTATATATAGAAGTATAATCATACACAAACTATAGGCATTAATGAACACTATAACATTCTCAGTTATTTATTTGTGTTTGTGTAGACGTGAAGATGTAGAAATATGAATCAATTCGTTATTTTTTCAAACCAGTTGGTTCATGTTCTCAGCCATCAGAAAATGAAGCTATTGTGCAATCTAGTGAAGCGAACAAGCCTAATCCTAACTAACGCTAAAGAATTCCATTGATGCCATGAGGTAAGTAAGAACTATTTAATTTCAGACATTTAAAATTTTGTGATATCTGATAATTATTCTACGAAATAGCCTGGCCATAATTAATTTAGTCGATATGCAAGCTTCTAATCAATAAATTATATATGCCACAAATAAAATTCCATGAATCTACATGTCTTGTGTCGTTGTCTTTCTATCAGTGCTCAGATCTTTGTTTCCTCTCATCACTGTAACAGGCCGCACTACCGGAATCGCCCCCTATGCCGACGGCCAGGGCCGTCGGCATATCCCTGAGTACCGTCGGGACAGACCTATGCCGACGGCCCCCGTCGGCATAGGACCGTCGGCAACATATACGTCGGCATGGCCAGGGAGGCCGTCGGCATAGAAAAGCCGTCGGCATAGATGCTTTCCTGACGGGGGCCGTACATCTATGCCGACGGCCCAGGCCATCGGCAACATTCACGCCTAACGACGGCCGCCGTCAAGTTTGCCCAACGACTGGTCGCCACGTGGCACACCTATGCCGACGGCCTAGCCGTCGGCTTAGTTAAAAACTAAGCCGGCGACTAGGCCGTCGGCATAGGTGTGCCACATGGCGACCAGACGCTGCTCGTGGACCAGGGCTATGCCGACGGCCTAGTCATCGGCTTAGTTTCGAACTATGCCGACGGCCTAGCCGTCGGCATATTCCTTCATCCGGTGCTCCCAGTAGTTGACACGTGGCATCTATGCCGATGGCCTGGCCGTCGGCATAGGGCTGGCGGCATAGGGCCGTCGGCATAGTTTGCATTTGATTTTTTCTTTTTCCTGTTTGTTTTCAAATCAATTCAATTCAAATAACAGCACATATCAGCAGATATATATATAAACTCATGGAATAGACATATAGAACACAACGGGATATCATCCGGCACCATCACAACAATATATGCATAAGCATCATCACAATCAGCACACACATAAGCATAAGCATATAGAGAAGCACACAAGTCATCTAAATGAACATCACCACACACAAGTCATCTCAAGAATCATCACCACACACAAGGCTTAAGCGCCAGGACGTCGAGCACCGCAGAGGTCGTCATCGCCAAGACCGCCGAAGCCCAGGTCGTCACTGCTAGCAGTAGCGCTACCGCCAAGACCGCCTCCACCTCCGCCTCCGCCTCCGTGGATCGGAGTGGTCAGGCTCCGTGTCTCGGGAGTGCTGCGAAGATCACCGCCAACCGTAGATCCACCTGTTCCCTGGATGTTGAAAAGACATATTAACGGGATATATGACTGTGTTGAAAGGCATGACATGCTTTGGGTGAATAGATTGGGGATGAACTAACCGGCAAGGGGCCAGCGTTCTGTGCCACAAACTCCTCAAAGGTCAGCAGCACTGGTTGTGCTGGAGGGCATTGTGCTGGCTGCAACTGAGGACACCTGTCGGCCGCCATTTCCTGAAAAGCATGCTGTATCTGGCGATCCCTCTGCACTTGGTGTTCATAAAGCCTCTGATGCCACGCCATGGTCTCCTGGCGTGTGTACTCCAGGTAGGCCTACGGTATGACATGATGGAACTCATAAAACTACTAAATGCGGAAAATAAAGTGAGCAATGAAGATAGGAGGGAAAATACTTACAGATTGTTGCTCCTGAAAGAGGGACTGTGCACTGGTCACTGGCTGGCTCGTGCGCTGGCTCAGGGTCGGGTCGATCCGACGGAGCTGTGTGTAGGAGATAGTAGGAGTGATCACAACATCGAGAACCGCCTCCCGGCCGTGCTCCTTGGGCCCCATGCTCACCAACGCCCTCTCGTCCAGATCCGCCGCAATGGGGTCAGGTGTGTCAGGATGTAACTTCAGATACGCTTCGGAGTAGGCCTTCTTCCTCCCCGCGGTCTTCTTGTCGTAGTACTTGGGCTCGCCAGGCTTGGGGTCCTTCCGCGTATGGGCGATCTCCCACGCCTGCATGTGTGAGAGTGGCCGCTTCAGTTTCTCCTCCTGCACCACCAAACAGAGGTTAGTCATACATAAGAAAGTGATGGTAAATAGGAGAAGAAGAATGTTTAATGGGGTTAGTCATACATTAACTGCCTTGTGGAGATAGTGGTTTCAGTTTCCCTGAGCATGTACTCCCTCCTTCCCTCGGTTAGCCTTATTTTTCATTCTCATAGCCGCCCAGGCTCCAGCCTCATCACACCAAAGATCCACCAATGCCGCCCAGGACTCGTCTTTTCCATAACACCAATTTGGACACACCTACATAATGAAAGCATAATGGCATGTCAATACGAAACGGTGAAATGTACCACAAGGTAGTGAAAGCATAATGAAAAATCTTTTATACTTACCGCCAAGTACTCATGCCTCTCCAAGGTAATGCCCATCCTTCACGCTTCTTCCTTGGTCATCTTCACACCAAGAGCGTCGTGATAGTATGTCGAGATGGCCACATAGCGCACCTCGTACTGCATCTGGCGGGCCTTCTTCTTGCATTGGCGCAGCATGATCTGGTCCGCTCTGGCCCTGTGCTCCGGAAGAACTCGATAGAATTTCTACAATCATGCATGAAACAAGAATGGAAGAAGCCATGAGTTAAATCATTCATGAAACTAGAATGGACTTGTGCTTCTGAAGAGAACTCACCCAGAAAGTAGTGATCACGGCCTTGGCATGGGTCTCATGTTCCGCGTGGAGGGCCGCTTCCCAGTGGTCCCAGCTCGTGGCCAAAACCCGACGGTTCGGCTGCCTAACTGGATCCGGACAGTACAACCCCGGCCAGTATAACTTCAACAAGACGGTGATGAGGCCGTTGGGAATACGGACCCCTTTAGAATATATCCAGTTGTTGCAAAAGAATGAACTATTAGCATGTGACAAGCAAAATAAATAACAACCGGAATAAGCATGTGACAAGCAAAATAATGAAATTATTACAAAGTGGCACTTACTCTTTTCCCGTGGGTTCAATGAGCCACTTCTGCTCCCCAGTAGCAGGAACCTGCTTTGGTAGCTTTGCGTTACCACACAGCCACCCCTTGTTGTCAACCCCCTTCCCGTCACCACCATCATCCCCGCCACCACCCTCCTCCTCGCCTGCCTCCCCCTCCCCAACCTCCTCCTCCTCCTCCTCCTCCTCCTCGCCTGCCTCCTCCTCCACCACCACCTCCTCCTCCTCGTCGTTGTCCTCCTCCTCCCCAGAGTGTACCTCACTAGAGGAGGGTACCTCACTAGAGGAGGGCCTCGAAGACAACACCCCTAAGTCGGTGAGGGTGCGCTCTTTCTGGCCACGACCCCCTGTAGTGGCTCTCCCCCCACCACCTCGCCCTCTAGAGGCTCTCCCCCGCCCCCTCCTCCTCTAGGGGCACCTCTCCCTCGACCTCCCTTTGAGGAGTCATCGTCAAGTAGCCGAGGGGGAGGATTACGTGCTCGACCACTCCGACTAGGCAGGCCGACGACCTTGCGTAGGAAACCCACGCCGTCGGCCTTCCCCTTGCCCATGTTCCACAAACCTGCATTGAAAAGAGAATAAGAAATTAGTAAATTAATGAAATGAAGGAAAAGGCATGATAATAAACACATTAATAAAAATGCATAAAAAGGCATATTTCTAAACTATAGAAAAAAAGACTTGAAACGTACATCTGCTAGAACCCATATGAATCATGACTGTTGTAACCTCTTTCTCGGTCCGTCTCATCATCACTATCAATCATATCATCTTCGTTGTCCGACGGAGGTGGAGGCTCTTCCTCGTCGTCAGTGTCTTCATTTAACTTTTCTAGCATAAGTATGTCATTTTCATTGACAATGGTCTCACCATCATTCTGTGCATCGTCGATGTTTGGATCCACATCATCATCACCCAATGGTCTAGCATCATCGTTTCTAACCACATCATCATCATCATCGTCAGTTTGCTCTTGATAGAACACTCCCTCGTATGTCATGGGGTTAATGTTGTAGTAATCGTCTTCATTCGGGTCTGGTAGCTTACCATGTGGCGACACCTTGAACACAACTTCCCAACCCTTTAGATACACTTTCTGGCATGGGTAAGGCAGATAATATACTTGTGTAGCTTGGGTAGCCGTAATGAAGAGATCGGCTCCGGCATAGACGGTTGATGGTTTAACTTCGACCAAACCAATGGAAGGCGTATGTTTTACCCCCTCCCACGGATCGAACCGTCGGCATTTGAACACAGGCAGACTTAGGGTCTCACGTCCCTGGCGGAATTTAACCTCGTATATATTTTGTACCCTTCCGTAGTAGTCTACTGAATTTTGACCGGGGGTGTACACTCCGGTATTTATAGTTTTGGGATCGGGCCGGCTGTTTTGGTGCTCCTCTGTATGGAAGCGATACCCATTCACATCATACTTTTTACATGTCATGACGGCAGGGTCAAAACCCATGGAAACCCATCTCAATTCATCATCCATAGATATGTTCGGATCTTTTCCCTACAAGTATAATGGAAATTGTTGCGTGCATTAGTTTGGTTAACTAATAAATGTTGAACTAGGTATTTAATAGGGGAGTGTGGAAAATTACTTTCTCCATGAACCAAGCAACAAAATTTTTACGTCCAGGGTTTCCATGACGGAGAAGAGTAAGTGCCTCCGCCTCAGTAGGAGGATTCACTCCCGTCCATTCCTCTTGAACGAAATCACTAAAAAAAAGAAAAGCGGTGTTAGACCGGGACTAAGTGAACATGGAACATGATGATGTGGAAGACATAAAGGAAAGTATGTCAACCTCGGAAAGTACCAAGAATGGTGCAAAGCATCCACCAGCGGCTGCAGAAACACACCCAATTGCTTCCCCGGGTATTCAGGCCCCGGAATGATGAGCGACAAGAACATGGTCTTCCGTTGCATTAGGGCACCGGGAGGAAGATTGAGCGGAATTACAAACACAGGCCAGCAGCTGTATGGATTGGACGACATACCATATGGATTCAACCCATCACCTGATATGGCTATTCTGACATTCCCAGCCTCGGCTGCTTCCTCGGGGTATTCTTCATCGAACGACTTCCATGCTTCCCCTCCCGATGGATGTACGATTTTTTTGGATTGTACCTTATACCTTCCTTGTGCCACTTCATCATTTTGGCAGACTCCTTCGTGATGAAAAGGCGCTGCAGTCTTTTTACAAAATCAAGATACCAAAGAACCTTAACGGGGATGGTTAGCTGCTTTTTCTCACCATCCTCACCGAGCACCTCAATGTACCGAGACGAACCGCACTTCCTACAGTACTTGTCATCCGCATACTCGTGCCTAAACAAAAGGCAATTCTTCAGGCAAACATCTATTTTCTCATAATCCATAGAGAGTGCCTTCATGATTTTCTTTGTATCGTACATGCTTTTCGGCAGTTCATGACCCTTAGGGAGGCTGTTAGCCCATACTCCCAGGAATGCTTCGAAGCATTTCTGGCTACAGCCATACTCAGCCTTGACTGCAATCAGTTGCGAGATGGCATCTAGTTGAGATATTTTCGCACCCGCATAAAGAGGTTTCTTCGACGAGGCCAAGACCTCCAAGAAGGCCTTTGCGGTTGCCTCTGGCTCCTCCGGTTCATTCTCTGAAGGTGTCGCATTTGCCGTTTCTGCAACAATGACATCATCTAGCATGTCCCTGACCCCGTCGTCCTCATATCCATCGATGCGTTGTCGCATCACCTCCTCTCTACCACGGTCCTGGTCGGCTATGTTTATCGGTGCCATGTCAATGTTTGGCATATATCCGTGCGTGCGAAGGTGCTCACTCATGTCCGTCTGATTTCTACGGTGACGTCTGGCACATCTCGCACAGGGGCATGGTGGGATAGTTCTCATTGGACGACGGAATGTCTCCTTCAAATACACATCAGTTTTCGCGATCCACTCTGATGTTACTCGATTCCGACGGATAAAACCACTGTACATCCACTGATTATCTGCCATCCTCTGCTTTTATGCAAGCCAACATAATTAAGGACTCACTTAAATTAATCACATCAAATTTTCAGTTTCTACCTCGTTGAATCCACCTACATCTCTAATAGGTAAAGATGGGTCCTAATCCCACCCGAGGATGTGTAGATTGAGTACGTTCTCCATCCTACCCTGTTCTGAGACAAAATTTTGGCAACACCTCCCCGATGTTCTCCAGATACACGTCTCGGCAAATAGCCGAGAGAATGTGCTCCAGAGAACAATGGGGAGGCGCCGCCGAAATCCTGTCTCGGAACGGGGTAGAACATGGAGAACATACCCAATCTACACATCCTCGGGCTGTCTGTGGAAAACGCTGGACAATCTAAAAGAGCTGCGGTGATAAATATGCAATTGAATGCATATTTATCGATGCAACCCTTTCAGACGGGAGACGCCTAAGTTACGCCACTTGACTTGAAAATGAAATCTAGTGACATGAAAAAATGGAGGAGATGGACTTGTAGCTCACCCTCGGCTGTAGAGGAAGTAGTCGAACAGCAGAGGGATGCTCAGGGGGACCAACGCGTCGTACAATGGTCACTCCGATGAAATGCGACAGCACAAAGCCTGCAAAATCCACCGAAAGAACAACTTAGATCATCACATCTCAGTCAATCAAAATTTTGTCTTCATTTTTTTTTGCAATATCATCATGATGAACTAACCACTAACCATGATCTGAATTTTAACATCTGTCTATCTATCTACTTCACAAAACATCTATCTACATATCATATCGAGAGATGCGACGCCACAAACCCTATAAATTCCACCGAGTAATTTTTTTGGAACTTCGCATCTCATGTAGCATTTCAACAATATCTCAAATTGTAGGATAGAATGCATATATTCTACATTATTCAAAACATAAAGTAAAAAAACTTAGATGATCATGATACTTCAAATTAAATTTTTACCGCATTGATTAATTTTTTGGTCAAAACTAAAATGTACCTACCTATCTATACATTGATGTACCTAGAAATTTATCTACTTATCTATCCATTTCATTCAACTATCCAAATTTTAACATTTCTCTATCTATCTACTAAAATTGCACTAAACATACAAAATAATTGAACTACACTAATTTTGTCTATCTAGCTAACACAACGGCGGCATGAGCTACAACTCCAGCGAGTGACCGGGGGGCGGGGGAGCTCACCGAGGGGAAGCAGCACCAAAGCTGCTGGAGGACAGCAGGGGCGGGGGAGGTGGCGACGTCGGAGGGGGACGGGACGAGGCAAGGGCGGGGCCTGTCAGACGATGGTCGGCGCGGTGGCAGAGGAGGCTGGTCGGAGCCGGGCCAGGAGAAGGGGGCGTCGGGGCAGGGCCCCCCTTAGGGAGGGCGTCGACGAAGGGGGCGGAGCAGCGGCCGGAGATCAGGCCGGGTACTCCAGCGGCGGGGGGGGGGGAGGGGACGATGGCAGCGTGGCGCGGGTGGGTGGAGACAACGGCGGTGGTGGGTGGGTGGGCGGAGACGGGGCGGGTGGGGCGAAGATGACGGCGGCGCGGCGCGCGGGTGGGTGGAGATGGCGGCAGCCGGTGATACGTCTCCAACGTATCTATAATTTTTGATTGCTCCATGCTATATTATCTACTGTTTTGGGCAATATTGGGCTTTATTATCCACTTTTATATTATTTTTGGGACTAACCTATTAACCGGATGCCCAGCCCAGATTTGCTGTTTTATGCCTATTTCAGTGTTTTGAAGAAAAGGAATATCAGACGGAGTCGAAACGGAACGAAATCAACTGGAGAAGTTATTTTTGGAAGGAAACACACCTGATGGACTTGGACCCCACGTCAGAAGATACGGGAGCTGCCCACGAGGGTGGGGGGCGCGCCCACCCCCCTAGGGCGCGCCCCCCTGTCTCGTGGGACCCTCGTGGCTCCCCTGACGTACCTCCTGCACCCATATATACCTACGTGACCTAAAACTTCCAGAACGCACATTAGATCAGGAGTTCCGCCGCCAGAAGCCTCCGTAGCCACCAAAAACCAATCTAGACCCGTTCCGGCACCCTGCTGGAGGGGGAATCCTTCTCCGGTGGCCATCTTCATCATCCCGGTGCTCTCCATGATGATGAGGGAGTAGTTCCCCCTCGGGGCTGAGGGTATGTACCAGTAGCTATGTGTTTGATCTATCTCTCTCTCTCTCTCTCGTGTTCTTGAGATGATACGATCTTGATGTATCGCGAGCTTTGCTATTATATTTGGATCCTATGATGTTTCTTCCCCCCTCTTCTCTCTTGTAATGAATTGAGTTTCCGCTTTGAAGTAATCTTATCGGATTGAGTCTTTAAAGACTTGAGAACACTTGATGTATGTCTTGCCGTGGATATCTGTGGTGACAATGGGATACCACGTGCCACTTGATGTATGTTAAGGTGATCAACTTGCGGGTTTCGTGACATTGGGAACCTATGCATAGGGGTTGGCACACGTTTTCGTCATGATTCTCCGGTAGAAACTTTGGGGCACTCTTTGAGGTCCTATGTGTTGGTTGAATAGATGAATCTGAGATTGTGTGATGCATATCGTATAATCATACCCACGGATACTTGAGGTGACATTGGAGTATCTAGGTGACATTAGGGTTTTGGTTGATTTGTGTCTTAAGGTGTTATTCTAGTACGAACTCTAGGGCTATTTGTGACACTTATAGGAATAGCCCAACGGATTGATTGGAAAGAATAACTTTGAGGTGGTTTCGTGCCCTACCATAATCTCTTCATTCGTTTTCCGCTATTAGTGACTTTGGAGTGACTCTTTGTTGCATGTTGAGGGATAGTTATGTGATCCAATTATGTTAGTATTGTTGAGGGAACTTACACTAGCGAAAGTATGAACCCTAGGCCTTGTTTACCATCATTGCAATACCGTTTACGCTCACTTTTATCACTTGCTACCTTGCTGTTTTTATTATTTCATATTACAAAAACCATTATCTACTATCCATATACCACTTGTTTCTCCATCTCTTCGCCGAACTAGTGCACCTATACAATTTACCATTGTATTGGGTGTGTTGGGGACACAAGAGACTCTTTGTTATTTGGTTGCAGGGTTGCTTGAGAGAGACCATATTCATCCTACGCCTCCTACGGATTGATAAACCTTAGGTCATCCACTTGAGGGAAATTTGCTACTGTCCTACAAACCTCTGCACTTGGAGGCCCAACAACGTCTACAAGAAGAAGGTTGTGTAGTAGACATCAAGCTCTTTTCTGGCACCGTTGCCGGGGAGGTTAGCGCTTGAAGGTATATCTTTAGATCTTGCAATCGAGTCTTTTAGTTTCTTGTTTTATCACTAGTTTAGTTTATAAAATAAAATTACAAAAAAAGAGAATGGAATTAAGTTTGTCTCATACGCTTCACCTTTTTAATATCTTTCGTAAGTATGATGGAAAGGAAAATTGTGCTCAAGTGCTAGAAGAAGAAATCTATAAAATGTTTGGCACTAAATATTTGAATGATGAGCATGATTGCAATGTTGTTAGTATGAATTCCTTGAATATCCATGATGCTAATGATATGCAAAGCCACAAGCTTGGGGAAGCTATGTTTGATGAAGATGATATTTTTTGTCCCCCAAGTTTTGATGAGCAAATTTATTATGATGAAAGCATGCCTCCTATCTATGATGATTATTGTGATGAAACTTATGCTTTAAAGAATAATGATAACCATGAAACTTGTCATCTTGATCTTAATTTTCAATCACATGATAGTTATTTTGTTGAGTTTGCTCCCACTATTATTCATGAGAAGAATTTTGCTTATGTGGAGAGTAGTAAATTTTCTATGCTTGTAGATCATGAAAAGAATGCTTTAGGTGCTGGTTATATTGTTGAATTCATTCATGATGCTACTGAAAATTATTATGAGGGAGGAATATATGCTTGTAGGAATTGCAATAATATCAAGTTTCCTCTCTATGTGCTTAAAATCTTGAAATTATGCATGTTTTGCTCTCCTATGCTAGTTGATTATTATTCCCACAAGTTGTTTGCTCACAAAATCCCTATGCATAGGAAGTATGTTAGACTTAAATGTGCTAGTAATATTCTTCATGATGCTCTCTTTATGTTTCAATTCTTATCTTTTATGTGAGCATCGTTGAAATCATCATGCCTAGCTAGGGGCGTTAAACGATAGCGCTTGTTGGGAGGCAACCCAATTTTATTTTTGTTCCTTGCTTATTGTTCCTGTTTAGTAATAAATAATTCATCTAGCCTCTGTTTGTATGTGGTTTTATGCTTTTAATTAGTGTTTGTGCCAAGTAGAACCTTTGGGAAGACTTGGGGAAAGTCTTGTTGATCATGCTGTAAAAAAACAGAAACTTTAGCGCTCACGAAAATTGCTGCCATTTTTATTTGGAGAGTGATATTTAGTTAATTCTTTTTGCATATGATTAATATATAAATTCCTCAGGTCCAGCAATTTATTTGAGAATTTTATGAGTTCCATAAGTATACGTTTGATTCAGATTACTACAGACTGTTCTGTTTTTGACAGATTCTGTTTTTCATGTGTTGTTTACTTATTTTGATGAATATATGGCTAGTAAAATAGTTTATAAACCATAGAGAAGTTGTAATACAGTAGATATTACACCAATACGAATTTAAAATTAGTTCATTACAGTACCTTATGATGGTGATTTATTTTCTTATACTAATGGAGCTTACGAGTTTTCTGTTATGTTTTGTGTTGTGAAGTTTTCAAGTTTTGGGTAAGGATTTGATGGACTATGGAATAAGGAGTGGCAAGAGCCTAAGCTTGGGGATGCCCAAGGCACCCCAAGGTAATATTCAAGGACAACCAAGAGCCTAAGCTTGGGGATGCCCCGGAAGGCATCCCCTCTTTCGTCTTTGTTCATCGGAAACTTTACTTGGAGCTATATTTTTATTCGCCACATGATATGTGTTTTGCTTGGAGCGTCAATTTATTTTGTTAGGATTTGCTTGCTGTTATTTATAACAATGTTTTGCATCTTTTATTTCAATAAAAGTGGCATTCATAGCCTTTACTATGCCTATTTTAGAAGTCCACATGTTGCTGTTTGAAAACAGAAAGTTTACCGCTGTTGCAATAATTCCCTAGAAATTTCAGAATGTGATAAAATGTTGAAACCTTTTGCATATTAAGATCTGATAAATTTACTAAAGTGGGAATTTTCTTTCATAATTTTTGGATCTATGGAAGTATGGATGTTGCAGCATTCTTTACAGACTGTCCTGTTTAGGCAGATTGCTGTTATGCTTGCATTGTTTGCATATGTTTGCTTCTTTAATGATTCTATTTGAGGATAGGACTATTAAATATGCAGAAGCATTTAGTATGCAATGTTTAATAATAATTTTAGGGATTCGTTACAGTAGAGTATGATAAGGTTTTGGCAATGGTTTATACTAACTTATCTCATGAGTCCTTGTTGAGTTTTGTGTGGATGAAGCTTTTGAGATTTAGGGAGACCGTGATATGAGAGGAATTAAGGAGACACAAAATCTCAAGCTTGGGGATGCCCAAGGCACCCCAATATAATATTTCAAGAAGTCTCAAGCGTCTAAGCTTGGGGATGCCCCAGTTGGCATCCCACCTTTCTTCTTCAACAATATTTGGATCCTATGATGTTTCTTCCCCCCCTCTTCTCTCTTGTAATGAATCGAGTTTCCGCTTTGAAGTAATCTTATCGGATTGAGTCTTTAAAGACTTGAGAACACTTGATGTATGTCTTGCCGTGGATATCTGTGGTGACAATGGGATACCACGTGCCACTTGATGTATGTTAAGGTGGTCAACTTGCGGGTTTCGTGACATTGGGAACCTATGCATAGGGGTTGGCACACGTTTTCGTCGTGATTCTCCGGTAGAAACTTTGGGGCACTCTTTGAGGTCCTATGTGTTGGTTGAATAGATGAATCTGATATTGTGTGATGCATATCGTATAATCATACCCACGGATACTTGAGGTGACATTGGAGTATCTAGGTGACATTAGGGTTTTGGTTGATTTGTGTCTTAAGGTGTTATTCTAGTACGAACTCTAGGGCTGTTTGTGACACTTATAGGAATAGCACAACGGATTGATTGGAAAGAATAACTTTGAGGTGGTTTCGTACCCTACCATAATCTCTTTGTTCGTTCTCCGCTATTAGTGACTTTGGAGTGACTCTTTTTGCATGTTGAGGGATAGTTATGTGATCCAATTATGTTAGTATTGTTGAGGGAACTTACACTAGCGAAAGTATGAACCCTAGGCCTTGTTTACCATCATTGCAATACCGTTTACGCTCACTTTTATCACTTGCTACCTTGCTGTTTTTATTATTTCATATTACAAAAACCATTATCTACTATCCATATACCACTTGTTTCTCCATCTCTTCGCCGAACTAGTGCACCTATACAATTTACCATTGTATTGGGTGTGTTGGGGACACAAGAGACTCTTTGTTATTTGGTTGCAGGGTTGCTTGAGAGAGACCATCTTCATCCTATGTCTCCTACGGATTGGTAAACCTTAGATCATCCACTTGATGAAAATTTGCTACTGTCCTACAAACCTCTGCACTTGGAGGCCCAACAACGTCTACAAGAAGAAGGTTGTGTAGTAGACATCAGCCGGTGGCGGGGGGGGGGGGGGGGGAGCGGCTAGGGTGGCGTCGACGGCGCGGAGAGGGTGGCGGCGGCGGTTGGGTGTCGAGGAGTGGGAGTTGGATCGGGGTGCGAGGAGAGAAATGAGTGGAGGAGGAGGGCTGGGGAGTGGAGGAGGAGGGCGGTATGCCGACGGCATGGCCGTCGGCATAGGCTTGGTCCCACGTGCCACGTGGCAATCTATGCCGACGGCTAAGCCGTCGGTATAGATACTTTGCATTTTTTATTTTTTTATGGCATATGTGTGACTCTCAGCACACGGTAAAAAATAGTCCCACCTCGCCCAAAGACAAGCAACATGACCTGTTTAAATAGTTGGCTAATCCATACAACGTGAGCCCTCGGGGGTGGTGTGGTGGCATGTCCGAAGAGGCGGCACGCTTCTCCGAGGTGTGCCCCCCTCACGGACGGTGCCGCCGCCGGCACCTGGAGGAGGGAAACGGACGCGTCAGGTCTACACAGAGGGGATCTTGCTGTGGGTCTGGTCCGGATGTTGCTCCAAAGTGTTCCTATGGGTTGTCCTAACACAACCAGGTGAATACGTCCATTGGTCAAAGCCCGTCCGTGCAAAGTCAAAGGGGTAGATCCCGTGGTCAAACGCTATAGGGTTAGGCGGGACGGGGGCCCTGGGGGGAGGGGTAGCAATGCCACCGGAGCATCGCACCGGGCCCTCATACATGCGGGGTGGTGTGGTGGCATGTCCGAAGAGGCAGAACGCGTCTCCGGGGTGTGCCCCCCTCACGGACGGCGCCTGGAGGGGGGAACGGACGCGTCGGGTCTACACGGAGGGGATCTTGCCGTGGGTCTGGCCCGGATGTTGCTCCAAAGTGTTCCTATGGGATGACCTAACACAACCGGGTGAATACGTCCACTGGTCAAAGCCCGTCCGTGCAAAGTCAAAGGGGTAGATCCCGTGGTCAAACAATACAGGGTTAGGCGGGACGGGGGCCCTAGGGGGGTAGCAATGCCACCGGAGCGTCGCACCGGGACCTCATACAAGCCGCGTGCCGGGTGCCTACGCCTGCCACCATGCTTCTACAACCTTAGGAGGGCCACCGCAACACCTGGCAGCATTGCTACCCCCAGGTACCCCGTCCTGTCTAACCCCGACACAGACGACCGTCCGGTCTATCCCTTTGACTTTCGCTAGACGTAATTTGACCAGTGGACCTTTTCACCTTGTTGTCATAGCCCAGCCATAGCTACACCCCCAACACAGTCCCGACACAACCCACCCCAAGATTCCCTCTGCGTCGGCCCGACGTGGCTGTCCCCCCCCCCTCCGGGGCACGGCAGCATCGACGCCCGTGAGGGGGGAGGGGGGCACACCCCGAAGACGCATGCCTGCGCCTGCCTGTTGGGGAACGTAGCAGAAATTCAAAATTTTCTATGCATCACCAAGATCAATCTATGGAGTAATCTAGCAACGAGGGGAAGGAGAGTGCATCTACATACCCTTGTAGATCGCTAAGCGGAAGCGTTCAAGTGAACGGGGTTGAAGGAGTCGTACTCATCGTGATCCAAATCACCGGAGATCCTAGTGCCGAACGGATGGCACCTCCGCGTTCAACACACGTACAGCCCGGTGACGTCTCCCATGCCTTGATCCAGCAAGGAGTGAGGGAGAGGTTGAGGAAGACTCCATCCAGCAGCAGCACAATGGCGTGGTGGTGGTGGAGGAGCGTGGTACTCCAGCAGGGCTTCGCCAAGCACCGCAAGAGACGAGGAGGGAAAGGGGTAGGGCTGCGCCAAGAAGGAGAGGAACTCGTGTGTCTTGGGCAGCCCAAACCTCAAGTATATATAGGGGGAGGGGAGGGGCTGCGCCCCCACCTAGGGTTCCCTCCCTAGGGGTGGCGGCAGCCCCCAGATCCCATCTGGGTGGCGGCCAGGTGGAGGGAAGAGGGAGGCGCACCAGGTATGGGCCCTAAGGCCCATCTGCCCTTAGGGTTTGCCCCCCTCCTCCCCTTAGGCGCCTTGGGCCCTTGTGGGGGGGGGGCGCACCAGCCCACCTGGGGCTGGTCCCCTCCCACACTTGGCCCATGCAGCCCTCCGGGGCTTGTGGCCCCACTTGGTGGACCCCCGGGACCCTCCCGGTGGTCCCGGTACGTTACCGATAAACCCCGAAACTTTTCCGGTGACCAAAACAGGACTTCCCATATATAAATCTTTACCTCCGGACCATTCCGGAACTCCTCGTGACGTCCGGGATCTCATCCGGGACTCCGAACAACATTCGGTAACCACGTATATCTATTCCCTATAACCCTAGCGTCATCGAACCTTAAGTGTGTAGACCCTACGGGTTCGGGAGACATGCAGACATGACCGAGACGTTCTCTGTTTAATAACCAAACAGCGGGATCTGGATACCCATGTTGGCTCCCACATGTTCCACGATGATCTCATCGGATGAACCACGATGTCGAGGATTCAATCAATCCCGTATTCAATTCCCTTTGTCTACTGGTATATTACTTGCCCGAGATTCGATCGTCGGTATCCCGATACCTTGTTCAATCTCGTTACCGGCAAGTCTCTTTACTCGTTCCGTAACACATCATCCCGTGATCAACTCCTTGGTCACATTGTGCACATTATGATGTTGTCCTACCGAGTGGGCCCAGAGATACCTCTCCGTCACATGGAGTGACAAATCCCAGTCTCGATTCGTGCCAACCCAACAGACACTTTCGGAGATACCTGTAGTGTACCTTTATAGCCACCCAGTTACGTTGTGACGTTTGGCACACCCAAAGTATTCCTACGGTATCCGGGAGTTGCACAATCTCATGGTCTAAGGAAATGATACTTGACATTAGAAAAGCTTTAGCATGCGAACTACACGATCTTGTGCTATGCTTAGGATTGGGTCTTGTCCATCACATCATTCTCCTAATGATGTGATCCCGTTATCAACGACATCCAATGTCCATGGTCAGGAAACCGTAACCATCTATTGATTAACGAGCTAGTCGACTAGAGGCTTACTAGGGACATGGTGTTGTCTATGTATCCACACATGTATCTGAGTTTCCTATCAATACAATTCTAGCATGGATAATAAATGAT
Organism: Triticum urartu; assembly: GCF_056163025.1. Lineage (NCBI taxonomy): Eukaryota > Viridiplantae > Streptophyta > Magnoliopsida > Poales > Poaceae > Triticum > Triticum urartu. The sequence continues at coordinate 717,065,457 of NC_141874.1, forward strand.
TATCGTGAACAAGGAAATATAATAATAACCAATTTATTATTGCCTCTAGGGCATATTTCCAACAGTCTCCCACTTGCACTAGAGTCAATAATCTAGTTCACATCGCCATGTGATTAACACTCACATGTCACATCGCCATGTGACTAACACCCAAGAGTTTACTAGAGTCAGTAATCTAGTTCACATCACTATGTGATTAACACTCAATGAGTTCTGGGTTTGATCATGTTGCTTGTGAGAGAGGTTTTAGTCAACGGGTCTGCAACATTCAGATCCGTATGTACTTTGCAAATCTCTATGTCATCTCCTAGATGCAGCTACCACGCTCTATTTGGAGCTATTCCAAATAACTGTTCTACTATACTGAAGGAAATATGCCCTAGAGGCAATAATAAAGTTATTATTTATTTCCTTATAATCATGATAAAGGTTTATTATTCATGCTAGAATTGTATTAACCGGAAACATAATACATGTGTGAATACATAGACAAACAAAGTGTCACTAGTATGCCTCTACTTGACTAGCTCGTTAATCAAAGATGGTTATGTTTCCTAACCATGAACAATGAGTTGTTATTTGATTAACGGGGTCACATCATTAAGAGAATGATCTGATTGACATGACCCATTCCATTAGCTTAGCACCCGATCGTTTAGTATGTTGCTATTGCTTTCTTCATGACTTATACATGTTCCTATAACTATGAGATTATGCAACTCCCGTTTACCGGAGGAACACTTTGGGTACTACCAAACGTCACAACGTAACTGGGTGATTATAAAGGAGTACTACAGGTGTCTCCAAAGGTACATGCTGGGTTGGCGTATTTCGAGATTAGGTTTTGTCACTCCGATTGTCGGAGAGGTATCTCTGGGCCCTCTCGGTAATGCACATCACATAAGCCTTGCAAGCATTGCAACTAATGAGTTAGTTGCGGGATGATGTATTACAGAACGAGTAAAGAGACTTGCCGGTAACGAGATTGAACTAGGTATAGGAATATCGACGATCGAATCTCGGGCAAGTAACATACCGATGACAAAGGGAACAACGTATGTTGTTATGCGGTCTGACCGATAAAGATCTTCGTAGAATATGTAGGAGCCAATATGGGCATCCAGGTCCCGCTATTGGTTATTGACCGGAGACGTGTCTCGGTCATGTCTACATTGTTCTCGAACCCGTAGGGTCCGCACGCTTAAGGTTACGATGACAGTTATATTATGAGTTTATGCATTTTGATGTACCGAAGGTTGTTCGGAGTCCCGGATGTGATCACGGACATGACGAGGAGTCTCGAAATGGTCGAGACATAAAGATTGATATATTGGAAGCCTATGTTTGGATATCGGAAGTGTTTCGGGTGAAATCGGGATTTTACCGGAGTACCGGGAGGTTACCGGAACCCCCCGGGAGCTATATGGGCCTTAGTGGGCTTTAGTGGAAAGGAGAAAGGGGCAGCCCAAGGTGGCTGTGCGCCTCCCCCCTTCCCCTAGTCCTATTAGGACTAGGAGAGGTGGCCGGCCCCCTCTCTCTCTTTCCCCCCTCAAGGAGTCCTATTCCAACTAGGATTGGGGGGGGGGGGGAATCCTACTCCCAGAGGGAGTAGGACTCTCCTGGCGCGCCACACCTTGGCCGGCCAGCCTCCCCCCTCTAGTCCTTTATATACTGAGGCAGAGGCACCCTAGAACACACAAGTTGATCCACGTGATCTATTCCTTAGCCGTGTGCGGTGCCCCCAGCCACCATATTCCTCGATAATACTGTAGCGGAGTTTAGGCGAAGCCCTGCTGCTGTAGTGCATCAAGATCGTCACCACGCCGTCGTGCTGACGGAACTCTTCCCCGACACTTTGCTGGATCGGAGTCCGGGGATCGTCATCGAGCTGAACGTGTGCTCGAACTCGGAGGTGCCGTAATTTCGGTGCTTGATCGGTCGGATCGGGAAGACGTACGACTACTTCCTCTACGTTGCGTCAACGCTTCCGCAGTCGGTCTGCGTGGGTACGTAGACAACACTCTCCCCTCTCGTTGCTATGCATCACCATGATCTTGCGTGTGCGTAGGATTTTTTTTGAAATTACTACGAAACCCAACATATACGAATCCAGTTTACTACTCAGAATAATCTGGATTAGTGTCAAAGTTTGCATCGGCGTAACCCTTTACGACGAACTCTTTTACCACCTCCATAATCGAGAAACATATGCTTATTCCTCTAAGGATAATTTAGACCGCTATCTGGTGATCTACTCCTAGATTACCTTTGTACCCTCTTGCCAAATATGCGGCAAGGCACACATCAGGTGTGGTACTCAGCATGGCATATCGTATAGAGCCTATGACAAAAGCATAGGGGACGACCTTCGTCCTTCCTCTTTCTTCTGCCGTGGTCGAGCTTTAAGTCTTAACTTCATACCTTACAACTCAGGCAAGAACTCCTTCTTTGACTAATCCATCTTGAACACCTTCAAGATCATGTCAAGGTATGTGCTCATTTGAAAGTACCATTAAGCGTTTTGATCTATCCTTATAGATCTTGATGCTCAATGTTCAAGTAGCTTAATCCAGGCTTTCCATTGAAAAACACTTTCCAAATAACCCTATATGCTTTCCAGAAATTCTACGTTATTTCTGATCAACAATATGTCAACAACATATATTCATCAAAAATTCTATAGTGCTCCCACTCACTTCTTTGGAAATACAAGTTTCTCATAAACTTTGTATACACCAAAATCTTTGATCATCTCATCAAAGCATACATTCCAACTCTGAGATGCTTACTCCAGTCCTTAGAAGGATTGCTGGAGCTTTGCATACTTATTAGCATCTTTCAGGATTGATAAAAACCTTCCGGTTGTATCACATACAACCTTTCCTCAAGAAAATCGTCGAGGAAACAATGTTTTGACATCCTATCTGCAAGATTTCATAAATAATGCAGTAATCGCTAATATAATTCCAACAGACTCTTAGCATCGCTATGAGTGAGAAAGTCTCATCGTAGTCAACTCCTTGAACTTGTCGGAAAACATCTTAACGACAAGTCGAGCTTTCTTAATGGTGATACTTACCATCATTGTCCGTCTTCCTTTTGAAATCCATATGTACCTAACAGCCTTACGACCATCAAGTAGTTCTTCCAAAGTCTACACTTTGTTTTCATATATGGATCCTCTCTCGGATTATATGGCCTCGAGCCATTTTGGAATCCAGGCCCACCATCGCTTCTCCATAGCTCGTAGGTTCATTGTTGTCTAGCAACATGACTTCCAAGACAGGATTACGTACCACTCTGAAGTAGTACGCATCCTTGTCATCCCACGAGGTTTGGTAGTGACTTGATCTGAAGTTTCATGATCACTATCATAAGCTTCCACTTCAATTGGTGTAGGTGCCATAGGAACAACTCCCTGTGCCCTGCCACACACTAGTTGAAGAGATGGTTCAATAACCTCATCAAGTCTCCACCATCCTCCCACTCAATTCTTTCGAGAGAAACTTTTCCTCGAGAAAGGACCCGATTCTAGAAACAATCCCTTATTGCTTTCGGATCTGAGACAGGAGGTATACCCAACTGTTTTGGGTGTCCTATGAAGATGCATTTGTCCGCTTTGGGTTCGAGCTTATCAGCCTGAAACTTTTTCACATAAGCGTCGCAGCCCCAAACTTTTAAGAAATGACAGCTTAGGTTTCTCTAAACCATAGTTCATACGGTGTCATCTCATTGGAATTACGTGGTGCCCTATTTAAAGTGAATGTGGTTGTCTCTAATGCCTAACCCATAAACTATTGTGGTAATTCGATAAGAGACATCATGGTATGCATCATATCCAATAGGGTGCAGTTATGATGTTCGGACACACCATCACACTATGGTGTTCCAGGCTGTATTGGTTGTGAAACAATTTCCACAATGTCTTAATTCTGTGCCAAACTCGTAATTCAGATATTCATCTCTATGATCATATCATAGATATTTTATCCTCTTGTCACGACGATCTTTCAACTTCACCCTGAAATTACTTGAACCTTTCAATAATTCAGACTCGTGATTCATCAAGTAAATGTACTCAACATCTACTCAAATCATCTGTGAAGTAAGAACATAACGATATCCACTACACGCCTCAGCACTCATTGGACTGCACACATCAAAATGTATTACTTCCAACAAGTTTCTTTCTAGTTCCATTTTACTGAAAACGAGGCTTTCAGTCATCTTGCCCATGTGGTATGATTTGCATGTCTCAAGTGATTCAAAATCAAGTGAGTCCAAACGGTCCATTTGCATGGAGTTTCTTCATGCATATACACCAATAGACAAGGTTCGCATGTCTCAAACTTTTCAAAAATGAGTGAGCCCAAAGATCCATCAACATGGAGCTTCTTCATGCGTTTAATACCGATATGACTTACGTGGCAGTGCCACAAGTAGGTGGTACTATCATTACTATCTTATATCTTTTGGCATGAACATGTGTATCACTACGATCGAGATTCAATAAACCATTCATTTTAGGTGCAAGACCATTGAAGGTATTATTCAAATAAACAGAGTAACCATTATTCTCCTTAAATGAATAACCGTATTGCGATAGACATAATCCAATCATGTCTATGCTCAACGCAAACACCAATCTCGATGGTAGAGGGAGCGTGCGATGCTTGATCACATCAAGTTTGGGAAAAACTTCCAACACATATCGCCAGCTCACCTTTAGCTAGTCTTTGTTTACTCCGCAGCCTTTTATTTCGAGTTTACTAACATTTAGCAACCGAACCGGTATCTAATACCATGGTGCTACTAGGAGTACTAGTAAAGTACACATTAACACAATGTATATCCAATATACTTCTGTCGACCTTGCCACCCTTCTCATCTACCAAGTATCTAGGGTAATTCTGCTCCAGTGGCTGTTCCCCTTATTACAGAAGCACTTAGTCTCAGGTTTGGGTTCAACCTTGGGTTTCTTCACTAGAGCAGCAGCTGATATGTCGTTTCATGAAGTATCCCTTCTTGCCCTTGCCCTTCTTGAAACTAGTGGTTTCACCAACCATCAACAATTGATGCTCCTTCTTGATTTCTACTTTTGTGGTGTCAAACATCGCGAATATCTCAAGGATCATCATATATGTCCCTGATATATTATAGTTCATCACGAAGCTCTAGCAGCTTGGTGGTAATGACTTCGGAGAAACATCACTATCTCATCTGGAAGATCAACTCCCACTCGATTCAAATGATTGTTGTACTCAGACAATCTGAGCACAAGCTCAACAATTGAGCTTTTCTCCCTTAGTTTGCAGGCTAAGAAAATCATCGGAGGTCTTATACCTCTTGACGTGGGCACGAGCCTGAAATTCCAATTTCAGCCCTCGAAACATCTCATATATTTCACGACGTTTCAAAAATGTCTTCGGTGCCTCAACTCTAAACCGTTTAACTGAACTATCACGTAGTTATCAAAATGTGTATGTCAGATGTTCGCAACATCCACAGACGACGTTCGAGGTTCAGCACACTGAGCGGTGCATTAAGGACATAAGCCTTCTATGAAGCAATGAGGACAATCCTCAGTTTACGGACCTAGTCCGCATAATTGCTACTATTATCTTTCAACTAAATTTTCTCTAGGAACATATCTAAACAGTGGAACTAAAGCGCGAGCTTACGACATAATTTGCAAAGATCTTTTGACTATGTTCAGGATAATTAAGTTCATCTTATGAACTCCCACTCAGATAGACATCCCTCTAGTCATCTAAGTGATTACATGATCCGAGTCAACTAGGCCGTGTCCAATCATCACGTGAGACGGACTAGTCAACATCGGTGAACATCTTCATGTTGATCGTATCTACCATATGACTCATGCTCGACCTTTCGGTCTCTTGTGTTCCGAGGCCATGTCTGTACATGCTAGGCTCGTCAAGTCAACCTAAGTGTTTCATGTGTGTAAATCTGTCTTACACCCATTGTATGTGAACGTTAGAATCTATCACACCCGATCATCACGTGGTGCTTCGAAACGACGAACTTTCGCAACGGTGCACAGTTAGGGAGAACACTTTCTTGAAATTTTAATTAGGGATCATCTTATTTACTACCGTCGTTCTAAGCAAATAAGATGCAAAAACATGATAAACATCACATGCAATCAAATAGTGACATGATATGGCCATCATCACTTTGCTCCTTTTGATCTCCATCTTCGGGGCTCCATGATCATCATCGTCACTGGCATGACACCATGATCTCCATCATCATGATCTCCATCATCATGATCTCCATCATCGTGTCTTCTTGAAGTTGTCTCGCCAACTATTACTTCTACTACTACAGCTAACGGTTAGCAATAAAGTAAAGTAATTACATGACGTTTATGTTGACACGCAGGTCATAAATAAATTAAGACAACTCCTATGACTCCTGCCGGTTGTCATACTCATCGACATGCAAGTTGTGATTCCTATTACAAGAACATGATCAATCTCATACATCACATATATCATTCATCACATCCTTTTGGCCATATCACATCACATGGCATACCCTGCAAAAACAAGTTAGACGTCCTCTAGTTGTTGTTTGCATGTTTTACGTGGCTGCTATGGGTTTCTAGCAAGAATGTTTCTTACCTACGCAAAAACCACAACGTGATATGCCAATTGCTATTTACCCTTCATAAGGACCCTTTTCATCGAATCTGATCCGACTAAAGTGGGAGAGACAGACACCCGCTAGCCACCTTATGCAACTAGTGCATGTCAGTCGGTGGAACTAGTCTCACGTAAGAGTACGTGTAAGGTCGGTCCGGGCCGCTTCATCCCACAATGCCGCCGAATCAAGATTGGACTAGTAACGGTAAGCATATTGAACAAAATCAACGCCCACAACTACTTTGTGTTCTACTCGTGCATAGAAACTACGCATAGACCTAGCTCATGATGCCACTGTTGGGGAACGTAGCAGAAATTCAAAATTTTCTACGCATCACCAAGATCAATCTATGGAGTAATCTAGCAACGAGGGGAAGGAGAGTGCATCTACATACCCTTGTAGATCGCTAAGCGGAAGCGTTCAAGTGAACGGGGTTGAAGGAGTCGTACTCGTCGTGATCCAAATCACTGGAGATCCTAGTGCCGAACGGATGGCACCTCCGCGTTCAACACACGTATAGCCCGGTGACGTCTCCCATGCCTTGATCCAGCAAGGAGTGAGGGAGAGGTTGAGGAAGACTCCATCCAGCAGTAGCACAACGGCGTGGTGGTGGTGGAGGAGCGTGGTACTCCAGCAGGGCTTCGCCAAGCACCGCAAGAGACGAGGAGGGAGAGGGGTAGGGCTGCGCCAAGAAGGAGAGGAACTCGTGTGTCTTGGGCAGCCCAAACCTCAAGTATATATAGGGGGAGGGGAGGGGCTGCGCCCCCACCTAGGGTTCCCTCCCTAGGGGTGGCGGCAGCCCCCAGATCCCATCTGGGTGGCGGCCAGGTGGAGGGGAGAGGGAGGCGCACCAGGTATGGGCCCTAAGGCCCATCTGCCCTTAGGGTTTGCCCCCTCCCCTTAGGCGCCTTGGGCCCTTGTGGGGGGGGGGGCGCACCAGCCCACCTGGGGCTGGTCCCCTCCCACACTTTGCCCATGCAGCCCTCCGGGGCTTGTGGCCCCACTTGGTGGACCCCCGGGACCCTCCCGGTGGTCCCGGTACGTTACCGATAAACCTCGAAACTTTTTCGGTGACCAAAACAGGACTTCCCATATATAAATCTTTACCTCCGGACCATTTCGGAACTCCTCGTGACGTCCGGGATCTCATACGGGACTCCTAACAACATTCGGTAACCACATATATCTATTCCCTATAACCCTAGCGTCATCGAACCTTAAGTGTGTAGACCCTACGGGTTCGGGAGACATGCAGACATGACCGAGACGTTCTCCGTTCAATAACCAACAGCGGGATCTGGATACCCATGTTGGCTCCCACATGTTCCACGATGATCTCATCGGATGAACCACGATGTCGAGGATTCAATCAATCCCGTATTCAATTCCCTTTGTCTACCGGTATATTACTTGCCCGAGATTCGATCGTCGGTATCCCAATACCTTGTTCAATCTCGTTACCGGCAAGTCTCTTTACTCGTTCCGTAACACATCATCCCGTGATCAACTCCTTGGTCACATTGTGCACATTATGATGATGTCCTACCGAGTGGGGCCAGAGATACCTCTCCGTCACACGGAGTGACAAATCCCAGTCTCGATTCGTGCCAACCCAACAGACACTTTCAGAGATACCTGTAGTGTACCTTTATAGCCACCCAGTTACGTTGTGACATTTGGCACACCCAAAGTATTCCTACGGTATCCGGGAGTTGCACAATCTCATGGTCTAAGGAAATGATACTTGACATTAGAAAAGCTTTAGCATGCGAACTACACGATCTTGTGCTATGCTTAGGATTGGGTCTTGTCCATCACATCATTCTCCTAATGATGTGATCCCGTTATCAACGACATCCAATGTCCATGGTCAGGAAACCGTAACCATCTATTGATTAACGAGCTAGTCGACTAGAGGCTTACTAGGGACATGGTGTTGTCTATGTATCCACACATGTATCTAAGTTTCCTATCAATACAATTCTAGCATGGATAATAAATGATTATCGTGAACAAGGAAATATAATAATAACCAATTTATTATTGCCTCTAGGGCATATTTCCAACACTGCCACCACGTTTCCACAACCGTAGGAGGGCCCACCGCAACACCTGGCGGCATTGCTACCCCCCACAGGTACCCCGTCCCGTCTAACCTCTCCGTGACACGACGGAAGAAGGCTCGTGTGGGGGGCAATCAATATATGTTTTCTGTACATTTAAGTTAGTGAAATTAGTATTGGAGAAAAATAAAAAATAAAAAGAGAAAATAAATAAAATATTATTAGAAATCTATGCCTATGGCAAAGCCGTCGGCATAGCTACGGCCACAGAACGGTAGAGCCCTGGATCGATGACGTGGCGTAGGGCGGGGATCGATGACGTGGCAAAAACCATGGGCCAGGCCTATGCCAACGGCCTAGCCGTCGGCATAGAAATGCCACCCCACAGGACCGGCGAACGACGCGGATCGATGACGTGGCGGCGCCGCGGATCGATGACGTCGGCATAGCTATGCCGACGGCCACCGTTAGCCCGTCGGTGTCGCCTGACGCCGTCAAACTGCCGTCGCCGCCCGGGTAGACGGGCCCACGCAATATGCCGACGACCTACTCTATGCCGCCGCCCGCCGTAGGTATATTCTAAGCAACGCCGACGGCTGATCTATGCTGACGGCCCCTGTCGGCATAGAGGGTCATACACCGACGGCTTTAGCTGGGCCGTTGGGGTATTCCCATCTATGCCGACAGGGGCCGTCGGCATAGATTTGGCCGTTGGCAACACAAGTTTTTCTGGTAGTGCCGGTTAACTCTATTAAGAACTTACTGAAAAGCGGGTTAACCTAAAGGAAAAAAAATCTCTTGTGCCAATGTCTTCGCCCCCCCTATGGTCAAATCCTGGCTCCGTCCCTGATCACACAGTAAATCAGTCATTACTAAGGTTAACTTGGAGCACCTTCTAAGTTGGAGTATTGCTCAACACCCACGTCTGCCGGGCACGACAGCTCCGCGCTCTCCTCAACGTAGCTGCACGCATATATTCACTTTCAGCTGCCAGTTTCTGAAGATTCAGAATTGTATGTAGTTTCCATGAATGCAGATTATCATGATGAGAGCTTAATTACTTGTCAGCACAAGTTGTTGTTTTAGTACTGCAGGCCGCCCACTGGTTCTCTTCGATGTCCCAATTCTCCTGTACGAAAAAAATTCAGTCAAAAATTAAGGCTAAACTGAAGCCTGAAATGAAATACTATTTGTCCGGAATTACCTGTCGGATAAATGGATGTATCTAGGCGAATTTTAGTTCTATATACATCAATTTTATCCATTTCTATGACAAATAATCTCGAACGGAGGGAGTACTAGCTTACAGACAGACTTACGGTAAGGTTGAGCTTGATGGCGTCGATCATGGTGCTTAGGTCGTCCTTGTAGAACTTGTTCATGGCCGTCTAGATGACCTTGTCATCCCACACCTGAAAACCAAATGCATGAAGTGCACCCATGTTAGACAGAGGAGCGAGCAGAGAAAATCAGTACTACGGGTCCAAGCCTCCATGTTATGCACCCATGCTGTACTGCCGACATACCTTGTGAAGGTTGGTCTTGGCTGTGTTGTACCAGGTGACGAGGATGGTGTTACCGCCGAGGTCGGCGGTGCGACCGTAGTGCATGGGCTGGTGAACTCGCCGAGGAAGTGCGCCAGGAACAGCAGGCTCTCCGTCCGGTTATCTAAATGATATACTGATGGGAATTAGCACATGAATGCATTTGTGGTTAACTGATAACTGCAGCGGAAACAAGTAATCTCAGCACCACATCATGTACTAATTTAAGGATCGTTGCTTAGCACGGAAGGAAACATATGCAGCATCATATATGGAGGCAGAAAATGTTACTCAGCAGGCAAGACAATCCTCAGCCTAGTGTCTTGTGGTATGAGTAAGTTTTTGGACATCACCAAGCATCAACAAAGAGATACCGGATTTTTACGTGGAAAACTCCTCAACTTGAGGGGAAAAGCCACGGGCCGAAGCCACCCAAATCCTCTTCCACTATTATCAAATGCGGGATACAATAAGTTCTTCTCTAGGCAACACTAGAGGATCTCATACATCAAGAGTTCTGAATCTTGGATGAACACAACAAGATTTGGGGCTCAAGAACTAGGGATTGGAACAATCTCACCAAAGATGGTGGAACCGAAGCTTGAAGGAGACAAGGTAGTGGATCTGGACCATCACAACCTTGGGGAGGAGCTCCCTTTCTTCTTCCTTCAATCTTCCTCTTCTTCCCTTGCTCTCTTGGTTTTCTCTCTTCTTCTGTCTTGGAGGATGAACTGATTTTCGTCACTCTTGGTGGTGGCTGCTGGATGGAGGGTAAAAGCATCCCCATCCACTCATGTGCAAAGTCCAAAATGACCCTAGGTCATAACCCTAATGGGCAGTGGGCTTATGCACCTCTTTGGGCTGCCTAAAAGGCCTCAAATGGTCATCTCCTCACAGCCCACATGAGGAGGATATCCCAACAAATCTCCCCCTCCGACTCATGAGGGGGGCACCGTCATGCCCGTTACCTTGCAACATGCTTGTAGCTTCTCATTTGGCAATATCTTGGTCATCATATCTGAACCGTTGTCGTCGGTATGAATCTTCTCAAGTTTCAGCAACTTGGAACTCACAACATCTCGAATCCAATGGTACCTCACATCAATGTGCTTGGTTCAAGAGTGATAACTTGAATTCTTGGCAAGATGAATAGCACTCTGACTGTCACAAAACAGAACATACTTCTCTTGCTTCATGCCGAGCTCTTGCAAGAAGTTCTTCATCCACAAAACTTCCTTGCCAGCATCAACTGCTGCAATGTACTCAGCTTCTGTAGTTGATGTAGAAACACATTTCTGCAATCTTGATTGCCATGACACTCCTCCCCCTGCATAAGTCATCAGGTATCCAGATGTGGACTTCCTACGATCCTTGTCACCTGCGTAATCTGCATCTGTATAGCCCTGCAATACAGGATCACCATTTCCAAAGCATAGACAAGATGTAGAAGTACCCTTGAGATACCTGAGAATCCACTTCACTGCTTCCTAGTGAGCTTTACTTGGATTTGTCATGAACCGGCTAACAACTCCAACTGCATAGGCAATGTCAGGCCTAGTGCATACCATGGCATACATCAATCTGCCCACAGCAGATTGGTAAGGTACTTTCCTCATTTCTTCTTTCTCCTTCTTGCTTGTAGTACATTGTTTTGAATTCAGTTTGTGATGGCCTACAAGCAGAGAGATAACAGATTTTGCATCTTTCATATTGAACCTTTCAAGTACCTTCTCAATATATCTTTCCTGTGAGAGCCAAAGCAGCTTCTTTGATCTATCACGGGAGATCTTCATGCCAAGTATTTGCTTAGCTGGTCCTAAATCCTTCATGGAAAATGATTTACTCAATGCCTTCTTGAGGAGAGCAATCCTCTTTGTGCCATTTCCAACAATCAGCATATCATCAACATACAACAAGAGAATAATAAAGTCACCCTCGGCGTACCTCTTCATAAAGACACAATGGTCAGGTTGTGCTTTATGGTAACCAAGCCCAGCCATAAAAGACTCAAACTTCTTGTACCACTGCCGAGGAGCTTGCTTCAAGCCATACAAGCTCTTCTTCAATTTGCAAACTAAGTGCTCCTTGCTTGCAACCATAAATCCCTCTGGCTGCTCCATGTATATCTCCTCCTCTAGGTCACCATGTAAGAATGCAGTCTTCACATAAAGTTGTTCAATTTCCAAGTCCATGGTGGCAGCCATGCCAAGCACAACTCGGATCGAAGACATCTTGACCACCAGAGAGAATATCTCACTATAATCAATGCCCTTTTTCTAACTGAATCCTTTCACAACCAATCTGGCCTTGTACCTTGGATGTGAGGTGTTTTCTTCAGTCTTCACTCTGTACACCCACTTGTTCTTGAGTGCTTTCTTGCCCTTTGGCAGTTTCACCAACTCAAAAGTATCATTTTCATATAGGGAATTCATCTCATCCTACATGGCTTATGACCATTCTTCCTTGTTCTCATCAGACATTGCCTCCTCATAGCATGAGGGCTCACTTGCATCTGTCATCAACACATATTGATGTGGTGGATATTTAGAAGAAGGAATGTGACCTCTTTCACTTCTTTGCTACTGCACTGGTGGCGAATTAGGTGGATTTTTGTTGGCATCATCATTACCAACTTCATCACCATCATCACTTGATGGCTGCTCGCCACTTTGACTTGTACTGCCTTGATCAGTTGCATCTCCACTATCTTCAGTGTCATCATCTCCCCCATGATTGTCATGCACAAGAGGAGGACGGATTCGATCCATGTCAACCTGAGGTGTGTTGGTCATTGGCTTCTCTGGTTTCCCAATATCTTTTATTGTTCCATCTTCAATGAACACCACATCTCGGCTTCGCACAATCTTCCTATTTACCGGATCCCACAACCTGTAGCCAAACTCTTCACTTGGTTGGCTGAGGTAGATGCACTGCTTTGTCTTGCTATCAAGCTTGGATCTCTCGTCCCTTGGAACATGTACAAATGCCCTGCAACCAAAGACCTTCAAGTGCTTGTATGATACCTCCTTCCCTGACCAAACTCTCTGAGGAATATCACCTGCAAGAGGAACTGAGGGAGATAGGTTAACCACATACATAGCATTCATCAATGCTTCAGCCCAAAATGAATTAGGTAAATGAGCATGAGAGAGCATAGCTGTGATCCTCTCTGTGGGTGTCCTGTTCATTCTCTCTGCAAGACCATTGAGCTGGGATGTCTTTGGTGGACTCTTCTCAAGCCTGATGCCAACATTTCTGTAGTACCTCTCAAAAGGACCTCTGTATTCACCACCATTGTCTGATCTCACGCACTTCAATTTCCTGCCAGTTTCTCTTTCAACCTTGGCATGGAACTCCTTGAAGGTTTCAAGCGTCTGGTATTTGTGTTTCAATACATACACAAAAACCTTTCTGGAATGGTCATCAATAAAAGTCACAAAGTATAATGCTCCACCATGAGATTTTTCAGTCATGGAGCAAACATCAGTGTGCACAATATCAAGAACATTTTCTGCACGATGTGGAGGGAGTGTATGAAATGCAGCCCTATGTTGTTTGCCAGCAAAACAATGTGCATAGGGTTTTAAGGATATACCTTTTAACTCAGGGAGGTACTCCATGCGAGCAAGAGCATGCATGCCCTTCTCACTCATATGCCCAAGCCTCTTGTGCCACAATTCAACCGAAGTGTCTTTTTCAACAATGGTCAACACCTCATTGCACAACTTGGTTTTAGTCACATAGAGATTACCTTGCTTACTTCCTCGAGCCACAATCAAAGAGCCTTTGGTGAGCTTCCACTTTTCTTCATCAAAATAACTAGGATGTTTGATATCATCAAGCTTTCCCACTGACAACAAATTCAGCCTTATGTCGGGAACATGCCTCACATCATCAAGCACCAATATGCAACCTGTGTTTGTTTCAATGCATATAGAGCCCTTGCCAACAATTACTGACGAACCACTATTTCCCATCCTCACTTGGCCAGCAACACCACTAGTGTAAGATGTGAAATACTCCTTATGTGATGTGATGTGGAAGGACGTACCTGAATCCACAACCCAACTCATGGCATCATCACGAACAACACTATAGCAATCTTCATCTTCAATGACTAGATAGTCCTCGTCTGTTGCGGTCATGGCTGAACTGCTCTTAGCCTTTTGCTCGGTTTTCTTTCTGAGTTTCCCCTCTGCAAGCTCTCTTTTGTACTTCCTGCACTCGCTCTTTATGTGTCCCGGATTGCCACAATGAAAGCAAGTAATATCTTTTCTCTGTTTTGACTTTGATCTCCCCCTGGGTTTGGTTTTGCCTTGCTGAAATCTTGTATTGCTGCAACCATGATTCTCATTCTTCCCATGGGTTTCAGCCACATACGCATCAGAAGAAGAGGCATCACCCTTTTCCTTCTTTCTGGCTTCTTCATTCAGCATACTGTTCTTCACCATCTCCAAAGTCAGCTTCCCATCCGGAGCTGAATTACTAAGTGACACAACAAGCGTATTCCAACTATCAGGCATGGAACTCAGCAGCAACAATGCTTGCACCTCATCCTCAAAGTTGATCTTCATGGCTGAAAGTTGATTTATATGGCATTGAAAGACATTTAAGTGCTCAATCACACTTGTGCCATCTCGGTACTCAAGCTTTGCAAGTCTTTTGATCACCGAGGCCTTGTTCATTGATGTCTTCCTCTCATACATAGACTCCAACTTCTGCCACATCTCATATGCATTTGTGTCATTTGCAACATGATGGAAAATATTGTGGTTGATGTACAACGGAATCATACCTACTGCCTTTCTGTGCAACACTCTCCATTCTTCTTCCGTGACACCTGTGGGTATCTTGTCTTTCACAATTGGCTCGTACAAATCCTTGCAATAAAGGATGTCTTCCATCATGGGCTTCCATAATGAGTAATTGGAAGAATCAAGTTTTATCATGCCACTTATAGTAGCGCTTTCTTCCAAAGCCATTGTGAGCAGCACTTCCAGCAACAATCAAGCAACTGGGATTTGCAACCTTCTAAGCAACCAAGGCTCTGATGCCACTCTGCTGGGAATTAGCACACAAATGCACTTGTGGTTAACTGATAACTGCAGCGGAAACAAGTAATCTCAGCACCACATCATGTACTAAGTCAAGGATTCTTGCTTAGCACGGAATGAAACATATGCAGCCGCATATATGGAGGCAGAAAATGTTACTCAGCAGGCAAGACACTCCTCAGCCTAGTGTCTTGTGGTAGGAGTAAGTTTCTGGACAGCACCAAGCATCAACAAAGAGACACCAGATTTTTACGTGGAAAACCCCTCAACTTGAGGGGAAAAACCACGGGCCGAAGCCACCCAAATCCTCTTCCACTATTATCAAATGTGGGATACAACAAGTTCTTCTCTAGACAACACTAGAGGATCTCATACATCAAGAGTTCTGAATCTTGGATGAACACAACAAGATTTAGGGCTCAAGAACTAGGGATTGGAACAATCTCACCAAAAATGGTGGAACCGAAGCTTGAAGGAGACAAAGTAGTGGATCTGGACCATCACAACCTTGGGGAGGAGATCTCTTGCTTCTTCCTTCAATCTTCCTCTTCTTCCCTTGCTCTCTTGGTTTTCTCTCTTCTTCTCTTTTGGAGGATGAACTGATTTTCGTCACTCTTGGTGGTGGCTGCTGGATGGAGGGTAAAAGCATCCCCATCCACTCATGTGCAAAGTCCAAAATGACCCTAGGTCATAACCCTAATGGGTAGTGGGCTTATGCACCTCTTTGGGCTGCCTAAAAGGCCTCAAATGGTCATCTCCTCACAGCCCACATGAGGAGGATATCCCAACATATACCATGCGCAATGAGCCAAAGTTGTCATGTGCTCTGTCAGTAGGTTTCAGTAAGTACATATGCTCTTACACGGGCTTGAGGAGTCTTGGAGCGCGGCGTTGTAGTTGTTGATGCCTCCCACCACGCACATGTCCTTCTTCCCTTTCGGTCCGTGGCAGTCCCCTGTCCAGCATTACACGGTATGAAATGCCCAGTTGCACGTTAAATTTGGTTGTAGTTAGAACATCTCGCAAACTAGTCTAAATTTTCACTCGCGACTGTCCTTATTTTTCCGGTCGTATCCATGTCTAGCGGCCGGCTGAGCCCCTCAGAGTGGAGGTGCGGTTACCGGCGACATAGAGTAGGACATGGGACAAGCTAGCAGTAGCTCACGGGACTTGAAGCTCCATCGTCTCGCATGCGCTACTCTTCCTCATCGGAGCCCGTGGCTTGTACGTCGTCGGTCGATGCCAGGTCGACGATGGATCTGTCGTGGTCGGAGCCGACACGTCCACCATGACGCGGTTGCGGCGCCAGGGTTGCTGGTCACCCGTAGTGGCACCGGAGAGTGCAACTCCACCTCGCCCTCCACGCTCGCTACCTCACACGACAAGCACATCGTGCCATAGTTGCGTCGGACGCAATGCGAGCGTGCACCTCCGGCTCGACGTGCCAAAAAAGAGGGTGCGCCTCCACCACATCATTCATACCGCAACGTATCTGACGACTAGCCTCATGCTGGATCCATGCGTTATTTGGGCGGACGCAATGGATTCCCTCTGCATGGAGTCCGATCACAATCGGGCGGACTCCTCCCGGGAGCGTGGAGCGCAATGCGGACAGCCATCTTCTCCTCGGGGCCGCGTGGGACTAGTTCCCGGTCAAGGTATTAGGAGGTACAGGACTCTGGTCTGTTGCTCGCCATGCCGGAGAAGCTTGGGGGCGGAGGGGGGTGGAGCGCGGTGGGGGGAGTGGGCCTGATGTAGGGCGTGCTGTTGTAGATGCTCTTATCTTATTTGTGCTTCATCCTTTTCACTTAAAAGAGCAAAGATGAACCTACGTATTTCTTCCATTATGTTATAAATATCTAGACAATTTTCATGTTTGTTTCCACCAATTCATGGATCAATTCGTTTGAAGAGATTAACGTTCTTCGACCACACAAACATAGGCGTTGAAGAAAAAGGAAACCTGAACACCGAGAGCAGGAATACGAGGAGCGCTGTCGAGTACGTACTTGCGTAGCTGAACTTGCAGTCGCCGGGGGTGTCGGCGAAGTGCAGGGACCCCGACCACGGCATCCTGCGCCGCTCGATGTCCGGCCAAGAGCACGCCTCCGCGAGCTCGCCGTTGGCCCACCCCGGCAGGAGGCCCTTCACCGCCGCCGTCGCCTCGCTTGTCAGCAAACCCTGCGAGAATCAGTTCAGTTGGCGCGTCCGTCTCTGCATTTTGTGATGTACGTACCAATGGACTAATGTACCTCGGAGATCTTGCAGGTCATGTAGTGGCCCTCCACGACCCACGCCCGCGCCACCGGAGCCCTCGCCGCCGCGGCCGCCGCGGCAAGGAGGACCTGGAGCAGCCCCATTCCAGGCTTCCTAGCTCAAGCTTTCACTCACAGTGTGTGTGTTGCCGCGTTCCTTTCCGGTTTATAGGTAAGTCGTCCAGATTCTAGAGTGCTGACGTTTTGAGAAAAGTCTCCGACTCTCCGGCAACACTGCGCGCTCACAGGCGAGTCGTGTTCCACGCACGCGCCGTGCCATTTGGTGCGGAGGCATTCAAGGGAGGGAGGGACAGGGCGTTGCTCTGGACGTACAGCGTCATGGTCTCTGCGTCGCACTCATCACAGCGAACGCTATGGCTGATCCCATCCACCAACCGACCGAGCCGTCTCCATCTTTAAACAGCTCCGAGGGCCAGCCCAAAGGTCGCACTGTTTGCACGCTAGCGAGTACCCTATCGGTTGCAGTTTGGCCAGCGCTAGGCGTCGCCGTCGGCCGACCGATCGGATCGCGTACCCCGCGATCACACCATCCAATTGGCATACGCCTGGTTGTTGGAGGGCTGCTGTGAGAAGGCGAAGGAGATGCATGTTTGAGTGATCCGCGTCGCTGTGCTCGACGGCGGTGTTGGCGAAGCCGGCGGCGGGCGGAGAGCATCGGTGGCCGGCCTGTCTAGGTCACCCAAGAAGAGGGTGTCGATGCACGGTCCTAGACGGCGGCGACCTCAACATCATATTCAAACTTGTGCAGCGGCATGGGTGATTTTTTTTTCAAGTTTTCTTTAGGGGGTCTACATGTTTGGTTTGGGGGCGGCGAGGCAACAACATTGTCCCAGTGTAGGAATAATGCTCTCCCCACTCGTTTCCCGTTCCGTCGGTGTGCTTATCGCCGATGAAGGGTGTGCGCGGCCGTGTCTACGACGGGCCTTCTGGGATCCTGTCGGTTTAGGTTTCTGGTGGATCTGCCTGGATTCGGCCGGCTTTCGTGGTCTTCAGAGTTTCTACAGGCCTTTATTGGCGTTTCCTTCTCCGGGGCAGCGATTTGGTTCGCAGAATCACGGCCCTCGGTGTTTCCTGATCTGCACCGATGACTTTTCGATCACTGCTTCTACAAGTTCATGGGTTTCTTAAAATTTACTCAGTCAAGGCAGAGGCCCAAAAGCAGGACCGAGCAATGCTCAAGGCATGTTGCCGGCGGATGCAAGAGGAAGAAGATTTCAACACTCCAAAAAATTTCATTGTAATTTTATCTTTTTGTATGAGGGTGTTTGCAAGGACTTGTAATACTTAATATATGGCCTTCGGCCTTTCCACATGAAAAACAGTCAATCGACCCCCTCTACACAACATCATGCATGTGTCCTCATGCTCGCCACATACATCAGCGTCCTCTCGTAGTGCCACTCACTGCATCCAAATATACACAGAGTAATGTGTTCTTCACCAACTAACACTTTTTTAAATTGCACTTTTTTGGAAACTGAATTGGACACAGGAAGTTCTCGAGCAACTTATAAGTTATAACTAGCAAAGCCGATACATCGACTTTGAGAAAAACATTTGCTTGGATAATCTCTAAAGTGCACAACATATGACTATTCTACCCTCTCTAAGCATGACCATTGGCTTTTGGTCAATGGAGTTGAGAATTGATGTCCTTTTGTTGGGTTATCATATCTAGATGTCGATGTAGTAGTAGCAGCAGTAGATGTCGATGCGATGAACCTCTTAGTTTAAACTTTGTTGGAGACATCCACTGGGTAATGACGGATGCAGCTAGCCCAGGGTCCATGGACCGCACCAGAAGATGGTTGTATACACATCCAACCAATAGTGTTGCATTCGTACCCTGCACCGAACCCGATCATCCACACCCTGTTGCCTTTCTTCATCCGCCCTTTAGCTTCAATGTATGCCAATTCATACCACACTGATGACGTTGACTGATTTCCAAACCGATGCAGTGTCATTCTTGATGGCTCAACATGCTTGTCTGATAGGCCGAGGCCATGCTGTACGGAGGTGATAACTGCCGGCCCACCGACGTGGATGCAGAAATGGTCAAATGCAACACAAAAGTTTGGGATGTATGGTCTGATCTTCCTCCAATGAAGCACCTTTTTGGCCATGCATAAGAATCCATACTTGAAAAGCTCTGATGCTGGTAGGACAAGAGGTGCGGTTGATGTGATATTAGCCGTGAGTGCATCACCAGCGACAACCATAAGGTCTTTAGAGAGAGCAATCCCTAGGTTTCCCTTCTCATCTTCTTCTTGATACACACACCGGTAGGCGGTGTTGCTTGCCGCCGTGATCGTTCGCGTGAAATGCCCAAGCCGAAACCGAGCCTTGGACCTAGAAGTCGACAAAAGCTTGGCGACACCGCCCATACGAAACAAGAGGTTAGTCAGCTGCATGGAACGCTTGTTTCCCACATAGTAGCACGGGCCAACGATCTCCGTTGACACCACCAACGCGTATGACCCCCAAGGCATGAACCGCAGGATGTTGCTCGCAAGCCCCACTGCGGTCACCGATGCAGAGCATGCCATCCCAGAGAGGTTCATGACGCGGAGATCACCTCGTAACTTGTATCTATTTACAATCATGTCGGCGATGGATGGTACCGGACAAAATAAGCTGCAGTTGGTGATAAGAACACCGACCGCATCAAGATTGATGCACGTCTTGGCTAGAAGGTCATCAATCACTGAGAAGACGACCAACTCTGCTTCGGTGCGTGCTTCATCAAGCCCACAATATGGCTCCATGTGCATAACTACTGGTGGGAAATATGTTTGATCGCCCATGCCTGAGCGCTCATGAATACTAGCTATGAAGTTGGCAGTAGAATCATCAATCAAAGGTGAGAGTCGTGCATGCTCGACGGAGGTTGCCTTTGGGTATCTAAAGTTGGAGCTTGGCCGGAAGCAAGAGTAGTCAACAAGGTATACATTTCTAGGACGGAGTGCAAGATAGATGGCAGCCGTGACGATCAAAAGAGCGACGAGAAGTAGATGGATGAGACATATATCACTGGATTGGGGCATAGTCTTGTGTGCAGTGGAAGGCCATTGTGCAACCTTTGTGAGGACGGCAGTTGCGAGTATCATTGTGGTGACGATTCGCAGTACGAGGATCTTAGCAGTTAGCAGCACAATGGTGCAATGAAAGTTAAGCAATTGTTTCCTTTTATATAGCAATCGAAAATCCATAGGAGTGCTCGTCCTCGCCTGCACATGTTATCTTTGTGCGCTTGTTCTCGTTGGGATCGGAGACTGGGCTCGCATTGAACGTGGTATACTGCTGTACGCAACGCCACACATTAAGGACTCTGGTGCGGACCCACGGAACAGTAAGCGCTGTTCCCTCACGCCGTGAAAACAACGTCTGCACAAAATCTGTATTCACGGCCCATCACATGTCATACGTTTTGAACCATTTTTTTTACATGCATACGTTCTGAACGAACCTTTAATGCTAGAAGGTGTGATTCTCAAAAAATAAATAAAAATAGCAGAAGTGTTGGGTTCGATTGTTGAGAGTGGCAATCTGGCAATTCTTTTCTTTTCTTTGTTTTTCCCCAATAACAAAGAGCATCTAATTAATATTGGACATGGATTATTGTCGGAAAAAAAACATGTTTTTACTCTAGCGTACATAACTGAAAGTACATATTTTGTGATGTAAAATACAGGAAAAGCAGTATTAATATTGTTTTTCCCCATCTTTGCTTTAGCGTACATAAATTAGAAAGTAAAAGCAGTATTAATCCACATAGGTTTTTTTCCTGTATTTTTGATCCACTTTGCTTCGACTCACTGCAAAAAAAGAAAAACCACACAAGTGCTACGACGAATGAAACTCATGTTGCAACCCTATTTTTACATGTGCTAATGCAACTCAGTGCCAAAATCAGTCAAGATCATAGTTTTTTTTTTGCTGATTTGAAAATTTGAAGAGATAGAGGACGTGAACAATGAACTGAATCCACGGTCTGTTTGCACCTTTGTGTTTTGTTGCATTGGCCAGGTGATAGCTTTTCCTTTCATAAATTTGGTTCCTGTTTCAAGTTACTCTACATTTTGTTATAACCTGGTGGAAGAGCTTTCCTTTGTAACCGTCCATCTTTCCTGAAAATCAATTGGTTGTGTACTTTTCAAGAAGTATATGTTATAGGACCAGCAGTATATATATGCATAGCCGCATAGGTTTTTAACAATAGTCCATAGTCAAATATATGCCGGCCTCACACGGTCAAATGACAGACGACAAAGAGTAGGATGTGGAGCATGGACACCCATGTCAGACAAAGTCGTGTAGACTAGGATAGTTTTACTTTTGCTATGTTAAAAAATCCATGTCCCCGCAAAAAAGTCTCCATGTCCCCGTTAATTTCATCCAAAATATTAATGAAACATTTGGTGTATACTTCAATTTCGTCCATTTTGTTAAATTTCCATTTCAGATATGATCGAACTTTGATGCACAGGATTGAATGGCCGGTTGCTATATCCAAGCCTGCTTACGCGTCCAGTACAGACGTTTGGTGTGTTTGTTTTGATCTATGCCATTGGAGATATCCTTAAGTTACCACCAACGGGCATGCGATGGCTAATATTAGCTAACGCGGGAGAGCTCATCCACCTAACCGTCACAGATGGCAGCGAAAAATGTCAGATCATGTTTTTTTTTCAAATGTGGATTATTTCATGCTAAACTCATCAATCAAAGTCAAAAGAGTGATTTTGGCCCGTTCGCAGATTCAGTGTCCATCCATTTCAGGAGGAACACCTGTTGACAAGCAGAAAACAAAATGATAAAGCCAAATGCATCATGAGTACGAACATGTAAAAGAATCTAAGCAGCCATGCATGCACTTAGATCCACTGCTTACCTGGGCGAACAGCTTGAATCCACCCACGTTTTGCGGCCATTCGCCATCCTGTACCAATTGAACATTATCAGTCTGTACCAATTGAACATTATCAGGTCCGGCCGTCACGGCAATGACTAACTCCGTTGCCCCGTCATACGGGCCCATTTCTGTACGCGCACTATTTCTCTGCCATATACGCGCCAGCATTTCCTTCCGCCATAAATGCTGCTCCAAACCAGACGAACCAGACGCTAAGAGCATCTCCAGCCGTTCGACTCCCCAGGATGCCGAAAAAACGCGTCCTAGAGGCGAGCCGGCGAGATTTTCGATGTGAGGGCGACTGCGTTTCCAGTCGTCGCCCCTAGGTCGGCGCCAGGGCTAAACGAATTCGGCGCTTTTTGGCACAAACTCATCAAAATTCATCCAAACTCGACGACATTCATTCAAATTTGTACAAAAAACAAATAAAAAACAAACACGGCCTAGCTACGCCGTCCTCGCCGCGCCTCGCCGCCGTCCGACTTCTACATGCCTAGGCGCTTGTAGAAGTCGGTGTAGTCTCCGCCGCCGCCGCCGTCGTCGTCGTCGTCCTCGCCCTGCTACCCGCTGCTGTCCCTGCTGCAGCCCTGTCCAGGGTCGCCGACGCGGGATGGCCCGGCCTCCTCCTAGTCGCTGTCGCGGTAGAGGACGCCGTCCACCTCGCCGACGGGGCGGGGGTGGCGCGCCTTGAGTTCCTCGAGGGCGCGGCGCTGGCGAGCCACCTGCTCGCGGACGTAGTCCTCCATCGCCCATATCATAGCCGTCTCGTCGGCGGTGGCCATCGCGAGGTGCCCCGGCTTCACCGGGAGCAGGGGAGGCTCCGGCTCGGTTTTCGACCGGACGCGGCGCATGCGACCGCCACGGCCTTCCTCAGGGATGGTCAGGGCGCCGATGCGGGTGCGGCGCCCTAGCGGGGACTCCCCCGCCGTGTCCTGCGGCTCGGGCTTGACGGCGAAGGCCGCCGGCGAGCCGCCCGAGGAGGAGGTCGTCGCGTCCGACAACCGTCGCGACATCCACGAGCTGCCACGGTGGTGAGAGAAGGACGGGCGTGCGGGGGCGGGGTACTCGAGGCGCGGCGTGTTGCCGGCCTCGATGTAGTCGAGGACGTGCTCGAGGGTGCGGCCGTGCACCCCCCACCAGTCGTGCCGCCCTTCGGCGTTGTGGCGGCCGCGAGGCACGACGCCGTTGGTGGAGGCGATCAGGCCGTCGCGGCGGTGGTCGAAGTAGATCGTCCAGAACGCGTTGTTGTCGGGGAAGTACGCCGGCGTTCGCCGCTGCTCCTCCGCCAGCGACAACCTAATGCGGGCGATCTCTGTCCGCCGGTCCGCCCCGGTGGGAGCGGGTGGCACCGGCACGCCGCCGGCGCTCAAACGCCACGCGCCCCACACCCTCATGTCCGGGGGAGCCGGGTAGTCGGCCTCAAAAAGGAGGCGCGCCTCCCACTCGTGGAGGTGACGGCGGCCGAAGCCGTTCTTCGCCGCGGAATCGCCTGGGTACCGCGCTGCCATTGCTCGTCGGCGGGGGAGTGGAATGTGCGAGCAGGGGGGGGGAGGGGCGATGTGTTGCGGTGTGGCGTTCACCGGCGAGGCGGGCGACTTTTATAGCCGGAGCTCGGGCGGCGGGAGGCGCATGCCAGGCGACGCGTGGCGGGCGACCATGGCGCTGGGCGACGCGGCGCTTCACTGCGCGGCATCAATGGACATGCTGACCGGCGCGCTGCATCGCGGCAGACGGGGCATCAATGGAGGCGACGGCGCGACAGCTTTGGCATTGAATCCCGTAGGAAACGAGGCGATGTGGACAACGAAGCGGCGCGTCGCTGACAGGGCGGGCCCATCACAGTTCACGCCAAAAACGGTCCGTCCGACGCCCCCAGGCGACCCCCAACGCATCAGGTTCAAGTTGGGTATGCCAACTTCAATTTCGACCCAATCCGATGAAAAACGGGTTCTTGGAGTACGACTGGGCCATTTTTTCAGTGTCAGCGTTGAAAAAATGACTTGAAAGGCCTGTTGAGGACACGGCTGAAGATGCTCTAAACTTAGGGGCTCCCGGAGCACCACATATTTTCCCGGGCTTTGCATGCCTTTGAACGTTTCTTTCCACTCACGATCTTCCATTACAAGATCATGGGAAAAATACGTAACCTCAGAGCAGTGCACACCTAGATCAAAAATATCCATCAGTACATGAGCGATGATAGTACGTATAAGACCGTGCGTGCCAACTTCTCAACCATATATATTCCTAGCATATTATTATTCTCAACCATCTTCCTAGCATATGGAAATTCCAACACAGGCGTGGGAGCACGCACCTGCCCAGCCCTGCTCGGCCGTGGCAATCTGCACAGTATTTGCATCCCGCACGAGGGTACAGTAAGTTTTACATTTTAATCTTGGAAACTTACAAATTTCTCGGTCGCTCGTATCAAGTTTCAGAATTTAAATTTTACGTGAATTTTGTCGTTGCAGATACTAAAGTTATGATTTTGTCGGTCGCTGATACTAGGTTTCAAGAGTTAGAATTTAATAGAATTTTTATAAACTCATCAAAAACGTTTCAAAATGAATCTTATCTGAAAGCCCTCGTTACAAGAAACACGAATATGAAAACACAGCTTAGTTTGGACTTGTCATTCAAAAGATATGAAAGATTGAAATCGGAAGCCAAAATAAAAAGCGCGCACGAGGGGTTCGCTGCCCCGCACCTACGTGCCATAAATCCTCTCTCCTGGCATATTACATGTTGCACGCTAGTGTGTCCATGTTTTTCACATTGCACAGCGAGAGCACTCTCATTCAGATTATTAGAAAGTCGTTAGCCCATAGATATTGAAGAGGTTTTAATGCACCAACGAACTAATTTGGGCTGTCTAGTTTTCTCGTGTTTTCCACAACACAGGCATATGTTTCTTTACTTAAAATGCAAACGATTTTTAACCTCGAATCTTGCACGGAGATGCATGTAATCTTTGTGCTTGTACATGCAACAATTTTCTTCTTAAGAAGATAGACTACTTTTCAAACGTCACCATCTTGGTAGAAACAAAACCATTTTCCTGCAATTTCTACAACTCAGACTGTTTTTCTTGAAATGCAACCCATTTTTCAACCGTTAGATTTTGCCCGTGAATGCATGCAAGTGCTGTTTTTTCAACCGTTAGATTTTACCCGTGGATGCATGTATGCATTGTGCTTTTCAATAGTTCAATCTTGAGTTACTCACTTACCTCTCACGCTTCGGCCTCGCTTGTCTGGCAACACGGGAGGACAGATAGCCAGTGCCGTTGGTACCCGTCCTCTCCTACCTCAGTTCCCTTGCCGCCGTCGAAGGACGCCGCTGAGCTAAGCCCACACGGTGGGCGGCAGTGGTAGGGCCTTCTTCTTGCTCGACGGTGGGCGCTCGCGGCGGGGAAGGCACAACCCCTCTTGCTGTGTGGCTCGATGAGTGCGGCGCCACAGTGAGCTCGACTTCGGGCAATAGCTCCTCTCCAGTAGCCATGGCATGGTGGCGGCACCCTTATGCCTAGAGGTTGCTCGTCCACATGTGATCTGCTTTGGGTCTGCTTCCCCATGCGATCTACTCCCTCTGTTCCCAAATATAAGTTTTTCTAGAGATTACACTATGAACCACATACGGATGTATATAGACACATTTTAGAGTGTAGATTGATACGTCCATTTTGCATCATGTTTTCTTACTGTTATTTATGCTATTTTTATCCATAATAATGCTTTTTTGGAGTAATTCTAATGCATTTTCTCTCATAATTTGCAAGGTACACATCAAGAGGGAGAATTTTGGCAGCTGGAAATCTAGACCTGAAAAGCTACGTCGGGCTATCTATTCTGCACAACTCCAAACAAGCTGAAACTTCACGGGGATTTTTATGGAATATATAAGAATTATTGGAGCAAATAACTACAAGAGGGGGGGGCACCAGATGGGCACAACCCACCTGGGTGCGCCAGGGCCCCCTGGTGCGCCCTGGTGGGTTGTGGCCTCCTCAGCCCACCTCCGATGCCCATCTTTTGGTATATAAGTCATTTTGACCTAGAAATAAAAATAAGAGGAGGACTTTCGGGACGAAGCGCCGCCGCCTCGAGGCGGAACTTGGGCCGAAGCACTTTTTCCCTCCGGTGGAGCGATTTTGCCAGGGGAACTTCCCTTCCGGAGCGGGAAATCATCGTCATCATCATCACCAACAACTCTCCCATCTTGCGGAGGGCAATCTCCATTAACATCTTCAACAACACCATCTCCTCTCAAACCCTAGTTCATCTCTTGTATTCAATCTTGTTACCGGAACTATAGATTGGTACTTGTGGGTGACTGGTAGTGTTGATTACATCTTATAGTTGATTACTATATGGTTTATTTGATGAAAGATTATATGTTCAGATCCAATATGCTATTTATCTGATCATGAGCATGTTTATCATTTGTGAGTAGTTACCTTTGTTCTTGAAGTCACGAGAGAAATCATGTTGCAAGTAATCATGTGAATTCGAGATGTGTTCGATATTTTGATAATATGTATGTTGTGCTTCCCTTAGTGGTGTCATGTGAACGTCGACTACATGATACTTCACCATATTTGGGCCTAAGGTAGTGCATTGTGGAGTAGCAATTAGATGATGGGTTGCGAGAGTGACAGAAGCTTAAACCCCCAGTTTCTGTGCTATTCCGTAAGGGACCGATTGGATCCCAAAGTTTAATGCTATGGTTAGAATTTATTCTTAATATTTTTCTCGTAGATGCAAATGCTTGTGGGAGGGTTAATCATAAGTAGGAGATTTTTTCAAGTAAGAACGGCACCTAGCATCGGTCCACCCATATATCAAATTATCAAAGTAGCAAACACGAATCGAACCAACATGATGAAAGTGACTAGATGAAATTCCCGTGTACCCTCAAGAATGCTTTGCTTATTATAAGAGACCACTTTGGCCTGTCATTTGCCTCAAAAGGATTGGGCTACCTTGCTGCACTTTTGTTACTACTATCGTTACTTGCTCGTTAGAAATTATCTTGCTATCAAACTACCCTTCTACTTAAAATTTCAGCACTTGCAGACATCACCTTACTGGAAACTACTTGCCGTTTCCTTCTGCTCCTCGTTGGGTTCGACACTCTTACTTATCGAAAAGAGCTACAATTGATCCACTATACTTGTGGGTCATCAAAGCTATTTTCTGGCGCCGTTGCCTGGGAGTGAAGCGCCTTTGGTAAGTGGAATTTGGTAAGGAAACATTTATATAGTGTGCGGAAATTTATTGTCACTTGTTACTATGGAAAACAATCCTTTGAGGGGTTTGTTCGGGGTATCTTCACCTCGTCCGGAACCACAATTAGCTACCCCTCAACCTATTGCACCTACTGAAAATATTGAATATGAAATTCCTTCGGGTATGATAGAACAACTGCTAGCTAATCCTTATGCAGGAGATGGAACCGAACATCCTGATATGCACTTGATATATGTGGAACAAATTTGTGGGTTGTTTAAGCTTGCAGGTTTACCTGGAGATAAAGTTATGAAGAAGTTTTTTCCTTTATCTTTGAAGGGAAAAGCATTGGCATGGTATAGGCTATGCGATGATATTG
Source organism: Triticum urartu (assembly GCF_056163025.1). Lineage (NCBI taxonomy): Eukaryota > Viridiplantae > Streptophyta > Magnoliopsida > Poales > Poaceae > Triticum > Triticum urartu. The sequence continues at coordinate 717,093,588 of NC_141874.1, forward strand.
GGTCATGGAATTGAAATCGTTTGAAATTGGAGTTCCACCAAATTTTTTATCCTATGCATCTAGTTCATCATGATCAGAATTATATATATAATGTTTGGCCTCGTGAAGGAGAAAGTATCGCTCTAGCTTGGGGAGGCTTAAGTCAATGTTATATTCATGCCCCAATCATGAGCTCTCAAGAGAAATTATTATTCAGAATTTTTATGCTCGGCTTTCTTGTAATGATCAAACCATGCTTGATACTTCTTGTGTTGGTTCCTTTATGAAGAAGACTATTGAATTCCGGTGGGATCTTTTGGAAAGAATTAAACGCAACTCCGAAGATTGGGAACTCGACAAAGGCAAAGAGTCAGGTATTAAACTTGAGTATGATTGTGTTAAATCTTTTATGGATACCGATGCTTTTCAAAGGTTTAGCACTAAATATGGACTTGACTCTTTATATCAAGAAATTATGAAAGGCATAGCACCTGCAGAGTTAGAAGAAATATATGTTACTATTAAACTGGCTAACAGAGACACCATATCACCATTTGGGCTTGTTAGAGATGTTGAAGTCTTGTGTGGGAAAATAAAATACCCTACTGATTTTCTTGTTCTTGGTTCCCCACAAGATGAATTTTGTCCCATTATTTTTGGCAGACCTTTCTTGAATACAGTTAATGCTAAGATAGACTGGAAGAAACAAACTATTGGTGTTAGCTTCGGTGATGAGTCTCATGAGTTTAATTTTTCCAAGTTTAGTAGAAATCTTCATGAAAAAGAATTGCCTGGTAAGGATGAATTAATTGGTCTTGCTTCTATTGTTGTACCACCTACTGATCCTTTAGAACAATATTTTCTAGACCATGCAAATGATTTACATATGCATGGAAGAAATGAAATAGATAAAAAATTCTTTGAACAACGTCCTCTGCTTAAACACAATTTGCCTATTGAAACTCTACGAGGTCCTCCTCCACCTAAAGGTGATCCTGTGTTTGAATTAAAACAATTGCCAGACACTTTGAAATATGCTTATCTTGATGAAAAGAAGATATATCATGTTATTATTAGTGCTAACCTTCCAGAACATGAAGAAGAAAGATTATTGAAAGTTCTAAGGAAGCACCGAGCTGCTATTGGATATACTCTTGACGATTTAAAGGGCATTAGTCCCACTCTATGTCAGCACAAAATTAATATGGAATCTGATGCTAAACCCATTGTTGATCACCAATGTCGGTTAAATCCGAAGATGAAAGAAGTGGTAAGAACGAAAATATCAAAACTTCTGGAAGCAGGTATAATCTATCCCATAGCTGATAGCAGATGGGTAAGCCATGTTCGTTGTGATCATAAGAAAGGAGGTATAACTGTTGTTCCTAATGATAAGAATGAACTTATTCCACAAAGAATTGTCACAGGCTATAGAATGCTAATTGATTTTAGAAAATTAAACAAAGCAACTAGAAAAGATCATTACCCTTTGCCTTTTATTGATCAAATGCTTGAAAGATTATCTAAGCACACACACTTTTGCTTCCTTGATGGATATTCTGGCTTTTCACAAATACCTGTTTCTCAACCTGATCAAGAAAAGACCACTTTTACTTGTCCCTTTGGAAATTATGCTTATAGACGTATGCCTTTTGGTTTATGTAATGCACCTGTTACCTTTCAAAGATATATGACTGCTATATTCGCTGAAATTTATGAAAAGATTGTTGAGGTTTTCATGGATGACTTTTCTGTTTATGGGAAGTCTTTTGATGATTGTTTAAGTAATCTTTATCAAGTTTTGCAGAGATGTGAACAAACAAATCTTGTCTTGAAGAGTGTCAGCCATCACTGCCGGTGGTTTACATTTCCCTACTGTCCGTTACTTTGCATATTTCATTACCAAATGCTTGCTTGCTAGGGAGAAGGTGGGTGCACTTAGTTCACCAGACCTTGCTGTTTTACGTCGTGCCATTGAGGGCGACAACACATATAGCCTGGGAGCTATCGTGGCTCGTCGCCTGCACCTTAATAAATCTCAAGGTAAAATACATGGTGGGATTTATGCTACTCGTTTGACGGCTCACTTCGAGGTTGAGATATGCCCTCATGATTTCCCTCTTACCACAATTTACCTAGACCGTGCAACCATGGATCACCATCACTTTCTTGCACATGATCGTCCTGACATTGCCATTCCTTATAACTTGGTCTATAACATTGACACTCGTGATGTTATCCCCTTGCCTGCACCTGCTTTGTTTGATTCTGTTGCCAGGGGCGGATACCGGATTATGCCTGTAGACATCCTCGTCTACTGGAACGCTCACGCTGTTGCAGAGGCTGCACAGGAACCTCCATAGTGGGATCAGTGGATGCCCACTTCTCAGCAGTGGGATGAGTGGATGTATGGTCCTCAGGATCCATACTGTCCTCCAGGCTACTGATTCACTACCAAGTTAGGCCAAAAGCCTAAGCTTGGGGGAGTACGTGTTTCTCACCGACATTATATTCATGTTCACATATCATTCCATTTATCGGTGTTCACACTTTTTCATTGTATCATCCATGCTTAGATTTATTTTCTTGCTTTCTTCTTGTGTGTTTGAACAAGTTTAGAAAAAAACCAAAAAATTAGTTGTAGTAATTTACTTTATATGCATGCTTAGTAGTAGCACTAAAAAGAAAACCCAAAAAGATTTCCATGTTCTTCTTTTGCTTGTTGGGAGCTTTCCCGTGTAAATAGTTTTCCTCGTATTTGCTTTTTATTTACTTACTGAAGAAAACCAAAAACTCCAAAAATATTTCAATGTGTTTCTCTGAATTTCTTTTCTTTTATTCGAGTCTTACCGAGGAGAAGACCATGATGAAAATGTTGAGTGGCTCTCACATGAATAACTGTTGAACTAATAAGAGTCCATTTTATCTTGTCTTCTCCTGTTGAATAAAATGTTTGCAGATTCCAGCTTAGTCCATGACACTCTTGCACTCTTATTATTTTCATATCATTCGGTCGTGCAAGTGAAAAGCAATAATGACGATATCCGATGAGCTGGCCGTGGCAAGGAGAAACTGGTATGAACTCGACTTGTCTTGTCTGTGTAAATATGTTTAACCTAGTGCCCATGATTCAGCCCGTTATGATTAAACATGTTTGCAATGACAATTAGAGATTATAGTTTCTCATGCTATGCATAAGTAGCTGGGAGTGGATAATGATTTATCTTGGATAGCAACATAGCGTTAAAATGATTGTGATGTAGTATGATGATATGGTATCCTCCTCTGAATGTTCGAGTGGCTTGACTTGGTACATGTTCATGCATGTAGTTGAATCAAAACCAACATAGCCTCTATAATGTTTATGTTCATGGTGTTCATATCCTACTCATGCTAGTGTCCAATGTTACTTATGCATAATGTCTGGTCATGATCGTTGTTGCTCTCTAGCTGGCCGCTTCCCAGTCTTAAAATTGCTAGCCATCGTCTGAACTAAGTGGGGATTCTGCTTGTACATCAAAAACCTCGGTAAGTGGGGATATATATCGTTGTATAGTTAGTCAATTTTTAACATTGGATTTTTGCCAATTTAGATTCAAAAAAGTTACAAAACTATCTCCTCACCATATACACCAAGTCAACTCTCTTTTTGCGAGATATGCAACATGCGAATTGATTGCCTTACATTTTCAGGTTAATTACAGTTCCATATGTTTTATCAAGTGAGCTTTCTCCATGTTAATAAATCTACGTTAAACATAGAGGTTACGCCAGACATCAAGTACATGTGAATTTTTCAATTTTCCTTTTGAGGGTAGAAGGGGCCTTAATTCAGAAACCATAGCAGTATAAGTACAGTCTATAGCAACAACATGAGAAATCTGGTCCAACACATGGGAGCTCCACACACCTTAGATACTGACCTGATGGACATAAGATGCAATCTCGTGGGCTACAAAGATTTGATCTCTTCTGATCTCAAGAATTAAGAAAACGCTGGAATTTTGCTCCCCATATCACTACAAATAGCACCAAGCCACGACATGTCTTGTCCTTCGTTCTTGAGAATAAAAACAATGATCGGTTACTTTAAATGGTGATGGGCAGACCCACACGACCCACATCAAGGCAAGCTCCCTACAAGCACTTCGGAGCTTCAGCTTCCTTTGCATCATGACATCTGACAAGGACTCTATGTGTATATTTGTAATTTTGAAATTAGTTACCAAGGTCTACAACTGATTGCTTCATATGTTCACTAATTTCGGTTTTCATTCTTTAACGTTCTGACCTGGCTGCATTTTAATGTTGGTTACTTCAAAAATCATTCATCTTCCTATTTAATCTTAATCCAATGCAGCATACAAAGTTCCGCAGCAACGTGCAGGGTATTTTCTAGTTGTATAGATACCCGTACCCCTTTGAGTCAAAGCTGCACTAGAGTCAATTCAGCGCGCGAGCAAGCAAGGGCCTGTTTGGTTGCCATGCGCTACAATACCAGCATTGCATACACTTCTCCACCCAACCTAGCTATGCAAATGCAGCCTCAAATGCACCATATGCATGTTGTTTGTTGCCTGCATGCCCTCTTACCTGCATGGGCTGAACCACACTACCTGATGTTTGGTTGCCTGCATGTTAGTCCACAAACCCAAGGCATGGTGTTTGGTTGTATGCAAGGCCTGATGTCTGGTAACCTCTTTGGCTAGTTGGTGAGGTTACCACCACACTTCGGCACACATCATAAGCACAACAAAGTATAAGTAGAGCATCAACTAGCATAATTCAGATATAAGCGGTACTACAAATATAACAGTTCAACACATAAACCATAAACATGTTCAAAGCAGACTCGATAGTACGCTCGAAAGAGGTGGCCCGGCCCTACTCCTTGGCGGTGAAGGCTTCGTCGTGCTTCCCGCACTTGTTGACGACCTCAATGCCATCGTCGTCGAAGATGATGACCTTGAGGGTGTCGGGAGTGAGGAGCTTGAACGTCACCATGTAGCCGATCTTGATCCGATGAACGGCTGCGTAGGTGGCCCAACCCTGATCCAGGGTCACCCTGCCATTCATCAGTTTAACCGTCACCTTCCAGGAGCAGCCGATGTGTTGTTCCTGAGCTTGAACTCCATTGGCACCGCGACAAAGTGCTTGGTGAAGTCCAGGGGCATGGGGATGCACTCAAGCTTCGGTGCAAGGATGACCTTGCAGAAGTGAGTTGGGCCATCCTCCTGATGGTAGTTGTCGTAGTTGCGGCACTTGTTGCTGGGGGGCTCCTCCATGCCCTCGTCGTCGTCACCCTTAGGCATCTTCGGTTCTTCCTCGGCAGTGGGCGGCAGCTCAACCTCGTCGGGCATTGGGTGAAGGGGCTGCTTGCCCTTGCTGTCAACGGCCGGGAGCACCTCCATGCACATCTCATTGTTATCCTCGATCTGCACACAAGTCATGGAGTCAGGCATTGCACAGAGTTCATGGCTAATTCAAGAGCTTGTAGTTAAAATGGCATGACTGTCACTTTTGTCCTCCTCTCCACCCCCCATATTTACTCACCCTGCCCACCACTATTTACCCACCCCCTCTCTTCTCTCACTGTCAACCTTCCTCCTCCCCATCGCCACGAGCTCTAGCTCCAGCTCCAACGCCAACCCCTTCCCTTGGGGTATTGGCTGGAGGGCCTTCTGATGACCCACAAGTATAGGTGATCTATCGTAGTCCTTGCAATAAGTAAGAGTGTCGAACCCAACGAGGAGCAGAAGGAAATGATAAGCGGTTTTCAGCAAGGTATTCTCTGCAAGTACTGAAATAAGTGGTAACAGATAGTTTTGTGATAAGATAGATTATAACGAGCAACAAGTAACAAAAGTAAATAAAGTGCAGCAAGGTGGCCCAATCCTTTTGTAGCAAAGGACAAGCCGGAACAAACTCTTATAATAGGAAAAGCGCTCCCGAGGACACATGGGAATATCGTCAAGCTAGTTTTCATCACGTTCATATGATTCACGTTCGATACTTTGATAATTTGATATGTGGGTGGACCGGTGCTTGGGTGCTGTTCTTACTTAAACAAGCATCCCACTTATGATTAACCTCTATTGCAAGCATCTGCAACTATAACAAAATTATTAAGGTAAACCTAACCATAGCATGAAACATGTGGATCCAAATCAGCCCCTTATGAAGCAACGCATAAACTAGGGTTTAAGCTTCTGTCACTCTAGCAACCCATCATCTACTTATTACTTCCCAATGCCTTCCTCTAGGCCGAAATAATGGTGAAGTGTTATGTAGTCGACGTTCACATAACACCACTAGAGGCTAGACAACATACATCTTATCAAAATATCAAACGAATACCAAATTCACATGACTACTAATAGCAAGACTTCTCCCTTGTCCTCAGGAACAAATGTAATTACTCACAAAACATATTCATATTCATAATCAGAGGGGTAATAATATGCATATAGGATGTGAACATATGATCTTCCACCAAATAAACCAACTAGCATCAACTACAAGAAGTAATCAACACTACTAGCAACCTACTAGCACCAATCCCGGACTTTGAGATAAGAATTGGATACAGGAGATGAACTAGGGTTTGGAGATGAGATGGTGCTGGTGAAGATGTTGATGGAGATTGCCCTCTCCCGATGAGAGGAGCGTTGGTGATGACGATGGTGATGATTTCCCCCTCCCGGAGGGAAGTATCCCCGGCAGAACGGCTCTGCCGGAGCTCTAGATTGGTTCCGTCAAGGTTCCACCTTGTGGCGGCGGAGTCTCGTCCCGAAAAGTTCCTTCTGATTTTTTTCTCATCGAAAGACTTCATATAGGAGAAGATGGACGTCGGAGAGCCACCAGGAGGCCCACGAGGTAGGGGGCGCGCCCTAAGGGGGGGGGGGCGCCCCCCACCCTTGTGAGCAGGGTGTGGGCCCCCTAGCCTTCATCTTTGGCGTGCATTTTTCTTCATTTATTTTAAGATGTTCCATGGAGTTTCAGGACTTTTGGAGTTGCGCAAAATAGGTCTCTAATATTTGCTCCTTTTTCCAGCCCAGAATTCCAGCTGCCGGCATTCTCCCTCCTTATGTAAACCTTGTAAAATAAGAGAGAATAGCCATAAGTATTGTGACATAAAGTGAAATAAAAGTCCATAATGCAATAAATATCGATATAAAAGCATGATGCAAAATGGACGTATCAACTCCCCCAAGCTTAGACCTCGCTTGTCCTCAAGCGAAAAGCCGATAACAATAAATATGTCCTCATGTTTAGAGGCAGAGGCGTCGATAAAAATAAAATACGGACATGAAGGCATCATGATTATTCTCATAAAAACAACATATATAGATTTTGTCATATGATTACTTATGTTCAAGTGATGATCTATTCACAATGCAGAAGTATAAATCATAAACCTTATTGGGCTCCGACAAACTATAATCTCAGTCATTGAAGCAATTGTAATTTATCATAACATCGGAAAGAGACTATGTCAGAGGTAAAAAAGCAAGTCCACATACTCAACTATCATTTAGTCCTCCATAATTGCTAACACTCACGCAATACTTGTGGTTACGGAGTTTTAATCGGACACAGAGAAAGATAGGGGCTTATAGTTTTGCCCCACAACCTTTTACCTCAAGGGTAATGTCAACAATAATGGTTCATGCTCCCCTACATCCAATTAGATATATATATATATACCATGTTCTTTCCAACATGCTGAGCTTGCCAAAGGATAAAATGAAAAAGAAAAGGTGAAGATTACCATGACTCTTGCATAAGGTAGAACATAATAATAAAGGATAGGCCCTTCGCAGAGGGAAGCAGAGGTTGCCATGCGCTTTTATGGTTGGATGCATAAAATCTCAATGCGAAAGAACGTCACTTTATATTGCCCCTTGTGATATGAACCTTTATTATGCAGTCCGTCGCTTTTCTTACTTCCACATCACAAGATCGTATAAAGCTTATTTCTCCCACACCAATCAATCATACATGTTTAGAGCAATTTTTATTGCTTTGCACCGATGACAACTTACTTGAAGGATCTTACTCAATCCATAGCTAGATATGGTGGACTCTCATGGCAAAACTGGTTTAGGGATTTTGGAAGCACAAGTAGTATTTCTACTTGGTGTTGAGAATTTGGCTAGCATGAGGGGGAAAGGCAAGCTCAACAAGTTAGAGGATCCATGACAACATACTTTATCTTAGATATAAGAAAGACATAGCTCATTACGTTGTCTTCCTTGTCCAACATCAACTCTTTAGCATGTCATATTTTATTGAGTGCTCTCAATCATAAAAGATGTCAATGATAATATATCTATATGTGAAACCTCTCTTTCCTTATTAGTTCCTATTAATTGCAACAATGACCAAAGCTATGTCTGCCAACTCCCAACAACTTTTAGTCATCATACTCTTTTTATGTGAAGTCATTACTCTCAATAAGATCAATATGAACTCTTTGTTTCTTTTTATTCTTTTTCTCTTTTCTTTTATTCACCCAAGATCATGGCAAAATAATCAAGCCATTGACTCAACACTAATCTTTATTATATATAGCTCACGGACTCGATTACATAGAGAGATCATAAAGCAAAACTCAAAACTAGATCATGCCATAAACTTTATTCTACTAGATCAAGATACTACTAATAGGATCGAACTAAGAAAAACGGTAAAGATAGGAGTTGTGATTGTGAAACGATACCAGGGCAACTCCCCCAAGCTTGGCAGTTGCCAAGGGGAGTGCCCATACCCAAGTGATTATATCTCCTTTGTCGGTGAAGAAGGTGGAGGTGACGGGTAATCGCACATCGACCGTAAGAGGTCCTCCAGCTTGCGAGTAATGCCCTTGAGTGCGACAATATGCTCCTTCAACAAAATATTTTCTTGTGTGAGATACTTGTTTTGTATACGAGCTAACTCAATCATCTTGAAAGCTTCGATCTCAGCTGGGGTAAGAAGGTTATGATCAAGTTGAAGGATGTCTTTTGCTGCCGGAGCTTGATCCTCCATGTCCTTCTTGATCCTTTCATCCTTGTTGACCCTCGTGGGTTCTTCCCTCTTCAGATCTATCTTCATTAGCCAAGCATCGTTGTCACCATTGTTGGAGGAGGCAGACGACATGATGCCTAGCCTGGAAAACCCTGACAGAAAACAGCTCGAAACAAGAACAGAGGAGGTTTGCGTGATACGGGAGTCAAAACCTTCGGGAGGTTATATAATGAATTTTTACCGACCAAAATACGTAACGTGAAAGAAAACGGAGTCCGGGAGGCACACGAGGTAGGGGGCGCGCCCAGAGGGGTAGGGCGTGCCCACCACCCTCGTGGGGCCCTCGTGTCCTTCCCGGACTGCTACTTATTTTTCTATTTTTCTAAATATTCCAAAACGGAGAAATATTGCCTTAAAAATTGTTTTGGAGTCGGTTTACTTACCGTACCACATACCTATTCCTTTTGGGAGTCTGAAACGTTCCGGAAAGTGTCCCTTATGTATTCCTTCGGGGTTACGGTTTCAATAATATTGGTTTCAACATTTATGGGATTACCTGAGATATAATGTTTAATTCTTTGACCGTTTACCACCTTGAGATTTGTGCCTTCAAAGTTGTTGATCTTTATGGCGCCAGAACGATAGACCTCTTCGATAACATAGGGGCCTTCCCATTTAGAGAGAAGTTTGCCTGCAAAAATCTTAAACGAGAGTTGTATAGCAATACATAATCACCTACATTAAACTCACGCTTTTGTATCCTTTTGTCGTGCCATCTTTTAACTTTTTCTTTAAATAACTTGGCATTTTCATAAGCTTGGGTTCTCCATTCATCAAGTGAGCTAATATCAAATAACCTCTTCTCACCGGCAAGTTTAAAATCATGAGCTCTTTAATAGCCCAATATGCCTTATGTTCTAGTTCGAGAGGTAAGTGACATGCTTTTCCATAAACCATTTTATACGGAGACATACCCATAGGATTTTTGTATGCAGTTCTATAAGCCCATAATGCATCATCAAGTTTCTTAGACCAATTCTTTCTAGACCTATTAACAGTCTTTTGCAAAATTAATTTGAGCTCTCTATTGCTCAATTCTACTTGACCACTAGACTGTGGGTGATAAGGAGATGCAATTCTATGATTAACATCATATTTAGCAAGCATTTTACGGAAGGCACCATGAATAAAGTGTGAACCACCATCAGTCATTAAATATCTAGGGACTTCAAACCTCGGAAAAATAACTTCTTTAAGCATTTTAATAGAAGTGTTATGATCATCACTACTAGTTGGAATAGCTTCTACCCACTTAGTAACGTAATCAACAGTAACTAAAATATGTGTGTATCCATTAGAGGTAGGAAAAGGTCCCATATAATCAAAGCCCCAAACATCAAACGGTTCAATAACAAGAGAATAATTCATAGGCATTTCTTGACGTCTACTAATATTACCAATTCTTTGACATTCATCACAAGACAAGACAAACTTACGGGCATCCTTGAAGAGAGTAGGCCAATAAAAACCAGATTGCAATACCTTATGTGCAGTTCTATCTCCAGCGTGGTGTCCTCCATAAGACTCGGAATGACACTTGCGTAGGATCTGTTCCTGTTCATGCTCAGGTACACAACGTCTAATAACACCACCTACTCCTTCTTTATAAAGATGTGGGTCATCCCAAAAGCAATGTCTTAAATCATAGAAAAACTTTTTATTTTGCTGGTATGTGAAGCTAGGTGGTATAAATTTAGCAACAATATAATTAGCATAATCAGCATACCATGGAGTACTCCGAGAAGTACTTACAACATTTAATTGTTCATCAGGAAAGCTATCATTAATAGGTAGTGGGTCATCAAGAATATTTTCTAACCTAGACAAGTTGTCTGCAACGGGGTTCTCAGCTCCCTTTCTATCAACAATATGCAAATCAAATTCTTGTAGCAAGAGAACCCATCTAATAAGTCTAGGTTTAGCATCTTTCTTTTCCATAAGATATTTAATAGCAGCATGATCAGTGTGAATAATTACTTTAGAATCAACAATATAAGATCTGAACTTATCACAAGCAAATACGACTGCTAAAAGCTCTTTTTTAGTAGTAGCATAATTTCTTTGAGCATTGTCTAGAGTCTTACTAGCATAATGAATAACATTTAATTTCTTATCAACTATTTTCCCTAGAACAGCACCTACAACATAATCACTAGCATCACACATAATTTCAAAGGGTAAATTCCAATCAGGTGGTTGAACAACAGGTGCAGAGACTAATGCTTTCTTAAGTATTTCAAATGCTTCTACACAATCATCATCAAAGACAAATGGTATATCTTTTTGCAATAAATTAGTCAGAGGCCAGGAAATTTTTGAGAAGTCCTTAATGAACCTCCTATAAAATCCAGCGTGACCAAGGAAACTTCTTATACCTTTGATGTCCTTGGGACATGGCATCTTTTCAATAGCATCAACCTTGGCTTTATCAACTTCAATACCTCTTTCAGAAACTTTGTGCCCCAAGACAATACCTTCATTAACCATAAAGTGGCACTTTTCCCAATTCAAGACAAGATTAGTTTCTTCACATCTCTGCAAAACTCGGTCAAGATTGCTCAAGCAATCATCAAAAGAGGAACCATAGACGGAAAAATCGTCCATGAAAACCTCACAAATCTTTTCACAGAAGTCAGACAATATAGCCATCATGAATCTTTGAAAGGTAGCAGGTGCATTACATAAACCAAAAGGCATACGTCTATAAGCAAAAGTACCAAAAGGGCATGTAAAAGTAGTCTTTGATTGATCTCTAGCCGACACAGGTATTTGAGAGAAACCAGAATAACCATCTAGAAAGCAATGGTGTGTATGTTTGCATAATCTTTCTAGCATTTGATCAATAAAAGGTAAGGGGTAATGATCTTTCTTAGTAGCTTTATTTAATTTGCGGAAATCAATTACCATCCTATAACCTGTGATAATTCTTTGTGGAATCAATTCATCTTTATCATTAGGAACAACAGTAATACCTCCCTTCTTAGGGACACAATGGACAGGACTTACCCACTCACTATCAGCAACGGGATAGATTATACCTGCCTCCAGAAGCTTGAGTATTTCTTTTCTTACCACTTCTTTCATTTTAGGATTCAGACGCCGTTGAGGATCACGAACTGGTTTGGCATCTGCTTCCAAATTTATTTTATGTTGACATAGAGTGGGACTAATGCCCTTAAGATCATCAAGAGTATATCCAATAGCAGCACAATGCTTCTTCAGAGTTTTCAATAATCTTTATTCTTCATGCTCTGAAAGGTTAGCACTAATAATAACAGGATATATCTTCTTTTCATCAAGATAAGCATATTTAAGATTATCAGGCAAAGGTTTAAGCTCAAACACGGGATCACCCTTGGGTAGAGGTGGATCCCCTAAAATTTCAACAGGCAAATTGTGTTGCAGAATAGGTTCCTGTTTAAAGAATACTTCATCTATTTCCCTTCTTTCATTCATGAACATATCATTTTCATGGTCTAGCAAATAGTGTTCTAAAGGATCACTAGGAGGTACGACAATAGAAGCAAGACCAATAATTTCATCCTTACTAGATAATTCTTCCTCACGATGTTGTTTACTAAATTTAGAGAAATTAAACTCATGAACCATATCATCCAAGCCAATAGTAACAACATTCTTTATGCAATGTATGGTAGCATTGACAGTATTTAAGAAGGGTCTACCAAATATAATGGGACAAAAGCTATCTTGTGGGGAATCAAGAACAAGAAAATCAGCAGGATATTTAGTTTTCCCACACAAGACTTCAACATCTCTAACAATTCCAATTGGTGAAATAGTATCTCTATTGGCAAGTTTAATTGTGACATCAATATCTTCTAACTCAGCAGGTGCAATTTCATTCTAAATTTCTTCGTATAAGTCAATAGGTATTACACTAGCACTAGCACCCATATCACATAAGCCATGATAACAATGATCTCCTATTTTAACAGAAATAACAGGCACGCCTACCACAGGTCTATGTTTAACTTTATCACAAGGTTTAGCAATTCTAGCAGTTTCACCTTCGAACTGAATAACATGCCCATCAACATTATCAGATAAGAGATCTTTAACAATAGCAATATTAGGTTCTACTTTAACTTGCTTAGGAGGTGTATAGGTTCTAATATTGTTTTTACGAACAACAGTTGAAGCTTTAGCATGATCCTTTATTCTAACAGGGAAAGGTGGTTTCTCAACATAAGAAGTAGGAACAATAGGATCATTATAAGTGACAGTCTTTTCTTCAACTTTAATAGGTGCATCTACTTTTACTTCTATGTGAGGATGATATTTAAACCACTTCTCCTTAGGGAGATCAACATAAGTAGCAAAAGATTCACAGAAAGAAGCTACTATCTCAGAGTCAAGTTCATATTTAGTGCTAAATTTACGGAAAATATCGGTGTCCATAAAAGATTTCAATAGGTTCAGTAGGTTGAGGAGCAACTCTTTGCTCTACTGGATGGGGTGAAGATACCCCGAACAAGCCCCTCGGAGAATTACTTTCCATAGTAACAAGTGCCAGTAAATTTCAGCACACTATATAAATTTTTCCTTACCAAATTCCACCTACCAAAGGCACTACACTCCCCGGCAACGGCGCCAGAAAAGAGTCTTGATGACCCACAAGTATAGGGGATCTATCGTAGTCCTTTCGATAAGTAAGAGTGTCGAACCTAACAAGGAGAAGAAGGAAATGATAAGCGGTTTTCAGCAAGGTATTCTCTGCAAGTACTGAAATAAGTGGTAACAGATAGTTTTGTGATAAGATAGATTGTAACGAGCAACAAGTAACAGAAGTAAATAAAGTGCAGCAAGGTGGCCCAATCCTTTTGTAGCAAAGGACAAGCTGGAACAAACTCTTATAATAGGAAAAGCGCTCCCGAGGACACATGGGAATATCGTCAAGCTAGTTTTCATCACGTTCATATGATTCGCGTTCGATACTTTGATAATTTGATATGTGGGTGGACCGGTGCTTGGGTGCTGTTCTTACTTGAACAAGCATCCCACTTATGATTAACCTCTTGTGACACCCCTGTTTTGACTGTACACTAATCATACACGCAAATGTGTACGATCATGATCAAGGACTCACGGGAAGATATCACAACACAACTCTAGACACAAATTAAAATAATACAAGCTTTATATTACAAGCCAGGGGCATCGAGGGCTCGAATACATAAGCTCGAAAACACAAGAGTCAGCGGAAGCAACAATATCTGAGTACAGACATGAGTTAAACAAGATTGCCTTAAGAAGGCTAGCACAAACGCAACAATGATCGAAAAGGCAAGGCCTCCTGCCTCGGAGCCTCCTAAATACTCCAAGTCGTTAGCGGCCGTCACGTAGTAGTAGGCATCCTCCGGGCAGTAGTAGTCATCAGCGGCGTCGTCTGACTCCTGGGCTCCGTCATCTGGTCGCAACAATCGGGTATGGGGGAAAAGAAGTAGCAAAGCAGCCGTGAGTACTCATCCAAAGTACTCGCAAGACTTACATCAGATCTAAACTAAGTATGCATCTATATCAAAGGAATGGGTTGTATCTGTGGACTAAACTGCAGAATGCCAGAAGGGAAGGGGAAAGCCTAGCCTATCGAAGACTAACATCTTCTGGAAACCACCATCTTGCAGCAACAGGAGGGAGTAGAGTAGCATAAAGTAAAGTAGTAGAAGTGTTATCAACCTCGGCCAGAGATCCTTTCTCGACTCCCTGCGAGAAAGCAATTCCAGAGCCATACTATTCAAGTGTCAACACATTCCAATTCTCATCACCATCCAGTTCTAATCACAAGTGTCCAGTTCTAGTTGTATCGATCGGGATACAACTCCAAGTGTCCGTTACCGTAGGACAGGCTATCGATAGATGTTTTCTTCCCTGCAGGGGTGCACCAACTTACCCACCACGCTCGATTAACTCTGGCCGGACACACTTTCCTGGGTCATGCCCGGCCTCGGCCAAACAATACGCCGCAACCCGACCTAGGCTTAATAGAGAGGCCAGCACGCCGGACTAAACCTATGCCCCCAGGGGTCATGTGCCATCTCCCCAGGAACTCCTGCACGTTGCGTACGCGGCCGGTGAGCAGACCTAGCTACCTCCTTCAACAAGGTAGGTGCTTACCAGTCCAACCCGGCGTGCGCCGCTCAGTCGCTGACGTCTATTAAGCTTCAGCTGATGTATACGACGCAGAACGCCCATACTATGCCCACGTGATGGTTAGTGCTATGAGGCCAGAGGCCCCTCGGATCAAATATCCTAATCGTAGTGGATTAGGAACGCGCGGTAACAAGCAGAGACTCACGAACGATGTGACCCCGTTGCCCCGTCTCGAGTACTTGCGACAAGGGCTAAGAATGCCCGGCCACGCCTCGTAAGTATCTCGCGGGCACCTTCCAGGTCAACCCGACTCCACATCACTCGCAATTAAGCTCGCGCAGGTACCCCTCAGGGCCGACCCATCTTTAGTAACAGGGTTCAGTGTAAAGTCATAGTAACCATAGTAACTGTGTGTCTAACACCAAGGGGAAAACCCGAGGAATCACTCCTGGTGAATTCCACTCGATGTTGTCATCAAGGTGAACGTAAGAGGATTCACCCTCGAGGTTCACACTTGAGGGTTGCACAACAGAGCCGTCACGGAAGTGGTTAAGGAGGAAATCACCCTCGATGACCTCGACCGTATCGCTACACTACGTAGATCTCATCAGGAGTGATGTAAGAGGTTCCACCCTCGGCACTCGATGGTAACTCTGTAGAGTCGTACAACTAGGGGGGGGTGATGTGCGGTGTCGGGGCCTGGACGTCAATCATGTTGATCGAGTCATCGAACATAAAGCGAGGCAACTGGATCAAGGTGGGGGTCACTGATGGATCGCTAACAACCTATACTAAGCAGTTTAGGATAAGCAGGTAAGGTATGAAAGCAGGTAACAACAACATGCTATGCATCAGAGTAGGATCATACAGAAAGCAGTAGCAGTTCTAATGCAAGCATGAGAGGGAAAGAAATGGGCGATATTGGAATGCTCAAGGGGGGGGTTGCTTGCCTGGAAGCTCTGTTGAAAAGGAAGAAGTGTCGTTGTCGATGTAGTCGATCACAGGGGCGGCATCGGTCTCGGGGTCTACCGGAGAGAAGAGGGGGAAGAAACAATGAATATAAAGCAGACAAAGCATCCCAAAGCATAACATGTCAAAAAGAGGTGCCGGTGTGACCTAACGTATGGCTACACGATAAAGGTGAAGGGGGAATTCAACCGGGAATGATTTCCCAGTTCCGGACCTGTGTCATACAGATGACCGGAGAGGGAATGTTCCATGTTCAGCATGCTAGGGGCATGTGACAGATGAACGGACCGCGTATTCGGATTCATTGGATTTTTCTGAGCAACTTTCATGTAGAAAACATTTTTTTGACCGTGAACAGTAGGAAAAGCTCCTACTGTGTTAATATATTAAAGTAATGTACTGTACAGCGAAGTATTTACATATGGAGGGGAAGGGCTTGTCAACTTTGTGACAAGTAAGAGGGAGAAGCTAAGTCAAGAGGGGCAACTATAAAGTGTTCACAAAATTCAACACAAAAGGCCTACGGTCTTCTTTGACTCTGTATTGAAGCAGATCAAAGTCCCTCTTGAATCTTTCCAGCCAGGAATTGAGAGATGGGTTTATGGCTCTGAAGTGTTTGTTATTCCTCTCTTTCCAAATACTCCACGCTGCCACCATGAATCTCTCCATAAACATTGGGGAAGCATTGTTAGTTTTCTGCGTCGTAATAGCTTGAAGGCGGCCAGGGAAAGCTTCCCAATGAATAGCGAGCCTATCCCAACAACGTTTGCTGAAGGAGCACGTGAAGATCATGTGTTCAACCATTTCTTCAATGTTGAGTCCACACAGGAGGCAGTCGTGATCATCTCCGATGTTATAATGTCTCCTTTTGAGCATATTCTGTGTATTGAGCCTATCATGGAAAAGTAGCCAAGCAAAAACCTTCAATTTCATCGTGCACTTTGATTTCCATATCCATCCGAAGACCTGGTGAGGTTGGATGTCCCTGAAGAAGAAGCGATAGTAATCTGTAGATTTGAAAGTAGTTTTGGCCCAAACATAATGCCATACATCCGTGGTCGCCGTGGAAGGTTGGATTTCCGCCGCAATTTTTTGCAAATCTCTGATCTCTGCATGTTCTTGGGGGGAAAGAGGAAGATGGAATGTTTCTCCCAGAGATGTGGTCCGCAAGAAATCCTTGACAGAAATATCCTCGTTCAAAGAGTGGGAAAACGCACGGGGGTGTGAATCTTGAAGAATGTGATTAGCCCAGAGGTCCTTCCAAAACAGCGTCGTTGTGCCACAGACAATATTGACCTTGGATATCCCCCTAAAAATAGGAGTGAGCTTGAGAATGTCTTTCCACCAAAATGATCCGACTGGCTCGCATGCATGTGGTATTTTTTGCGTGTAGTACGAGTCCCAAATGAGTTGGACCCAAGGAATGTCCATCTTGTTATAGAATTTGTGCAAAAATTTGAGAAGCAGGGCGTCATTTTGGACACGCAGGTTGAGAACTCCAAGGCCTCCTTTATTTTTGGGCTTGCATACTATCGTTGTCAAAACCGGCGGATCTCGGGTAGGGGGTCCCGAACTGTGCGTCAAGGCCGGATGGTGACAGGAGACAAGGGACACGATGTTTTTACCCAGGTACGGGCCCTCTCAATGGAGGTAATGCCCTACTCCTGCTTGATTAATATTGATGATATGGGTAGTACAAGAGTAGATCTACCACGAGATCAAGAAGGCTAAACCCTAGAAGCTAGCCTATGGTATGATTGTTGTATATATTGTATATCTATCGACTAGCCTGGCCTCGGTTTATATAATGCACCAGAGGCCTAGGATAACAAGAGTCCTAGCCGAATACGCCGGTGGGGAGAAGTTCTTGTCTTGATCGCCAAGTCTTGTGGAATCTTCCTTGTATGTGGCAACTGTCCGA
This sequence comes from Triticum urartu, assembly GCF_056163025.1. Lineage (NCBI taxonomy): Eukaryota > Viridiplantae > Streptophyta > Magnoliopsida > Poales > Poaceae > Triticum > Triticum urartu. The sequence goes on from NC_141874.1 coordinate 717,111,637, forward strand.
AATGGCCCATGAGTATACGGCCACGGGGGTCCTCGGCCCAATCTATCAGATCGGGAGATGACGTGTTGAGTACCCCCTAGTCCAGGACACCGTCAGTAGCCCCCTGAACCGGTCTTCAAGTTAGGGACGCTCCTCGATTCTTCCGAACTGTTCTTCATCTTCGATTGACGGTCTTGAAAACTGGTTCAACAAATCTTCTCATCTTCAATCTTGAGGATCGCCGAAATGCATTCGGCGAGTTTACACGTCGGGTATTCGAGGAGCCCCTTTAACTTTCCGGCCTTTATCAATGCCTTGTTGTTTTTATGCCACACCTCGGGTTTGAAGTTGTTCCCGGGAGGCAGTGTCCTTTTGCGTCCGAGCTCTAACGCCGGACTGCATTCGAGGTATCTTTTGCGGCCAAGCACCAATGCCGGACCGCTTCCAAGCTCCAACACCGGAATGTATCCGAGCTCCAACGCCGGACTATGTCCAAGCTCCAACGCCGGACTGTATCCGAGCTCCAACCCGGACTATATCCGAGGTGTCATATCACCTTGGTTCAAAAAAGTTGAAGGAGTTTAGCCAAGCTTAATGCCGGAAATGCCCTCTATGGAGCCAGCCACTAGCGCCCGAGCTTTATGCCGGATTGCTTCCGAGGTGGTGCACCACCCCAACTATGGGCCGATTTTTTGTCAATATTTTTTATTGGTGCGATTTATTCTCTGCCGAGATATATAGCCAGTAGCCCTCAAGGTGTGTATCGGTCTAAAACCCGAGATGCACATGAAAGATGACATAAGACCGCTGATCCCAGTAGCCGCTGAGACTCAGGTTGATTTGCAAAATTGGCCTGAGGATCAAGTCCTAGCTCGGCAGAATATTTCGGGACACAAAAGCGGCGTGCTCAGTCCTCGAGACTCAGGTTGGGTGTGGCCGACCAACCTGAGGATCAAAATCTCCTCGGAAACTGTATTGCACTTAAAATTTTCTGCATTGAACAGGCAATGCAGTAGCCCCCGAGACACTGGTCGGGTGGCAACACCAGATCAGGGGATCGATGTGCCCCTTTAATATTTGTAAATAATAAGGCCGAAGCCCAGTAGCCCCCGAGCCTTAATGCGGGCACGGGTGGCCGAATTAAGGATCGATATCCATAGTAAAATCACAAATTATGTGTGATGACTCTATGTATCCAAGTACTTTACGTCATTAATGCTTGGATCCGCATTGTACAAAACTTTGTTGACCGACCATCGGCTTCCACCTCCTCGACTAGTAGCCGAGGAGTGTTTGTCCTACTTTATAAAGCCTTTATGAGGGCCAAGATTTACGACAAACAAGGCAATCTGGCCATACGGTTTTATGAACAAAGGTACGTAGAGAGATATGTTATTTACTGTTTAACAGAAGAAATGTCTTCCAAAGAAAATAGTCCCGCTATCGGTTCCTTTCTTTGGGTTGTCATGCTAAGCATGATCATGAAACCTCAGCTCCTATGTAAGAGCAAAATATCGAGGATTTAGTTTGGGAGGCTAGTTAATAGCCCCCGGTAGTGTTCGGCGACAGTCGAGGTCAAGCCGTAAACACTTCGTCCAATGTTATGAATGGCCCATCATTTAACATAGTCATCGGATCGCTGACCAGTTTACGCTTATTGTGACAGTCAGTTTTCGGCTTTCTCCAATGAGGTGCTTGACCATGCGAGCTGGAAGCACAATCGCAGTGGTTCTCCCTTTGCACACCTAGCCGAACAAAGCGGAATGTAGGAGGAAAGCACAGGAGCCGGGCAACCCAACTATTGATCGAAGACACAATTCGAAACCGATGCATATATAGCAATATCTGAGAATGTTTTTGCCGAATCCCTAAAGGTGTCCGGCGTTGCACTGCGAGACTAATGCTGGAAAAGCACAAATAGTTTAAAAGTGCCAAAAAGCTTGGAAAACCAAGAAACGTCAGTAAAAACATGACGTTCGAACAATATCAAGTGTTCGGTGCCAATCCGAAAGTTGGTCTTAGAAAAAAGAAGTGCTTCTGTCGTGCTTTTAACATGATACATCCTATCTCAAGACTTCGAGCGGGTCAGCCTACGGCTTCAACCTCCTATCCCGAGGGCGGAGTACTTCTCATCAGGCCAGTTTAGCAAACTAAACTCTAGCGGTTTTGAGAGAGAAATTAGGCTCCCCGGCTAGTGACCGCACACTCGTGTCAAAAAAAGGAGTGATAAATAATAATAATAATAATAATAATAATAATAATAATAATAATAATAATAATAATAATAATAAAACTTTGCAACGACTAAGAAGAAGAACACTTATCATAAAACGGCTCATATAAATTTAAGAGCCCCCAAGTGACTTGGGTAAAAGAATGATTCCATGTACCGAAGTACTTATATCATATCTATGTTCAACCGAACTTTAAACGCGTCTTAACCGACCGTCGGCTTCTCCCTCTTCGGTCAAGGACCGAAAAGTGTTATGTACTCCATCTGTCGAGAATATCGACGGTGTTTCCAATAACCAGGCAATCAGGCCATAAGGCTGTAACAAACAAAGCGCGCTCAGGGAACTTATGCTATATTACCGTGAAGTGTAAGAAGCATCTTCGAAGAAAATAGTACCCCCACCGATACCTTTCTTCGGTGCTCATTGTTATTATGAGACTTGTGCAATAGATTTTTTGTACTCACGAGTTCCGTTGTGTGCCGACCATTATTGAAAACTATAAGAGCGCTAGCTTTCGGCTTCACCCAGTCTGAGGTCCGGCTCGGTTGACCCGATCGTGACAATCACAGAGGTGCTCCCTTTACTCCCTAGCCGAACAATCGGGAACGTAGGGGTAAACACAGGAGCGAGGCAACCCAGCTTGCAAATCGCTTAAGTCAATATGGTGCATATTGTGGCGTAATACACGAACAAGGAACGAAGCCGTACAAGTATAATCATATGCAACAGGAAAAGCTTCATAAAGGAAGCCCCCAAATGAATTGGGTATTCGAATTTATGCGTCACAAATAAAGTTTGGACAAGGAAATTTTTACAAGCAACTTTTTCCAAAAAGTATAATGCTTGGTCGAACCGAACACAAGTTAGAAATTAAAGCTTTGAGCATGAAAGCGACTTAGCTTGTTAATGTGTTCGGTATTGATGACGCGGTCCGAGCTTGATGCGGGGCAAGGTTCCATCCCCCAAGCCAGTCCCGAGGTGGCGGCGCGGAGAGCTCGACACGCCGAAGTGGTGACATAGCATGGTCAATGCAGACCGGCAGAGTGACGCCGAAGTCTCCAGATCATTTTCCTGTGCACAAAAAATAGTGCAAACCAGAGATAGTAGTAATAATGATAATTTAAAAAAAATCGTTGCATAATAAATTATTTATGCAAAGTGAGTAATAAAAGAAATATGGCCTGGCGCCGAAGTCAATGTCGATGCAGGGCGACGGCGTGATGCGGTAAAGGCGTGGCAAAGCCTGAATTCGCAGGTCGATCCGAGCTCCGGATGCGGCGTTCGCCAGACTATGTACGGAAATTGACCGAACCACCATGCGACTATCGTGAATGCGGCTACCATTTGATAGACCTGTGTACATATGATGGACAAACCAGAGTAATAATTCCTTGGAAAAAATGAACCCAAACAAGCAAAAAATATTAGGGATTGGTAGCACCTAGTTTATTTGTTGTAGCAATCCGAAGGAAGGTGATTCCCAAAATTGGGACTCGATCCGCACACCCATTGCCTGATGGGCGATAAAACGACGGCATGGCAATGCTGATAAAGGTTGGCTCGCCGAGGCAAAGCCCTCGGCCCAGCTAACGTGACGGAGCTGGCCGGCTAGTGACGCCGAAGTGTCCGGAGTAGGTTGATGAAGAGATGGCGAAGCCCCCGGTCCAGCCGAGATGTCGAAGCCCCGATGTCAGCCGATGAGTCGAAGTAGGTCGGCGTGATGGACACCAGCTTGAAGAAGCGATAGTGCGGCCCTGTCGATGCAGGTCGTGACGTGGTCGATGCCGGTTTGATGAAGCAGCCGTGCGGCGATGCCGGTATGCCCACTTCGTGTAATCCGTGGGGCGGCGATGTTGGTGATGATTTATCCTTCGCGATGCCAGACTCTTGTTCGGCTTGCTGAGATGATGATCCGAAGAAGTTGAGCTCGGCTCAACAAAGTGACGCCATGTCTTAGCGCAGGTCGGTAGTCGTGGAGTAATATTGCCGGACTGGTTTGACACCAGCATGATGTTGAAGATCATGTTCAAAAGATCTTAAAGTTAGTGGGATGTGTTCGGGAACAAAACACAATACCCCATACAAAACTTCCTTCAAAAGGGATGTCCGAAATCCCGTTCATAGAAAAGATGAGATCGGGTCGGATTCGTTTTCGTGCAGAAAACATATCCGAAAAGTGATGCACTAATCGGAAGGTTTCCAGAGTTTGGACGGTTGGATCGAGCTGAAATTTTGAGAGGTGGTAGATACAGGAATTCCGCAGTCGATCAACGGTTGGATCTTCCAAAGGACGTCCGAGCTAGAAGCTGAACACCACGCCCTAAACACATCCAAATTCCCGTCCAGATTTGACAGGGCTCCGGTATATCGTGGATTGCCAGAGATTCCTCCATCGGAACTCGACGAAATTTTTCAGAGTTGTTGTAGACTCAATTCCGCACAATTCCACCAAAGAGATCGTCAAAGCGATACTCGAGGAGGTGGTGGCAGCCGATACGAGTTCGCTGTCCAGAAAAACAGCACGATCGCTTGAGGGCAATGTTGACGTTGAGCCCCCGAGCTCAATGGATGATTCCTCCGTGATCTTGATAGAGATCGGAGTTGATGTTTGATGAAGGCCCTCGTCCGAACATGGTGATCCGAACACGGGGCGCAATTCTTGGTCGAACCAAGGTGACCAGTCGAGCTGGTGACGAAGATGCTGAAGTCGCAGTTGATCTGCAGGCGAGCCATCGATCCTTTTGTCGATCACACAGCGGAACTCTCAATGAAAGCACCAATGTCGGTGTCAAAACCGGCGGATCTTGGGTAGGGGGTCCCGAACTGTGTGTCAAGGCCGGATGGTAACAGGAGACAAGGGACACGATGTTTTTACCCAGGTTCGGGCCCTCTCGATGGAGGTAATGCCCTACTCCTGCTTGATTAATATTGATGATATGGGTAGTACAAGAGTAGATCTACCACGAGATCAAGGAGGCTAAACCCTAGAAGCTAGCCTATGGTATGATTGTTGTATATATTGTATATCTATCGACTAGCCTGGCCTCGGTTTATATAATGCACCAGAGGCCTAGGATAACAAGAGTCCTAGCCGAATACGCCGGTGGGGAGAAGTCCTTGTCTTGATCGCCATGTCTTGTGGAATCTTCCTTGTATGCGGTAGCTGTCCGAAATGGCCCATGAGTATACGGCCACGGGGGTCCTTGGCCCAATCTATCAGATCGGGAGATGACGTGTTGAGTACCCCCTAGTCCAGGACACCGTCACATACCATGTCCCAAGCAGCCAAGGAATTACATTTGTCCCCTTGGTCAGTTTTCTTGATCCATAAACACCGTGTCCTTATCTTATCCAATATTTCAATGAGTTTTGGTGGCAGGTGCAGCGTGCACATGGCATAGATGAGCAGGGAAGTCACAGTGGAGTTAAGAAGAGCCAGCTTCCCAGCGTGGGACATAAGGGATAAAGTAGAAGATAAACTTCTTTCCACAGAGCTAACAAGAGGCATAAAATCTTGTAAGGTCGGCCGAGACGTGCCCAAAGGGAGTCCAAGGTAAGTGAATGGCATGGTCCCAATATTACATTCGAAGATCGAGGCCATTTGGGCAGCAAGATTGGGCTCCAAGTTGATAGGAATGAGCGTAGATTTGTGGTAGTTTATTTTTAGACCAAAGGACTGAGCATACTTGTTGAGGATATTCTTGATGATTAAAGCTTGTCTCGGGCAGGCAGGCATGAGCATGATCGTGTCGTCGGCGTATTGCACAATAGGATAGTCCATTTGGCCGTTGCATGGGAAGGGGAGTTCGATCAGGCCTTCCCTATAAGCAGCATTGATAGCTGATTGAAGAAGATCAGCCGCTAGGACAAAAATGAGTGGAGACAGGGGGTCTCCTTGTCTAGCCCCATGTCGGTAGTGGAATTGTCTGCCCGGAACGCCATTAAGAAGAACGGAGGATCTGCCAGAGGAAAAGATCGACCTGATCCAAGATAGCCATCTATCATTGAAGCCCATATGTTTCATGATGTTGATCATGGGGTCATGTTCAATGGTGTCAAACACTTTGGCAAAATCCAATTTCAGTAGAACAATTGGGCGCTTAGAAGCTTGGCATTGATGAATGTATTGGAAAGTCCATGCAAGACAGTCTTGTATAGACCTGCCACGTATGAAGCCATATTGGTTGCGGTGGATGATTTTGAGAATGACCTCTTGAAGTCTGTTGGCCAGGAGTTTTGTAATAAGTTTGAGGCAGCAATTGAGCAGGGTGATTGGCCTGTAATCATTAACTGTAGATGGGGAACCATTCTTCGGAATGAGAGTAATCAGACCATCATTAATGCTTTGGAGGTCGATTGTTCCTGCATGAAATTGATCACATAACGTGTAAAAATCCTCCTTGATGATTGGCCAGCAAGCTTTAAGGAAGAGGCCACTAAATCCATCCGGACCCGGAGCTCTGTCCCCTGGCATTTCTTATATGATCGAGTCAATTTCTTCATGGGTAAAGGGTAGAGTTAGGTGTTCAAGATCATCGCCGGGCCTAATTAGAGATGGGAGGTCAAACTGCATTTGAGTAGGGCTAGAAGTGCCAAGTCTGTCTGAGTAGGCGTGGAAGAGGAGGGCTTCTTTCCCAGTGTGATCCTCCACTATTAGTCCATCATTAGTTCGTAGGTTCGCAATGTTATTTTTGCGGTACCTATCCGTAGCCACAACTTGAAAAAACTTTGTATTTTCATCGCCGAATTTAACCCAACGAATGGTATACCTTTTCTTCCAGTACTGCTTCTGATAATCCAATAAACGCAGGAGGTGTTTTTTGATGATGGTACGAAAGTTATTTTCAGGAGTTGTGAGACTCCGTTGATTTTCCAATGTGTCCAACTGCAGCAAGGTGTTGTTCGTGTTTTCAATGGCCACCGAAAGCCGGGATATATTTTTACTCCAAGATTTAAGAGTTTGACGAAGAAGCTTGAACTTTCGGCAAAGTAAGGTAGCTGCATTGGGCACATTGATAGGTCTATTCCAAACTTCTTTAACCACATCCATGAAACCTGGGTGAAGCAGCCAATATGATTCAAATCTAAATAGCTTGGCACGAGGTATTGTTGTCTCAATGGTCAGCACACAAGGCGTGTGATTCGAGGTGGGTTTGCAAAGCGGTTTGACCATTGTATTAGGAAAAGCAGTTGTCCAATGAAGAGAGGTGAAAAACCAGTCAAGTTGCTCGAGTAAGGGGTCCTGTTGCATGTTGCTCCATGTGTATAGTCTGCCCTTAATAGGTAATTCAACAAGATTGTGCTTGCGAATAATGTCATTGAAGGTTATCATGTCGTTAACATCACCTCCTGGTTTATTACGGTTTTCTGGGCCTCGAATGTAATTGAAATCCCCCAGAAATAAAGCATCTGCATATGTTTGAATGTCTCTATCATACAACCATTGGGTGAAAGTTTCACGCATAGGCCCTGTGCAAGGGCCATAAATGTTGTAGAGTGACCAAGCATGGGCAGAAAGAGTGCTGGTGAATTGAACACCCAAAGCAAAATCCTCCTGAACAAGCACAATACCAGAAAAAATGGAGCTATTCCAAATAGTAAGTAAACCACCCGAGGCACCTCTCGAGGGAACAAAGGCGAATTTATCAAAGCGCTTAGGACAGGAAGATTTAATAAAAGCTAGATCGATAATAGGTTTTTTAGTTTCCTGAAGACATACGATAGCGCACCCACTAACAGAGATCGCGTTCGATAGCGCTAAAAGCTTTTTATCTGAGTTTAAGCCGCGCACATTCCAACATAGGACATTCCAATTATGAAAAAGAGGCATGAGAACCCAACAACTTAAGCAGAAGAGGAGGATCCATCCTCTCCACTGTCAGGGCTTGCAGTATTGGGGATAGAGGCGAGCAGAGCATCTTGAGTTAGCTCCTATGGAGGCACAGCGCAGCGGTTGATGCCAATATCCTGCATGACGCTGATAGGGGTTGGTGGAGGAGGATCTTGACCCAAATTCATGGTGGAGGAGCTGGGAACAGCAGAAGGAGTAACCCTGGGCTTCACCTTAGAAGTAGTGGCCCGAGTATCAGAGATTTGGGGCACCCTGAATCCATCAAAACGAGTAGACCTGGTACTGCGCCGCACTTCAGTAGTAACCAGAGGGGCCTTGAGCTTGGAGCGGCGAGGACGAGGTGCAGATGGGCCCGGGGCATCAGATAGTACCTGGGCCAGGCCCAATTCAGACTCCTAAATGATTGGGCCACCCAGAATGGCTTGGGGCCCTTCATTCAAATCAACAGAAGGCGCCAACTTGAGCAAATCCTCCGAGGCAGCAGATATATCATCATCTATGACAGTTGGAGAAATACTGAGTGCAGAGATATCTGAAGCAGTGGCAGTTGGTATTAGAGCCGAGTCCTCCACATCAGGCACAATTTCAGAGATTTGAACAATAGAAGGAGCTGATAGTGGGTTCAAAATGCGGGCCGAGAAGCAAACTAGATGAGAAATGGCCTGATCATGGACTTGTACCACTGTCCTGGGAGCTGCCAACTGCAACTCCAACGGGGGGAGACCATATCCAGCACTCCAGGGTCCAAACGCTGCAACCACAGACATAATGGTCCTTGCAAGATGAGCAGTAAAGATATTGCGAGGGATCGAGTCCGCAGCCAACACTATTGCGAGCTCATTTCCTTCCACCGAGATGCTAACATTCGTAGTAACTGTAGAAATTGCCACATCAACATTAACAATGTTCTGGAGCACAGGAGGGGCCACCAAGAGCGTGCTGACTTGAAGATCAGACCCAGGAGAGGAACCCTGCGTACTTGCAGTTGAGATCAAATCAGCCCAGACAGAGTTGAGGCTATCATTGACATTATCTTCAGGCATGATACCATCTTGCACACAAAGACCTTGAGCCGCCAACCACGCCTGGAAATTGACCAAAGCAGCAGGCATTTGAGGTGCAGGGGGCTGCGGCCAAGGATCCCACTGCGCATCTTGCGGGCCATCATGCTGAGGGGCAAGGTGCGGCGCCTGGTCATTCCCAATGCCATTCTGGAGCAACCAGTTCTGAAGCTGCTGCTGATACAACTGTTCCGCCGTGAGACCATCTCCAAACATGGGATGAGGCACCCCATTGACTGGCGGCGGCTCCTCAGCAGCCATTGGGACCTCTGGATCATGGGCGTTCCAGTCAGCACCTCTGAGAATGTACACTGCAGCAGTCCAGCAGGCTCTGTCCCCTCCTAACTGACGAACCACAATGCTTTTGGGGATTAAACGCATGTGAATAACTTTAACTTTAATAAGCACGATGGATCGATCCACATTAGGACTATTCCAAGTAACCAATCTACCATAGTCATCGACCGAGCGCTGGAGATAAAAGTCGGTTTGGTAATCATCAGGGAAACCAATATACATAAGCCAAACCTCTGGACCCAAGGTGGTGGTACGCATGTTGAGAGCAGCATTGTGACGCACAAAAGAGATTACTAAATCCTCATCATCAAGTTGGAACATTGTATTGACTGTTGTATCACGGATGAACGAGTTGGCAAAAGCAAACATACCAACACCCAGAGGATGGTCGGAGGACTCTGTGGAGTGCAGACCAGATTCATGCAGCAGCCCTTCAATGGTGTTGCGGAGATCCTCCCTGAGATGCAGAGGCACAAATCTGCTGGCTTCGGCGATAGCGAGGAAGCTATTGTTGAGTGGGGATAGGATTGACGGCCATGTCAGCACGAACCTTGCGATCAGCTGGCCCGGGCTCGATTGACCAGCCGGCGGGGAGGAAGGGCAGTGGGTTGACTGGGAAGTTGGCCATAGTGGTAGGCGGTGCGACGGTGGTGGAGACGATGGGGGTAGAGACGGCGGTGGCGGTGGCGGTGGCAGTGGCTGGGGTAGGTGATATTGCTAGAGCAGAGCACTCTGCAGCATTGGGAAGCGGGACGGGCGAGGATGGCAATGGAGGGGAATGCGGGGCGTCAAGCGTGGGGAGGGTTTTTGCTCGCCATTGCCAACGCAGAGCCCAATGGCGCTGCCAGCAAGAGTGCGCCACGTGGCCATAGCGACCACACGATTCACATCGGACGGTGGACAGAGGTCGGCTCGGGGGGGGGGGGGGCTTGAAAGGGCAAGGTAGCATGCTGGAAGGAAAATTGATTTCCTGCGCAGGCTGAGTTGATTTGACTGAAAGAGAAGAGCCTGGGTCCATAGGATAATTACCATCAATAGTTCTGCGAGGCCGAGCGGGGCAATTAAAACCTTTGTGCCCTAGGGCCGAACAAAATATGCAAATAATCCGGGCAGGGCAGTCTGACTTGGTGTGACCCCATTGTAAGCATCGGGAACAAAGAGCAGCCTAGCGATCAATCAGATAATTGATTTCCTTGTCAATATAACCTGCCTGCGATAAATCCACAATGTGGGCCTTGGATAATAAAGGCGGCCATGAAGTGTGCGGCGGAGCATATTTGAAAGCTGAAGAAAGGAAGCATTGAGGCAATTTTGGGTAAGTGACATTATACGGGAATTGAAAATTGCCAATCGAGAGTAAATGCTCCTGGGGATTCCTTGGGCCTTGACTGGATGTGGGTAATGATTTCGGAGACCTCGGAGATCCTGTCGGGTGAACCCTAACCGAGAGTGGTGTCTTCGAACCCGAAGCCTCATGACTATGTGAGTTACTGAAATCCATGGAGGCTAAAAAAACGAGGCCAAATTTGCATAACTCGGATGAAGAGACAGGAGCAACGCCAGTAGTTTGTGTGAAAACTGAGGGATCAATCCGAACAACCATTGGGCTCCGATTAGCAACAAGATCAAGCCTTTCATCCGCATACCAATATGAAACCAAATGTTTATAACCATTGAAACGACCATTGAACAGATGAAAGTGGCAAACAAAATCCGGCCAAATACGGTCTTTCAGGGAATGAATAAAATGTCCAACCTTATTCCCAGCCACCGAGAAACGAAATGACCTCTCAAAGATCTTAGTAACTTTGAATCCCAAACAATGTCCCCCAATGCAACACTGAAGAGCCACACCCAATGATTCTTCCGAGAGAGGAAAGGAAGCCGAGGAGAAGGAAACCACCAAGAAAAATTCCTTGGTTTTGCGAGATGGAGAGAAATGCACCGTTTCTCCAAATCGCCGACGTACCTAATCGGCCACTGCTTGGCCAGGCTTGAAATCCCAGTGGAGTAATCCTTCCATGACATGGATCAAGGTCTAGATCCATGGTGAGAGGTGGAGCAGGTGGGAGAGGGGTGGGAGAGGGGGAGTCATGTTGCAACCACCGGGCAAGGGGGAGTCATGTTGTAATTACAATTGTAGAAAACATTTTCATCCAAGCTACGGATTATTTCCTACGAATTTCCAACGTTTAAACAATATTCTGAAATTATTATTAAATTAACAAAAAGAAAAACTATGTCAGCAAGACGTCATCATGACATCAGCAACCAACAGAGTTGACCTAAGTCAACCCTGACGTGTGGGGCCGTTCTGTCATAGGCTAACAACTAACTAACAGTCTTAATTAACTAATCAAGTTAATTAGGTATTAAACAGAGTTAATTAAGTTAATTAATCACTTAATTAATTAACTAATTACTTATTTAATTTAATTATTAATTTTTGTTTTCCAATTTTTTTAATAAAACATTTTATTTTCGTTTTTTTACAGGGGAGGGCCCCAGCTACCAGTGGCACAAAGGCCACTGGAGCGGGCTATTGGGCGCGGGCAAGGGTGCCAGTCGAGGTGGACCCGGGCGACGGCCGCAGGGCAGCGGGTTGGCCGGTGGGGAGTGGCAAGGCGCCCCCGGTGGACACGCTGGCCGGCAGGAGCTTCCCCGGCAGCGGCGAGCACAGGGGGCGGCACGGGGCGCAGGTGCAGCAGTCGGCGGGCGGCAGGGGATGCAGAAGCGGCGGGGCGCGGGCAGCTGCGAGGGAGCAGCGGGCGACGCGGCAGCACGGTCGCAGCGGCGCCGAGGTGGGGAGGCTGCGCTGGGCGCGACAGTTGCGCGCAGGGGGGGAAAGCGCAACGGCAGCGAGCGAAAACGGGGCGGCACACGCGGTTAGAGGAGGCACGCGCAGCGGCGACGGCGAGCGCAGGCGCGGCAGGAGACGAGGTCTGCGGAGCAGAGGCGGGGCGTCACGCGCGGTGAGCAGTGGGTTGCAGGGCAAGCGAGCTGTTGCCGGTGCGGGCGACGACGCGCGACGAAGGAGGCAAGGAGGAGCGCGGTGGGGCTGCAGCAGGAGGACGCGAGCGCGCGGGCCGACAACCAGGTCGGCGAGGGAGCAGCGGGGGCCAGCCAAGGCGCGGCCCGAGCGAGGTCGGCCACGAGGATGGGCGGGCGGCAGGCGGCTATAGCAGCAGCACCAGTAGCAGAGCAAAGCAGCGGGAGGAAGCGGGAAAGGGCGACGCAATTGTGCGAGCGCGGGCATGTTCGGAGGCGTGCTCGGGCGGCTGCTGTACACGGCGGCTACGGCAAGGGGAGCAGAGGAGAAAGAGGGAAGGGGACGCGCGGCTCACCGGGAGCCTGTAGGTGTGCAAAAGGCGGCTCGGGGGAGGCTTGAGGTCGTCGAATCCATCGCTGAAGTGTGCCGGAGCTAAGGAAGAACAAGGCGAGGCATGGTGGCGATGCATTGATCCCCGACTCGATCTCGTGGTCGAGGACGACGTAGCGGCGGTGGACGGAGCTCGTAGACTCGATAGCGAGGCGAGAGGAGGCCGGCGGCTACGCGAATGGCGGCGGCGCAGCCACGGCAGCGCTCGGGCGCTGGTCCAGATCGAGAAAAGGGAGCGGGGGAAAGAGGGGAATGGGCGAGGGGGCTGGCTAGGGTTTGGGGGAGGTCGCGGGGTGGCCTTATCCGCCACGAGGGGTCGCCGGATGGCCGACGCGTGCCCAGCGGTGCCATCGACGGCATGCAGGCATTCACCCCGCCTCTGATGAACAGGAAAAGGAAGGAGCCGGTGTGGGCTGGGCCGCCTATTGTCAACAGGCCATAAGTGCACCGCAGCAGTACTCATTTTCCATTTCCTCTTCTATTTATTTATTTCTCCTCTGTTTTGCATTTAGATTAAGTAGCAAATGAATTTTGGTGAACAAGAAACTTGGCATAAAGCTCAAGCACATTATTTCTAGGAGTCACAAAAAGTTTGAGGCCAAAAGGAGTTGTCTAACCATTTTTAGAAATTGAAAAGGCCAATTTTAAATGTTGGCAGACCACTAAATAAATTTCCAAGGGCATTTGGGAATCCAAAAGAGGTTGGTTCCAACATGAAAAAGGTCAGAAGAAACAATGAATATAAAGCAGACAAAGCATCCCAAAGCATAACATGTCAAAAAGCGGTGCCGGGTGTGACCTAACGTATGGCTACATGATAAAGGTGAAGGAGGAATTCAACCGGGAATGATTTCCCGGTTCCCGACCTGTGTCATACAGATGACCGGAGAGGGAATGTTCCATGTTCAGCATGCTAGGGGCATGTGACAGATGAACGGACCGCGTATTCGGATTCGTTGATTTTTGTGAGCAACTTTCATGTAGAAAACATTTTCATCCGAGCTACGGATTATTTCCTATGAATTTCCAACGTTTATACAATGTTCTGAAATTATTATTAAATTAAAAAAAAGAAAAACTATGTCAGCAAGACATCATCATGACATCAGCAACCAACAGAGTTGACCTAAGTCAACCCTGGCGTGTGGGGCCGTTCTGTCATAGACTAACAACTAACTAATAGTCTTAATTAACTAATCAAGTTAATTAGGTCTTAAACAGAGTTAATTAAGTTAATTAATCACTTAATTAATTAACTAATTACTTATTTAATTTAACTATTAATTATTGTTTTCCAATTATTTTTTAATAAATTATTTTATTGTTGTTCTTTTACAGGGGAGGGCCCCAGCTGCCAGTGAAACAAAGGCCACTAGAGCGGGCTATTGGGCGCGGGCAAGGGTGCCCGTCGAGGCAGACCCGGGCGACGGCCGCAGGGCAGCGGGTTGGCCGGCGCGGAGTGGCAAGGCGCCCCCGGCGGACACGCGGGCCGGCAGGAGCTTCCCCGGCAGCGGCGAGCAGAGGGGGCGGCGCGGGGTGCAGGTGCAGCAGCAAGCAGCAGTCGGCGGGCAGCAGGGGATGCAGAAGCGGCGGCGCGCGGGCAGCTGCGAGGGAGCAGCGGGCGACGCGGCGACACGGTCGCAGCGGCGCCGAGGTGGGGAGGCAGCGCTGGGCGCGGCAGTTGCGCGGAGGGGGGGAAAGCACAACGGCAGCGGGCGAAAACGGGGCGGCACACGCGGTTAGAGGAGGCGCGCGCAGCGGCGACGACGAGTGCAGGCACGGCAGGAGAGGAGGTCTGCGGAGCAGAGGTGGGGCGTCGCCCGCGGTGAGCGGTGGGTCGCGGGGCGAGCGGGCTGTTGCCGGTGCGGGCGACGGCGCGCGACGAAGGGGGCAAGGAGGAGCGCGGTGGGGCTGCAGCAGGAGGACGCGAGCGCGCGGGCCGACAACCAGGTCGGCGAGGGAGAAGCGGGGGCCGGCCAAGGCGCGGCCCGAGCGAGGTCGGCCACGACGATGGGTGGGCGGCAGGCGGCTATAGCAGCAGCACCAGTAGCAGAGCAGAGCAGCGGGAGCAAGCGGGAAAGGGCGACGCAAACGTGCGAGCGCGGGCGTGTTCGGAGGCGTGCTCGGGCGGCTGCTGTACACGGCGGCTACGGCAAGGGGAGCAGAGGAGAAAGAGGGAAGGGGACGCGCGGCTCACCGGGAGCCTGTAGGTGTGCAAAAGGCGGCTCGGGGGAGGCTTGTGGTCGTCGAATCCATCGCTGAAGTGCGCCGGAGCCGAGGAAGAACAAGGCGAGGCGTGGCGGCGATGCATTGATCCCCGACTCGATCTCGTGGTCGAGGACGACGTAGCGGCGGTGGACGGAGCTCGTGGACTCGATAGCGAGGCGAGAGGAGTCCGGCGGCTACGCGAATGGCGGCGGCGCAGCCACGGCAGCGCTCGGGCGCTGGTCCAGATCGACAAAAAGGAGCGGGGGAAAGAGGGGAATGAGCGAGGGGGCTGGCTAGGGTTTGGGGGAGGCCGCGGGGTAGCCTTATCCGCCGCGAGGGGTCGGATGGCCGACGCGTGCCCAGCGGCGCCATGGACGGCGTGCAGGCGTTCACCCCTCCTCTGATGAACAGGAAAAGGAAGGAGCCGGTGTGGGCTGGGCCGCCTATTGTCAACAAGCCATAAGTGCACCGCAGCACTACTCATTTTCCTTTTCCTCTTCTATTTATTTATTTCTCCTCTGTTTTGCATTTAGATTAAGTAGCAAATGAATTTTGGTGAATAAGAAACTTGGCACAAAGCTCAAGCACATTATTTCTAGGAGTCACAAAAAGTTTGAGGCCAAAAGGAGTTGTCTAACCATTTTTAGAAATTGAAAAGGCCAATTTTAAATGTTGGCAGACCACTAAATAAATTTCCAAGGGCATTTGGGAATCCAAAAGTGGTTGGTTCCAACATGACAAAGGTCAGAAGAAACAATGAATATAAAGCAGACAAAGCATCCCAAAGCATAACGTGTCAAAAAGCGGTGTCGGGTGTGACCTAACGTATGGCTACATGATAAAGGTGAAGGGGGAATTCAACCGGGAATGATTTCCTGGTTCCGGACCTGTGTCATACAGATGACCAGAGAGGGAATGTTCCATGTTCAGCATGCTAGGGGCATGTGACAGATGAACGGACCGCGTATTCGGATTCGTTGGATTTTTGTGAGCAACTTTCATGTAGAAAACATTTTCATCCGAGCTACGGATTATTTCCTACGAATTTCCAACGTTTATACAATATTCTGAAATTATTATTAAATTAAAAAAAAACTATGTCAGCAAGACATCATCCTGACTTCAGCAACCAACAGAGTTGACCTAAGTCAACCCTGACGTGTGGGGCCGTTCTGTCATAGACTAACAACTAACTAATAGTCTTAATTAACTAATCAAGTTAATTAGGTATTAAACAGAGTTAATTAAGTTAATTAATCACTTAATTAATTAACTAATTACTTATTTAATTTAATTATTAATTATTGTTTTACAATTATTTTTTAATAAATTATTTTATTTTCGTTTTTTTACAGGGGAGTGCCCCAACTGCCAGTGAAACAAAGGCCACTAGAGCGGGCTATTGGGCGCGAGCAAGGGTACCCGTCGAGGCGGACCCGGGCGATGGCCGCAGGGCAGCGGGTTGGCCGGCGCGGAGTGGCAAGGCACCCCCGGCGGACACGCGGGCCGGCAGGAACTGCCCCGGCAGCGGCGAGCAGAGGGGGCGGCGCGGGGCGCAAGTGCAGCAGCAAGAAGCAGTCAGCGGGCGGCAGGGGATGCAGAAGCGGCGGCGCGCGGGCAGCTGCGACGGAGCAGCGGGCGATGCGGCGGCACGGCTGCAGCGGCACCGGGGTGGGGAGGCAGCGCTGGGCGCGGCAGTTGCGCGGAGGGGGGGAAAGCGCAACGGCAGCGGGCGAAAACGGGGCGGCACGCGCGGTTAGAGGAGGTGCGCGCAGCGGCGACGGCGAGCGTAGGCGCGGCAGGAGAGGAGGTCTGCGGAGCAGAGGCAGGGCGTCGCGCGCGGTGAGCGGTGGGTCGCGGGGCGAGCGGGCTGTTGCCGGCGCGGGCGACGGCGCGCGACGAAGGGGGCAAGGAGGAGCGCAGTGGGGCTGCAGCACGAGGACGCGAGCGCGCGGGCCGACAACCAGGTCGGCGAGGGAGCAGCGGGGGCCGGCCAAGGCGGGCCCGAGCGAGGTTGGCCACGACGGTGGGCGGGCGGCAGGAGGCAGGCCGCAATAGCAGCAGCACTAGTAGCAGAGCAGAGCAACGGGAGCAAGCGGGAAAGGGCGACGCAAACGTGAGAGTGCGGGCGTGTTCGGAGGCGTGCTCGGGCGGCTGCTGTACACGACGGCTACGGCAAGGGGAGCAGAGGAGAAAGAGGGAAGGGGACGCGCGGCTCACCAGGAGCCTGTAGGTGTGCAAAAGGCAGCTCGGGGGAGGCTTGAGGTTGTCGAATCCATCGCCGAAGTGTGCCGTAGCCGAGGAAGAACAAGGCGAGGCGTGGCGGCGATGCATTGATCCCCGACTCGGTCTCGTGGTCGAGGACGACGTAGCGGCGGCGGACGGAGCTCGTGGACTCGATAGCGAGGCGAGAGGAGGCCGGCGGCTACGCGAATGGCAGCGGCGCAGCCACGGCAGCGCTCTGGCGCTGGTCCAGATCGAGAAAAGGGAGCGGGGGAAAGAGGGGAATGAGCGAGGGGGCTGGCTAGGGTTTGGGGGAGGCCGCGGGGTAGCCTTATCTGCCACGAGGGGTCGGATGGCCGACGCGTGCCCAGCGGCGCCATGGACGGCGTGCAGGCGTTCACCCCGCCTCTGATGAACAGGAAAAGGAAGGAGCCGGTGTGGGCTGGGCCGCCTATTGTCAACAGACCATAAGTGCACTGCAGCACTAGTCATTTTCCTTTTCCTCTTCTATTTATTTATTTCTCCTCTGTTTTGCATTTAGATTAAGTAGCAAATGAATTTTGGTGAACAAGAAACTTGGCACAAAGCTCAAGCACATTATTTCTAGGAGTCATAAAAAGTTTGAGGCCAAAAGGAGTTGTCTAACCATTTTTAGAAATTGAAAAGACCAATTCTAAATGTTGGCAGACCACTAAATAAATTTCCAAGGGCCTTTGGGAATCCAAAAGAGGTTGGTTCCAAAATGACAAAGGTCAGGGGAATTTATATGTCACATCCCAAGTTCTGGTAATTCCTAGTGCTAACATATGGTGTTGCATCATGTCTACTTTACTCAGAAAATTGAAATAGGGATGACAGAACCCCCAGCACCCCATTAATCCAACTAGGATTTACTAAAATATTTTTCAATGAACCTGAAATGCCCTTCTAAAATGTTCATCATCTTTGCCTTGGTCTTAAACCTCTGACAGAAATGGTGCACATATTTCTAGGACATCATAGGGTCACTGAATTAAATCATACTCTATTTGCATTTGGGCATTTAAATGCTATAGAATATTTTAGATGTCCAAATAATCCTAAACTGAAATGTTCCATGTTGGTTATATGCTAAACAGTGGGCATGAGCAGTTTGGTGATTTTTGAAAGTGCCTAAGCATTTTTAGAAAGCCACAAAGTTGCAGAAAAATATAAAACAGGAAATAAAATAGAGAAAGGAGAAACTTACCTGGCTTACCTGCAGCCCAGCTGTGTGGCCCAACACTGCAGCCAGCCCAGCCCAACTCCTCCCCTGTCTTCAACCTCGTGCTAGTAGGCACGAGGGCGTGTGCCCGCGGCACGCACGCGCGCGCCCGGCCACCTCCTGCTTGCCGCTTTCCCCCTCGACGCCTTGGGGACGCCACGCAGCCTCCCGGGTCCCTCTCTCACTCTCTCCCGTGCTCCTCCCCCTTCTCTGGCTCTCTCCCTCGCACCATCGAACGCGGCCGCCGCCGCCGACGAGAACCACCACGGCCACAGCTACCCCCTCGCCCCTCTGTTCTGCCCACGAGTTCCGCGACGTCGTCCTCGACCCCCTCACCGAACCACGCCCCGCCGGAAGCCCTGCAGCATCGCCTTCGAGCTCTTCTTCAACCTTCGGCCGCCGGCGACCTCGTCTTCGATTCGCCGCCGTCCGTGCTTCCCCGGCCCCGACTTCGACTCCGTTCGACCCCTCTGTGAGCCTCCGTCGTTTCCCCCTTGTTTTCCCTCTCCAACCCTTCCTCTAGCCGTGTTTTCGCCGGAGACCGAGCCTCTCGCCGCCGTGGCCACAGCCGCCGCAACCTCCAACCGAGCACACCCACGTGCTCACCGCGCCGCGTAGGTGTCGTAGGAGCCGAGCATGCCACCCACGGGCACCGTAGCCCCGCTCCCGAGTGCACCCGTACTCCGGCCGCCGCCACGAGCTCGATTCCGGTGAGCTCGCTCCACCCCAGCTCCTCCCACTTGCCCTACTAGATGCGCACGAGCCCCAGCTACGCGTAGGACCAAACCGCGGTCGATTTGGTCGCCTGTGGGCGATTCCCGAAGCCCTCCGCCGTCTCTGTCGTCGCCGGCGACGAGCCGTTGACCTGGTCCGGCGGGTTTGACCCAGCTTGACCGGGGTTTGACTTTCCCCTAACTCACTGACATGTGGGCCCCAGGCCACTAACTAAACTAGGATTAGTATTAGTTTAACACAAACTAACTTTAGTTAGTTAACTAACTACTGACCAGTGGGTCCCACTGGTCAGGTTTGACCTGGCCAGCCACAGTTGACCTGCTGACGTCACTCTTACGTCATGCTGACGCAGTAAAACCTTTTCTGTATTTTAAATAAATCTAAATGATTTATTTATTTCAGAAAATTCCTAAAACTTCTAAAAATCATAGAAAATAATCTATAACTCAGAATGAAATAATTTATATATGAAAAATTATCAGAAAAATTCAAGGAATCTGTTTATGGCATTTTCATGCATGTTTGAACAATGTTTGTCCCCTGTTTTGGACAAAACAAATAAATGGCATTTAATAAAGCACATATGGAGTTTGAATTTGAATCTAGTGTTCAAACCAACTCCATTTAACTTGTTGCTAGTTGCATTAGGCCAATCAACAGCATATTGCCATGTCACATTCATGCATCATATTGTTGCATGGCATTGATTGTGTCCTTCCCTGTTTGCCGGTAACCGTCCCCTCTCAGACGACGATGTTTCCGACGACGTGATCGATGACACCGATGAAGAGCTATATTATCTTCAGAAGTGCCAGGCAAGCAAAACCCCTTTGTTCATTCCGATACAATCCCACTCTCTCGCTCCTGCTCTCTTTCACTGCATTAGGACAACAATGGTTCAACTGTTACTTGCTGCGGTAGTTGAGCCCCTTATCCTCTGCATGACCTGTCATTGCCACAGTAAATAGATGAAACCCACTAGTATGAGTAGGAGTTGTTTGAGCCTTGATGTGCCTACTCATTCATGCTTGTTTTTCATGCCTGCTATTGCATAGAGTTGTGTCAGGTCTGATTCATTGGGGATGAACCGGAGGTGTGTAAACATGTCCTACAGTGTGTGAGCTAAGTGTGTGAACACGATTTGGTTAAGGTAGCGGTGAGAGGCCATGTAGGAGTACATGGTGGGTTGTCTCATTGGAACCGTTCTTAGGAACTGAGTTCTGTGTTTGTGATCCATGAAACAGTTACTACCACGCATTGGGCCCGAAACCAATGGACCCTCCTGGCTTCTTGATCACCCTTGTCCTCTGTCCAGGAGTTGCAACTAGTTTCTGGTGTTTATAGGATATGTGTTGGCGGCCGTGCGTAGCGCTGACCCTAGGGGTGGGCTATGATGCGGTAGATACACCGTGGCCGGGTATGCCGGGCGCCCGTTTGGTGTCTCGAAACCCTGTACACATCGTCCGGGGCCGTATGTGGAAACCTCGGTCGGACTCCCTGTGGATGGAACCTGGATAGGCGATAAACCTGGACTAGAGACTTGAGTGTTTAGGTAGGCCGTGGCCGACACCCTCGTTGGGCTTCCGCTTGAAGGTTGCCGAGTACATGTCGTGTAAACGGCGGTAAGTGGTGAGAGCGTGTGTGAAGAAGTACACCCCTGCAGGGTTATCATCATCTATTCGAATAGCCGTGTCCGCGGTAATGGACTTCTGGGTTGCCTATAACAGTTCATAGACAAGTGAAAGTGGATACCCTAAACTCGCAAGATAAGTGTGAGTGCTATGGATGGCCTTCCCGTAGGGAGACGGGAGCGGATCCATAGTGGTGTATTGAATGCTGAATATGTGGACTCGTGTGCGCCACCTCAAAAGAGTTGCTTGCAGTCGTAGTTCAGGTTAGCCACTGAGTCAAAGCTGGCTTGCTGCAGTTAAACTCCACCACCCCCTTTATTGATACTGATGCATATGTAGATAGTTCTGATGTAAGTCTTGCTGGGTACATTTGTACTCACGTTTGCTTAATTTATGTTTTGCAGAGAGATTTCAGTCTCGCTAGTAGTTTCGCGTGGACTTCGACATTTAGCTTGATACCTCAGCTACGATCTTGTGCCCTCGGCAGGATCTGGTAGATAGCCAGCCTTCTCAGCCTTTTTCATTTGTAGATGTCTGTACTCAGACATGTTAAGCTTCCGCATGTGCTTTGATTTGTATGCTATGATTGTTGGGTCATGAGACCCATGTTTGTAATATCTCGCTCCTCGGAGCCTAATGAATAAATACTTGAGTTGTAGAGTTATGTTGTGATGCCATGTTGTATTTACACGTATCGAGCATATTGTGTGTATGATTGAAATGCTTGGTATGTGTGGGATCCGACAATCTAGTTGTTTATCCTTGGCATCCTCTCTTATGGGGAAATGTAGTCTAGTGCTTCCATGAGCCATAGTAGTCCGCTACAGCCCGGTTCACCGGAGTCCTGTTAGCCCAGCACTACTGCTCAGGACACTTGACTGGCCGGCATGTGTTTCACTTCGTTCCTTTGTCTGTCCCTTCGGGGAAATGTCACACGGTGACATCCGGAGTCCTGCCTAGCCTGCTACAGCCCGGGTTCCCGGAGTCCTGTTAGCCCAGTGCTACAGCCTGGATTCACACGCTGCTGACCGACACGCTCGATGTGATTCATGTATGCCTGTCCCCATAGGTTAGTGCCGCTTTGGGTTCACGACTAGCCATGTCAGCCCGGGTTCTCTGTCATATGGATGCTAGCGACACTATCATATACGTGAGCCAAAAGGCGCAAACGGTCCCGGGCCATGGTAAGGCGACACCCGTGGGAATACCGTGCGTGAGGCCGCAAAGTGATATGAGGTGTTACCGGCTAGATCGATGTGACTTGGAATCGGGGTCCTGACAGCGTTGGTATCAGAGCCTGACTGCCTGTAGGATTACCAAGCCAAACTAGTCGAAGTCGAGTCTAGAAATGCTTTAGCTATGTAAGGGAATTGTTTGTGGAAGGGAACGTAAGGCTCTTTTTACTCCTTTACCTTATGTCCTTCTGATCTGAGTCAACCTCTTCTTTTCTACGGGGATTAAGAACTAGGCCTTCTCATCTATCTATCAGGATGACGTGTTACTAAACCGTAGTTGTCTAGGATTGTTGAGTTTAAGCCCGAGTTCGGTTCCTACTACTTCTGTGTTGGCAGTTCATCTCAGAACTTTGATATTGTGATGTTAAGTGGTTATGCCACCATTTTGCAGGATGTCTCAAATCATTTTGAGCATTTACAGCCGTTATGCTGTCCGAGTCATCCCAGGTCTCTAAATAGTCTGATGCATTTGCAAATCCCTTCTTCCCATTTCCGATGTCCTTTTGGGCCAGATTAAGCACACTAACGGTCTGTTGAGGTACTCTACTACCTCGACATATATGTTGGAGCTATTATTATGACCCTAGGTGTTTTAGGGAGTCACCTAGTAATCTAGCCATGTTTTGTGTTCCCAGTGTGATGATTCTGGCCACCATTCTTGAAAGCATCCCGTGATGCCATTTAGTAGTAGGTATTCTATTCCTGGGTTCTTGAACCCGAGATTCACCCTACTTACCTCATGTTGATAGTGTTGGTAGTTCCTTTAGGATATTAGTAACCTTTGCATTAGTCCTCGAGGTCCGTGGTATTTTCCTTCTTCCAAATACTATGAACCACTTATGGCAGAAGTTTGTTGGATCAAAAGATCACAACAGGAGGGCTCTCGATGAGTTCCCCATTCTATATTGTGACTCTGCCAATCCTACCTCTCTGCATGGGTTATCTGGAAGAAACCTGTTGAACTTGATTCGACATACTAATCTATGCATCCACAACTCAGAAAGATATATGTCCCCTTGAGTTGTCCATCTTCATTTGTTATTCTGACCATCGTCTATCAATAGTCAGGAGTAACTGTGCATCCGTGTTATCGATGTTTATTATTCTCGTGGTACGTTAAGCCATTCTATTTCAGAATAATTAGGAGAAACAAACTCCAGTACCTCATCCATATCCAGGATTGGGTCAAAGTAGT
The DNA here is from genome assembly GCF_056163025.1 of Triticum urartu. Taxonomy (NCBI): domain Eukaryota; kingdom Viridiplantae; phylum Streptophyta; class Magnoliopsida; order Poales; family Poaceae; genus Triticum; species Triticum urartu. Next base: position 717,134,908 of record NC_141874.1, read on the forward strand.
TGTGTTCTGCAGATCAAATGCCAATCCAGCTTTTGCTCTGTTCTACCCTAGGGTATTACCCCCTTTATGTCAGGATTGTCATGATAATTGCACCCTCTCTCATGAATTCTTGACGCAGTGATACTTCTTACCATCATTTTCTTTCCTCGGTCCCGTGTTGTCGCAACCGGAATGCCGACAAGTGAACCATGATGTGTGAAATCAATACTCCTAGCAACTAGTTGCTAGGTAGCTAATGGACAATAATTTCTTTCTTAGCGTGTTGGTTATTGAATCATCATCCTAAGATTGATCGTGCTACCTAGTCCATTTTTCCTGGTGCACTCTTCGATCAATGAGTTAGGATTGTGTCAGTCCCTCGCTCTCTTGATCATATCGTCTTGCTCTGAAAAGCAAGATTGTTCCCGAGCTTAGAAACATATCGATGGTTCATGATTTTCTGAATATTTCCTCGAAAGTATCACCAGGTTGCCCCCTGACTGTTATGTTGAGCTCGTGATCAAGTTGGTTTCTTGTAAACCACCCCTTCTCCAAGAATCTGTGTTGGATACCCTGAGCTAGTTGGTTAAGCTGAAAAACAACTTGGAGAGTTGGGAGATGAAAGCTTGTCCGGCTCAGTTCATTCCAAAGGGATATCCTTGTGTGTGTGTGTGTGTGTTGAAGAAAGATGATATTTTCATCGATTGTTCCTCGGGATCGGTTGTTGAATCTATCATCTTGTCCAAACCTTGATTTGAGTGTGGGCTATCGTCAAGTCAAATGAGAACCAACGATGTTCATAATGTTGTCCTACTCGTGGTTGTTTCCCCGAGCATACACCGTTATATCTTTTGGGTCTGACCAATGCGAACACCTTGTTCACATAATTATGGAATTCCATCTTCACGGAAATCTGGATGACCTTTTGTTGAGCCCATCGACAATATTTTCATCTTATCCATGATTCATGTTGAACATTAAGCTAGTGTTGGAAACTTTGAAAGCATTTCTTCATGCTAGCTCATGAAGCATATGTTTGGTATAAGAAGTGACTTCCTCTAGTTCACGTGCATTTGAAGCAAGTTGCCGCTATGAATTTGGGAATGTTTGTTTCGCTTTCTCTGGAATCATCCCAAGTCAGTCATGCATACGTGCGAAGTATTCTGTGGTCTGGAGACTTGCAACCTTCATTCTATATGAATCCCTGGCACACCAAGCCACTGATAGATTTGTTCAAGGAGAAGAAGGTTCTTCTTAAGAGCTAGACTTATGCAAGGACTTCGATATCCTCGTTCCCCATCTGGACTCGGTAGTGTTTTATTATAAGACTATTATGTGGTCATGCTTGTCTAGGACAGCGTGTTCACAGGTTTGTAGCAAAACCAGCTGATGTTTTGGAGCTTGCTATCGCAGTTCATTCCCCGAGAATCTCGCAACGTCGTCTCATCGATTTGTTTTGCAAACTTTCATTTTCCTTTCTAGACTCGATGAGTCTGGAATATCCTAACACCAACCAGATCTGAATCTCAGGCAGATATGATGGTTGGAGCATTTTTCAAGAACTATGATATTGGTCCCTCGATAACCGGTAAAGTGGATGTCGTGGCCAACACATCCAGCCGGAAGACCTATTATTGTAGTATCTCGATTGAAGAAAGTTGGCCACCTCCCCATGAGGATTTCGTAGGATTTACCTCCGTAGTTAATCCTTACGGATTCTTGTGCTCCCGAAGTCCGACCTTTTACTTGATGTCCTAGTTACCAAACCATATCAATAAATGGGTTATCCTAGCACATCAAGGAGAACATTAGAAGCGGAGTGCTAAATGTCTCCCGGTCGATCGTCCAGATTCTGTTCCCTTAGCCTCGCTAAGGGAAGGTCTGAGAGGGTGTTATGTTCCTTTGTATCCGCATCATCCATCACTAGTCATCATGGTAGTATGTCGTGTTGCCAGGATCCTTGCCACGGATGTTGGTAGAACCTTGATGAATATGGAAATGCCCAAGTTCTTGAGAGCACGCACAAGCACTAGGTTTACCGTTGGCGTTAACTGGGATTTGCTTCCAGTTTCCTCGGTTATGTTATAACCTTTTCAAACAGTGGACTCACTCTCGACCGTTGAGCTCTTCCCCAGTTACCAGAATCATTCCCAACATTTGCATTTTGTTCCCAGCCTGCACCTCAGTAGTTGTTGTTCAGGATCATCTTCAAAAGTGGACTTACCATGGGTCTCATCCATTTCCAATGATAAGCAAAAATCATCCATTGCGTTTTCTTCAACAAGGTAGTCCACATCATCCATCCTAGTCCGAGTATGCCATTTCTTCGAGCTCTTTCAAACGGTCAATTGAAAATTGCTTTAAGTTGGTATGAAGAGTTTCAATGATCTATGGAACAAAAGTAATTCTTTTTGCCACTTAAGGGAACAATCCAACGAGTCACTTTTCCCAAGGTGCCCCATTATGGGATCATGGCAATTATTTCCTCGCCACCATGACACCATCCACCATCTTTCTAAGCGTGGAATTGTTGCCCACAAATCAAACCTAGTCGTTTGTTCTTCCATCTCTCTCGATGTGTGTTTTGTGTCTCAACTCAAGAGATGTTCTAATGTCTCACTCCATGAGTTAATCTTGAGTTGCTCGATCTTTGAGAAGATCGTTTCCTGTAGAGTTTCCTTCCCTCTTCATCGTGTTGGATGAAGATCTCGAAGACAAAGACGTCAAGAGCAATGTGATGCAATATATCGGTATCTTTGAGAAGGGCAGTTGGATCAAGAAGACTGTGATAGTTTTGTGACCCCTCTGTCTTCTTACTCCACTTCTTGAATCTCGGGACGAGATTCTTGTTTTAGTGGGGGTGAGTTGTCACATCCCAAGTTCTGGTAATGCCTAGTGCTAACATATGGTGTTGCATCATGTCTACTTTACTCAGAAAATTGAAATGGGGATGACAGAACCCCCAGCACCCCATTAATCCAACTAGGATTTACTAAAATCTTTTTCAATGAACCTGAAATGCCCTTCTAAAATGTTCATCATCATTGCCTTGGTCTTAAACCTCTGACAGAAATGGTGCACATATTTCTAGGACATCATAGGGTCACTGAATTAAATCATACTCTATTTGCATTTGGGCATTTAAATGCTATAGAATATTTTAGATGTCCAAATAATCCTAAACTGAAATGTTCCATGTTGGTTATATGCTAAACAGTGGGCATGAGCAGTTTGGTGATTTTCGAAAGTGCCTAAGCATTTTTAGAAAAGCCACAAAGTTGTAGAAAATATAAAACAGGGAATAAAATAGAGAAAGGAGAAACTTACCTGGCTTACCTGCAGCCCAGCTGTGCGGCCCAACACTGTAGCCAGCCCAGCCCAACTCCTCCCCAGTCTTCAACCTCGTGCCAGTAGGCACGAGGGCGTGTGCCCGCGGCACGCACGCGCGCGCCCGGCCACCTCCTGCTTGCCGCTTTCCCCCTCGACGCCCTGGGGACGCCACGCAGCCTCCCGGGTCCCTCTCTCACTCTCTCCCGTGCTCCTCCCCCTTCTCTGGCTCTCTCCCTCGCACCACCGAACGTGGCCGCCGCCGCTGACGAGAACCACCACGGCCATAGCTACCCCCTCGCCCCTCTGTTGTGCCCACGAGTTCCGCGACGCTGTCCTCGACCCCCTCACCGAACCACGCCCCGCCGGAAGCCCTGCAGCGTCGCCTTCGAGCTCTTCTTCAACCTTCGGCCGCCGGCGACCTCGTCTTCGATTCACCGCCGTCCGTGTTTCCCCGGCCCCGACTTCGACTCCGTTCGACCCCTCTGTGAGCCTCCGTCGTTTCCCCCTTGTTTTCCCTATCCAACCCTTCCTCTAGCCGTGTTTTCGCCGGAGACCGAACCGCCGAGCCTCTCGCCGCCGTGGCCACAGCCGCCGCAACCTCCAACCGAGCACACCCACGTGCTCACCGCGCCGCGTAGGTGTCGTAGGAGCCAAGCATGCCACCCACGGGCACCGTAGCCCCGCTCCCGAGTGCACCCGTACTCCGGCCGCCGCCACGAGCTCGATTCCGGTGAGCTCGCTCCACCCCAGCTCCTCCCACTTGCCCTACTAGATGCGCACGAGCCCCAGCTACGCGTAGGACCAAACCGCGGTCGATTTGGTCGCCTGTGGGCGATTCCCGAAGCCCTCCGCCGTCTCTGTCGTCGCCGGCGACGAGCCGTTGACCTGGTCCGGCGGGTTTGACCCAGCTTGACCGGGGTTTGACTTTCCCCTAACTCACTGACATGTGGGCCCCAGGCCACTAACTAAACTAGGATTAGTATTAGTTTAACACAAACTAACTTTAGTTAGTTAACTAACTACTGACCAGTGGGTCCCACTGGTCAGGTTTGACCTGGCCAGCCACAGTTGACCTGCTGACGTCACTCTTACGTCATGCTGACGCAGTAAAACCTTTTCTGTATTTTAAATAAATCTAAATGATTTATTTATTTCAGAAAATTCCTAAAACTTCTAAAAATCATAGAAAATAATCTATAACTCAGAATGAAATAATTTATATATGAAAAATTATCAGAAAATTCAAGGAATCTGTTTATGGCATTTTCATGCATGTTTGAACAATGTTTGTCCCCTGTTTTGGACAAAACAAATAAATGGCATTTAATAAAGCACATATGGAGTTTGAATTTGAATCTAGTGTTCAAACCAACTCCATTTAACTTGTTGCTAGTTGCATTAGGCCAATCAACAGCATATTGCCATGTCACATTCATGCATCATATTGTTGCATGGCATTGATTGTGTCCTTCCCTGTTTGCTGGTAACCGTCCCCTCTCAGACGACGATGTTTCCGACGACGTGATCGATGACACCGATGAAGAGCTATATTATCTTCAGAAGTGCCAGGCAAGCAAAACCCCTTTGTTCATTCCGATACAATCCCACTCTCTCGCTCCTGCTCTCTTTCACTGCATTAGGACAACAATGATTCAACTGTTACTTGCTGCGGTAGTTGAGCCCCTTATCCTCTGCATGACCTGTCATTGCCACAGTAAATAGATGAAACCCACTAGTATGAGTAGGAGTTGTTTGAGCCTTGATGTGCCTACTCATTCATGCTTGTTTTTCATGCCTGCTATTGCATAGAGTTGTGTCAGGTCTGATTCATTGGGGATGAACCGGAGGTGTGTAAACATGTCCTACAGTGTGTGAGCTAAGTGTGTGAACACGATTTGGTTAAGGTAGCGGTGAGAGGCCATGTAGGAGTACATGGTGGGTTGTCTCATTGGAACCGTTCTTAGGAACTGAGTTCTGTGTTTGTGATCCATGAAACAGTTACTACCACGCATTGGGCCCGAAACCAATGGACCCTCCTGGCTTCTTGATCACCCTTGTCCTCTGTCCAGGAGTTGCAACTAGTTTCTGGTGTTTATAGGATATGTGTTGGCGGCCGTGCGTAGCGCTGACCCTAGGGGTGGGCTATGATGCGGTAGATACACCGTGGCCGGGTATGCCGGGCGCCCGTTTGGTGTCTCGAAACCCTGTACACATCGTCCGGGGCCGTATGTGGAAACCTCGGTCGGACTCCCTGTGGATGGAACCTGGATAGGCGATAAACCTGGACTAGAGACTTGAGTGTTTAGGTAGGCCGTGGCCGACACCCTCGTTGGGCTTCCGCTTGAAGGTTGCCGAGTACATGTCGTGTAAACGGCGGTAAGTGGTGAGAGCGTGTGTGAAGAAGTACACCCCTGCAGGGTTATCATCATCTATTCGAATAGCCGTGTCCGCGGTAATGGACTTCTGGGTTGCCTATAACAGTTCATAGACAAGTGAAAGTGGATACCCTAAACTCGCAAGATAAGTGTGAGTGCTATGGATGGCCTTCCCGTAGGGAGACGGGAGCGGATCCATAGTGGTGTATTGAATGCTGAATATGTGGACTCGTGTGCGCCACCTCAAAAGAGTTGCTTGCAGTCGTAGTTCAGGTTAGCCACTGAGTCAAAGCTGGCTTGCTGTAGTTAAACTCCACCACCCCCTTTATTGATACTGATGCATATGTAGATAGTTCTGATGTAAGTCTTGCTGGGTACATTTGTACTCACGTTTGCTTAATTTATGTTTTGCAGAGAGATTTCAGTCTCGCTAGTAGTTTCGCGTGGACTTCGACATTTAGCTTGATACCTCAGCTACGATCTTGTGCCCTCGGCAGGATCTGGTAGATAGCCAGCCTTCTCAGCCTTTTTCATTTGTAGATGTCTGTACTCAGACATGTTAAGCTTCCGCATGTGCTTTGATTTGTATGCTATGATTGTTGGGTCATGAGACCCATGTTTGTAATATCTCGCTCCTCGGAGCCTAATGAATAAATACTTGAGTTGTAGAGTTATGTTGTGATGCCATGTTGTATTTACACGTATCGAGCATATTGTGTGTATGATTGAAATGCTTGGTATGTGTGGGATCCGACAATCTAGTTGTTTATCCTTGGCATCCTCTCTTATGGGGAAATGTAGTCTAGTGCTTCCATGAGCCATAGTAGTCCGCTACAGCCCGGTTCACCGGAGTCCTGTTAGCCCAGCACTACTGCTCAGGACACTTGACTGGCCGGCATGTGTTTCACTTCGTTCCTTTGTCTGTCCCTTCGGGGAAATGTCACACGGTGACATCCGGAGTCCTGCCTAGCCTGCTACAGCCCGGGTTCCCGGAGTCCTGTTAGCCCAGTGCTACAGCCTGGATTCACACGCTGCTGACCGACACGCTCGATGTGATTCATGTATGCCTGTCCCCATAGGTTAGTGCCGCTTTGGGTTCACGACTAGCCATGTCAGCCCGGGTTCTCTGTCATATGGATGCTAGCGACACTATCATATACGTGAGCCAAAAGGCGCAAACGGTCCCGGGCCATGGTAAGGCGACACCCGTGGGAATACCGTGCGTGAGGCCGCAAAGTGATATGAGGTGTTACCGGCTAGATCGATGTGACTTGGAATCGGGGTCCTGACATTATAGGACAATGTGAACATTTTTGTTTTGCTGCTTGAAGAAATAAATATTTGACTTGCATTTTGAATTTGAATTTGAGTTTGGTTTGAAAAAAGTGAGGTAGCAACTTCATTATGAAGACATGGCATCATCAGGCATGAGATTACTGTAGCATGATACAGGGGGTGTTACACCTCTATTTCAAGCATCCGCAACTACAACAAAAGTATTAAGGTAAACCTAACCATAGCATGAAACATGTGGATCCAAATCAGCCCCTTACGAAGCAACGCATAAACTAGGGTTTAAGCTTCTGTCACTCTAGCAACCCATCATCTACTTATTACTTCCCAATGCCTTCCTCTAGGCCCAAATAATGGTGAAGTGTTATGTAGTCGACGTTCACATAACACCACTAGAGGCTAGACAACATACATCTTATCAAAATATCAAATGAATACCAAATTCACATGACTACTAATAGCAAGACTTCTCCCTTGTCCTCAGGAACAAATGTAATTACTCACAAAGCATATTCATATTCATAATCAGAGGAGTAATAATATGCATATAGGATCTGAACATATGATATTCCACCAAATAAACCAACTAGCATCAACTACAAGAAGTAATCAACACTACTAGCAACCTACTAGCACCAATCCTGGACTTTGAGACAAGAATTGGATACAAGAGATGAACTAGGGTTTGGAGATGAGATGGTGCTGGTGAAGATTTGATGGAGATTGCCCTTTTCCGATGAGAGGAGCGTTGGTGATGAAGATGGTGATGATTTCCCCCTCCCGGAGGGAAGTATCCCCGGCAGAACAGCTCTGCCGGAGCTCTAGATTGGTTCCGCCAAGGTTCCGCCTCGTGGCGGCGGAGTCTCGTCCCGAAAAGTTCCTTCTGATTTTTTTTCTCATCGAAAGACTTCACATAGGAGAAGATGGACGTCGGAGAGCCACCAGGGGGCCCACGAGGTAGGGGGGCGCGCCCCACCCTCGTGAGCAGGGTGTGGGCCCCCTGGCCTTCATCTTTGGCGTGGATTTTTTGTTATTTATTTTAAGATGTTCCATGGAGTTTCAGGACTTTTGGAGTTGCGCAGAATAGGTCTCTAATATTTGCTCCTTTTCCAGCCTAGAATTCCAGCTGCCGGCATTCTCCCTCCTTTTGTAAACCTTGTAAAATAAGAGAGAATAGCCATAAGTATTGTGACATAAAGTGAAATAACAGTCCATAATGCAATAAATATCGATATAAAAGCATGATGCAAAATGGACGTATCACCTTCTTCCTCGGGTGGACGGCTGGTGACCGGACCAAGTTCGAGAACACCATGGAGGTGTGCTCAAACTTCGGCTCCATGTCGGACATGCAGAGCGAATCTAATGCTGTGCTCATGAATGCCACTAAAGAAGAGCTGAAGACGTTGATTCCTGACCCAGCGAAGGGCGCAATGGCAGTTGACATCATTCACTGGGCCATGAATCAGGCCATCTCCGACGACCCTAAACAGAGGAAGAAGTGGTGCAAGTACAAGACCTACTGGGTTCCTAATGACCGCCATGCCGCAGTGTACTGGGAGACGGCTATCGCGCCGCCGGCGGTCATCGTGGGAGCCTAAGGAGGAGGAAGAAGAGGCAGTGCACATGCCAGCTAGGGCGCCGGAGCCAGTCCGTCCTACCTGGCAGATCGACCTCGACTCCGCCGAGGACGACGAGGACGAACCACCGGCCCACACGGCGATGAAGAAGAAGATGAAGGTCAGCGGCTCGACCAGCCGCTCCGCACGTCGGTGACGGCCGCCGCGGTCAGCCGGTGTCCGTTGTGTACCCCCTTTCCCCCTATTCCCCTATCCCCCAATCCCTAAATCTACCTTATGCATTCCGATCTTGCATGTATGAACTCGTATGAACTGCTATGAACTAGTATGAACTACCCCTATGCTTATCTACCTCTATTCCCCATTCCCCTCCGCCGTAGATCGAATCTACCACCGTGGATCGAATCTAGCGTGCCTGTCGAAGAGAGAGAAGTGCTTACCGCCATTGATGGAGTCCGGTGATCTTCTTCCTCTGCTCCGATCCGCCGCCGCCGGTGATGGAGTCCGGTGGTCTTCTTCCTCTGCTCCGATCCGCCGCCGCCGGTGAGAGTTGGGAGAGTGGGGAAGAGTGGGGAGAGAGAGCGGTGAGGGGCGGTGAGGCTAATAACTGTCGGTGCTTCGAGAAGCAACGCGGCTTCTCGAGGGTGGCCGCGCGTGTGCAGCCGCGCCCGCCCACATGCACCGCTCGGGCCTGGCCCTGGAGAAACTGCCGATTCGTGCGTTCTCAATGAGCCAGGCCCTGAGGTGCTTTAAGAAGCATGCGATGCAGGCCCAATAGTGTATGTGGGCTACCAAACAGGCCGTGCACATCCTGCGCGGGCCTGGTTGGGCTGCATGCGGGCAACCAAACACGCCTCAAGAGAATCGCCAGAGCAGTAGTATCTGTTTGAGAGATGTTTCTGCTCTCTTTGTAATGCCCACTGCCTATTACTAATGAATAACAGAAATATACTGAATAACAGAAATAACTGGGTGGGGCCTTTCTCATAATTTCGTTCAACTGAAAAAAGCCACCTAAGCCATTAGGGCATGTACAATGGTTCTATCTTAGCAATGCCACATAGGATAAATGATGAGGTGGAGGAGAGAGAAATCATAAGAAAAGGTTTGTCTTCTCTTATTTAAGAGAAGACAAGAGATGAGACTGGTTTTTCTACCGTGCATGTATCCACGGTTCCATTGTTGTGTTGGGATGTGTGCCAGCAGAATATGTAAATCAATTAAATATACTATTTAGTTATTGATGCATCGCTGACACCAGACACAGTGCTTTCTCTCTCCTAACATTTCATCACGTGATGTTCCCTAGTTTCAAGAACGAAGTCAGATTTCTCAGGAAGTCAGCCCCATCTAAATTTTAATTTATATTTTGTTGGAACAATTGTTTTTATTCAATAAGATCTTCAAAACAATAGTCTACAGATTTTTTTAATATTATTTATTTAAACACTCAAATGTATTATTTTTATATGGACATTACTTTTTTAGAGGTTCATCATGTTTCATACTGCACCGTCAAACATGTATCCTGTAAATTTGATTTTTTGTAATATGAGAATACTAATGTTCTGTTATGCTTATCATGGTTTTGAACATCTCATACAAATTTAATCATGTTTAAATTTGTCGAAACATATTCAATATTGGGCTTGTTTCGAAGATATAATCGAAAGGAAGATCCATGTTCAAATGGACTATTTTCTTTGATTTATTTTATCATGTATAGCTGTTCCAAGTTTAGGATTGAAAATAAAATGCATGTATTGTTGAGTGGGAGATAACTCACTCTGTGTGCATGCCGTGTGAGAGGAAAAAGGATGAGAAAGAATGTTGAGAAGTTAGTACAGCATTTAATAAAAAATACTACTAGTCAGTTTGCATGCCTCCTAATCTCAAACCAAGTCGACGGTTGATCTACGCATGGGACCTCCCGTGCATGGAAGAACTGCTTTTCTCGACAAGAGATGATCTCTTATCACAATATGTCTTACCATGTTTTTAGGTATATCTAGTTATTGAAGATAAGGCTAAGAGATAACCCATTGTAGACATTTTTTTTATCATCTCTAAAGTACATGCAAGATTTAAGATGAGACTATCTTATCAATCATTATACATGCCCTTACATTACTTTACGTTTGATTGCTACGTAGGTGTAGCATTGCTCATTACTGAATACTAACAGACATATCCTGAATTTTCACACGTTTTTCGGCAAGCACATTAATTCAGAGAGACACTCTTTCAGAGGTGAATGGATAGTTGGCAGGCACATGCCATCTATACTATTGATTTAGTACTTGTACAGAAAGAGAGCAGAATACTTATTGATTTAGTTCTCTCACCACTGATTCTGTTGAAGCTGTAATTTGTATTGAGTTATATATATTGTGTCAATTCTAACATTAGTATATGCAACCTAACACGATGAGTTTACCAACGGTGTTACATGTCACAATATGTTTAGTTCCTTAGCTTTGTCTATTTGCTTTCAGTCCATGGACACATGCAACATATGCAGAACCAGAAACTAGGTGTAATATTACACCTAGTTTTGAGAAAATAGTACCCAATGTGTCCATGCTTTCCACTCTCTTTTGGTGATTATTGTGATTCTGTAACCATTATATTGTAGAATACCTTTGCCGGTCGTTAGGCAGAGTTGGAGTTGGTTCTGCTGTACATCTCTGGTCTGACTTGTAGTTTGCCTAAGGTACTGTTGAATTAATGGGTTTTGTTAATTCTGTATGGTTGTCTGCTTGAGAAATCCATTGTGTGCATGTTCGATACGAGATAATTATATCTTAACTAGGATGACTTAAGAATTTTATTTCTACGATTCACACGTGCACGCTTACTAGTATGTCCAATAGTTCAAGATTAATCTAGTCAAGTCAAAGTAGAAATCTGATATAGAAAGTTTGCTTGGAGTACAACACAACAAGCCCCAAAGAAAGGAAAAGAGCATCTTGCAAACGGATAAAAGGAGCAACGCGACGCTAGCTCACCGGGGGTGGGGCCGTGGGGGGCAAAACGTCGAGCGACGCTCTGAAGCGCGTCCACAGTGGCCTCAAGCGTGTGGGGGATTTGATTATTTGCCACCACTTTTCTTGGACTTTGGTAATTTACCATCTTTTACTTTGTAATTGATCTGATGACACTTTTTTGTTTGGACTTTGATCTTTTGCCACTTTTCAACACAAAAACAAACTTTGAAAATAATAGACAACATAAGTGAAGAAAATAAAGGATTAGTATGCCCTTGTACATTGTTTGACCCAAACATAATACAGGGGAGGGATGAACTCGTGCTGCACTCTCTCCTGCACCTTCCTGCTGCTCCTCGCCGACCCTTGCTGCTCCTCGCCGGGCAAGATCTTACAAGCAGCGGCGGCGGCGCACAAGCAGCGGCTCAAGCAGCCCCCGCAGCGGCAGCACAAGCAGCAGCGGGAGCAGTGCACTCGGCGGCCGGCGGCCAAGCCCGGGCCCGAGTCGCGTAACCCTAGGGGACGGGAGGGAGGGGGCGAGAGAGAGAGGGCAACACCTTCCTGGGCTGGATCCGGCCGCCGGCGTGGAGGACCACCAAGTGCAAGTCGTCGCCGCCGTCGAGAAGCCCCGACCGCAACTCGCCGTCGCTGTCGTCTTCGCGAGTTCTTGCGGGCGAGAGGAAGGGGAACGACCAGAGATCGAGACCTCCCAGTTCGTGGTCAATCCAGGGAAAAGGGTATGTTGGACATTTGTTGCAGGATCCATCTCACAGAGGGCAAAATAGCAAAGTTCAATGTAAAAGATGGCAATGGATCAATTACAATCTAAAGGGTGGCAAATTGTTAAAGCCCAAAGAAAGTTGTGGCAAAAAATCAAAAAGCCCCAAGCGTGTCCAGGCCCCGCTGGTTTTAGTTTGGTGTTTATGTTTGCTTTTTAGCTAGGTTGTAGCTCATCGAGATTGAAATGTGCAATCGCGGCTGTCTACAGCCCAGGTTTGCACATTTCCGGTTTTGCAATTCTAGGCTTAGAATGTCAAATTGGCTGGCCTGCACATTATGAAGCATGAAATTGCATTCAATTTTTCATCGTGCAATTTAGTAGTTTGCACATTTTCAAACCCGACACTGCACGGGTTGCTACTTTTTGGTCGTCGAACTACACAAGGGCACCCAAGCTTTAGGATTTTTCATGCCTCCCGCCGGCGGCGCTGCCGATCTACCTCGTCTCTTGTGGTCTTAGGACCATGGAGCGAGGTGGATTCCGGCCCCTTGTACCATGGAGGCGTGGTGGATCTATCTCGTCTCCTCTCGTCTTAGGACCATGGAGGCACGGTAGACCTCCCGCTGGCGCCGCCGCCGATCTACCTTGTCACACACGCTTGTATGTGTTCCTCCAGGTGCTTGTTGCAGTGTGTTGTAACTGTAATTTAGTACACATATTCGCTGTCACTAGTAACCTCTAGCACTAATTAATTTACTTCATCACGTTCAGGAAGTACTGGTTTTGATCACAAAAAGTACCCACTGACCAACTCACTTACACAGTATGAAGTCGGCATGGCCAGACGAACATGATAATCCTATTATTATTCATAACGCGGGCTAACCCCTTGCACGCCCCCCTTCGTTAGTTTCGTCTAATGGACCTTAGCTGCTCTGAATCCTGCTGTTGCTCTTCCCACTGAAGATCTGGTTGAGGATCGCCCCCAGCCTGACGCCTCCCTGGGCAATCCTCTTCTCAACGATCGGCAGCGCTTTGAAGAAGTACTCATCTGCATGCATAGGCAGTTTAATCCCAAGACGACTGATCGACCACACTTCTTCCATACAAATCACAAATTGTTCATCACTTGTTACCTTCCAAGTTGGATCCTTGCTCAGCGCCCACGTACGCGGGGCACGACAGCTCCGCGCTCTCCTCGGCATATCTGCAAACATTAGCTTCCATCCGTCAGCTTCTGAAGATTCAGAGCTGCTGCTCAAATTAGATTCAGGCAGATTGCTATGATGAGCTTAGTTACTTGTCAGCACAAGTCGTCGTTCGAGTATAGCACGCCGCCCACTGGTTCTCTTCTTTACACCACTCGTTCTGTACGAGAAAAAGAAAAGAAACTCAAGAACTCGATCAAAGCTCAAGGTTGGCTAAAGATGAAGCCTGAAGTGATTGATAAGCTTACGGTAAGGTTGAGCTTGATGGCGTTGATCATGGTGCTGAGGTCGTCCTTGTAGAACCTGTTGAGGGCTGTTTGGATGACGTTCACATCCCACACCTGAACCATGCTATGTTAGACAGGGGAACAGCAGAGAAGAGCAATGCGTGGCTCCAACTGAGCGCTGGTTGATTGCACTGCGGAGCGGTGGCGTACGTACCTTATGAAGGTTGGTCTTGGTCGTGTTGTACCAGTGGACGACGATGGTGTTGCCGCCGAGGTCGGCGATGCGGGCGCAGTGCATGGGCTGGTGGATGTCGCCCAGGAAGTGCGACAGGAACAGCAAGCTCTCCGTCCGATTATCTGATTAGCCATACCATACTGTCAGGAAACTAAGTTGTCATGTGCTCTATCAGCACATACGTATAATCCGACGACGGTTACATACATGGGCTTGAGGAGTCCTGCAGCGCGGCGGTGTAGTTGTTGATGCCTCCGACGACGCACATGTCCTTCTCCCCTTTGGTGCCGTGGCAGTCCCCTGCTCAGTTCAGATAAAAAGGGTATATCAGTGGCGCGTCCCGTTCAACAAATTAGCACTCTTCCGTAACTGCACGTCAGGCGCACACTCTTGAGCTCTGGAGCCGGTGGTCAAAGGCCGCGAAACCAGATTCGGTTTTGCAGTTTGACTAAGAAGTACTCCCTCCGTAAATAGTGATCTAAATGCTTTTATATTTCTTTATGGAGGGAGTACTGGTGCTAACTATTTCAAAATTGACACTCAACTAATTCAGTTCATACAAATGAGATTCGATTCGTGCGGGTATAAAACATTTACAGAAATTTTCTTCAAACAAGTATGAATGTGGACCAAGAAAAATGACCAACCAGTACTACTTGCGAGTCGATCAAGAACCAGTATGTAGGAATTACTTGCAAGGTCTGGATCAATGTCAACACAAGCTTATGGGAGTGGATGGGAAAGGGTTCAGACTTCAGAGTATCTATGTAGGACAGTAGGGAGGAGAGGAGCGAGCACATACTGGCGTAGCTGAACTTGCAGTCACCGGGGGTGTCGGCGAAGTGCAGGGAGCTGGACCACGGCATTTGGCGCCGCACGGCGTCCGGCCACGAGCACGCCGCCGCGAGCTCGCCGTTGGCCCACTCCGGCAGGAGCTCCTTCACCGCCGCCGACGCCTCGCTCGTCAGGAAGCCCTGCACGGGGAATCGATCTCAGCCCCGCCATTATTCAGTTCACCCAAGAAAAATCAGATGGGACCGACCATTGACCACTCGAGCTGGAAGCTGGCGCTGGTGCAGGTCGGGTGGGTGACGCACGTACCTCGGCGATCTTGCAGGTCATGAAGTGGCCCTCCTCGCCCCACGCCCGCACCGCCGGAGCTCTCGCCGCGGCGGCGGCGACCAGGAGGACGTAAAGCAGCAGGAGGAACCCCATCCCTGCTGTCCCTAGCTCGGCTCTCTTTGCGTGCTGCAGCTGCGGTACTGTGCTCTGTGCGCACTCGCGTTTGCTTCCTGTGCACTCATGCCTGTGCCGCACACCTACTCGTTTATACAGCCGCCCACGGGCTAGTTAATCCCGTCTCCGCATCGTGATCCGGGTGGAATTGTTAAACAGCCGGACTGCCGGAGGAGATTGTTAACCGGCTGGAGCACGTGAAGCTTGCGAGCTCGAGCTCGGGGCACGATGACTGCAGTTTACTGTGGTTCGCGTGAACGCACGTGCAGTGCGCGTGTTGGTGTCCAATAGTAGTACTACTACCAACGAGCACTCTGCTCTGATCTGATCTACAATAAGTACAGAGCATGCGTGCACGCGGGCGTCTATCTTAAACAAGAGATTCGAGGATAAGGTCTTAAAAGCCATGCACTGTCGCTTTGCACTCGACTGCAGTTTTGGATCGGGGGTGCCCTTATTGCCCAGTTGCACGTCGAATTTGGTTGCGGAGTTGAGCGATAGTGGGCAGTAAACAAATAGGCAGGTGCAGATCTCGACATGGTGTCCAACTTCAGCATTCAGCAAAGAGAACCAACTTGTGGTTAAATGGCACGAGGGCAGTGATACTGTCAGTCCATCCGGGATTAAATGCAGATTTGGGGCTTATAAAAGTGGAATATTATTTCTGTGGGAGACCATGTTTTCATCGAGCGAGGTGTCTTGATGACCTCATTAATCTAGGACACAACTGCTCGGTTTCTCAGAGATGCTTATAGAGATAGGGCGTGTGTTCGTACGTTCATAGAGATGAATATATGTACTGTGTTTCTGAAGAAAAAAAAACTAAACATGCTCCCATCCCAAATTTTTTCGTCCAAATCCGTACCCGCACCCGGGGTTTCATATCTTTCCCATAACCGTACCCGACCGTGTGTGGGTAATACCCACTGGTAACCCATACCCGTCTTGGACACCTTTTAAATTATATTTTGACACGTTTTTTCAGCTTTTCAATATGTATTCAAAAGATGTTGACCATGCATTCAAAAAATGTTAGCCAAGTATTTGAAAATGTTAAATGTGTATACAAAAAATGTTGAAAATTCATTAAAACTTTTGTATTAATCTTGTATTTAAAATTTTAAATATGTATAAAAATGTTGACCATGTATTAAAAAATATTAATCGTGTATTTAAAAAATACAGATCAAGTATTTAAAAAATAGTAAAACAATGTGTATGAAAAAATGTTGACCATATACTAAAAAATTAATATATTTTTTTAAATGTTTAACATATATTAGAAAAATGTATTATATATAACAAATATGTTCCATGTGTATGAAAAAAGTAGACCTAAAAATGCAAATCATGTATTTCAAAAAAAATTAATGTGTACTCCCTCCGTAAAGAAATATAAGAGTGTTTAGATCACTAAAATAGTGATCTGAACACTCTTATATTTGTTTATGGAGGGAGTATATAATAAACGTTTCTGATGTACTACACAAAACATATTGAATGTATTCTGAGAAAAAGTTAACATGTGCTGATTTTCTTTTATGAAAAAAAGAAGGCAAAAAACTAAAAAAGAAATAAAGAAAACCAAAGTATAATAAAGAACGAAAGATAACAAGTGAAAAACGAAAAGAAAACCAAATTTATAACAATGAAGAAAAACCTGTAAGAAACCGGTGAAGAAAATGGAAAATAAAGAAAAAACAAAGAAAATTAAAGAAACACAAGAAAAAATAGAAAATAAAACAACCAAGCAAAAGCCGGTAAAAATGAAGAAAACCGGTGAAAACAATAAAACCAGAGATGTAAAATAAGAAAGCCAAAGAAAACCATTGAAGAAATAGAGAAAACTGAAAAAACAGGAAAAAAAACAAAGTGAAGGGATCGAGCGCAACTTGTTCACTTTGGTTGCGCAACGGCCTGTCCTATACTTTAGCAAGAAGAAAAAACCTTCAGCAAGCCGAGCATACGTCTCGCTATAAGTAAGATATAGTCCTGGCGCCCCCAACCCCGCACGGCTCGTTCACCAAAACTGTTCAAAATTTGTAAACAAATGTTCATGAATTTGAATAAATTCATGGATTTCAAAATTTCACGAAGTAAACAATGTTAGTGAACTTATAAAATGTTCATGAATTTTAGAATTTTTTGTAAATTTTAAAAAAGATTGTGTATTTGAAAAAAAATCAGAGTTTAAAGCTTTCTAATTTTGATAAAAAAATATTGAATTCGGGAAAAAAGTTCACTGCTTTAAAAAGATAAAAAAATAATAAACAAGAAAAAAGGAAGAAAGCCCGAGCAAAAGACAGCAAAAAACTGGTACAAAAGCTTCTAGAACCTTCACAAAACCAAAATTGTGCCATGGATTATGCTACACAGTGCGATACAAAGATGGGTCAGCCCATTATGTAGAAGGAGTGCGTGCCAGTTAGCGAAGACACCTAGAAGTGGCGCTTTTGATGCCAAATAAGGTTTGGCACTCCTCCCCGAAGGGATGTTGCAGAAAATATTTACAACAGAGGATGTGTTGCAGAAAACGTTGTTGACCGTTTTCTACCATAATTTTTGCAACAGAGCTTGTGTTACAGAAAACTTTGCAACAAAGGTAATATTGTAGAAAATATTTACAACATAGGATGTGTTGCAGAAAACGTTGTTGACCATTTTCTACCGTAATTTTTGTAACAGAGCTTGTGTTACAGAAAACTTTTTACAACATCAGACTTGTTGCAGAGAGCATTCTAGTGGTAGTTGTGTGCAGCTTGTCGGAGAAGCTCGTCGGCGTGCTTGCCGACACCAAACGAGGGTGACGGTGGTTGGAGCAGCACGGGGAGGCGACAACTTGACGAGGGAGCTCGGTCTCTCTGGTTGCACGCCTTGCAATAACATGTAGCTTGCTAGAGAAGCTCGTCTTCGTGCGTGCTAGTCAGCGGCGACTCAATGGGAGCTTGGTGCAGTTGGAGCAGCGAGGTGAGGCGGCAGACTCAACGGGAGCTTGGCAACGAGGTGAGGCGACTTGTCTTAAGAATCCAGATCGTGCAATAGAGCCATTGTTGCGATCAGAGAGATTGCAATAACAGACCGATTGCAAAAAGTAGTGGTGGTGGCCATGGGGCACGTGGCGTGCAGAGAAAGCGGCAGGCTGCGATCTGCCAGATGATTTATAGCATTTTCCTTTTTACAGTAGTTTATGATTTTTTTAATAAGAATGATTCATTTTGGTATTTCATTTAGAAAGGGTTTTTTAGGGGAAAAAAGGTTTGTAGTACGTGCTAATGTGCCAGCCTATTCGTGCACCACTGGAGGGACCAGATCGGACCTGGTATGGTGAGAACGTATACCATGCTATGGTCTACTCCTCGTGTTTGTCCGATTCCTTTTTCTCATCCGAGTCGATCAAGAAGCCGTTCTCATCTGCTACAGTATATAGCAACCACCCGGCTCCCTTATTTGCACGCCAACATCAAGCACCAGCCAGTAATAGTATCCCGAGACGGGCACCATGCCGTCCAGCAGCGCGCTGCCGGCATCACTGCCGGACGAGATCATGACTGAGGTGCTTCTGCGGCTGCCACTCAAATCCCTCGTCCGCTTCCGTGCCGTGTGCCGCTCCTGGGGGGCGAACCTCTCCAGCGACGAGTTCTGCACGCTCCACATGGCCAAGGTCGACGCCGACGCCGACGCGGCGTCGGCTCCACCCAGGCTGCTCTTCGTCGCGCCCACCGCGGGATACAATTCCACGGCGATCTATTCCTGCTCGCCGTCGGGCCCCAGCGCGGACGTGCTACTCACCCTGGACGATGTGCGGGGCAACTTCGTCGGCCCGGTGGCCGCGCAGTGCCGGGGGCTCAGCCTCCTGTACGACGCCGTCCCGACGGCCTACTACGTGCTCAACGCGGCCACCAGGTCGGTCACGCGGCTGCCGCCTTGCCCCGACGCGCTGAGCTCGAGTGCAGGGCTCGCGTTCGATCCGCGGACCAACGAGTACAAGGTGGTCAGGCTGTTCCTGCACTCGTGCTACGACGGGCGGCTTAGGGACAGCAGCCTCCTTACCAAATGCGAGATATACACTCTCGGAGGCAGGCGCGGGGACCGGTGGGCGCCTGCTGCCGGAGGAGTGCCGTCCTCCCAAGATGCTGAAGCTGCCGTTGGACACGCATGTTTCCACAAGCTGCCGCCGGCGTTCGCGAATGGTTCTCTGCACTGGCTCCTCCCTCCATTGCTTGGAGAAACCATGTCCATCATGTCCTTCTCCATCACAGAGGAGGCTTTCGGATGGGTCCAGCCGCCGCCATTCATAGCGTTATCAACGAATTCACATTTGGTGGAGCTTGACGGCCACCTGTGCATGGCCCGCGACCTTCGTGCTGATTCACCTAGCATGTTGGAGATATGGAAGCTGCTGCGTGGCTCTACCTCCGGCGATTGGTCCCTGGATTATCGCATCGATTTGTCGGCGCAGACAACAAGAGAGGTTCTTATCGAGCTTGAAGAAATTCGTATTGAGCCTCAGGTTGTCAGAGTCCTTGGTGTTACGGGCAGTGATAGATCGGGGAAGAAGATCATCATTGGCACGGCGCAACACGAGGTGCATGCCTGGGATGCCACGTCCGGAACCACCGAAACCATTTTCTCGGTCGAGGATACAAACCTAGGCTATCAAGCAGAGTCTTCTTCCATCCATCTCTGCTTATTCAAGGAAAATCTTGCTCCGGTCCATAGAACAAATGACGAGACGTCATGGTCATCTCCTGCGGGTAAGGCTGTCAAGGAGATCCTGCACCGGCTCCCTGCTAAATCTGTCACACGGTTCAAAACTGTTTGCACCCAGTGGCGCAGACTGATTGAGGGTGAGGTCTTTACGCGCTCATACTTGGAAACGCATAAGAAAATGGACGAGGGGCCAAAGATCATGCTCGTGGGCAAGGGTACTGAACAGTCACCCTTCCGGTTCACTCCGCTGAAGAAATGGCTTTCTGAGGGTTCCAATTCTAGCGAAGGTGCATGTTTGGAGACTAAGGTGGTTTGCTCCAAGCCTTGTCATGGCCTGAACGTGGTAAGCACTGCAGAAGAAGATTATCTTTACAACCCTTGCACGGGTTACTACTACAAGATCCCTTCCGACCCAGGGTCATCTGTGCCTGTGCATACACCATGGAAAAGGCCTAATGATGGTATACAAAACTCTGCCTTTTCAATGGGCAATAAGAACATTGGCTTGGGTTTCAACCCGTTGAATCAGGAGCATATAGCTATATTCATTTCTTATCAGCGTAAGGACTTCACATCTCGCAATTATCGCTTGACATGCTCAGTATGGCAGCGCAGCAGTTGGTACCTACACAGTATCTCCAACCCGCCACTTCCAGTGAATGACATGCCACCAGCCTATGTGGATGGGGTATTTTACTGGATGAGCGACCCTTTGCTGGGTCCGAGCAATGAGCAGGTCATAGTGGCGTTTGACGTTGCCAGAAATGAATATGACACCATCTCCTGCCCCTCACACATTGCAAAATGGTGCAGCAATGGCCGTCGGCATGGCTTTGTGACAGAGCTTCAGGGAATGTTGTGTGTTGTTCTTGCAGATTCGATGGAGGATGAGTTACAGATATGGAAGCGGGAGCATGATCAGTGGAACAGAGCATACACCATATGTTTGAAAGCATGGCCCGGCTACTCTCTTCGTTCGAATATTGTGGTTCCGATGTCTATTGATTCCAAGGATGGCAGGATAATGTTGAGCACCGGAAGGAAGGTTGGTCTCTACGATCCAATTGGTAAAACACTTGAGAGGTTGTGCGCAGTAGACGGGATGCCTTGTTGCACAGGTAAAAAGAGGGAACTTCCAAGAGCTTCAGAAGGATTGCAACCAAGCAAAAGGCCACGCTCGGGCCATAACATACATGGATGCATGGAATCAGCAACGGGACAAGACATACTGCAGGATTCCTCTTTGAATAAATGCAGCAACAATATGTCTATGGAGAAGCTAAATGCAGAAATCCCTAGTGCAGTTATGTCTGCAGTTCCGTTGTTATACGAGGAGAGCCTAATGAGTTATCCACGTGTGCTCAAAAAGAGGATGTTAGAATGATATGGACATCCTATCAGAAAGGGAATGAAGGCTATCATGTCATATCTAAGGGAATGAAGGCTATCATGTTATATCTAAATTCAGACTAATAATGCCATGTGAAGTAATGATGAGTTGTCAACTTTTTATATTTAGCTCAAGTGTATTGAAAGATAAACATTCACCAGTTTTTTTAGGGGAGGTAGTCTTTCACTAGGCGATTAAAGGGTATCATTATTTGTATATCCAAGTGTGGAAGCTGACAAATAAAATGCTACAATAGCGTTTGTCCATCAATATAGATGTATGTACGTACAAATAAAGTGCGGCGATGGATTGGCGGCAGTGGTGGCCGACGTAAGGCTATGGTGAGGTGGCGGCGGCAGATGCGGTAGGCAGAGGACAACTGGTTGGCTATTCATTGTGATAAACATGTTATCGAATATGGCTCCGACGATGGTGTGGCTCCGACAACATGAGAGGTTGTTCGAAAGACCATGCTCGATTCGAGAGTGAACTAGCCATGCCTCGTAGTTTAGGGCACTATGTAAAATTTCTTGCTGAACGGGCATGATTTTATGATATTTCATTTTGAACAATTACCATGTGTTCCGGTATGTATGATAAAAGCAACTTCGCGTCCATTTGGATCGGCGCGGACAAAAGTGGAGGCCCAACGCACCAACCCAAACCCAAATCTCGCCCGCCTGGCGTCCGTGCCGCGCATCTCCTCGGCATCTGCCGCGTTCCCACCTGTAGGCCACCCAACAAACGCTATTGTAGCACTTTATTAAGGCTATGGTGAGGTGGCGGCAGCAAATGCGGTAGGCAGAGGACAACCGGTTGGCTATTCATTGTGATAAGCATGCTGTCGAAGATGGCTTCGACGATGGTGTGGCTCTAACAACATGAGAGGTTGTTGGAAAGACCATACTCGATCTGAGAGTGAACTAGCCATGCCTCGTAGTTTAGGGCATTGTATAAAATTTCTCGCTGAACAGACATGATTTTATGGAATTTCATTTTGAACAATTACCATGTGTACCGGTATGTATGATAAGAGCAACTTCGTCTGCCTTCGTTTGAGTCGGCACCGATAAAAGTGGAGGCCCAACGCGCCGACCCAAACCCAAATCTCGCCCTCCTGGCGTCCGCGCCGCGCGTCTCTTTGGCATCCGCCGCGTCCCCACCTGTAGGCCACCCAACTACCGCCCGTTGTCTTATTTATGACGACCACTGACAACGGGCCCACTAGCCAGCTAGTGGAAGCGTCCTTTTTTAACCATGCGTGCGGCGGGGGCCGGCCTCATCCACTTCCATCCACATCTGGCCCCCACCACTCCCTTTACTTCCTCGCTGGCAACAGAAAACCCTAGCAAGCGATAGGCCTCTTCGGCAGCATCAGCGACAAGGGCAAGGGCAAGGGCACCCCCGACGCATCGTCCTCCCGTGCTCCTCCTCCCCCTCCTCCTCCGGCGCTGGCGCGTTTCGGCTCAGGTGCCGGCGCCTGCACATCCCGGTGCACTAAGCGCGGTGGCGCTGGGAGTACAAACAGTCGCTGCCCTACCCCGACGTCACGTGCCGCACCACTGGCACCTGGATCCGCACCGGATCCCGGTGCCGGCGGTTCCGCGGACCCAGCGGGCGTACGATGAGGAGGTGCAGGCGTCGCGCGCAGCTCACGCCGGAGCAACGGCGGATGCCCGAGTACGCCGCTGACTCTCCTAACTGGGAGGCTTGGTTTGCCCTCGAACACGAGGAGCAACGGCGTGTAGGCGTCGACACCGTCCCGCCGCCGTTTCCACCGCCGCCCCGGTGGGTAGAGCCGAAGGAAATGGAGGCGGATGCGGAGTACCAAGTCGTCTTCGAGGAGGCCCTGCAGCACGCGCTGGAGGCTAGCCGTCTCGAGGAGGACGCTCACTAGGATGGGCTGGAGCAAGCCCTTGCACTGTCGGCGGCAGGGGACTCCATCCACACCCCGCTCCTCGTCTCGCCTCCGCCACCGCCCGTCGAGCTCAAGCTGAATCCGGAGTCGACGCGGAAGCACTCCCCGCCTCCACCCACTTGGACCGGAGGAGGCCTACATGTGGACAGGCCAGCACCGCGAGTGGGTGAGCGCGCCTCTTGTCCACTACGCCGC
Organism: Triticum urartu; assembly: GCF_056163025.1. Taxonomy (NCBI): domain Eukaryota; kingdom Viridiplantae; phylum Streptophyta; class Magnoliopsida; order Poales; family Poaceae; genus Triticum; species Triticum urartu. The sequence goes on from NC_141874.1 coordinate 717,158,292, forward strand.
GACGCCGGCGCAGGAGGCGGCCCACCTTGAGCGCTGGAAGGCGCACTGGCTCCGCCAGGAGTAGGCCAACGGCGAGCGACAGATGCGCTACGAGGCGATGCTGCAACGCGACGGGGAGGTGCTCTGGCTTGAGGAGGAGGATGAGGAGGAGCGCGCGCGGCGAGCCGCAATGCCGCCGCCCCAGCAGACGCTGGAGGAGGCTGCCCTGGCAGCGTACTAGGCGGCGTTCGGGTGGGCTAGCCCTGCTCCTGTCTTCATCAACCTCACCGGCGGCGATGGCGATGGCGATGTCGACGTCAAGGGCAAGGGCAAGGCGGACGACGTTTAGGGCAATGTGCGGGGCGACGTAGACTTTTTTATGTTTTAATTAATGTTTAATAAGGTTTAAGTGGATTTTGACCGGCAGTTGACCGGCCACTTATGTTTAATTATGTTTATTTCCGCAAGCTGTTTTTTTTTCACGCTGGCACATTCGGGTTCGCTTTTTGTTGGGCGATCAAACCGATCCATTTGAAAATGCGGACGTGCATGTCCGCCTGGCTGACTCAAACGGACAAAAAGCGGACAAAGCGCGCGTCCGTTTGGGTCGCCCCGTCAGAGTTGCTTTAAGTTTTTTTTAGAGGATGTATGATCAAATTGCCAAAGTAGAAACTGTTGCACGATGAAATTCCCTATGAACAAACGTTGGCCGGCTGTTTGACACAATGGATCTGTGAGTCTGTCAGCAGCGCACACACAACCAAACACCCTTCGGTCGGCGGTTGCGCGGCCCAGCGATCCACCAACCCGCGCCGCCGCTCCAATCCGCGCGCGCCGGCGGGGCGCCATGGCCGGCTGGATCTCCTCCAAGCTCAAGGCCGCGGAAACCCTCCTCCACCAAGCAAGCGCCGCGCTCCCCCCTCTCGTTCGTCCTCACCGCCCTCTCCAGCTCTTCTAACCATCCACTCGTCTTCTCCCACAGATCGACCAGCAGGCGGCGGAGTCGCTCGGCAAGTCCTCCTCCGCCTCCGACCTCACCGCCCTCCAGCAGCCCTCCTCCGCCGCGCTCCTCGACGCCCCCGCGCCGCGCAGGCCGCCGCCGGCAACCCCGCCCCCCTCCCTCGGCCTCCGCATCGCCGCCAGGCGCCACTCCCAGCCTCCCCCTCCGCCGCCCTCCGCGCCCCGCCGCTCCGCCTCTGCCGCGGCGGATCTCTCCGCGCAGGATCAGCCCGGTGCCGAGCCTGCCGTCGCGGTTGAGGCAAAGGCGGAGGAGGGTCGGAGGGATCGGGAGGAGGCCGAGAAAGGAGTCCCGTCTGAGAGCGGGAGCGGGAGCGATGACGATTCCGATGGGTCCGGGAGCGACGATTCGGAGGAGGAGAGGCGGAGGGAGGAGGAGCGGAGCCGGCGGCGTGCCGAGCGGCTCGCGGCAATGGCGGCGCGAGCCATTGCAGAGAGGGAGGAGGCCGTGGCGAGGCTGGAGGGGGAGAAGACCAGCCTTGAGAAGCTGCTCGCCGTGCGTGAGAAGGAGCAAGCCCAGGAGGTGAGTCTGCTTCAATCTTCATGGCGATTTTAGGTTCTCTTGTGTAGCCTGAGAGATTGCTACTATGTCCTACGACTCTATGAGCGGATTGAAAGAGAATGTTGCAAGCCTTAGCATTGATGATTACTCTACTTTAGCCATTCATGGAACGTTTGAATCGGTACAGGAGGTCATGCATATTTTTAGGGTCAGTTCAGGCAGTGTTTTGTACTCCCTCTGTACCGAAATACATGTCGCTGGAGTAGCAGTAAGTCAGCTACTCCAGCGACATGTATTTCGGTACAGAGGGAGTACTATAAGAAGCAATAAATAAGAACCCAAAACTAACGCATGAGAAGACAATCAGCATTAGTCGTTAAATAAGCGTTCAATTAGTCAATTGAGAGTTTGAGACCACTCAATTTTTTTTATCCATGAACACTATACACTAAAAAGCCCCATGAGAAAAATATAGCAATACACAATCAACGGATCACAGACTGAAATCAGTGCTAAAAAGTAAAAAACTCAGAGCAGTAACAGACTGGTGATAGGCTGATAGCAAGAGCAAAGTCCATCAACATAATTGGAATTCCCATGGCCAGGTTGCTTACTGCCATTGTTAAGATGAGCATAAAGTTGCATAGCAAGGGAAATGTCAAATTATATCATTCTTGTCAAATGTCTGCTTCTGTCTTCTCACAACTGTGTATTGTGACAAGATTGGTTGACAACTCAATTTCATATAATAAGTTGTCATGTGAGTTTGATTTCCAGAAAATGATATTTCTTTATCATCATTCTTTCCCAACTATTTTCATGTTTAATTGCAGGCTTCAGAGTTGCAGACTAGTATGATTGAAACCATGGAAGCTACAGAGATAGAGAAACAACGGCATCACAGCACTAGAATGGAAGCCCTTGTGCGGTTGGCTGAGCTTGAGGTGTGTGTCACCATGTTTAGAATGATGCATCTGTTCTTGTTGCCCTGCTTTTACAACAAGCAACACAATATACCCCTTTTTACTTTTGTGGCAGAGAATATTATGTTCTCAGTTTCCTAAAAGTGTGTGTATTAGGCTTTATACTTGCAGTATATAAGGCCCATATCTCTTACCACTTGCAGCATAAATTGGACATGTTAGTTTGTATAATCACTACAAGTCTCAACAATGTCTTTACCAAATATCTATGCAGGTTACAAATGCAGAGCTTGCAAAGTCACTTGCCAGGGAACAATGGAATTTGGAAGTTCAAGTATGTTTTATTTTCCTCTTCTACCTCATCTCTCTATGTCAGTTGACTGACTGTTGTTATTCATTTCCAGTTCCTTTTAGTACCTAAAGTTTGTCTGTATGTACAAGCGCACTTCCTCTGTATATACTATATACAGTTTTGCCGTGGACAACATTTTTTCAATGTTTGGCCGAAACAGTCAGTTAGGCATAGGATAGGGGTGTTGTGATTTCTACATTGTTAAAACAAAGGTATAGCCACTATCCTTACATTGTAACTATTTTGAGAATCAATTGAACCATGAAGTGCAATAATGTTATTAACTTGTACTGTATAACAAGAATATCATAGTGTCTATACTTGTGGTTCGGGGATCAGTTATAATTAGCTACCAACTTACCTACGCATTATAGTTGCTAACATTATGATAATATTCTAAAACACGCACCAAGCGTGGGCAGAGCAAAGAACTGCCAGAATTTTAAGATTTGTTCTTCCCTTTTAGATTGGGAGAACACAGGCATTTGCTAGTGCCTATATCGTGCAGAGTACATGGCCCAGTTTTTGGCATTTACCAAGAAGGAAGAGTGTATGTAGAAGGTCTTATTGTATGCTATGTGGGGCCGAACCGCATATAAGAGTGCCAGTAGAAGATTAGCTTATTTCATGCTTCTTTTTTGAATTTAGAGAATGGTGGCATTTGTTCGCGCTTGTATCGTGCAAAATTCAAGTTCCAATTCTTGATTGATTGTTTTCTAAAATGCTTCCATTAAGACGTAATTGGTGTATTTGGATCGGGATTGTCTAAATGAGGATGCTCTATGTATTCATACACAAATATGATTTAAGTGGCTAGTGGAAAATAGTTGCCATAGACCCTGGTAGTAGAAGTGAGTTGGACGAGCAGCGGAATACTACACCAATGTTGAGCAGAGTTTAAAATTTTGTTTTTCTTTCTATTATGAGTAGGTTGATCAAGTGGCTCATCTCCGAGAGGAAGTTGACTTGAAGACTTTTGCTCAAGACAGTAAGTTGGCCATTCTTTGGCTTTCTGTTCCTTTTGAGCTTTAAACACTTTTGTTTCTGATTATTACGCCAATTTGATATTATTAGCTTGACATTCTTTTCAGGAAGTTTCTCATTAGTAAATAGCACTAGTATTTCATATTCACTACATACGTCTTTATTTTTCAATGAGCAGAGTACAAGAGAAAGATAGCGAAGATACAGAAGACAAGTGCCCCTTTGGTTGATGAAGTATGCATTTGAATTACCCTTGATGTTATTTGTCTTCTATTCCATACGAAAGAAATGATGTTTGTTAAGCTGTTCAATTAAAAATATTAACTTAGGAAAGGCTTATCTTTTCCATTTGTAACTTCGTTGTGATTTTGTCTAGATAGAATCCTTGAGAAGATTAAAGCTGGAAGACGAAATCATTGATGCAGAATACACCCAGACCTGTGATAGAATTGTCAGCTTGAAGGACAAGGTATGTTCTCCGGGCTATAGCTTGAAAATCGATGGTTCATTTATGTTACTTCGTATGTTGATCTAGGGATTCTGTCCACATATGGCTTTACGCAATAATTGTTCTGTACTTTAGCATAGTACTGCTCAGGATTCGTTCCAGTGGAGTGCCAACTAGCTAAATATTTTGAGATCCCATTGATCTGGTTTGAGACACAGAGGTCAAAATAACTTTTATGTTTTTTTACTGTATACATGTTTCTTTTATGCTTTACATCATCGGGTAAAGGGGCGGAAATAAATTATAACCACAAATTAATAGCACATAGCTATCTAACTTTTTGTAGAATATTATTTGTGTATGTGCACCTTAGAGCATGCTATTCTTAGTACTATCCAGTGCTTATAGGCTGAGTGTCATTTGTTGAGTTTTTCTAATTTTTGTTTGCAGAAATTAGTTAAAATTAGATTAAACAATTGTCTGCATCGTGATTTCCTTTTTTTATCCATAGGCAAGGAAGATTGAAGAAAACATTGAGCTGACAAGAAGGGACATGGTGCAACCTACAGAGGTTGAAATTGAGCTCAAGAAGAGGCTCGATCAACTCACCGATCGGTTGATTCAAAAACAAATGCAGGTTAGCTCCTTGTATGTGCTGGTCCCGTGTTTGATTTCTGAATTATGATTGGAAACCTATTATATTTTATGGCATGTCTTGGGATTCCTGAATTGTGATTGGAAACGATTATATTTTATAGCATGTCTTGGAACTTCAGCACCCTTTTTATTCCAAATAGCTATTCGCAGAGGAAAATAATGCTTGACTAATTTTGCTTGGTTATAAATTTGTTAGCTAATGTAACGACCATTGGTTGATGTCATTATCTTTCTAGATAGTGGATCTGTCAATCTTCGTTGAAACCATTGGTTGATGTATGCTTTGGTACACTATGTAACGTTGAGATTAAAACGTCTTCTTTTTTCAGGTCGAGTCCCTGTCTTCAGAGAAGTCAACTTTGGTACTGAGAATGGAGGTATGCACATGTAAACCCACCCACCATATTCAATTCATCATAGTTTGCAGATTCCCAGTCAATCTACTCAGTTAAAACCACACGCAAACTGACATCGTTCGTCCATCATCTTCAGGCTGTTTCGAGGTCGCTTGACACCAACGCCTCGTCGCTGGCGTCTTCAAGCTCGTCGTCAAGGATAGACATCGAGGCCGGTACATGGCAAGATTCATATTCATCATATTCTTCCCCAAGGCTGCGTGACAGGATACGGACTGGGCAGCAGCACCTGGGATACGCGATACGGCAGCTCGACTCCATCTTCTCGGCTGGTCACATCTTCCTGCGGCGAAACCCGAAGGCGCAGGTCGGAGCTGCAGTGTACCTGGTGTGCCTCCACGTATGGGTCATGTACATACTGTCGTCGCATCCTGCTGTCCCGGACACCCGCCCCGGCGCCACCTTCTCTCTGGAGTCGATCAACAAGACTAGCATTTAAGTATTTAACCATGTGTGTTCTCTCTGTATTTTTGTTTTCCTTGTGTACATCATAGATATATACGTAGCCTATTGCTGTGCAGCGAGCAGCGAGACACATTACGACTTGTTGACATATCACAGATGACTTTACTAGTTTTGTGCTCGGTAGGCGAAGTGACCTGATGGATGGTTATACCAACTCAAATATGAACAACCTGAATAGCAATTCTGTCACATATGATTTCCCCCCTCTGGCACCTCATTTTCTGCAGTAACGTGCACTTAAGGTACAAACCAGCTTCGCGTGTGGAAGGAGCGATGGGTTTAGGTTTGATATTGCCTTGGAAGATGAATTGGCCTCCAAAGTGTGCAAAGAGATTCTTCAGAAAAGTATTCGGACACAGCGGTACTGACTTACGAAAAATATTACAACACGGTTAAAAATCATAATCTTGAGCAGACGATGAGTCGATGATAGTGTAAGACGTTTTTTAACACTACAGGAAGTAATTTTGACCAATGTGGTCTGACGAGTACTACAAGATCTGGGTAATCTGTTTTTTTTTTGGGGGGGAGAACTACTGGACCAGTGGTCTGATGAGCACCATAAGATCCGGGTAATATGGGAGATTCAACTTGTACTTTCATACATCATAGCTTCATGATATACTGAATGTAAGCTCCAAATCATAGGAATCCTGTGTAAAAAATAAAGCAAACTGAAGTGGTGTGAAGCATCACCAAACCACTGGCTCTAGATGCTACGTTTCACAGTACAAAATCATGGTAAGTATTTTAACTACTTAAATGCAAATAGTATATCTCGATAAGTATAGGACATGTGGTACTAAATGTCCATCGTGTTCTATTTCTTGTATATAAGACTAAAGAAAATAATGAGAAACCCACACGGAAAGACTGATGGGACGATGAGTGGGTCTGCACAAATATCATATGTAAGTATTATGTAATATTTGAAGTTCACATGTAATGTGTCAGCCAAAATATTAAACGTTTCTGACCTGTACCAACAACGTTCAATCATATTGCATGAAGAAATGCAGGCCAAGAAAACCGCTCCTCGAGTAGAAGGTGCGACGCCAAAAACAGAAGTGTAGATTGTTGTAGAGGTTCTCTAGGAAAAGAGCTTGTCGAGCATGTTTCCTGTAAGCATAAGAGAAAAGTCGTCTAGCTCGATGCAGAAATCAACCTCTCAGGAATGCATGAGAGAGCTTGAAGAAAGGCTTGTAACTCAGAAGTCAGAGATGAAAGCGTCAACTCAAAGGTATCAACAAGACCCGAATTCCAGAATAGTTTCCCAACAACAACAAAATTGAAGAGCTCAGAAGGAAACAACAAAAATAAATCGAAGCTCCGAAGAAGGAATAACAAGAGAAAATCGTTGTTCTTGAGATTAGGTTATTGTTGTTGTTGTTGTGATATTTGTAGAAGTTTCTTAATCAGTAGAAGGGATTGGATTGTTGTTGGGATTTTCTAAATCTATCGACTTTGCTAGAGTTTCTATTTACATTTTAGTTTTGGACTAGCGTTTACATTATCTTTTCACCACACAATCACGTTCATATTCGGATTAACCGTTGTGTAGTGCACAAAGTATTGGTCGTTTTTGTCGATTGGCTTCAGGTTCGATCCCACAGATCAGGAGCTGATGGAACACCTTGAGGCCAAAGTGAGGGATAAGGGCGCTATATCTCACTCTCTGATTGATGATTATAATTTCTATAGCTGTCACAGAAGGCACAAACAGAAATATTTTTTGAACTGTGTACTTGTAGTATTTATTGGACTGTATACTTGTAAAAAAACATACATGAGACTGGTTCTGGTATGGGATCCATATTCTCAGATCCAGGCCAGACCATCATTGCAAGACCGAGAGCGGGAATACTTCACCATTAAGGAATGACTGCATGGGACAATCTCCAACATGCGATGCGACACAGAATTTGCGAAATGCTTATCGAAAACCGAGGTGGCCTTGGGGACCTCAGATGCGGTCTAGTGATCAGGACTTGACTTCGGAAGACAGACTTGTTGAACCAGTTTTAAAGACCGACAACCGAAGAAGAAGAAGAAGAAGAACACGGAAAGGCAAGGCCGATATACATCCAGACTTGGAGACCGGTTCAGTGGCTATTGACGGTGTCCCGGACTGGGGGTCTCTCATCACGTCTTCTCCCGGCCTGGTGGCCCAGGCCAGGCCAGGGACCCCATGTCGGTTCACCAATGGGCCATGTCAAGTGGCCCATGGCGTATGAAAGGAAGAGTCCCGAAGACTTGTCGTATACATCAAGATACTAGAAATCGTCTACAACTCGCTCTCCTCGTACGTAGCCGACTAGGGTGTAACCCTTGTCCCCTTTGGTATAGGGTTAGATCATTTGTAAATTATACTGAAAGACATACAACAATCTCGGGGTAGATCATTTGTACATTATACTCCACCCAAAAGCAATAAACAGAAGCAGGACGTAGGGTTTTATCTCTCCTTAGAGCCTGGGTAAAAACTCGTGTCCTCGTTACCATCGTCTCTAGACCCTTAGTTCGGGATCCCCTACCCGAGATATGTCGGCATTGACTCCGTCAGTGTTGGTGACATATTAGGAAAGCTCCAATTGTTTGATCAATTTGCAAAAGGCTCCAATTGGTTTGAGAGAATGCACAACCGATCTACAACAGCGATGGTTGATCAATCGGGTTTGGTTGTCATGAACATATTCTGCTGCTCCTTGACACACCTCTACAACTAATGCCAAGCCTTGATGTCAAGCAAGTTGTGACGGTCGACTGTTGATACTTATGGCGGACTTGTTGTCAGATCACGCATAATGAAACATGTACACCACCTATGAGGTGGCCCATGTCGGTCCTAGCCATTGCAAGCAACTTTTAGAAAGCCTTCTCAAAGAATTCTACTACACTAGAGCAGAAGTGGTTCCAACCTGAGGCAAACTTTATAAAATTGAATGTTGATGCTGCATACTTTGAAGACAAAGGCGTGGGTGCAACGACAACTATTCTACATGATGATCAAGGTAAGTTCCTAGCGGTCCAGTGCAAACTTGTTCCATATGCAGCAGATGTGGTGACAACCGAGACAATGACTATGAGAGATGGTACCGACAAGCACTTTAGGTTTCTATTGTGTCGAGCCGGAGTCCAACTCCCAAGATGTGATCAATTTTTATACTAGGCAAACAAGATGGTGGGATGCGGTGTTTGCAATCTTTGCAGAATGTGTTGACATTGGAGCTACGATTGGGAAGGTCAAATTCAAGCATTGTTATCGTTCAGCTAATCAAGCGACACATGCGCTAGCTAATTTTAGTTTTTTGTAGTAAGTTATTCAGTAGATGGACTGGTGATCCTCCAGATTGTAACTCTATTTTGCGATTAATTTAGTCCATCATTGTCTTGGAGCGAAATAGTGGTGCATGGGCACCATGGCGCCTTTTTTTTTTAAAAAAATTAGAAAACATATTTAGAAGTTTTTAAAAAATACAAAAAAAATATGTGGAAACTTGTATGTGTTCACTATGGATCCATAAAATTTTGTTTTGAAAAAAAGTAATTTGTAAGCTGTACAAAAAAACAAAATTCCAGACAAAAAAAGAAAGGCCCATTTAAAAATACGTGTTTGTCTTTTCATTCTAGGTGACGTGTGAAATTTTGCGCATACAAAATATACATGTGTGTGTGTGTTTACAAAAAAAATTCAAATTATTTTTGCGCTGTAGAAAATAGTTTTATTTTAGAATTGTAGAAAATAGTTTGCACATATGAAATAATTTTCCGTGCACAACTTGCAATTTTCGATCATGGTCTTCCTTATAAAATAACTTTCACATACAATTTCATTTACTTTTTTTTTTGTTTTTGAGAATCTATACAATTATACTAGTAGTTGCCCTTCCCTTTTGGGCTGAATTTGACTTGCTCGGTAGGCCCAACTGGTCAAGTAATTACTACCTTTTTTCAAAACCCTCGTCTCGAACCTCCCCAAATCCGGTCGCTCAGGTTCTTGTCGCGCCGCCGCGCCGCCGCTCCCCACTTCCCCATCGGAGGCAATACCGCCTCCTCAATCGCCGCCAGCCTCAATCGAGAGTTCCAACCGCGCCGACCCCCATTCTCCTCCCAACCCCCACAATGGCAGCATCGCAGAGTTCAATATCGAGGGTGCCGTCGAGGTGCACAGAGACGGCGCAGGCCACGGTCGCGTTCGAGATCGCCGGCTACAGCCTGCACAAGGGCCTCGGTAGAGGAAAATACCTCCGATCCCCGGTGTTCTCCATCGGCGGCTACGACTGGTGCATCCAGTACTACCCGGACGGAAAATACGAGGACAACGAAGGTTACGTTTCTGTCTTCCTCGAGCTCCTGACCAAGAACGCAGAGGCGACGGTGCACTACGACTGGATGCTTGTGGAGCCGGTTAGGGGGCAGTCGATTGTGGTGCAGTACGGCAAAGAGCCACGAGTGTTTAACCGTCAAAAGTCGACTTGGGGCATACCATAGTTCATGAAGACCACTGCTGAAAAAGAGTTGGTCTACCTGCGGAACGATTGTCTGGTGATCGAGTGCGAGGTCAATGTCATCAAGGAAACACTTGAGATCGATTTGCCGCCGTCCGACCTTTTGGATAATCTTGCAACATTGCTAGAGGGGAAGAAGGGAGCGGACGTGACTTTCAAGGTGCAAGGGGAGGTTTTTCCAGCTCATAAGAATTTGCTTGCGATGCGATCTACGGTCTTCGACGCGGAGTTCTACGGGCCGATGGCAGACAAAGGGGCGCAAGACATAACTATTGACGACATGCAGCCTGCTGTTTTCAAGGCATTTCTTCACTTCATCTACACGGATTCATTGCCTTCCATGGACGATCTTGAGGATGATGACAAAAGAGAAATGTTTAAGCACTTACTCGTGGCTGCAGATAAATATGCGATGGGAAGGATGAAGATGATATGTGAAGGGATGCTATGCAAGTGTCTTGACGTTGAGACCGTGGCGACCATCTTAGCTCTAGCTGACCAGCATCATGGTAGCAACCTTAAAGATGCTTGCATTGAATTTATGTTCTCTTCGAATAAAATGGATGATGTGATTGCAAGCCAAGGGTATCTGCACCTCAAAAGATCTTTTCCTGGTCTCTTTGTAGAGATGGTTGAGAGAAGTGTCAAGTCCCCTAAAATTTAGTACGCCAACCTGGTATGAGCTACTGCTTATCCTTCAGTTCTGATAGATCTTTAGAGGCGAATGCCTTATGTTGGGTTGGAGAAGGGAATTAAGTCTTAGTAATTTCGCATGTCTATCCAGGTTAGGTACTATCTAGTTACTTTCCTGAGATGAGGGTGCCGTGTCTTTTAGTTTTCAGAGATCTTTTGGAGGGAGTGAGTTGGTTCTATAAAGTGTACTATGTCTCCAATGTATTGGTTGGCCGGTCTGATATAGGTATACAGAAATCCATGGTAGCTCACTAGTTGCCGTTTTTCTCTCTCTTATATACTTTTTTTTTTGAATTTTCAAAGGGGGGGGGGGAGTTTCCCCACCTGAATATTTTGTATAGATATGTGGACCAAAGGCCCAGATGAGGCATCTTACATTCACAAGGTCAAGAGAGAGGGGGAGGAGGTCAAACCCAGCAGCAGGGGCTTAAACAGGATTGGAAAAACAGGGCAGCCAGGCATCCACCGCATGCTTTAGGGGGCGAGGCAGCCGAACTCGCCAGAGCACCGCGTCGTCCCTGCACCGGCTGAGGAGCCCGGGGAGCGACGGAGGGGCCCTTTGAAAGACCACCGCATTCCGGTGCTTCCAAAGTTTCCAGCAGCAGAGCAGCAGGAAGGTGGGCCCCGTCCCCGCCAGCACCCGGGGCGGCGGGGTGAGGAGGTGAAGCGAACGGGCGGAGGTAGTCTCAAGGGAGCTCTTCCCAACCACAGTCCAGAAGCGTCGGGCGAACGCGCACCCGAAGATGAGGTGATCAGTTGTCTCGAGGGAAGCGGAGCAAAGGGGGCACCCTGCTCCGGCAGCGTCGACGATGTGCTTGCGAAGGAGGACGTCCCTAGTGTGGACCCTGGCCTGCACCAGAAGCCAAACGAAGAAACGTACCCGGCTGGGGGCGTAGTTGGCCCAGACAAAAGCCTCGAAAGGCACCCCAAGCCCACCGAAGTGACACAGCTGGTAGACGCCGGCCGACGAGAGGAGCGAGCCCTTGGCGCAGCTAGGGCGCAGAGACCGCTCGTCAGGCGACTCAGAGAGGGTCACGCCACCAATGATCCGAAGCAGCTCGGCACGCTCGCGCCCCCCCAGCATGGTTCAGGCGCGGAACCAGCACCGCGTCGATGCCGAGACGCAAGACCTGGGCCACGGAGGCTTCCGACGCGGTGGTATGGGAAAACAGCGAAGGCAGCCGCCACACCAGGGCACCTCCTGGGAGCCAAGCATCCAACCAGAAGGCAGTGGTGCGCCCGTCCCCCAACTGGACAGTGGAGATCGCCCTGTAGGTCGGCATGAGCCCCGCCAGGGAGGCCCAGTGGGAGCCAGGGAGGGTCAACGCCACCATCGGGGTGAGAAGGGAGCGCCCGAGCTCGGACCAAACCCAAGTGCCCCATGGCGAGTCCTGTTGAGAGTGAAGGCGGTGCAGCAGCTTCAGCAGTAGAGAGCGGTTCTGGACTGGGAGAGCACGCACCCCCAGTCCTCCCTCGCACTTGGGGCGGACCACCCGCTCCCAAGGAGAGAATTCCTTATTTGACACTCCCTTAAAATCATGTTCCTTATTTGGCACTGGAAAAAATTTCTTCCCTATATGACCTATAGTCTTAATTTCTTTCCCTATATGACACTCTAGTTCATTTTATACACGTGAAAAGACCTTTTTGCCCCTGTACATAATGTGACCAGAAATATGTAGCATTGAGCCTAATTAGGGAAAATTCGTAGTGAGCACAGCTGAACATGTTATCTCCTCCGTTGGTCTTTTTTGGGATGCGTGTGTATTTTGTATACCTGAGCGCATGCATCCAATGTATTTAGAACGTATTCAGCTGTGGGTCTAGTTTTATGCCGTATGGTTTGTGAGTGCGACTGTTTGACGTAGTTTTGTACGTGTGCTTTAACACTAAAATGCATTCTTAAAAATGAATGAATTTTTTAAGCACTTTTGTGTGTGCTTCGGTGATCACCTACCTGCATGCCATTAGTGCATCTGCACGTATTTGCATGGCCCATGCAGGATCTATAGCTGTATGGAAGGAAGTTGCGTGCTAGCACGAACGTACGCCCGGTTCGGTGCAGCCACCATGCGTATGTATATGAACCGGGTCATACGAAACTAGAATACATGTATTCGCTTGATCATCAGGGTGCGCGTACGTATTTAAATATCTACGTTCCTGCCGGCAAGCTGGTCGCATATATGTACACAAATACGTATAGACAACTAGCCAGACCGTGAGGTCAATTAGCACATGAACCATCGAAGGCCTCGGTGCTCCTCGTACGCAACTACATACGTACGGTGCACATACGCACCTACATACGTACAGTGCTCCTCGTGTTGCACAGTTGTATATGGTGATGCATGCTGGCGTGCTCCCATATTTAACAAAATATAGCATGGATCATTTCTACAGATATGCTACTGCAGGTATACAATCTAACCGGAACAGTAGCAAATCGACTGGCATGACAATACCAGCATATATGATGTCACATATGGATAACTCGACTGATTTTTTTTGGAACAACTATTATCTTGTAAATATTTGTGGTCACATTATACATATGGGTAAAATGGTCTTTTCACGTGAACAAAATGCATTCGAGTGTCATATAGGGAAAAAGAATTAAGACTAGAGATCATATAGGGAAGAAAATTTTCTCCAGTGTTAAATAAGGAACACAATTTTAAGAGAGTGTCAAATAAGGAATTCTCTCTATTTGCAGAGACAAAAATGGTCGACCAATCTTGCTTGGTTGTAATTTGATGGCTTATGTAATGTCATTTTCCAACCTGTCATCATCTTTCATAGATAGTGGTCTGTCAATCTTCCTTAATACTATTGGTTGATGCATGCTTTGGTACGGTATGTAACGTTGAGATTAAAACGTTTTCGTTCAGGTTGAGTCCCAATCTTCGGAGAAGTCAACTTTGGTATTGAGTCTGCGGCAGCATCAGGTCAGGCATGAGTCCGAATGATAATAATCACCATGCGTCACATGATTTATCCTCTGGCACCTCATTTTCTGCAGTAACGTGTGCTTGAGGCACAAGCCAGCAGGCTCGCATCTGGAAGGAGCGACTGGCTGATTCGAAGCATGTTTCATGTGTGGCCCGATGTTGTGGTGATCCCGGTGGAACAGTGAGGGGACTGACTGCTTGATTGGTGAGGTGCGGCGCCACTGCTGCGGCTGCTACCACACACGCTTCTCCCTGTCATTGTTGGCACGCTAGCATAGCAAGTGCACGTACTGTGCACATGCACAAAAAGGTGATGTGATAAGCGGCGATCCGCGGCCCGATCGTCAACCTTGGCATCTCTCTAGTTGGCTTCGACGTCGACATGGCATCGATGCTCACAGCTCGCCGTCTTGCTTCTTCCGGCCAAGGCCAACTCGTGCAGCTCCAGCTAGCTAGCTAGCACGCCAGTCTTTCATGACGCGCCTACCCGTGGACCGACCTTCCACTGCCTCTCCGGGCCGCTTGCTTTGAGGAAGTTGATTTAGCCTACCTATTACATATCTCCTCATCACCTAGCTAACAGCCATGATTCCATGAACATACGTGTTACTCGTACAATCACTAACTCTCTCTTACCCTCAACTGTACGGGTGAAAAATGGAATCTGCAATCCGGCTCAAGTTACTGGATGCGCCATGCAACTATCCTCAACCTTTGAAAGTTGCGGTGTGCTTTTTTTCTTTCTTTTTTTTTCCGTTGACAAGTTGACACTTGCGGTGCTTATATTTCGAGTTATTGCCCACTTTTCTCGATTTATGCTACAAAGGTGACGCATAAGTAACCGACACGTCAGTGGCGGAGGCAGAAAAAAGGATTGAGGGGGCCGAGTGCTGCTGAAACAGATCAGTAAGGGCCAAACCAAAGAAAAAACATGATCTGAGCAGCAAATAATCACAAAATTTACAGTCTTCATCAGCAAATTAGCAATAAATCTTAGATGTTGGGCGGGGGGGGGGGGGGGGGGGGGCAGGGCCCCTGCTGATCCCCCTGTCTCCGCCACTGTGACACGTACACTCTCCTTAGGGCATCTCCAGCCGTTGGCCCCTCAGGGGGCGCCTAAAATCGCCGCCTGGGGGTGAGCCGGCGCAAAAATTGGGCCTGGGGTGAGTTGGTCTCCAGCCGCCGGCCCCAGGGCCGCCCCAGGCACGTTTTAAAATAAAAAAAGTTCGGCGAAGTTCAGCTTAAACACGATAAATTTCGGCACATTTCGGCGAAGTTCGCGGATTTTCATTACATAGCACATATACATAAACTAATCTAAAGGAAAAACTGGCTGAAGTCGCTGCCGTCGCCGCCATCGTCGTCGGCGGCCTTCTCCTCCTTGACGCGGGCGCCCCTGCTGGACCCCTGCCCGGCGTCGCCATGGCGGACTGGTGGCGGCGCATCGTCGTCGTCGTCGTCGTTGTCGTTGTCGTAGATGATGACGACTCCGCCTTCGTCGCGGCCGCGTCGACGCTCCGCGAAGCGAAGCAGGGCGGCGCACTGGCGCTCCTTCGCCTTCTCCAGGCGCTCCTTCTCCATCGCTATGGAGTCCCTGCGCGCCTATTCCAGGGCCGTGTCGTCGTCGTCGAGCTCCCTCGTCACCGGCGCGGCCGGCTCCTTCTTCACCAGCGCGAGCCCCGGCTCCGTCTTCACCGGCGCGAGCCCCGGCTTCGTCTTTGGCTTGACGAAGCGCGGAGGAGGAGCCGACGAGTAGGCGCGCCGGCCGCCCTCGTTGATGACAATGCCGGCGCTGCGAGTGCGTCGGCCGAGCGGCGTCTCAGCCGCGGGCTCGGCCTTGACGCCGAGCAGGGCCGGAGTGCCGGATAAGTGCGATGAAGATCGGGAGGAGGAAGAAGAGGAGGAGGACCCGAACCTCCTTGGCGCCTATGGCCCGGCGCGTTGGTGCTGCGCCGGGGGGCCGCCCTCGCCGGGTACACAAACGGCGGGTCGTTGCCGCCCTCGAGGTACGTCAACACGCCCTCGAGTGTGTGGCCCGGGACGCCCCACCACAGGTGGCGCTCGGGAGAGGTAGGGAGAGGGAGGGGCTGGGCAGCGGCGAGGAGCGGGGCTGGTGTGGGCACAAGCGAGTGCAGGCCACCGGCTATATAGCCGCGCCGCACCCGTGTGTACGCGTGCGAGGGAGGGGAGGCGTCGACGCGCCGTCCTGTGACGCGCCGCCCGTGAGGAATCAATGGCAAGGCTGACCGGCGGCAGCCTTGGCATTGATTCCCGCGGGAACCGAGGCCGTTGGGGGAAGACGAGGCGCCGTGTCGCTGACGCGGCTGGCCCGCGGCTTTTTCGCGCCAAAACAGCTCGCCCCGGCGCCCCAGGACTCCCCCAGCACGCCGGGTTCGGCCTGGGTCCGCCGGCGTTGTTTTCGGCACAGGCTGACGAAAATCGGGCTCCTGAAAACACGACTGGACTTTTTTTTGACGCCGGCGCGAAAAAATCATCTGAAAAGGCCTTCCTGCAGACACGGCTGAAAATGCCTTTATACACAGAAATATACACCCTGCATTTGCGACTCTCCGAAATCGAAATGCATTTGCAGCAGCAATTATCAGAGCGTCACGGCCGGAGAGAGAAGAGAATCTTGGGAATCTAACCAGTAGCCACCACTGCTCGCCAAGATGGACTCACTGTTGCTTCACGACCATGCGCGCGCATCTACAAAGCTCCAAAAGCTTAATCTTTGCATGAAATTTGGGCAGCTCGACGTTGGATCATGCATTGCTTCTCCTTGCATGGTAATACGTGTCTCATTTATATCATAAGTATCATAATACAAGCCACATACATAATGACCTGACAAAACTAAAAAAACAATAAAACGCTAGCCTTTGCACAAAGTAACACCAACCAAGAAGTAAAATTACAAATAAAACCGAAGAATCCTCTAACACCAACGCCCGTCATCTATCTCTTGGCCCACCAAAGAAAAACATGACGGATCACCTCAACACCCGAGATCGACACGGCATCATCACTGATATGCATCTTTACGGACTTCCAAGATGGCTCGTCAAAGAAGAAACTGTTTGAACTCATCGAGAGAGAAAATAACAATGATGTAAAAGTGAATCAATGATCTTTACTGATGATCAGTAAATGTATATATAGAGTTACAAAGGACACCAAGTGAAAAGGCGTCTGTTCAAGAAGGCACCAGGAACCAACGTTGGTTTCATATAGCAATCGTCATCTATTCCTTAAGCATGGATTAATAGAATTAATTAAATCCTAACACTCCTCTTAATCTATGCTTGTTTAGTGTAATATCATCATCTTTACTAGAGACTCCTTCCAAACCCAGTGGGAAAAATATGAGTATAGTATTTGATATGTTGCCAAAACTCCTGCAAACCTAATAAAAAAATAAAAGAAAAAGAGTCTTGTCATGATGTGCCTATCGGTGGACCGACCTTCCACTACCTCTCTGAGGCCCTTGCTTTAAGAAATTTGACTTAGCTTATCTATGTACTCCCTCCGTCCCAAAATAAATATTTCAAACTTAGTACAATTTTGTACCGGAACGGAGGGAGTACATATCAGCGCATCACCTAGCTAGATAGCCATGATCCCGTGAATATACTTGTTACTCGTACAATCACTAGCTCTCTCTTACCCTCCACTGCACCGGTGAAAATGGAATCGGTAATCCGGCTCAAGTTACTGGATGGATGCGCCATGCAACTATCCTCAACCGTTCCCTCGCAAAAAAAGAAAGAAAGAAAAACTATCCTCAACCGTTGAAAGTTGCAGTGTGCTTTTTTCCTTTCTTCTTTTTCGTTGACAAGTAGACACTTGCGCTGCTTATATTTGGAGTTATTGCCCACTTTTATACTACAAAGGTGACGCATACGTACCGACACGTACACTCTTATTATGTACAGTAAGTAAAAACACAGAAATGCACATATATATAGCCTGCATTTGCGACTCTCCGAAATCGAAACGCATTTGCAGCAGCAATTATTAGATTGTCACGGCCGGAGAGAGAACCTAGCCAGGGAATCTAGCCACCACTGCTCGCCGAGATGGACTCATTGTTGCTTCATGACCAAAGCTCCAAAAGCTCAAATCTTTGCACGAAAGGTGGGCAGCTCGACGTCGGATCACGCATCGCTTTTCTCCCTGCATTTCCGTCACCTCTGTCTCATACTTTTGCCCTCTTCCCGAGAGTGTGGATTTTTTTTCCTGAGGGGTAACCATAGTTGTGGGATTCCGGGTCAGACTAGTCACAATGGGTACAGTAGTAATTTAGACTAGTAGCATGCATATATTACCGGTCGATGTTAACATATGTGTGGTGTCATGCAACACTTCATTTATTAGGTGTAGACTCATCTTGTCTTGTTATGTGTGATGTTACAGTAACTAGCTATGTTACCACATATGCCTCTGTTTCCTCATTAATTATTCGTCACATCATCTATTTTGCCTAGAGATGTGGGATGTTACCATCTATGTTACTCCCACTGCACTGGTAGAAAAAGGGTCTGTAGTCCCGGTTCGTAAGGGCCTTTTGTCCCGGTTCTGGAACCGGGACTAAAGGGTTGGTACTAATGCCCTGTCCCTTTAGTCCCGATTCAATCCAGAACCGGGACAGATGGGCCTCCACGTGGCCTGTGCGCGGAGCCCAGGCAGGAGACCCTTTGGTCCCGGTTGGTGGCACCAACCGGGACCAATAGGCATCCACGCGTCAGCATTTCTGTGGCTGTGGTTTTTGTTTTTTTTTAAAGAGGTGGGGGGGGGGGGGGGTTTGGGGGTTTTGGGGGGTTAATTTAGGTGTTTCATATATTGTATTAGCTAGCTATAATTAATAGAGAGAAGTGTCCTCTCTTATGTCCGTGCTTGGTCGACGCTACGTACTATACATACGTATAGAAAGGACTAGACACGCTAGCTAGCTAGTAAGCAAATGAAGGAAACAGAAGATCGTCATGAACATATATGCATATAGAGAGAAGTGATATCGACCACCTCTCCTTCTCCGAGAGATTGGTCGAACAACAAGTTCTCGTATATCTATCCGACACTATCGGCTACATATATACAATAATTATCTCTTACAAATATAATCATACGGACTCATGGTCCACATAGTATTCTCCGTCTTCAGCGATTACGTGGTCAAGAAAGAATGCCGCCAATTCCTCTTAAATTGCTCGCATGCGAGCTGATGCTAGGAGTTCATCCCGCTTCCGAAACATCTAATTTGAAGAAGGGGGTCAATACATATATATATATATATGAATGAATGAAACTCAACACAAATGATGGTAATAAAATAAAATTGTGAATGTTGTTATTTACGTACTTCATATTGTTCGTCAGAGTACCCGCCCCGCTCACAGGTCGTGTGGCGGATGGACTCGCAGACGTAGTATCCACAGAAATCATTCCCTTGTTCCTGCCACAACTACTTTACAAGAAATAGAGGTCAATCAAACAGATAAGTAAGAATGCTAAATGGTATTGATGAAACTAGCGCTTAAATCACTAGGAGATGCGCGGAACATGCTACTATAGTACTTACTTTCGGGTGTCTAAATTCCAGCTCCTTCGGCAGTCCCGGAACTTTTCTGGTGAATTTTCTCCAAACCCTGCCGGACAAAGAAAACAATTACTTGATATCAGGAAATGAACAAAGTTGCTGATATGGTGGATAATGATCGATTTAACTTACTTCTTGAGGATTTCAGTCATGTCCGCATACTCCTGGAGATCTTTTCGTTTAGAGTCCAAGACAGTTAGTACTCCCTGCTCAAGCCTAATCTCTAGGAGAATATAGTGGTACCTGCGCACGCATGCATAACTCATCAATTACATTACTATAACCTGGACTAATATATAAGGGAAACCGAATATGCACAAGACAGTAACACTTACTTGAAGTTGTAAGGAAAGAGTATTATATCTTTGTTTTCATTTTTTTGAATGATCGTAGCAAGTTGGCCTTGGTATCTTCGGGACGATGTTCAACCTTAGTTGCATCTATGAGATATGTGTTAACGAACCCAATATCACCGATTTGTCTTTTCTTCAATTCGGCGATCTTCAATCTGCATAATATAGTGAGGATAATTATAAATACATGCAATGAAAGAGATGAGCTATATAGAGAGACTTAATGACAGACGTAGTAGTACTTACAGACAGTAGCAGGTGACCATTGTTTTATCGAGGGCCAATTGATTGAAAAACTGATAGAACTCCTCAAATGGAATAGGCAACAGTTCAATTCCAACGAGGTCATGCTCTGGTTTAACTCTCGCATACAAAGTACTCCTCCCCCAGAATCTCTGCGGATTTTCAAGTACCAATCATGTAATCTTCACATCATCGTTGTTAAAGATTTTTCATCTTTGACGAGAGGCTTCCCGTACTCGTATCTGTGTATCTGCACCTCCATGGGATCATAATGTACATCATCGGGCAGGTAATCGTCAACATTGCAATAACCGGGCACCATCCTCGGATCGACGATGTCGCTAGGCACCTTGAGCGGGGGGCACGATTGCTTCGCTTGTTCGCCGAGCTGGGCAATTTGTTTCCCAGCTGCTCGTCGTTCTTTCAGCCTTTGATCACTGACTGTACTTCCCGACCGTTCCGCTTCGGCCCATGTCTTTGCAATAATGCGCTCATAGTTGCCTTTCGGCGGAGACTTGGGTGGTTTTGCCAGGGCAGCCAGAGTGCGCTTCACTTTCACCGGATCTACCTTCTCCTCCGGAGGTGGATGTCTCTTTGCTTTCAACCCTTGAAACCAGTCATCCACTTCGGTTCGCGCGATCTTCGCGTTCTCCTCCGGGGTCCTCTCGTATGGTAACTTCTGTGGACTCTTCAGAGAAGGACTGAATCTGTATGTCCTCCCGCCTCTGGTTGTACTGCTAGACGCAGGCCGAGCAGACGGAGCGGTTGTCTTCTTTACTTGGTTACGAGGCGTAGGAGAAGGATTACGACGCGTCGGAGCAGCTGCCGGAGCGGCGGCGGGTCTCTTCCGCCCTTGCTGACGAGGCGGAGAAGGAGGAGGCTGGCTGCTCGGGCGCGCCGGCGCAGGCGGAGAAGGAGGCGGAGTGCCGCCACACGCCGAAGAAGGAGCCGGCCGAGGGCCCTGATCGTCACTCGCCGGAGGAGGAGGCGGTGGAGGAGGCGGAGTGCCCTGACTCGCCGGAGGAGGAGGAGGAGGCGGAGGCGTCCAGTTCGGAAGGTTGATGAGCTCCTTCCACCATAGGCATGGAGTCTTCAGAGCAGACCCCAACCGAGTCTCCCCTTCACCGGTAGGGTGGTCAAGATGGAGGTCCTCAAATCCCTCCGTTATTTCATCCACCGTCACCCTAGCATATCCTTCTGGAATTGGCCAGTAGTGAGAAGTTGCGCCGGGTTCAGTAGGATAAACAGAGCCAACAGCCGCCTTGACCTTCAAATTCATCCATTGCGTCATAAGGTGGCAATTTTGAGACTCCGTGATAGCATCCACAGGATAGCTGGCAGGAGCCATCAAGGCATGCTTCGGCTGAAGCAGCTTAGTGGAAGCCACGCTGCTTCTGTGCTGAGATGACGGGGTAGCTTCAGGGAAAGCTTCGGCAGTACGTTTGCTGCGATTTGCTTCTCATTCCTCTATCACGTCTACCCTTGCTTGCAGCGCCTGCATTTGGGTCTGATGCACTTTTTTCTTCCTCTCATGGGATTTGTAACCGCCTGTGTCCGGAAACCCAACTTTCCATGGAATGGAGCCTGGCGTGCCTCGTGTCCGTCTAGGGTGCTCAGGATTCCCGAGGGCCATTGTGAGCTCGTCGTTCTCTCTGTCTAGAAAGAACGTCCCTTACTGCGCTGCTTCGATATACTGCTTAAGCTTCCTGACTGGTATGTCCATTTGATCGTTCGTCCAAATGCACTTCCCTGTTACAGGGTCCAAGGTTCCGCCAGCCCCGAAGAACCAAGTCCAGCAACGGTCTGGCCAGTTAATTGTCTCTGGTTCGATCCCTTTATCAACCAGATCATTCTCAGTCTTGGCCCACTTAGGCCAGGCTACGAGGTAGCCACCTGACCCCGTGCGATGGTGATGCTTCTTCTTCACAGCATTTTGCTTGTTTGTCGCCGACATCTTCTTACTATTTTCCGATGTCTTGTGGGCCACAAATGCGGGCCAGTGATCTCCGATCTTCTCATATCTGCTCTTGAATTCTGGTATCTCATTATTTTCGACAAACTTATTCAGCTCTTTCTTCCACCTCCTGAATAGTTCTGCCATCCTCTTAAGAGCAAAAGACTTGATTAATTGCTCTTTAACTGGGTTCTCTGGATTATCCTCTGGCGGTAGGTTGAAATTTGACTTCAGCTCAGTCCAAAGATCATTTTCTGCATATCATTGACATAAGACACCTCAGGGTCTTCTGTAGCCGGCTTAAACCATTGCTGGATGCTTATCGGGATCTTGTCCCTAACCAGAACCCCGCACTGAGCAACAAATGTGTTCTTTGTTCGGATGGGTTCAATCGGTTGGCCGTCGGGCGTGATTGCTATGATCTCAAACCTTTCATCCGAGCTCAACTTTTTCTTCGGGCCTCGTCTCTTTACCGAAGTTGTGCTCGATCCGGAGGGCTAGAAAAAAGAACAAAGACTTAATTAATATGTGTACATACCAAAACAATGAATGCATCAATCAGCTAGTCAGCATAGGCTTAACTAATATATATACCTTGCCGGACTCGGTTCGGTCACCGGAGCCGTCATCACGGTCTCCTTCTTGCACTGGCATTGGGTCACCGGAGCCGTCCTCATGTTCTTCTTCTTGCACCGGCATTAGGTCACCGTAGCCAGCTTCTTCACCCTCTCCTTCCAGACCATCGGTGTCATTGAGAAACAACGAGACGACATCACTTCCTTCTGCGATTATGTCCCTCAACAACGCTTCTTTTGCTTCGTCTCGGGCGGTGTCCATAGTTTCTACAAATATTTACAACATGGCAATTATTATTCAAACATGACAGATGGATATATTAGTGGCAAACATAGAACTAGCTACCTAATCATAGTAAGGAATCATATATATTAATTAGTGGCCTCGACGCTGCTTCTCTAGGGTTTGGGGTGGCCTCGACAATGTTTCAAGGGTTTGGGGTGGCCTCGAGAACGCTTCAAGGAGGGGGTAATATCGACCCCCCCACGTGTTGAAGCTATCGGGAGGGGGTATATATCGACAACGACGACACTACATCTATGTCCCTCGACGACCCTCGTTCCCGATAAAAAAAAGAGGAAGAAGAAGAAAAAAAGAGGAGAAGAAAGAATAGAGGAGAAGAGATTCTTCTCCTCTATTCTTTCTTCTCCTCTTTTTTTCTTCTTCCTCTTCTTTTTTTATCCTCTTCTTCCTCTCATGTTCGAGAGGATCGCCGAGGGGTCGGGAGGTTGCCTAGTGTCAAAGGATTCAACAAAACCATGTCTTCATCATTAGGCGAAAGTAACAGGTGCATGATGGTACGAAGCTCTCCAAAGTTATTTTGGAACGCAGTCCTAGATAGGATAATTCGCTTTTTGGTACAAAGTTCAGCAAGAACCTTCCAAATATCGTTATTTGGAAGGCCTTTGCCGAAATTCATACAAAAAGGCAAATTATCCTATCCGGGACACCATTCCAAAATAACTTTGGAGGACTTCGTCATGCCCTGGTTACTTCTGGCTAATGATGAAGCCATGGATTTCTTTAATACTTTGACAGTAGGAAATCTCTCTCTCGACCCCTCGAACCCTCGACGACCCTGGAACCCTCGACCCCTCGGCGATCCTCTTCTTCCTCTCATGTTCGAGAGGATCGCCGAGGGGTCGGGAGGTCGCCTAGTGTCAAATGATTCAACAAAACCATGTCTTCATCATTAGGCGAAAGTAACAGGTGCATGATGGTACGAAGCTCTCCAAAGTTATTTTGGAACGGAGTCCTAGATAGGATAATTCGCTTTTTGGTACAAAGTTCAGCAAGAACCTTCCAAATATCATTATTTGGAAGGCCTTTGCTGAAATTCATACAAAAAGGCAAATTATCCTATCCGGGACACCATTCCAAAATAACTTTGGAGGACTTCGTCATGCCCTGGTTCCTTCCGGCTAATGATGAAGCCATGGATTTCTTCAATACTTTGACGAACCTCTCTCGACCCCTCGGCGATCCTCGACCCCTCGAACCCTCGATGACCCTGGAACCCTCGACCCCTAGACGACCCTGGAACCCTCGACCCTCGATCCCTCGACCCTATAGAACCCTCGAACCCTCGACCCTGAAACCCTCGACCCTTGACCCCTTAACGACCCTCGACCCTCTACCCTAGTTCCCGACCCTCGACCCCTCGGCGATCCTTGACACCCTCGTTCCCGATAAAAATTAAGAAGAAGAAGAAGAAGAAGAAGAAGAAAAAGAGGAGAAGAAGAAAGGAATAGCTAGAGGAGAAGATCAAAGAAGAAAAAGAAGAAAAAAAAGAGGAGAAGAAGAAAGGAATAGTGGAGAAGAAGAAAAAATAGAATATATTCTATTTTCTCTTCTTCTCCACTATTCCTTTCTTCTTCTTCTCTTCTTTTTCTTCTTTTTTCTTCTTCTTATTTATTTCTCCTCTTCTTCCTCTCCTCTTCTTCTTTCTAAGTCCTGCTTATATACACAGAGTATTGGTCCCGGTTCGTACCCCTCTCGACCCCTCGTCCCTCTCTCGACCCCTCGACGACCCTCGTCCCTGATAACATTTTTTTCTCCCCTCTACCCCTCTCGACCTCTCGTCCCCCTCTCGACCCCTCATCATCATCTATCACCCCCCTCGTTTTCTTTAGCATATATCCATGAACAAAAAAATAATTCATATATAGAAAAAATGCTATATGAACATACATACATATGAGCATATACAGAGAGCATATACATAGCTAAATCCATATACAGAGAGCATATACATACATACATACATATGAGCATATACATATATACATAGCCAAATCCAAATACATATGAGCATATACATACACATATGAAAATTTTTATCACACATAGAGAGCAGCGGCGGCGACGGTGATGGTCAGAGCGACAGGGATCGATGGGAAGGGGGGAGCTCACTGGGGGCGCGACGGGGAGGAGGCCGGGGACGGGGAGGAGGCCTGCGACGGCGCGGGGGAGGCCGGCGACGCGGCGTGGGGCGACGGGGAGGGGGCCGGAGATTGCGCACGCAGCGACGAGGAGGAGGCCGGCGATGGCGCACGCAGCGACGGGGAGAAGGCCTGCGGCGGCGCGGGGCGATGGCGACGGGGAGCGGGCGACGACGGGCTCGGGGCGGCGACGACGATGACGAACGGCCTGGAGGCGTCGGGGGGGGGGGGGGAATGGGAGCGGTTGGCGAAATTTTCACAAGTGCTACCTTATATACCCAGAGCAATGGTCCCGGTTCGTGGCACGAACCGGTACCAATGCACACCTATGGTCCCGGTTCGTGCCACCAACCGGGACCATAGGTCTCTTTTCAGCAGCCGAAAGGGCGGGAAGCAGAGGCCTATGGTCCCGGTTGGTGGCACCAACCGGGACTAAAGGGGGGCATTGGTCACGGTTGGTTCCACGAACTGTGACCAATGCCCCCTTTAGTCCCGGTTGGTGCCACCAACCGGGACCAATGGCCTTGTGCTGCGCCGTGCCCAAAAGTTTAGTCCCACCTCGCTAGTTGAGAGGGCTCGGGAGTGGTTTATAAGCGCTGCTGCGCCCACCCTCCCGAGCTCCTCTCAACTGCAGGCTTTCGGGCCTAATCTGTCACTGCAATGCCTGTGGGCCTACTGGGCCAGCTGCGGGCCTGAATCCTGGCCCATGGTAGGGTTTCTAGTCGTATTCAGGCCGTGGTGGCCCAGTAGGTGGCATTTTTTTGTTTTTTTGTTGCTTTATTTATTTTATTTTGTTTTTTTGCTTTATTTTTTAATTCTTTATGCTTTTAGTTTTAGAAAAATTATAAACTTTTTGTTAATGCCATTAGTTTTCAAATTTGAAAACACTTTTTTAGTTTTTTGTTTTCTTTGTTGCTTTATTTATTTTATTTTGTGATTAACTTTACTATAAAAATAGTTTTTTCCTGTTTTTTTGATTTGTTTTTTTCATTATTTATTTTCTTTTGTTTTTTGCTTTAATTTTTAATTCTGTTTGCTTTTAGGTTAGCAAAATTATAAACTTTCTGTTAGTGCCATTAGTTTTAGAAAAATTATAAACTTTCTGTTAGTGCCATTAGTTTTCAAATTTGAAAACACTTTTTTTAGTTTTTTTGTTTTCTTTGTTGCTTTATTTATTTTATTTTGTGATTAACTTTACTATAAAAATAGTTTTTTCCTATTTTTTTGATTTGTTTTATGCATTATTTAATTTCTTTTGTTTTTTGCTTTAATTTTAATTCTGTTTGCTTTTAGGTTAGCAAAATTATAAACTTTCTGTTAGTGCCATTAGTTTTAGAAAAATTATAAACTTTCTGTTAGTGCCATTAGTTTTCAAATTTGAATAGTTAAAATTTGAATTCTTTGAAAATTGTTTGAATCACAAGTTTGTGATTAACTTACTAAAAAAATGAGAATAGATGCGCTTATAGAGAAAATTCAACCTAAATTCCTAGTAAATTTCTATGAAATTCAGAGAAATTCACTATGAATTTAGGTTAAACTTTTCTCTATTAGGGCATCTATTTTCACTTTGAGAGGAGCTCAACAAGGCAGAGAGGGAAGGGCTTATAAACCGGTGTGAGCCCCCTTCGGTTGGCGAGGTGGGACTAAACTCTGCCCGCAACGAGGACCAACCCTTTAGTCCCAGTTTGTGGCACAAACCGGGACTAATGGTCATGGGCCAGGGGCGAGGAGCAAAAATATAAACTTTCTGTTAGTGCCATTAGTTTTAGAAAGTTGAAAGTTGAAAGTTGGCATGGGCCAGGGACTAATGGTCATGGTATTACGAGGGCCGAACCATAAGACATGAAAGCATTTCAAATGAACTCTGAAAAAGTTGAAAGTTGGGATGGTATCATAATTTCACCCACATAGCATGTGCATGTACAAAACGGACAATGGTAGCATGTTCGTGTATTACAAAGTTGCGGGAGAAAGTCTTCACTTTTTCTTTGCTTGTGTCATTTTCTTATTGCGCCGTAACCATGGATAATCTTCATTGTTTATCAGGATGCTTGGGTCAGCCTTGACATTGAAGGGAGGAATTTCATGAAACTTTTCATAATCTTCAGACATGTCTGTCTTGCCGTCCACTCCCAGGATGTCCCTTTTTCCAGAAAGAACTATGTGGCGCTTTGGCTCATCGTATGATGTATTCGCTTCCTTATCTTTTCTTTTTCTCGGTTTGGTAGACATGTCCTTCACATAGATAACCTGTGCCGCATCATTGGCTAGGACGAACGGTTCGTCAGTGTACCCAAGATTTTTCAGATCCACTGTTGTCATTCCGTACTGTGGGTCTACCTGTACCCCGCCGCCTAACAGATTGACCCATTTGCACTTAAACAAAGGGACCTTAAAATCAGGTCTGTAGTCAAGTTCCCATATGTCCACTATGTAACCATAATATGTGTCCTTTCCGCTCTCGGTTGCCGCATCAAAGCGGACACCGCTGTTTTGGTTGGTGCTCTTTTGATCTTGGGCGATCGTGTAAAATGTATTCCCATTTATCTCGTATCCTTTGTAAGTCAATACAGTCAAAGATGGTCCCTGGACAACAAGTACAACTCATCACAAACAGTGTTGTCACCTCTGAGACATGTTTGCAACCAATTGCTGAAAGTCCTGATGTGTTCACATGTAATCCAGTCGTCGCACTGCTCCGGGTGTTTGGAGCGCAGACTGTTCTTGTGTTCATCGACATACGGGGTCACCAAGGTAGAGTTCTGTAGAACTATGTAGTGTGCTTGAGACCAAGAATATCCGTCCCTGCATATTATTGAGTCTCTTCCAAGAGTGCCTTTTCCAGTCAGTCTCCCCTCATACCGCGATTTAGGGATACCTATCTTCTTAAGGCCAGGAATAAAGTCAACACAAAACCCGATAACATCCTCTGTTTGATGGCCCATGGAGATGCTTCCTTCTGGCCTAGCGCAGTTACGGACATATTTCTTTAGGACTCCCATGAACCTCTCAAAGGGGAACATATTGTGTAGAAATACGGGCTCCAGGATGACAATCTCGTCGACTAGATGAACTAGGACGTGCGTCATGATATTGAAGAAGGATGGTGGGAACACCAGCTCGAAATTGACAAGACATTGCACCACATCACTCCTTACCCTTGGTATGATTTCTGGATCGATCACCTTCTGAGAGATTGCATTGAGGAATGCACATAGCTTCACAATGGCTAATCGGACGTTTTCCGATAGAAGCCCCCTCAATGCAACCGGAAGTAGTTGCGTCATAATCACGTGGCAGTCATGAGACTTTAGGTTCTGAAACTTTTTCTCTGGCATATTTATTATTCCCTTTATATTCGACGAGAAGCCAGTCGTGACCTTCATACTGAGCAGGCATTCAAAGAAGATTTATTTCTCTTCTTTCGTAAGAGCGTAGCTGGCAGGACCTTTATACTGCTTCGGAGGCATGCCGTCTTTTTCATGCAAACGTTGCAGGTCCTCCCGTGCCTCAGGTGTATCTTTTGTCTTCCCATACACGCCCAAGAAGCCTAGCAGGTTCACGCAAAGGTTCTTCATCACGTGCATCACGTTGATTGAGGAGCGGACCTCTATGTCTTTCCAGTAGGGTAGGTCCCAAAATATAGATTTCTTCTTCCACATGGGTGCGTGTCCCTCAGCGTCATTCGGAACAGCTAGTCCACCGGGACCCTTTCCAAAGATTACGTAGTGTAAATCGTTGACCATAGCAAGCACGTGATCACCGGTGCGCATGGCGGGCTTCTTCCGGTGATCTGCCTCGCCTTTGAAATGCTTGCCTTTCTTTCGACATTGATGGTTGGTCGGAAGAAATCGACGATGGCCCAGGTACACATTCTTCCTACATTTGTCCAGGTATATACTTTCAGTGTCATCTAAACAGTGCGTGCATGCGTGGTATCCTTTGTTTGTCTGTCCTGAAAGGTTACTGAGAGCGGGCCAATCGTTGATGGTCACGAACAGCAACGCCTTAAGGTTAAATTCCTCCTGTCTGTGCTCATCCCACATACGTACACCGTTTCCATTCCACAGCTGTAAAAGTTCTTCAACTAATGGCCTTAGGTACACATCAATTTCGTTGCTGGGTTGCTTAGGGCCTTGGATGAGAACTGGCATCATAATGAACTTCCGCTTCATGCACATCCAAGGAGGAAGGTTATACATACATAGAGTCACGGGCCAGGTGATGTGATTGCTGCTCTGCTCCCCGAAAGGATTAATGCCATCCGCGCTTAAAGCAAACCATACATTCCTTGGGTCCTTTGCAAACTCATCCTAGTACTTTCTCTCGATTTTTCTCCACTGCGACCCATCAGCGGGTGCTCTCAACTTCCCATCTTTCTTTCGGTTCTCACTGTGCCATCGCATCAACTTGGCATGCTCTTCGTTTCTGAACAGACGTTTCAACCGTGGTATTATAGGAGCATACCACATCACCTTCACAGGAACCCTCTTCCTGGGGGGCTCGCCGTCAACATCACCAGGGTCATCTCGTCTGATCTTATACCGCAATGCACCGCATATCGGGCATGCGTTCAGATCCTTGTATGCACCGCGGTAGAGGATGTAGTCATTAGGGCATGCATGTATCTTCTCCACCTCCAATCCTAGAGGGCATACGACCTTCTTTGCTACGTATGTACTATCGGGCAATTCGTTATCCTTTGGAAGCTTCTTCTTCAATATTTTCAGTAGCTTCTCAAATCCTTTGTCAGCCATAGCATTCTCTGCCTTCCACTGCAGCAATTCCAGTACGGTACCGAGCTTTGTGTTGCCATCTTCGCAATTGGGGTATAACCCTTTTTTGTGATCCTCTAACATGCGATCGAACTTCAGCTTCTCCTTTTGACTTTCGCATTGCGTCCTTGCATCGACAATGACCTGGCGGAGATCATCATCATCGGGCACATCGTCTGGTTCCTCTTGATCTTCAGCAGCTTCACCCGTTGCAGCATCATTGGGCACATCGTCTGGTTCCTCTTGATCTTCACCAGCTCCCCTCGTTGTAGCATCACCGTATTCAGGGGGCACATAGTTGTCATCGTACTCTTCTTCTTCGCCGTCTTCCATCATAACCCCTATTTCTCTGTGCCTCATCCAAACATTATAGTGTGGCATGAAACCCTTGTAAAGCAGGTGGGAGTGAAGGATTTTCCGGTTAGAGTAAGACCTCGTGTTCCCACATTAAGTGCATGGACAACACATAAAACCATTCTGCTTGTTTGCCTCAGCCGCATCGAGAAACTCATGCACGCCCTTAATGTACTCGCGGGTGTGTCTGTCACCGTACATCCATTGCCGGTTCATCTGTGTGCATTATATATAATTAAGTGTCCAAATTAATAGAAGTTCATCATCACATTAAAACCAAAGTGCATACATAGTTCTCATCTAACAACATATAGCTCTCCAGAGCATCTAATTAATTAAACCATACATTGAAACTATGTAAAACATTTCAATGCGAAAACAAATGCGATCATAATCGCAACCAAGGTAACAATTGATCCAACGGCATAATGATACCAAGCCTCGGTATGAATGGCATATTTTCTAATCTTTCTAATCTTCAAGCGCATTGCATCCATCTTGATCTTGTGATCATCGACGACATCCGCAACATGCAACTCCAATATCATCTTCTCCTCCTCAATTTTTTTTTATTTTTTCCTTCAACAAATTGTTTTCTTCTTCAACTAAATTTAACCTCTCGGCAATAGGGTCGGTTGGCATTTCCGATTCACATACATCCTACATAAATAAAATCTATGTCACGTTGGTCGGCATAATTTTCATAAACAATAAATGAACCAATAGTTATAAAGATAATATATATACCACATCCGAATCATAGACAGGACGAGGGCTGATGGGGGCGGATACCGAAACCATCGCACTATATAAGATGCAATAATAAAAGTAAGAAAATAATACAAGTATCTATCTAAACATACAAGTAAGAATATTTTTCCTTTCAGAAAGAAGATAAAACAAGAGGCTCACCACGGTGGTGCCGGCGATGAGCTCGGCACGGGTGATCGACGGCGGTGAAGACGGTGACGGGGCGTGACGGACCGCTAAACCTAGACAAATATTATGGAAAATGGAGCTTGGAGGTCGAGCTTGGAGAGGAGAAAGCCTAAGTAGTGTGGCTCGGGCATTCCATCGAACACCTTGTGTGCATAGGAGGTGAGCTAGAGCACCACCAAGCCCTCTCCCCCTCGGCCAGAGAAAAACAGAGCACTGGGGTGCTCTGCTCGCGAGTGAGGGGTATATATAGGCACCGCATTGGTCCCGGTTGGTGGCATGAGCCGGGACTAAAGAGGAGCCTTTGGTCCCGGTTCAAGCCACCAACCGGAACCAATGGTGGTGGGCCAGGAGCGAGGCCCATTGGTCCCGGTTCATCCCACCAACCGGGACCAAAAGGTCTAGATGAACCGAGACCAATGGCCCATGTGGCCCGGCCGGCCCCCTGGGCTCATGAACCGGGACCAATGCCCACATTGGTCCCGGTTCTGGACTGAACCGGGACTAATGGGCTGACCCGACCTGGACCAAAGCCCTGTTTTCTACTAGTGCTGTGAATAGTCTCATGAGGTTGCAAAAGCAATAATTGGCCACCCTGGCCTAGAGAGAGAGAGAGAATTTAGCTATATTATGAGCATCCATATTAACTAAACGACTTTGATAAACGAAATTACAAGTGAGGCTAGCAGCCCTAAACTTAATCTCATCGGCGATTACTCCATTATGAACTCGAGAGCCAGTTACCAAGTCATTGACCACCTGATTTGCATCGGACGCCACAATAACATTGTGTAGACCCAGGTCCTGAGCTAGCGCCAGCTCCTCCCGACAGGCAATAGTCTCAAGTATGCTAACATCATTCATGCCATAGATCACCAGGGATGAACTTTTCATATAATTTCCTCCCGGGTCTCGACAGATAGCCGATGCCGTCCCTCTCGAATTTGATATCCTCGCATCGACATAAATCTTGACATAACCCATGGGTGGCGCCCTTCCCGAGACCATGGATGCGAATGTGCGACGGGGACGCATGCAGATAGCATGGCATGGGGGCTTGGGTCGAATTTTATACCGGTAGCGTAAGATAGCTATGGAAATGCTGGGACATATGCTAGTCTTTTGTTTAGTTTCCTTTGGTTTTTTTGTCATTATACTCCAGTTTTCTCATTTCATTTTCATTTTTCTTTGTTTTTGTTTTTTATTTCAGCATTTTCATCGATTTTTCTTCTCTTTCTCATTGTCCTTCTTTTTTCTCTGATTTTTGTTTCTTTCTTGGTTTTTTCAACCATTTTTTTCTTTGTTTCTTTATCAATTTTCACTATTTTCCATTCTTTTTGCACTTGTTTCTTCATTTTTTCTTCTCTTTTTTTCCT
This sequence comes from Triticum urartu, assembly GCF_056163025.1. Taxonomy (NCBI): domain Eukaryota; kingdom Viridiplantae; phylum Streptophyta; class Magnoliopsida; order Poales; family Poaceae; genus Triticum; species Triticum urartu. Next base: position 717,190,797 of record NC_141874.1, read on the forward strand.
TTGGTTTCTTTTTTGGTTTTTAGTTTTTTTCATTTCTCTTTATTTCTTTTGGTTTTCCTTCTACATTTTTTGTATACGCCAAGAACATTTTATGAATACACATTTACCATATTTAAAATACAAGCTTAACATTTTTTTAATACATGGTCAACTTTTTTCTATATACATTCTCAACATTTTTCAAATGCCTAATGACATTTTTCGTGTACAAGATTAACATTGTTTGAATACAAGGTCAATTTTTTTTCTATACACATTTAACATTTTTCAAATGCTTGCTTAACATTTTTTGAATACTTGTTTAAGATTTTTTTCAAATGCTTGATTAACATTTTCTAAATATATCATCAACTTTTTTCAAACACATTATATATATTTTGTATACATTCTTAGTATACATGAGAAATATTTTATTTATAGACGTTTAACATTTTTAGATTCCTTGGTTAACACTTTTAGAATAGATGGTCAACATTTTTTCTATAAAAATTTTGACATTTTAAAAATGGTTGATTAACATTTTTCAAATACAAGATTAACATTTTCTGAATACATGGTCGACATGTTTCCCTATATACATTTCAACATTTTTAAATACTTTATCAACATTTTTCAATACAAGTTTGTCATTATTTGAATACATGGTCAACATTTTTTCTATACACATTTAACATTTTTCAAATGATTGTTTAACATGTTTCAAATATTTATTTAACATTTTTTCAAATGATTAATTAACATTTTTTAAATGCAGGATCAAATTATTTCAGATATTACTTCTTAACCTCCGTAGAACATATCAGATGCTCTCAAAATAAGGTTAGCAATTGTTTAGCTATTTTTGCTCATGTGGAAGGGAGAACCATGACTTGGTTAGGTCTGGCCCTCCTAGTGTGATAGAGCTGAATGATGTTGACTGTAACCCTCCTGTGTTTTGAGTAATACAATTGTTTTAGCCGCAAAAAAAATCACACATTGTGTTTTGTATAGATGAGAAACATTTTTATACATATTTAACATTTTTCAAATGCTTGATTAACTTTTTAAATATTTTACGTTAAGTTTTTTATAATATATTTATTTAGAATATTTGGAAGTATAAACAAAAGTAAAATAAATAAATAAATAAACTAAAAACAAAAACAAAAACATGAAAAAATGAGGTCATGGCCTCCCGCACGCCTAGACCGGCCTATTTAGGGACGCGTCTGATGCGAGAAGACGCTAAGTCTCGTAGTAAGTGAGACATAGGGATGCTGTTGTCACACTACCTCTTTCAGCCGCTTACTTGCTTTGCTTTGAGTTGAGTTAGAGCATTTTCAAGAGATGATGAAAATGTTGGTGATGTAGAAACTAATACAGGTAGTAGAAAGGAATTTGTTCATCACCACGACGGTTGTTACTTTAGCAGATGATGTAAAAATCATCCCCACAAAAAATTGCCCTCCTCTCTTCGGTCGTCGTATCCTCTCCACAATTGCATACATACTGGTGTGATAAAACTTTAGGAAATCACAACCCACATAAGCAAATATCATATGAAATTCAAGTTGAAATTCACTAATGAATTTTAAACCGCAAGTATTATGGACGACAAACTCATACAAAAGTGCATATATGAATACCTATCCCTCTCAAATATCATTGCCTCCATTGCTTGCTTCCTCTTTCTCGTTTGCTTTCACACCATGGCTTGCACGCCTCCTCTTCATTGTCACCATTGGCACAATTATTTCCATTGCCACCCATTCCACCACTCATGCCCTCCTCCCATGGCAACCCCGAATCCTCCCATGCCACCCATGGCTTCTACGAATCCTCCCATCCCATCACCATGCATATCACCCATGCCTCCTACCATAAATCCTCTACTCATGAATCCTCACATATATAGACCTTATTATGAACGGCAGTTGATCGCGACAAAATTTAACATATGCTTTTGCCTTCTCATCAAGACCAGTTGTGTAAGGGTTCGGCGGTGACGGGGGAGCAGTCTTCTTCCTCTTGGCGCAGGCAGCAGCCACTGCCGACGGATCCCATGGAGGCCTCTTCCCGGTGGCGGCAGAGGGAGTGCATGGCTTTGGGGGAGCCTTGGCAGCGGCAGTGTTGCCCGTCGCATTCACACCAACCACGATCTTGGTTCGTAGTGATGCAAAAGCTTGGCAGCAGACGGGTTTTGACTTCCTGTCACGCTGACAGGAATAACTGCGGCTCTACACTACAAGAAATATGTCAACTTGTGACCTTCTGTTAGTGACCCTGGAAGAATTGGTCATAGATCTATGACCATTTCAGACCAATTGGTCAAAAGTTGTTTGGGGGCTCCAAAACCTAAACTATAACGACCATTTTGGTCAGAAAGGTCGTAATTTCCTTACACGAAATGGTCATAAAGCAGATAGCACTGGTCTGCTGCCTTATTTCTAGCTGATCATGACCAATATAGATGGTCATAACCTTGTAAATTGTGGTGGGTTGCTATGACTAGGCGCCACCTCATCAGTTTTGCCTATGTGTCATGTCCATGTGGCAGTTTTTGCCCTAGGTTGTGAAGCAACCTATATTTCTGTCATTCCCAAAATTCCCAAAAAATCTCATAAATTCTTTGGGTCATATCTTCATCAAATATGTAAAAATCCTTCCTTACCTAGTTCAAAACTAATTCAACAATATTCATTTTCCTATTCTGTTCATGATAGCACTTTATGAAGGAAGTGCTATTTATATATTCTTGATTGCCCTTGGAATTTTTGGGCACTCTTTCATATCCAAATCATTACCGCATGACAAAATTCAGCTCCACTTGCCTAGCAAATCTTCCTCGGCAAATTTCCAAAGTTTTTGTCCACCTAGAAGCATTGTGAAGGAAGTACCTTTTTTATATATCCAAATGACATGAAATTTATATAGTTTCTTCATATGCCCAAATTATCACCCTCCTCCAAATTGCAGCTCAGGCAAATTATCTATGTGAGCCCAGGTTCAATTTATATTTTATGGCCAAATTGGCACATTGCAAAGCAAGTGTTATCTAGACCCCTCCTATTAACCTCAAACTCTTTGGGCACTCTTCCATACCCAAATCATTGCCACATGATAATATTCAGCTCCATTTTCCTAGTCAATCTTTCTCAGGAAATTTTCAAAGTTTCTACCTCGAGAGAAGCTTTGTGAAGTAAGTACTAGCTAGAATTACCCAAATGATCTGAAAATCTACCAAGGCATAACCATACCTATGTAACTTACCTACACCAAATTTGAGCTCATTTCATTCATCCAATTTCTCTCACTAGTTTTCCCAAGTTTCTGTCCATAGAAGAGCATTGTGAAGGAAGTACCACTTTGGCATGTCAAAATGGTATCAATTTTCTACGGTGCTTTCCAACGCCAAAATAACCATCCTCCACCAAATTTCAGCTCAATACATTCATTATTTTGAGCCCAACTTCAACATTCATATTTCTGTCCAGTGTGGTACTTTGCAAAGCAAGTACCACCTAGGGTCCTCCTTTTGATATGAAAATTTGCGAAGACATTCTTCTTAGTCGATGATAATCCTCAGCAAAAACTCACGCCCATTGGCCATGTGCATTTCCCGTACCGCTAATCAAACACTTGGCTGCTAATTCATGTTTGAGCATCGATCAGTCTCCTCGTGAGAATCTTATGTTGTAATTTTATTCCTAGAACCTACCTAGGGAGTGCCCAACCCACTAGACATGCCTAGGCTTCCCATAACACATGCAACGCCACGGTCACGCGGTGACCACGCGTCGGGCATGCGAGTTTACGCGCTCTAGAGTTGGGGGCCTTGGCCACCGCCCAAACCTCGATGTATCGCCATCAAACCATGTATTTATGATTAAATAGGTACTTATGTAACTATAAATGATTTTTGGAAAAAATAAATAGTAAACTATGAGGCAGCTGCAGTTCAAATTTGACCCGCTTCCTACTGAATCGGCGGGAATTTGTCTTTTTCACCAGAGGTGGATCAAAACTTTTGACGCCCAACAATTTTGTCAATTGTGCATTAAATATGGCCTAGTATTTTATAAAAATGATTTGGTCCAATTTTGCAACAATTATTTGGGAGGTCCTTCACAAAAAACCTCTTTTTGGGCACTCGAAAAATGGAAAATGGTTTTTTCGTCCAAAGAAAATGAAAACTTCCTTAGGCAACATTGTTTGCCATTCCAATATACACCCTTGTGCACAATATGGGATCATTTGAACAAATTATGCCATGAATGTGGCCATAAGATTGATAGTTTGGCTTGAAAGCCATTGATCTCCACACGTGATAGCTCGTTTTTTAGAACACTTTTTTAAAATAATTGTCGTATTACAAGTTTGTTATTTTTCCTAGGAACTTGGCCACATATAATGACACAACAAGAAGGTTTCCCAATTTTTTTGATTTTTTTTGAATTTTTTATGCCCGTTTCAAAATGCGGTCAAAACGGCGGGAATGACCGTTCTTAGCTAGTGGTTGAATCTTGGAATTTTTTTGGTGTTTCTATGATTAAATAGATACTTATGTACCTAGAAATGATTTTTGGAAAAAATAAAGAGCAAACTACAAGGCAGCTACAGTTCAAATTTGACCCGCTTCCAGCTGAATCAGCAGAAATTTGTCTTTTTCATGAGAGGTGGATCAAAACTTTTTACACCCAACCATTTGGTCAATTGTGCATTAAACATGGCCTATTATTTTATAAAATTGATTTGGTCCATTTTTGCAACAATTATTTGGCAGTTCCTTCACAAAAAAACCTCCTTTTAGGCACTCGAAAAATGGAAAATGGTTTTTTCGTCCAAAGAAAATGAAAACTTCCTTTGGCAACATTGTTTGCCATTCCAATATGCACCCTTGTGCATAATATGAGATCATTTAAGCAAACTATGCCATGAATCTGCCCATAAGATTGATCATTTGGCTTGAAAGCCATTGATCTCCACACGTGATAGCTCGTTTCTGAGAACACTTTTTAAAAATAATTGCCGTATGACAAGTTTATTATTTTTCCTGGGAACTTGGCCACATATAATGACATAATGCGAAGGTTTCCCAATTTTTTGATTTTTTTTGAATTTTTTATGCCCGTTTCAAAATGCGGTCAAAACAGCGGGAATGACCGTTCCTAGCTAGTGGTTGAATCTTGGAATTTTTTTAGTGTTTCTCTGATAAAATAGATACTTATGTACCTAGAAATGATTTTTGGAAAAATTAAAGAGCAAACTATGAGGCAGCTGCAGTTCAAATTTGACCCGCTTCCAGCTGAATCGGCGGGGATTTGTCTTTTTCACAAGAGGTGGATCAAAACTTTTTACACCCAACCATTTGGTCAATTGTGCATTAAATATGGCCTAGTATTTTAGAAAAATGATTTGGTCCAATTTTGCAACAATTATTTGGGAGGTCCTTCACAAAAAAACCTCCTTTTGGGCACTGAAAAAATGGAAAATGGTTTTTCCGTCCAAAGAAAATGAAAACTTCCTTAGGCAACATTGTTTGCCATTCCAATATGCACCCTTGTGCACAATATAAGATTATTTGAACAAACTATGCCATGAATGTGGCCATAAGAGTGATCATTTGGCTTGAAAGCCATTGATCTCCACACGTGATAGCTCGTTTCTGAGAACACTTTTTTATAATAATTGCCGTATTACAAGTTTGTTATTTTTCCTAGGAACTTGGCCACATATGATGACACAACGCGAAGGTTTTGCATTTTTTTGATTTTTTTTGAATTTGTTATGCCTATTTCAAAATGCGGTCGAAACGGCGGGCATGACCATTCCTAGCTAGTGGTTGAATCTTGGAATTTTTTTGGTGTTTCTCTAATTAAATAGATACTTTTGTACCTAGAAATGATTTTTGAGAAAAATAAATAGCAAACTATGCGGCAGCCGCAGTTCAATTTGACCTGCTTCTAGCTGAATCGGTGGAAATTTGTCTTTTTCAACAGAGGTGGGTCAAAACTTTTTACACCCAAACATTTGGTCAATTGTAAATTATATATGACCTAGTATTTTAGAAAAATTATTTGGTCAAATTGTGCAACAATTATTTGGTAGGTTCTTAACAAAAAAAGTCATTTGGGGCACTTGAAAAATGAATTTTTTTTGTGTGCAATGCAAATGAAGACCACAAAATCATCATTGTTTGAAATCCTAAGATATACATATGTGCACAATATTGGGTCATTTAAACATACAACATGAGGCTAATATGTTGAGTGTTTACCCGAAATAAGAGGTTAAAAATTAAAAGAGACAAAAGAAAGAAACACAATTACATAAGCTGGATTTTGATTGGTGGAACCATGTATGACACAGATTGATGACATGGCAGACATCCTACCATCCATTGCTAGCAATCCCACGTCCATCCATCCATCCATCCATCTGAAGAAAGGAGAAAAAACCCATCGCACCCACTCCTCGTCCTCGCGAACCCTACCCAACCACTCGTCGCTTCCTCCCCTTCCCAACCCCTCCCCGCCGCCACCTCCCTCCCCATCCCCTCCCCGCCGCCACCACCGACCTCACCTGTCGCCGCCGTGCACCAACCTCCCCTCCCCTTCCTTCCCTACCTTAGTCGTCCGCCTCCATCTTCGTGTCTGACCGCACACAAACTCCCTCATCCTTCTCTGTTAGGGTTAGGGTTCGCGGTCGGGGCGGAGCGGCGCGGCGCGGTGCTGATGGGATGGGTACCTGACGGACAGAGTTAGAGGAGAAGAAGGACCCCGACGTCTTCATCAGCCAACACCAAGACCAGCCTTCCATCTTCGACGTCGATGGATCCGCGAGCGACCACCCAGGATCTGCGGCCACGGCGGCGCCAGCGGCTTGGTCCGCGGTTGGTCCCTTGCTCCCTGTTGTTCTCTGCGTGTTTGGTCCGCGGTTGATTTCCGGTCGCCCTTTGGCGTTTGCTCCGTGCAGGTGTACAACGAGGGGACCCAAATCGTCATCTGGTGGTTCGAGAAGCCGATCATCTACGACGTCTACGCACGACCCAACCCAACCTAGTGGAGAACACCTCCGGAAGCTGGGATTGGTAACGTTCTCCTATTCTTGATTCCTCTTTACCTGATCAGATGCGTGATTTATTACTTACCTGGGAGCCAAATCCATGATTGGGAGGGTCCGATTTTAGTTGGCCTTGTTGATGTTGTTTAAGTCTAGCATCTGAGAGGATCAGACAAGTGAAGTGATTAATTTGCTAGCTACATGTGGTTGGGGTCTGGTACAAGTAAAAGGGCTTTGACATTTGTTCATTTTTGAGCATATCCTGTAACTGTGGACTGTAACGGGTCATGCATATAGCAATTTGGACAGGTTTATGGGGTCTGGTACATGCAAAGGGTTGTGGGTTGTGGCATTGTCATTTCCGAGCCCTGTAATAGGATCGGACTAAACACCTAGCCCACCTTGCCTGGTATGCTTGTATCTGCTACATGTTGTTTTCATATTGATAGCTAGCAGCCTAGCAGCATGAACTTTGATTATGAAATCTCTATATGCTGTATAATTAATTGGGTCAATCTCGAATTTGTTGTGAATTGTAAGATGCTTTGAGTAAATGTTTTTTTTGCCTTCTCGCGTGTAGGCGGTCAGGAGAGATAGCAAGCAGAGGTTCAGTCTGTTGGATTAGGATGGCGACCTGCTGATTTGGGTTAACCAGGGGCAAACTATGGCAATATGATTTCTGCCTGACCATCCAGACCATGGGGAAGCAGAGTCGGCCGCTGGCGGGGGACGTGGGCAACGACCAGATCGTCGTCCTCTCCAAGCGAAGGGGACAACTCAACTAGGTCTGCAGCTAACTCAACTTGACCCTGCTGTTGTTATGATTTCTGTAGTAGAAGCATGTTAAGAGACTTGGCTGTATTCATGGAGGTGCTTAAATATGTTCTGCTTAGCCTTAGGGCATGACTAAGGCATGCCATATGTTCTGTTTGAAGTCACTTGCAAATAATCTAACCATATCAGCGGCTTCAGTAATTATATCATTATTGCCTTGTTTTGAGACTTGCACAAAATTACTCGATGGCCAATATTTCAATACAAAACGCTGAATCAGGATGTGAAGTGATTTTATGGGTTTCTGGGGTTCTATTGACTAAATCCTATTATTAGTATACTTTTTTGTTCAACACTTGAATATCCTGCTAGTATGTTCATCCAAAATTACTAGATGGTTTTTGTCTGTGCAAGTGGCTTAGCATAGTAAATTAGTATACTTTTTTGATATCCTGCTAGCAAATGATTATTAGCACAGTTGAGTTCCATATTTGTTTTAGGGTGTGTGTGTGTGGCGGGGGGGGGGGGGGGGTACACTTTTAGGCCTTTTTTGCTCCGATCGTGATTTCTGGATTCTGGCCTTGGGATTTGTCAAGTGTTCCAAGTTCAGTTTTCACTAGAAATACTGCTGGTCGTAAGTACAGCAGTGCAAGCTATTCAATAATGGCAAATCTGCTGGTTATTAGCCGTCTCTGGTTAACTAGTTATTTGAGGGACAATAGGGCGATAAATTACTGTAAAATGCTTAAAATGTGAAGCCTATAACACTTGACAAGCATAATATACTAATATACTGTACATTACTAGTAGAATACTTTTGCTCTCATTACAGTGCAAGCAATTCAATAGCAGGGAACGCAATTATTTAACCATCTCTGACTAATCAGCCATTTAAAAAGCATTACTTATTAGGGGAGGGTGGGTCTATTACTGTGCAACACTTGAATTCTTAGCACTGGCTAAGCATAATATATTTGTACTAATTCATGTGTTTTCTGCTGTCTTTGAGAATATAAAAGAGCTCAAGTGCTTCAATTGTCATTGATGTCTGTTGTTTGATTTGTCAAACCCCAAGTTCAATTTTCACTAGGAATACAGTTGCTCTTGTCAGCGTGCAAGCAGTCCACTAATGTGAAATCTGCAAATATTTTACCATCCCTTACTAATCACCCATTTAATGGTTTAACATAGTGCATACATATATTTTATTAATTATCACCTCTTTTGGTGTCTTAACTAATAGTAGCAATATATAGTATATCTGTCAAGTATCCGATTCACGGACCAACTGGTGAACTGAAGCGCTTGTTCTTGTTGCTGCTGCTGTTGTTGCAGGACATGAAGCAGTGCAGCAGTAGCCAGTTTGCAAGGATGCTCAAGATTGCTGTCTGGTGCCTCACATCTCCTGAAAAGCACTTCATCACCCTGCGCGCCCGCTGGTGGCTGCACTGCATCACGCACAGCCGCGAGTGCGATGCCAGGCTCGTCGTGCCCATGGGGGAACAGGTGAGGCCATCGGATTCTGCCGTTGTCGTCGGCGTATCGCATATTTTTTTAATTTCCTGGTGTTGTTCTGTTGGCTCATCTCAGTAGGATTCAGTTTGGTGAGGGTTGACATGATTGGTGATGCTGTATTATTGTGTCTCTTTGACTTGAGTTGTTGTACAGTTAGGATCGCTTGTCATGTCAGGGTGTCTGACTGCAATTTTTGGCTTACCTGATGCTAAATTCTAGATGGTCTGCCCAAACGATGCTCATCGCGTTTCTGTTAGCCTGAGTTACAACTCATTTTTTATTTAAAGAACAACCAAGTGGCACAGTGGTTCTACTTCTCATAAATTGACAGAAAGGTTCTAGCATGTTTTCATTTGCAGGTAAAACTCGACCTTCTTTTAGTTGACTGAATATGTTTCTGATATGGAATGTTTTACAGTACATTTCTTTCCTTCTAAATGTGAATTCATGTACATCATCAAGCATTTCACATTTGCTACTGTTATCCATGCCCTCATGCATTAGGATCGACCCCTAGCTGCTTGTGTATTTGTTTATTATTTTGTTCAATATTCTTTTCCTAGCTGTTGTATGTTTGAGGATATTGCTTTCATTCTGAATTCACAGCCATGGTAATGATCGTTTCTTGTCTTTTACAGGAGCTCCAGGCTCAAGAAGTTGGAAAAAGGGAACGCTTCATCTTTGTAGCTAATTATATGTTCCTGGATGATGTGAATGGCTGTTATAGTATTTCATAGCAGCACTTTTGTAGTTGTTCTAAATTCCTGGATGATGTGAACTATCGCATGATTGTAATATATATATATATAATATACTCATTTTGGTCGCCATTTATGAAAATTTGTGTGATTGGGGCTCTCTGGACCAAAATACTGGTTACTTTATTGTTGATACTTTATTGTTGATATGTCGGAAATGAAACATATACTATTTGGGCCCTAAAAAGGCCACAAATCAAATAATGAACAAAAGGCGATGGCCAAGTAAATAAAAAGGCTGAGGCCCAAAAACAAAATAGATCACAAAAAGGCCATGATCCATGAAATAAAAAGGCCAAATTGTTGGGCCAGGCCCATGTAGCTAGAGAAAATATTTAGTAAAAAGGCTGAATTGTTGGGCTAGGCCCATGTAAAAAATCGAATTGGACCGAGCTGAATCTTGTGCCACGTCAGATTGCCACGCTGGATGCCTACGTGGCCTGGGGAGGTTGCTAGTGACCAAAATGTCACAGTAGACGTATTTTGGTCATAAACGTCTACGACCATTCCAGAAGAAAGGTCGCTATAGTCAGTTTATGACGGCCAGCTTTTGACCTTATGTTTTTGGTCACAAAAAGGTCACAAATGGAAATTTGTGACCATTCAGTAACCAATAGTGGTGGTCACAAGTTGACATATTTCTTGTAGTGCTAGTGGGTGAATTGGCGAGTCCAGCGGCCTCGATGGTCATATCATGGTGGCCTTCCATGGCCGGTGGTGGTCGTGCATGGGAAGTAGTCGGTCGACAATAAACTTCCACGGGGAGGTTGGAACTTCGCGTGGGCGATTTTGATTTTGCGGTAGCCGCATTGATGCTGCAAATAAGCAGTGGGGTGAAAATTTAGGGCTGTCCAAAAGAATTTACAACATAGTTTGAAGATACATCACCTGTTTGAGAGTTGGAGTAGCATTTTTGGCCCAAAGTGTTCTAAACGGTCATTTTTACATCACGACGATGTTTTTTCATCATCTGTTGGAGATGCTCTTAGCCTACCTACATACATCGGCACACACGCACCTAGCTAGTTTACATATAAAATGTATTGCTCGTAAGATCACTATGTTGGGGAACGTTGCAGAAAACAAAAATTTTCCTACTCGTTTCACCAAGATCATCTAGGAGTTCATCTAGCAACGAGTCATCGGATGCATCTACATACCTTTGTAGATGGCGCACGGAAGCGTTCAAAAGAACGGTGATGATGTAGTCGTACTCGACGTGATCCAAATCACCGATGACCAGCGCCGAACGGACGGCACCTCCGCGTTCAACACACGTACGGGACAGGAGACGTCTCCTCCTTCTTGATCCAGCAAGGGGGAGGAGAGGTTGATGAAGATCCAGCAGCACGACGGCGTGGTGGTGGATGCAGGGCGTCACAGAAGCAGGGCTTCGCCAAGACTACAAGGGAGAGACGTAACGGGGAGAGATGGAGGCGCCAGGGGCTGGTGTGAAATCCCTCCTCTCCCCCCCACTATATATAGGGGTGCCATGGGGGGGCGCCGGCCCTAGTAGATGAGATCTACTAGGGGGGGCGGCGGCCAAGGGGAGGATTCCCTCCCCCCCAAGGCACCTAGGGGTGCCTTCCACCACATGGACTCCTCCATGGTGGAACCCTAGGCGCATGGGCCTATAGGGGCTGGCGCCCCAGCCCACTATGGGCTGGGTTCCATCCTATTTCAGCCCATGGGGCCCTCCGGGATAGGTGGCCCCACCCGGTGGACCCCCGGGACCCTTCCGGTGGTCCCGGTACAATACCGATAACTCCGAAACTTGTCCCGATGCCCGAAACAGCACTTCCTATATATAATTCTTTACCTCCGGACCATTCCAGAACTCCTCGTGACGTCCGGGATCTCATCCGGGACTCCGAACAACATTCGGGTTTCTGCATATACATATCTTCACAACCCTAGCGTCACCGAACCTTAAGTGTGTAGACCCTACGGGTTCGGGAGACAAGCAGACATGACCGAGACGACTCTCCGGTCAATAACCAACAGCGGGATCTGGATACCCATGTTGGCTCCCACATGCTCCACGATGATTTCATCGGATGAACCACGATGTCGAGGATTCAATCAACCCCGCACGCAATTCCCTTTGTCAATCGATATGTTACTTGCCCGAGATTCGATCGTCGGTATCCCAATACCTCGTTCAATCTCGTTACCGGCAAGTCACTTTACTCGTACCGTAATGCATGATCCCATGACCAGACACTTGGTCACTTTGAGCTCATTATGATGATGCATTACCGAGTGGGCCCAGTGATACCTCTCCGTCATACGGAGTGACAAATCCCAGTCTTGATCCATGTCAACCCAACAGACACTTTCGGAGATACCCGTAGTCTACCTTTATAGTCACCCAGTTACGTTGTGACGTTTGGCATACCCAAAGCACTCCTACGGTATCTGGGAGTTACACGATCTCATGGTCTAAGGAAAAGATACTTTGACATTGGAAAACTCTAGCAAACGAACTATACGATCTTGTGCTATGTTTAGGATTGGGTCTTGTCCATCACATCATTCTCCTAATGATGTGATCTCGTTATCAATGACATCCAATGTCCATAGTCAGGAAACCATGACTATCTGTTGATCAACGAGCTAGTCAACTAGAGGCTTACTAGGGACATGTTGGTGTCTGTTATTCACACATGTATTACGATTTCCGGATAACACAATTATAGCATGAATAAAGACAATTATCATGAATAAGGAAATATAATAATAATGCTTTTATTATTGCCTCTAGGGCATATTTCCAACAGTCTCCCACTTGCACTAGAGTCAATAATCTAGTTACATTGTGATGAATCGAACACCCATGGAATTCTGGTGTTGATCATGTTTTGCTCTAGGGAGAGGTTTAGTCAACGGATCTGCTATATTCAGGTCTGTATGTACTTTACAAATCTCTATGTCTCCATCTTGAACATTTTCACGAATGGAGTTGAAGCGACGCTTGATGTGCCTTGTCTTCTTGTGAAACCTGGGCTCCTTGGCAAGAGCAATAGCTCCAGTGTTGTCACAGAAGAGCTTGATCGGTCCCGATGCATTGGGTATGACTCCTAGGTCGGTGATGAACTCCTTCACCCATATTGCTTCATGTGCTGCCTCCGAGGCTGCCATGTACTCCGCTTCACATGTAGATCCCGCCACGACGCTTTGCTTGCAACTGCACCAGCTTACTGCCCCACCATTCAAAATATACACGTATCCGGTTTGTGACTTAGAGTCATCCAGATCTGTGTCAAAGCTAGCGTCGACGTAACCCTTTACGACGAGCTCTTCGTCACCTCCATAAACGAGAAACATTTCCTTAGTCCTTTTCAGGTACTTCAGGATATTCTTGACCGCTGTCTAGTGTTCCTTGCCGGGATTACTTTGGTACCTTCCTACCAAACTTACGGCAAGGTTTACATCAGGTCTGGTACACAGCATCGCATACATAATAGAACCTATGGCTGAGGCATAGGGGATGACACTCATCTCTTCTATTTCTTCTGCCGTGGTCGGACATTGAGCTGAGCTAGATTTCACACCTTGTAACAAAGGTAAGAACCCCTTCTTAGAATGATCCATATTGAACTTCTTCAATATCTTATCAAGGTATGTGCTTTGCGAAAGACCTATGAGGCGTCTCGATCTATCCCTATAGATTTTGATGCCTAATATATAAGCAGCTTCTCCAAGGTCCTTCATTGAAAAACTCTTATTCAAGTAGGCCTTGATGCTGTCCAAGAGTTCTATATCATTTCCCATCAAAAGTATGTCATCTACATATAATATGAGAAATGCTACAGAGCTCCCACTCACTTTCTTGTAAACGCAGGCTTCTCCATAAGTCTGTGTAAACCCAAACACTTTGATCATCTCATCAAAGCGAATGTTCCAACTCCGAGATGCTTGCACCAGCCCATAAATCGAGCGTTGGAGCTTTTATACCTTGTCAGCATTCTTAGGATCAACAAAACCTTCCGGCTGCATCATATACAATTCTTCCTTAAGTAAACCATTAAGGAATGCCGTTTTGACGTCCATTTGCCATATTTCATAATCATAGAATGCGGCAATCGCTAACATGATTTGGACGGACTTCAGCTTTGCTACTGGTGAGAAAGTCTCATCGTAGTCAACCCCTTGAACTTGTCGATAACCCTTAGCGACAAGCCGAGCTTTATAGATGGTCACATTACCATCCGCGTATGTCTTCTTCTTAAAGATCCATTTATTTTCTATGGCTCGCCGTTCAACGGGCAAGTCAGTCAAAGTCCATACTTCGTTTTCATACATGGCTCCTATCTCGGATTTCATGGCTTCTAGCCATTTGTCGGAATCCGGGCCCGCCATCGCTTCTTCATAGTTCGAAGGTTCACCGTTGTCTAACAACATGATTTCCAAGACAGGGTTGCCGTACCACTCTGGTGCGGAACGTGTCCTTGTGGACCTTCGAATTTCAGTAGGAGCTTGATCAGAAGTATCTTGATCATTATCATTAACTTCCTCTTTAGTCGGTGCAGGCACCTCAGGAACATTTTCTTGAGTTGCGCCATTTTCCGGTTCAAGAGGTAATACTTCATCAAGCTCTACTTTCCTCCCACTTACTTCTTTCGAGAGAAACTCTTTCTCTAGAAAGGACCCATTCTTGGCAACAAAGATCTTGCCTTCGGATCTGAGGTAGAAGGTGTACCCAACAGTTTCTTTTGGGTATCCTATGAAGACGCATTTTTCCGATTTGGGTTCGAGCTTTTCAGGTTGAAGTTTCTTGACATAAGCATCGCATCCCCAAACTTTCAGAAATGACAACTTAGGTTTCTTACCAAACCATAATTCAAACGGTGTCGTCTCAACGGATTTCGACGGAGCCCTATTTAAAGTGAATGCGGCAGTCTCTAAAGCATAGCCCCAAAAAGATAGCGGTAAATCAGTAAGAGACATCATAGACCGCACCATATCCAATAGAGTGCGATTACGACGTTCGGACACACCGTTACGCTGAGGTGTTCCAGGCGGCGTGAGTTGTGAAACTATTCCACATTTTCTTAAGTGTGTGCCAAACTCGTGACTCAAGTATTCTCCTCCACGATCTGATCGTAGAAACTTGATTTTCCTGTCACGTTGATTTTCAACCTCACTCTGAAATTCCTTGAACTTTTGAAAGGTTTCAGACTTGTGTTTCATTAAGTAGATATACCCATATCTACTTAAATCATCAGTGAGCGTGAGAACATAACGATAGCCACCGCGAGCCTCAACACTCATTGGACCGCACACATCAGTATGTATGATTTCCAATAAGTCGGTTGCTCGCTCCATTGTTCCTGAGAACGGAGTCTTGGTCATCTTACCCATGAGGCATGGTTCGCATGTGTCAAATGATTCATAATCAAGAGACTCTAAAAGTCCATCTGCATGGAGCTTCTTCATGCGTTTGACACCTATGTGACCAAGGCGGCAGTGCCACAAGTATGTGGTACTATCATTATCAACTTTACTCCTTTTGGTACTCACACTATGAATATGTGTAGCAATACGCTCGAGATTCATTAAGAATAAACCATTCACCATAGGAGCATGACCATAAAACATATCTCTCATATAAATGGAACAACCATTATTCTCAGATTTAAATGAGTAGCCATCTCGAATTAAACGAGATCCCGATACAATGTTCATGCTCAAAGCTGGCACTAAATAACAGTTATTGAGGTTTAAAACTAATCCCGTAGGTAAATGTAGAGGCAGCGTGCCGACGGCGATCACATCAACCTTGGAACCATTCCCGACGCGCATCGTCACCTCGTCCTTCGCCAGTCTCCGTTTATTCCACAGCTCCTGCTGTGAGTTACAAATATGAGCAACGGCACCGGTATCAAATACCTAGGAGTCACTACGAGTACTGGTAAGGTACACATCAATTATATGTATATCAAATATACCTTTGGTGTTGCCGGCCTTCTTGTCTGCTAAGTATTTAGGGCAGTTCCGCTTCCAGTGACCCTTCCCTTTGCAATAAAAGCACTCAGTCTCGGGCTTGGGTCCATTCTTTGGCTTCTTCCCGGCAGCTTTCTTGCAGGGCGCGGCAACCTCCTTGCCGTCCTTCTTGAAGTTCTTTTTACCCTTGCCTTTCTTGAACTTAGTGGTTTTATTGACCATCAACACTTGATGTTCCTTCTTGACTTCTACCTCCGCTGATTTCAGCATAGAGAACAACTCAGGAATGGTCTTTTGCATCCCCTGCATGTTGAAGTTCATCACAAAGCTCTTGTAGCTTGGTGGAAGCGACTGGAGGATTTTGTCAATGACCGCATCATCCGGGAGATTAACTCCCAGCTGAGACAAGCGGTTATGTAACCCAGACATAGTGAGTATGTGCTCACTGACAGAACTATTTTCCTCCATCTTACAGCTGAAGAACTTATCGGAGACTTCATATCTCTCGATCCGGGCATGAGCTTGAAAAACCATTTTCAGCTCTTCGAACATCTCATATGCTCCATGTCTCTCAAAACGCTTTTGGAGCCCCGGCTCTAAGCTGTAAAGCATGCCGCACTGAACAAGGGAGTAGTCGTCAACACGTGTCTGCCAAGCGTTCATAACGTCTTGGTTCTGTGGGACGGGAGCTTCACCTAGCGGTGCTTGTAGGACATAATCTTTCTTGGCAGCTATGAGGATGATCCTCAGGTTCCGGACCCAGTCCGTATAGTTGCTGCCATCGTCTTTCAGCTTGGTTTTCTCTAGGAACGCGTTGAAGTTGAGGACTACGTTGGCCATTTGATCTACAAGACATATTGCAAAGATTTTAGACTAAGTTCATGATAATTAAGTTCATCTAATCAAATTATTAATGAACTCCCACTTAGATTAGACATCCCTCTAGTCATCTAAGTATTACATGATCCGAGTCAACTAGGCCGTGTCCGATCATCACGTGAGACGGACTAGCCAACGTCGGTGAACATCTTCATGTTGATCGTATCTTCTATACGACTCATGCTCGACCTTTCGGTCTACTGTGTTCCGAGGCCATGTCTATACACATGCTAGGCTCGTCAAGTTAACCCTAAGTGTTTTGCATGTGTAAAACTGTCTTACACCCGTTGTATGTGAACGTAAGGATCCATCACACCCGATCATCACGGCGTGCTTAGAAACGACGAACTTTAGCAACGGTGCACAGTTAGGGGAGAACACTTCTTGATATTGTTATGAGGGATCATCTTATTTACTACCGTCGTTCTAAGTAAACAAGATGCAAAAACATGATAAACATCACATGCAATCAAATAACAATCGTGACATGATATGGCCAATATCACATAGCTCCTTTGATCTCCATCTTGGGGCTCCATGATCATCTTGTCACCGGCTTGACACCATGATCTCCATCATCATGATCTCCATCATCGTGTCTCCATGAAGTTGCTCGCCAACTATTACTTCTACTACTATGGCTAACGCGTTTAGCAATAAAGTAAAGTAATTTACATGGCGTCTCTCGATGACACGCAGGTCATATAAAAGAATAAAGACAACTCCTATGGCTCCTGCCGGTTGTCATACTCATCGACATGCAAGTCGTGATTTCTATTACAATAGCATGAACATCTCATACATCACATATAGATCATTCATCATTCATCACAACTTTGGCCATATCATATCACAAACCACTTGCTGCAAAAACAAGTTAGACGTCCTCTAATTGTTGTTGCAAGTTTTACGTGGCTGATTTAGGGTTCTAGCAAGAACGTCTTCTTACCTACGTTAAAGCCACAACGTGATTTGTCAACTTCTATTTACCCTTCATAAGGACCCTGTTCATCGAATCCGCTCCAACTAAAGTGGCAGAGACAGACACCCGCCAGCCACCTTATGCAACTAGTGCATGTTAGTCGGTGGAACCGGTCTCACGTAAGCGTACGTGTAAGGTTGGTCCGGGCCGCTTCATCCCACAATACCGCTGAAGCAAGAAAAGACTAGTAACGGCAAGAAAGTTGACAAATCTACGCCCACAACTAATTGTGTTCTACTCGCGCAAGAAGAACTACGCATAGACCTAGCTCATGATGCCACTGTTGGGGAACGTTGCAGAAAACAAAAAATTTCCTACTCGTTTCACCAAGATCATCTAGGATTTCATCTAGCAACGAGTCATCGGATGCATCTACATACCTTTGTAGATGGCGCACGGAAGCGTTCAAAAGAACGGTGATGATGTAGTCGTACTCGACGTGATCCAAATCACCGATGACCAGCGCCGAACGGACGGCACCTCCGCGTTCAACACACGTACGGGACGGGAGACGTCTCCTCCTTCTTGATCCAGCAAGGGGGAGGATAGGTTGATGAAGATCCAGCAGCACGACGGCGTGGTGGTGGATGCAGGGCGTCACAGAAGCAGGGCTTCGCCAAGACTACAAGGGAGAGACGTAACGGGGAGAGATGGAGGCGCCAGGGGCTGGTGTGAAATCCCTCCTCTCCCCCCCACTATATATAGGGGTGCCATGGGGGGGCGCCGACCCTAGTAGATGAGATCTACTAGGGGGGGCGGCGGCCAAGGGGAGGATTCCCTCCCCCCCAAGGCACCTAGGGGTGCCTTCCACCACATGGACTCCTCCATGGTGGAACCCTAGGCGCATGGGCCTATAGGGGCTGGCGCCCCAGCCCACTATGGGCTGGGTTCCATCCTATTTCAGCCCATGGGGCCCTCCGGGATAGGTGGCCCCACCCGGTGGACCCCCGGGACCCTTCCGGTGGTCCCGGTACAATACCGATAACCCCGAAACTTGTCCCGATGCCCGAAACAGCACTTCCTATATATAATTCTTTACCTCCGGACCATTCCGGAACTCCTCGTGACGTCCGGGATCTCATCCGGGACTCCGAACAACATTCGGGTTTCTGCATATACATATCTTCACAACCCTAGCGTCACCGAACCTTAAGTGTGTAGACCCTACGGGTTCGGGAGACAAGCAGACATGACCGAGACGACTCTCCGGTCAATAACCAACAGCGGGATCTGGATACCCATGTTGGCTCCCACATGCTCCACGATGATTTCATCGGATGAACCACGATGTCGAGGATTCAATCAACCCCGCACGCAATTCCCTTTGTCAATCGATATGTTACTTGCCCGAGATTCGATCGTCGGTATCCCAATACCTCGTTCAATCTCGTTACTGGCAAGTCACTTTACTCGTACCGTAATGCATGATCCCGTGACCAGACACTTGGTCACTTTGAGCTCATTATGATGATGCATTACCGAGTGGGCCCAGTGATACCTCTTCGTCATACGGAGTGACAAATCCCAGTCTTGATCCATGTCAACCCAACAGACACTTTCGGAGATACCCGTAGTCTACCTTTATAGTCACCCAGTTACGTTGTGACGTTTGGCATACCCAAAGCACTCCTACGGTATCCGGGAGTTACACGATCTCATGGTCTAAGGAAAAGATACTTTGACATTGGAAAACTCTAGCAAACGAACTATACGATCTTGTGCTATGTTTAGGATTGGGTCTTGTCCATCACATCATTCTCCTAATGATGTGATCTCGTTATCAATGACATCCAATGTCCATAGTCAGGAAACCATGACTATCTGTTGATCAACGAGCTAGTCAACTAGAGGCTTACTAGGGACATGTTGGTGTCTGTTATTCACACATGTATTACGATTTCCGGATAACACAATTATAGCATGAATAAAGACAATTATCATGAATAAGGAAATATAATAATAATGCTTTTATTATTGCCTCTAGGGCATATTTCCAACACACTAACTGTCACTTACCCTTAACTGTACCGGTGAAATGGAATCTATAATCCAGCTCGAAGTTACACATTGAAACTTTGCGGTGCTGCTACTTCCTCCTCCAGTTGTTACCCCACCTTCAAGGTTACATATAAAGGTGGTGTATAAGTACCCACCCTTACGTGTTAGACAAAGTTTAGGCTAATCAACATTAAGCCATAGTCCCACAGTTTAGAACACATATTTTTTAGGACAAAATGGTAAGCAATTAACCTACTGCACATTTTTGATGAAATCTTGCCGAGGGCAGGTGCTCGTGCAATTTATACAGAAAAACTAGCCGAAAAGCACACAATAGATGACACCCGAAAACATATTGCACATTTCAGTTAAATAAAGAAGAACACCCACTTAAGGGCGAAAGTGTGCAATATAAATGATACTACCTCTGTCCTAGTTTATTTGTGTCATTCGTATTTTATGCCAAATTTTGACCTTAGATTTAACTAACAAAATGTTAATGCATGTCTCAAAAAATAACACCATTGAAAACTATGTACAAATACGAATCTCATGATATAATTTTTGATGACACATGCATCATATTTTGGTCAAATTTGACACAAAATACAAAGAGGATCAATAAACCAGGACAGAGGTAGTATCTGTGACTGAACGCCCACCTTGGACAGCCACCAACCGCACCCCCACCACCTACTCTTTTCGCCACTAGGGCCACGCGGGCCTGAATGGCAGCGATGATTGTGGGGCTTCTCCCTCGCTCTTGCGCAGCTCGGGTGGCGTTGGACGCCTTATCTCATGAGGGAGCGGCTCGTTGTTGGCTCATTAGGCGGTGCTAATATTGGTCGTTTCATCGTGGGGCAGTGGTGCGTGGTTGTGGTGGCAGCGTCTAGTCGCAATGGTGGCACGATTGTGCGGTGATGGATCCTTTCATGGTATGGATCTCGGAGCCTTGTGTCCCTAGCCCTAGCTCCGTGTGCGCACCAACGGCTAGTGGGCTGGTGACCCCATGTTCCTAGGAGGTGTTGGCAGGGACCTGGCAGATCCAAACCCATAGGTGGAGGCGTCAACCTGAGGTCCGAATGCCACAACTGCGGGCCGCAATTGATGGGAATGATGCGGGGAGGATATCTTATCTAGATCCGTGTAGGATTGAAATGGGGTGGTCGGTGTTGCCGGTTCCACGTCATGATATGCTCACTACCATGGGAACGGGGTCGTCCGAGGTGTAAAGGAGGTGCCTTTCCACTTGGTTCTTCAATGAGTGGTGACCGATGGCGAGGTAGGGGTGGGGGCTAGACTCATGGACGCGGGGCTACAGCCCCGGAGAGGGTGAGACTGCACAGGGGTCTCTATGGCAAGCAATGTCATAGTGGTGGTGGTTATCTCCTTGGCTATGTGGATAGTGAGGGGTATAGCGGTGGTGGTAGTTCTGTTGGTGCTTCAGCGGTGACGCTTCCCTGGTTTGGATCTGGAGGCCTCGTGCTGTTAGCGGAGGCCCTCCCCCTGGGGTTGGCATGTTGATCTTGGTACCTCGATGTTGCACGGTGGGGGTGAGATACCAAGAAAAAGCTCCGCCCGCCGGCGGAGATGCCTGCAGGTGTCGCATCTGTTGGAAATATGCCCTAGAGGCAATAATAAATTGGTTATTATTATATTATATTTCATTGTTCATGATAATTGTTTATTATCCATGCTATAATTGTATTGATAGGAAACTCAGATACATGTGTGGATACATAGACAACACCATGTCCCTAGTAAGCCTCTAGTTGACTAGCTCGTTGATCAATAGATGGTTATGGTTTCCTGACCATGGACATTGGATGTCGTTGATAACGGGATCACATCATTAGGAGAATGATGTGATGGACAAGACCCAATCCTAAGCCTAGCACAAAGATCGTGTAGTTCATATGCTAAAGCTTTTCTAATGTCAAGTATCATTTCCTTAGACCATGAGATTGTGCAACTCCCGGATACCGTAGGAATTCTTTGGGTGTACCAAACGTCACAACATAACTGGGTGGCTATAAAGGTTCACTACAGGTATCTCCGAAAGTGTCTGTTGGGTTGACACGAATCGAGACTGGGATTTGTCACTCCGTGTAAACGGAGAGGTATCTCTGGGCCCACTCGGTAGGACATCATCATAATGTGCACAATGTGACCAAGGAGTTGATCACGGGATGATGTGTTACGGAACGAGTAAAGAGACTTGCCGGTAACGAGATTGAACAAGGTATTGGGATACCGATGATCGAATCTCGGGCAAGTACAATACCGCTGGACAAAGGGAATTGAATACGGGATTGATTGAATCCTCGACATCGTGGTTCATCCGATGAGATCATCATGGAACATGTGGGAGCCAACATGGGTATCCAGATCCCGCTGTTGGTTATTGGCCGGAGAGTTGTCTCGGTCATGTCTGCATGGTTCCCGAACCCGTAGGGTCTACACACTTAAGGTTCGATGACGCTAGGGTTATTAGGAGGACTTGTATGTGATTACCGTATGTTGTTCGGAGTCCCGGATGAGATCCCGGACGTCATGAGGAGTTCCGGAATGGTCCGGAGGTAAAGAATTATATATGGAAAGTTGTTGTTCGGGTTCCTGGAAAAGTTCGGTTTTTTCCGGTATTGTACCGGGAAGCTTCCGGAAGGTTCCGGAGGATTCCGGAGGGGTCCGGAGGTCTGGAAAATGTTCCACCACGTCCAATACAGCAGCATGGGCTGTAAGGGGGCGCCCTAACCTTAATGGGTCAAGGGCACCAGCCCCCCCAAGGCCCATGCGCATGGGAGAGGGGAAACCCTAAGGGGAAGGGCCTCCACTTGACTTGGGAGGCACTCCTCCCCCCCTTGGCCGCCGCCCCCAACCCTAGATGGGATCTAGGGGGCCGACGCCCCTCTCTCCCCACCTATAAATAGTGGAGGGGTGGGAGGGCGGCCACACCCTTGAGCCTGGCGCAGCCCTCCCTCCTCCATAGTGCTTGGCGAAGCCCTGCTGGAGAACCACGAGCTCCATCACCACCACGCCGTCGTGCTGCTGTTGGACTCTCTTCCTCAACCTCTCCCTCCTCCTTGCTGGATCAAGGTGTGGGAGACGTCTCCGTTCCGTACGTGTGTTGAACGCGGAGGTGCCGTCCATTCGGCGCTAGGATCATCGGTGATTTGGATCACCACGAGTATGACTCCATCAACCCCGTTCACTTGAACGCTTCCGCTTAGCGATCTACAAGGGTATGTAGATGCACTCTCCTTCCCCTCGTTGCTAGATTACTCCATAGATTGATCTTGGTGATGCGTAGAAAATTTTAAATTTCTGCTACGATCCCCAACAGTGGCATCATGAGCTAGGTCTATGCGTAGTTTCTATGCACGAGTAGAACACAAAGCAGTTGTGGGCGTCGATATTGTCAATTTACTTGCCGTTACTAGTCTTATCTTGATTCGGCGGCATCGTGGGATGAAGCGGCCCGGACCAACCTTACACGTACGCTTACGTGAGACTGGTTCCACCGACTGACATGCACTAGTTGCATAAGGTGGCTAGCTGGTGTCTGTCTCTCCCACTTTAGTCGGGTCGGATTCGATGAAAAGGGTCCTTATGAAGGGTAAATAGAAATTGGCATATCACGTTGTGATTTTCGCGTAGGTAAGAAACGTTCTTGCTAGAAACCTATAGCAGCCACGTAAAAACTTGCAACAACAATTAGAGGACATCTAACTTGTTTTTGCAGCATATGCCTTGTGATGTGATATGTCCAAAAGGATGTGATGAATGATATATGTGATGTATGAGATTGATCATATTCTTGTAATAGGAATCACGACTTGCATGTCGATGAGTATGACAACCGGCAGGAGCCATAGGAGTTGTCTTAATTTATTTATGACCTACGTGTCAACATAAACGTCATGTAATTACTTTACTTTATTGCTAAAGCGTTAGCCATAGTAGTAGAAGTAATAGATAATGAGACAACTTCAAGAAGACACGATGATGGAGATCATGATGATGGAGATCATGGTGTCATGCTGGTGACAACGATGATCATGGAGCCCCGAAGATGGAGATCAAAAGGAGCAAAATGATATTGGCCATATCATGTCACTATTTGATTTCATGTGATGTTTATCATGTTTTACATCTTATTTGCTTAGAACGACGGTAGCTTAAATAAGATGATCCCTCACTAAAATTTCAAGAAAAGTGTTCCCCCTAACTGTGCACCGTTGCGAAGGTTCGTTGTTCCGAAGCATCACGTGATGATCGGGTGTGATAGATTCTAACGTTCGAATACAACGGGTGTAAGCCAGATTTACACACGCAATACACTTAGGTTGACTTGACGAGCCTAGCATGTACAGACATGGCCTCGGAACACGGAAGACCGAAAGGTCGAGCATGAGTCGTATAGAAGATACGATCAACATGAAGATGTTCACGGATGTTGACTAGTCCGTCTCACGTGATGATCGGACACGGCCTAGTTGACTCGGATCATGTTTCACTTTGATGACTAGAGGGATGTCTATCTGAGTGGGAGTTCATTAAATAATTTGATTAAATGAACTCAATTATCATGAACATAGTCTAAATTGTCTTTGCAAATATGTTGTAGATAAATAGCTCACGTTGTAGCTCTCTGTTTCAATACGTTCCTAGAGAAAGATTAAGTTGAAAGATATTGTAAGCAATGATGCGGACTAGGTCCGTAGTCCGAGGAGTGTCCTCACTGCTACATAGAAGGCTTACGTTTTTGATGCACCGCTCGATATGCAAACCCCTACAACGTCGTCTGTGGATGTTGTGAACACCTGACAGACACATCCTGATGACTACTTGATAGTTTAGTGCACCATACTTTACGGCTTAGAATCGTGATTCCAATGACGTTTTGAACGCCATAAAACATATGAGATGTTCCAAGAGCTGAAATTGGGATTTCAGGCTCATGCCCGTGTTGAGAGGTGTGAGACCTCTGACAAGTTCTTTTGCCAACAAGATGGAGGAGAATAGCTCAGCTAGTGAGCATGTGCTCAGAATGTCTGGGTGCTACAATCACTTAAATCAAGTGGGAGTTAAACTTCCAGATAAGATAGTGATTGATAGAGTTCTCTAGACACTATCACTAAGCTACTAGATCTTCGTGATGAACTATGACATGCAAGGGATGGAGTTGATCCCCGAGCTATTCGCGGTGCTTAAGACCGCAAAAGGTAGAAATCAAGAAGGAGCATCAAGTGTTGATGGTTTAACAAGACCACTGGTTTCAAGAAGGGCAAGGGCTAGAAGGGAAACTTCATGGATGGCAAACCAGTTGCCGCTCCAGTGAAGGATCCCAAGGTTGAACCCAAACCCGAGACTAAGTGCTTCTATTATAAGGGGAACGGTCACTGGTAGCGGAATTACCCCAAATGCATGGTAGATAAGAAGGCTGGCAACTTCAACAAAGTATATACATGTTATTAATGTGTACCTCACTAGCACTCCTGGTAGCACCTGGGTATTGGATACCGGTTCAGTTGCTATTATTGGTGACTTGAAGCAAAAGCTACGGACTAAACGGAGACAGGCTAAGGGCGAGGTGACGATGTGTGTTGGAAGTGTTTCCAAAGTTGATCACCATCGCACGCTCCATCTGCCTTCGGGATTAGTATTGAACCTAGATAAATGTTATCAGGTGTCTACATTGAGCATGAATATGATTAGATCATGTTCATTGCAATACGATTATTCATTTAAGTTAGAGAATACTGGTTATTCTGTTTACATGAATAATACCTTTCATGCTCATGCACCCTATGTGAATGGTTCATTGAATCTCGGTCCTGGTAATACACATGTTCACGCCAAAAGATGTAGAGTTAATAATGATAGTATCACTTTTTTATGGCACTGCCGCTTAGGTCATATTGGCGTAAGATGCATGAAGAAACTCCATGTCGATGGAGTCACTTGATTTTGAATCGCTTGACACATGCGAGCTATGCCTCATGGGTAGGATGACTAAGACCCCGGTTTCAGGTACAATGAAACGGGCAAGTGACTTGTTAGACATGGTCCAATCAACTACGAGTCAGCTGGATTTATCCTTGTCATTTTGGGATACGTTGGGGCACGGGACGGCGGACGCGGCGTGGCCGGAGTGGAGAAGAGCCAAGAGAGGCTGCTGGCACCGGCAGTCGGGCGGTGAGAGGTGGCCGGCGGTGGGAGCGTCACAGTACTGCACGACAACAAGCCACAATCTGCAGGGGGCGTGGAGCTACTCGACCCTGCACGGCTCCCCTGAGCAACGCCCATGGCTAGCCACGATGCGGCCGCCAAGGCATCGCCCAAGGCCAGCCACTCCGGCGACGTCGTCATGGTGGACGTCGAGGTGCAACCTACGCATGAATCAGAGAGTCGACATTTGTTAGTTGCCACACGAAGGGGATGGTCAAACCGTCAAAGAGAGAAAGAAGATAATTAACGAGCAGGACCCATATTTTTTTAACGTCAGTCAGTCAACCTTTTGTATCCTTTTATCACGTGAGCGATTTGCCAAGTCGAAACGTGATTCAAAATTTGATTAGTGCCTTTTGCCACTCTCAACGGTATCATTCCATGTGTTCTGTCACGAATCATAAAGTGATGTTTTTTTATCGAAATATGTATTTGGCAACCCTGTGCCAGATTGCAAAAACGCCACACCATCTGCCATTCGTTTTGATCCAAATTGAGTGAGCGACATCACGCATCTCGCATCGCTCGAGCACCACATCTCTCGGCAGTTTTGCATCTCGCATCGCAACACTTGAGCGCGCCCCATCCCCGAGCTTCAACCGCGCCGCATCGCCGCCACCTTGTCGCGCCCCCTCCGATGAGCCGCCGTCGGTGAGCCAGACCGCACTGCACCTCCCTGCTCTTTCTTTCCCCTCCATCCTCCTTCCTCCCTCTCTCTGTCTCATCTTCTTCTTCTCTCTGTTATCCCATCTGACGGGAGCTCCTCCACTGGATTCCACCCGCCTCGACGGTCGCGACCTCCGGCGACTCCTTGACGTCCGCCACCGCCCCCCGCCTGCACCTCTCCACCGGCCGTCTAGCTTGATCTGTTGCTCGACGCCGCTGGAAATGCAGCTCCTTCGCTGTACCCCCTCTGCCCTGACGGTTGTGGCCTCCGGCGCCTCCCTGATGTCCACCGACGACCCTGCCTACACAGCTCCGACAGCCGCTTAGCTTGCCGGTGAGGGTTTGCTCCCGTCGAGCACGTTGACCCCAACCACGTTCGCGAGCCTGCACCGTTGAATGGCCCGCAAGCAGTCCACCCTTCCTCTATTCCATTTTTCTCTTCTCCGGTATTTTTTGACCCGGTACTTTTCTTGGAAAGTATGATAATTGACCAGAGAAACAATTGTTCAAAACATGCACCCAAAAAACTTCTGTTTAAATAACAAGGTGATATATGCACCAAAGAATTGATAATTTAGGTACAAATACCGTGGTAATTGTGACCTTGAGGAAATTTTTTGTTGAAAACAACTCTGATAACTTCAGTGTAAATAACATGACAATATATGAACCGCAGAGTTGATAACTCTAGGTAACTTTGAAAGGGGTGGGGAGTTGTTAAAAACATGCACTCGATAACTTATGTAAATAGGAGGGTAACATACAAACTGTAGATCTGATAACTTGGGTAGAAATATAGGCGGTCGTGGGAGGAGGCTATGCAGCGGAGACGAGAACGGGAAAACATACTACTTACAAACACCACGGTAATATTGACCAAGCAAGAAAAATGATCTGAAAAATATGTCAACGGTAGCTTCTATGTAAATAGCATGGTAATATACGGAGTACATACACAATAACTTATTGTGGTAACATTGATCAAGAGAGAAAAGTTGTTGTAAAACATACCCCGGTAATTTTTATGCAAATAGCACGGTAGTATACACACTGCAAACATGATAACTTACGCAAAAACACCGTATTAACTTTGATCTAGGAAAAAAGTTGTTGGAAACATACCCTCGGTAAATTTTGTGCAAACATCATGGTAATATACACACCACAACAACTTAAGCACAAACACCATGATAACTTTGACCCAGATGAAGTTGTTGAAAAGCATACCCTCGGTAATTTATGTGTAAATAACATAATAATTTACCCGCCGAAGACCTGTAACTCTCGTTCAAACACTATGATAACTTTTTGACCTTGAATTTTTTTAACATTAACCCCAATAAGTTCTAGGTAAATAGCACGGTAATGTACTTACTATAGACACAATAACTTACGCAAAAACAGTATGGTAGCTTTAACCCACGGAAAAAGTTGTCGGAAATATATCGTTGGTAAATTTTGTACAAATAGCATGGTAATATATGCACCGCAGACGTGATAAGTTATTCACAAAGACCATGATAAGTTTGATTCGGGTAGATGAAGTTGTTGAAAATATACCCCGGAAACTTATGTGTAGATAGCACGGTAATAGTCTTGATTTGTGGAAGAGTAATAAAAAGTGGTAATACGCATCACGTACAAATACCTGATAACTTACATACAAACATCATTGTAATATTTGACTCGATAGGGAAATTATTGAAACATACTCTCGTAAATTTTGTGTAAATAGCATGATTGCATACGCATCACGTACAAATACCATGGTAATATTTGACTCGATGGGGAAATTATTATAAACATACCCTCATAAATTCTGTATAAATAGCATGATTACATACGCATCACATACCTACGTACAAACACCACGATAACTTTGATTAAGAGGAAAAATTGTTAAAAACATACCCCCGGGAAACTTATATGAAAACATCATGGTAATATACGAACCGCGGCTGATAACTCATGTACACGCACCGATATAACATTGACCAAAGAGCATGGTAGTATACGAACCTCAGACCTAAAAACAACATGGTAATATAAGAACCGCAAGCCCGATAACTTATATGAATACAACATGGTAATATATGAACTGCAGGGTCGGTGAACCATTTTTATGCGTTTGATAACTTATGTGGAAATAGCACGGTAACTTGTATATAACTGGCATGGTAATTTATGTAGCCTAAGCGTGGTAAGTTTTGGCTAAAAAAAAAGTCATCGGAACATGCCAACATGGGATCTAGTTTCGAAGATCTCGGCGCGACGAATCTTTTATGTAGAAACGGTTTTTACATCGGACCGACGGTTTAAGCTACAAAACATTTTAAATTTTTTGAATAAAAAGAATGTAGA
Organism: Triticum urartu; assembly: GCF_056163025.1. Taxonomy (NCBI): domain Eukaryota; kingdom Viridiplantae; phylum Streptophyta; class Magnoliopsida; order Poales; family Poaceae; genus Triticum; species Triticum urartu. The sequence goes on from NC_141874.1 coordinate 717,219,948, forward strand.
ATGACATCACCTTTTTTGTCCTCTATTGTATGCATATACTTAGAAAAAAAAATGCACGTGAAAGAAGAAATAGTCAAGCTAATATATGCATATATTTAAAGTGAAAAAAAATAAAGGTGTGACAGTTTTGTTTATATGGCACACATGTGTCAAATATCACAGTCTTTTTTTAATTGCTAACCATGACACAAATGTGATGGTTCTGTGAATTTTACTCACAAGAATCATATCCACCATACTCTTCGCCAAGGCTGCGCGACAGGATACGGACGGGGCAGCAGCACCTGGGATCCGTGACACATCTTCCTGCGGCGGAAGCTGGTGTCGTAGTGTACCTGCTGTGCCTCCCGCCCCGATGTCGTCGCATCCCGCCGTGCCCGTCACCTGCCCCGCCGCCGCCTTCTTCCTGGAGTCAATCAGCAAGATTAGCATCTAACCATGTGTTCTCTGTGTGTGTGTGTGTTTTTGTGTGTATATACGTAGCCCATTGATGTGCAGCCAGCAGCGAGGCGATTTACTTGTTGACAGATCACAGATGACATTGTTGGTTCTGTACTCGGTAGGCGAAGTGACCTGATGGTTGGTTATACCAACTCAGTTATGAGTCTGAATGATAATTGTGCCGCATGATTTATTCTCCGTCAGCCTATTTTTTCTGCAGTAACGTGTGCTTGAGGTACAAGCCAGGCTCGCGTCTGAAACGAGCGCCGATTGATTCAAAGAATGTTTCATGTTTGGCCCGATGTCGTGGTGATCCCGGCGGAGCAGTGAGGGGACTGCTTGATGAGTCTGAATGATAATTATGTCGCCTGATTTATTCTCTGTCACCCTAATTTTTCTGCAATAACGTGTGCTTGAGGTACAAGCCAGGCTTGCGTCCGGAACGAGCGGTTGATTGATTCGAAGCACGTTTCATGTTTGGCCTGACGTCGTGGTGATCCGGTGGAACAGTGAAGGGACTGACTGCTTGATTGGTTAGGTGCGGCGCCACTGCTCCTACGGCCGCCACACACACACACTTCCCTATCATCGTCGGCACTCGGCACGCTAGCACAGTGAGCATATACATGTCGTGGCGTGCAGCAAGGCGATGGTGCACAGCGCAAAAAGATGATGTGATAAGCGGCGATCCGCGGCCCGATCGTCAACCTTGGCATCTAGTTTAGCTGCTCCCAAAGGCGACGTCGACCTGGCATCGATACCACCGTCTCGCTTCTTGAGAGACCAATGCCAAACCGTGCAGCTCCAACACCTGATGTGCCTACGGCCGGCCTACCCGTGGACCGGCCTTCCACTGCCTCTCCGGGCCGCTTGCTTGCTTGCTCTGAGTTGAGTTGATTTAGCCTACCTGTACATATCTCCTCATCACCTAGCTAATAGCCATTATATTCCATGAACATACGTGTTACTCGTACAATCACTAGCTGCCTCTTACCCTCAACTGTGCCGATGAAATGGAATCTGTAGTCCGTCTCAAGTTACTGGATGCGCCATGCAACTATCCTCAACCGTTGAAAGTTGCGTTTTTTTTTTAACTTTCGTTGAGAAGTTGACGCTTGCGGTTGCTGATACTTTCTCGAGTTATTGCCCACTTATGAGCTACAAAGAAGACATAGAAACACCAACACGTACGCTCCCTTCATACATAAAAAAACACAGAAATGCATATATATCCTGCATTCTGCGAACGATGAGGCTCTCACGGCCGGAGATAATCTGGGAACATATAGCCAGCCAACTGTAAAAAAAAAAAACAGTTCGAGCGGGAATCTAGCCACTGCTCGCCGAGTTGGACTCACTGTTGCTTGGCGACAATGCGCGCACGTGATAATGCGTTTATGGCAATGTCTGTTAAGAGCATCTCCAACAGACGCTCTAGATTAGCCGCATGTTGAAAAAAATGAGTATATTGCGTGCGCGCGACCGAAACTGGCGCTCCAGCAGAGGCAAAATCCCACGCGCCGCAAAGTAGGTTCAGCGTGTTAGGGAAAACGGCATCGCACGCTGCTTATTTGGTGCGCCCGCTGCAAAATCTGGGCTGCTGTAGGTGAGACCGCCAGATTGGGCGCCGTGTTTTTGCACTTCTGATAAAGCAAAACAGCAGCCCGGCATGCTAAAGCGCTGCAAAAAAAATTAATACACCGCGCAACTGCGCGTCTGTTGGAGATGTTCTAACGAGTGCTCATGGGTTCTCACAAGCTTAATGAGATTTAAATGGACCGAACCTAGCATGAGCTTTTGCTTGTTAATCTCAATGAGCTGAGCAGCTCGTTAAGCCACCTCTAGTCTCCACATACCTCTTCAACGGACCCGTGGAACTCGACCATGAACATACGTGCCAATGGGATCCATCCATTATAATTGATTATCGGGTGATGACGCCTCTTGGGGCATCAATTTGGGATGACGACCCAAATCTTGATAGGTCTCGATGATCCCAACCTCTTTATCTAGATTGCATGCATGTGCCATCGACGACTTGAGAAACTTCTCAACATAGACCTCAAAATTTCATAGAGACCACAAGAAATCTATTAATGCACCATAATCTTCCTTTTTTACCCAGCGGTCAGAGCTCAGTTCCCCTTGCGATACCTCGACCTTCCGCTATCCATTCATCGTTTGCGGGTTGTGGACTTCCAGCATTTGCTTGATAAGATTGCTGGAAAGATCATGACTGGCCAGGAAAAGTACATTAAGATGGCTGGAAGGAGCACATGGGTAAAGTCGGTTATCACTTCGCAGGCCATCCACCACCTCACTTCGCTTGTGGTGCCCAAAGGAATGATGGCGTCCATCGTCAAGCTGTAGCGGGCTTTTCTTTGGGGAGGCACGGATAAAATTTCTGGAGGCAAATGTAAGATAAGATGGGAGAAAGTTTGTACGCCCAAGGACATGGGCGGCCTAGGCATCCTGGACATGGAGAAATTCGCACGTGCCTTACGGCTCAGATGGCCTTGGTTGGTTAGGAAGGACACGGAAAGAGTTTGGGTTGATTTGGGGCACCCGTGCGATGAAGAGGACATGTCGCTGTTTTATGAGTGCACTTCCATCACTATTGGCAACGACAAAAGGGCCTCTTTTTGGCACTCCTCTTGGCTTGGGGGTCGCAAGCCAAAAGACATCGCTCCCTCCATTTTTGCAATTTCCAAACACAAGAATGGCACCATCCATAGGGCTTTGGATCTCAACAAGTGGATTGCCAACATCAACACAAATTCTGGGCTCACAATTCAGCACATCCTTGAATACTATGAGCTTTGGGTTGGATTACGAGAGGTCTTCCTTGATGAGGGGGGTGGATGATGAGATTGTTTGAAAGCTTTCACCTTCCGGTGAGTACACGGCATCGTCGGCTTACAAAGCTCAACTCGACGACTCCACTGCATCGAAAATGAAGTCTGCAGTGTGGAACAATTGGGCACCGCCAAAGCACAAATTCTTTGCTTGGCTTATCATTCAAGACCGTGTTTGGACGGCGGGCATGCTTCAACGGAGAGGATGGCCAAATTGCGGCCTATGCCAGTTATGCAAGAGGGAGCCAGAGATGGCGGCACACATCATCTTCCGCTGTCGATACACGGTACGCATTTGGACGGAGATCAAGACTTGGATGGGTTTGACCGGTGTGGACATCACCGACTGGAGTAGCTTCAACAGCGTCAACGATTGGTGGCACTAAATGATAGGCGTCAATGGCAATGTGAGAAAGGGCCTCGCATCTCTTGTCATGTTGGTTTCATGGGAGATTTTGAACGAGCGGAATGAGAGAGTATTTAGGATGGTGTCCTCCATGCCAAATGTAATCACGTCTAGAATCAAGGTGGAGGTCAGACGTTGGGGGTTCGCAGGGGCCAAACGTCTGAGTTCTCTTATGCCGCGAGAGTAGGCTTATCGGTTTCGGGCCGTCTACGGGCGGTCGGTCATGTAATTCAAAACTCTTCTTAATTAATGAGATGAGGCAAATCTTTTGCCTCCGTTTCGAAAAAAATAATTATAACCCACTATCTATTTTTTCTGTGCATGCAACCTTGCCACATACGTAAGGCATGCACGCAAGTCATAAGCTACTTTGTCACATTAAGATTTTGCATGTCTCATCACCCAAAATAGGATTTGGACGGTGGATAGACCCGCCAAACGCAGATGGCCCAACTGTAGTCAATGCTCACTGTGCAACCACACCCAAGAGACAGTTGCGCATTTGACCTTCCAATGCCACTTTTCCAGTCAAATTTGCAACATGATTAAGGATTGGCTTGGCCTTCATCTTCTGGAGTAATCCCTTTGGAATGATTTCAATGATGTCGTGTCCTGGCGGAATCACCTTATCCACCATGACAGTTATCAGAGCAAAGGGTTTGGCTTCACTGGCCATGTTTGTTTCGTGGGAGCTATGGAATAAGCGCAATGCGAGGGTCTTCAACAACAAGCATTCGTCCTCTCAAATCATCTCACGCATCCGTAAGGAATCCTCTTCGTGTGTGGCCGCGGGGGCAAAGGAACTGGGTATTATCATGCCGAGAGAGTAGGCTTTTGTTTCTATTTAGTTGCCGTTATGCGAGTGGTATGTAATCTCTCTTCTTAATTAATGAATGGGCATAACAAAATTACCACTTTTTATAAGAAAAAAAATCGCATTACTCTCTATATGCATGCACTTGACAGTACGTGTTGGTCGATTGGAGCATATCTATGTAACCTTCACATTTTTGTTAGAAATGAATTTTTTAACGGATTACAACTTTTTTGCTCTTTTAATACCCTTTGTATTTTTTTAAGCTTACATTTGCAGTTTTAGAAGTTTATATATCAGCTGTATACATTTTTTTATAGCAAAGTTCTTGTAGCAACGTGCGAGGCATCATCTAGTTTGATGTGTTAGGTGCATGGGCCATTACCACTGCACATTTGCATTATTGGCACGCTAACACAGCACAGGCATGTCGTGGCATCAAGCGATCATGCGTAAAGGTGGTGTGATAACCAAGCGGTTAGGCGCTTCGAAAGGCGACGTCGACCTGGCATCTATGGCAGCACCGGCCGTCTTACTTCTTCCGGCCCGGAGAGAAGGCCAAATCAAGCAGCTCCAGCGAGCCAGCGCACCCAATGTGCCCTACGGAGGGTGGGTGGACCTTCCACTGCTCCGCATGCACAAACATATCAGCCAATCACACCTAGCTCGCTAGGTGGCCATGAAACGTGTTACTCGTACACTCACTGGTCGTCTCTTGCCGTGAGCTACGGTGCCAATGTGAGTGCAACTATCCTCGACCGTTGACACTTGCGGTGCTGGCACTTTCTCGGGTTATTATTGCCCACTTTTATGCTAGAAAGTGATGCATAAGTACCGACACGTACGCTGGCCTCATACAGTAAAAACGCAGAAATGCATGCATGTATATCATGCATTCGCGACGCTGCGAAAACGAAACGCATTTGCACCAATTATTGCAGCGGCCACGAAGAGAGGAGAATCTAGCCAGGCAGCCAGCTCTAAGAAGAAGAGATCGATCGAGCAGGCGGGAATCTAGCCACCACCGGTCGCCGAGATGGACTCACTGTTGCTTCACGACCATGCGCGCGTGATACACGTCTCCAAATCTCCAAAAGCTCCATCTTCGCACGAAAGGTGGGCAGGCAGCTCGACGCCGGATCGTGCATCGCCTCCGCATTTCCATCACCTGTGTCTCATATTCCTGCCGTCTTCCGGAGACCATGGATGCGAGCGTCCGACGGGGACGCATGCAAAGCAAAGCATACACACCACAATGGCACACTGCTCCGCCGGTCATGTCGAGACGTGCGGCCGCCCCACCCACGCCGGGAAATATCGGCACAAAATATACCCCGGCCGCCGGCGAGCCCCACGCACGCACGCACGCACACCGCTTTGCATAATGCTTTCGAATCCTTTGCAACCATCGCTAGCGCCTTTCCCTCTCGTCCGAATCCATCCTCCCGTTCTGGATTGGGACGACAGCGCGACGCCTCCCACCAATGGCAGAGAAACACATATGATGAGAGATGCGTCCCGCGGATATCGCCGGTGGAAATCTGGCAACATATCCGACCCGACCGGCCCCGATCGGAATCCGAAAGAAACTTGATTGGAACTATATATTGTCTGTATACGTATAATATGAAAAGATTCTTGATGATCAGGCTTCGATTTGATTGCAACCGAAGAAACTTGCCCTGGGCGACATATGATGATGATGATATGACATTACGATGATGATGCGATGCCGATGCGTTCTGTGGATATCGCCGGTGGGAATTTGGCAATATTATCTCTGTATACACTATGGCTTAAGAATATTCCGGCACTAGCATGCACATCGCCGCCACGACGGATGGAAGCTGGGTGCATGTCTAGCTTTGTGTGAACGATCGTATAGTTAAACGGAGGCGGGTCACTCGCCGGTTGTTCTGCCTGCCTGCCAGAGTGCCAAAGTGGCCAGGATTCAAGGGATTCACTGCCTCACAAGGGTTCCTTGTCCACCATCCGTCGAACAGATATTTATCTGCTTGTGCTGCCTTTGTGAAAAGAAACTATCTTCTGTTGGAAAAGATTGCTGATTCATGCTTGATTGGCACTTTGGCTGCTCAGGGAAGAGAATAAGCTTGCTGCCATTCCAAGGCTTGGATCTGCCGCAACAGGGTTTTGCATATTACCAGACTGCTCGGCTCATATTGCAAGGTGGCTTGGTCTAGGGCATCTTCAACGCGGATCATCAAAGGGACCTCGTCAAGGCTCTTGCATACCGTGCCGCGCGACAGGGTCCTCCCTAGAGCCTCACCTTCGCTCAAGTTGCATATTTTCAGACAGAGTCCAATGCATATGCAAGTTTGACCTTGACCATGGGCACACTCCCCTATGCGACGTACGTATATATGTGCGCATGCACGGCAGGTGAGAAAAATGTTTCTGGTTAGCATATCTCCTAGTATGTACTCTATATCATAATAGATGGGTTCAACATGCACTTTGGTGGGGAAGATACAATATTGTGTTAGCTGTCCACATCAAGATCGATAGGATATCTTTAAGTGTTATTTCTAGAAAACAATGCTTGTGTGACTCTATAATTATATGTTCATTAAAATTATTTATAAAATCTGTGATTAAGTCATATATATTTGGTACAATTATGAAAATTAAACTCTTCACTTAAGCACTAGAGATAATCTCTTAGTTAAGAGAAGAATACATGGCCCCTTATGTTTTCCATTCTCTCTTTTCTTAGTGAGTAATTATTCTGCACTCTTTAGCTAAGAGAAGGCAGCCATCACCCCCCCCCCCCCCCCCCACCCGGCCATTACTAAAATGTCCCTTTTAAAACACAATGGATACCACTTCATTAAAGAGCACATGAAATATACACTATGGTTGAAGATGATAGCATAAGCCAACTTTATCGCTGGTGGAGAACTCCAACACCAAACCTCCACCAACAACATCAAGGGTTTTGACTGTGCACGTCATTGATATTTCTTGCAGATACTTATCATGTATATGCGCATGAGAAACAAAGCGATTTGAGTACAAGATCTGTGTTATGATCCTTTGTGAGTGTGTTTATTGGTTGTTGTGTGCGTCCTGATAATCCAGATGGAGGACCTATGCTTTGTATCTCCTTAATGCTTCATTATGATTTAACGAAAAGCAAGTAGATCAGGGCGACAACGTGATGTTCTCACCAATGGCGGGCCGGGGAACACATATGATGATAGAACATAATAATCATGATGATATATAATGGATATCGTCGGTGAAGATTTGGCAATATATGTACCGTTGGTGGCTTGTGTGGCACTAGCAAGCATGTCGACGCCACGATGGATGGAAGCTGGGTGCATATCTAGCTTTGTGTATATGATCATCCTATATATAGTAAACGGAGGTGGGTCACTCGCTGGCTGTTTTATCTGCCAGAGTACCAAAGTAGTTCACACGTGATGGATATGATTCACTAATTTTACAAGTGTTTCTTGTCCACCTTCTGGCGAGCAGATATTTCGCTGCTTCTGTTTACCTTTATGAATGAAATTTGATGTGTTAGAAAAAGACCGTTGTTTTAGAATAAAAAGATCGTTGATCAAAACATTCGTGGCTCCGGCTGGAAAGTTGCTGCGTTTTCAAGGCTCCTGCCGTGGCATGTCGATCGGGGTCCAACCCAATCGATCGAGCACAAGCCGGTCACAGAATATTTCGTCTGCCGTTCGCATATGCATGCAAGCTTGACCTTGGCTGCGGGCACACTCCCCTATGAAACATACGTATGTACATATGCCAGGTGAGAAGACCTCAACATCTATTCTATAAGTAGCCTATATAGCTAGATCATCTACGGGTTAATTCAACATGCATGGGTGCCAATGCCATGCACGTACAAAGCGTAGGTTAGGCCGTTGGGTGGGTGTACTAATATGAGTTAGGCATGCACTGTACACCGGTTGAGACTTCAGAAGAGACAACCTTTCTCGTAGCTCCCCACGTCGTCTAGACATGACAACAAAAAATATAAATCAAAACATGACATGTCTTTATGTTATTTCTAGAAACTAATGTTCTTATGCCTCTAGATATGTTCTTATGTTATCATACATATTTTTTTACCTGCGAAAAAATATATGTATGATAACTCAGTTTTTGGTATAAAATAAGTGATGAAGAGATGACCTCCAATACAATAAAGAAAAATATCTTCTCTAAAAGCACCCGAGAGCATCTCGTACTTAGAAGAAAATAGATTAGAAATAAAGCGTTGGGACTAGATGGGTTCGCCGCTGAGTTCTATCAAAAATATTGGGGGATCATTAAGGGGATCTTCTTCCAATATTTGAGGACTTATACAATGATGATTTTTCATTGTTTCGTCTCAACTTTGTAATTAGTACGCTTTGCCGAAGAAAGTGGATGTTGTTTGGATTGAGAAATTTAGACACGTTTGCTTGTTGAACATCATTTTTTTAAATATTCACAAAGTTGGGTACTCATAGATTGTTTACTATTGCTCATAATATTGTGCGCCCTACGCAGACTGCCTTTATGCCTGGTCGCATATTTTTTAGGGAGTGGTTATCCTTCATGAGAATCCATGAGCTCCACACTAATAAACTCAATGGAATTATCTTTAAGGTGGACATTGAAATGGTCTACAACAAAGTAAAGTGTTCTTTTCTTCAACAAGCCATTAACATGAAAGGTTTTGCGGCTGGATGAAGGAAACAAGTTGCTCCTTACATTAATTGAGTATTTTTGCAAACTACAAAAACTATTTCACCACCTAGCATCTAACTTAGTTGGTGAGATTTTTGAATTAAGACCTATAAACCTGAAGAGAGGTAGTATTATCATAGCAAGAGCCAAGGAAGATGATCAGGTTGGAGGCCTTATTCCTCATCCGGTTGAGGAAGATGTGTCTATCCTCGAGTATGCAGAGGTGTATCTATCCTCTAGTACGCGCGACAGGTTCCACCCCAGAGCCTCACCGTCACCAGTTATGCGACAGCGTCCATCCCAGAGCCTCACCTTCACCCGAGTTGCGTATTTTCAGACGGAGTCTGATGCATTTGCAAGTTTGACCTTGACCGTGGCACTCTCCCTATGCAACGTACATATGTGCGCATGCACGCCAGGTGAGAAAAATGTTTCCTGTTAGCATATCTCCTAGTCGTACCATCATAAAGGGCTTCAAGATGCACTTTGGTGAGGAAAAGACAATATTGTCTTCGCTGTGTACATTAAGATAGGATATCTTTGAGTGTTATTTATAGAAAACAATGTTTGCATGACTCTATAATTGTACATGTTCATTAAAAATAAGGAATAAGTATATTTTTCGTCCTCGAACTCTTCTGAGAGTTTAGAAATCATCCCTCAACTTAAAACCGGATAGTTTTCGTCCCTCAACTATCAAAACCGGATAGTTTTCGTCCCTCGCGCTGTTTCAGGCGGTTTTCGTCCATCATGTACAGTAAACTTGCAAACAGTAAATTCAAAAAATAGCAAAAAAAGTCAAAAAAATGTGAAAATTTGTGGGATCAAAGTTCCTCGGGTGCGCAAGGTGCATACAAATTTTCATATTGTTTGGACATTCCAGGTGCTCATGACAAAGAAAAAATTGTAAATATGTACGTTGGTGAACAGTAAATAAAAGAAATAGCAAAAAAATATGAATTTTTTTGGCATCAAAGATGCTTGGGTGTACAAGGCGCTTGCATATTTTCGTGCTGAAATGACATAGGAGGAGTTCTAGCAAAAAAAAATAGTGCACTTTTTCAAAGTTTCTTTCCGAGCCAATTTTTGTTTTTTTGGCCACGAGCTCCCACAATGTCCAAACATCATGAAATTTTGCAGGCACATTGAGCACCCGAGCATCTTGTATGTCAACTATTTTCATACTTTTTTGAATTTGGTTTCTATATTTTTCGAATTTACTGTTCACTAACGTACGCATTTATGGTTTTTCCTTTGTCACGAGCTCCTGGAATGTCTAAATAGCACAACAAATTTCACACACACCTTGCGCACCCGAGGAACTTTGATCCCACAAATTTTCAGATTTTTTTGACTTTTTTGTTTTTTAATTTTTTTTACTGTTCATCAGTTTACTGTTCATGTGGACGGAAACCGTCCGAAGCGGCGTGAGGGATGAAAACTATCCGGTTTTGATAGTTGAGGGACGAAAACTATCCGGTTTTGATAGATGAGGGACGAAAACTGTCCGGTTTTGAGTTGAGGGACGATTTCTAAACTCTCGGAAGAGTTCAAGGACGAAAAATATACTTATTCCTAAAAATAATCATAAAATCAAGTGATAACATTTGGTACAGTTATAAACATAAAACTCTTCTCTTATGAAAATCCTATTTTTATGTAAAACTCCTACAAGATTCGTATATACTAGGCACTGAAAAAAAGTAGCAATGCTATAGCGTCCTAAGAATTGCCTTGCTAAATAAATCAGTGTACAATGCCTTACTAATAGTACGCTATAGCGCGATTTATGGCATGCTAATAGTGTATTTTAAGGCCGGCGCATTTTGATTAGTAACTGCTCCCGTCATTCTACCCAACAACCGCCGGAATGAACTAGTACTACGTGAAACTTTTTGCAGAACCTGTACGAAAGTCTGCCATCACCCCAATGCTACCTGTCATTAGGAAACAAATCTCCTTTTAGATCAGAATGGATACCATTTCATTAAAGGGCACAGGAAATATACACTATCTTCTGCCTTTGTGAGAAACTATCTTCTGTTAGGAAAGATCCCTCATTCATGCAGAGAAGAAGCTTGCTGCCATTCCAATAAGCTCGAGTTTCGAGTTATGATTTTGCCAAACTTAGTGACACACCGGCAAGGACACTCTCATCGGCCCTGTTTGAGCAACCCGAACCAAGTTTATTTGAGAACAACGACCAAGACACACATATACAAACTAGATAATGTTACTATTCTCACTGGGTTGTTTATTAATGTTGGGTGGTAGATTTGGTCCACAACAAGATATTCTCGCCAACGGAGGGCCGGAGAACACAAATTTTTTGGGTTGGGTTGGGGGGAGGGGGGAGCGGACGTCAGATTTTTAAACATGATAAATTATGTTGTCGTGAGCATGACAATCCTGACAAGAAACTGTCATGCTTGTGACGGCATAAATTGCCATCCCAGGCGTTAGATTTGTCATGCTAAAAATTTGACATGGAATTTGTAGTAGAATTCTTTTTTTTTAGTGAAAGAGGGGCCGCCACCTCTGATTTCATATAAAGAAACCAAGTTGTCTTTTACAAAACGAACAAGCTACAAACCACTACAACGAAACCAAGAACCATTTTTAAGCTTACATCGTCTAGGACACGAAAATCCCGGACGCATTGCAATCATGCAAGATCACACATATGATGATATTACATTATGATCGATTATGATGAGATGCGTCCAGTGGATAGCGCCGGTGGAAATTTGGCAACATATCTCCGGTTGGTGGCCTCTATATATGGCACTGGCACGCCTGTCGACGCCACGACGGACGGAAGCTGGGTGGGTGCATATCTAGCTTTGTGTGATCGATATTGTAAACTGAGGTGGGTCACTACTCACTCGCCGGCCGTTCTATCTGACAGAGCACCAAAGCAGTTCACAAGTGATCGATATGATTCACTAGTTCACAAGTGTTCCTTGTCCACCTTCTGGCGGGCAGATATTTCGCTGCTTCTGCTTGCCTTTATGAAAAGAAACTTGATCTTCTGTAGAGAAAGATCGTTGATCGAAACTTTGGTGGTTCCGGCTGGAAAGTTGCTGCGTTTCCAAGGCTCCTGCCGTGGCATGTCGATCGGGGTCCGACCCAATCGATCGATCACAACTTCACAAGCCGGCCATAGAATATTCCGTCAGTCCGTTCGCATATGCAAATTTTGACCATGGCTGCGGGCACACTCCCCTATGCAGGTATGCAACATACGTATGTACACATGCCAGGTGAGAAGACCTCAACATCTCTACTATGAGTAGCCTATCTAGATCATCTACGGGTTCAACATGCATGGGTGCCATGTACGTACAAACCGTAGGTTAGGCCGTTGGGGAGTACTGTACACTGGTTGACAAGGGGCAACCTTTCTGCTAGGCATTGCTCCCGCACGTCGTCTAGACATGACAACCAAAATATGCATTGAAACATGATATCTATTGGTGTTATTTCTAGAAACTAATATTCTTATCTCTACTCTTATAAAAGACTCGGTGATGACGGTGTGTCTGTCATCTGTCACTTCTGATCATTAGATATGTATCTAACGACTCTGAGGTAAGTTATGATGTTTTTGCAATAAGACCCCTCTTCTCTGTTCCAATTTGCAGAAAACCCTGTAGTATCTAGAAACCAACCACATCCCTCCCTCACCTTATCGAAACAACCACCTAATATATTTTGAGTGCCAAAGCTATAATATTTTTCTTTGAAGTTTGTGAACATGCATTATTCTATTTTGGATCCGTTGCAACACGCGGACACATTGCTAGTTCCTCTAGATATGTATGATATATACTTCAAACAAGTGATGAAGAGCATATCTCTAAGCACTAAAGAGCATATCGTATCTTACATAAAACAAAGTAGATCCTTTCTATTGTCTTTTTTTCATCTCTTCTCTAAGCACTAGGGATGATCATCCCTTCACTAAAGCACTAGAGATACTCAAAGCGTTAGATATATCTGAGCAATATCCTACAAGGAAGTAATCTGCATACGACGACCGATGTCTGATCTATGTCCGAGACTGACTTTGAATGGCTGTGATCAGAAATATGATGGGAATCGTGTCTAAGACTGATTTAATGTTCTAGAATGGATGTTTCAGTTTCTAAACAATGGATATTGTTCCATTAAGGAACACAATGACACTAAGAGAGTATCATGTTTCAAATACATGTTTCCTAAACAAATGGATACTCTTCCATTAAGGAGCACAATAAATGTGCTTGTGTCGTTGAATATGACATCAAAAGTCAAACTATATTGTTGGTGGACAACTTTTACGCTAAACCTCCATAGCACCACCAAGGGTGTCAATTGTTCTTGTCAGTTGATATCCTTTTGAAGTTTCTTGTAGAGACTGGCCTCGTATGTGCGCATGAGAAGGATACTAATTTGAGTAAAAGATCTGATATTCAATTCAGTGAGCTCAATTGTCGAGTTTTAATTTTGTCAAAGCAATAAGGGCGCTCTAACCTGTTCTGTGTGAACAAGCCCAACAAAGTTGATACGACAACGACAATTGAGCTACATGTAACACACTGAAACCACAAGATCCCTCATTTTAAGGTCTTGTTACACTAAAAGACCCATCGCCAATCAACAAAAGGATAACATTTCTAGACATTCCAAATCCGTAGATTAGCGTAGCGTCATGCCGAAACACCTTCGGGTCCGCTTTATAGACCATTTGACTATCCTCCTTTCCCGCTAATTGTGTGTCGGATCAAAGTGTGTCTGTTTTTTTATTGACACGGTCCATTTATTGTCTTTTGGTATCGCGACTCAAGTCTATAATAATAGATGACACCGGAAATAACTAAGGGAGATAGGTAAAATATATATAGCGGCAGGTGTGAAGCATGTGTAATTTTCAAGAACATAACACACATGAGTCCCTACAAGCATATACATGAGATCATTCAATTGCGATGTCCTCAAAGCAAAAGCGGTGAATGTTTCTCCATCGCAAGGATTGGCGGCATCAAATCCAAGGATCGCATCCGCGGGGAAAACTACGAATTTATCTGTGCTTTTTGCCAAATTATTGAACGCCCCCACCCCACACCCCCACCCTACCCTACCCCCTTGTGTTGTGTTGTCTTGTGTTGTGCGTGTCACCTTTGATTCTTCTCTCCCTTTCTCAAGTTGCGTACCACTTTTCTTCTTTTGTAGGTAGCGACCAGCCTCTTCCCATATCTGCCTCGGCGGGATGCCAGCCCAGGCCCATCTCATCGCGTACATATACGGACACACGCGCTGCGCCGTGCAGTGGCCTGATCACTTCAGCCTGTAGCTAGCAACAACCAAGGCCGAGCTCTCTCGGCACAGCCAGAGCAATAATTCCGCATGGTGGGCATGAGCGGCGCCTATGGTGGCCACAGCAATGGCGGCGAGAGCCGGGCGCCCAAGGAGGCCGTGGTGGTCAGGGCGCCCAAGGAGGCCGTGGTAGTGGGTGCGCCGCCGCCGGGGCCGCCGGAGATGGAGATGGCGGGGGTGGTGCACAAGGTGGCGGCGCAGCCGGCGCAGAGCACGGCGAGCAAGATGAAGGGCAAGGTGAAGGAGACCTTCTTCCCGGACGACCCGTTCGGGAGCTTCAAGGGGCAGCCGCTGCGGGCGCAGTGGGTGCTGGCGGCGAGGTACCTGTTCCCGGTGCTGGAGTGGTTGCCCGGCTACTCGCTCTCCCTCTTCAAGTCCGACCTCGTCGCCGGCCTCACCATTGCCAGCCTCGCCATCCCCCAGGCATGTCTTGCGCTCGATCTCCGCTCACTGATTAATCACTCCCGCTCAAAAGATTAGTTGCTGCAGTTTCGGTCTAAATAGTCTTTACGAATGAGGTTTGCGTTTCCGGTCGCACGTATAATGCATCCAAATGAGATATTTAGGCTGCAGTATTTGGAAGCTAGCCTGTGCGACGGTGCATGGTCAATCAATCTCCGCGCGCGTACCAACAACCCGTGACCAACCGCGCTGATGGTGCTCTCCTGTTTGTGTTCTTGGCAGGGTATCAGCTACGCGAAGCTTGCGAACCTGCCGCCGATCATAGGCCTATGTACGTCTCGTATACACATACATGCTTTTCTATTTATACCTAGCGTGTACGCGTACGTGCAAATGATTAACTGTACGTATGTACGTGTGTGTGCGCAGATTCGAGCTTCGTGCCGCCGCTGGTGTACGCGGTGCTGGGGAGTTCGCGGGACCTGGCGGTGGGGCCGGTGTCGATCGCGTCGCTGATCATGGGGTCGATGCTGCGGCAGGCGGTGAGCCCGTCGGCGGAGCCCATGCTGTTCCTGCAGCTGGCCTTCACGTCCACCTTCTTCGCCGGCCTCGTGCAGGCCTCGCTCGGCATCCTCAGGTACGTGCGTACGTACGTGGCCTGTCGGTCAGCTGCCGGCCACGTCTCTCTCATAGTCTCATGTGTGTGTGTGCATGCACCGGGACTGACACGATACACGATAACAATGGATGTGCTTGTGTAGGCTGGGGTTCATCATCGACTTCCTGTCCAAGGCGACGCTGGTGGGGTTCATGGCGGGCGCGGCCATCATCGTGTCGCTGCAGCAGCTCAAGGCGCTGCTGGGCATCGTGCACTTCACCACCCAGATGGGCATCGTCCCCGTCATGGCCTCCGTCTTCCAGCACACCAACGAGGTCCGGCCATCTCTCAACCGTACACATGCATATGCACACGTACGTGCACGGTGCATGCCTAGCTAGATAGCTAATGTTTTCTTTTGTGCATACGTGCAGTGGTCGTGGCAGACGATACTGATGGGCGCCTGCTTCCTGGCGCTCCTGCTCGCGGCCAGGCACGTGGTACGTACTATCCCGCCACTGTGGTGCACCGTTGACCAGCGCCGAAAGGCACCAAATGCTGTTTCTGCTCTGCTCCAACACGCTTTGTCTCCTCTGTTACGTTACGTACGTACGTTCGTCGTGCACAGTTGACCGGCGCCGATCGGCCTGCTGCCCTACGCGCCAAAACGCCCAAATGCTGCTGCTGCTGCTGCTGTGTTCCGCTCTGCTTCAAGACAACTTTATCTTCTCTTTACTTTATATTTATTCATATCATTATTGCGTTGTCCGTGTACCAGTATACGTCGTACGTGCAGCTAGCTGTGCCTGTACGTACGTGCCGTCGGTCGGCTGGGCTAGAAAATTCTAGGAACGCCGGGTACGTGCCAGGCCACATATGTACGCATGTGGTCGTAGTCGTGGTCGTTGATGATGCGAGATGCATATCTCACTCCGTCCACGGGAGGACGATAGGCACGTAGATGTGTACAATACGGAGTAGCACCCGGTGAACGGATGGATGCACGCCTCCGGCAGTGTTTTACTTTACCCGCAATATATATAAGATTTTTGATAGTTGACAGGGGGAAAAGGTTAGTAGTACGGGTCGACGTCGTGTTCAGAAAAGAGACCGCGGGAGAAAAGGCGGGCGGGCGGTGACTTGTCACGTTCGATTCGCGACGAGGTGGACAACACCGGCCAAGTGGTCATCCGCAGTGACGAGGGACGTTCACTGCTGCAACGTTGGACCATTGTTTCCACTCCCAGTCCCAGCTACTGCGACCTTCACTTCACTGAACCTGCAGCATTCTAATCTCAGCTGCACAGCTGAATCACTGAAGCTATATATACTTCTGCAACCTACAAAGTCTCAACTTTGCTCTGTACTTCTGCAGTTACATTTTTTTCAGCACTGACCTCTTTCCAAATGAAATACTGGTTGGGAATAGCAAAGCCCTTGAGCCACACTTTTAATAGCCAGTGCTGGTGGCAACCCTGTCCAACTCGGTTCATTCTCAACTGCTTTTGCTATGGGTTGGTCAGTTGATGTACTCTGAAACTGACAGACAACTTTTCATTTCTAAATCAAGTCTGCATTCTTGCTGTATGACTGAACCCATGGGTGCTGGCTTGAGAAATCAAGCTCCCCAAGCCCACAATAGTGCAACTGCTACTGCTTGATCTATATATATATATGCTAGCTCTAGTCTAGAGGAGTAGTGTTGCGCCTCTCAAGGCCATACTCATTTCGGTTCCTCGGCAAACAACAGAAAAAAGAAGAAGAAACTCACATGCGCAACCTGCAAAGTCTGAACTTTGCTCTCTACTTCTGCAGCTACATCTTCTTTCAGTACTGACCTCTTTCCAAACGAAGATTCGTCGAGAATAATAAAAGGTCTTGAGCACTTCAGTAGCCAGTGCTGACAACAGCCCTGTTTCACTCTGCTTTTGCTCGGAAACTGACAGCCGGCCGGCCTTCCATTTCCAGAACCTAAAATTAAACCAACTCACTCTTGCAACCGTCGAGCCTAGCTTAGCTAACTCCTGCAGTGCTGCTGGCAACCTTGTCCAGCCCGGTTCATTCTGAGTAGTAGTAAAGTTCTTGAGGCATCCTGTACTTACCTACTTTGATAGCCGGTGCTGATAGCAAGCCTGCCTATCTCACTTCATTCTTGACTGCTTTTGCTATGGGCTTGTCTATGCTGAAACTGGTAGAGAATTTTCCTTTTTTTTGTTACAACCTAAAATCAGATCTGTTTCTTATCCTGCAATTACTGATTCTGACTCCTGCACTCGTACTTACTCGTCTGATATTCTGCGTGCGGGTGTGGATGCAGAGCATCAGATGGCCAAGGTTCTTCTGGATCTCAGCGTGCGCTCCCTTGGCGTCCGTCATCGTGTCCACCCTGCTCGTCTTCCTGTTCAAAGCGCAGAACCACGGCATCAGCATCGTAAGAGATCAACAAAGACTGAACAATTGTTCATATTTTTTACAACTGTGTCATGCAACATGATGGCAAACAACAAATATATGAATCTTTTTTGCCGCAGATTGGTTCGCTCAAATGTGGCCTGAATCGCCCCTCATGGGACAAACTGCTCTTCGACCCGACATATCTTGGACTCACCATGAAGACTGGCCTCGTCACCGGAATCATCTCCCTTACGGTATGCTACATATGACCCTCACACTGCACTAAAAAGATTCACCGGAAAAAAAAACTCTAACACACTTCAAATTGGAAAACTAAAAAAGCGCATCAAATTGGAATTAAGTAGCTGCAATGTATTTTTCATAGCCAGTGCCACTGAAACTCTGAAGTGCCCTGAATTTTGCTCTGACAGGAAGGAGTAGCGGTTGGTAGGACGTTTGCTTCACTCAAGGACTACCAGGTGGACGGAAACAAAGAGATGATGGCCATCGGGTTGATGAACATTGTGGGCTCATGTACATCGTGCTATGTGACAACAGGTAGCCTACATTTCTGGACTTGAAATAACCTCCAATATCCTCTTGCATTCCTTGTAGAGAAACTGAAGGATCAATACCTGCGTAGGAAGGTTATTTTTTAGATAATAATAGAAGGACAAGCCTCCCGGGCTCTGCATCATACGATGCACACAACTAGAGGTCCAAAGCTTGATGGCTCTCTATTATTTCTAACAGGAGCATTCTCTCGCTCTGCTGTGAACCACAATGCCGGCTGCAAGACCGCCATGTCCAATGTGGTCATGGCGCTGACGGTCATGGTCACGC
This sequence comes from Triticum urartu, assembly GCF_056163025.1. Classification (NCBI taxonomy): domain Eukaryota; kingdom Viridiplantae; phylum Streptophyta; class Magnoliopsida; order Poales; family Poaceae; genus Triticum; species Triticum urartu. Next base: position 717,238,769 of record NC_141874.1, read on the forward strand.
TGCTGTTCCTCATGCCATTGTTCGTATACACGCCTAATGTTGTCCTTGGAGCAATCATCATCGCTGCCGTCATTGGCCTGATCGATCTCCCTGCTGCGTACAACATCTGGAAGATGGACAAGATGGATTTCCTCGTGTGTCTGTGCGCATTTGCTGGTGTCATCTTCATCTCGGTCCAAGAAGGCCTCGCGATTGCGGTAACCAACATATTGCTTATTTTTCTATAGAGGAAGTTGCTACTTTAATTGCTTGGTAGTTACTGAAATTTATCAAATATGCAGGTTGGTATATCGATATTTAGGGTATTGATGCAAATCACGAGGCCAAGGATGATGATTCAGGGCAATATCAAGGGAACAGATATTTACCGGAACCTCCATCAGTATAAGGAGGCCCAAAGAGTTCCTGGGTTTTTGATATTGACAGTTGAGGCCCCCATAAACTTTGCAAACACCAACTATCTGAATGAAAGGTAAAAAGAAACTCCTATTACTGGACAGAAATGTTGAAGTCAAACTGCGGAATAAGTTACAATGCAATACTTCCATTTGTAGGACTAAAAGATGGATAGAGGATGAAAGTTCTTCAGGGAATAAACAAAATGAACTCCGTGTTGTAATCTTGGATCTATCAGGTTAGTGACCCCCGAGATTTTTGTTTTGTTCGCTTCACATTTTAGCATTCTTATTCGTATTATTTAACTCAAGTTCAATAAACCATATGGATGCACCTCAGTGTTAGCTTTCTACAAGTAGCTGAAAGCATGGTTGCAACTAAGTGTTAGATCAGGCCTTAAAAATGATATATTCAAATTAGTTGATGATGTTTATCAGAAATGTAGTGTTTTCACTGACGCATCATACATATTTTCCCTTTTTCAGCTGTCCCTACAATTGACACAAGTGGCATAGCATTCCTCATTGACCTAAAGAAATCAACAGAGAAACATGGCCTAGAGGTATACTCATCATATATATGAAAAGTTAATATCTCTTGTTCACAAGCTATCAGTCAAGTTATGTGACAAATTTACCTTTTTCTCTCCCTTCGCAGCTTGTACTTGTGAATCCAACTGGAGAGGTCATGGAGAAAATACAACGAGCGAATGATGCACACAATCATTTCAGGCCGGACAGCCTGTATTTGACCACAGGGGAAGCAATCGCTTCACTTTCTGGATTTGCCAAGATGGCAACACCTTAGAGTGGTTTTGCTGAATTGCCATTTTGATCATCTGATTGCAATGTTAAATTTGCATTGCCTTCTCATCAGTGAAAGTGCCTGCAACAAAGCATTTCACAAGTTTGTTTGTAGCTATCTTCAGTGCCCTTCAAGTCTATGTGATGGAAATTAGGTGCTTGAAATATGTACATTCATGGTTTCCCATCAACATGAGTTCTCGCAAACTTTTGAACTTCGGTGTCAAGAACTAGTACATGTTTAACTGTAGAAACTGTAACCGAATTACCTTTATTTACTTTCACATGGTTCTACATGACCCATTAGCATAGATCATACATACATAGCTATAATTCAGAGTTCCCAATTGACACTTGATATACAGTATGACACCAAACTAATAATAGTAACAGCAACACTACACCATGTAAGCAAAATCATCTTGGAATTTCAGATGAATGGATGAACTCTTTTTCCAAGCTGTACAGCCTAGTTCCTTCGCTGCCTTTGCTTCCCTTGTATGACTGAGCATTTATAGCACTCTGGTTCACTCTTGTGATCTGAGAACTGAGATTGACCTTTAAGTTCTGCACATCTTCAAGTGTTGTCTCCACTTGTCTCATTGTAGGCCTTTCTTCACCTTTTAAACTTAAGCATGCTTCTGTGAGTCTTGCAATCACCTCAGCATCTTCAGCCCCTCCCTCCTCAACAATTTGTGTATCTAGAATATCTAAGAATCGATTATCCCTTATAAGTGACACAAAATGAGATGCAAGGCTTGTGCTTTCTGACGAATGAGAAGAAAAAACTGGTGTCACCCTCGTCAGTAGCTCTGCTAGGATAACACCAAAGCTGTAAACATCGCTCTTCTCCGTGAGTCGACTGGTATAGTAGTATTCAGGATCAAGGTGACCATAAGTTCCTTGGACGGCTGTAAGTATTCCTGTCTCATCTATTGCAATTGACCTTGAAGCTCCAAAATCTGATACTTTTGCTGTTAAAGTATCAGTAAGCAATATATTTGCGCATTTGATGTCCCTATGGTATACAGATATGGAAGCAGCAGAGTGCAGATATGCAATAGCCCTTGCAGTTTCCAATGCAATTTTCAATCTATCTTTCCATGACAAAGGGTTCTCACTTTGGACATGGAGATGATACGATAGAGTTCCATTCGATATGAACTCATAGACTAGTAGAGGAACTTCTGTCTCGAGGCAGCAGCCAAAGAGCTTCACCACATGCCTATGGTTTGTCTGTGAAAGTATGACAACCTCATTTATGAACTGGTCGATTTCCCTTTGAACTACAATTTTGGCCTTCTTGATGGCCACAACACGTTGATCAGATAAGATGCCCTTATAGACTGTGCCATGCCCACCGCCGCCAAGGATCCGATTATGGTCAAACTTGTTGGTTGCTTGCTCTAGCTCTTCTAAGCTGAAAATTTTCATCTTTTCGGCTATATCTTTGTTCGAAGAGATTAACTGTTGCAGAAGCAATCCATGGTTTTTCTTAAAGAACTTCTGTCTGAACTTCTTGGCTCTTTGTTTCTTGAGTTTTTTTGTGACTTGGGCAACACCTAGGACTGAAAACAGTAGGCTAAAACCAGCAGCAATTGCTATTATGGTAATTAGACCTGCAGAAAGCAAACGTAAGAATGATAGAACAGTATATGTTTTGTTCACTTCAAGAAATCAAGCTGCTGCATTGAATCTGTTTCAGACTACTCAACTATACCATAAAAAAGGTTTTCTTGGTATATAATATCTACTAGACCATTCATATTGGAAGTACTTTATAGTCATTCTTTTGTTTCTTTTTGTTATCCATGTCTGACTGATCAACAATCCTACTGATGCTTTGAGTTAGCATTAGAAATAACTAACTGTAAAAAATTTCTAGTAAAACTTACCTGTATATTAGTTCAGGGGCAAAAAACTAAACTCACAATAGTTGACGAACAAAACATGGACTTTTCTCTTTGTAATTGTCACCAACAAAAGCCTTATTGAGTGTGTTTTCTGTACCTGGTAAGTTGATGATTCTTTTCTTTGCTGAGCATCGGTATGTCCCTGGCATATTGATGCAGGTCCCATGGCAGGGATAAACACCTGGCTGTAGGCACTCGTCGATATCTGAAGGAAAAAAAACACTGTTGGAAAGCAAGGGGGTTTATAAATTGAATAGAAAAAACTAAGATAGCACACGTGCATGTTCTCTCGTAACGTTATAACTACCGCAAGTCCGCAACTATGTAAAGTAGAACCCAGCAGAATCTACAAGTAACATACCTTGGCACCCATCAGTGATGTTAGGGGTTGCCCTTGTATCCTCGAGTCTAGTATCAGAGTAAAGGATAGTAGTTGAGTCTAGTTTTTTTTTTTGGCTAACATAGTGTACATAGGTTCTTACAGGTTGGCTGCGCCCCCTCCTCGAGTTTAATTCAAATTCCTTTCCAAGATTCCAAGCAAGGAACCTTGAAACGACTACCAATAAACCGTAGTGACCAGTGGCGGAGCTTGAGCCCAAATCATGGGGGGGCATGGGCTGAAGGGGAGGCAAACATAACAAATTTCAGCTTATTTTTTATGGAAAATAGGCCTAATACCAAGAAACATATGCATGGTTTCTTGTGAGCTAGGGGGGCCATGGCCCAGGTTGGCCCCCATGAAGCTCCGCCACTGGTAGTGACTAAAGTTGCAGGGCAGAATTTCTTTAGCAGGATGGCATGTTATATTGGGAAGATGAAATTTCATAGGTAAGACAGTCTTAGCTCTTACTAGAACACACAATAATCTTTGCTAAAGTGGTTGAATTGCCTCATCTTTTGAGTTTGACATAACAGACCACATTTACTACATGGTGACTGAACTGGTTAATGTGATCTTCTTGTGTTACAAGGGAACTTAATGGATGAAATTAATTTTACTTCATACATTATTCTTATCTATTAATTCACATGTTCTAACTTAACCCCCACAAAAATAGAAGCTCCCTTTTCTCTCGGAAGAGATTCTAGGATTGAATTTCCTTTTAGAGGTTATTATTAATTATCATGAGATTTGCTTACCATCAGAGCCCAAACTCATGAGTTTTAATTTATACTCTCCCACACAAATATAGATATTAGATACAGTAAGAAGTGTCAGCCACTGGATGGAAAATAGGGGGAGGTGAGTGTGTAGCGGTACCTTGGCATCCCTGACGCATGTAAGGATTGCCTTCGTATCCGTCCAAGCAACTGCACCTTATTGCAAATCCATTAACGTAGGTAACGACGCTGTTCAAACTTAGGCATCTCCAGTGAGAGACATTAGGATCGTAGAACACTATATCACGGTCTCGGTCTTGTTCCAGCCACCAAATTAATACGGTGCGTACGGCTACGGCGCTTAGACTTCCCCAATGGTGGTCATAAGAACCGAAGGTGTTATTAAGCATCATCCCCGCATTCCCGTTGAACCACTCGCGATCGACTATGAACGCGGCCACCGACTCCGACGGTGTGTCCCATGCTGGGTACACGACCTCCGTATCGTGCACCAAATGCTTGAACATCACCTGGTACACGGCCTCTGTATTGTCCAAATCACCCTTGAACATCGTCCGGCAGCAGCCAACGCCCGAACACGAGGTGTACTCCTCAGGTTCGGTGCCCGGAGACCTATCGCACAGCGCGGCACAGGCACTGATGTGCTCCGGAGCGCTGCGAAAAGGGTCTGGGGCAACAAGGTAGCCGATGAAGTTGCATCCGATGACCACGAATACGTTGTGCTCCGACGACACGGCGAGCTGCTGCCCACTGGTACCCGTAAGGCCACCGACCCACGAGCCATTGGAGTTTACGAGAGATGGCGTCCGTGTGCCGTTTCTGATAGGGTCGGACCATGCAGCGCGCACGGTCTTGCTCTGGACACGCACCGTGCCATCCGCCAGGGAGATGGCGTCCACCTCCACGCCATCGCCCAGGAGCAGCTTCGGAGGGTGGCGTGTGTGGTCGCAGGTGAGGTTGAAGCCCGCGTGGAAGCAGCCTTGCCGGAAGCCGAAAGGGTAGGGGACGGTGACCCTGCCGCAGGCCTCCGGGCAGCCAGGCAAAGCTAGTGGGACAGCGGCGACTGTTGCCACGATGAGCTCAAGGGCCATCAGCGCTGGCATGACGAGCTTTGCTTGTGGCCTGCGAGATACAGGCTTACCGGAAGTTGCATGAGCAGACATGGTGTTGCTGTTAGGTTGGCTTGGCTTGGGAACTAGCTAGGCAATGGTGATACTCGTACTAGTAATTGATCTCCTCTATAAGTTGTGTAGAATACCTTTCATCTTTCTAAGTTGACTCAGCTCAAACATGTCTATTTAGTGCTACAAGGAAAACTCTACCGTAGCAAGAAGGGAAGGGGAAACGAGTGTGGCATAACATAATCAGTGATGTGACAATTTTCGGGTTTACATGGAAGCTCGTGTCCAATTTGTCTATGCGAATAGTGATGGGAGCATCGATCGCTATGCCGGTCACTTGGTCGTCGCACCGTGCCATCCAGGGCATGGAGATAGATACCCCATGTCCTATGCTGATCCTATGCACTATGCCTATAGTGATCTCGGCCACAGGTCTCCACGCAACCAGCCAGTGGCAATTCGAAAACCTCGAGAAAAGGAAATTACCTCAATGCTTCTCAGCACCCGCCTAGGCGCCATCGACCTCCTCTCTGCGGTGCGGGGGCTCACCTGAGCATTTCATCAAACAACTCGCCTGCCCAGCCAAGATCCTCGCCTAAAACTCGAATGGCCTCACGAAAGGGATCGATGTGCAGCTGCGCCACCGGATGCGTGCGTACCCGCAACGCTCGCCGCGCTGGCCTGCCGCCGGCAGCCAGGCGCTATGCCGCCGACCAGGCCCCAATCAGACGACCGGAGCTGCATTTTCTTTCTCCCTCAGTCTCCGGTGCTCTCCCGCGACTGACTAGGCGCTGTATGGACTGACCAACCTGCTTAAAAGCCCACGTCTCGCCAGTACCGATTACCGGCTAGCAGTTCGCTAGCTGCCGCTCATGTGGCTCTAGGTTCGTACTGATTCAGTTTTCTTCATTTTCTTTTGTTTTGTTTTTCCTCTTTTCCCTTCTTACTTTAGTTTTCTTCATTGGTTCTCTTTGGTTTTTCTTTCTTTCTTCATTGTAATTAGGTTTTATGGCTTTTCTTTGTTTTTCTAATTTCTTTGTTGGTTTTATTAGTTCTTTTAATACATGTCTATCTTTTTGCAGTACATAATTTACATTCTTAGCGCACACATGAAACATTTTTTTAATACAAGTTGGATATTTTTAAAATAAATGATGTATATTTTTCTTAAATACATGAACAAATTTTCAAGTACACGTTATGCAGTTTTTAATAGCAACAAACATCCTTTTTAAACTACACAAACATTTTTAAAATTTTATAAATATTTTTAAACACATGAATATTTCTTAACATATCACATACATTTTTAATGGAAATAAACCTTCTTTAATCTACGTGAATACTTGTTTCCATTGTACAAACATCTTTTTAAATGCCACTGACATTTTTCTAAATGCAGGAGTATATTTTTAAAATATCATCTACATTTTTGTATTGATACGAAATAATTTTTTACATTGTGTAGACATTTTTTCAAAACATTCACATACATTGTTTTTGAAGCACAGGAACATTTTTTCATTGTCACGAACAGTTTTCTTGAAAGTTATCAACATTTTTTAAACTCCGCTAAAACTTTTTTATACTATCTTAACATATTTTAAATTCGTGATTTTTTGAATATCTAAGTAAATTAATATTTTCAAATATATGCATTTAAAATATAAATAAAAGTAAAAAAGAGAAGAAAAAAAAGGTAAAACATAGTTAAGTGATGTTAGTGTGGCGACCCACGTCCTTACTAGGCCAACCCACCAGTGGCCTGTAGCCTGCTCGCGGGTGAGGCAACCGTTTGTCGCTATAAGCGAGACATAAACACGCTTCGGCTGAACTGCTGAAACTGCAATTCTTTGTGTTCATATTCAGGTTAAAGATTATTATTCTACGAGCTTGTAAGATCTGGTCATCTTAACTTTCCAGAACTTCCCGTAAATCTCAACCAAAAATGCTAGACTTATGGAATTAGCCTACACAAAGATCGCCCCCCTTGATTATACTTTCTGTAAACCTGCTCCCTAATTTCAACCCGGCCCCTGCCGATTTCAACGACCCATCTGCTTTCTTCCACATCAGGTCATAAGTGAAAGGGTTTTTATAATTTATACCACTAGTTGTGTTCCACTGCTCAGTTTGGCCATCAGAAGTCACAACTACTAAAAATGTCATCGTTCCGTGAGATGCTTGCTCAAAAATGCCATTAGAAACCTTAAAAACGCCATTGTTCCATTAGATGTTTCCTCAAAAATACCATTAGACATTGTTATTGCCAGGTCAAACATGTTGACCATGTTATATGACCAAAATACCCCTGGACCCACATGTCAGTTTCTCTATCTCATAATGATAATTGTGAGCCACACTTGTCAGGAGTAAGCAAGCGAATAATTCTACAGGAAAATAAGAACCGTTGTTGGGATCAAGTGGGACCCACACATTATCGTAGTGAGATAAAAGGAGTGCTGACATGTTGGTCCATGGGTATTTTGATCATTGTAACATGATAAACAAACTTTGAGCTGACAGTGATGGTGTCTAGTGCCATTTTTGAGCAAACGCCTAACGGACCGATGGATGTTTTGAGCAGTTGAAATTTTTAGTGGCAAAACTGAGTAGTGAGAACATAACTAATGCCATAAATGATTAAAAAAACTAAATGAAATTTTATAGCCCCTCCTGTAAGTGTACTATTATTATTTGCAAGCTCTTATTTTCTTTGTGAATTGTATGTTTGTAATCTCTTGGATCAATGTCGAACATCATATTCTACAGGTTATGTAACATATGAACCCAAAAACACACTAAAAATTAAAAAATATATGAACATTGCAAAAATAAGTGTAATTTAGGAGACTGGAAATTTCAAGCCACTCCGAACTAATGAGGCTGATCTTATATATGCAACACTAAATCCATATTGTTCATATTAAGCTCCACCAAAATAAAGTTTTGAATCCTTTCCTTTTATCCCACCATTATGGAGTTTCCGATTTAATGTTTCTTATGTACGATCAAAACTATTACATATCAAAAGCCAAACATAACTTGTATGGTGATTTCATCAATTTTGATAGTCCATGACTCCAACCTCCCGTGGGCGGATTGACAAAGTCTCATCGTGGCTCCTGGCCCCCTGGCATCATTGTCTCGTGGGCGACTCGGGAGGGCTAGAATTAAATTAACACCGTCAGGCTTCCATCCTTGCCCCCCCTCCCCACCTGCCCACCTGCCAGCAGTGGCGGCGCAGATCTTCTATAGCCTACTCTTCCTTCCTGTTGTTAGATCCACTGGATCGGGTTAGGCTAGAGACTCCGGTAGACCTACCTTCTGCCTGGCCTTGCGGGCTCGAACCAACAGCCAGATGATGTAGCGGCCGGTGATGGCAGAGAGTGTGGCAGCGGTGGTGGAGCTTCCCATGAGCACCGTGCTAACCCTAGATCGGTAGGTAATATCGGTGGGGGATTGTGGCAGCGATTAACCTCGTGACTCGTGCCGCAGCCCCCACCTCTGTTTATATAGCGCGGGTCATAGGGGCCCACAAACCATATGAGGGTTGGGCGCCCCCGATCAGGGTGCAGATCTAAGGGCCCGGTGGGCCGTTGGGCCCACACGGAAGAGATCAACCTAACATTCTCCTCCTTGATCTCAACTTTACTTTTAACCTTATACTTTCTAGTTTATTTGTTTCATCACATATTGGTATATAGAGCATGTCTCATTGTCACAGCTTACTTGCCGATAGAATCATACAGCTACAACATACGTTTTGTTCATAAACAAATTATGTTCCTTTTGGGCCTATCCAGGAATCATAAGGCTTTCTCCTAAACCCATGCCGGCTAAGTGTTCCTTGAACACATTGGGTGGTAAGCCTTTCGTTAGTGGATCCGCAAGCATATCCTTTGTCCTTATATGCTCGAGACTTATAGTTTGATCCTGGATTTTATCTTTCACAACATAATACCTTATCTCTATTGTTTTTGGCAGCATTACTCGACTTGTTGTTGTGAGCGTAAAATACCACGGGTTGGTTGTCGCAGTACATCATTAGTGGTTTGTGAATACAATCTACCACTTTCAAGTCGGGTACAAACTTCTTTAGCCATATCGCCTGCCCCGTGGCTTCGAAGCATGCTATGAATTCTGCATACATCGTGGATGATGCAACTATCGACTGTTTGGAGCTTTTCCACGAAATAGCTCCCCCAGCGAGAGTGAAGACGTATCCTGGCGTGGATTTTCTATCATCTCTGTCCCCCGCAAAATCTGTGTCTGAATACCCTTTTATCTCTAGGGAATCACTTCTCCTGTAAATTAGCATGTAGTCCTTCGTGCCTTGCGCATAACACAATGCTTTCTTTACCATCTTCCAGTGCTCCATGACTGGATTCTCTTGATATCTACCGAGTACCCTGGTGATAAAAGCTAAGTCAGGGCGAGTGCACACTTGTGCATACTGTAAGCTGCCAACTACCGAAGCATATGGTACTGCTTTCACTTGATCGATCTCGTACAAGTTCTTGGGACATTGAAATTTCCCAAAACTATCGCCCTTGACTATAGGAGCAGGTGTGGCTTTACTCGCATGCATGTTATACTTTTTAAGAACCTTTTCTAAATATGCTTTCTGCGAAGACTCCATTGTTCCTATCTCGGTGAATTTCTATGCCCAAAACATATGATGCTTCACCAAGATCTGTTATGTCAAAATTTGAGGATAAGTATTTCTTTGTTTCTTATAGTAGACTAACATCACTACTAGCAAGCAGGATATCATCCACATACAAGGTTAGGAAAATATATTTCCCATTTTTAAACTTTGCATAAATGCAATTATCCTCAATATTTTCTTCAAATCCAAAACTTTTAATCGTTTGATTAAACTTTAGATACCATTGTCAAGAGGCTTGCTTTAATCCATAAATGGATTTCTTTAGGTGGCATCCCATAGTTTCCTTGCCTTCCATGATAAAACCCTTGGGGTGTTTCATGTAGACCTTTTCTTTTAAATCACCATTCAGAAATGTCGTCTTAACATCCATTTGATGTAACTCTAAATCAAAATGTGCAACTAATGCCATTATGATTCTGAAGGAATCCTTACATGAGACGGGAGAAAATGTCTCATTGTAATCTATCCCTTCTCTTTGTGTAAATCCTTTTGCCATGAGTCGTGCTTTATACTTTTCTATATTTCCTTTAGAGTTATACTTAATTTTGTAGACCCATTTACAACCTACTGTTTTGGCTCCTTTAGGAATTTCCTCTAAGTCCCAAACATCTTTGGAACTCATCGATTTCATCTCGTCTTCCATTGCCTTCATCCACTTCGATGAATGAGGGCTTCTCATGACTTCTTCATATGAGGTGGGATCTTTTTCCATATGAACCATTTCTGTGTTATAAACTTTAAAGTCAGTATAAATAGCTGACTTTCTTGGTCTTGTAGACCTTCTAAGGGCCTCGTTTTCTGGCACATTCTGTGCCTCAACTTCTGGCACTTCTTCTAAAATTTGTTGTTGCACCTCCCTTTCATGCTCAACAACGGGTTCAGTCGGCTCCTGACGGACAGGTTCCGGGTCTACCCCCATAGTTGTCATGGGTGGAGTTGCAACTGGTAGTGAGAAAAATGGCTCCTGAATCATCGGATTAGGTGCTGATACGTCCCCGTCGTATCTATAATTTTTGATTGTTCCATGCCAATATTATTCAACTTTCATATACTTTTTGGCAACTTTTTATATTATTTTTGGGACTAACATATTGATCCAGTGCCCAGTGCCAGTTCCTGTCTGTTGCATGTTTTTGGTTTCGCAGAATATCCATATCAAACGGAGTCCAAACGGGAAAAACGGATGGAGCTTATTTTTGGAAAATATGGAAAATTCGGAAGGAAAATCAACGCGAACCAGTGCCCGAGGTGGTCACGAGGCAGGGGGGCGCCCCCCCTAGGGCGCGCCCCCTACCCTCGTGAGCCCACCGTAAGGCGGTTGATGCTCTTCTTTTGCCGCAAGAAAGCTAATATTCGGAAAAAAATCACGGTGAAGGTTTCAGGCCAATCAGAGTTACGGATCTCCATATATATACGAAACGGTGAAACAGAGCCAGAACAGAACGCGGAACCAGAGAGAAACAGAGAGATAGATCCAATCTCGGAGGGGCTCTCGCCCCTACCATGCCATGGAGGCCAAGGATCAGAGGGGAAACCCTTCTCCCATCTAGGGAGGAGGTCAAGGAAGAAGAGGAAGAAGGGGGCTCCTCTCCCCCTCTCCTCCGGTGGCGCCGGAACGCCGCCGTGGCCATCATCATCATCACCGCGATCTTCACCAACACCTCCGCCATCTTCACCAACATCTCCATCACCTTCCCCCCTCTATCTACAGCGGTCCACTCTTCCGCAACCCGATGTACCCTCTACTTGGACATGGTGCTTTATGCTTCATATTATTATCCAATGATGTGTTGCCATCCTATGATGTCTGAGTAGATTTTCGTTGTCCTATCGGTGGTTGATGAATTTCTATGATTGATTTAATTTGCTTGTGGTTATGTTGCTGTCCTTTGGTGCCCATCATATGAGCGCGCGTGTGGATCACACCATAGGGTTAGTTGTATGTTGATAGGACTATGTATTGGAGGGCAAGAGTGACAGAAGCTTCAACCTAGCATAGAAATTGATGCATACAGGATTGAAGGGGGACCAATATATCTTAATGCTATGGTTGGGTTTTACCTTAATGAACATTAGTAGTTGCGGATGCTTTCTAATAGTTCCAATCATAAGTGCACAGAATTCCAAGTCAGGGATGGCATGCTAGCAGTGGCCTCGCCCACATAATACTTGCTATCGGTCTAGTAAAGTAGTCAATTGCTTAAGGGCAATTTCGCAACTCCTACCACCACTTTTCCACACTCGCTATATTTACTTTATTGTTTCTTTATATAAATAGCCCCTACTTTTTATTTACGTACTCTTTATTATCTTGCAAACCTATCCAACAACACCTACAAAGTACCTCTAGTTTCATACTTGTTCTAGGTAAAGAGAACGTCAAGCGTGCGTAGAGTTGTATCGGTGGTCGATAGAACTTGAGGGAATATTTGTTCTACCTTTAGCTCCTCGTTGGGTTCGACACTCTTACTTATCGAAAACTGTTGCGATCCCCTATACTTGTGGGTTATCAAGACCTTTTTTTGGCGCCGTTGCCGGGGAGCAATAGCATGGGGTGAATATTTTCGTGTGTGCTTGTTTGCTTTATCACTAAGTAATTTTTATTTGCTGTTCTTAGTTGTTTTCTATCTTTAGTTATGGGTAGGAAACGCAAAATACCAAAAAAATTAGTTGTACCTACTGAACCAATGGTTGAAGAACCACTCAAAATCTATCACACTGCTGAAGCTTATTACTTGGATCATCTTCGATCCCTATGTGCTCGTGTTGAAACCCCAACTAGCTTAGTTGAGGGCAAATCCTTAGATGAGCATTCTTGTTATGTGCGACACCGTATATCTAAAAAAGGGAAACTATTATGGGGGTCAAATTCAACGTTTGCAATGCTATGCTTGGAATTTATGTGAAATATATGATTTTACTTGTTGTTCTGAAAACCCTAAGAAACACCTTCCCTACCAATGTGAGTTTATTGATAATGGAATCTTATCTTCATATGCTAAGGGTGTTTATAATTACTATGATGTTCAACAAATTGAAGAATTTGTTGCTTTTAAGGGTGATTTTGAAATTGCTTCTTTGATTGAAAAGTATGATGCTACTCTTTACAAATCTGAAAATTTTGCCATGTTTAAATATTGCTATGATAATTATGCTTCTAATGCCTATGTTGAACTATATATTGAGGGCTACTCCGCTGTCCAAGAGGAAACTAATATTTTGCAGGAGTCTATGGAAGAAGAAATTGATGAAACTGTGAGCTCATTGGATGAAAAAAATGATGAGGAGAGCGAAGAACAAAAGGAGGAAGAGCGGATTGATCACCTGTGCCCACCTTCTAATGAGAGTAACTCTTCAACTCATACATTATTTAATTCCTCTTCGTGCTTACCGAAGGATGATTGCTATGATGACTGTTATGATCCCATTGATTCTCTTGAAATATCCCTTTTTGATGACGCTTGCTATGCTTGTGGCCAAGATGCCAATATGAATTATGCTTATGGAGATGCACTTGCTATAGTTCCTTATGTTAAACATGAAACTGTTTCTATTGCACCCACGCATGATAGTCCTATTATCTTTTTGAATTCTCCAAACTACACTATATCGGAGAAGCTTGCACTTATTAAGGATTATATTGATGGGTTGCCTTTTACCGTTGCACATGATGATTTCGATAAATATAATATGCATGTGCTTGCTGCTCCTACTTGCAATTATTATGAGAGAGGAACTATATCTCCACCTCTCTATGTTTCCAACATGATAAAATTGCAAGAAACTGTTTATACTATGCATTGGTCTTTACTAGGTGTGCATGAATTGTTCTTTTATGACATGCCGATGCATAGGAAGAGAGTTAGACTTCGTCATTGCTTGATATATGTTGCTTTGTGCTCACTACTAAATTACAAATCATTGTTAATTAAAATTGGCTTTGATATACCTTGGGATCCGGGTGGATTCACTACTTGAGCACTATATGCCTAGCTTAATGGCTTTAAAGAAAGCGCCACCAGGGAGACAACCCAGAAGTTTTAGAGAGTCATTTATTTCTGTTGAGTGCTTTCATATAGTTTAAAAACAACAAAAATAAAGAGGGGAACCCAAAACTTTTTCTAAAAGAAAAGTGAAAGTGAGAGAGACGAGCATTGTGAAAGTGGGGGACGTCCTTGAACTTTGTTCATGCCCATGGGAACTTTGTGAATCTTGATTACAAAAACTTTTCAATAAAAATAATTATCCCCTTGTACAATTCCATTGTATTATAAAAATAATGTGCCAAGGTTTGCCTTTAGGATGTTTACATTTGCTTGATGGTTTGTACGGTGCAGGACAGAAACTTTGGCTGTAGTGCGCGATGTTACATTTTTAGCTGGAACGTTAAATGGTTCTGATTCTTTTTGAACTGTCTTCCTATACAAATTCTTTATTTTTCCTAATTTTGGTAGAATTTTTCAAGTATCAGAAGTATGGTGAATGTTCAGATTATTACAGACTGTTCTGTTTTAGACAGATTCTGTTTTTGATGCATAGTTTGCTTGTTTTGATGAAACTATCAATTTATATTAGTGGATTAAGCCACGAAAAAATTATATTACAGTAGACACAATGCAGAAACAAAATATGAATTGGTTTGCAATAGTACTTAGAGTAGTGATTTGCTTTATTATACTAACGGATCTTACCGAGTTTTCTGTTGGAGTTTTGTGTGGATGAAGTGTTCGATGATCGAGAAGGTTTCGATGTGAGAAGAAGGAAGAAAGGCAAGAGCTCAAGCTTGGGGATGCCCGAGGCACCCCAAGTAAATATTCAAGGAGACTCAAGCGTCTAAGCTTGGGGATGCTGGGGAGGCATCCCCTCTTTCTTCAACAAATATCGGTATGTTTTCGGATTCGTTTCGTTCATGCGATATGTGCAAGTCTTGGAGCGTCTTTTGCATTTAGGTTTTTCTTTTTTCTTTTTATGCACCATGCTGGTATGAGATAGTCCTTGGTTGATTTATATAATGCTCATTGCACTTCACTTATATCCTTTGAGTATGGCTTTATAGAATGCTTCATGTGGTTCACTTATATCATTTGAAGTTTGGATTGCCTGTTTCTCTTCACTTAGACAACCGCCATTTGTAGAATGCTCTTTTGCTTCACCTATATTTGTTAGAGCGTGGGCATATCTTTTGTAAAAAGAATTAAACTCTCTTGCTTCACTTATATCTATTTAGAGAGATGACAGGAACTGGTCATTCACATGGTTAGTCATAAAATCCTACATAAACTTGTAGATCGCTGAATATGGTATGTTTGATTCCTTGCAATAGTTTTGCGATATAAAGATGGTGATATTAGAGTCATGCTAGTCGGGTAATTGTGAAATTGAGAAATACTTGTGTTGAGGTTTGCAAGTCCCGTAGCATGCACGTATGGTGAACCGTTATGTAACGAAGTCGGAGCATGAGGTGTTTATTGATTGTCTTCCTTATGAGTGGCGGTCTGGGACGAGCGATGGTCTTTTCCTACCAATCTATCCCCCTAGGAGCATGCGCGTAGTACTTTGTTTCGATGACTAATAGATTTTTGCAATAAGTATGTGAGTTCTTTATGACTAATGTTGAGTCCATGGATTATACGCACTCTCACCCTTCCATCATTGCTAGCCTCTCTAGTACCACGCAATTTTCGCCGGTACCATAAACCCACCATATACCTTCCTCAAAACAGCCACCATACCTACCTATCATGGCATTTCCATAGCCATTCCGAGATATATTGCCATGCAACTTTCATCATCATATACATGACTTGAGCATTCATTGTCATATTGCCTTGCATGATCGTAAGATAGCTAGCATGATGTTTTCATGGCTTGTCCGTTTTTTGATGTCATTGCTACGCTAGATCATTACACATCCCGGTACACCGCCGGAGGCATTCATATAGAGTCATATCTTTGTTCTAGATATCGAGTTGTAATATTGAGTTGTAAGTAAATAAAAGTGTGATGATCACCATTATTAGGACATTGCCCCAGTGAGGAAAGGATGATGGAGACTATGATTCCCCTACAAGTCGGGATGAGACTCCGGACGAAAAAATAATAAAAATATATATATAAAAAAGAGAAGGCCCAAAAAAACAAAAAAAATGAGAGAAAAAGAGAGAAGGGGCAATGTTACTATCCTTTTACCACACTTGTGCTTCAAAGTAGCACCATGTTCTTCATATAGAGAGTCTCTTGAGTTGTCACTTCCATATACCAGTGGGAATTTTCATTATAGAACTTGGCTTGTATATTCCGATAATGGGCTTCCTCAAATGCCCGAGGTCTTCATGAGCAAGCAAGTTGGATGCACACCCACTTAGTTTCAGTTGGAGCTTTCATACACTTATAGCTCTAGTGCATCCGTTGCATGGCAATCCCTAGTCACTCACATTGATATCTATTGATGGGCATCTCCATAGCCCGTTGATACGCCTAGTTGATGTGAGACTATCTTCTCATTTTTGTCTTCTCCACAACCACCATTCTATTCCACCTATAGTGCTATGTCCATGGCTCACGCTCATGTATTGCGTGAAAGTTGAAAAGGTTTGAAAACGTCAAAAGTATGAAACAATTGTTTGGCTTGTCATCGGGGTTGTGCATGATGTGAATATTTTGTGTGGTGAAGATGGAGCATAGCCAGACTATATGATTTTGTAGGGATAACTTTATTTGGCCATGTTATTTTGAAAAGACATAATTGCTTGGTTGGTATGCTTGAAATATTATTGTCTTTATGTCAAAAGATAGATTATTGCTTTGAATCACTCGTATCTTAATATTCATGCCATGATTAGACATATGATCAAGATTACGCTAGGTAGCATTCCACATCAAAAATTATCTTTTTTTATCATTTACCTACTCGAGGACGAGCAGGAATTAAGCTTGGGGATGCTGATACGTCTCCGTCGTATCTATAATTTTTTATTGTTCCATGCCAATATTATTCAACTTTCATATACTCTTTGGCAACTTTTTATATTATTTTTGGGACTAACATATTGATCCAGTGCCCAGTGCCAGTTCCTGTCTGTTGCATGTTTTTGGTTTCGCAGAATATCCATATCAAACAGAGTCCAAACGGGATAAAAACGGACAGAGCTTATTTTTGGAAAATATGGAAAATTCGGAAGGAAAATCAACGCGAACCAGTGCCCGAGGTGGTCACGAGGCAGGGGGCGCCCCCCCTAGGGCGCGCCCCTACCCTCGTGAGCCCACCGTAAGGCGGTTGACGCTCTTCTTTTGCCGCAAGAAAGCTAATATTCGTAAAAAAATCATGGCAAAGGTTTCAGGCCAATCGGAGTTACGGATCTCCATATATATACGAAACGGTGAAACGGAGCCAGGACAGAACGCAGAACCAGAGAGAAACAGAGAGATAGATCCAATCTCGGAGGGGCTCTCGCCCCTCCAATGCCATGGAGGCCAAGGACCAGAGGGGAAACCCTTCTCCCATCTAGGGAGGAGGTCAAGGAAGAAGAGGAAGAAGGGGGGCCCTCTCCCCCTCTCCTCTGGTGGCGCCGGAACGCCGCCGTGGCCATCATCATCATCACCGTGATCTTCACCAACACCTCCGCCATCTTCACCAACATCTCCATCACCTTCCCCCCTCTATATACAGCGGTGCACTCTCCCGCAACCCGATGTACCCTCTACTTGAACATGGTGCTTTATGCTTCATATTATTATCCAATGATGTGTTGCCATCCTATGATGTCTGAGTAGATTTTCGTTGTCCTATCGGTGGTTGATGAATTGCTATGATTGATTTAATTTGCTTGTGGTTATGTTGCTACCCTTTGGTGCCCATCATATGAGCGCGCGCGCGGATCACACCATAGGGTTAGTTGTATGTTGATAGGACTATGTATTGGAGGGCAAGAGTGACAGAAGCTTCAACCTAGCATAGAAATTGATGCATACGGGATTGAAGGGGGGCCAATATATCTTAATGCTATGGTTGGGTTTTACCTTAATGAACATTAGTAGTTGTGGATGCTTGCTAATAGTTCCAATCATAAGTGCATAGAATTCCAAGTCAGGGATGACATGCTAGCAGTGGCCTCTCCCACATAATACTTGCTATCGGTCTAGTAAAGTAGTCAATTGCTTAGGGGAAATTTCGCAACTCCTACCACCACTTTTCCACACTCGCTATATTTACTTTATTGTTTCTTTATCTAAATAGCCCCTACTTTTTATTTACGTACTCTTTATTATCTTGCAAACCTATCCAACAACACCTATAAAGTATCTCTAGTTTCATACTTGTTCTAGGTAAAGAGAACGTCAAGCGTGCGTAGAGTTGTATCGGTGGTCGATAGAACTTGAGGGAATATTTGTTCTACCTTTAGCTCCTCGTTGGGTTCGACATTCTTACTTATCGAAAACTGTTGCGATCCCCTATACTTGTGGGTTATCAGGTGCACGCACCCTCTTCTCCTCAAGATTAATTTTCCGAACTACCAAGCTCCCCCTCATCATTTTGTCCTCTAAGAAGACTGCATGTCTCGTTTCTACAAACTTTGTATATCTGTTTGGGCAGTAGAAACGAAAACCCTTTGATCTGTTTGGATAGCCAATGAAGTGACAACTCACTGTTTTGGGATCTAACTTTGAAATGTTTGGATTAAACATTTTGGCCTCAGCAGGGCACCCCCACACCCTGAAGTGTTGTAGGGAGGGCACCCTTCATGTCCATAGCTCGTACAGTGTTTTGGGCACCGACTTGCTTGGTACTCTATTGAGAATGTGAATGGCGGTTTCAAGCGCCTCCATCCATAATCCCAATGGCAAGTTGGAATAACTCATCATGCTGCGCACCATATCCATAAGTGTACGGTTGCGCCTTTCATCTACTCCATTCTTTTCTCCCAGAGTGGGATACATTAAAAGCACATGAGTTATCATATCTTTCTTTTGCCAGAATTTCTCCCGCCATACGGGATTTATGACATAATATTATGTCAGCTTTACCCATTATGCAGGTATTTTTCCAGAATTTTCCCGCCATGCAGGTTTTATCATAATCATCTTTTCCCGGCATGTGGGTAATTCCCTGTAAGGGAACATAAATGCCAGAATTTGCTCTTTTGACTGCATATTCAATCATCAAATTTAGGAATATATCCGAATGCTCTTTGACACACATGCTTGATCCGACGTTGGTCAAATTAAACACGCATGTTGCTTGAAAAAACTTCTTCATAGAGAGTACATGAAAGACATTCATCAACCAAGACTCTCAATGATCTATTTCTTTTCTTTTGATGCCATTCTTTAGAGAGAACATACTCCCTCACGTTATGACCTTTCTTTCTAATTTCGGGTCACAAGTACCCAGCCATTCGCTTTCACGAATGAAAGCATGAAAAACATTTAGTCTGAGAAAACTTAGCCAATAATGAACAACAATGGGCATAAAAATAACCCTACGTTGGTCTGGTTAAAAGAAATACACATTAAAATTTTGAAACTTTCTTTTATATTCTAAATCACCGTTGTGGCAGAATTAGAATAAACATCATGCTTCTACATTAATTCCATATCACCGTTGGGCGGAAATGGAAATAATGCATATAATTCATAAACAATGTGATGATAGTATTTCTATTAAACAACTTTGCTAAGAAATAATCATCATCATCAACTTTATTGCAGCAGAAACAAGAAATATACATTTCTCTTGCTCAAGAGCATTTCTTGAACTTTATCTGTTCTCTGAAAATTGATCACTTTGATACAAAAATTATCAGAGATTTAAGCTTTGAACATAAGACTCATAGAATTATAGCACTGTTATCATCAACGTTGGTCAGAAAATAACAATACCATATTTTAACTTTAAAACAAATATCTTTTTTTTGTCATAGCAGAAACTATGTGCATCTTATTCCACCCACAGGGAAAAAAACATTGCTAAGAACATTTCTTCCAATTAAATTTTCCCGTTGGTTCCAATTTAATTGGAGGATAAAACTTTTACTTTGCAGTGGAAACTTTACAATATTCTATTCAAAAACAATTCTGTACTCTTTTACTTTCTAGGCAATTTTAACCGGTTGGTTAGAAAAATGCATTAGAGAAGCAACAATTTAATATTACTTTAGTTCTATTCACTTTTAAAAGAGCACCTTTAAATTTCAATAATAAAACATGATCATGTTATTTAACAACTTTGGTCATAAAAATAACATAATCATATTCATTTTAATAATCACTTTAACATGCTCTTAAAAAATAATACTATGTAAACTTTTATTTTCTTTGTAAAAGAGCACTAATTATTTACGCAGTGGAAAATCATGAATAAAATTTCACGAA
Organism: Triticum urartu; assembly: GCF_056163025.1. NCBI lineage: Eukaryota > Viridiplantae > Streptophyta > Magnoliopsida > Poales > Poaceae > Triticum > Triticum urartu. The sequence continues at coordinate 717,259,167 of NC_141874.1, forward strand.
CTTTTACTCTTTACAGAAACTTTTCTATTACCGAATAAAAAAATCATGAACTTTATTATTTTCTTTATAAAAATTCATGAACATTTCTTTTTCTGAAAATTTGCTATTCTCTGAAAAAACAGAAAATAGCTGTAGCAGAGCCCAGCGCGCTCGGCCCGCAGAGGAAAAAACCGGCCCACGGACTGGCCTGCGCGCCGCCCGCGGCTGTGGCCTCGGCCCAGCGCCAGCGCTCGCGCCGCTGCCGCCGACCTCGTTCACTTTCGGCCCAAGAGCCCGCAACCGAGTTAGGGTTTTAATCCTGGCCGTCCACCAGATCGTATGGTCACCCGGGGTCCTCGCTGGATCAAAACCAGTCCCCCACTCTCTCTCCCGAAGGAAACCCTAACCCACTTTTTTTCTCCTCCCTCGTCTGCGTTTCTGGTCGCAGCTGCGGGGCTCCACCGGCCGCCGGCGTCAAGCCACCGTGCCGCACCACCGCGAGCTCTCTTTCCCCTTCTGTTCCTGCCCACGTCTTGTGGCAGGGCGAGGGAGAGAGGGACGCAGCTGCGCCCTCCTCGGTTCCCCACGCGCCTCTCTCTGGCCGACCGGCCACCGAGCAGTGCTGCCGACAGCGACGGCGGGCACCGCGCCGAGCGAGCCGCCTTCGCTTTCCCTTCCGTCCTTCTCTTTATCCTTCCTTTTCTGCTCATCTACTACCGCATACAGCGACAGATAGAGAGAGATCCGGCGGGTTTCCGATGCGGCATCGTGGCCATCCCCCTCGCCGGCTGCGCGTCCACCTTGCGGTGAGCGCGCCGCCGTCGAGCGGTTTGGTTGCGGTGTGCTTTGCCCCGTTGTGGGGTTGGTTCTTCTTCCCTGTCATCTCGGCTTGCCGATGCACGACGGGATCGAGAGGAACAGGCGCGGCCAGAGTGGCGGCGCACTTTTCTTTGCCCCTCGTTTTCCCTCTTTTCATTTTGGGGTTAGGGTTCTTGGGGTGGGGAGGAGACTTTTTTTCTCTGATTTCTTTTCTTTTCTGCCGAAGATCTTAGCCTTGCATGGCTCTAATACCATTGTTAGATCCACTGGATGGGGTTAGGCTAGAGACTCCGGTAGACCTACCTTCTGCCTGGCCTTGCGGGCTCGAACCAGCAGCCATGATGATGTAGCGGCCGGTGATGGCAGAGAGTGTGGCGGCGGTGGTGGAGCTTCCCATGAGCACCGCGCTAACCCTAGATCGGTAGGTAATATCGGTGGGGGGTTGTGGCAGCGATTAACCTCGTGACCCGTGTCGCGGCCCCCACCTCTTTTTATATAGCGCGGGTCATAGGGGCCCACCAACCATATGAGGGTTGGGCGCCCCCGATCAGGGCGCAGATCTAAGGGCCCGGTGGGCCGTTGGGCCCACACGGAAGAGATCAACCTAACACCTGTGACTCAAGCGCGACTGCTGATTGATGTTCATCGACTTCGACTATGTCCTCGACGTTTTCAACATTACGATGAGTCAAACCACTGAATCCAAGAAGAAGACTATTGAGGATGCTCCCGTTGCCACCGCTACCGTTTATCCCTCTCTTGTTTATTCCTATTTTAGTGGTACGATCTGTTTACATAGATGTTTATGCTCTGTGTGTAGTACAACACATGCTGGCACGGTAAAATATCACAATGAGGTTAACACTGCTAATGTCATCATCATGTTTTGTTCCTAGATTAAATCAATTGAAAATTTGGTAATTTAAACAACATGTTATTCCAATCTTAGGTCCAAAAAATGTGAACGACAGCAAAAAAATCATAGCAGTAGAATAACTTAGGAATCTCCAAATAATTGTAAGGACAGATAAAAATATAGGTAAATAACTGAACAACACACCACCGTGATTTAATACCAGCAGTAGGCGTATATGGACACTTTCTGTATGTGCTTATCCTCCAACTGTACGTTGTGTGCACCATTAGATGTACAGTTCCCTAACACTGATGTATAAGCTGCGCTATGTGGTGACTACACCGTTTATCGTTTCTTTCTTTTAACTCCTCAAGCTTTAAGGCCTTTTTGATTCACAGGATCTAAAAAACACGTGAATAGGAAAACATAGGATTGAAATGTCATGGTCATCTCAATCCTACATGATTTTGGGTTGTTTGATTGTATCATAGAAAATACAAAGAATTCTTTCAGAGAGGTTTGGAATGGATGTTAGAAATCCTATGGGAAGTAGTGCAAAGAAATCCTTAGAAAAAATTCCTATAGGATTTAAACCAACATAGAAAAAATCATGAGAATCCTAATCCTCCAAAAAACATATGAAATCCTTTGAATCAAAGGAACCCTTAATATGCAAGGCAGAGCACATAGCACTATGCTAAAAAGGTAGACATTCTTACTGGGTTGTTTATTCATTAGTAGTACGAACATACAAGAGAATTATCGCCGTCATTCCATTGCTAGCATGTGAGCTAAAAAGTCATTTGACATATAACTGACTTGCAAAAACTTCAGAGTAGAAGTTTAGTGTTGGTAGTGTGCAACTTCCGATGATATAATTTTGTGGATTTTCAGGCAACTGAGGATTAGCAAAACCGCATTCTTGTCATTGTATTGTGCTTAGCCCCATGAAATAAACGTTGTGAGTCCTTACATTTTCTTTCTCTCAACATATAGTATGCTAATGCTACGAACTTTCTAGTATATTTTCCTTCGCTAAGACAATTTTTCTCTCGAATACGCACGAGTGTGCATATCATTCATTAAAGAAGGAGGGGAAAAGAATCCCAAAACTCCACATTGTTACAGATGCGGGTCTTTTCCCTTCTCTAAGACGATTATGTGCATACTTGTATTGAAGTTCAATCTCTGGATATATAGATTATTTTATCCAGGTAGCCAAGGTAAAATTAGTCATGTTATTGATAATGTTAGAAATGTATTCGAACTATTATTCTAATTCCTTTAAAATTCCAGCTATAGAATGCTAAATTTCTTTTTGCCAAATTTGCTAGACCGTGGTAATGTCTAGTATACAAAATGATACACATGAGGCAATTATTTCTCATATAGAGCCATGAGATTTTCTGAAAACTCTCATGCATATATAGGTTATTCCACTTTTAGGAAAAAAATGTAAATGACAGAGATAAAGAAATCATAGCTGTGGAATATTGTAAGAACCCCCAAAATGACGGCAAGGATAGTTTAAAAAAAATACATACTCCCTCCGTAAAGAAATATAAGAGCGTTTTGATAACTAACTTTAGTGATCTAAACGCTTTTATGTTTATTTACAAAGGAGTAGTAAATAACTGAACATTATGTACCCGTGGTTCCATACCAGCAACAGGCATATATGGATACTTTCTGCATGTGCTTATCTTCGTACTGGGCAATGCTATTTCGCGCTCGTGCGCTGTAACAACAATATTAGATGTGACCTAACGAACGCTCACTTTCTGAATAGTGTGATCAATAATGTGTTTGGTAGGAGTGGTAGATGTGACCTAAAAGGAACTATTATTTTATTTTTGGCCCCACGGTTGATCATGGACCTGCATACCTACCTGCTGTAGAGCATATCCTGTACTGAAACGTCTTTCTGATTAATTGTATAACCTGATTTACTTTTAGACTACAATTAAATACTCCATTTATCCGGGTTTATTAGGCCGGTGGCGTACAACTAAATGAGAAAAGAGAGCATAAATGAGATCACTATGATACAAAACTATGATACTCCCTCTGTAAACAAATGAGACTGGTACATTGGCACGTGCAAAGCACGTCAAAAATTTATAGAGGCACACCGTGAAACCATAAATTGAGGATAGGTGACAAGTTTCGGCAGACTCAGAATGGGGCCTTGCGCCATTGATGTGTACCGGTGCATGTGCAGTGAGAGGAGCGGTTGGTCAGAATAGCTACCCGCACAGATAGCCGGTAGCAGCGAAGCAGCTGAACTTTTCTTTCAAAACCAAGTATATGTGATCTTTCTAGAAAACCACAATAACTTCGTTGCACTGTAGCAGGTACTGTAGCATCAAATCCCACCGATTGACTATTGGATAACTTCTATCAATGGTTCACATTGCTTCTCAGTTTTGTGATTCAAAAGTTCAAAACTGATACACTATATAGTACTCTAGTATAGAAAAGAGAGGATAAATGAGGTCACTATGATAGCAAACTATGATACTCCCTCTGTAAACAAATATAAGTGCGTTCAAATCACTATTTTAGTGATCTTAACACTCTTATATTTCTTTACGGAGGGAGTACTAGCAAACTCTCATTTCAGTTTATAGGGCTTATCTATAAAAATTCGTTTTATAAGTCTCAGTTTTATTGATCATCAGCACTTGTTCATATTTCAAGGTGCATTAGATCGCTGCATCTCAGGATTAAGAGAAAACTCACCAATGGATGCAATTTTTTGGTTATTTCTTGTCACGCGTGCATGCAATGTAATTAATGCAATGATAAACACAGTTTTTTTAAAGGAAAAGGAGCTCATTATTTGAATACTTTTGCAAACTATGAAAAATATTCCATCACTCGTCATCTACCTTGATTGAAGAAACTCCCAAGGGGAATTGTCGATACAATTGGGTGGCTGACTACTTGGATGAGCATGGTGCATGGAATGTGCAGCGGCTCAGGGAACACTTTTGGGACTTGGATGTGCGGGAGATTCTGAAGATTCGTACTTCTCCTAGGAATGCGCAGGATTTCATTGCGTGGTTCCCTGAAAAGAGTGTCCGAAGTGCTTACCATCTCGCAACGGAAGTTCAGCATTCGGTACACTTAAGTTCCTCCAATGGTAACCCCTCCGGACGGAGGCCTATCTGGCAGTGTATTTGGAGTTCCCAAGTTCCGTTGAAAATGAAGATTATGGCTTGGAAGGCTGTTTCGGGTGCCCTTGCTACAAATGAGTGCAAGAAATATAGACACATCTCAGTTAGGGATGGATGTCCGCTATGTGGGAGAGAGAAGGAGACGAGCTTCCATGTTCTTGTTTCATGTGATCATGCAAGCAGAATTTGGACACACATGAGGCTGGTATGGCGTCTTCCTAACAATGATGTTTTACATGATACTGGACAGGACTGGCTGTTAAATGTTCTTGCGAACTGCGATGATCAAATGAGGGATTGCACGATCATGCTGATATGGCGAATTTGGTCTTTGCGCTCAGATCTCACTCATGGCAAGGAGGCTCCCCCGTTGTCGGCGACATCAGACTACCTCCAAAGTTACATGAACTCACTCAACCTATGCGGCAGATTTTCAACGGAAGAAATTATTAAAGGGAAGATGCCGAGGGTACAGGAGGCTCCATACGTAGTTCCCAGGCCGAGTGCCCCTTTGGCTTGGCCGAGGCCGCCGGCTGAATTCGCTGCCCTCTCGGTGGACGATGCTTTTATGCAGGAGGACGGGTCTGCTACGGCGGGTATGATCCTACGGCGTCAAGATGTGAGTGTTATCTTTGCAGCATACAGGTGTATATTCAATTGCAACGACACGTTGGAAGAGGAACTGCATGCGATCATGCAAGGCATGGCACTGGCCGTGCAGCATTGTTCCATGCCAATTGTTGTGCAGTCAGACTCAGCATCGACGTTGGCAGTATTGACCGGGGAGAGTTTAACCAGGTCAGCTTATGGACACTTGGGTACGGAGATCAAGCATCATATGGAGACTCGGGAGTTTGTTCCTTCAAAAATCAAACGTGAGCAAAATAGGGTAGCACATCAGTTGGCTTTGTATAGTCGTACGGAGTTCACTACTGTTGTATGGCTAGGGAGATGCCCTCCTTGTATTGAGGATTTGGTACCTCTTGATTGTAACCCTATGCATATGGAATAAAAACTCTCTTTCTATCGCAAAAAAAGAAGAAGAAACTTTTCAATTAAGCCATATAAACTGGAAGGGAGGAATATGATACTAGCCTTAGGCCTTATAATTAAGTTGCATCGGAAACACATATTTTTCCCTTGGTCTACCTCCTGCTCATGCGCTGGATGGATAATTAAGAGAGAAATCCGGAGCATATAAATCTCACTAGCATGCAGCCGATGCATGCATGCACAACATGCAGCCGATGCATGCATGGACAATTGTCGGAGTAGAAGGGTTCGTCCCTGCACAAATTATTGTGCAGGGCCAATAAAAGATTGCCATGTGTCTTTGTGGGACAACCACCCCTAATTAAGTTAGATTATTCTGTTATGGTCTAAATATTCGTCTTCGCTGGTCCTTCCTCGCCTGGCCTACGCAAAAGGAGAACTGATTTACTGAATGGCTTCACACAAGAATGGTTGCTAGCAAGTAGCAAGGACGGTTTCCTGCAATGTCCGCCCTGCAGCTGAGCCGAACCCTTCTACTCCGACCATTGTCCAACATGAAGACAGCGATGCCGTTTTTCATAAAACGGATAGGACACGAAGACATTGACTCAAAGAAAGCAAACTCCACACATGCCGATGGCAACGAGCATGTTATTCCCAACAAAGAGAAAACCCCGGCAAACCATGTGTTCGTTCATCTTCATGCACCGGCGGCCGCCGGACTCACGTAGACGAAGGCATCCAGCTCGAGGACGGCGTTCCTCCCGGTCCAGCTCGCAGTTTTCCAGAGCACGTACCCGGTGGCCATCCTGAAAACCCCGGTCCCGCCAACCACCGCCAGCTCCCGCTCCGGCATCGCGATGTTGTTGCGGCCCATCACGGTCAGCGAGCTCCCGTTATAAGGCCCGTCCTCGAGCAGCACGTTCATGGCGAGGAGCATCGCGGGGTCGCCCTGGGATGCTGTCACGTAGAATCCCTGGGCACGCCCGACGACTCTCGACGCCAGCGTAGGGCCCTCGGTGAGGCGGTCGTCCATGACCACCGTGTCACCGAACCGGGCGCCGCCGCCGGAGCCCTTCAGCGGCTGGCCGGTCCCGTTGACGATTAGAACAGTGGTGGGTTTGGGAGTGTAGGCGTCGTGCATGTAGAAGTGGAGATGTTTGGGGGCGTCCTGCGTACCCACGCCGTCGGCGGCCGAGGCAAAAAGGATGGTGGCCATGCCCGCGAGTAGCGTAGCTAGAAATGCAGAGGTGAGGCGGGAATGCATGTTGAGTGTGAGAAAGGCCGGCGTGTCGATGTCCTTAAATAGCCATGCAAGGCACTAAGGATCAATCATTAGCACGAGGGAAACAAAGTTCGTTTGTTAATCCATAGCTGGACACCAGCTGAGATGATCCTGGGTGAACAAAATTCAAAAAAGTCTGATTTTTTTGTACTTCAAAGATGAAAAAGTTTTCTATGTGCCTGCAAATTTTAATGATCATATGACATGAAGGGAGCTCGGGGCAGAAATTACAAAATCAGTGCCCTGAAATCGGAATTTTGAACCTTTCTTAAAATTCTGGTTTTTTTTCTGACCAGAGCTCCTCTGATATCATATCACCACGAAAACTTGCAAGCTCATAGGTAATTTGTTAAAACTGAGTGTAAAAAAATCATATTCTTTAGCATTTCTTTTCTATTTTTTTGTGTTCATGTGCAGGAGCACCTAAGCTCAGGTGTTGAAACGTCGTCCTGCATTTTTTTATTATATACTCACATATGTATGCTAGTTCTGTGAAATCTCGGATTTTTTCAGAAAATGCAACCAAATTTAAATAGAATTAAACAAAATGCAAAAATTGGCATCACAACATTTTCCATGTTATTTTCTTATAAATACAACATGGACGCAAACACTCACGTACACTAATCCTATGAACCCACGGCATCACGTCTTGCTGAAAAAATATCCCGGCTTTATGAAGCACACAAGTGTCATGCGAGTTGTGATTCTTGACTCGTTGTGCATCAGGTATTTTTTGTAATATACAATAGATAGATGTCACAAAGATCATGTGCAAAGTAACTGGCTATATCTACATCCGAGTTCAACCACATTTTTTCTTTAAATCATTACACATAAAGAAGTATACAACGATGAGAAGTGTTTAACAGATTATGAATAGATAAAGAGACCTGAACATAACTCAGATGTTTAGGTTTACATGTGATGAAACGGCACCCGTGCAGCCGTGCCCATATTTTTCTGGATTTATTTCAGACTTTTCAGCGATCTTCGTTCAGTGCAGTGGCGAATCTTGCACAAAATTGAAGGGTAGGCTCAAAACACCAAGTTTCTAAGTCTACTGAGCAAATTCATTGCAGTTTACATGTTAAACACCTCAGTATAATTCTCAAGTTGCATGTTTAGCTGAAATATGATTTTTGGAGGGTAGGCTTAAGCCTATTGAAGCCCCCCTAGTGGAATCGTCACTGGTTCAGTGGGAGGGGACTTTCCCGTCGACTACGAGGCGCCTGTGGTGACTGATCTCAAGATGTTGTGTCAGCTCAGTATCTCGAAGGTGTTCGTAGGAGTGGTGTGTGTGTATATGAGCATCTGCTATTGTACCGTGTTAAAAAGATTATCAAAAGAATAATATTAGTCATATAAAAAATATTCCCACTACAAGAGTGAACAGGAAGAAAATATGATAGATAACTGAAATAAAAATGACACTAGGAGTTCAGGTTATGCATGTAATCTAACAGATTATCTTTATTGGCTATACTTGTAAAAAAAATCTAAAAGAGGCCACGGTATGAAACAATGGAGGCAGAGGTTGGCAATGACTTGACAAGGGAGATGTTGGGTGGTTTGAACTCTCTCTTCTTGTTGCTTCCAAAAGGTAAAGTAAACAACATACCAATATAATGTTTACAAACATAGATGATCAAATTAAGAGATGTGCAGGTAGGCATAGATTAGCTAGTGAACTTCGAGTTATTTATCTAATTGCTTCCATGCCTCATTCATTCGCATAATCAAAATCCATAAGTTCTGGATTTTCCAAGGCAATGCTAAATTTGCATTGCCATCTCAAGTTCTCATCAATGAAAGTACCTACAACAAAGCATTTCAAAAGTTTGTTTATAGCTAATATCCATCAAACTTCAAATCTCTGTGGCGCAAATTCAGTGTAGGGATGCGAAGTATTTACATAATGTACATTCATAGATACCTGTCAACATATATTCTTGCATGGTTTTGAAACTCAGTATCAAGAACTAGATGTTTTAACTGTAAACAGTGTACCCGGAATAAATTTATTTACTTTCACATACAGAGTTATACATGACCCAGTGTATATGAAGTACATACATGGTTATAATTCAGAGTTCCAAATTGGCGCCCAAACTAATAATAGCAATAACACTTCACAATGTAAGTAAAATCATCTTGGAATTTCAGATGATTGGATGAACTCTTTTTCCAAGCTGTACAACCTGGTTCCTTCTCCGCCTTTGCTTCCCTTGTATGACTGATCATTTATAGCATTCCGGTTCACTCTTGTGATCTGAGAACTAAGATTGACTGTTGAGTTCTGGACATCCTCAAGTGTTGTCTCCACCTGTCTCATTGTAGGCCTTTCTTCACCTTTTAAACTTAAGCATGCTTCTGCCAGTCTTGCAACCACCTGAGCAACTTCAGCCCCTCCCTCCTCAACAATTTGTGTATCCAGAATATCTAATAATCGATTGTCCCTTATAAGAGACACAAAATGCGATGCTAGGCTTGTGACTTCTGACGAATGGGAATGAAAAACTGGTGTCACCCTTGTCAGTAACTCTGCTAGGATGACACCAAAGCTGTAAACATCGCTTTTCTCTGTGAGCCGACTAGTGTAGTAGTATTCAGGATCAAGGTAACCATGGGTTCCTTGAACAGCTGTAAGTATTCCTGTCTCGTCTATTGCAATTGACCTTGAAGCTCCAAAATCTGATACTTTTGATGTTAAAGTATCAGTAAGTAGTATATTTGCACATTTGATATCTCTGTGGTATACTGATATTGAAGCAGCAGAGTGTAGATATGCAATGGCCCTTGCAGTTTCCAGTGCAATCCTCATCCTATCTTTCCATGATAATGGGTTCTCACTTTGGCCATGGAGATGAAATGAGAGAGTTCTGTTCGATATGAACTCATAAACAAGTAGAGGAACCTCTGTCTCTAGGCAGCACCCAAAGAGCTTCACCACATTCCTATGGTTTGTCTGTGAAAGTATGACAACCTCGTAAATAAACTGGTCGATTTCCCTTTGAACAACAATTTTGGCCTTCTTAATGGCAACAATACGCTGATCAGATAAGATGCCTTTGTACACTATGCCATGGCCACCGCCACCAAGGATGCGATTATGGTTAAATTTGTTGGTTGCTTGGTCCAACTCTTCCAAACTGAAAATCCTCATTCTTTCCGCTATATCTTGGTTTGAAGAGATTAGCTGTTGCAGAAGCAATCCATGATTTTTCTTGAAGAACTTTCGTCTCAAATTCTTGGCTCTTCTTTGCTTAAATTTATTGGTGATTTTGGAAATACCCAGAAGAGAAAACACTATGCCAAAACCCGCACTAATTGCAATTATGGTAATCAAACCTACGGATAATGAAAGTAAGGATCGATAGTAGTACACGATGTCTGCATTTCACAAATTTGAACTTAAATTGAAAACAACTCAGCCAAGCCATGACAAAGGTTCGCTTAGAATATTTATCAGAGCAATCATATTGGAAGTATTGTTTCCACATCAGTGATCACCTGGTTTACTAGTTTTCCTTTTGTGTTGTCTTCTGTTTGTGAATGGTGATGCTTTCATAGTATTAAGACAACTGATTTTAAACTGGAAAATGTATTTAGTAGCATTATGTAGTCGTTCTACTATTGTACTACATAACAAAAAATTCGTAATTCTATGGACCTTAATTATCATTAAGCAAGGACTTGTACCAAGTGTAGTTATATTTGTACCTGGGAGGCGGCTGGCACTTTTTTTCGCTGAACATTGGTATGTCCCTCGCATATTGGTGCAGGTTCCGTTCTGGCATACATCAGGCTGTAGGCACTCGTCGATATCTGAAAAGAGGGAGAACAAGTTCAGATAAAAGGCGGAGTATGTTCAAAGTGCAGTTCAAGCCTATTGAACAAGTCATTTTCGGACAGGATTGCATATTCTACAAGAGGAAATTTCAAAGGGAAGTCTTGGCCCTGATTTGAGCACGGGGATCTTTAATTTGTTCAGGTGAACGAATTTCTTCATGAACTATCATTTTGTGCTCATTCCGACAGTAGCGAGCCGTTGTCAGAAATAAATCTTTTCTGATGATGCAAGGAAAAAGGTGCCTATTTAGCAGACATAATTCTTCTCTGAAAACCCAAAACTTAATATAATGTAGTAAAAATACTCCACTAAACTTTACTCGGCCGTTTACTCCTCTATTTTTTTAGGGGATCGGCTAGAGATGCTCTAAAAGCCCAATATCACATTCACATATGCTACAGTATAAAAAAGTAACTACTCCTAATAGAAGAAGCTCTCTCAAAAATAAAGGGGCCGGTGTCGGAAGTATTACCTCCGTTCTCAAATTAGTTGTCTTAGATTTGGGACAGAGGGAGTAGTACTTATAGTGGTAGGGGTGGTACCTTGGCATCCATTAACGATGTGAGGGTTGCCTCCGTATCCATTCGAGCAGTTGCAACTTACTGCACCGTAATGGTTGCTAACGTTGAGAGCGACGCTGTTCAAGCTTATGCATCTCCAACCAGACTCAGAACCGAGATCCCTCACGAGCAGGTCACGATCGGCTTCCACATCCAGCCACCATTCCAGCACCGTGGGTACGCTGGTCACGTTGGCATAGCTACCCAAATCCTGATATGTGGCATTTTGTACGGCTGCGATGTTGATCCCGGTGAACCACCCGCGATCGACCATGAACGCAGCCCCGAACGGATGAGCAGCCCCGAACGGAGTGCCGTCCAACCGATTGAACTGCACACCGTACGCAGCCAGACTCTGCGAGATGGTCGTCCGGCAGCAGCCGATGCCCGAGCACGAGGTGTGACCTGGATCCGGAATCCCGAAGTTACACAGCGCAGCGCATGCGCCGACATTAGCCCCGTCTCCATTGCTCGTAACTGTTTGTTGGGCGATGAGGTAGGCGACGAGGCTGCACCCGATGACCACGAAGACGTTGTGCTCAGTTGACACCGCCAGCCGCACTCCGGTATTCTGACCGGGCCAGGCGGCGTCGGGCCATGCGGCGCCAAAGCCGAGAGATTGCGGCCGCGTCATGTTTTCGTAAGACCTCAGAATCCTTCTCTGGACACGCACGGTGCCTTCCGAGAGGGATATGGCGTCCACTTCCACGCCGTCGCCGAGAAACAGCTTCGGAGGGTGGTGTGTCTCGTCGCAGGTGAGGTTGAAGTTCCTCTGGAAGCAACCTGGTCGGAAGCCGAAAGGGTAGGGGACGATGACGTTGCCGCAGGCCATCGGGCAGCCCGGCAAGGCGGCTACGGTTGCCACGAGGAGCTGAACTGCCATCAGTACAACTAGTATTGGCACGAGGAGCGTTGCTTGTGGGGAAGGAATGGAGGGAAGGAGAAGGATCATCTTCTCCTCCTGCAACTTGAGCATGCTGTTGTGAATTATAGCTAGACGTACGCTTGGTGATACTCGTGCTGCTAATCGAACTCCTCTTATGTAGAAGAACTAAATGTTGGGTCTTCTCTTGCTTGACTTCAACGTCCACTCCGAGCTAGTAGGGCACTAGCTAGACTAGTCACTCTGACTAGTTGCCTTTGGTACTGTCTTAAGTAGAAAGACTTTGGTCTTCTCAGTTGACTTCAACGCCGACCAGGTACAGTAGTGCACGGATAGTCATATAGACTGGTACTCAATATGGGCATGTTTTGCCTGTCTAGTGCTAGCCGAGTTAGAACCGTCCTCGTCCTACAGTATTTTGTTCAACCTCAGCTCAAACGTGTCTCTTTGGTAAGGAAAAGTCTATGCCTTAGAAAGGAAGGGGAAATGCGTATGGCATAATCTCTTCTGTTTTATGTGGAAACTCAAACTCGTGCCCAGCTTTGGCTACTGTTGGTCAGGTCAGTGGCCACACCGTGCCATCCGGGTTCGGTGGAAGGCCTCGCTGAAGGTTCCAAGTGTACAGGCAATGTCAATTTTGATGACCGCCGGGCCGGGCGAGAGGGAAAGAAGAGAGTTCCTCGATGCAGCTCGACCAGGCCTCATGGAATGGCAACTTTTATGACCGACGGCGGGTCTCAAGGCGTGGCGTAGTGGAGTCTTGGCAATGGACGTGAGTGGATGAATACATGTGGAATGGTGGTGTTGCCTCGCATCATGCTGACATCAACCTCATGAAATTCTAGCCGCAAACACTTCTAGTGTCGACCATGCATGTATCCTTTTGGTGTCGACCTCGTAGAATTTTAGCTAAGCTAATATTTCTAGTTCACGAGCTGTCAATTAGTTATATTGCAAAATAAATTTTGCTCCCGGTCTTGAGGCTTGGACTAGTCAATCAACCTGAGCTTCCTCGGCACAACAAAAACAACAAACTCAAAAAGGTTAATGGACCGATGCTCGATGAGGAGCAAGTAACAACTTAGAGTGGTGTAGCAACTTATTTCAACACTAAATTTGCATTGCCTTCTTGTCACTGAAAGTACTTGCAATGTAAAATTTCACAAGTTAGCCCAGTGCTCTCAAAACCTATGTGATGCAAATTCGGCTCTTGAATGTGTGTGTATTGGGGGGGGGGGGGGGGGGGGGGGGTTACAATATGTACATTCATGGACCCATCAACGTACTCACAAACTTTCAGAATTAAGTGTGCAAACTGCATGTTTAATAGAAAACTGTAACTTGGTTCATTTTATTTACTTTTGCATATTTGGTCCTGCATGACTCTAGCATAGGAAATACACATATGGTTACAATCAACCGTTCATAATTTACATTCGGCTGTTGATTAAGAAATTTACATGTGGCATGTACCATGGCACCCAAACTAACAATACTACCTGACTCATTTTACCATGCAAGTAAACTCATCTAGGAATTTCGGATGATTGGATAATCTCCTTTTCCAAGCTGTATAACCTAGTTCCTTCACCGCCTTTGTTCCCCATCCATGGCTGATCTTTCATAGCACTCTGATTCACTCTTGTTATCTGAGAACTGAGCTTGACCTTTGAGTTATGCACATCTTCAAGTGTTGTCTCCACTTGCCTCATTGTAGGTCTTTCTTCCCCTTTTAAGCTTAAGCATGCTTGTGCAAGTCTTGCAACCACCTCAGCATCTTCAACTCCTCCTTCATGAATAATTTGTGTATCTAGAATATCTGACAAGCGATTGCCGCTCATTAGTGATACAAAGTGTGATGCTAGGCTTGTTCCTTCTGATGAATGAGAAGAAAAAACTGGTGTGACACTTGTCAATAGCTCTGCTAGGATGACACCAAAACTGTAAACATCACTCTTCTCCGTCAATCGACTCGTGTAGTAGTATTCAGGATCAAGGTAACCATAGGTTCCTTGGACAACTGTAAGTATTCCTGTCTCGTCTATTGCAATTGACCTCGAAGCACCAAAATCTGATACTTTTGCTATTAAAGTATCAGTAAGTAGAATATTGGCACATTTGATATCTCTATGGTATACTGATATGGAAGCTGCAGAGTGTAGATATGCAATAGCCCTTGCAGTTTCCAAAGCAATCCTCAATCGAGTTTTCCATGACAAATGGTTCTCACTTTTGCCATGGAGATGACAAGAGAGAGTTCCATTCGATATGAATTCGTAAACTAGTAGAGGAACTTCTGTCTCGAGACAACAACCAAAAAGTTTCACCACATTCCTGTGGTTTATCTGTGAAAGTATGGCAACCTCATTTATGAACTGGTCGATTTCCCTCTGCACAACAATTTTGGCCTTCTTGATGGCCACGACACGTTGATCAGATAAGATGGCTTTATACACCGTGCCATGCCCACCGCCACCAAGGATCCGATTATGATCAAATTTGTTGGTTGCTTGTTCTAGCTCTTCTAAGCTGAAAATCTTCATCTTTTCGGCTATATCTTTGTTCGAAGAGATTAACTGTTGTAGAAGCAGTCCATGGTTTTTCTTAAAGAATTTTTGTCTGATCTTCTTGGCTCTTCGTTTCTTGAGTTTTTTTGTGACTTGGGCAACACCTAGGAGTGAAAATAGTAGTCCAAAACCAGCAACGATTGCTATTATGGTAATTAGACCTGCAGAAAGCGGACATAAGATTGATTGAACAATATATGTTGTGTTCACTTCAAGAAATCAAGCTACCGAGCTCAATTTTTCAAACTACTGAATTGTAAAATGAAAATGTTTTCTTGGGAAATATGACTACTGGGCCATTCACAATGGAAGTACTTTATACCCTTCCTTTTAGTCGTCCATGTTTGAGTGATCTACAACCCTAGGCATGATTTGAGTAAGCATTAGAGATAACTAACTGTAAACTAAATATTAAGCGGTTAGGTCCTAGTAATAGTAGTATTTAACAAAAATAAGTTCCTAATATAAATTTATTGTATTTTTGTTCAGGGACAAAACTAAGCTCACAATAGTCGAGGAACAAAACATGAAAGTTTGTCTTTGCAATTATCAACAATGGAAGACTTCTATCAAAGGTGTTTTATGTACCTGCTAAGCTGATGATTCTTTTCTTTGCTGAGCATCTGTATGTCCCTGGCATATTGATGCATGTTCCATGGCAGGGATAAACATCTGGCCGTAAGCACTCATCGATATCTGAAGAGGAAAAACACAATGTTGGAACCAAGGGGGTTTTACATCGAATGGTAAAAACTAAGATAACACATGCATGTGATCTCATAACATTATAACTACCGAGACTAGGTAAGAACATACCAAAAACTGTTACTAACATACCTGGGCACCCATTAGCAATGTAAGGGTTACCCTCGTATCCTTTAGAACAGTTGCACCGCCTTTTTTCATAAATCTTCAAAAACATAGTAGCTATCGTTGTTCAAGCTTAAACTTCTAAGTTCCGAAGAATTGGGCTGGACAGACAACGACAACATGTCCTCCAACACTACCAGAACACTCTCAACCATGGCTTGCTCGCATGGATAAGTTGAGTTGAGCATCATATCGTTTTCATTTCTGTTGAACCAGTCCTGATCAACAATAAACACAGCAGAGGCGTTCATTCCCTGCCCAGACCGCTGTCTATGGGTTAACCATCTAATGTCGTCCATCACCATATACCTATAAGTGTTCGTTATAGAAAGTTGAGTACATGACATACTCCGCAAGACATACCGGAGACCTGCACTATGTGTGCATCATGTATCAAAAGGGGGTAAGGGTTTAGCCGCAGCAAGCTCTAGCACCTATAGAGACACGCTACAACTTGCGTCTATTAGAGATAAGTAAAGGGAGCGTGTACAAACCACCAACACACGTTGTGCAACGCAACCCCACTGGGTGCGCCCACGCGGAGCATCTATCCTATCGCAAACATAACAGAGCCTTGCATTCCCCTTTGCACCACCCATGAAGAAGAATCCCCAAGTCTTTTATTTGGCAAGTTTTAATATATATTTAGTTCAAGTTGCGCAAGCTATATTGCTAACAAAATTAAGGGTGGGAAATTTTAGAGATTAAGGTTAAAGTTGTTCTAGATCAAGTCGACCGACTCAAGTTGTCCATAGCCGTGGACACGACTAATTGAATATATTTATCCCTACGATGGTGCATCCATATGCCCATTATAGGCTCCAGATGCACGCTCGTCAAAACCAGTTGTTGGACCATTATAGGCATGAACCGAAAGATTCTAAATGACATGGCACTCCCCTTTTACATCACTAGTCAAGGAAAATCACCCAACAAACCCGTATCAAGAGTCCGGTCGAAGATTTAAATCAGACTCAAACCATATGCCATTATGGCTGGGATGGATAAGTCCACGACCAGGGTGCCCACCCAGCAAATTAAAACGTACCAAAAAAGGAAAATGGTGTCAGCTTGTAACCAGTGGGAAAAGATCAACAGTTTGAGTACCGGTTGAGGGGTGATGGGGGTAAACCTCTCCCACATGTGGTTAGTGCATTTAGTCTTGAATTCAAATGCCCATGATCTCGGGTCCTAGTTCGGCTCGAGTGGAACAGAACACCATGCACTCAAACATGGCTTCCCACGGCTATCTTCCTAACTTACTATCTCATTTTGCACATAGCATCATCAACAACATGGTGTATCTGAACCAGATTAACAGTGTAATAACCCAAGGTTACAATAGGAGGTTAACATGGTAAAACATAAATATTAAGCATGCATACTACTGTAAGGCAGGTCGAACAAGGCTTCTACACAAACAAGCAGGTCTTGCTAGGATCGGGTAAAACCAAGGCAATATAGTGGAGTGTCAAAAACAGGCTATGCATCATATAGGTATCGAGGACACACAAATCGTAAAGCTAATGCAAGCATGGGGGAGCATGGGATCAGATATAATCAAGGGTGGCGGTAAGCCTTGCCTGGTGTCCAGGCTTGGCAGAAGACCACTCATTGCCCGTATCCCACGTCATCTTTGGATATTTTTTTCCTGCTTTTTTAATTTCATGAACATTTTTCCAATATGCAAACTTTTATTTCAAAGTTCGCATTTAAAAAAAAATGGAACTTTTTTATGTCCTAAATTATTTTAAAGAAGAAAAAACTGAAGAGAAAAACAAAAGGCAAAAAAACGGGGCATCTCG
Organism: Triticum urartu; assembly: GCF_056163025.1. NCBI lineage: Eukaryota > Viridiplantae > Streptophyta > Magnoliopsida > Poales > Poaceae > Triticum > Triticum urartu. The sequence goes on from NC_141874.1 coordinate 717,276,816, forward strand.
CACAGCACATCGGCCAGCAAACTCATTGCCACCAGAGCACCGCCCCTACCAAAAATGTCGATGATGCATGGACATAGTCTCGGCCTCAAGCCGCACACTGTCTCAAGATCGTATATCGCCACCGAAGCCAACCAGAGTAAAACCTCCGTCCGCCACCTTCACTCACTAGTTTTGGAACTTGGCCCGGCCATTGATCTCTAGCAGCGAGAAGGGGAAATTAAGGAGGGCGAAGGCGGTGGATAAAGGTTTGGGTGGCGGTGGCTGCTTTCTTGTGAAGCGATCTGAAGGGTCGTATCCTTATCAATGTAATAAGAAGATGGATGTGGCTAGTTCTCAATCAACTGAGATTTAACGAAGCCTCACTCAAGTGATATAACATGCAAGAGAGAAAAAAAGAAAAAAAACTAATAAGAAAATTTAACAAAATTCTAATGGATGATGAACAGAGGGAAAGTTGGGAGAGCGGTGGTACCTTGACATCCGTCAACGATGTAAGAGTTGCCTTCGTATCCATCCGAGCAGTTGCACCTTACTTTGTTCACTGCGTCGCCGATGTAGGCAGCGAAACTGTTCAAGCTTATGCATCTCCAACGAGATGCAGAACGTGGATCCTTGACGACCAAGTCACGGTCGCTATCTACGTCTAGCCACCATTGCAGCACGGTGGGCATGCTGGACGGACCGTTACCGAAATCATCATTGACAAAATCATTGAAGCTGACAGTGTTCTGCATGGTGCCTACGAACCACTCGCGATCGACTATGAACGCGGCCACCGACGCACGGCTTTGGCCCGCGTACGCTGCCGCCGTATCGTCCAAATCCTTGAACTTCACCTGGTACCCGGGGTAACGCTGCGCGATGGTCGTCCAGCAGCAGCCGACGCCCGTGCACAAGGCGTCCCGGGTTTTCCCGTTGCACAGCGTGGAGCATGTGCTGACATACTCGCGACCCCCGTCACTGACTGCGACGAGGTAGCCGATGAAGTTGCACCCGATGGCCACAAAGACGTTGTGCTCGGTGGACACCGCGAGCTGCGCGCCGCCGCTCTTGTACACTTCCGGCAGGCCGCCGTACCACGAGTAGTTGTGGTCGATAGATCTCCTCGCGCCGACGGCACCGTTTGTGTAAAGTGGTCGGAATGCCACGACCTTGGTCTGCACATGCACCGTGCCGTCCGCCAGGGAGATGGCGTCCACCTCCACGCCGTCGCCCAGGAGCAGCCTCGGCGGACGGCGCGTCTCGTCGCAGGTGAGGTTGAAGCCCTTGCGAAAGCAGCCTCGCCGGAAGCCGAAAGGGTATGGGACGGTGACGTTGCCGCAGGCCTGCGGGCACCCAGGTAAGGCTACCTGGACGGCGGCGACGGCTGTCGCCATGAGGAGCTGAAGTGCCGTCACCGTTGCGACGATGAGCTTTGCTTGTGACATGCTGTTGGGCAAGCTTGGCTTGGGAACGTGCTAGACAGCTCACAGTCGTACTAGTAGTCTATATCTCCTCCACAATTGGTGTAGAAAAACTTTGGTCTTCTAAGTTGACTTCAACGCCGACCAGATACAGTAGTACGTACGCGTATAGACTAGTCAATGTAAGCATGCTGCGCTCCCTATCTATATCTAGTAGCTGAATTAGTAAACGCATAGACTAATCCTGCCTGTCTAGTAGCTCAAGTGACATCTCAATCGTCCTATTTGGATATAAACTTGAGCTCAAACAGGACGTCTCTTTGGTACAAGCTGGAAAGTCTATGCCGTCGTAAGAAAGGAAAGGGAAACGAGTGTGGCAAATCAGTGATTTGACAGTCTTGTGTTTTATATGTGGAAAGGAAATTCAAACTCGTGTCCAACTTGGCTGCTGTTGGTCACAGCATGCCATCCGAATTGGGTGGATGGAGTGTGTTCGCTAGGCAGGTTGGTTCAAGAGCTCGCTGAAGGTTCCCAGGCTACCAGGCAATGGCAATTTTGGTGACCAGCCGGCCGACAGCGAAAGAAAGAAGAAAGTACCTCGACGCAGCTCGGCCCCGTCTAGGCGCGATCGACACCCCCGCTTGGCCGGAACTCAGTTGAGCATTTCATCCAACACGTCGGCTGCAAGGTCGGGAATTCAGAATCGAATCAAAGGAACCCGTCAATGCAATCTTCTATCTATTCACGGAAAATTATTGACTCTTTAACGAGTTGCTCACCATAGATTCCGATCCCCACCGACTCAATCAGCAGCGAGCACCAAGCCACCAACCACCTCGGGAAGAAATTACAAGTGGTGGACGACCCTGCGACTGCGAGAGTGCATGGCCGCCAGACTGCCGGTCTCCTGCGTACCCACAAGCCCTGGCCGCGCCGGCCGCCAGCCGCCGTGCTGCCGAGCAGACCCCCCAGCCGACGACCAGCCCAACCGGTCAACCGCACTAGCACATGGATGTTATGGACCTTATGGTAACCGCCGCTCCATTTTCTCTGCCAGGCGCTGCTCTTTATCCCAGTTCCTATTCCGCGCCTTAAAGGCCCGGTTATCTCTACTCCTAAATCTCTACTTTAATCTCTACTTTTGACAACCAATCCTATATTTTGCCTACGATCGTCTTATAGGCGACCTTTCGTTTAAGCACAACTAATTTGTGCTGGCCTTTTGACGTTTGCATTAACTCGGTTAGATCGGCACTTTCCCAAAACAACGTAATGCATTAACTTATTTAAAATTAAATTTGAATCAAATCAGCAATTAACAAAAACAACATCATGCATTAACCCATTCAAATCAATCGACACTTTCCCAAAACAACGTAATGCTTTAAGGGGGTGTTTGGTTCTAGGCTTTGCATTGCCACACTTTGCCATATATTTTTATCAAACTTGCCTAAGTTTAGTTTATCAAAATGAGAGCCACAAGTTGCCAAGAGAGAATTTTATCACACTTTGTGTGTGTATGCCATGTGGGGTCCTAGTGTGGCTTGTCTAAGGTGTGGCTTGAACCAAACAAACACCTAAGTTGATCAAACTTGCCTAACGTTAGATGTGGCGGCAAAGTTAGTCACAAACCAAACAACCCCTAACTTATGCAAATCAAATATTAAAAAATCTCAATCAAATTGGCACTTAATAAAAACAACATCATGCATTAACTCATTCATATCAAATCTTAAGAAAATCTCAACTAAACCCAAACTTTCCTTGTCTTTCAGTACTCATACCCAATCAAATCAAGTCTTGCCAAAAAATCAACTATAATCAAAGTTGGCGAGCCCATTTGACGCCTGCATGCGTTTTTAAATTTTTTATGTTTCTTTTTTGGTTTCTTTTTTGTTTTATGTTTCTATCACTAACCTATTCTTTTGTGCTCGGCATCTCTACACTTAAAAGGGCAGTAGGTAGGTCGTTCCTTCCTTCAATACTACCCCCGCCATCAATCGGCAGTACCCCCTCGGTCCTCCTCCCACCGATTTCCTTTTAGGGCATGTACAATGCTGGTGCTTGGGCCAGGCGCTAGGATTCAGTTACTAGTTGTTATGATCCAATCCTAGTCGATTGAAGGATTATTGCTAGCATCGATGCCGGGACTACCGTCGGGTTCTTCGTTCTTACTCGTTCTTACCTATTGATGCCGCCTCGATCCTGGGCCTTACAGTGTGCACAAGGAATATTTCAGGCTTCTGGTCTTGGGCTCATGAAACAAATGGATGTTTCTCGATTCGTCCTGCATACCGCATGTTGGTAAACACAAAAATTATAAGAGAGGGTTGGCTGGTAACAGTGGTACTTCGGACACGGTGTCAGTGGCGAAGCAATGGACTAATATGCGGGGCATTGCGGTACCAGCGAAGCTTAAGGTTTTATTGTGGCGTCTCGCAAAGCATTCAATCCCTACCTTGAAAATTTTAATCATAGAAAGATGTTTGATGCCTTACTTTGCCGACTATGTGGTATGTGTGATTCGTAGAAGCATGTACTAGTTGGATGCACTTTGGCCAGGTCGGTGTGGGCTCTTGCAAAGGAGGAATTGCTTGAACATATGATTATGACTACAATCACGAATGCAAAATTTTGGCTAGCTACTATGCATGATTTGTTGCAGTGAGATGATTTTGAAGAGATAATGGTGACCTTATGGGCAGTTTCGTACCCCCATAAGAAAAGCTATCTATGAGCAGGAATTTTAGGCCCCAATGTCCACTCGTCTTTTTGTGAAGCACCACATGGTAGAGATCAAAGCCACTGCATGTCCACGGTGAACAATGGCACAACTTGCTCGTGTTACAGTTTGGCAGCCATCGATTAGACCACGGCAAGGATTTATGAAAATAAATGTGGATGGGGCGCTTGGAAGACATGGTGTGAGAGGTGCAGAGGCTGCAATTTGTCGGGTAATTACATGGGTTCATCAGCGGTCACTTCTATGAGCATTACCAACGTACTACATGTTTCACAGACTATGGAACCAGTTGTACAAATGTTTTTGTACAGAACACTGTTAAAAAATTCTAGTTTTGGTACAATTTTTTTTTTATAAAAATGAAAAGAAATTAGAACACATTACAATATAGCTAATTGTTATTTTAAATTTTTTTTGAGAAAAAATTGTTATTTTAATGTAAATGTAACATAAAAATATTACTTTGGCCCGTCCAGAGCTTGGGCCAGCCTGTACCTGGTGCACAATGTATTCGAAAAGGGAACACCAAAGAATAGAAAAATAAAGAAAAGAAAACAAAGAAATTGAACAAAAACATTGAAACCGAATACAAAACCGGATCGACAGAAAGACCACACTACAGTCTACAATCGCATCTTGATATCACACAAAATTAGGAGCTCGACCGGGCCACATGGGACCGACTACAGCTGCAAGTGAGCGCTCTTTATCTCGCTCACAATAGGTATACTTTGCATGCTGGGCACGACCAAAAAATATAGTTCAAACGAGTAGGTTGAACGCTGTGTGACCGTTTTGTTCCATTTTCTTAGAATAACGACTTAGCTTTATTGATTTCAGAAAGAAAAAGTTCATATTGAAATAGCCAAAACAACTACCAACAAGAGAGTTCCCAAGTAAAACCAAATCTTTTCATGGCGTTGTTGCCAAAACTGCAGGAGAGTAGCCCACCCGAAAATGCGAGAAACGGAAATCATTGGATACACCATGATCGGAAACACACTTCTTGCAAGGGATGTCGTTAGACTAATACTTTGTAGCTAGACCGACAATAAACAAGACCGAATGCATGAAAGGCAAACACTAACAACCACTAGTTCCATGGAGTGGATCATGATGGGGACACCATGATGGGGATGATGAGCTAGTCCATGTAACTGTCTTCCTTATGACAATGCTTCTATCCCTGGGACACTGTCATACAGGACACAAATCTCACAAAAGAGGACTTAACTCTATGGCACACATTGATATGTGGCTCCCCTCACCTCCCGGAGCCGAAACGGCTAATGGAGGTGATATGAACCACTAGTGAAGATTGGAACACTATCGTCTGATTTGGGCATGATGGGTCCATTTACACCAATGCCAAAAATGGTTTAATGGTTCCCGCGACGGCATATACAAGAAGCTCAGAGGAGAACTCGTATGTATGTGTGGAATAATAAAAGGTAAAATAGAATACTAGTCTCGTCTCTAAGATTTGCTCAAGTGTTGCATGATGGTTCCATTTTACTGATCATGGGCATAAGTTGGTATAATAAGAATGCTGACAACTTTGATGATGTAGTGTTAGAAGGACACTGTGTTGAACTCTCCCAGATTGATTGTTATACTAATATATCCTTTTGTCACAAGTTTATGGTATATAACACAAAGGTGTTAATGTATCCACAATTCCTTACGCCATGAAGTATCGAGTTTCATCATACCGGATGACGCGCTTTGGGGTTTGTCAAACGTCAACCGTAATAGAGTAATCATAACGGCAACTTACAGATTCATCGAAAAAGTATGACAAGGGACTAGATAGCTTGAGACTGAAATTTGCTCCGCTAATAGTGGAGAGATATTTTTAGAGCCCTCTTGGTGTGAAGGTATCCATCATCGTCTGGCCTGACACAACTTGACTTACTCACGGGGATTCCAGAATACGGGACAAAACCGATAACAAGGAAACTGACATAGTGATCAAGTTGTAGGTCATGGGATGTTGATAAATCTCACCTCGGGTTCTGTAAAGTATCGCAAAGCAAAAGTAATTGCACATGGTAACTACAGGTTCAGTCAATATTCATTCTTGTGGCTATAGGGGTCAATATAGTTGTCCACGTTTATGCGGTTGATCATTGAATAGGAGTTCTGGTCATGTCTATACTTTACCGGACATGTGGGGTCACACGCATAAGGGTCATCGTTCTGTTTAGTACTAGACGAATTAGGACCATCGGAGAAACTCGTTGAAATAGTTTCGGAGATATTAAATTTCTTTTTCGAGAAAGACTCAAAAGTGTTCCGCAGAGACCAAAAGTGTTTTAGAGAAAACCAAATAAAACCGATGCCAAAAGTTACGGAGGAGAATGACTTAACACCAAGAAGCATACGAGGACTTCAGAATTTTTTCGGAGTGTTCTAGAAGGGGCTAAGACACCATGAGCCAGCCTTATAGACAATGCGTCTACGGTGGCTGGCCGAATGGGCCTTAGGGACCCATGAGGTGGACGCCACCCCTAGGTTTGCCTCCCAAGCCAAGGGGGTGTGGTTAGGGTGAGGTGGGGCCCACTCCATGGTGCAATGCCCCTAGGGGGAGGGTGACTCTCCTCCAAGTCTCCTCCCTCTCCCTACCCCTATAAATAGTGGAGGGGGCAGCCCCTCTTTCGCACACAATTCCAGGCACAAGATTGCCTCTCTCTCTCTCTCCACGGGAAGTTATTCCATTACGCCATAAGGCTGCTCCACCCATAGTTCTCCAACGCCGCTAGGTTCTAGACGTTGAATTGCTGCCGGGTCAGTGACTACATATACCTGGAGACCTACACAGAGATCGAGCTTTCGATCTTCATTTAAGAGAAAAAAATTTCATGGTTGGGAGGTTAAAAATTCTAACTACGGGAATTTGCACCAACGATCTTCGCCAACTCTTCTTTTGCTGTAACTCTAGTTTGTAATCTAATCTAATCACCATTTGCATCCTTATAGTGTTTCTGGTTTTGATTCGTAGGACGGTTTTTCTTTTGTACTACGTTTTTCAACAATACAATGGTACTTATTTAAGGAAATGCTAAAAATCTGATGTCGGAATTTTAGGCATGGGAAATCAAACTTTCATCCCTAAAAATCTGTTGACCACTGTGTATTCGGGTCCTTTATTTACTCATGTATTTTTCATTTCGAAAAGAGAAAAAAAATTGTTTTCTTGTGGTTGTATGGTTAGAGGGACAGTGGTATCCCCAGCCCACCAAGGGTCAAGTCCTGATGCTCGCATTATTCCTGAATTTATTTTAGGATTTCTGGCGATACGCTTTCAATGGGAGGAGACATTCCCGTCGATGACGAGGCGCCTATGGTGATTTCGTAAATCTCAAAATGATATGCCGGCTTAGTCTCTCGGAGGTGCTCATAGGGGTACGGTGTGCGTTTGTGTGTTCATAGGGTGAGTGTATGCGTCTATGTATGAGCGCTTGCGTCTGTACTGTGTTAAAAAGAATATATACTACTATGGAATATGGAATAGAGTACTCTCTTAGTATAAAAATATGTTGCATGCTAGCTTTTGTAAGTTACCTTGGCATCCATCGGCGATGCAGGGATTGCCCTCGTATCCTTTCGAGCAGTTGCACCGCGGCCGCTGGTAATCGTCGTCGTTGTAGACCACGATGCTGTTGGCGCTTATGCATCTCCCGGGATCAGTCGACAAGCCATCCGGCAGCCGGAACATGTCCTTGTCACGGTTCATATCCAGCGACCATCCTAACACGGTCGGAACCACCGTCGAAGCAGCAATCCTCTGCGGCTCCGCCGAGTAATCCAGCTGCAGCACGAGCCCCTTCTCGGCGAACCAGTCCCGATCGGCAAGGAACACCGCTCCGTACCTGGAGGAATCGTTGGGTCTCACTCTGATCTGGGCCAGATCATTGATCTGGATGCCGTAGGACGAGAGACCCGGCCGCGGGACGGGCGTCTGGCAGCAGCCGACGCGGAGCACGAGGCGTCGCTCACCCGCCCAGGGCCGTGCGCCTCCGAGCAGTACGCGGCGCAGACGCTGACGAAGCGGCCCGCGTCGTCGACGAGGCTGGCCACGAGGTTGCATCCCAAGGCCACGAACCGGTTGCGCTTCGCGGACACCGTCAGGCGGCCGGCGGACCACGTGCGGTTGAACTTCTCGGGGTTCTCGCTTAGCGAGAAGTTGATCATCCTGGTGTTGATCCGCAGGGTGCCGTCGAGAGAGACGGCGACCACTTGCACCCATGCAGCGTCGTCGCCGGCGAACAGCCTCGGCGGCTGGGTCGTGTCGTCGCAGGTGAGGTTGAAGCCCTCGCGGAAGCAACCGTGCCCGATGCCGAATGGGTATGGGACGGTCACGTTGCCGCAGGCCTCGGGGCAGCCAGGCAAGGCTACCGGCGGCGCGGCTAGTGTTGTGGCTGCTATGAGATGAAGCGTCAGTGGTGCAATCACGGCGCCGATCTTTGCTCTTGTGGAAGGAGTAGATGGAGCCAGCATCATCTTTGCTGCTGCAGATCTTGCTCAGGTGAGCAGTCTGGTACTCAGGTGGTGTAAGCGACCGCACTCTTTGGCACTTGGCAGAACGGAAAGTGTACACGAAAGGAAGGGGCAGGAATGTCGCATGCTGATTATTTACCCCTTTTCGTGTGGAAATGATGCATCTCTGATTTGCCTTTAGAAATAACGGGTCTTCCTGGGCTATCGGAAAGTCTGGATCGATGCAAGATTCACCACCAGACGAAATGTTTACATTCTCAGCCTAGATATGTCGTACTTACTTGAGTGTGGCCGCTCCGGATGTCAAAAGTAAGTAGATATGCACTGCGGACCTTAAGCAAGAAATCTCAAATTGTCACCAGCTAGCTAGGCGTAGCTTGCTTGCGTGAGTGCAACGGCGGCAAGGGATTTCCACGAGAGGCAGCAGTTTATAATTTCGATAGTGAAAATGGCATCTCATTAGATTTTCTTGGATCATGTGTATCCACAACAATATTATTATTTATACCTTCTTACTGACATTGTTTTCACAGATTTCAAATGTTGTTTCCAAATAATATTATTATCTGTGTCATCCATTTGTATACCAAAGATTTGTGCTAGCTCAATATCCTCACTTCATAGAAACTTCTTCTTGTTGTAGTGAAAAACAATAAAAGTAGAGGAAGGATATTCGTTGTTGATCGACTAGACATGCTATGGTGTTCTTTTTTTTTTTTTTTGAGGAATTGGCAGTTGTGCTGCCCATATAGTATTAAGCAGGAGAAAAACAACAGAAACAGTACAGAAGAGAGCTTAACAGCAATAACAGCAGGTCATGGGTGAACAGGTACCACATGCCTGGCGAAGTGATAAAGGAAAATACTAATCCGGTTCAGGCTCCGGTTCATTCTCGCAGACCGACACCCAGTGGGAGGACGCAGTAGGTTGTAACATGTCCAACTTGACTTACGGAAATGTCAAAAATCACCTCCAGGCTACTCTGGTTGTACGTTGTGAACATTTTTATATTGTACTGTAGTTTATTTTTATGAAATATTGTAATTGAAAATGGTGAAAGTTTTATAGTATATTTTGAGTCTTTTTATTTTTTATAAATGGTGGTGAATATTTTTATATTTAATTGGAAATGGTGAAAGTTTTATAGTATATTTTAAGTCTTTTTATTTTTTATAAATGGTGGTTGATATTATTATATTATAGTAGTCAAAAAATATTATAGTTACTTTTATGAAAGTAAGAATATTTGGATTCGAAATCCTGACATTTTAAAATATAGTTAGTCTTTTAATTACTTTATTCAATTTTTTTAATTTTATTAAAGTAGTAGTATTATTTTGAGTCTTTGAATAAAATATAAAAAATATAATTACTGATACTATATTTTATTAATTTCTGACATTTTTTAATTTTCTTAAATGTCGACGGTTTTCAACTATATTTTGAGTATTTTTCAGAAATTAGAAATATTGCATTATTTTTATTAAAGTAAGAAATTTAATTATTTTTGTATAATTTGTTTTTTTTGTGTATTGGGCCAAGCCCAAAAGTGGGTTGGAGGGTCGAAACTTGTTGCCAAAAAAGGACACAATCTTCTTTGGGTTGTTGTTACACAATAGGTTGAATACAAAATAGATGCTTTGAAGAAAAAAATACATTCTTGCCAAATTATAGTACATGTGTGCTCTGTGGAGGCTTTCGTATTGAAATTAGAGATCATTTCTTTTCCGAGTGTCCATTTGCTATTTACATGTCAGCAATATCTATTTCTAGATTGGATTCCAATGCAGCAATCAATTCAGGATCAGATCAACTATTTAAAACTCAGTCTCCATTTTAACTTACCTTGGAGCACACTATTCTTATTGCTTGTTCGTTTATTATGTGTCGCTGTAGAAATTTTAAAAATATGCTAAAGTCCAAAAATTGTTTCCTAATTTTTAAAAATGGTTGCCTGTTTATTATTTTTCTAATTTCATAAAAACTTTCCCCCAATCTTAAATATCTAACAGATTTCTAAAATGCTTACGTATTTTCAAAATATTCAAAACTTCAAATTATTCATAAATTTTGGAAAGTGAACATGAATTTGAAAAGGTACATGAAATTTTAAATATGTTAAAAGGGAATAAAAGAAAAAAAACTAAAACCAAGAAGAAAAATGAGAAACCAGCAACAGAAAAAATAACCCGGTCCTAATACTGGTGGGGGAAGAAAGAACAGCCCGGGTGAGCTGGCCTATTACCGCGCGAGGTGTCGAGTTTGTTCCCTCTCCCTTGACCTATATGCAGATTAGGGGTTGCCGTTTGCCATTTTGTTGTATTGCCTATTAACGGAATGGGTTGCGAAACACTTTAATAGCATAATGTACGTCCCCGCTAAAGTTCGATGGGTTTAGACTGGGGAATTTAGAGACAAGAGACTGCTTATTATAGCACGCTTGGGGCGAAGGCAATACTTTGCCAAGTAGATTCAAAAAAACAAATTGCCAAGTTTTTTGAAGTGGAATTTGCCAAGTTTTTACTGCAAGGCACAGTTCCGCCTCACCTACAACACCATCCTAATGGACCAGGCCCAACTAACATGTACAATTATTATTTTATTTTTTTTGTTTCCCCCCTATATTTCTATACATTTCGAAAATTCTCTGAAATATTACATTTGTATATATTTAAGAAGCCGAATTATTTTTGTTGAATAGGAAAAAACATTAATCACACATTTAAAAAAATTCACGTATTGTAAAATATTTGTTTGCATACTTTTCTACAAAAGTTCTTACCATTCAAAATACTGTTCATGACATTTAAACATGTTCACAGATTTTAAAAAATGCATGAAATTTTATAAGGTTAGTATAAATGTCAAAATTTGTTTATGTATTTCAAAATAATTGTTAATGAAATGTAAACATATGTTCAACTAATATTTGAAAAATGTCTGTGACATATAAAAATTGTTCACCATGTATTAAAAATATTTATAATGTATTTATAAAACTTCACCACGTAGTTAAAAAATGTTCAACATGCATTGGTAATACAATGCATATATGAAAGATATTTAATGTATATTCAGAAATGCTCAACATGCAGTAGAAAAACGTTTAATGTCTGAAAAATGTTTAACGTGTATTCAAAGATGTTCAAAATGTTTTCGTCAAATGTTCAATGTGTATCTGAAAATTATTTTAAAATTGTATTCAAAATATAGTTAACATGTGCTCTGCAAAATGTTGAATGTATGTCGTAAAAGATGTTAAGTGTCTACTATGAAAATTTCAAATTGTACTAAGAACATGTTTGTACAATTAAACCGGGTCGCTTAGAAAATTTATGAATTTGAAAAAAATAAAAATAAAAATAAAATACAGAAAAACAAAAAGGAAAATATAAAAAACAAACATAAAATAAATGTTGAACATGCACTTGCAAATGTTCAACATGTATCTGAATAATGTTCAAAGTGTGTACTAAAAATATTCAATATGTATTTACAAAAAGTGAACATGTATATGGAAAATAGAAAAAATGAAATGAAAAAACAAAAGTAAAAAAAATAAAATTGATAAAAACCAGTAGAGAAAAACGTAGCAAAAGGGAAAAGTAAAAAACAGGTATAAAACCAACCGCAAGGTTCCTAAAACCCAGTCCGGCCCTCCGTAGAAGGTTCCTAAAACCACCTAAATGGGCCAGCCCAATCACCAAATGCTACTGGCAAGGGCTTGATACGTCGATACGTTGGTGATATACCTGTGGTAGGATTTGTCTCAAAAAAGAAAAAACCCGTGGTACGATGGTTAGTGGTATCCTCAGCCCACCAGAATTCAAATCCTGGTGCTCGCATTTATTCTGAATTTATTTCAGTATTTTTAGCGATACGCTTTTAGTGGGAGGAGACGTTTTCATCGACTACGAGGCGCCTACGATGACTTCGTAAAATCTCAAGATGACATGCGTGTGTATATGAGCGCTTGCGTCTGTATACTGTGTTCAGAAAAAAGTTAGTGAGATTGCTCACACGCTACAGTTGGAGGCTCGGAGTGTTACAAGTTACGAATGCAATCCTCTGAAATAACTCATGTATTTTATTTCAAACATAGTACAATTGCAGATATTCATAGATACACATACACTTACCTTTATGAATGCACACACATACACTCCGTCCCTATGAGCATCTTTGAGATACCGAGCCAGTACAATATCTTGAGATTGACGAAGTCACAACAGACGTCTTGTAGTCGACGGAAACGTATCCTCTCACCAAACGAACATCACTTGAAAGTCCCAAATAAATCAGGAAAATGCGATAGTGTTAAAAAAATTGTGTACTTCACTGAGCCACCACTGACAACCCAAGTCTCCCACAAGTCCACAACATGTTTTACAATTGTGGCATAGTATGAGGTAGAGAACTGAGCTTTCGGTTGCAACAATATTGCCACTGAATTTGGATGGTCGATAGATTGGCAAAGTATGGATGGCCAAATTGTGACACGTGCCCTCTTTGCAAGAGGGTCCAAGAAAGTGGGACTCACCTCCTCTACAAGTGCCGCTACACGAGAAGGCTATGGTCTTTGGTCATTGACAAATACCACATTCTTGGCCTCGACACAAACACTTGGCCCTTGTTCGACACGGTTGAGACTTGGTGGGCAAGTACTTGCGACAGTGCCACCCCATTCAGACAAGCCAAGGCATCCCTCACCATTCTTGTCTCATGAACTATTTGAAACGAGCGAAACGCGAGAGTGTTCAAGCAGAAGAGCGTGCCACCGACTGCATTGCTTGCCTCCATCACGACTGAGGCTAGCCTCTGGATCATCGCCGGTACAAAAAAACTAGGGTCAATAATATTGCGAGAGTGATTCCCATGCCGTGTGATCCGGTTGCTTGTAACAAACTATATTCTTTCTTATTTAATGGATGAAGCAAAGTTTTTACCTCCGTTTAAAAAAAATTGTCTAATTATAGGATACCGGATATATATGTGCGCACTCTCATCTTGATTTGCCGGTGCTCTTGGGCTCGTTTTGTCTACATCAATGTAAGTTATCTAGATCACTTGGTATTTATACAACTTTGCTTGACTGCTTCGGTAAATTCCAGCATCAACACGAAGCATCCTGCACTACTGCACTAGTGCTTAATTAGTTGTTGGCACCGGTAAGTTCCAGTATATTATTATGCTAGTTTATTCTCCAATGGAACTACTGCACTTTTGAACTGATTTTTACCGCCCATTGATACCCCGCTTGACATCTTGATCAATCTGGTGCCATCCGACAGCTAACTCGAGCTAGTGAACATCATACGTACACGACTAGCTTTCTCTACACAAAGCCACAAACCAGACTGGTATATCTTGTCGAGTTTACCATCACTGATCAACCGTGCATCGATCAGAGTCCAAAGTTGTGTGAGTGTGTGACCATGACGTTGTGTGCATGATAGTTGAAGGGAGAAATTAGCCAGACTAATTCCCAAGTGGTTTGACTAATACGGCAATCCGGCCGGCTCTTTCTGCAACTCATACCATACGATCATCCGAACATCCACCAGTGGAGTATAAAATAGCATAAGATATACCGGAGCTTGTCGTGATCATGCACGCGCCACTAGCGTTGGCATGCGCGACGACGTTGATAGCTGTGGTGGAGCTAAACCTCGTGTTGTTTAACTCTTGGAGGAGTATTTTTATTATACTGTACTAAAAAGGCCAAAAAGTTTGGCGAGTAGAGCATGTGTGCCACGGTAGACACTGCCGTGATCCGTGTTAGGACACTCTATGTCAAGACTTTTCAACCGCCTAATCCTTCTTTGAAACTGCCTAATCCAATAGTATTTTTTTAAAGGGGCGCCTAATCCAAAATTTGATCATAAAGCTTTACTATTCTACTTGGTGTGATTCCACCGATTGACAATGCAAATAATTAAATTACGAAAGGTGGGGTGGAAGTGGAACAAACTACTCCCTCCGTTCTTAAATATTTGTCTTTTTAGAGATTTCAAATGAAATATCACATATGGATGTATATAGACATAATTAGTATAGATTCACTCATTTTACTTCGTATGTAGTCACTTGTTGAAATCTCTAGAAAGACAAATACTTAGAAACGGAGGGAGTAATAAATTTGGAAAACATACCGTTTGTTTCCAAGCAACAAGATCAAAAAAATTCCGTGCAAGGTGGAGAAGTGAAGACTGAAGAATCGAATAAAGAAACAACATTGACGAATGACGACGAGCAGGCCAGATAAAGCCACGAAGTTTGGGAGATCCGCAACCATATATATATGCATCCATTCATGGTTTCCAAAAGCCAAATTAAATAAATGCTTTTCTTTGCTTAGAGCGAAAGTTCCACATCACTGCATACAGTAGTAGTGTTGCTTAAGGCACACATGCTGCCGGCCAAATTTTTTGACCTTGTCAGGCTAGCTGGGTATGGACAGCTGTGGCGCTATTAATTCACACCTGAAGTTGAGACTAAATGGAGGTTTACAGTAGGTCCCTACAAATTGTATCATAATCTCCCCGCAAAAAATTAAAAAAATTGTATCATAATCTATCTAGTGGCAAACACAATACGAATGTTCCATACACAAATGCTAAATGACAAAATAAAATGTAACAGGGTGCAATCCGTAGATACACTTCCTCCCTCTCTCCTCCTCATTTCAAGAGCAGAATAGTGGATAAAATTGTACTCGTAATGAAAACTAACTTAGACTAGTAATATATGCATAGTCTATGTTATTATCTTCATAATGAGTAATAACATAGGATGGGGATCCCCTGACGCGGGCTATCCTACCATTGGATCACTGAACTGCGGGCCCCTCCAAGCATGGGTCCCACCTATCAGAGACAGAAACACAGGGTAAGGTAGGGATAGCTACGTCAGAGGATCCATGTCCAATAACATATGTGTGGTAATATGCAAGCGTTCATTTATTTAGATGCAGACTCATTTTGCCTCAGGCAAACTATCACAATTTTTTTGCAGGTCATCTTCAGGGCGTCCACTTGGATCCGTATGTGGTCGTTACTCAGCCATGTGGACCACAGGGAGCATATGGATTTGGATGCAACCGATGGGAGATGGTTGCACGTGATACTTACAACCGGTTTGAATGACGGTCCAATAATAGGATAGATGTTTAGTCATCTTTCCCTATTTTCGCTGGTTGTGGCAAATTTATTTTTCAGTTTCAAACTACTGTTTAAGACTTTGTTTTGGATCTGGATTTTCAATAAGATGGTTGTGTGCATCAAGAGATACAGAGGCCGGGGGTAATCCTCCTTTTCAAAAAAATGTTACGGTAACATATTATGTTATCACATGCATCACTCTCCTCATTAACTACATGCCACATAAGCAAATTTGTCTTGAGATGCGTTATGTTACTAGCTAAGTTACTCCCACTATGAATAGCCTCACATACCTTAAAAATAACATCGATGCCTAATGGCACATACAAATATAAACTCATGCACTATAGGACCTTAACTTAAGATAGATATTCAGGGGGTACTTACAATAGTCAACGATGGGTGCTATATTTTGCGCTAGAGGGTGTGACCTCATATTTTGGGGGTTAAAATTCAAATTCATGGAACAAATTAAGATATAATAACCTAGATAGATACTAGTGCACTCTAGGTCTTGCACTAAATTATTTATTTGAGGGGGTGGACAATATATATAAACAGAAAAATAATCATGTTGTAATTATACATTGCTTACATAGAATGGAAAACTGGCGATACTCTTTCTGTAGACCATGTGAGGCATCCCAGGTCACTGTGTAGTCTCATTGTGATTTTTCTTTATACCTCGATTTCCACTTAACATAGGCAAAAAACAGAAAAACAAAAAAGTGTGAACATGTACACTACAAAATTGGTAATTCAAACTCTAATCCCTACAATATGTTGAAAATATAATATATGCAACATGCTTTTAAAAATATATATAATTATATTAGAACTCATTAACAAATACAATTTTTTTTAAATAGTTTTAAGATTTCCAACCTAGTGGCTTAAGTATGAAGCTGATCGACCTCGAACTTACTAAATAAATAGTAACACATGTGAGACAACATGATAATGTAAAACCTCATGGACAAAGCTCCAAAGAAAGCGGGCAGCAGTGCAGGCGAAGAAGATGTGGGTCCCAGACTCTGGGACATCACAAAGAGGGCAAAGCCCATCGCCAGCCCCATGTCGCTTGACCATCTCTGTCTCCAATGGGTGGCGATCACGGAGAAGCTGCCATACAAATTTCTTAATCTTCAATGGGAAGGACGCTTTCCACAAGGGTTTGGTCCATGCAAGTACCGGTGCGCGGTATAGAGTACGATATGTCGGCTCGGTCTTAAGACTATAAAAAGTTTCACCAAACCTGAAAAAAGGTGAGAGAAAAAGAAGCGGAATTACTTCATGGACCGCGTTTTGCTGTACAACACATGCATGATAGCTAATCCCATGGCCTACTGTTGTTTAGACTTGCCCACGGATTGTACTATGGGCATGTCGTGCAAATTCGGCTAGACAAGCATCGTCTGTGTAGCAGTGCTCAAAAAGAAGTATGAGTAGTGAAGATCCTCCCACCAGTCAAAGGCATCTTGACAGGCGTCATTCTCCATATGAACATGTAGCTCACAAGACTTGAAGATTTATGTCCGCGCTCAGGCACGAAGGCGGTGGCTGCAGTGACAATGGTGCCTCATCCCCACACTCCGACGCAGAGATGTCCACGATGACCATGGCAATGTCATGTAGAATGAGGACGACATCTCGATGCCAATGTCGACAGGTACGTTGAGGGCGTGTTTGGTTACTCGTAGAACATCCAGTCATGTTGCAGGGACTAAATTTGGCATGTTTGGTTATCTGTGTGTGCGGCTGGGCTTGCATAACACGATCCTCGAAGCAGCCTGGAGCTTGGCTCCGGAGGAACGTCTGAATTGACCATCTCTAGCGAGCCAGCCCCGAGTGAGAGTAGTGAGGGTACGCGGCTTCTGAAATGATTGAGATGGACCTAGAGGGAGTGAATAGGTACAATTACAAATTTTAATTCATAATTATCAAGTTAGGCAATGCAAAATATAACGGCTCTAGTGAGATAAGCAATACAATGTGACGTGTTCAACAAGTTATAGTGAATGCAAGTCCAAGTGGCCAAAATAAACCATATGTAGGGATCTTTTGATCTTTTGCTTCAGAACTGAACTGGAAATGTAAACTATATTTGAAATGGACATGTGGATTTGTAAATGTTATCATATTTCTGGTTTAATCATAAGATATGCGTAGGATCTTTTGAGCAATGTTCAGTTCCTGGCTTCCCTGATACTATAACATTGCGCCTTCGGCTCTCGAGCTCCTTCATCCTTGGTGCATCCGATCTTCACTATGCATTGTTGTTTTCATCAATGAAAGTGCTTGCAACAAAGCATTTCACAAGTTTGTATTTAACTGATCTCTCAAGATATACTTATCAAGATATATGTTGTCATCCTTGATCGTCAACATATGTTCTCGCAAACTTTTGAACTTCAGTGTTAAGAGCCAGATATTTTAACCGTAGAAATTGTAACTGATTTAGTTGTATTTACTTTCACATACTTAATTCTTCATGACTACATGACTCATTAGCACAGGAAATACACGCATGGCTAAAAAAACTCGACCAACCAGGACTAGTCCTTGGTGACATTTTTCCTAAAGAAAGACCAGCACCAACCGAGCATAGGCTGAGCCATGAACACAGCTCAGGGAGCTCTGTGCATTTCATAGCTAGCCAAATGGTCAACGACCAGTCCTCTGGAAATACACACATGGTTATAATTCAGAGTTCACAATTTACAAATGATTTACAGTTTAGTTCCCAAGCTAATAATAGTAACCGCAACACTTCACCACATAAGTAAAAACATCTAGGAATTTTAGATGATTGGATGAACTCTTTTTCCAAGCTGTACAGTCTAGTTCCTTCATCGCCTTTGTTCCCCTTGTATGACTGATCGTTGATAGCATTCTGGTTCACCCTTGTAATCGGAGAATTGAGATGGACCTTTGAGTTATGCACATCTTCAAGTGTTGTCTCCACTTGCCTCATTGTAGGCCTTTCTTCACCTTTTAAACTTAAGCATGCTTCTGCGAGTCTTGCAACCACCTCAGCATCTTGAGCCCCTCATTCCTCAATAATTTGTGAGTCTAGAATATCTAACAAGCGGTTGTCTCTAATAAGTGACACAAAATGTGATGCTAGGATTGTTTCGATGAATGAGAAGAAAAAACCGGTGTCACCTTTGTCAGTAGCTCTGCTAGGATGACACCAAAGCTATAGACGTCACTCTTCTCCGTGAGTCGACTAGTGTAGTAGTATTCAGGATCAAGGTAACCATAAGTTCCTTGGACAGCTGTGAGTATTCCTGTTTCATCTATTGCAATTGACCTTGAAGCTCCAAAATCAGATACTTTTGCTGTTAAAGTGTCAGTAAGTAGTACATTTGCACATTTGATATCTCTATGGTACACTGATATGGAAGCAGCAGAGTGTAGATATGCAATGGCCCTTGCAGTTTCCAGTGCAATGCTCAACCTATCTTTCCATGATAGATGGTTCTAACTTTGGCCATGGAGATAAAAGGCGAGAGTTCCATTTGATATGAACTCATAAACAAGTAGAGGAACTTCTGCCTCGAGGCAGCAGCCAAAGAGCTTCACCACATTCCTATGGTTTGTCTGGGAAAGTATGACAACCTCGTTTATGAACTGGTCGATTTCCCTTTGAACGACAATTTTAGCCTTTTTGTTGGCCACAACATGTTGGTCAGATAAGATGCCTTTATAAACCGTGCCATGGCCACCACCGCCAAGGATGCGATTATGGTCAAATTTGTTGGTTGCTTGCTCTAGCTCTTCCAAGCTGAATATTCTTGTTCTTTCAGCTATATCTTTGCTTGAAGAGATTAACTGTTGGAGGAGCAGTCCATGGTTTTTCTTGAAGAAGTTGTCTTGACTTCTTGACTCTTTGTTGTTTGAGTTTATTGGTGATTTTGGCAACACCCAGAAGTGAAAACAGTAGGCCAAAACCAGCACTAATTGCAATTACGGTGATTAAACCTGTAGAAAAATGAAAATAAGGATCGATAGTACATGATATGTCGTATGAATTTCAAATACTTAGGCTGCTATTTTCAATTGAAAGTTTGAAACTACTGGGCTATACTTTGGTTCAGTTCAGTGGTCGGATGGTTTAGTATTATGAAGCACATAACATTATGTACTTTTTTTCTCTCTTTCTGTTGTCTTCAATTTCTGAATGGTCAACCTATGATGGTTTCAGTATTAGTACATCTCATTTCAAAGCAGAAGAATGCATTACTATTGTTTCTGTAGCCCTAGTACTACACAATGGATAACTACCATAATTCTATGGTCCTTAATTATCACTAAGCAAAGCTCAATATCAAGTGAAATAGTTGTATTTGTACCTGGGAGACTGCTGCTGCTTTTCTTTGCTGAGCATCGATATGTCCCTAGCATATTGATGCATACTCCGTGCTGGCATGGATAAACATCTGGCCGCTGGCACTCATCAATATCTGAAAGGGAGAAAACAGAGTTGAAACAGAGGTGTTGTATACATCAAACAGACATAGCTCTCAAATTTACTTGATGCAAATTCATCGCTTGAATGCGAAGTATTTACAGTCTGTATTTTGCGGACCCGTCAACATGTTGTCCTCGCAAACTTCCAAACTTCTGTGCGACAAATTATATGACAGATATAAATAGTAACTGAATTCATTTTATTTACTGTAACATATTTGTCTCTACATCACCCATCAGCATTCCACGAAATAAAAAGCATAGGAAATACACATATATTTACAATCCAGAGTTCGTAAAATACATTCTGCAGTATGGCACCAGAACTATTAATAATAAATGTACAACATTTTTTCATGCAACTAAAATCATCTTGGAATTTCCGATGATTCGATGAACTCTTTTCCCAAGCTGTATAATCTAGTTCCTTCGCCACCATTGTTCCCCTTCCGTGGCTGGTCTTTTAGAGCACTTTGGCCCACTCGTATTGTCTGAGAATTGTGATCAAACCTTGAGCTATGCACACCTTCAAGTATTGTCTCCACTTGCCTCATTGTAGGTCTTTCTTCCCCTTTTAAGCTTAAGCATGCTTTTGCAAGTCTTGCAACGACCTCAGCATCTTCAACTCCTCCTTCATTAACAATTTGTGTATCTAGAATGTCTGACAGGCGATTGTCGCTCATTAGTGATACAAAATGTGATGCTAGGCTTGTGCCTTCTGATGAATGAGAAGAAAAAACTGGAGTTATCCTTGTCAGTAGTTCTGCTAGGATGACACCAAAGCTGTAAACATCACTCTTCTCCGTGAGTCGGCTAGTGTAGTAGTATTCAGGATCAAGGTAACCATAGGTTCCTTGGATGGCTGTAAGTATTCCAGTCTCATCTATTGCAATCGACCTTGAAGCTCCAAAATCTGATACTTTCGCTGTTAAAGTATCAGTAAGTACTATATTGGCGCATTTGATATCTCTATGATATACTGATATGGAAGCAGCAGAGTGCAGATATGCAATAGCCCTTGCAGTTTCCAGTGCAATCCTTAATCGATCTTTCCATGACAAATGATTATCACTTTGGCCATGGAGATGACACGAGAGAGTTCCATTCGATATGAACTCATAAACTAGTAGAGGAACTTCTGTCTCGAGGCAGCAACCAAAGAGCTTCACCACATTCCTATGGTTTGTCTGTGAAAGTATAACAACCTCATTTAGAAACTGGTCGATTTCCCTCTGCACGACAATATTGGCCTTCTTGATGGCCACGACACGTTGATCAGATAAGATGCCTTTATACACCGTGCCATGCCCACCGCCGCCAAGGATCCGATTATGGTCAAATTTGTTGGTTGCTTGCTCTAGCTCTTCTAAGCTGAAAATCTTCATCTTTTCAGCTATATCTTTGTTCGAAGAGATTAACTGTTGTAGAAGAAGTCCATGGTTTTTCTCAAAGAATTTTTGTCTTAACTTCTTGGCTCTTTGTTTCTTGAGTGTTTTTGTGACTTGGGCAACACCTAGGAGTGAAAACAATAGGCCAAAACCAGCACCAACTGCTATTATGGTAATTAGACCTGCAGAAAGCAAACCTAAGAATGATATAAACATTATATGTTGTGTTCACTTCAAGAAATCAAGCTACTGCGCAAAATCTGTTTCAGACTACTCAACTATAAAAAGTTTTCTCAGGAATATCTACACGACCACTCATATATTGAAAATACTTTATAGTTGTTCTTTTTCTTTCTTCTTGTTATGCATGTCTGAATGATCTACAACCCTACTGATGATTTGAGTTAGCATTAGAGATAACTAACTGCAAACTAAGATTAAGCAGCTAGGTCCTACCAGCAGCAGTATTCAAATAATTAAGTTTCTAGTAAAACTTATCTGTATTTTAGTTCAGGGACAAAAACTGAACTCACAATAGCAGAGCAACAAAACATGAACTTTTCTATTTGTAATTATCACCAACGAAAGCCTTGTATCAAGTGTGTGTTTTTGTACCTGGTAAAGTGATGATTCTTTTCTTTGCTGAGCATCGGTATGTCCCTGGCATATTGATGCAGGTCCCATTGCAGGGATAAACATCTGGTTGTAGGCACTCATTAATATCTGAAGGGGAAAAAACACACTGTTGGAAAGCAGGGGGTTTTATACATCGAATGCAGAAAGCTAAGACAGCACATGCATGTTCTTTCGTAATGTTATAACTACCGCAACTATGTAAGAATGCAGCAGAAAGTACTGGTAACATACCTTGGCACCCATCAGTGATGTAAGGGTTGCCCTCGTATCCTTGAGAACAGTTGCACCGTCTTTTTTCATAATCTCCAAAAACGAAATAGCTATCGCTGTTCAAGCTTAAACATCTAAATTCAGAAGAATTGGGCCCGACAGACAATGGCAACATGTCCTTGTTGCCGATCAAATCCAACCACCACTCCAACACTGCCGGTACACTCTCAACCATGGTTTTCTCATATGAATGGGTGAAGTTGACCATCATCTCATTTTCATTTCTGCTGAACCAGTCCTGATCAACAATGAACACATACACACCTGTGTATGACGAGAAGTCAGGTGTCAACGCAGCAAGTGGTGTAACTTGGATGCCATAGGATGGCAGCTCCCACACGATAGATGCGCGGCAGCGGCCAATACCCGAGCACGATGTACCAGTGAAGTTCTGGTGGTCGTCCAGGCAAGCAGCGGCACAGGTGCTGGCCTGGCTCCCGTCCTGAGTATGGAGCCCGCTCGGATGGCCGAGCTTAGCTACGATGTTGCATCCAATGGCCACAAACCAGTTCCACGCGCTTGATACCGAGAAGGGCCAGGTTACTGCAGGGCCGGACCATGAGCCGTTGAACTCAGAGAAGCTTGATCGCAAAACCTTGCTCCGGATCCGCACCGTGCCATCAGTCAAGGAGATGCCAAGCACTTCCACTCCATCACCCAAGAACAGCCTTGGTGGGTACTGCATCTCGTCACAGGTGAGACCAAAGCCCTCGTGGAAGCAGCCTTTGCTGATGCCGAAAGGGTACGGCACGGTAATGTGGCCGCAGCTTTCGGGGCAGCCGGGCAAGGCTATTGGCCCTGCTGCCAGTGCCACCACCAGGAGCTGAAACACGAGTGCTCCAATGGTGCCAATCGACGCTCGACGGGAAGAAGGGATCGAAATCGTCATCTTGAGCTTACTAGTTGAAAACAGCTATTCTTGTATCTGTTCGAACTCTGAAGCTAACAACGAACATAGGTTCTTAACTACCAGCTGGCTGGTACCCCTTGTCGGTTGATTTCAAAGTCCAATGAGGCAGCTAGTCATGACCCTATTTCAAAGTCCAACGAGGCAACCGAACTGACTAAAGCATGACGGACTGGTTGATATATACTTCCAAGAAAGTTTCAATCAGGATAGGTTCTGTGCAGCGAGACGTCGGCTTGTCGACTATCGCTTGTATGCCATCTTCTCTTCCTTAATGTATAAGGCACGCAACTCTCTTGCGTGTTCTTGAAAAAAAAGGATAGGTTCTGTGTAGGTAAGTGGAAATTTCAAAGCAAAACTAGTCATGTCCCTATTTAAGACACGTGTATCTGTCAAGTTCCAATTCGCTGAGATGGTTGAACTGATTTTTTTTTCCTTTTCAGTTTTGAGATAGCTGAGCACATTTAGCACGTGGTGACTGAACTTTCTAATGTGACATTCTTGTGTTGCAAGAGAACCTGATGCTGAAATTTCTCTTTTAAGAGTTGAGACTATTTTATACGGAGTACATTACTAATCCGCATGGAGCATTTCATCGAACAGATCGCCTGCAAGCCGAAATGAACTAAGAACGGCGACCTGCTCGCCGTTGATTCCGATCCCCATGGAGCAGCAGCCACTTCGGGAAGAATTTAGAAGAGGTGGACTGACCTGCGAGTACACGACCCCTCTGCACAGCTGCGCCGCCGGCCGCCTGCCACTCTGCCAGGCGTCCGCGTGCCCGCACCCCTTCTATCTTGACGACGAGTGGGGATATCCTCGGTATTTCCTATTTGACGCATTTGGCGGAGGTTCGCAGAGGCGAGAGACGCGGAGACTCAGTGGGCCGGCGCCCATTTAGAGGTTAGCGTGGCTATTGAGAACCTTCTAGAAGGTTCCCCGAACTGGTTTTTCTTGTTCCTGTTGTTTTTCGAATCTGGTTTTTTTTGCGGGGAGTTTCGAGGCTGGTTTTCTTTCATGATTTTTCTGTTTCGGTTTTTCCTTTCTGTTTCTTGTTTTCTTGTTATTTTTTCTGTTTCTTTCTTCTTTTATTTTCCTTTTTTGAAAAATTCGCAAATTTATAAAATGTCCAGAATTCAAAATTGTTCCCCAATTTGAAAATATTTTCGGGATTTTCAAAAAAATGATCGTGTTTTCAAAAAAATGTTCACAAATTCTAGAAAATGTTCGTGTTTTAAAAAATGTTCCAAAATTTTTAAAAATATTGCGTATTCAAAATGTTCCTAAAGTTAAAAAATGTCATATTTTCAAAAAAAAGTTCAGAAATTTCATAACAAATTCACTTTTTTCAAGATAATGTTCACAATTTGGAAAATGTTCGCACTTTCAGAACAATTATTGCGCTTTCAAAACAATGTTCGGCTTTTCTGAAAAATGTTTATGCAATCAAAACAATGTTTGCTATTTTCAAAAATGTTCGCATAATTCAAAAAATGTTCAAATTGTTTTAAAAAATCCATGTTTTAAAAATTGTTCCCAAATTTTAAGAAATGTTTGTGTATTCAAAAAAATTGTAAAGTTGAAAAATGTCACATTTTCAAAAGATATTCGTAAATTTCATAACAAATTCACGTTTTTCAACATAATGTTCACAATTTGGAAAATGTTAGTATTTTTGAAAAATGTTTGTGCTTTCAAAACAATGTTCGTCTTTGTGAAAAATATTCGCGCTTTCAAAATAATGTTCATCTTTTCTGAAAAATGTTCGTGCAAACAAAAAAAGTTTGCAATTTTAAAAAATGATCGCACAATACACAAAATATTCATTTTTTTCAAAAATGTTTGTGTCTTCAGAAAAACATTATGCTTTTGAAACATTTCATATATACTATTTCGAAGTTTCCGTGCTTTCAAAAACAACTCGAAATTTGAAGTGTTCGGTTTTAAAAAAATGCAATGGCTACAGTACTCATACAGTGTCGTTTAGCTTGCGTACAGTATGTCCATACGAATAGCTAGTTGTTAAATAGCTGCGCTGCACACAATGTTAGACATCTTGTCATATAGTGTTCTGAACAAAAAAAAAAGAAAAAAGATACAAAACATACCATGTTGTGTTTCACGATGTCTGGATGGTGGGCGACACCATCAGGACTCCACGGCCCTGGCCGCGACCTCCACCAAGTCTGCGACAAGCACGCGCACCTCAATGGACGCCCTCGGCGGCCTTTCCACTTTCTGAGTTTTTCCTCCTTTGCAGCCTTCGCTTTAACAATGTGATATTTCCACGTCGCCATGTTGATCTTCCGGGCGAGGGTGATGCTTGGATCCTCCTGCACCTACACCACCTCCAACTATGGCATGCTAATGTTCGGTTCCACGCGTCAGCAGCGAGAAGGAAGAAGAGAATGGGAGAAAAGGGCGGGAATTGGATGGAGAGTGGCGGGATGGAAGAAGAGTGTGGATTCTGTCGTGGAAACAGGGCGGGCAACTACAAAAGCGCGGACTTCGCCTTCTTTTTGGATGGGCCTTTTGGTTTCGGACGTATGCATGCGGTGAGGATCGGCGTTTGAAATGCCCTAAGAGCGTAGTGATCTAAATAATTATATATATTTTTACGGTGGGAGTAGGTTTTCTTTTTTTAGGATAACTCTCGCTGCTTTATTTATCTAATGAAAGTCTGGGATCTCCTCGGAGACCACATCTAACACAAAGTCTGGTGGCACCATAAGCCAAATTTTACAGAGTTCATCTCCTACTCCTACCTTAGCTAGTTTATGAGCAGCAGAGTTTGCTGACCGTCGTACCCACGAAACCTCCTTCTCGCTGAATCCACGCATCATCTGCTTGATCTCCTCGACACATGGACATGAGGCCGAGAGGTTCTTGTTCGGGTCTGCAAGCATGCTCGCCACCCCCATGCTATCCGTCTCGAGGTGTAATTTCTGAACATTAATCTCACCTGCTAGTTGGACCGCCCTTTTGCACGCCATGAGCTCCGCCGTCTCGGCGTCCACGCGACCGTCAATGAAAGTGCATGCCGCCGCACGGAAGTCTCCTTGGTCACCTCTGATGATGACCCCGCCACCGCCCTTTCCTCCAAGTCTAGACACGGCTCCATCAGCATTAGCTTTTACCCAACCTGGCTCCGGGGCCGCCCATCGCTGCACCTCCCTCATACTCACCGTGGTGGTCTTCCGCTCGTGCGTGGCTGTCCACTCTGCCATGTAGGACATAGTCAATGTCGCAACCTCATGTGCTGCAACAATCCTCTTCCCGTCCTTTGCCCCATTCCGTGCTAGCCACAACCCATAAGCGGCCTGTACCATAGCTTCTCGTTCCTGATCCGAGGCTTCCGCAAACCATCCTAGTAGCCAAGATGCAAGAGCACTAGAGGAGCTAACAGAACACGGTGGGATCGCCACCGCAACTCCTCTCTCCGACGCAAAATTTCCCAGAACAGCTCAGAGTGTGGACACGCCCAGAAGCGATGATAGAGCGTTTCTTCTCGTCCACACGCTGCACAGAAAATGCCGTCCTTTATTTTCCTTCGGTATAGCTCAGCACCCACCGCTAGCCCGTTCCGCATAATTCGCCACATATGAATTTTTGCCTTGTTTGGCGCATTTGTATTCCATAAGGCCATCCATCCCTGGTGATCCTTAACTGAGGACGAAGCCTCATCCTCAAGTGGTAAGCGGATCTCACCGAAAATTGACCTGACTTCGTATAGTTCCAAGCTTGGTAGTCATCCGTCCCTGGTCCACCCACCTTGATTTGCTTGATATCCTCAATATCACTTTGAGTAAACATACTCTGTAGCTTCATGTTGTCCCACTGCCTACCGCATGGAGCTAGCAAATCAGCCACCCGAGTAATCCCATGCATGTACGTCTGACTCAGTGGTCTCATACTTCCTTCCCTAGGAATCCAATTCGCATGGTGGATATTAATTTTCTGTCCATCCCCTATGCGCCATATGGTTCCTTCACGCCGCAAGTCACGCCCATATAGTATGCTCCTAAATGTGTAGGAAGCCCCGGACGGACACGACGCAGACATGATGCTTGCATCTTTATAATATCTAGCTCTGAGCACCCGAGCACATAAAGAAGACGGAACCTGTAATAGCCTCCAGGCTTGTTTAGCTAGCAAGGCTTGATTAAAGGCCTCCGGATCTCTGAACCCGAGGCCCCCATCCCGCTTGGCCATACACATCTTATCCCATGCTATCCAGTGCACTTTCCTTTCACCATTCGCTGCACCCCACCAGAATTTTGAGGAGATCGAAGTCAGTTTCCGGCACATCTTCTTTGTGAGTTGAAAACAGCTCATGGTGTAAGTTGGAGTGGCCTCAAGCACAGATTTTACAAGCACCTCTCTCGCCGCCTTTGACAAACCCTGTCCTTTCCATCCTGAGACCTTGCCCTTTGATGATTCGATAAGATGCTTGAAAGTCCCATCCTTAGAGCACCCCACCACTGTTGGGAGCCCTAGGTATGTAACACCCTCGATGCGACTATAGCTCCCACGTGTCGAGGCACGACTTAGATACATAATCGCATTGAAGGCATATGTCGCAAGTTAGGCAATCTTCACAACATCCCATGTAATATGATAATAAAAGGGGAGATAACATAGTTGGCTTACACTCGCCACGTCAATCAAGTACATTAATAACATTACATCATCCAAACACTCATGGCCCGACTACGCGCCAAATTAAAAGAGAACCCAACATGCGACACGGTCCCAATCACCCCCAACTGAGCACCACTACTGATCATCGGGAAAGGAAACATAGTAACGTTGAGAGTCTTCGTCGAACTCCCACTTGAGCTCGTACGCGTCTGCTAGAGCGGAATCATCGGGCCCTGCATCTGGTGTAATAGTAATCTGTGAGCCACAGAGACTCAGCAATCTCGCACCCTCACAATCAAGACTATTTAAGCTTATAGGAATGGCAAGGTAAAATATGAGTGGAGCTGCAGCAAGCGACTAGCAAATATGGTGGCTAACTTATTCGCAAAAGAGAGCGAGAAGAGGAGGCAAAGCGCGAGCGAGAAAATAGAGAGCAACCTGCGCAAACATTACTCCAACACCGTGTCCACTTCCCGGACTCCGCCAAGAAGAGGCCATCACGGTAACACACTCAGTTGATTCATTTTAATTAATTAGGGTTCAAGTTATCTACAACCGGACATTAACAAATTCCCATCTGCCCATAACCGCGGGCACGGCTTTCAAAAGTTCAAATCCCTGCAGGGGAGTCCCAACTTAGCCCATGACAAGCTCTCACGGTCAACGAAGGAATAGACCTCCTCCCAAGACGTTTCGATCAGACTCGGTATCTTGGTAATTCAAGACACTTCGACAGGTTAAACAAATCTCGATAGGAGCTGCACATATCTCTTTCTCAGGGCACACTCAGATGAGCCAGACGTCGGGTAGGCCAGCCCAGAGTTGCCCCTGGTAGCCCCGGACATCGCTCGGTGGGACCAACACTCAGAGGAGCACTGGCCCGGGGGGGTTAAAATAAGATGACCCTTGAGTCTGCAGAACCCAAGGGAAAGAAAAGGCTAGGTGGCGAATGGTAAGACCAATGTTGGGCATTGCTGGAAAAGCTTTAATCAAGGTGAACTATCAAGGGGTTCCCATTATAACCCAACCGTGTAAGGAACGCAAAATCCGGGAACATAACACCGATATGACGGAAACTAGGGCGGCAAGAGTGGAACAAAACACTAGGCGAGAGGTCGAGCCTTCCACTCTTTACCAAGTATATAGATGCATTAAGATAACATAGCAATATAATGATATCCCAACAAGTAAATAAATGTTCCAACAAGGAACGGCCTCCAATCTTCACCTGCAACTAGCAACGCTATAAGAGGGGCTGAGCAAAGCGGTAACATAGCCAATCAACGGTTTGCTAGGACAATGGTGGGTTAGAGGTTTGATATGGCAATTTGGGAGGCTTGCAAGCAAGTGGTAGGCATCATAGCAATGGCATAGCAAAAGAGCGAGCAGACTAGCATAGCAAAGATAGTAGTGATTTCGAGGGTATGATCATCTTACCTGCACAGTTGTCAGAGTTGACTGGATCCTCGAAAGCAAACTCAACGGGCTCCTCGTTAGCGAACTCGTCTCCCGGATCTACCCAAACAAGACAAACAAGCAACAAGGATACAATCAACCACGTGCAAACTCAAACAACACAATGCAAAGATGATATGCTATGCGGGATGCGATGCGGGATGCAAAATGCAAGATATGACAGGAAATGCAAGAACCTGGCCTCAACTTGGAATTCCAAGTGTGCCACTGTAAAGATGAGATGAAATCGCTTGAAAACGATATAAAGAACGCCGGAATCGGAGTTACGGTTTGAAAATGGCAAGCGATTCAAATATGACACCGGTCTGCGATTTACAGCAAGTAGGCATCTAAATGCAATGAGATGAACATGCTACAGCACCCAAACATGACAACAAAATACATGGCAGGGATGCACACAAGATGCTTAACAAAAGTCTAGCACTGAGCTACGGCCAAATCATCCATTAACAGGTTCAAACAAACATGGAAAAAATGCAAATGGCAAACAGATCTCAGACTTAGTGAAATTAACACTTGTCTGGAATTTCAGATCAGGTAGCCCTCTTCGGAGCAACAAAACTACCTGCTACAGGACCTGAACATGGCAAAGTAAAGCATGGCATGGAGCTACTCAAAGAGCTTAACAAAAGTCCCTTAGTGACCTTGAGCCAAAAAGGATCATAAAATACAATTGCAAGCATGTGAACATAGCAAAAACATAATCAGTTTTCAGACTTAGTGAAAACTGACACATGCTGAAATATAACTCAAGTAGGCATGTTTACGAGCTCGATGCACTCACTACGGTGCAAGTCATGGCAAGACAAGCATACATCCATCAAGAAGGCACAAAATTCAATCTAGAAATGGCAAGAACAATAGCATAGCATGCACGGATCAACTACAACATCACCGACAAAATTGCAAACAAGTTGACAATCTGCCCAGATTCACAAAGTAGCAAAAGTAGAGCTCGATTAACTCAAGCTAGGGTGCTCCATAATTGCAAACAAAGACATGGATGGATAGAGCTCTACAATATTAACAAAACTCCCTTACTGATCATCCTCAAAAGAGGCACGGATCACTAGGAAACAACATGAACATATGGCAACATGAGATAAACAATCCCAGGACTTAGTGAAAAACTAAGTCCCTGAAAACAGATTTACCGAGTGCCTCACTTTGCAAGCTTGCACTAGTCACCTCACACATCATAAAAATACATGGGTTGGACCTCTGGAAAGATGACAAAACCCTTAACAAAACACATGTAGAACTCACGGGCATATCATGCACACAATAATCATGGCAAAAATGACAAAAGTGCTAAATGGAGTAACAGATCTGACAATTAACTCAAATAGCCCTCTTCTAACAGCATTTCGGGCATCAAGATGAGCTCCAATGAAAATGATGCAATGGAATGAAATGATGTGCTCTCTGAGATGAACATTTTGATATGCTATATGCATGAATCGGAGCTACGGATGCAAACTTACGGAGCTACGAACATGTGCATATTGATCGGAATCTCTGGGACTTGGAGAAAATTCAACCTCCGGATTAGGGTTTACTGTTCATCCCGATCTAGATCTCGCGCACGCATTGTTCACGGCAGCGGACCCGAGGTCGGCAAGGACGGAGGAGGCGGCGGCCGACGTCGGCGAGGCGGGAGGAGGCGATGGCCGGGGCGGCTCGCGGCGGGCGGAGGAGGGCTCGGCGGACAGCGGCGGTCGCCGGGCGACGGGGCGGCGCGCACCGGACGGCGGGGCGGCGCCGGGCGGAGGCGGCGGCGTGCTCCGGGCGGGCGGCGTCGGGCGGCGGAGCGGCGGGCTTCGGCGCCGGCGTCGGGAGCGAGGAGGCGCGGGGCTTCGGGCGGCGGCGCGCGGTGGCTTCGGGCCTCGGGGGCCGGCTGCGGGCCTCCCGCGCCGGCGCGGTGGGCGGCGGCGCAGGGCCACGTGGCGGCGCGCGATAGGGCGCGGGCGGCGGCGGCGGTTTTGTCCGGCCCAGACGGACAATGTCCGGTGCGGCGCGGTGGATTTCTAGGGTTTCGGGGGAGAAGAAGACCCGGATCTCGGGGGGTGTTTAAATAGGCATAGAGGGAGCTAGGAGAGTCCAAATGAGGTGCGATTTTCGGCCACGCGATCGTGATCGAACGCTCTAGATGATGGAGCAGAGTTTGGTGGGTTTTGGGCTAAATTGGAGGGGTGTTGGGCTGCAACACACACGAGGTCTTTTCGGTCCCTCGGTTAACCGTTGGAGTATCAAACAAAGTCCAAATGATACGAAACTTGACAGGCGGTCTACCGGTAGTAAACCAAGGCCGCTTGGCAAGTCCCGGTCCAATCCGGAAATGTTTAATCCCCACACATGAAAGAAAGGTAGAAATGACCATCGGAGGAGAACGAAGCGCCGGAATGCAAAACGGACAACGGGAAAAATGCTCGAATGCCTGAGACGAGCACGTATGCAATGGAATGCACATGATGACATGATATGAGATGCATGACAACGATAACAACACACGGAGACAAAACCCGAACCCGAGGAAATAAATATAACTTAACGCCGGAAACGGTAAGAGTTGGAGTACAAATAGGGAAAGTTATATCTGGGGTGTTACAACACTCCACCACTACGAAAAGATCTCGTCCCGAGATCTAGGTCTGAAAGAACGCCGGGTACTCAGAACGGAGGTGATCCTCGCGTTCCCAGGTAGCTTCACGGTTGCAATGGTGTGACCACTTGACTTTGAGAAATTTGATTGACTTGTTGCGAGTCTTACGTTCAGTCTCTTCAAGAATAGCAACTGGGTGCTCACGATAAGAGAGATCTTCTTGGAGCTCAATGTCCTCGAAGTTGACGGTGCGGTCAGGAGTCTTGAAGCACTTTCAAAGCTGAGAGACATGGAACACGTCATGAACATTTGCAAAGTTTGAAGGAAGCTCGAGTTGATAGGCGAGGTCGCCTCTCTTGCTGACAATCTTGAAAGGTCCCACTTATCTAGGGGCAAGCTTCTCTTTGATACCGAAGCGACGAGTACCTTTCATAGGAGAGACGCGGAGGTAAACATGATCTCCGATCTCGAAAGCCAAATCACGGTGCTTACTATCATAGTAGATCTTCTGGCGGGATTGGGCTGCTTTGAGGTTATCACGAATGACTTTGCACATTTCTTTTGCCTCTGTGATTAAGTCATTACCCAAAAGCTGACGTTCACTGGTTTCAGACCAGTTGAGAGGGGTACGGCACTTCCTGCCATACAGAATTTCAAAAGGGGCCTTGCCCGAACTTGCTTGAAAACTGTTGTTGTAGGAGAATTCAGCATAAGGAAGACAATCCTCCCACTTCATGCCGAAGGAGATCACACACGCCCTGAGCATATCTTCAAGAATCTGGTTGACACGCTCGACTTGACCGCTAGTTTGAGGATGGAAAGCTGTGCTGAAGCGGATGTTCGTGCCCATGGCCTTCTGAAAAGAATCCAAAACTTCGAGGTAAAGATGCTGCCACGGTCTGAAGAGATCACTTGAGGAATACCGTGCAGAGAGACAATTCGAGAGGTATAGAGTTCCGTCAATTGAGCTGCAGTGATCGACTCTTTGATAGGCAGAAAATGAGCCACTTTGGTGAGTTTGTCGATGACAACGAATATAGCATCATTGCCACGCTTGGACTTTGGAAACCCAGTCACGAAGTCCATTTCAATGTGGTCAAACTTCCATTCTGGAATGGCAAGAGGTTGGAGGAGACCAACTAGCCTTTGGTGTTCTGCCTTCACTCTTCTGCAGACATCACATTCATTCACGAATTGAGCGATCTCACGCTTCATTCGAGTCCACCAATAAGCTTGCTTGAGGTCCTGATACATCTTCGTGCTCCCAGGGTGGATGGAGAGGAGAGAATTGTGAGCCTCGTTCATGATCACTTTACGGATGTCACCTTTGGGCACAACAATATGATCCTCGAAGAAGAGAGTGTCCTTGTCATCAAGGCGGTAGCACTTGTACTTGGACTGGCTCTTGGCAATCCCAATCTTCACCTTTTTCACCATAGCATCAAGAAGCTGGGCTTGGCGAATCTGGCCTTCCAAGGTAGGAGAGACTTGAAGGTTGGCGAGGAAACCTTGAGGAACAACTTGCAGATTAAGTTTACGGAAAGCTTCACAAAGCTCGGGTTGATAAGTCTTGAGAATCAGACTGTTGCAGTAAGCCTTCCTGCTCAAAGCGTCAGCAATCACATTGGCCTTACCTGGAGTATACTCAATACTCGGATTATACTCTTGAATCATTTCGACCCATCGAGTTTGCCTGAGGTTGAGATTAGGCTGAGTGAAGATGTACTTGAGACTCTTGTGATTAGTGAAAATGTCCACTTTTCTTCCCAATAGAAGATGTCTCCAAGTCAAAAGAGCATGCACAACTGCCGCCAACTCGAGATCATGAGTAGGGTAGTTCTTCTCATTAGGCTTCAACTAGCGAGATGTATAAGCAACAACTTTCTTCTCTTGCATCAATACTGCGCCAAGACCTTGGAGAGAGGCATCACAAAAGACCTCGTACGGCTTGGATTCATCAGGCGGAGTGAGAACTGGAGCAGTGATCAACTTCTCTTTCAAAGTGTTGAAAGCAATGTCACACTCCGGAGACCAAACGTACTTGACGTGCTTCTGAAGAAGATTTGAGAGAGGCTTCGCGATCTTAGAAAAGTTTTCAACGAATCTTTGGCAATAGCTTGCAAGACCGAGGAAGCTACGGAGTTGCTTCACGTTCTGAGGAGGTTCCCAATTCACAATTGCAGACACCTTCTCAGGATTCACGGCAATGCCCTTGGCAGAGATGATATGACCAAGATAAAGAACCTCATCGAGCCAGAATTCACACTTGGAGAACTTGGCGTAGAACTGATGTTCCCTGAGCTTATCAAGAACCAAACGCAAGTGCTTGGCATGATCTTCCTTGTTCTTCGAGAAAACCAGAATGTCGTCGAGATAGACCAAAACGAAGTCATTGGTGTAGGCGTTGAAGATGAAATTCATCATGCGTGAGAATGTCGGAGGAGCGTTGGCAAGGCCAAAAGACATGACAGTGTATTCATATGAACCAAAGCTTGTTCTGAATGCTGTCTTGGGAATATCTTGCTCACGAACGCGAATCTGGTGATAACCCATGCGGAGATCAAGCTTGGAGAATACTTGGGCACCTTTGAGTTGTTCGAACAGCTCATTGATGTTGGGAAGTGGGTATTTGTTCTTGATGGTCTTCTTGTTCACTGGACGGTAATCAACACAAAGTCAGTCCGTTCCATCCTTCTTCTTCACAAAAAGAACACCACAACCCCACGGAGAAGAACTAGGCCGAATGAGACCCATTTTCTCTTGAATATCGAGTTGCTTCTTCAGCTCCTTCAACTCTTCAGGTCCGAGCTTGTAAGGACGTTTGCACACAGGTTCCGTGCCAGGCTCAAGATCAATAACGAATTCAACTGGCCGGTGCGGAGGCATTCCTGGAAGCTCTTCTGGAAAGACGTCTTGATATTCGCAAACGACTAGAATTTGCAAGATAGCGTCCAATTAACCCTTCTCATTGAGAGAAAACAGATGGATGGTATTATCCCGAGCGGCAAAGACAATTACATCCTCAGACGAATGAGTCAATTGAATCTGCTTGGCTGCACAATCGAGATGTGCCTTGTGCTTAGAAAGCCAATCCATCCCGAGAATAAGATCAATATCCGAGTTACCAAGAACCACCGGAGAAGAGAGAAACTTGTAATCGCCCAAAGTGATAGAAACATCTGGGGCAATAGCGCTTGCATTCATGAATTTACCCGGAGAAACAACAGATAATTGTCTAGGCAAATCTTGCAAAGGCAACTCATGCTTAGAAACAAATGGCCTCGAGATGAAACAATGCGATGCACCAATGTCAAAAAGAACTTTTGCAGGAATATCATTAACAGGAAGGTTACCCATGATCACATCTGGTGATTCCTCTGCCTGAGCTGCATTCATCAAATTGACCTTGGCAGACTTGGGGTTATACTTGACCACAGCTGTACTTGCCGATCTGACAGGAGGAGGAGGAGGAAGACGCCTCTGGTTGAAACACTTGTTGGCATAGTGACCCTTCTGTTGACACTTGTTGCACGTGACCTCAGAAAGCGGACGGTGATACGGAGCACTCGATCTTGGAGCTTGAGACGAAGTCTTGTTCTGAAAGCCAGGGTTGGGTGGGTGGGAAGAACCACTGCCACCTTTGCTCTTCTGCTGATATGGCCGACGGAACGGAGGAGGAGGAAGCCAAAACTTCTGCTGCTTGGCCACTTGAGTAGAGGAAGAAGGAGTAACATCTCTGACTCGCTTCTTGGAAGCATCACACCTCAACTGAGCAGCCTCTTGCTTCAGTGCCATGTTGTAGAACTCATCGTATCTCAAGGGCTCAAAGAGAACAAGAGCGAGCTGGATATCTTCTTTGAGACCACCCCTGAACTGGTATATCATGCTCTTCTCATCCGGGACGTCCTGCTTGGCAAAGCGGGCGAGCTTCTGAAACAACTTGTTGTAGTCATAGACATACAAAGAGCCTTGCTTCAGGTTGCGGAATTCCTCATGCTTGCTTTCAACCACGCTCTGGGGAATATGATGAGCTCAGAAATCTCGACGGAAATCATCCCAAGTGATAACACGTCCACCTCGGGAATCCTTGTACTGCTGGAACCATTCTGCAGCTTGATCTTTGAGTTGGAAGGAAGATAACTTAACAAAGTCCTCAGGCCTGACGTTACTGCACTCGAAATGCTTGCACAGATCCACAAGCCAATCGTCAGCATCAGTTGCCTCAACACAATTGCTGAAAGTCTTTGGCCCGTTAGCAAGGAACTGGTTGAGTGTAGCAAAGTGACTCTGATTGCTGCCTTGATTCCCTTGGTTGCCTTGGTTGCGCTCTTGGAGAATTTGCATGATCAACTATGTGTTTGCATTGGTTGCGGCCATCACAGCTTGCCATGCCTCTGGAGGAGGTGGAGGTGGTGGCGGATCAGGATTCGGAGTCGCGCGCGTTGGAGGAGCCATCCTGAAGAGGTTGACTACCATTAGCACATTGATAGACAAATATTGAAGCTGAATCCAACGGAATGAAAATTGCAACATATAGTCTTCACATCCGAACAAAATGAACGAATGCATTCCTCTTGAAATGGTCACATATCCATAAATTGAGAAGCCACGTAGAAATAAGGTAGAGAAATAAATCAACAAGGTACGGATCAAGAACGAATAATCGGTAAGAAATCCCAATCTCAAACCAATATCCGTGGAAGAAGAACTAGAGCTACTAGAATTCCCACCTATGAAACTCCCGAACCTTTCCGGTTATGCAATCAGGTGTTGGGGATACTGTTGGGTTTCGTAGTAATTTCAAAAAAATTCCTACGCACACGCAAGATCATGTGATGCATAGCAACGAGAGGGGAGAGTGTTGTCTACGTACCCACACAGACCGACTGCGGAAGCCATGACACAACATAGAGGAAGTAGTCGTACGTCTTCGCGATCCAACCGATCAAGCACCGAAACTACGGCACCTCCGAGTTCGAGAACACGTTCAGCTCGATGACGATCCCCGGACTCCGATCCAGCAAAGTGTCGGGGAAGAGTTCCGTCAGCACGACGGCGTGGTGACGATCTTGATGCACTACAGCAGCAGGGCTTCGCCTAAACTCCGCTACAGTATTATCAAGGAATATGGTGGCTGGGGGCACCGCACACGGCTAAGGAATAGATCACGTGGATCAACTTGTGTGTTTCTGGGGTGCCTCTGCCTCAGTATATAAAGGAGCCAAGGGGGAGGGGAGCACCGGCCAGGAGGAGGGCGCAGGAGGAGTCCTACTCCTTCCGGGAGTAGGACTCCCCCCCCAATCCTAGTTGGACTAGGATTCCCCGAGGGGGAAAGAGAGAGAAGGGGGGCCGGCCACCTCTCCTAGTCCTAATAGGACTAGGGGGAGGGGGGAGGCGCGTGGCCACCTTGGGCTGCCCCTTTCTCCTTTCCATTAAAGCCCATCTAGGCCCATATGGTTCCCGGGGGGTTTCGGTAACCTCCCGGTACTCCGGTAAAATCCTGATTTCACCCGGAACACTTCCGATATCCAAACATAGGCTTCCAATATATCAATCTTTACGTCTCGACCATTTCGAGACTCCTCGTCATGTCCGTGATCACATCCGGGACTCCAAACAACCTTCGGTACATCAAAATGTATAAACTCATAATATAACTGTCATCGTAACCTTAAGCGTGCGGACCCTACGGGTTCGAGAACAACGTAGACATGACCGAGACATGTCTCCGGTCAATAACCAATAGCGGGACCAGGATGCCCATATTGGCTCCTACATATTCTACGAAGATCTTTATCGGTCAGACCGCATAACAACATACGTTGTTCCCTTTGTCATCGGTATGTTACTTGCCCGAGATTCGATCGTCGGTATCCATACCTAGTTCAATCTCGTTACCGGCAAGTCTGTTTACTTGTTCCGTAATACATCATCTCACAACTAACATATTAGTTGCAATGCTTGCAAGGCTTATGTGATGTGCATTACCGAGAGGGCCCAGAGATACCTCTCCGACAATCGGAGTGACAAATCCTAATCTCGAAATACGCCAACCCAACATGTACCTTTGGAGACATCTGTAGTACTCCTTTATAATCACCCAGTTACGTTGTGACGTTTGGTAGTACCCAAAGTGTTCCTCCGGTAAACGGGAGTTGCATAATCTCATAGTTATAGGAACATGTATAAGTCATGAAGAAAGCAATAGCAACATACTAAACTATCGGGTGCTAAGCTAATGGAATGGGTCATGTCAATCAGATCATTCAACTAATGATGTGACCTCGTTAATCAAATAACAACACTTTGTTCATGGTTAGGAAACATAACCATCTTTGATTAACGAGCTAGTCAAGTAGAGGCATACTAGTGACACTAAGTTTGTCTATGTATTCACACATGTATTATGTTTCCGGTTAATACAATTCTAGCATGAATAATAAACATTTATCATGATATAAGGAAATAAATAATAACTTTATTATTGCCTCTAGGGCATATTTCCTTCAGTCTCCCACTTGCACTAGAGTCAATAATCTAGATTACACTGTAATGATTCTAACACCCATGGAGCCTTGGTGCTGATCATGTTTTGCTCGTGGAAGAGGCTTAGTCAATGGGTCTGCAACATTCAGATCCGTATGTATCTTGCAAATCTCTATGTCTCCCACCTGGACTAGATCCCGGATGGAATTGAAGCGTCTCTTGATGTGCTTGGTCCTTTTGTGAAATCTGGATTCCTTTGCCAAGGCAATTGCACCAGTATTGTCACAAAAGATTTTCATTGGACCCGATGCACTAGGTATGACACCTAGATCGGATATGAACTCCTTCATCCAGACTCCTTCGTTCGCTGCTTCCGAAGCAGCTATGTACTCCGCTTCACATGTAGATCCCGCTACGACGCTTTGTTTAGAACTGCACCAACTGACAGTTCCACCGTTTAATGTAAACACATATCCGGTTTGCGATTTAGAATCGTCCGGATCAGTGTCAAAGCTTGCATCAACGTAACCATTTACGACGAGCTCTTTGTCACCTCCGTATACGAGAAACATATCCTTAGTCCTTTTCAGGTATTTCAGGATGTTCTTGACCGCTGTAAAGTGATCCACTCCTGGATTACTTTGGTACCTCGCTGCTAGACTTATAGCAAGGCACACATCAGGTCTGGTACACAGCATTGCATACATGATAGATCCTATCGCTGATGCATAGGGAACATCTTTCATATTCTCTCTATCTTCTGCAGTGGTCGGGCATTGAGTCTTACTCAATTTCACACCTTGTAACACAGGCAAGAATCCTTTCTTTGCTTGATCCATTTTGAACTTCTTCAAAATTTTGTCAAGGTATGTTGTTTGTGAAAGTCCAATTAAGCGTTTTGATCTATCTCTATAGATCTTTATGCCTAATATGTAAGCAGCTTCACCGAGGTCTTTCATTGAAAAACTCTTATTCAAGCATCCCTTTATGCTATCCAGAAATTCTATATCATTTCCAATCAGTAATATGTCATCCATATATAATATCAGAAATGCTACAGAGCTCCCACTCACTTTCTTGTAAATACAGGCTTCTCCGAAAGTCTGTATAAAACCAAATGCTTTGATCACACTATCAAAGCGTTTATTCCAACTCCGAGAGGCTTGCACCAGTCCATAAATGGATCGCTGGAGCTTGCACACTTTGTTAGCTCCCTTTGGATCGACAAAACCTTTTGGTTGCATCATATACAACTCTTCTTCCAGAAATCCATTCAGGAATGCAGTTTTGACATCCATCTGCCAAATTTCATAATCATAAAATGCGGCAATTGCTAACATGATTCGGACAGACTTAAGCATCGCTACGGGTGAGAAGGTCTCATCCTAGTCAACCCCTTGAACTTGTCGAAAACCTTTTGCGACAAGTCGAGCTTTGTAGACAGTAACATTACCGTCAGCGTCAGTCTTCTTCTTGAAGATCCATTTATTCTCAATTGCTTGCCGATCATCGGGCAAGTCAACCAAAGTCCATACTTTGTTCTCATACATGGATCCCATCTCAGATTTCATGGCTTCAAGCCATTTTGCGGAATCTGGGCTCACCATCGCTTCTTCATAGTTCGTAGGTTCATCATGATCTAGTAGCATGATTTCCAGAACAGGATTACCGTACCACTCTGGTGCGGATCTCACTCTGGTTGATCTACGAGGTTCAGTAGTATCTTGATCTGAAGTTTCATGATCATTATCATTAGCTTCCTCACTAATTGGTGTAGGTGTCACTGGAACAGTTTTCTGTGATGTACTACTTTCCAATAAGGGAGCAGGTACAGTTACCTCGTCAAGTTCTACTTTCCTCCCACTCACTTCTTTCGAGAGAAACTCCTTCTCTAGAAAGTTTCCGAATTTAGCAACAAAAGTCTTGCCTTCGGATCTGTGATAGAAGGTGTATCCAATAGTTTCCTTTGGATATCCTAGGAAGACACATTTCTCCGATTTGGGTTCGAGCTTATCAGGTTGAAGTTTTTTCACATAAGCATCGCAGCCCCAAACTTTTAGAAACGACAACTTTGGTTTCTTGCCAAACCACAGTTCATAAGGCGTCGTCTCAACGGATTTTGATGGTGCCCTATTTAACGTGAATGCGGCCGTCTCTAGAGCGTATCCCCAAAACGATAGCGGTAAATCAGTAAGAGACATCATAGATCGCACCATATCTAGTAAAGTACGATTACGACGTTCGGACACACCATTACGCTGTGGTGTTCCGGGTGGCGTGAGTTGCGAAACTATTCCACAATTTTTCAAATGTACACCAAACTCATAACTCAAATATTCTCCTCCACGATCAGATCGTAGAAATTTTATTTTCTTGTTACGATGATTTTCAACTTCACTCTGAAATTCTTTGAACTTTTCAAATGTTTCAGACTTATGTTTCATCAAGTAGATATACCCATATCTGCTTAAATCATCTGTGAAGGTGAGAAAATAACGATATCCGCCACGAGCCTCAATATTCATCGGACCACATACATCTGTATGTATGATCTCCAACAAATCTGTTGCTCTCTCCATAGTACCGGAGAACGGTGTTTTAGTCATCTTGCCCATGAGGCACGGTTCGCAAGTACCAAGTGATTCATAATCAAGTGGTTCCAAAAGTCCATCAGAATGAAGTTTCTTCATGCGCTTTACACCGATATGACCTAAACGGCAGTGCCACAAATAAGTTGCACTCTCATTATCAACTCTGCATCTTTTGGCTGCAACATTATGAATATGTGTGTTACTACTATCGAGATTCAACAAGAATAGACCACTCTTCAAGGGTGCATGACCATAAAAGATATTACTCATATAAATAGAACAACCATTATTCTCTGATTTAAATGAATAACCGTCTCGCATCAAACAAGATCTAGATATAATGTTCATGCTTAACGCTGGCACCAAATAACAATTATTTAGGTCTAATACTAATCCCGAAGGTAGATGTAGAGGTAGTGTGCCGACTGCGATCACATCGACTTTGGAACCGTTTCCCACGCGCATCGTCACCTCGTCCTTAACCAATCTTCGGTTGATCCGTAGTCCCTGTTTCGAGTTGCAAATATTAGCAACAGAACCAGTATCAAATACCCAGGTGCTACTGCGAGCATTAGTAAGGTACACATCAATAACATGTATATCACATATACCTTTGTTCACCTTGCCATCCTTCTTATCCGCCAAATACTTGGGGCAGTTCCGCTTCCAGTGACCAGTCTGCTTGCAATAGAAGCACTCAGTTTCAGGCTTAGGTCCAGGTTTGGGTTTCTTCTCTTGAGTAGCAACTTGCTTGCCGTTCTTTTTGAAGTTCCCCTTCTTCTTCCCTTTGCCCTTTTTCTTGAAACTAGTGGTCTTGTTGACCATCAACACTTGATGCTCCTTCTTGATTTCTACCTCCGCAGCTTTCAGCATTGCGAAGAGCTCAGGAATAGTCTTGTTCATCCCTTGCATATTATAGTTCATCACGAAGCTCTTGTAGCTTGGTGGCAGTGATTGAAGAATTCTGTCAAT
Source organism: Triticum urartu (assembly GCF_056163025.1). NCBI lineage: Eukaryota > Viridiplantae > Streptophyta > Magnoliopsida > Poales > Poaceae > Triticum > Triticum urartu. The sequence continues at coordinate 717,319,064 of NC_141874.1, forward strand.
GACGCAATCATCTGGAAGATTAACTCCCAATTGAATCAAGTGATTATTATACCCAGACATTTTGAGTATATGCTCACTGACAGAACTGCTCTCCTCCATCTTGCAGCTATAGAACTTATTGGAGACTTCATATCTCTCAATCCGGGCATTTGCTTGAAATATTAACTTCAACTCCTGGAACATCTCATATGCTCCATGACGTTCAAAACGTCGTTGAAGTCCCGATTCTAAGACGTAAAGCATGGCACACTGAACTATCGAGTAGTCATCAGCTTTGCTCTGCCAGACGTTCATAACATCCGGCGTTGCTCCTGCAGCAGGCCTGGCACCCAGCGGTGCTTCCAGGACGTAATTCTTCTGTGCAGCAATGAGGATAATCCTCAAGTTACGGACCCAGTCCGTGTAATTGCTACCATCATCTTTCAACTTTGCTTTCTCAAGGAACGCATTAAAATTCAACGAAACAACAGCACGAGCCATCTATCTACAATCAAACATAAACAAGCAAGATACTAATCAGGTACTAAGTTTCATGATAAATTTAAGTTCAGTTAATCAAATTAATTAAAGAACTCCCACTTAGATAGACATCCCTCTAATCCTCTAAGTGATTACGTGATCCAAATCAACTAAACCATAACCGATCATCACGTGAGATGGAGTAGTTTTCAATGGTGAACATCGTTATGTTGATCATATCTACTATATGATTCATGCTCGACCTTTCGGTCTCCGTGTTCTGAGGCCATATCTGTATATGCTTGGCTCGTCAAGTATAACCTGAGTATTCTGCGTGTGCAACTGTTTTGCACCCTTGTATTTGAACGTAGAACCTATCACACCCGATCATCACGTGGTGTCTCAGCACGAAGAACTTTCGCAACGGTGCATACTCAGGGAGAACACTTCTTGATAATTTAGTGAGAGATCATCTTATAATGCTACCGTCAATCAAAGCAAGATAAGATGCATAAAAGGATAAACATCACATGCAATCAATATAAGTGATATGATATGGCCATCATCATCTTGTGCTTGAGATCTCCATCTCCGAAGCACCGTCGTGATCACCATCGTCACCGGCGTGACACCTTGATCTCCATCGTAGCATCGTTGTCGTCTCGCCAAGCTTATGCTTCTACGACTATCACTACCGCTTAGTAATAAAGTAAAGCATTACATCGCGATTGCATTGCATACAATAAAGCGACAACCATATGGCTCCTGCCAGTTGCCGATAACTCGGTTACAAAACATGATCATCTCATACAATAAAATTCAGCATCATGTCTTGACCATATCACATCACAACATGCCCTGCAAAAACAAGTTAGACGTCCTCTACTTTGTTGTTGCAAGTTTTACGTGGCTGCTACGGGCTTAAGCAAGAACCAATCTCACCTACGCATCAAAACCACAACGATAGTTTGTCAAATAGACTCTGTTTTAACCTTCGCAAGGACCGGGCGTAGCCATACTTGGTTCAACTAAAGTTGGAGAGACAGTCGCCCGCAAGCCACCTGTGTGCAAAGCACGTCGGGGGAACCGGTCTCTCGTAAGCGTACGCGTAATGTTGGTCCGGGTCGTCTCGTCCAACAATGCCGCCGAACCAAAGTATGACATGCTGGTAGGCAGTATGACTTATTTCGCCCACAACTCACTTGTGTTCTACTCGTGCATATTACATCAACATAAATAACCTAGGCTCGGATGCCACTGTTGGGTTTCGTAGTAATTTCAAAAAATTTCCTACGCACACGCAAGATCATGTGATGCATAGCAACGAGAGGGGAGAGTGTTGTCTACGTACCCACGCAGACCGACTGCGGAAGCGATGACACAACGTAGAGGAAGTAGTCGTACGTCTTCGCGATCCAACCGATCAAGCACCGAAACTACGACACCTCCGAGTTCAAGCACACGTTCAGCTCGATGACGATCCCCGGACTCCGATCCAGCAAAGTGTCGGGGAAGAGTTCCGTCAGCACGACGGCGTGGTGACGATCTTGATGCACTACAGCAGCAGGGCTTCGCCTAAACTCCGCTACAGTATTATCGAGGAATATGGTGGCTGGGGGCACCGCACACGGCTAAGGAATAGATCACGTGGATCAACTTGTGTGTTTCTGTGGTGCCTCTGCCTTAGTATATAAAGGAGCCAAGGGGGAGGGGGGCGCCGGCCAGGAGGAGGGCGCAGGAGGAGTCCTACTCCTTCTGGGAGTAGGACTCCCCCCCCCAATCCTAGTTGGACTAGGATTCCCCGAGGGGGAAAGAGAGAGAAGGGGGGCCGGCCACCTCTCCTAGTCCTAATAGGACTAGGGGGAGGGGGGAGGCGCGCGGCCACCTTGGGCTGCCCCTTTCTCCTTTCCATTAAAGCCCATCTAGGCCCATATGGTTCCCGGGGGGGTTCCGGTAACCTCCCGGTACTCCGGTAAAATCCCGATTTCACCCGGAACACTTTCGATATCCAAACATAGGCTTCCAATATATCAATCTTTACGTCTCGACCATTTCGAGACTCCTCGTCATGTCCGTGATCACATCCGGGACTCCGAACAACCTTCGGTACATCAAAATGTATAAACTCATAATATAACTGTCATTGTAACCTTAAGCGTGCGGACCCTACGGGTTCGAGAACAATGTAGACATGACCGAGACATGTCTCCGGTCAATAACCAATAGCGGGACTAGGATGCCCATATTGGCTCCTACATATTCTACGAAGATCTTTATCGGTCAGACCGCATAACAACATACGTTGTTCCCTTTGTCATCGGTATGTTACTTGCTCAACATACGTAGTACCCAAAGTGTTCCTCCGGTAAACGGGAGTTGCATAATCTCATAGTTATAGGAACATGTATAAGTCATGAAGAAAGCAATAGCAACATACTAAACGATCGGGTGCTAAGCTAATGGAATGGGTCATGTCAATCAGATCATTCAACTAATGATGTGACCTCATTAATCAAATAACAACACTTTGTTCATGGTTAGGAAACATAACCATCTTTGATTAACGAGCTAGTCAAGTAGAGGCATACTAGTGACACTAAGTTTGTCTATGTATTCACATATGTATTATGTTTCCGGTTAATACAATTCTAGCATGAATAATAAACATTTATCATGATATAAGGAAATAAATAATAACTTTATTATTGCCTCTAGGGCATATTTCCTTCAGATACAGGGGAAGCATAATATCTCACCCAAACTAGCAATTCCTACATCCAGCTGTATCCATCCTTCAACACATAACCAAGAAATCTTCGGAAACCATCTACCTCAACCTTCGAAAAGCATCCGTTATACAAGTTATGGCGATACTCCCGAACTCCCGCCCCAGTACTGGGTGGCGTCGAGGTTATCTCACCAACGAACTGCATAAAAGAGATTTTCGATGTCGGCGTACTAAACTCAGGTATTTCAGAACTGCAACGATAAAATTATGATGACAACACCTCAGAGCTCAACTCCCCGGGACACTTCCACTAAACCCCTGACAGGAGGCACCAAGTCAATGTTCCCATCATAAAACCATCGGAACGATTCCAAGATACCCGCGTGATCCTAAGAAAATTAGTGAAATTTGAGAAGAGAAGAGTCAAAACTCTACGTCAGGATGCCTTACCAGAGCTATGAGGAGACAGGGAAGTAAAAAGAATTCCTAATCTCTCCGATATATAATTCCTAAATGACTCAAAACATTTTTCTAGACACAACTCGGCCGCTAAAAACGATCAAGCAATGGGGCTCCTAAGGTCGGGGAAGGCTCTGATTACCAACTTGTAACACCCTCGATGCGACTATAGCTCCCACGTGTCGAGGCACGACTTAGATACATAATCGCATTGAAGGCATATGTCGCAAGTTAGGCAATCTTCACAACATCCCATGTAATATGATAATAAAAGGGGAGATAACATAGTTGGCTTACACTCGCCACATCAATCAAGTACATTAATAACATTACATCATCCAAACACTCATGGCTCGACTACGGCGCCAAATTAAAAGAGAACCCAACATGCGACACGGTCCCAATCACCCCCAACTGGGCACCACTACTGATCATCGGGAAAGGAAACATAGTAACGTTGAGAGTCTTTGTCGAACTCCCACTTGAGCTCGTACGCGTCTGCTGGAGCGGAATCATCGGGCCCTGCATCTGGTGTAATAGTAATCTGTGAGCCACAGGGACTCAGCAATCTCGCACCCTTGCGATCAAGACTATTTAAGCTTATAGGAATGGTAAGGTAAAATATGAGTGGAGCTGCAGCAAGCGACTAGCAAATATGGTGGCTAACTTATTCGCAAAAGAGAGCGAGAAGAGGAGGCAAAGCGCGAGCGAGAAACTAGAGAGCAACCTGCGCAAACATTACTCCAACACCGTGTCCACTTCCTGGACTCCGCCGAGAAGAGGCCATCACGGTAACACACTCAGTTGATTCATTTTAATTAATTAGGGTTCAAGTTATCTACAACCGGACATTAACAAATTCCCATCTGCCCATAACCGCGGGCACGGCTTTCGAAAGTTCAAATCCCTGCAGGGGAGTCCCAACTTAGCCCATGACAAGCTCTCACGGTCAACGAAGGAATAGACCTCCTCCCAAGACGTTCCGATCAGACTCGGTATCTCGGTAATTCAAGACACTTCGACAGGTTAAAACAAGTCCAGCAACACCGCCCGAATGTGCCGACAAATCCCGATAGGAGCTGCACATATCTCTTTCTCAGGACACACTCAGATGAGCCAGACGTCGGGTAGGCCAGCCCAGAGTTGCCCCTGGTAGCCCCGGACATCGCTCGGTGCGACCAACACTCAGAGGAGCACTAGCCCGGGGGGGGGGGGGGTTAAAATAAGATGACCCTTGAGTCTGCAGAACCCAAGGGAAAGAAAAGGCTAGGTGGCGAATGGTAAGACCAATGTTGGGCATTGCTGGAAAAGTTTTAATCAAGGCGAACTATCAAGGGGTTCCCATTATAACCCAACCGCGTAAGGAACGCAAAATCCGGGAACATACCACCGATATGACGGAAACTAGGGCGGCAAGAGTGGAACAAAACACTAGGCGAGAGGTCGAGCCTTCCACCCTTTACCAAGTATATAGATGCATTAAGATAACATAGCAATATAATGATATCCCAACAAGTAAATAAATGTTCCAACAAGGAACGGCCTCCAATCTTCACCTGCAACTAGCAACGCTATAAGAGGGGCTGAGCAAAGCGGTAACATAGCCAATCAACGGTTTGCTAGGACAATGGTGGGTTAGAGGTTTGATATGGCAATTTGGGAGGCTTGCAAACAAGTGGTAGGCATCGTAGCAATGGCATAGCAAAAGAGCGAGCAGACTAGCATAGCAAAGATAGTAGTGATTTCGAGGGTATGATCATCTTGCCTGCACAGTTGTCAGAGTTGACTGGATCCTCGAAAGCAAACTCAATGGGCTCCTCTTTATCGAACTCGTCTCCCGGCTCTACCCAAACAATACAAACAAGCAACAAGGATACAATCAACCACGTGCAAACTCAAACAACACAATGCAAAGATGATATGCTATGCGGGATGCGATGCGGGATGCAAAATGCAAGATATGACAGGAAATGCAAGAACCTGGCCTCAACTTGGAATTCCAAGTGTGCCACTGGAAAGATGAGATGAAATCTCTTGAAAACGATATAAAGAACGCCGGAATCGGAGTTACGGTTTAAAAATGGCAAGCGATTCAAATATGACACCGGTCTGCGATTTACAGCAAGTAGGCATCTAAATGCAATGAGATGAACATGCTACAGCACCCAAACATGACAACAAAATACATGGCAGGGATGCACACAAGATGCTTAACAAAAGTCTAGCACTGAGCTACGGCCAAATCATCCATTAACAGGTTCAAACAAACATGGCAAAAATGCAAATGGCAAACAGATCTCAGACTTAGTGAAATTAACACTTGTCTGGAATTTCAGATCAGGTAGCTCTCTTCGGAGCAACAAAACTACCTGCTACAGGGCCTGAACATGGCAAAGTAAAGCATGGCATGGAGATACTCAAAGAGCTTAACAAAATTCCCTTAGTGACCTTGAGCCAAAAAGGATCATAAAATACAATTGCAAGCATGTGAACATAGCAAAAACATAATCAGTTTTCAGACTTAGTGAAAACTGACACATGCTGAAATATAACTCAAGTAGGCATGTTTACGAGCTCGATGCACTCACTACGGTGCAAGTCATGGCAAGACAAGTATACATCCATCAAGAAGGCACAAAATGCAATCTAGAAATGGCAAGAACAATAGCATAGCATGCACGGATCAACTACAACATCACCGGCAAAATTGCAAACAAGTTGACAATCTGCCCAGATTCACAAAGTAGCAAAAGTAGAGCTCGATTAACTCAAGCTAGGGTGCTCCATAATTGCAAACAAAGACATGGATGGATAGAGCTCTACAATATTAACAAAACTCCCTTACTGATCATCCTCAAAAGAGGCACGGATCACTAGGAAACAACATGAACATATGGCAACATGAGATAAACAATCCCAGGACTTAGTGAAAAACTAAGTCCCTGAAAACAGATTTACCGAGTGCCTCACTTTGCAAGCTTGCACTAGTCACCTCACACATCACAAAAATACATGGGTTGCACCTATGGAAAGATGACAAAACCCTTAACAAAACACATGTAGAACTCACGGGCATATCATGCACACAATAATCATGGCAAAAATGACAAAAGTGCTAAACGGAGTAACAGATCTGACAATTAACTCAAGTAGCCCTCTTCTAACAGCATTTCGGGCATCAAGATGAGCTTCAACGAAAATGATGCAATGGAATGAAATGATGTGCTCTCTGATATGAACATTTTGATATGCTATATGCATAAATCGGAGCTACGGATGCAAAGTTACGGAGCTACGAACATGTGCATATTGATCGGAATCTCTGGGACTTAGAGAAAGTTCAACCTCCGGATTAGGGTTTACTGTTCATCCCGATCTAGATCTCGCGCACGCACTGTTCACAGCAGCGGACCCGAGGTCGGCGAGGACGGAGGAGGCGGCGGCCGGCGTCGGCGAGGCGGGAGGAGGCGATGGCCGGGGCGGCTCGCGGCGGGCGGAGGAGGGCTCACCGGACGGCGGCGGTCGCCGGGCGACGGGGCGGCGCGCACCAGACGGCGGGGCGGCGCCGGGCGGAGGCGGCGGCGCGCTCCGGGCGGGCGCGTCGAGCGGCGGAGCGGCGGGCTTCGGCGCCGGCGTCGGGAGCGAGGAGGCGCGGGGCTTCGGGCGGCGGCGCGCGGTGGCTTCGGGCCTCAGGGGCCGGCTGCGGGCCTCCCGGGCCGGCGCGGTGGGCGGCGGCGCAGGGCCACGTGGCGGCGCGCGATAGGGCGCGGGCGGCGGCGGCGGTTTTGTCCGGCCCAGACGGACAATGTCCGGTGCGGCGCGGTGGATTTCTAGGGTTTCGGGGGAGAAGAAGACCCGGATCTCGGGGGGTGTTTAAATAGGCATAGAGGGAGCTAGGAGAGTCCAAATGAGGTGCGGTTTTCGGCCACGCGATCGTGATCGAACGCTCTGGATGATGGAGCAGAGTTTGGTGGGTTTTGGGCTAAATTGGAGGGGTGTTGGGCTGCAACACACACGAGGCCTTTTCGGTCCCTCGGTTAACCGTTGGAGTATCAAACGAAGTCCAAATGATACGAAACTTGACAGGCGGTCTACCGATAGTAAACCAAGGCCGCTTGGCAAGTAAACCAAGGCCGGTAGTAAACCAAGGCCGAACCCGAGGAAATAAATATAACTTAACGCCGGAAACGGCAAGAGTGGGAGTACAAATAGGGAAAGTTATATCCGGGGTGTTACAAGGTACCTCTCTCCAAGAGCCTCGGTCTCTATGCCAATCGCTTGCCTAAACACCTCCTTTCTTCCTTGTAGACACCCCTTCCCAAAAAATATTGAAGACTTCTGAAGATTCACCTTTTGGCCAGATGCCGCTTCATATTTTCGCAATATTTCTTTTAGGGCAAGCAGACTGTCTTGGGACCCTTCCAAAAAGACAATACTATCATCTGCAAAGAGTAGGTGTGTGACATGAGGGCCAGTGCTCCCAAAATGAACACCCTTGATTTTGTTGTCCTCTTGAGCCTGTCTCAACAACGCAGAAAACCCCTCCACACAAAATAAAAATAAATATGGCAAAATAGGGTCACCTTGCCGAAAGCCTCTTGATGGCACAAAGCTCCTAGAGAAACCACCGTTTAGCTTTACAGAAAAACTCACTGATGTTACATATCTCATTACCATAGCAATCCAGTCCGACGCGAAACCAAACCGAGCCAGCATTTGCTCCAGAAAAATCCATTCCACCCTATCATACGCTTTCATCATGTCCAGTTTAACCGCACAGAGAGGCTTTTTCCTCTTCCTATGACGTATTGCATGGACGCATTCATAAGCCACAATGACATTATCCGTAATGAGACGCCCCGGTACAAATGCGCTCTGCTCTTCCGAGATCAGTATGGGAAGAATTCCTTTTAGTCTATTTGCCAGCACCTTAGAGGCTATTTTGTACACGACATTACAAAGGCTAATTGGCCTGAACTGCGCAAGTAACTCCGGTGAGTTTACTTTGGGGATCGGCGTTTGAGATGCCCTAAGAACGTAGTGATCTAAATAATTATATATATATTTTTACGGTGGGAGTAGGTTTTCAATATTCATGACGACAGGATATGGCATTGTCTAAAACTCGGTTCGACGAGAATTCATTGCCATTTTGCTGCTTGACGTGCTGAGGGTAGCAAGAAGAGGCAGGATAACAACACAAAATCTTATCAGAGACGGGCAGCAGTGGTGCATGCCACTCTCTCCCTCTAACAATTCTTCTAAAGAATTAGACAGCTACGTATTGCGTATGTGTCTGAATTCTGATCCCTACACCTTGATGTCTATGGCATGCTCCAACGCAGACGACGACGCGTCCACCGTCAAAGTGTGCGCCATGGGCGACTCCAGCGACGGGTGAGTCACCGTGAACTTGTACTCGCCATGGACAAGGTTCAGCTCGGCCACGCCATTGGCGTCCGTCCTGGCGGCCACGGGGTGCGTCTTCCACTCGGCGATGAGCTTGTCGACGACGTTGCCGGTTGGGAGGTTCGTGAAGTTGTTGTCCGTGAGGCACATGACCCAGCAGCCGTGCTTGTGCCATGCCGCCCAGAGCACCATGCCCTCCACGTTGGGGTGGCCGTAGCCTTCCCTCAGCACGTCCTCCAGGTACTCCGCCTGGTACGGCCCAGTCTTGGGCGAGACGTCGATCTCGGTGAGCCAGATGGGGACCTTGAGCTGCGCGAGCATGTCCAGCGTCGCCCTCATGTACGGGAGGTTGGGCGTCTCGAAGTGGCTCTCGAGCCCGACGGCGAGCCTGATGCCGGCGTTGCCGGGGTAGGAGCGGATCTGCTCCATCTTGGCGGCGTACCTGCTGGCCATGGCGGTCAGGTCCAAGGCCGACTCAAGCGTGCCGTACTCGTTCATGAACAGCGTCGCGTTCGTGTCGATCTTGGCCACCTCCCCGTACACCTCCGCCGACACGTTGGTGCCGAGCCGGCCCTCGTAGAACTGCCCGTGGAGGTTCTCGTTCACCACGTCCCACGCGATCACCTTGCCGGCGTACCGCGTCACCACGGAGCTCAGCCGCTTCTGCATGGCCGCCTTGAGCTCGTCGGCGCCCAGCGGGTTCACCCACGCCATCTGCGTGTTGTTGGTGTCCCAGAACACGTTGTGCCCGCGCACCCTGATGCCGTGCCTCTGGGCGAGCGCGAGCATGGCGTCCGGCACGCTGTAGTCCTCGTGGTTCCGCTTCCACTCGGTGCTGTACCACTTCATCGCGTTCTCGAAGCTGGCCACCGTGAAGCGCGACGTGAACCACTTCTCGTAGGCCGGGATGTTCAGGATCTCCGCCGTCATGGCGTTGCCCAGCGGGAACCCGGGCCGGAGCAGCTTCAGGCTCAGCTCCGCGTTGGCCAGCGGGGCGCCGTCGGCGCCCCGGGCGACCACCTTGACGGCGCTCTTGCGGGCCTTGGCGGCCGACAGACTGGTGTGGTTCTTCCACTCGGCGAAGGTGAAGGGCTGGAGGGACACGCTGTCCACCAAGATGTCCACCGTAGCACCATCCGCCTCGAAGAAGAACTCGGCTGGCCCGGATGAATAAGCGGTCATGCCGCCCTTGAGCATGCTCCAGCAGCCGGCCTTGGCGACCACGGCGCCGCCGCCGATGTACGCGCCGTTGGGGGCCTTGAAGATCGCCTTCACCACCGCCGTGCCGGACGAAACCTGCAACCATGCTGCATATGCGTGCATGGAGCCATCCATATATGGTCACAGGTTCAGATTCAGAACCTCAGATAGGGAGTCTGTTGTGAGTGATAATAGATTAATAGGTGATAGAAGGATTGTACGTACCTGAGAGAGAGTAGTGGTGGTTAGTCTTTAGGTGGATCTTCTGATAGACGCCACGCGACGGCTGGTCCTTGTTCTTGGCGTCGGCGAACTTGTTGCCGGACTGCGAGCTGTTCACGGCGGCCTTCACGCCCCGGCGGCACCAGCCAGCCCATCAGACCGCTGTCGAACTCGCTGTTCTGCAATATGCCGCCTTTGTACAGAGATTTCATCGGGCTGCTCAAGCACTGGATAACACAGAAACAGGTACAAGATTAATCTTTTTTTCTTTTTTTGGCGGGGGGGGGGGGGGGGGGGGGGGGGGGGGGCGGATTCAGTATTTCCTTTCAAGATCTTGTAGGGGAATGTTGATGCAATTCAGCATTTACTTGATATGATCTTTTCATCAGTTTTGGAAATCACTAGTTTCAGCTTTGTTGATGCACGAAGATCATGCATGTTCAAGACGGGCTTGAACTTATTGTGACGGCCTAAATAATTTTTGGAAAGAGTATCATCCGGCAATAAATAATAATTTTCCCCATGTGTTCCGCATGCCACGAAGAGTTCCATATTCCATCTACTCTATATGGTGCTACTCGCTCAAAATAAACATTCCGCAGAAAATGAAGAAAAAAGAGATTTGGTCATATCTTCTACTCTATTAGGTAATATCATGAACGGATATCACAGTGAACTATTATGGTAATAATTCAGTATTAGAAAGAAAATATGGCTCAAGATCTGGTATGGTGGTTTCCTTGGTTTACGACTTCCGTCCATTTCTACAAACAAGTCTATAGATTCAAGTACACTCCAGTACATACGACCTATGCAAGTTCGTCCAGAACGTCTGTCACCTATAGGGTTTTAATACAATGTACTTCCATGCTAGTACAAATGTTTACCGTCACCGCGTCAATCATTTTCATCCATTTAATTTGCTTGTAGGTAAAAATGACACATTTCGAGGCTGGTATATTCTGCAAGGCATGCTCTACATTTCCGTTGTAAAAAATATCAGCAAATTATCGTTTTGTCTATGAAATCACATTTCTCAGCTGGTAGGCAACCCCTGATTTATTTTGTCTTTTGTCTTGCCAAACGAAATGACTTAAAAGAAGGAAAACAAATCCAATATCTTTCTTTGGAGTAACATATCCAATCCAATATCCATATCCATTTGGGCAGAGGAAAGCTAGTACTTGCCTCGAGGCTCGCCGTATGATCGTAGGGAACCGACTGGACCATCCACCCTACATACATGAACGTCAAATGGGAAAACAGATTACGGATCCGCCGCATAAACCCCAAGAACCTTCTCGGAATCGGAACTACACAAACTGGAATGCGCAAGATAAAGTGGAGAAATCTAACCTTCAAACAGGGAAATGGATAGCAGAAAGATGAATATTAATCTCCCCATGGCGACCACCAGTGTTCTCCAGAAAGATGAATATTACGTATGTTCCTTCTTGTACTGAACTGGGGAGAGATGGTTCAGCTGATGGAGATGGCGAGGTGAATATATATAGGCAAAGGGTAACTGATTTGTTCTTGAGAAGAACAAGGTGGCGTGTTTGCTAGCTTCTCAGATCCTTGACTCAAGCGATCGAAAGACAAGGCAGGAGGAGCAACAGCAGTGCATTATGTGTGGATGCAGTTAAATCTTGCTATTTATGGCCTTGTTATTACCCCATACCATATGAACGCATGCACAGATGGATCAAGTCCAGATCTTTTGATCCCCGCAAAGAATTCCATATCTTTGGCTTTACAAAAAAGATCGACACAATGCAAATGATTAATGTCAATTAAAATTGATCCAATAATAGGTAGTAGTATTGGGAATATTTAACGTATAAATACTGGGTATCGTACTTTGGAGAATAATAGAAAGTAAATTTCAGAAGATTGCTAGCTAATCAACTCAATAGCAAAATTTGGAAAGTAATCCTGAATATGCAATTGAATCAGAAATCCAATATCCTTGATGTCTTAATAGAGTTTCTCTTTGCTAGTTTTGAATGGCCATGGCTAGCTCGATCAGCGCTTTGATTACCGCCTGAGAAATTCGGTAACCGTGCAGTAACCACGTTTCTTGCTATCCCACGAGAAATGTACGTACCGACCTTTTTTTGGATTCTTTTTTTTTGGAAACTTTGAATTTGAACGGTGCAGGTATAGTTAACTAGCGCGGAAATTCTCGCATAACACAAAACCAACAATGGTCTACTGGCACATATGCCCCTCCTCACTAAACC